>NW_028225190.1:1305226-2610452 GCF_052327205.1 Somniosus microcephalus | reverse complement strand
AGAGGACAGAAGATGACAGAAGATGACAGAAGATGGCAGAAGATGACAGAAGAGGACAAAATATGACAAAAGATGACAGAAGATGACAGAATGACCGAAGATGACAGAAGATGACAGAAAATGACAGAAGATGACAGAAGATGACAGAAGATGACAGAATGACAGAAGAGGACAGAATGACAGAAGATGACAGAATGACTGAAGATGACAGAATGACAGATGAGGACAGAAGATGACAGAAGATGACAGAAGATGAGAGAAGATGACAGAAGATGACAGAATGACAGAAGAGGACAGAAGATGACAGAAGATGACAGAAGATGACAGAATGACAGAAGAGGACAGAAGAGGACAGAAGATGACAGAAGATGACAGAAGATGACAGAATGACAGAAGAGGTCAGAAGATGACAGAAGATGACTGAAGATGACTGAAGATGACAGAAGATAACAGAGGATGACAGAATGACAGAAGAGGACAGAATGACAGAAGAGGAAAGAATGACAGGAGATGACAGAAGATGACAGAAGATGACAGAAGAAGACAGAATATGACAGAAGATGACAGAAGATGACAGAATATGACAGAAGATGACAGAAGATGACAGAATATGACAGAAGTTGACAGAATGACAGAAGAGGACAGAATGACAGAAGAGGACAAAATATGCCAGAAGATGACAGAATGACAGAAGAGGACAGAATGACAGAAGATGACAGAATGACAGAAGATGACAAAAGATGACAGAAGATGGCAGAAGATGACAGAAGATGACAGAATGACAGAAGAGGACAGAATGACAGAAGATGACAGAATGACAGAAGAGGACAGAATGACAGAAGATGATAGAAGATGACAGAAGATGACAGAATGACAGAAGAGGACAGAATGACAGAAGATGACAGAAGATGACAGAAGATGACAGAAGATGACAGAATGACAGAAGATGACAGAAGATGACAGAAGATGACAAAATGACAGAAGAGGACAGAATGACAGAAGATGACAGAATGACAGAAGAGGACAGAATGACAGAAGATGACAGAAGATGACAGAATGACAGAAGAGGACAGAATGACAGAAGATGACAGAATATGACAGAAGATGACAGAAGATGACAGAATGACAGAAGAGGACAGAAGATGACAGAAGATGACAGAATGACAGAAGATGACAGAAGATGACAGAAGATGACAGAAGATGACAGAATGACCGAAGAGGACAGAATGACAGAAGAGGACCGAATGACAGAAGAGGACAGAATATGACAAAAGATGACAGAAGATGACAGAATGACAGAAGATGACAGAAGATGACAGAAAATGACAGAAGATGACAGAAGATGACAGAATGACAGAAGAGGACAGAATGACAGAAGATGACAGAATAACAGAAGTTGACAGAATGACAGATGAGGACAGAAGATGACAGAAGATGACAGAAGATGACAGAGGATGACAGAAGATGACAGATTGACAGAAGAGGAGAGAAGATGACAGAAGATGATTGAAGATGACAGAAGATGACAGAATCACAGAAGAGGACAGAAGAGGACAGAAGATGACAGAAGATGACAGAAGATGACAGAATGACAGAAGAGGTCAGAAGATGACAGAAGATGACAGAAGATGACAGAAGATGAGAGAATGACAGAAGAGGACAGAATGACAGAAGAGGACAGAATGACAGAAGATGACAGAAGATGACAGAAGATGACAGAATGACAGAAGATGACAGAAGATGACAGAAGATGACAGAATGACAGAAAATGACAGAAGAGGACAGAAGATGACAGAGGATGACAGAAGATGGCAGAAGATGACAGAAGATGAAAGAATATGACAGAATGACAGAAGAGGACAGAATGACAGAAGATGACAGAATGACAGAAGAGGACAGAAGATGACAGAAGATGACAGAAGATGACAGAATGACAGAAGAGGACAGAAGATGACAGAAGATGACAGAAGATGGCAGAAGATGACAGAAGAGGACAAAATATGACAAAAGATGACAGAAGATGACAGAATGACCGAAGATGACAGAAGATGACAGAAAATGACAGAAGATGACAGAAGATGACAGAAGATGACAGAATGACAGAAGAGGACAGAATGACAGAAGATGACAGAATGACTGAAGATGACAGAATGACAGATGAGGACAGAAGATGACAGAAGATGACAGAAGATGAGAGAAGATGACAGAAGATGACAGAATGACAGAAGAGGACAGAAGATGACAGAAGATGACAGAAGATGACAGAATGACAGAAGAGGACAGAAGAGGACAGAAGATGACAGAAGATGACAGAAGATGACAGAATGACAGAAGAGGTCAGAAGATGACAGAAGATGACTGAAGATGACTGAAGATGACAGAAGATAACAGAGGATGACAGAATGACAGAAGAGGACAGAATGACAGAAGAGGAAAGAATGACAGGAGATGACAGAAGATGACAGAAGATGACAGAAGAAGACAGAATATGACAGAAGATGACAGAAGATGACAGAATATGACAGAAGATGACAGAAGATGACAGAATATGACAGAAGTTGACAGAATGACAGAAGAGGACAGAATGACAGAAGAGGACAAAATATGCCAGAAGATGACAGAATGACAGAAGAGGACAGAATGACAGAAGATGACAGAATGACAGAAGATGACAAAAGATGACAGAAGATGGCAGAAGATGACAGAAGATGACAGAATGACAGAAGAGGACAGAATGACAGAAGATGACAGAATGACAGAAGAGGACAGAATGACAGAAGATGATAGAAGATGACAGAAGATGACAGAATGACAGAAGAGGACAGAATGACAGAAGATGACAGAAGATGACAGAAGATGACAGAAGATGACAGAATGACAGAAGATGACAGAAGATGACAGAAGATGACAAAATGACAGAAGAGGACAGAATGACAGAAGATGACAGAATGACAGAAGAGGACAGAATGACAGAAGATGACAGAAGATGACAGAATGACAGAAGAGGACAGAATGACAGAAGATGACAGAATATGACAGAAGATGACAGAATATAACAGAAGATAACAGAAGATGACAGAAGATGACAGAAGATGATAGAATGACAGAAGAGGACAGAATGGCAGAAGATGACAGAAGATGACAGAAGATGACAGAATGACAGAAGATGACAGAAGATGACCGAAGATGACAGGAGATGACAGAAGATGACAGAATGACAGAAGAGGACAGAATGACAGAAGATGACAGAAGATGACAGAAGATGACAGAATGACAGAAGAGGACAGAAGATGACAGAAGATGACAGAAGATGACAGAAGGTGACAGAATGACAGAAGAGGACAGAATGACAGAAGATGACAGAAGATGACAGAAGATGACAGAAGATGACAGAAGAGGACAGAATGACAGAAGATGACAAAATGACAGAAGAGGACAGAATGACAGAAGATGACAGAAGATGACAGAAGATGACAGAATGACAGAAGAGGACAGAATGAGCGAAGATGACAGAAGAGGACAGAATGACAGAAGATGAAAGAAGATGACAGAAGATGACAGAATGACAGAAGAGGACAGAATGACAGAAGATGACAGAAGATGACAGAAGAGGACAGAAGATGACAGAAGATGACAGAATGACAGAAGATGACAGAAGATGACAGAAGATGAGAGAAGATGACAGAAGTTGACAGAAGATGACAGAATGACAGAAGAGGACAGAATGACAGAAGATGACAGAAGATGACAGAATGACAGAAGAGGGCAGAAGGTGACAGAAGATGACAGAATGACAGAAGCGGACAGAACGACAGACGATGACCGAATGACAGAAGAGGACAGAAGATGACAGAAGAGGACAGAATGAGAGAAGATGACAGAAGATGACAGAAGATGACAGAAGATGATAGAATGACAGAAGAGGACAGAATGACAGAAGATGACAGAAGATGACAGAAGATGACAGAATGACAGAAGAGGACAGAAGATGACAGAATGACAGAAGAGGGCAGAATGACAGAAGATGACAGAAGATGACAGAAGATGACAGAAGATGACAGAATGAAAGAAGAGGACAGAATGACAGAAGATGACAGAATGACAGAAGAGGACAGAATGACAGAAGATGACAGAAGGTGACAGAAGATGACAGAAGATGACAGAATGACAGAAGAGGACAGAATGACAGAAGATGACAGAAGATGACAGAATGACAGAAGAGGATAGAAGATGACAGAAGATGACAGAAGATGACAGATTGACAGAAGAGGACAGAATGACAGAAGATGACAGAATGACAGAAGAGGACAGAAGATGACAAAAGATGACAGAATGGCAGAAGATGACAGAAGATGACAGAAGAGGACAGAATGACAGAATTTGACAGAAGATGACAGAATGACAGAAGATGACAGATGATGACAGGAGAGGACAGAAGATGACAGAAGATGACAGAATGATAGAAGAGGACAGAATGACAGAAGATGACAGAATGAAAGATAAGGACAGAAGATGACAGAATGACAGAAGATGACAGAAGATGACAGAAGATGACAGAAGATGACAGAAGATGACAGAAGGTGACAGAAGATGACAGAAGATGAGAGAATGACAGAATAGGACAGAAGATGACAGAAGATGACAGAATGACAGAAGATGACAGAGGATGACAGAAGAGGACAGAATGACAGAAGATGACAGAGGATGACAGAAGATGACACAAGATGACAGAAGATGACAGAAGAGGACAGAAGATGACAGAAGAGGACAGAATATGACAGAAGAGGACAGAATGACAGAAGATGAAAGAAGATGACAGAAGATGACAGAATATGACAGAAGATGACAGAAGATGACAGAATGACAGAGGAGGACAGAAAATGACAGAAGATGACAGAAGATGACAGAAGATGACAGAATGACAGAAGAGGACAGAAGATGACAGAAGATGACAGAAGATGACAGAATGACAGAAGAGGACAGAATGACAGAAGAGGTAAGAATGACAGAAGATGACAGAAGATGACAGAAGAGGACAGAATGACAGAAGAGGACAGAATGACAGAAGAGGTAAGAATGACAGAAGATGACAGAAGATGACAGAAGAGGACAGAATGACAGAAGATGACAGAAGATGACAAAATGACAGAAGAGGACAGAAGATGACAGAAGATGACAGAAAATGACAGAAGATGACAGAATGACAGAAGATGACAGAAGATGACAGAATATGTCAGAATATGACAGAAGATGACAGAAGATGACAGAAGATGACAGAATGACAGAAGATGACAGAAGATGACAGAAGATGACAGAAGATGACAGAAGATGACAGAATGACAGAAGAGGACAGAAGATGACAGAAGATGACAGAAGATGACAGAAGATGACAGAATGACAGAAGAGGACAGAATGACAGAAGAGGACAGAATATGATAGAGGATGACAGAAGATGACGGAATGACAGAAGATGACAGAAGATGTCAGAAGGACAGAAGATGACAGAATGACAGAAGATGACAGAACATGACAGAAGATGACAGAAGATGACAGAATGGCAGAAGATGACAGAAGATGACAGAAGATGACAGAAGATGACAGAATGACAGAAGAGGACAGAATGACAGAAGAGGACAGAATATGACAGAAGATGACAGAAGATGACAGAATGACAGAAGATGACAGAAGATGACAGAAGATGACAGAATGACAGAAAATGACAGAATGACAGAAGAGGACAGAATGACAGAAGATGACAGAAGATGACACAAGATGACAGGATGACAGAAGAGGACAGAATGACAGAAGATGACAGAATGACAGAAGATGACAGAAGATGACAGAAGATGACAGAATGACAGACGAGGACAGAAGATGACAGAAGATGGCAGAAGATGACAGAAGATGACAGAATGACAGAAGAGGACAGAATGACAGAAGATGATAGAAGATGACAGAAGATGACAGAATGACAGAAGAGGACAGAATGACAGAAGATGACAGAAGATGACAGAAGATGACAGAATGACAGAAGATGACAGAAGATGACAGAAGAAGACAAAATGACAGAAGAGGACAGAATGACAGAAGATGACAGAATGACAGAAGAGGACAGAATGACAGAAGATGACAGAAGATGACAGAATGACAGAAGAGGACAGAATGACAGAAGATGAAAGAAGATGACAGAAGATGGCAGAAGATGACAGAATGACAGAAGATGACAGAAGATGACAGAAGATGACAAAATGACAGAAGAGGACAGAATGACAGAAGATGACAGAGTGACAGAAGAGGACAGAATGACAGAAGATGACAGAAGATGACAGAAGATGACAGAATGACAGAAGAGGACAGAATGACAGAAGATGACAGAATATGACAGAAGATGACAGAAGATGACAGAATGACAGAAGAGGACAGAATGACAGAAGATGACAGAAGATGACAGAATGACAGAAGATGACAGAAGATGACGGAAGATGACAGAAGATGACAGAAGATGACAGAATGACAGAAGAGGACAGAATGACAGAAGGTGACAGAAGATGACAGAAGATGACAGAAGATGACAGAAGATGACAGAAGATGACAGAATGACAGAAGATGTCAGAATGACAGATGATGACAGAATGACAGAAGCGGACAGAAGATGACAGAAGATGACAGAAGATGACAGAAGATGACAGAAGGTGACAGAATGACTGAAGAGGTCAGAATGACAGAAGATGACAGAAGAGGACAGAATGACAGAAGATGACAGAATGACAGAAGAGGACAGAGTGACAGAAGATGACAGAAGATGACAGAAGATGACAGAAGATGACAGAATGACAGAAGATGACAGAAGATGACAGAGTATGACAGAAGATGACAGAAGATGACAGAAGATGACAGAAGATGACAGAATGACAGAAGAGGACAGAAGATGACAGAAGATGACAGAAGATGACAGAATGACAGAAGATGACAGAAGATGACAGAAGATGACAGAATGACAGAAGATGTCAGAATGACAGATGATGACAGAATGACAGAAGCGGACAGAAGATGACAGAAGATGACAGAAGATGACTGAAGATGACAGAAGGTGACAGAATGACAGAAGAGGTCAGAATGACAGAAGATGACAGAAGATGACAGAAGAGGACAGAATGACAGAAGATGACAGAATGACAGAAGAGGACAGAGTGACAGAAGATGACAGAAGATGACAGAAGATGACAGAATGACAGAAGATGACAGAAGATGACAGAGTATGACAGAAGATGACAGAAGATGACAGAAGATGACAGAAGATGACAGAAGATGACAGAAGATGACAGAATGACAGAAGAGGACAGAAGATGACAGAAGATGACAGAAGATGACAGAATGACAGAAGAGGACAGAAGATGACAGAAGATGACAGAATGACAGAAGATGACAGAAGATGACAGAAGATGACAGAAGATGACAGAATGACCGAAGAGGACAGAATGACAGAAGAGGACAGAATGACAGAAGAGGACAGAATATGACAAAAGATGACAGAAGATGACAGAATGACAGAAGATGACAGAAGATGACAGAAAATGACAGAAGATGACAGAAGATGACAGAAGATGACAGAATGACAGAAGAGGACAGAATGACAGAAGATGACAGAATGACAGAAGATGACAGAATGACAGATGAGGACAGAAGATGACAGAAGATGACAGAAGATGACAGAAGATGACAGAATGACAGAAGATGACAGAAGATGACAGAAAATGACAGAAGATGACAGAAGATGACAGAAGATGACAGAATGACAGAAGAGGACAGAATGACAGAAGATGACAGAATGACAGAAGATGACAGAATGACAGATGAGGACAGAAGATGACAGAAGATGACAGAAGATGACAGAAGAGGACAGAAGATGACAGAAGATGACAGAAGATGACAGAAGATGACAGAATGACAGAAGAGGACAGAAGAGGACAGAAGATGACAGAAGATGACGGAAGATGACAGAAGATGACAGAATGACAGAAGAGGTCAGAAGATGACAGAAGAAGACAGAAGAAGACAGAAGATGACAGAAGATGACAGAAGATGACAGAAGATGACAGAATATGACAGAAGATGACAGAAGATGACAGAATATGACAGAAGATGACAGAATGACAGAAGAGGACAGAATGACAGAAGAGGACAGAATATGACAGAAGATGACAGAAGGTGACAGAATGACAGAAGATGACAGAAGATGACAGAAGATCACAGAAGATGACAGAAGATGACAGAATGACAGAAGAGGACAGAATGACAGAAGATGACAGAATGACAGAAGAGGACAGAATGACAGAAGATGACAGAAGATGACACAAGATGACAGAATGACAGAAGAGGACAGAATGACAGAAGATGACAGAATGATAGAAGATGACAGAAGATGACAGCAGATGACAGAATGACAGACGAGGACAGAAGATGACAGAAGATGGCAGAAGATGACAGAAGATGACAGAATGACAGAAGAGGACAGAATGACAGAAGAGGTCAGAATGACAGAAGATGACAGAATGACAGAAGAGGACTGAATGACAGAAGATGGCAGAAGATGACAGAATATGACAGAAGATGACAGAATGACAGAAGATGACAGAAGATGACAGAGTATGACAGAAGATGACAGAAGATGACAGAAGATGACAGAATGACAGAAGAGGACAGAAGATGACAGAAGATGACAGAAGATGACAGAATGACAGAAGAGGACAGAAGATGACAGAAGATGACAGAATGACAGAAGATGACAGAAGATGACAGAAGATGACAGAAGATGACAGAATGACCGAAGAGGACAGAATGACAGAAGAGGACAGAATGACAGAAGAGGACAGAATATGACAAAAGATGACAGAAGATGACAGAATGACAGAAGATGACAGAAGATGACAGAAAATGACAGAAGATGACAGAAGATGACAGAATGACAGAAGATGACAGAATGACAGAAGATGACAGAATGACAGAAGATGACAGAATGACAGATGAGGACAGAAGATGACAGAAGATGACAGAAGATGACAGAAGATGACAGAAGATGACAGAAGATGACAGAAGATGACAGAATGACAGAAGAGGACAGAAGAGGACAGAAGAGGACAGAAGATGACAGAAGATGACAGAAGATGACAGAATAACAGAAGAGGTCAGAAGATGACAGAAGATGACAGAAGATGACAGAAGATAACAGAAGATGACAGAATGACAGAAGAGGACAGAATGACAGAAGAGGACAGAATGACAGAAGATGACAGAAGATGACAGAAGAAGACAGAAGATGACAGAAGATGACAGAATATGACAGAAGATGACAGAAGATGACAGAATATGACAGAAGATGACAGAATGACAGAAGAGGACAGAATGACAGAAGAGGACAGAATATGCCAAAAGATGACAGAAGGTGACAGAATGACAGAAGATGACAGAAGATGACAGAAGATCACAGAAGATGACAGAAGATGACAGAATGACAGAAGAGGACAGAATGACAGAAGATGACAGAATGACAGAAGAGGACAGAATGACAGAAGATGACAGAAGATGACACAAGATGACAGAATGACAGAAGAGGACAGAATGACAGAAGATGACTGAATGACAGAAGATGACAGAAGATGACAGAAGATGACAGAATGACAGACGAGGACAGAAGATGACAGAAGATGGCAGAAGATGACAGAAGATGACAGAATGACAGAAGAGGACAGAATGACAGAAGATGATAGAAGATGACAGAAGATGACAGAATGACAGAAGAGGACAGAAGATGACAGAAGATGACAGAAGATGACAGAAGATGGCAGAAGATGACAGAATGACAGAAGATGACAGAAGATGACAGAAGATGACAAAATGACAGAAGAGGACAGCATGACAGAAGATGACAGAGTGACAGAAGAGGACAGAATGACAGAAGATGACAGAAGATGACAGAAGATGACAGAATGACAGAAGAGGACAGAATGACAGAAGATGACAGAATATGACAGAAGATGATTGAATATGACAGAAGATGACAGAAGATGACAGAAGATGACAGAATGACAGAAGAGGACAGAATGACAGAAGATGACAGAAGATGACAGAAGATGACAGAATGACAGAAGATGACAGAAGATGACGGAAGATGACAGAAGATGACAGAAGATGACAGAATGACAGAAGAGGACAGAATGACAGAAGATGACAGAAGATGACAGAAGATGACAGAAGATGACAGAATGACAGAAGATGTCAGAATGACAGAAGATGACAGAATGACAGAAGAGGACAGAATGACAGAAGATGACAGAAGATGACAGAAGATGACAGAAGATGACAGAAGATGACAGAAGGTGACAGAATGACAGAAGAGGACAGAATGACAGAAGATGACAGAAGATGACAGAAGATGACAGAAGAGGACAGAATGACAGAAGATGACAGAATGACAGAAGAGGACAGAATGACAGAAGATGACAGAAGATGACAGAAGATGACAGAATGACAGAAGATGACAGAAGATGAGAGAGTATGACAGAAGATGACAGAAGATGACAGAAGATGACAGAAGATGACAGTATGACAGAAGAAGACAGAAGATGACAGAAGATGACAGAAGATGACATAATGACAGAAGAGGACAGAAGATGACAGAAGATGACAGAATGACAGAAGATGACAGAAGATGACAGAAGATGACAGAATATGACAAAAGATGACAGAAGATGACAGAATGACAGAAGATGACAGAAGATGACAGAAAATGACAGAAGATGACAGAAGATGACAGAAGATGACAGAATGACAGAAGAGGACAGAATGACAGAAGATGACAGAATGACAGAAGATGACAGAATGACAGATGAGGACAGAAAATGACAGAAGATGACAGAAGATGACAGAATGACAGAAGAGGACAGAAGATGACAGAAGATGACAGAAGATGACAGAATATGACAGAATGACAGAAGAGGACAGAAGAGGACAGAAGAGGACAGAAGATGACAGAAGATGACAGAAGATGACAGAATGACAGAAGAGGTCAGAAGATGACAGAAGATGACAGAAGATGACAGAAGATAACAGAAGATGACAGAATGACAGAAGAGGACAGAATGACAGAAGATGACAGAAGATGACAGAAGAAGACAGAAGATGACAGAAGATGACAGAAGATGACAGAATATGACAGAAGATGACAGAAGATGACAGAATATGACAGAAGATGACAGAATGACAGAAGAGGACAGAATGACAGAAGAGGACAGAATATGCCAGAAGATGACAGAAGGTGATAGAATGACAGAAGATGACAGAAGATGACAGAAGATGACAGAAGAGGACAGAATGACAGAAGATGACAGAATGACAGAAGAATACAGAATGACAGAAGATGACAGAAGATGACACAAGATGACAGAATGACAGAAGAGGACAGAATGACAGAAGATGACAGAATGACAGAAGATGACAGAAGATGACAGAAGATGACAGAAGATGACAGAAGATGACAGAATGACAGAAGATGACAGAAGATGACAGAAGATGACAAAATGACAGAAGAGGACAGAATGACAGAAGATGACAGAATGACAGAAGAGGGCAGAAGATGACAGAAGATGACAGAATGACAGAAGAGGACAGAATGACAGAAGGTGACAGAAGATGACAGAATGACAGAAGAGGACAGAAGAGGACAGAAGATGACAGAAGATGACAAAAGATGACAGAATGACAGAAGATGACAGAAGATGACAGAAGATGACAAAATGACAGAAGAGGACAGAATGACAGAAGATGACAGAGTGACAGAAGAGGACAGAATGGCAGAAGATGACAGAAGATGGAAGAAAATGACAGAATGACAGAAGAGGACAGAATGCCAGAAGATGACAGAATATGACAGAAGATGACAGAATATGACAGAAGATGACAGAAGATGACAGAAGATGACAGAATGACAGAAGAGGACAGAATGACAGAAGATGAAAGAAGATGAAGGAAGATGACAGAAGATGACAGAAGATGACAGAATGACAGAAGAGGACGGAATGACAGAAGATGACAGAAGATGACAGAAGATGACAGAAGATGACAGAATGACAGAAGATGTCAGAATGACAGAAGATGACAGAATGACAGAAGAGGACAGAATGACAGACGATGACAGAAGATGACAGAACATGACAGAACATGACAGAATGACAGAAGATGACAGAAGATGACAGAAGAGGACAGAATGACAGAAGATGACAGAATATGACAGAAGATGACAGAATGACATAAGATGACAGAAGATGACAGAAGAGGACAGAATGACAGAAGATGACAGAAGATGACAGAAGATGACAGAATGACAGAAGAGGACAGAAGATGACAGAATGACAGAAGAGGACAGAATGACAGAAGATGACAGAAGATGACAGAAGAAGACAGAATGACAGAAGAGGACAGAATGACAGAAGATGACAGAAGATGACAGAAGATGACAGAAGATGACAGAATGACAGAAGAGGACAGAATGACAGAAGAGGACAGAAGATGACAGAATGACAGAAGAAGACAGAAGAGGACAGAATGACAGAAGATGACAGAAGATGACAGAAGATGACAGAAGATGACAGAATTACAGAAGAGGACAGAATGACAGAAGAGGACAGAAGATGACAGAATGACAGAAGAGGACAGAAGATGACAGAAGATGACAGAATGACAGAAGAGGACAGAATGACAGATGAGGACAGAATGACAGAAGATGACAGAATGACAGAAGATGACAGAAGATGACAGAAGATGACAGAAGATGACAGAATGACAGAAGATGACAGAAGATGACAGAATATGACAGAAGATGACAGAAGATGACAGAAGATGACAGAAGATGACAGAATGACAGAAGATGACAGAAGATGACAGTAGATGGCAGAAGATGACAGAATGACAGAAGAGGACAGAAGATGACAGAAGATGACAGAAGATGACAGAAGATGACAGAAGATGACAGAATGACAGAAGAGGACAGAATGACAGAAGAGGACAGAATATGATAGAGGATGACAGAAGATGACAGAATGACAGAAGATGACAGAAGATGACAGAATGACAGAAGATGAAAGAACATGACAGAAGATGACAGAAGATGACAGAATATGACAGAAGAGGACAGAAGATGACAGAAGATGACAGATATGACAGAAGATGACAGAAGATGACAGAATGACAGAAGAGGACAGAATGACAGAAGAGGACAGAATATGACAGAAGATGACACAAGATGACAGAATGACAGAAAATGACAGAAGAGGACAGAATATGACAGAAGAGGACAGAATGATAGAAGATGACAGAAGGTGACAGAAGATGGCAGAAGATGACAGAAGATGACAGAATATGACAGAAGATGACAGAAGATGACAGAGTATGACAGAAGATGACAGAAGATGACAGAATGACAGAAGAGGACAGAATGACAGAAGAGGACAGAAGATGACAGAATGACAGAAGAGGACAGAAGATGACAGAAGATGACAGAATGACAGAAGAGGACAGAAGAGGACAGAAGAGGACAGAAGATGACAGAAGATGACAGAAGATGACAGAATAACAGAAGAGGTCAGAAGATGACAGAAGATGACAGAAGATGACAGAAGATAACAGAAGATGACAGAATGACAGAAGAGGACAGAATGACAGAAGAGGACAGAATGACAGAAGATGACAGAAGATGACAGAAGAAGACAGAAGATGACAGAAGATGACAGAATATGACAGAAGATGACAGAAGATGACAGAATATGACAGAAGATGACAGAATGACAGAAGAGGACAGAATGACAGAAGAGGACAGAATATGCCAAAAGATGACAGAAGGTGACAGAATGACAGAAGATGACAGAAGATGACAGAAGATCACAGAAGATGACAGAAGATGACAGAATGACAGAAGAGGACAGAATGACAGAAGATGACAGAATGACAGAAGAGGACAGAATGACAGAAGATGACAGAAGATGACACAAGATGACAGAATGACAGAAGAGGACAGAATGACAGAAGATGACTGAATGACAGAAGATGACAGAAGATGACAGAAGATGACAGAATGACAGACGAGGACAGAAGATGACAGAAGATGGCAGAAGATGACAGAAGATGACAGAATGACAGAAGAGGACAGAATGACAGAAGATGATAGAAGATGACAGAAGATGACAGAATGACAGAAGAGGACAGAAGATGACAGAAGATGACAGAAGATGACAGAAGATGGCAGAAGATGACAGAATGACAGAAGATGACAGAAGATGACAGAAGATGACAAAATGACAGAAGAGGACAGCATGACAGAAGATGACAGAGTGACAGAAGAGGACAGAATGACAGAAGATGACAGAAGATGACAGAAGATGACAGAATGACAGAAGAGGACAGAATGACAGAAGATGACAGAATATGACAGAAGATGATTGAATATGACAGAAGATGACAGAAGATGACAGAAGATGACAGAATGACAGAAGAGGACAGAATGACAGAAGATGACAGAAGATGACAGAAGATGACAGAATGACAGAAGATGACAGAAGATGACGGAAGATGACAGAAGATGACAGAAGATGACAGAATGACAGAAGAGGACAGAATGACAGAAGATGACAGAAGATGACAGAAGATGACAGAAGATGACAGAATGACAGAAGATGTCAGAATGACAGAAGATGACAGAATGACAGAAGAGGACAGAATGACAGAAGATGACAGAAGATGACAGAAGATGACAGAAGATGACAGAAGATGACAGAAGGTGACAGAATGACAGAAGAGGACAGAATGACAGAAGATGACAGAAGATGACAGAAGATGACAGAAGAGGACAGAATGACAGAAGATGACAGAATGACAGAAGAGGACAGAATGACAGAAGATGACAGAAGATGACAGAAGATGACAGAATGACAGAAGATGACAGAAGATGAGAGAGTATGACAGAAGATGACAGAAGATGACAGAAGATGACAGAAGATGACAGTATGACAGAAGAAGACAGAAGATGACAGAAGATGACAGAAGATGACATAATGACAGAAGAGGACAGAAGATGACAGAAGATGACAGAATGACAGAAGATGACAGAAGATGACAGAAGATGACAGAATATGACAAAAGATGACAGAAGATGACAGAATGACAGAAGATGACAGAAGATGACAGAAAATGACAGAAGATGACAGAAGATGACAGAAGATGACAGAATGACAGAAGAGGACAGAATGACAGAAGATGACAGAATGACAGAAGATGACAGAATGACAGATGAGGACAGAAAATGACAGAAGATGACAGAAGATGACAGAATGACAGAAGAGGACAGAAGATGACAGAAGATGACAGAAGATGACAGAATATGACAGAATGACAGAAGAGGACAGAAGAGGACAGAAGAGGACAGAAGATGACAGAAGATGACAGAAGATGACAGAATGACCGAAGAGGTCAGAAGATGACAGAAGATGACAGAAGATGACAGAAGATAACAGAAGATGACAGAATGACAGAAGAGGACAGAATGACAGAAGATGACAGAAGATGACAGAAGAAGACAGAAGATGACAGAAGATGACAGAAGATGACAGAATATGACAGAAGATGACAGAAGATGACAGAATATGACAGAAGATGACAGAATGACAGAAGAGGACAGAATGACAGAAGAGGACAGAATATGCCAGAAGATGACAGAAGGTGATAGAATGACAGAAGATGACAGAAGATGACAGAAGATGACAGAAGAGGACAGAATGACAGAAGATGACAGAATGACAGAAGAATACAGAATGACAGAAGATGACAGAAGATGACACAAGATGACAGAATGACAGAAGAGGACAGAATGACAGAAGATGACAGAATGACAGAAGATGACAGAAGATGACAGAAGATGACAGAAGATGACAGAAGATGACAGAATGACAGAAGATGACAGAAGATGACAGAAGATGACAAAATGACAGAAGAGGACAGAATGACAGAAGATGACAGAATGACAGAAGAGGGCAGAAGATGACAGAAGATGACAGAATGACAGAAGAGGACAGAATGACAGAAGGTGACAGAAGATGACAGAATGACAGAAGAGGACAGAAGAGGACAGAAGATGACAGAAGATGACAAAAGATGACAGAATGACAGAAGATGACAGAAGATGACAGAAGATGACAAAATGACAGAAGAGGACAGAATGACAGAAGATGACAGAGTGACAGAAGAGGACAGAATGGCAGAAGATGACAGAAGATGGAAGAAAATGACAGAATGACAGAAGAGGACAGAATGCCAGAAGATGACAGAATATGACAGAAGATGACAGAATATGACAGAAGATGACAGAAGATGACAGAAGATGACAGAATGACAGAAGAGGACAGAATGACAGAAGATGAAAGAAGATGAAGGAAGATGACAGAAGATGACAGAAGATGACAGAATGACAGAAGAGGACGGAATGACAGAAGATGACAGAAGATGACAGAAGATGACAGAAGATGACAGAATGACAGAAGATGTCAGAATGACAGAAGATGACAGAATGACAGAAGAGGACAGAATGACAGACGATGACAGAAGATGACAGAACATGACAGAACATGACAGAATGACAGAAGATGACAGAAGATGACAGAAGAGGACAGAATGACAGAAGATGACAGAATATGACAGAAGATGACAGAATGACATAAGATGACAGAAGATGACAGAAGAGGACAGAATGACAGAAGATAACAGAAGATGACAGAAGATGACAGAATGACAGAAGAGGACAGAAGATGACAGAATGACAGAAGAGGACAGAATGACAGAAGATGACAGAAGATGACAGAAGAAGACAGAATGACAGAAGAGGACAGAATGACAGAAGATGACAGAAGATGACAGAAGATGACAGAAGATGACAGAATGACAGAAGAGGACAGAATGACAGAAGAGGACAGAAGATGACAGAATGACAGAAGAAGACAGAAGAGGACAGAATGACAGAAGATGACAGAAGATGACAGAAGATGACAGAAGATGACAGAATTACAGAAGAGGACAGAATGACAGAAGAGGACAGAAGATGACAGAATGACAGAAGAGGACAGAAGATGACAGAAGATGACAGAATGACAGAAGAGGACAGAATGACAGATGAGGACAGAATGACAGAAGATGACAGAATGACAGAAGATGACAGAAGATGACAGAAGATGACAGAAGATGACAGAATGACAGAAGATGACAGAAGATGACAGAATATGACAGAAGATGACAGAAGATGACAGAAGATGACAGAAGATGACAGAATGACAGAAGATGACAGAAGATGACAGTAGATGGCAGAAGATGACAGAATGACAGAAGAGGACAGAAGATGACAGAAGATGACAGAAGATGACAGAAGATGACAGAAGATGACAGAATGACAGAAGAGGACAGAATGACAGAAGAGGACAGAATATGATAGAGGATGACAGAAGATGACAGAATGACAGAAGATGACAGAAGATGACAGAATGACAGAAGATGAAAGAACATGACAGAAGATGACAGAAGATGACAGAATATGACAGAAGAGGACAGAAGATGACAGAAGATGACAGATATGACAGAAGATGACAGAAGATGACAGAATGACAGAAGAGGACAGAATGACAGAAGAGGACAGAATATGACAGAAGATGACACAAGATGACAGAATGACAGAAAATGACAGAAGAGGACAGAATATGACAGAAGAGGACAGAATGATAGAAGATGACAGAAGGTGACAGAAGATGGCAGAAGATGACAGAAGATGACAGAATATGACAGAAGATGACAGAAGATGACAGAGTATGACAGAAGATGACAGAAGATGACAGAATGACAGAAGAGGACAGAATGACAGAAGATGACAGAATGACAGAAGAGGACAGAAGATGACAGAGGATGACAGAAGATGACAGAAGATGACAGAATGACAGAAGAGGACAGAAGATGACAGAAGATGACAGAATGACAGAAGATGACAGAAGATGACAGAAGATGACAGAATTACAGAAGAGGACAGAATGACAGAAGAGGACAGAAGATGACAGAATGACAGAAGAGGACAGAAGATGACAGAAGATGACAGAAGATGACAGAATGACAGAAGAGGACAGAATGACAGAATATGATAGAATGACAGAAGATGACAGAAGATGACAGAAGATGACAGAATGACAGAAGATGACAGAAGATGAGAGTAGATGACAGAAGATGACATAAGATGACAGAAGATGACAGAAGATGACAGAATGACAGAAGAGGACAGAAGATGACAGAAGATGACAGAAGATGACAGATTGACAGAAGAGGACAGAATGACAGAAGAGGACAGAATATGATAGAGGATGACAGAAGATGACAGAATGACAGAAGATGACAGAAGATGTCAGAAGGACAGAAGATGACAGAATGACAAAAGATGACAGAAGATGACAGAAGATGACAGAATATGACAGAAGAGGACAGAAGATGACAGAATATGACAGAAGATGACAGAAGAGGACAGAATGACAGAAGCGGACAGAATATGACAGAAGATGACACAAGATGACAGAATGACAGAAAATGACAGAAGAGGACAGAACATGACAGAAGAGGACAGAATGACAGAAGATGACAGAAGATGGCAGAAGATGGCAGAAGATGACAGAAGATGACAGAATATGACAGAAGATAACAGAAGATGACAGAGTATGACAGAAGATGACAGAAGATGACAGAAGATGAAAGAAGATGACAGAATGACAGAAGAGGACAGAATGACAGAAGATGACAGAATGACAGAAGAGGACAGAAGATGACAGAAGATGACAGAAGATGACAGAATGACAGAAGAGGACAGAAGATGCCAGAAGAGGACAGAATGACAGAAGAGGACAGAATATGACAAAAGATGACAGAAGATGACAGAATGACAGAAGATGACAGAAGATGACAGAAAATGACAGAAGATGACAGAAGATG
This sequence comes from Somniosus microcephalus, assembly GCF_052327205.1. Taxonomy (NCBI): domain Eukaryota; kingdom Metazoa; phylum Chordata; class Chondrichthyes; order Squaliformes; family Somniosidae; genus Somniosus; species Somniosus microcephalus. Next base: position 2,591,399 of record NW_028225190.1, on the reverse strand, counting down.
ACAGAAGATGACAGAATGACAGAAGAGGAAAGAATGACAGAAGATGACAGAATGACAGAAGATGACAGAATGACAGATGAGGACAGAAGATGACAGAAGATGACAGAATGACAGAAGAGGACAGAAGATGACAGAATGACAGAAGAGGACAGAAGAGGACAGAAGATGACAGAAGATGACAGAAGATGACAGAAGATGACAGAATGAAAGAAGAGGTCAGAAGATGACAGAAGATGACAGAAGATAACAGAAGATGACAGAAGATGACAGAATGACAGAAGAGGACAGAATGACAGAAGATGACAGAATGACAGAAGATGACAGAATGACAGATGAGGACAGAAGATGACAGAAGATGACAGAAGATGACAGAAGATGACAGAATGACAGAAGAGGACAGAAGATGACAGAAGATGATAGAAGATGACAGAAGATGACAGAATGACAGAAGAGGACAGAAGAGGACAGAAGATGACAGAAGATGACAGAAGATGACAGAAGATGACAGAATGACAGAAGAGGTCAGAAGATGACAGAAGATGACAGAAGATGACAGAAGATAACAGAAGATGACAGAATGACAGAAGAGGACAGAATGACAGAAGAGGACAGAATGACAGAAGATGACAGAAGATGACAGAAGAAGACAGAAGATGACAGAAGATGACAGAAGATGACAGAATATGACAGAAGATGACAGAAGATGACAGAATATGACAGAAGATGACAGAATGACAGAAGAGGACAGAATGACAGAAGAGGACAGAATATGACAGAAGATGACAGAAGGTGACAGAATGACAGAAGATGACAGAAGATGACAGAAGATCACAGAAGATGACAGAAGATGACAGAATGACAGAAGAGGACAGAATGACAGAAGATGACAGAATGACAGAAGAGGACAGAATGACAGAAGATGACAGAAGATGACACAAGATGACATAATGACAGAAGAGGACAGAATGACAGAAGATGACAGAATGACAGAAGATGACAGAAGATGACAGAAGATGACAGAATGACAGACGAGGACAGAAGATGACAGAAGATGGCAGAAGATGACAGAAGATGACAGAATGACAGAAGAGGACAGAATGACAGAAGAGGTCAGAATGACAGAAGATGACAGAAGATGACAGAAGATGACAGAAGAGGACAGAATGACAGAAGATGACAGAATGACAGAAGAGGACAGAATGACAGAAGATGACAGAAGATGACAGAAGATGACAGAATGACAGAAGATGACAGAAGATGACAGAGTATGACAGAAGATGACAGAAGATGACAGAAGATGACAGAAGATGACAGAAGAGGACAGAAGATGACAGAAGATGACAGAAGATGACAGAATGACAGAAGAGGACAGAAGATGACAGAAGATGACAGAATGACAGAAGATGACAGAAGATGACAGAAGATGACAGAAGATGACAGAATGACCGAAGAGGACAGAATGACAGAAGAGGACAGAATGACAGAAGAGGACAGAATATGACAAAAGATGACAGAAGATGACAGAATGACAGAAGATGACAGAAGATGACAGAAAATGACAGAAGATGACAGAAGATGACAGAAGATGACAGAATGACAGAAGAGGACAGAATGACAGAAGATGACAGAATGACAGAAGATGACAGAATGACAGATGAGGACAGAAGATGACAGAAGATGACAGAAGATGACAGAAGATGACAGAATGACAGAAGAGGACAGAAGAGGACAGAAGATGACAGAAGATGACAGAAGATGACAGAAGATGACAGAATGACAGAAGAGGTCAGAAGATGACAGAAGATGACAGAAGATGACAGAAGATAACAGAAGATGACAGAATGACAGAAGAGGACAGAATGACAGAAGAGGACAGAATGACAGAAGATGACAGAAGATGACAGAAGAAGACAGAAGATGACAGAAGATGACAGAAGATGACAGAATATGACAGAAGATGACAGAAGATGACAGAATATGACAGAAGATGACAGAATGACAGAAGAGGACAGAATGACAGAAGAGGACAGAATATGCCAGAAGATGACAGAAGGTGACATAATGACAGAAGATGACAGAAGATGACAGAAGATCACAGAAGATGACAGAAGATGACAGAATGACAGAAGAGGACAGAATGACAGAAGATGACAGAATGACAGAAGAGGACAGAATGACAGAAGATGACAGAAGATGACACAAGATGACAGGATGACAGAAGAGGACAGAATGACAGAAGATGACAGAATGACAGAAGATGACAGAAGATGACAGAAGATGACAGAATGACAGATGAGGACAGAAGATGACAGAAGATGGCAGAAGATGACAGAAGATGACAGAATGGCAGAAGAGGACAGAATGACAGAAGATGAAAGAAGATGACAGAAGATGACAGAATGACAGAAGAGGACAGAATGACAGAAGATGACAGAAGATGACAGAAGATGACAGAAGATGACAGAATGACAGAAGATGACAGAAGATGACAGAAGATGACAAAATGACAGAAGAGGACAGAATGACAGAAGATGACAGAATGACAGAAGAGGACAGAATGACAGAAGATGACAGAAGATGACAGAATGACAGAAGAGGACAGAATGACAGAAGATGAAAGAAGATGACAGAAGATGGCAGAAGATGACAGAATGACAGAAGATGACAGAAGATGACAGAAGATGACAAAATGACAGAAGAGGACAGAATGACAGAAGATGACAGAGTGACAGAAGAGGACAGAATGACAGAAGATGACAGAAGATGACAGAAGATGACAGAATGACAGATGAGGACAGAAGATGACAGAAGATGACAGAAGATGACAGAAGATGACAGAAGATGACAGAATGACAGAAGAGGTCAGAGGATGACAGAAGATGACAGAAGATGACAGAAGATAACAGAAGATGACAGAATGACAGAAGAGGACAGAATGACAGAAGAGGACAGAATGACAGAAGATGACAGAAGATGACAGAAGAAGACAGAAGATGACAGAAGATGACAGAAGATGACAGAAGATGACAGAAGATGACAGAAGATGACAGAATATGACAGAAGATGACAGAATGACAGAAGAGGACAGAATGACAGAAGAGGACAGAATATGCCAGAAGATGACAGAAGGTGACAGAATGACAGAAGATGACAGAAGATGACAGAAGATCACAGAAGATGACAGAATGACAGAAGAGGACAGAATGACAGAAGATGACAGAATGACAGAAGAGGACAGAATGACAGAAGATGACAGAAGATGACACAAGATGACAGGATGACAGAAGAGGACAGAATGACAGAAGATGACAGAATGACAGAAGATGACAGAAGATGACAGAAGATGACAGAATGACAGACGAGGACAGAAGATGACAGAAGATGGCAGAAGATGACAGAAGATGACAGAATGACAGAAGAGGACAGAATGACAGAAGATGATAGAAGATGACAGAAGATGACAGAATGACAGACGAGGACAGAAGATGACAGAAGATGGCAGAAGATGACAGAAGATGACAGAATGACAGAAGAGGACAGAATGACAGAAGAGGTCAGAATGACAGAAGATGACAGAAGATGACAGAAGATGACAGAAGAGGACAGAATGACAGAAGATGACAGAATGACAGAAGAGGACAGAATGACAGAAGATGACAGAAGATGACAGAAGATGACAGAAGATGACAGAATGACAGAAGATGACAGAAGATCACAGAGTATGACAGAAGATGACAGAAGATGACAGAAGATGACAGAATGACAGAAGAGGACAGAAGATGACAGAAGATGACAGAATGACAGAAGATGACAGAAGATGACAGAAGATGACAGAAGATGACAGAATGACCGAAGAGGACAGAATGACAGAAGAGGACAGAATGACAGAAGAGGACAGAATATGACAAAAGATGACAGAAGATGACAGAATGACAGAAGATGACAGAAGATGACAGAAAATGACAGAAGATGACAGAAGATGACAGAAGATGACAGAATGACAGAAGAGGACAGAATGACAGAAGATGACAGAATGACAGAAGATGACAGAATGACAGATGAGGACAGAAGATGACAGAAGATGACAGAAGATGACAGAAGATGACAGAATGACAGAAGAGGACAGAAGAGGACAGAAGAGGACAGAAGATGACAGAAGATGACAGAAGATGACAGAAGATGACAGAATGACAGAAGAGGTCAGAAGATGACAGAAGATGACAGAAGATGACAGAAGATAACAGAAGATGACAGAATGACAGAAGAGGACAGAATGACAGAAGAGGACAGAATGACAGAAGATGACAGAAGATGACAGAAGAAGACAGAAGATGACAGAAGATGACAGAAGATGACAGAATATGACAGAAGATGACAGAAGATGACAGAATATGACAGAAGATGACAGAATGACAGAAGAGGGCAGAATGACAGAAGAGGACAGAATATGCCAGAAGATGACAGAAGGTGACAGAATGACAGAAGATGACAGAAGATGACAGAAGATCACAGAAGATGACAGAAGATGACAGAATGACAGAAGAGGACAGAATGACAGAAGATGACAGAATGACAGAAGAGGACAGAATGACAGAAGATGACACAAGATGACACAAGATGACAGGATGACAGAAGAGGACAGAATGACAGAAGATGACAGAATGACAGAAGATGACAGAAGATGACAGAAGATGACAGAATGACAGATGAGGACAGAAGATGACAGAAGATGGCAGAAGATGACAGAAGATGACAGAATGACAGAAGAGGACAGAATGACAGAAGATGAAAGAAGATGACAGAAGATGACAGAATGACAGAAGAGGACAGAATGAGAGAAGATGACAGAAGATGACAGAAGATGACAGAAGATGACAGAAGATGACAGAATGACAGAAGATGACAGAAGATGACAAAATGACAGAAGAGGACAGAATGACAGAAGATGACAGAATGACAGAAGAGGACAGAATGACAGAAGATGACAGAAGATGACAGAATGACAGAAGAGGACAGAATGACAGAAGATGAAAGAAGATGACAGAAGATGGCAGAAGATGACAGAATGACAGAAGATGACAGAAGATGACAGAAGATGACAAAATGACAGAAGAGGACAGAATGACAGAAGATGACAGAGTGACAGAATGACAGAAGATGACAGAAGATGACAGAAGATGACAGAATGACAGATGAGGACAGAAGATGACAGAAGATGACAGAAGATGACAGAAGATGACAGAAGATGACAGAATGACAGAAGAGGTCAGAAGATGACAGAAGATGACAGAAGATGACAGAAGATAACAGAAGATGACAGAATGACAGAAGAGGACAGAATGACAGAAGAGGACAGAATGACAGAAGATGACAGAAGATGACAGAAGAAGACAGAAGATGACAGAAGATGACAGAAGATGACAGAAGATGACAGAATATGACAGAAGATGACAGAATGACAGAAGAGGACAGAATGACAGAAGAGGACAGAATATGCCAGAAGATGACAGAAGGTGACAGAATGACAGAAGATGACAGAAGATGACAGAAGATCACAGAAGATGACAGAATGACAGAAGAGGACAGAATGACAGAAGATGACAGAATGACAGAAGAGGACAGAATGACAGAAGATGACAGAAGATGACACAAGATGACAGGATGACAGAAGAGGACAGAATGACAGAAGATGACAGAATGACAGAAGATGACAGAAGATGACAGAAGATGACAGAATGACAGACGAGGACAGAAGATGACAGAAGATGGCAGAAGATGACAGAAGATGACAGAATGACAGAAGAGGACAGAATGACAGAAGATGATAGAAGATGACAGAAGATGACAGAATGACAGAAGAGGACAGAATGACAGAAGATGACAGAAGATGACAGAAGATGACAGAATGACAGAAGATGACAGAAGATGACAGAAGAAGACAAAATGACAGAAGAGGACAGAATGACAGAAGATGACAGAATGACAGAAGAGGACAGAATGACAGAAGATGACAGAAGATGACAGAATGACAGAAGAGGACAGAATGACAGAAGATGAAAGAAGATGACAGAAGATGACAGAATATGACAGAAGATGACAGAAGATGACAGAAGATGACAGAAGATGACAGAATGACAGAAGAGGACAGAATGACAGAAGATGACAGAAGATGACAGAAGATGACAGAAGATGACAGAATGACAGAAGAGGACAGAAGAGGACAGAAGATGACAGAAGATGACAGAAGATGACAGAATGACAGAAGAGGTCAGAAGATGACAGAAGATGACAGAAGATAACAGAAGATGACAGAATGACAGAAGAGGACAGAATGACAGAAGAGGACAGAATGACAGAAGATGACAGAAGATGACAGAAGAAGACAGAAGATGACAGAAGATGACAGAAGATGACAGAATATGACAGAAGATGACAGAAGATGACAGAATATGACAGAAGATGACAGAATGACAGAAGAGGACAGAATGACAGAAGAGGACAGAATATGACAGATGACAGAAGGTGACAGAATGACAGAAGATGACAGAAGATGACAGAAGATCACAGAAGATGACAGAAGATGACAGAATGACAGAAGAGGACAGAATGACAGAAGATGACAGAATGACAGAAGAGGACAGAATGACAGAAGATGACACAAGATGACAGAATGACAGAAGAGGACAGAATGACAGAAGATGACAGAATGACAGAAGATGACAGAAGATGACAGAAGATGACAGAATGACAGACGAGGACAGAAGATGACAGAAGATGGCAGAAGATGACAGAAGATGACAGAATGACAGAAGAGGACAGAATGACAGAAGAGGTCAGAATGACAGAAGATGACAGAATGACAGAAGAGGACAGAATGACAGAAGATGGCAGAAGATGACAGAAGATGACAGAATATGACAGAAGATGACAGAGTATGACAGAAGATGACAGAAGATGACAGAAGATGACAGAAGATGACAGAATGACAGAAGAGGACAGAAGATGACAGAAGATGACAGAAGATGACAGAATGACAGAAGAGGACAGAAGATGACAGAAGATGACAGAATGACAGAAGATGACAGAAGATGACAGAAGATGACAGAAGATGACAGAATGACCGAAGAGGACAGAATGACAGAAGAGGACAGAATGACAGAAGAGGACAGAATATGACAAAAGATGACAGAAGATGACAGAATGACAGAAGATGACAGAAGATGACAGAAAATGACAGAAGATGACAGAAGATGACAGAATGACAGAAGATGACAGAATGACAGAAGATGACAGAATGACAGAAGATGACAGAATGACAGATGAGGACAGAAGATGACAGAAGATGACAGAAGATGACAGAAGATGACAGAAGATGACAGAATGACAGAAGAGGACAGAAGATGACAGAAGATGACAGAAGATGACAGAAGATGACAGAAGATGACAGAATGACAGAAGAGGACAGAAGAGGACAGAAGATGACAGAAGATGACAGAAGATGACAGAATAACAGAAGAGGTCAGAAGATGACAGAAGATGACAGAAGATGACAGAAGATAACAGAAGATGACAGAATGACAGAAGAGGACAGAATGACAGAAGAGGACAGAATGACAGAAGATGACAGAATATGCCAGAAGATGACAGAAGGTGACAGAATGACAGAAGATGACAGAAGATGACAGAAGATCACAGAAGATGACAGAAGATGACAGAATGACAGAAGAGGACAGAATGACAGAAGATGACAGAATGACAGAAGAGGACAGAATGACAGAAGATGACAGAAGATGACAGAAGATGACAGAAGATGACAGAATGACAGAAGATGACAGAAGATGACAGAAGATGACAAAATGACAGAAGATGACAGAATGACAGAAGAGGACAGAATGACAGAAGATGACACAAGATGACACAAGATGACAGAATGACAGAAGAGGACAGAATGACAGAAGATGACAGAATGACAGAAGATGACAGAAGATGACAGAAGATGACAGAATGACAGACGAGGACAGAAGATGACAGAAGATGGCAGAAGATGACAGAAGATGACAGAATGACAGAAGAGGACAGAATGACAGAAGATGATAGAAGATGACAGAAGATGACAGAATGACAGAAGAGGACAGAATGACAGAAGATGACAGAAGATGACAGAAGATGACAGAAGATGACAGAATGACAGAAGATGACAGAAGATGACAGAAGATGACAAAATGACAGAAGAGGACAGAATGACAGAAGATGACAGAATGACAGAAGAGGACAGAATGACAGAAGATGACAGAAGATGACAGAATGACAGAAGAGGACAGAATGACAGAAGATGAAAGAAGATGACAGAAGATGGCAGAAGATGACAGAATGACAGAAGATGACAGAAGATGACAGAAGATGACAAAATGACAGAAGAGGACAGAATGACAGAAGATGACAGAAGATGACAGAAGATGACAGAATGACAGAAGAGGACAGAATGACAGAAGATGACAGAATATGACAGAAGATGATTGAATATGACAGAAGATGACAGAAGATGACAGAAGATGACAGAATGACAGAAGAGGGCAGAATGACAGAAGATGACAGAAGATGACAGAATGACAGAAGATGACAGAAGATGACGGAAGATGACAGAAGATGACAGAAGATGACAGAATGACAGAAGAGGACAGAATGACAGAAGATGACAGAAGATGACAGAAGATGACAGAAGATGACAGAATGACAGAAGATGTCAGAATGACAGAAGATGACAGAATGACAGAAGAGGACAGAATGACAGAAGATGACAGAAGATGACAGAAGATGACAGAAGGTGACAGAATGACAGAAGAGGACAGAATGACAGAAGATGACAGAAGATGACAGAAGAGGACAGAATGACAGAAGATGACAGAATGACAGAAGAGGACAGAATGACAGAAGATGACAGAAGATGACAGAATGACAGAAGATGACAGAAGATGAGAGAGTATGACAGAAGATGACAGAAGATGACAGAAGATGACAGAAGATGACAGAAGATGACAGAATGACAGAAGAGGACAGAAGATGACAGAAGATGACAGAAGATGACATAATGACAGAAGAGGACAGAAGATGACAGAAGATGACAGAATGACAGAAGATGACAGAAGATGACAGAAGATGACAGAATATGACAAAAGATGACAGAAGATGACAGAATGACAGAAGATGACAGAAGATGACAGAAAATGACAGAAGATGACAGAAGATGACAGAAGATGACAGAATGACAGAAGAGGACAGAATGACAGAAGATGACAGAATGACAGAAGATGACAGAATGACAGATGAGGACAGAAGATGACAGAAGATGACAGAAGATGACAGAAGATGACAGAATGACAGAAGAGGACAGAAGATGACAGAAGATGACAGAAGATGACAGAAGATGACAGAATATGACAGAATGACAGAAGAGGACAGAAGAGGACAGAAGATGACAGAAGATGACAGAAGATGACAGAAGATGACAGAATGACCGAAGAGGTCAGAAGATGACAGAAGATGACAGAAGATGACAGAAGATAACAGAAGATGACAGAATGACAGAAGAGGACAGAATGACAGAAGATGACAGAAGATGACAGAAGAAGACAGAAGATGACAGAAGATGACAGAATATGACAGAAGATGACAGAAGATGACAGAATATGACAGAAGATGACAGAATGACAGAAGAGGACAGAATGACAGAAGAGGACAGAATATGCCAGAAGATGACAGAAGGTGATAGAATGACAGAAGATGACAGAAGATGACAGAAGATGACAGAAGATGACAGAAGATGACAGAATGACAGAAGAGGACAGAATGACAGAAGATGACAGAATGACAGAAGAAGACAGAATGACAGAAGATGACACAAGATGACACAAGATGACAGAATGACAGAAGAGGACAGAATGACAGAAAATGACAGAATGACAGAAGATGACAGAAGATGACAGAAGATGACAGAAGATGACAGAAGATGACAGAATGACAGAAGATGACAGAAGATGACAGAAGATGACAAAATGACAGAAGAGGACAGAATGACAGAAGATGACAGAATGACAGAAGAGGGCAGAAGATGACAGAAGATGACAGAATGACAGAAGAGGACAGAATGACAGAAGGTGACAGAAGATGACAGAATGACAGAAGAGGACAGAAGATGACAGAAGATGACAAAAGATGACAGAATGACAGAAGATGACAGAAGATGACAAAATGACAGAAGAGGACAGAATGACAGAAGATGACAGAGTGACAGAAGAGGACAGAATGACAGAAGACGACAGAAGATGGAAGAAAATGACAGAATGACAGAAGAGGACAGAATGACAGAAGATGACAGAATATGACAGAAGATGACAGAATATGACAGAAGATGACAGAAGATGACAGAAAATGACAGAAGAGGACAGAATGACAGAAGATGACAGAATGACAGAAGATGAAAGAAGATGAAGGAAGATGACAGAAGATGACAGAAGATGACAGAATGACAGAAGAGGACGGAATGACAGAAGATGACAGAAGATGACAGAAGATGACAGAAGATGACAGAATGACAGAAGATGTCAGAATGACAGAAGATGACAGAATGACAGAAGAGGACAGAATGACAGAAGATGACAGAAGATGACAGAACATGACAGAACATGACAGAATGACAGAAGATGACAGAAGATGACAGAAGAGGACAGAATGACATAAGATGACAGAAGATGACAGAAGAGGACAGAATGACAGAAGATAACAGAAGATGACAGAAGATGACAGAATGACAGAAGAGGACAGAAGATGACAGAATGACAGAAGAGGACAGAATGACAGAAGATGACAGAAGATGACAGAAGAAGACAGAATGACAGAAGAGGACAGAATGACAGAAGATGACAGAAGATGACAGAAGATGACAGAAGATGACAGAATGACAGAAGAGGACAGAATGACAGAAGAGGACAGAAGATGACAGAATGACAGAAGAAGACAGAAGAGGACAGAATGACAGAAGATGACAGAAGATGACAGAAGATGACAGAAGATGACAGAATTACAGAAGAGGACAGAATGACAGAAGAGGACAGAAGATGACAGAATGACAGAAGAGGACAGAAGATGACAGAAGATGACAGAATGACAGAAGAGGTCAGAATGACAGAAGAGGACAGAATGACAGAAGATGACAGAATGACAGAAGATGACAGAAGATGACAGAAGATGACAGAATGACAGAAGATGACAGAAGATGGCAGAATATGACAGAATATGACAGAAGATGACAGAAGATGACAGAATGACAGAAGATGACAGAAGATGACAGTAGATGGCAGAAGATGACAGAATGACAGAAGAGGACAGAAGATGACAGAAGATGACAGAAGATGACAGAAGATGACAGAATGACAGAAGAGGACAGAATGACAGAAGAGGACAGAATATGATAGAGGATGACAGAAGATGACAGAATGACAGAAGATGACAGAAGATGACAGAATGACAGAAGATGAAAGAACATGACAGAAGATGACAGAAGATGACAGAATATGACAGAAGAGGACAGAAGATGACAGAAGATGACAGAATATGACAGAAGATGACAGAAGATGACAGAATGACAGAAGAGGACAGAATGACAGAAGAGGACAGAATATGACAGAAGATGACACAAGATGACAGAATGACAGAAGAGGACAGAATGACAGAAGAGGACAGAATATGATAGAGGATGACAGAAGATGACAGAATGACAGAAGATGACAGAAGATGACAGAAGATGACAGAAGAAGACAGAATGACAGAAGAGGACAGAATGACAGAAGATGACAGAAGATGACAGAAGATGACAGAAGATGACAGAATGACAGAAGAGGACAGAATGACAGAAGAGGACAGAAGATGACAGAATGACAGAAGAAGACAGAAGAGGACAGAATGACAGAAGATGACAGAAGATGACAGAAGATGACAGAATGACAGAAGAGGACAGAATGACAGAAGAGGACAGAATATGATAGAGGATGACAGAAGATGACAGAATGACAGAAGATGACAGAAGATGACAGAATGACAGAAGATGAAAGAACATGACAGAAGATGACAGAAGATGACAGAATATGACAGAAGAGGACAGAAGATGACAGAAGATGACAGAGTATGACAGAAGATGACAGAAGATGACAGAATGACAGAAGAGGACAGAATGACAGAAGATGACAGAATGACAGAAGAGGACAGAAGATGACAGAGGATGACAGAAGATGACAGAAGATGACAGAATGACAGAAGAGGACAGAAGATGACAGAAGATGACAGAATGACAGAAGATGACAGAAGATGACAGAAGATGACAGAATTACAGAAGAGGACAGAATGACAGAAGAGGACAGAAGATGACAGAATGACAGAAGAGGACAGAAGATGACAGAAGATGACAGAAGATGACAGAATGACAGAAGAGGACAGAATGACAGAAGATGACAGAATGACAGAAGATGACAGAAGATGACAGAAGATGACAGAATGACAGAAGATGACAGAAGATGAGAGTAGATGACAGAAGATGACATAAGATGACAGAAGATGACAGAAGATGACAGAATGACAGAAGAGGACAGAAGATGACAGAAGATGACAGAAGATGACAGATTGACAGAAGAGGACAGAATGACAGAAGAGGACAGAATATGATAGAGGATGACAGAAGATGACAGAATGACAGAAGATGACAGAAGATGTCAGAAGGACAGAAGATGACAGAATGACAAAAGATGACAGAAGATGACAGAAGATGACAGAAGAGGACAGAAGATGACAGAATATGACAGAAGATGACAGAAGAGGACAGAATGACAGAAGCGGACAGAATATGACAGAAGATGACACAAGATGACAGAATGACAGAAAATGACAGAAGAGGACAGAACATGACAGAAGAGGACAGAATGACAGAAGATGACAGAAGATGGCAGAAGATGGCAGAAGATGACAGAAGATGACAGAATATGACAGAAGATGACAGAAGATGACAGAATGACAGAAAATGACAGAAGAGGACAGAACATGACAGAAGAGGACAGAATGACAGAAGATGACAGAAGATGGCAGAAGATGGCAGAAGATGACAGAAGATGACAGAATATGACAGAAGATGACAGAAGATGACAGAGTATGACAGAAGATGACAGAAGATGACAGAAGATGAAAGAAGATGACAGAATGACAGAAGAGGACAGAATGACAGAAGATGACAGAATGACAGAAGAGGACAGAAGATGACAGAAGATGACAGAAGATGACAGAATGACAGAAGAGGACAGAAGATGCCAGAAGAGGACAGAATGACAGAAGAGGACAGAATATGACAAAAGATGACAGAAGATGACAGAATGACAGAAGATGACAGAAGATGACAGAAAATGACAGAAGATGACAGAAGATGACAGAAGATGACAGAATGACAGAAGAGGAAAGAATGACAGAAGATGACAGAATGACAGAAGATGACAGAATGACAGATGAGGACAGAAGATGACAGAAGATGACAGAAGATGACAGAATGACAGAAGAGGTCAGAAGATGACAGAAGATGACAGAAGATGACAGAAGATAACAGAAGATGACAGAATGACAGAAGAGGACAGAATGACAGAAGAGGACAGAATGACAGAAGATGACAGAAGATGACAGAAGATGAAAAGATGACAGAATATGACAGAAGATGAAAGAAGATGACAGAATATGACAGAAGATGACAGAATGACAGAAGAGGACAGAATGGCAGAAGAGGACAGAATATGCCAGAAGATGACAGAAGGTGACAGAAGGTGACAGAATGACAGAAGATGACAGAAGATCACAGAAGATGACAGAAGATGACAGAATGACAGAAGAGGACAGAATGACAGAAGATGACAGAATGACAGAAGAGGACAGAATGACAGAAGATGACAGAAGATGACACAAGATGACAGAATGACAGAAGAGGACAGAATGACAGAAGATGACAGAATGACGGAAGATGACAGAGGATGACAGAAGATGACAGAAGATGACAGAAGATGACAGAATGACAGACGAGGAAAGAAGATGACAGAAGATGGCAGAAGATGACAGAAGATGACAGAATGACAGAAGAGGACAGAATGACAGAAGATGACAGAATGACAGAAGAGGACACAATCACATGAGGTGACAGAAGATGACAGAAGATGACAGAATGACAGAAGAGGACAGAATGACAGAAGATGACAGAATGACAGAAGAGGACAGAATGACAGAAGATGACAGAAGATGACAGAATGACAGAAGAGGACAGAATGACAGAAGATGACAGAAGATGACAGAATGACAGAAGATGACACAAGATGACACAAGATGACAAAATGACAGAAGAGGACAGAATGACAGAAGATGACAGAGTGACAGAAGAGGACAGAATGACAGAAGATGACAGAAGATGACAGAAGATGACAGAATGACAGAAGAGGACAGAATGACAGAAGATGACAGACGATGACAGAAGATGACAGAATGACAGAAGATGACACAAGATGACGGAAGATGACAGAAGATGACAGAAGATGACAGAATGACACAAGAGGACAGAATGACAGAAGATGACAGAATGACAGAAGAGGACAGAATGACAGAAGATGACAGAAGATGACAGAAGATGACAGAAGATGACAGGAGATGACAGAATGACAGAAGATATCAGAATGACAGAAGATGACAGAATGACAGAAGAGGACAGAAGATGACAGAAGATGACAGAATGACAGAAGAGGACAGAATGACAGATGATGACAGAATGACAGAAGAGGACAGAAGATGGCAGAAGATGACAGAAGGCGACAGAAGATGACAGAAGGTGACAGAATGACAGAAGAGGACAGAATGACAGAAGATGACAGAAGATGACAGAAGATGACAAAATGACAGAAGAGGACAGAATGACAGAAGATGACAGAATGACAGAAGAGGGCAGAAGATGACAGAAGATGACAGAATGACAGAAGAGGACAGAATGACAGAAGATGACAGAATGACAGAAGAGGACAGAATGACAGAAGAGGACTGAATATGACAGAAGATGACAGAAGATGACAGAATGACAGAAGATGACAGAAGATGACAGCAGATGACAGAATGACAGAAAATGACGGAAGAGGACAGTATATGACAGAAGAGGACAGAATCACAGAAGATGACAGAAGACGACAGAAGATGACAGAAGATGGCAGAAGATGACAGAAGATGACAGAATATGACAGAAGATGACAGAAGAGGACAGAATCACAGAAGATGACAGAAGACGACAGAAGATGACAGAAGATGGCAGAAGATGACAGAAGATGACAGAAGATGACAGAAGATGACAGAAGATGACAGAATGACAGAAGAGGACAGAATGACAGAAGATGACAGAATGACAGAAGAGGACAGAAGATGACAGAAGATGACAGAATGACAGAAGATGACAGAAGATCACAGAAGAGGACAGAATGACAGAAGATGACAGAAGATGAGAGAAGATGACAGAAGATGACAGAAGATGACAGAATGACAGAAGATGCCAGAAGATGACAGAAGAGGAAAGAATGACAGAAGATGACAGAATATGACAGAAGATGACAGAATGACAGAAGAGGACAGAAGATGACAGAATGACAGAAGAGGACAGAATGACAGAAGATGAGAGAAGATGACAGAAGATGACAGAAGATGACAGAAGATGACAGAATGACAGAAGAGGACAGAAGATGACAGAAGATGACAGAATGACAGAAGATGGCAGAAGATGACAGAAGATGACAGAAGATGACAGAATGACCGAAGAGGACAGAATGACAGAAGAGGACAGAATGACAGAAGAGGACAGGATATGACAAAAGATGACAGAAGATGACAGAAAATGACAGAAGATGACAGAAGATGACAGAAGATGACAGAATGACAGAAGAGGACAGAATGACAGAAGATGACAGAATGACAGAAGAAGACAGAATGACAGATGAGGACAGAAGATGACAGAAGATGACAGAAGATGACAGAAGATGACAGAAGATGACAGAAGATGACAGAAGAGGACAGAAGATGACAGAAGATGACAGAAGATGACAGAAGATGACAGAAGATGACAGAATGACAGAAGAGGACAGAAGAGGACAGAAGATGACAGAAGATGACAGAAGATGACAGAATGACAGAAGAGGTCAGAAGATGACAGAAGATGACAGAAGATGACAGAATGACAGAAGAGGACAGAATGACAGAAGAGGACAGAATGACAGAAGATGACAGAAGATGACATAAGATGACAGAAGATGACAGAAGATGACAGAATATGACAGAAGATTACAGAAGATGACAGAAGATGACAGAATATGACAGAAGATGACAGAAGATGACAGAATATGACAGAATGACAGAAGAGGACAGAATGACAGAAGAGGACAGAATATGCCAGAAGATGACAGAAGGTGACAGAATGACAGAAGATGACAGAAGATGACAGAAGATCACAGATGATGACAGAAGATGACAGAATGACAGAAGAGGACAGAATGACAGAAGATGACAGAATGACAGAAGAGGACAGAATGACAGATGATGACACAAGATGACACAAGATGACAGAATGACAGAAGAGGACAGAATGACAGAAGATGACAGAAGATGACAGAAGATGACAGAAGATGATAGAAGATGACAGAATGACAGACGAGGACAGAAGATGACAGAAGATGGCAGAAGATGACAGAAGATGAATGAATGACAGAAGAGCACAGAATGACAGAAGATGACAGAATGACAGGAGAGGGCAGAATGACAGAAGATGACAGAAGATGACAGAAGATGACAGAAGATGACAGAATGACAGAAGATGACAGAAGATGACAGAAGACGACAGAATGACCGAAGAGGACAGAATGACAGAAGAGGACAGGATATGACAAAAGATGACAGAAGATGACAGAATGACAGAAGATGACAAAAGATGACAGAAAATGACAGAAGATGACAGAAGATGACAGAAGATGACAGAATGACAGAGGAGGACAGAAGATGACAGAAGATGACAGAAGATGACAGAATGACAGAAGAGGACAGAAGATGACAGAAGATGACAGAAGGTGACAGAAGATGACAGAAGAGGTCAGAAGATGACAGAAGATGACAGAAGATGACAGAAGATGACAGAATGACAGAAGAGGACAGAAAGACAGAAGAGGACAGAATGACAGAAGATGACAGAAGATGACAGAAGATGACAGAATATGACAGAAGATGACAGAATATGACAGAATATGACAGAAGATGACAGAATATGACAGAAGAGGACAGAATGAAAGAAGATGACAGAAGATGACAGAAGAAGACAGAAGATGACAGAAGATGGCAGAAGATGACAGAAGATGACAGAATATGACAGAAGGTGACAGAAGATGACAGAAGAGGTCAGAAGATGACAGAAGATGACAGAAGAAGACAGAAGATGACAGAATGACAGAAGAGGACAGAAAGACAGAAGAGGACAGAATGACAGAAGATGGCAGAAGATGACAGAAGATGACAGAAGATGACAGAATATGACAGAAGAGGACAGAAGATGACAGAAGATGACAGAATATGACAGAAGATGACAGAATATGACAGAAGAGGACAGAATGAAAGAAGATGACAGAAGATGTCAGAAGAAGACAGAAGATGGCAGAAGATGGCAGAAGATGACAGAATATGACAGAAGATGACAGAAGATGACAGAGTATGACAGAAGATGACAGAAGATGACAGAAGATGACAGAATGACGGAAGAGGACAGAATGACAGAAGATGACAGAATGACAGAAGAGGCCAGAAGATGACAGAAGATGACAGAAGATGACAGAATGACAGAAGAGGACAGAAGATGACAGAAGATGACAGAAGATGACAGAAGATGACAGAATGACCGAAGAGGACAGAATGACAGAAGAGGACAGAATGACAGAAGAGGACAGAATTTGACAGAAGATGACACAAGATGACAGAATGACAGAAAATGACAGAAGAGGACAGAATATGACAGAAGAGGACAGAATGACAGAAGGTGACAGAAGATGACAGAATATGACAGAAGATGACAGAAGATGACAGAAGATGACAGAATGACAGAAGATGACAGTAGATGACAGAAGATGACAGAAGATGACAGTATGGCAGAAGAGGACAGAAGATGACAGAAGATGACAGAAGATGACAGAAGATGACAGAAGATGACAGAATGACAGAAGAGGACAGAATGACAGAAGAGGACAGAATATGATAGAGGATGACAGAAGATGACAGAATGACAGAAGATGAGAGAAGATGTCAGAAGGACAGAAGATGACAGAATGACAGAAGATGACAGAACATGACAGAAGATGACAGAAGATGACAGAATATGACAGAAGAGGACAGAAGATGACAGAAGATGACAGAATGACAGAAGAGGACAGAATGACAGAAGAGGACAGAATATGACAGAAGATGACATAAGATGATAGAATGACAGAAAATGACAGAAGATGACAGAAGACGACAGAAGATGACAGAAGATGGCAGAAGATGACAGAAGATGACAGCATATGTCAGAAGATGACAGAAGATGACAGAGTATGACAGAAGATGACAGAAGATGACAGAAGATGACAGAAGATGACAGAATGATAGAAGAGGACAGAATGACAGGAGATGACAGAATGACAGAAGAGGACAGAAAATGACAGAAGATGACAGAAGATGACAGAATGACAGAAGAGGACAGAAGATGACAGAAGATGACAGAAGATGACAGAAGAGGACAGAATGACAGAAGAGGACAGAATGAGAGAAGATGACAGAATGACAGAAGAGGACAGAATGGCAGAAGATGACAGAATGACAGAAGAGGACAGAATGACAGAAGATGACAGAAGATGACAGAAGATGACAGAATGAGAGAAGATGACAGAAGATGGCAGAAGATGACAGAAGATGACAGAATGACAGAAGATGACAGAAGATGACAGAAGATGACAGAAGATGACAGAATGACAGAAGAGGACAGAATGACAGAAGATGACAGAATGACAGTAGAGGACAGAAAGGCAGAAGATGACAGAAGATGACAGAATGACAGAAGAGGACAGAATGACAGAAGATGACAGAATGACAGAAGAGGACAGAAGATGACAGAAGATGACAGAATGACAGAAGATGACAGAAGAGGACAGAATGACAGAAGATGACAGAAGATGACAGAAGATGACAGAATGACAGAAGATGACAGAAGATGACAGAAGAGGACAGAATATGACAGAAGATGACAGAATGACAGAACATGACAGAAGATGACAGAAGAGGACAGAATGACAGAAGATAACAGAAGATGACAGAAGATGACAGAATGACAGAAGAGGACAGAAGATGACAGAAGACAGAAGAGGACAGAATGACAGAAGATGACAGAAGATGACAGAATGACAGAAGAGGACAGAATGACAGAAGATGACAGAAGATGACAGAAGATGACAGAAGATGACAGAATGACAGAAGAGGACAGAATGACAGAAGAGGACAGAAGATGACAGAATGACAGAAGAGGACAGAAGATGACAGAAGATGACAGAAGATGACAGAATGACAGAAGAGGACAGAATGACAGAAGAGGACAGAATGACAGAAGATCACAGAATGACAGAAGATGACAGAAGATGACAGAAGATGACAGAATGACAGAAGATGACAGAAGATGACAGAATATGACAGAATATGACAGAAGATGACAGAAGATGACAGAAGATGACAGAATGACAGAAGATGACAGAAGATGACAGTAGATGACAGAAGATGACAGAATGACAGAAGATGACAGAAGATGACAGAAGAGGACAGAATGACAGAAGATGACAGAAGATGACAGAAGATGACAGAAGATGACAGAAGATGACAGAAGAGGACAGAATGACAGAAGATGACAGAATATGACAGAAGATGACAGAATGACAGAACATGACAGAAGATGACAGAAGAGGACAGAATGACAGAAGATAACAGAAGATGACAGAAGATGACAGAATGACAGAAGAGGACAGAAGATGACAGAAGACAGAAGAGGACAGAATGACAGAAGATGACAGAAGATGACAGAATGACAGAAGAGGACAGAATGACAGAAGATGACAGAAGATGACAGAAGATGACAGAAGATGACAGAATGACAGAAGAGGACAGAATGACAGAAGAGGACAGAAGATGACAGAATGACAGAAGAGGACAGAATGACAGAAGAGGACAGGATATGACAAAAGATGACAGAAGATGACAGAATGACAGAAGATGACAAAAGATGACAGAAAATGACAGAAGATGACAGAAGATGACAGAAGATGACAGAATGACAGAAGAGGACAGAAGATGACAGAAGATGACAGAATGACAGAAGAGGACAGAAGATGACAGAAGATGACAGAAGGTGACAGAAGATGACAGAAGAGGTCAGAAGATGACAGAAGATGACAGAAGATGACAGAATGACAGAAGAGGACAGAAAGACAGAAGAGGACAGAATGACAGAAGATGGCAGAAGATGACAGAAGATGACAGAAGATGACAGAATATGACAGAAGATGACAGAAGATGACAGAATATGACAGAAGATGACAGAATATGACAGAAGATGACAGAATGAAAGAAGATGACAGAAGATGACAGAAGAAGACAGAAGAATGACAGAAGATGACAGAAGATGACAGTAGATGACTGAAGATGACAGAAGATGACAGAATGACAGAAGAGGACAGAAGATGACAGAAGATGACAGAAGATGACAGAATGACAGAAGAGGACAGAATGACAGAAGAGGACAGAATGACAGAAGATGACAGAATGACAGAAGAAGACAGAATGACAGATGAGGACAGAAGATGACAGAAGATGACAGAAGATGACAGAAGATGACAGAAGATGACAGAAGAGGACAGAATATGACAGAAGAGGAAAGAATGACAGAAGATGACAGAATATGACAGAAGATGACAGAATGACAGAAGAGGACAGAAGATGACAGAATGACAGAAGAGGACAGAATGACAGAAGATGAGAGAAGATGACAGAAGATGACAGAAGATGACAGAAGATGACAGAATGACAGAAGAGGACAGAAGATGACAGAAGATGACAGAATGACAGAAGATGGCAGAAGATGACAGAAGATGACAGAAGATGACAGAATGACCGAAGAGGACAGAATGACAGAAGATGACAGAATGACAGAAGAGGCCAGAAGATGACAGAAGATGACAGAAGATGACAGAATGACAGAAGAGGACAGAAGATGACAGAAGATGACAGAAGATGACAGAAGATGACAGAATGACCGAAGAGGACAGAATGACAGAAGAGGACAGAATGACAGAAGAGGACAGAATTTGACAGAAGATGACACAAGATGACAGAATGACAGAAAATGACAGAAGAGGACAGAATATGACAGAAGAGGACAGAATGACAGAAGGTGACAGAAGATGACAGAATATGACAGAAGATGACAGAAGATGACAGAAGATGACAGAATGACAGAAGATGACAGTAGATGACAGAAGATGACAGAAGATGACAGTATGGCAGAAGAGGACAGAAGATGACAGAAGATGACAGAAGATGACAGAAGATGACAGAAGATGACAGAATGACAGAAGAGGACAGAATGACAGAAGAGGACAGAATATGATAGAGGATGACAGAAGATGACAGAATGACAGAAGATGAGAGAAGATGTCAGAAGGACAGAAGATGACAGAATGACAGAAGATGACAGAACATGACAGAAGATGACAGAAGATGACAGAATATGACAGAAGAGGACAGAAGATGACAGAAGATGACAGAATGACAGAAGAGGACAGAATGACAGAAGAGGACAGAATATGACAGAAGATGACATAAGATGATAGAATGACAGAAAATGACAGAAGATGACAGAAGACGACAGAAGATGACAGAAGATGGCAGAAGATGACAGAAGATGACAGCATATGTCAGAAGATGACAGAAGATGACAGAGTATGACAGAAGATGACAGAAGATGACAGAAGATGACAGAAGATGACAGAATGATAGAAGAGGACAGAATGACAGGAGATGACAGAATGACAGAAGAGGACAGAAAATGACAGAAGATGACAGAAGATGACAGAATGACAGAAGAGGACAGAAGATGACAGAAGATGACAGAAGATGACAGAAGAGGACAGAATGACAGAAGAGGACAGAATGAGAGAAGATGACAGAATGACAGAAGAGGACAGAATGGCAGAAGATGACAGAATGACAGAAGAGGACAGAATGACAGAAGATGACAGAAGATGACAGAAGATGACAGAATGAGAGAAGATGACAGAAGATGGCAGAAGATGACAGAAGATGACAGAATGACAGAAGATGACAGAAGATGACAGAAGATGACAGAAGATGACAGAATGACAGAAGAGGACAGAATGACAGAAGATGACAGAATGACAGTAGAGGACAGAAAGGCAGAAGATGACAGAAGATGACAGAATGACAGAAGAGGACAGAATGACAGAAGATGACAGAATGACAGAAGAGGACAGAAGATGACAGAAGATGACAGAATGACAGAAGATGACAGAAGAGGACAGAATGACAGAAGATGACAGAAGATGACAGAAGATGACAGAATGACAGAAGATGACAGAAGATGACAGAAGAGGACAGAATATGACAGAAGATGACAGAATGACAGAACATGACAGAAGATGACAGAAGAGGACAGAATGACAGAAGATAACAGAAGATGACAGAAGATGACAGAATGACAGAAGAGGACAGAAGATGACAGAAGACAGAAGAGGACAGAATGACAGAAGATGACAGAAGATGACAGAATGACAGAAGAGGACAGAATGACAGAAGATGACAGAAGATGACAGAAGATGACAGAAGATGACAGAATGACAGAAGAGGACAGAATGACAGAAGAGGACAGAAGATGACAGAATGACAGAAGAGGACAGAAGATGACAGAAGATGACAGAAGATGACAGAATGACAGAAGAGGACAGAATGACAGAAGAGGACAGAATGACAGAAGATCACAGAATGACA
Organism: Somniosus microcephalus; assembly: GCF_052327205.1. Lineage (NCBI taxonomy): Eukaryota > Metazoa > Chordata > Chondrichthyes > Squaliformes > Somniosidae > Somniosus > Somniosus microcephalus. The sequence goes on along the minus strand of NW_028225190.1, from coordinate 2,568,239 downwards.
GAAGATGACAGAAGATGACAGAAGATGACAGAATGACAGAAGATGACAGAAGATGACAGAATATGACAGAATATGACAGAAGATGACAGAAGATGACAGAAGATGACAGAATGACAGAAGATGACAGAAGATGACAGTAGATGACAGAAGATGACAGAATGACAGAAGATGACAGAAGATGACAGAAGAGGACAGAATGACAGAAGATGACAGAAGATGACAGAAGATGACAGAAGATGACAGAAGATGACAGAAGAGGACAGAATGACAGAAGATGACAGAATATGACAGAAGATGACAGAATGACAGAACATGACAGAAGATGACAGAAGAGGACAGAATGACAGAAGATAACAGAAGATGACAGAAGATGACAGAATGACAGAAGAGGACAGAAGATGACAGAAGACAGAAGAGGACAGAATGACAGAAGATGACAGAAGATGACAGAATGACAGAAGAGGACAGAATGACAGAAGATGACAGAAGATGACAGAAGATGACAGAAGATGACAGAATGACAGAAGAGGACAGAATGACAGAAGAGGACAGAAGATGACAGAATGACAGAAGAGGACAGAATGACAGAAGAGGACAGGATATGACAAAAGATGACAGAAGATGACAGAATGACAGAAGATGACAAAAGATGACAGAAAATGACAGAAGATGACAGAAGATGACAGAAGATGACAGAATGACAGAAGAGGACAGAAGATGACAGAAGATGACAGAATGACAGAAGAGGACAGAAGATGACAGAAGATGACAGAAGGTGACAGAAGATGACAGAAGAGGTCAGAAGATGACAGAAGATGACAGAAGATGACAGAATGACAGAAGAGGACAGAAAGACAGAAGAGGACAGAATGACAGAAGATGGCAGAAGATGACAGAAGATGACAGAAGATGACAGAATATGACAGAAGATGACAGAAGATGACAGAATATGACAGAAGATGACAGAATATGACAGAAGATGACAGAATGAAAGAAGATGACAGAAGATGACAGAAGAAGACAGAAGAATGACAGAAGATGACAGAAGATGACAGTAGATGACTGAAGATGACAGAAGATGACAGAATGACAGAAGAGGACAGAAGATGACAGAAGATGACAGAAGATGACAGAATGACAGAAGAGGACAGAATGACAGAAGAGGACAGAATGACAGAAGATGACAGAATGACAGAAGAAGACAGAATGACAGATGAGGACAGAAGATGACAGAAGATGACAGAAGATGACAGAAGATGACAGAAGATGACAGAAGAGGACAGAATATGACAGAAGAGGAAAGAATGACAGAAGATGACAGAATATGACAGAAGATGACAGAATGACAGAAGAGGACAGAAGATGACAGAATGACAGAAGAGGACAGAATGACAGAAGATGAGAGAAGATGACAGAAGATGACAGAAGATGACAGAAGATGACAGAATGACAGAAGAGGACAGAAGATGACAGAAGATGACAGAATGACAGAAGATGGCAGAAGATGACAGAAGATGACAGAAGATGACAGAATGACCGAAGAGGACAGAATGACAGAAGAGGACAGAATGACAGAAGAGGACAGGATATGACAAAAGATGACAGAAGATGACAGAAAATGACAGAAGATGACAGAAGATGACAGAAGATGACAGAATGACAGAAGAGGACAGAATGACAGAAGATGACAGAATGACAGAAGAAGACAGAATGACAGATGAGGACAGAAGATGACAGAAGATGACAGAAGATGACAGAAGATGACAGAAGATGACAGAAGATGACAGAAGAGGACAGAAGATGACAGAAGATGACAGAAGATGACAGAAGATGACAGAATGACAGAAGAGGACAGAAGAGGACAGAAGATGACAGAAGATGACAGAAGATGACAGAATGACAGAAGAGGTCAGAAGATGACAGAAGATGACAGAAGATGACAGAATGACAGAAGAGGACAGAATGACAGAAGAGGACAGAATGACAGAAGATGACAGAAGATGACATAAGATGACAGAAGATGACAGAAGATGACAGAATATGACAGAAGATTACAGAAGATGACAGAAGATGACAGAATATGAGAGAAGATGACAGAAGATGACAGAATATGACAGAATGACAGAAGAGGACAGAATGACAGAAGAGGACAGAATATGCCAGAAGATGACAGAAGGTGACAGAATGACAGAAGATGACAGAAGATGACAGAAGATCACAGATGATGACAGAAGATGACAGAATGACAGAAGAGGACAGAATGACAGAAGATGACAGAATGACAGAAGAGGACAGAATGACAGATGATGACACAAGATGACACAAGATGACAGAATGACAGAAGAGGACAGAATGACAGAAGATGACAGAAGATGACAGAAGATGACAGAAGATGATAGAAGATGACAGAATGACAGACGAGGACAGAAGATGACAGAAGATGGCAGAAGATGACAGAAGATGAATGAATGACAGAAGAGCACAGAATGACAGAAGATGACAGAATGACAGGAGAGGGCAGAATGACAGAAGATGACAGAAGATGACAGAAGATGACAGAAGATGACAGAATGACAGAAGATGACAGAAGATGACAGAAGACGACAGAATGACCGAAGAGGACAGAATGACAGAAGAGGACAGGATATGACAAAAGATGACAGAAGATGACAGAATGACAGAAGATGACAAAAGATGACAGAAAATGACAGAAGATGACAGAAGATGACAGAAGATGACAGAATGACAGAAGAGGACAGAAGATGACAGAAGATGACAGAAGATGACAGAATGACAGAAGAGGACAGAAGATGACAGAAGATGACAGAAGGTGACAGAAGATGACAGAAGAGGTCAGAAGATGACAGAAGATGACAGAAGATGACAGAAGATGACAGAATGACAGAAGAGGACAGAAAGACAGAAGAGGACAGAATGACAGAAGATGACAGAAGATGACAGAAGATGACAGAAGATGACAGAAGATGACAGAAGAGGACAGAAGATGACAGAAGATGACAGAAGATGACAGAAGATGACAGAAGATGACAGAATGACAGAAGAGGACAGAAGAGGACAGAAGATGACAGAAGATGACAGAAGATGACAGAATGACAGAAGAGGTCAGAAGATGACAGAAGATGACAGAAGATGACAGAATGACAGAAGAGGACAGAATGACAGAAGAGGACAGAATGACAGAAGATGACAGAAGATGACATAAGATGACAGAAGATGACAGAAGATGACAGAATATGACAGAAGATTACAGAAGATGACAGAAGATGACAGAATATGACAGAAGATGACAGAAGATGACAGAATATGACAGAATGACAGAAGAGGACAGAATGACAGAAGAGGACAGAATATGCCAGAAGATGACAGAAGGTGACAGAATGACAGAAGATGACAGAAGATGACAGAAGATCACAGATGATGACAGAAGATGACAGAATGACAGAAGAGGACAGAATGACAGAAGATGACAGAATGACAGAAGAGGACAGAATGACAGATGATGACACAAGATGACACAAGATGACAGAATGACAGAAGAGGACAGAATGACAGAAGATGACAGAAGATGACAGAAGATGACAGAAGATGATAGAAGATGACAGAATGACAGACGAGGACAGAAGATGACAGAAGATGGCAGAAGATGACAGAAGATGAATGAATGACAGAAGAGCACAGAATGACAGAAGATGACAGAATGACAGGAGAGGGCAGAATGACAGAAGATGACAGAAGATGACAGAAGATGACAGAAGATGACAGAATGACAGAAGATGACAGAAGATGACAGAAGACGACAGAATGACCGAAGAGGACAGAATGACAGAAGAGGACAGGATATGACAAAAGATGACAGAAGATGACAGAATGACAGAAGATGACAAAAGATGACAGAAAATGACAGAAGATGACAGAAGATGACAGAAGATGACAGAATGACAGAAGAGGACAGAAGATGACAGAAGATGACAGAAGATGACAGAATGACAGAAGAGGACAGAAGATGACAGAAGATGACAGAAGGTGACAGAAGATGACAGAAGAGGTCAGAAGATGACAGAAGATGACAGAAGATGACAGAAGATGACAGAATGACAGAAGAGGACAGAAAGACAGAAGAGGACAGAATGACAGAAGATGACAGAAGATGACAGAAGATGACAGAATATGACAGAAGATGACAGAATATGACAGAATATGACAGAAGATGACAGAATATGACAGAAGAGGACAGAATGAAAGAAGATGACAGAAGATGACAGAAGAAGACAGAAGATGACAGAAGATGGCAGAAGATGACAGAAGATGACAGAATATGACAGAAGGTGACAGAAGATGACAGAAGAGGTCAGAAGATGACAGAAGATGACAGAAGAAGACAGAAGATGACAGAATGACAGAAGAGGACAGAAAGACAGAAGAGGACAGAATGACAGAAGATGGCAGAAGATGACAGAAGATGACAGAAGATGACAGAATATGACAGAAGAGGACAGAAGATGACAGAAGATGACAGAATATGACAGAAGATGACAGAATATGACAGAAGAGGACAGAATGAAAGAAGATGACAGAAGATGTCAGAAGAAGACAGAAGATGGCAGAAGATGGCAGAAGATGACAGAATATGACAGAAGATGACAGAAGATGACAGAGTATGACAGAAGATGACAGAAGATGACAGAAGATGACAGAATGACGGAAGAGGACAGAATGACAGAAGATGACAGAATGACAGAAGAGGCCAGAAGATGACAGAAGATGACAGAAGATGACAGAATGACAGAAGAGGACAGAAGATGACAGAAGATGACACAAGATGACAGAATGACAGAAAATGACAGAAGAGGACAGAATATGACAGAAGAGGACAGAATGACAGAAGGTGACAGAAGATGACAGAATATGACAGAAGATGACAGAAGATGACAGAAGATGACAGAATGACAGAAGATGACAGAAGATGACAGTAGATGACAGAAGATGACAGAAGATGACAGTATGGCAGAAGAGGACAGAAGATGACAGAAGATGACAGAAGATGACAGAAGATGACAGAATGACAGAAGAGGACAGAATGACAGAAGAGGACAGAATATGATAGAGGATGACAGAAGATGACAGAATGACAGAAGATGAGAGAAGATGTCAGAAGGACAGAAGATGACAGAATGACAGAAGATGACAGAACATGACAGAAGATGACAGAAGATGACAGAATATGACAGAAGAGGACAGAAGATGACAGAAGATGACAGAATGACAGAAGAGGACAGAATGACAGAAGAGGACAGAATATGACAGAAGATGACATAAGATGATAGAATGACAGAAAATGACAGAAGAGGACAGAATATGACAGAAGAGGACAGAATGACAGAAGATGACAGAAGACGACAGAAGATGACAGAAGATGGCAGAAGATGACAGAAGATGACAGCATATGTCAGAAGATGACAGAAGATGACAGAGTATGACAGAAGATGACAGAAGATGACAGAAGATGACAGAAGATGACAGAATGATAGAAGAGGACAGAATGACAGGAGATGACAGAATGACAGAAGAGGACAGAAAATGACAGAAGATGACAGAAGATGACAGAAGAGGACAGAATGACAGAAGAGGACAGAATGAGAGAAGATGACAGAATGACAGAAGAGGACAGAATGGCAGAAGATGACAGAATGACAGAAGAGGACAGAATGACAGAAGATGACAGAAGATGACAGAAGATGACAGAATGAGAGAAGATGACAGAAGATGGCAGAAGATGACAGAAGATGACAGAATGACAGAAGATGACAGAAGATGACAGAAGATGACAGAAGATGACAGAATGACAGAAGAGGACAGAATGACAGAAGATGACAGAATGACAGTAGAGGACAGAAAGGCAGAAGATGACAGAAGATGACAGAATGACAGAAGAGGACAGAATGACAGAAGATGACAGAATGACAGAAGAGGACAGAAGATGACAGAAGATGACAGAATGACAGAAGATGACAGAAGAGGACAGAATGACAGAAGATGACAGAAGATGACAGAAGATGACAGAATGACAGAAGATGACAGAAGATGACAGAAGAGGACAGAATATGACAGAAGATGACAGAATGACAGAACATGACAGAAGATGACAGAAGAGGACAGAATGACAGAAGATAACAGAAGATGACAGAAGATGACAGAATGACAGAAGAGGACAGAAGATGACAGAAGACAGAAGAGGACAGAATGACAGAAGATGACAGAAGATGACAGAATGACAGAAGAGGACAGAATGACAGAAGATGACAGAAGATGACAGAAGATGACAGAAGATGACAGAATGACAGAAGAGGACAGAATGACAGAAGAGGACAGAAGATGACAGAATGACAGAAGAGGACAGAAGATGACAGAAGATGACAGAAGATGACAGAATGACAGAAGAGGACAGAATGACAGAAGAGGACAGAATGACAGAAGATCACAGAATGACAGAAGATGACAGAAGATGACAGAAGATGACAGAATGACAGAAGATGACAGAAGATGACAGAATATGACAGAATATGACAGAAGATGACAGAAGATGACAGAAGATGACAGAATGACAGAAGATGACAGAAGATGACAGTAGATGACAGAAGATGACAGAATGACAGAAGATGACAGAAGATGACAGAAGAGGACAGAATGACAGAAGATGACAGAAGATGACAGAAGATGACAGAAGATGACAGAAGATGACAGAAGATGACAGAAGAGGACAGAATGACAGAAGATGACAGAATATGACAGAAGATGACAGAATGACAGAACATGACAGAAGATGACAGAAGAGGACAGAATGACAGAAGATAACAGAAGATGACAGAAGATGACAGAATGACAGAAGAGGACAGAATATGACAGAAGACAGAAGAGGACAGAATGACAGAAGATGACAGAAGATGACAGAATGACAGAAGAGGACAGAATGACAGAAGATGACAGAAGATGACAGAAGATGACAGAAGATGACAGAATGACAGAAGAGGACAGAATGACAGAAGAGGACAGAAGATGACAGAATGACAGAAGAGGACAGAATGACAGAAGAGGACAGGATATGACAAAAGATGACAGAAGATGACAGAATGACAGAAGATGACAAAAGATGACAGAAAATGACAGAAGATGACAGAAGATGACAGAAGATGACAGAATGACAGAAGAGGACAGAAGATGACAGAAGATGACAGAATGACAGAAGAGGACAGAAGATGACAGAAGATGACAGAAGGTGACAGAAGATGACAGAAGAGGTCAGAAGATGACAGAAGATGACAGAAGATGACAGAATGACAGAAGAGGACAGAAAGACAGAAGAGGACAGAATGACAGAAGATGGCAGAAGATGACAGAAGATGACAGAAGATGACAGAATATGACAGAAGATGACAGAAGATGACAGAATATGACAGAAGATGACAGAATATGACAGAAGATGACAGAATGAAAGAAGATGACAGAAGATGACAGAAGAAGACAGAAGAATGACAGAAGATGACAGAAGATGACAGTAGATGACTGAAGATGACAGAAGATGACAGAATGACAGAAGAGGACAGAAGATGACAGAAGATGACAGAAGATGACAGAATGACAGAAGAGGACAGAATGACAGAAGAGGACAGAATATGATAGAGGATGACAGAAGATGACAGAATGACAGAAGATGACAGAAGATGTCAGAAGGACAGAAGATGACAGAATGACAGAAGATGAAAGAACATGACAGAAGATGACAGAAGATGACAGAATATGACAGAAGAGGACAGAAGATGACAGAAGATGACAGAATATGAGAGAAGATGACAGAAGATGACAGAATGACAGAAGAGGACAGAATGACAGAAGAGGACAGAATATGACAGAAGATGACAGAAGATGACAGAAGATGACAGAAGAGGACAGAATGACAGAAGATGACAGAAGATGACAGAAGATGACAGAAGATGACAGAAGATGACAGAAGATGACAGAAGATGACAGAAGAGGACAGAATGACAGAAGATGACAGAATATGACAGAAGATGACAGAATGACAGAACATGACAGAAGATGACAGAAGAGGACAGAATGACAGAAGATAACAGAAGATGACAGAAGATGACAGAATGACAGAAGAGGACAGAAGATGACAGAAGACAGAAGAGGACAGAATGACAGAAGATGACAGAAGATGACAGAATGACAGAAGAGGACAGAATGACAGAAGATGACAGAAGATGACAGAAGATGACAGAAGATGACAGAATGACAGAAGAGGACAGAATGACAGAAGAGGACAGAAGATGACAGAATGACAGAAGAGGACAGAATGACAGAAGAGGACAGGATATGACAAAAGATGACAGAAGATGACAGAATGACAGAAGATGACAAAAGATGACAGAAAATGACAGAAGATGACAGAAGATGACAGAAGATGACAGAATGACAGAAGAGGACAGAAGATGACAGAAGATGACAGAATGACAGAAGAGGACAGAAGATGACAGAAGATGACAGAAGGTGACAGAAGATGACAGAAGAGGTCAGAAGATGACAGAAGATGACAGAAGATGACAGAATGACAGAAGAGGACAGAAAGACAGAAGAGGACAGAATGACAGAAGATGGCAGAAGATGACAGAAGATGACAGAAGATGACAGAATATGACAGAAGATGACAGAAGATGACAGAATATGACAGAAGATGACAGAATATGACAGAAGATGACAGAATGAAAGAAGATGACAGAAGATGACAGAAGAAGACAGAAGAATGACAGAAGATGACAGAAGATGACAGTAGATGACTGAAGATGACAGAAGATGACAGAATGACAGAAGAGGACAGAAGATGACAGAAGATGACAGAAGATGACAGAATGACAGAAGAGGACAGAATGACAGAAGAGGACAGAATATGATAGAGGATGACAGAAGATGACAGAATGACAGAAGATGACAGAAGATGTCAGAAGGACAGAAGATGACAGAATGACAGAAGATGAAAGAACATGACAGAAGATGACAGAATATGACAGAAGAGGACAGAAGATGACAGAAGATGACAGAATATGAGAGAAGATGACAGAAGATGACAGAATGACAGAAGAGGACAGAATGACAGAAGAGGACAGAATATGACAGAAGATGACAGAAGATGACAGAAGATGACAGAATGACAGAAGAGGACAGAAGATGACAGAAGATGACAGAATGACAGAAGATGACAGAAGATGACAGAAGATGACAGAAGATGACAGAAGACGACAGAATGACCGAAGAGGACAGAATGACAGAAGAGGACAGGATATGACAAAAGATGACAGAAGATGACAGAATGACAGAAGATGACAAAAGATGACAGAAAATGACAGAAGATGACAGATGATGACAGAAGATGACAGAATGACAGAAGAGGACAGAAGATGACAGAAGATGACAGAAGATGACAGAAGGTGACAGAATGACAGAAGAGGACAGAAGATGACAGAAGATGACAGAAGGTGACAGAAGATGACAGAAGAGGTCAGAAGATGACAGAAGATGACAGAAGATGACAGAAGATGACAGAATGACAGAAGAGGACAGAAAGACAGAAGAGGACAGAATGACAGAAGATGGCAGAAGATGACAGAAGATGACAGAAGATGACAGAAGATGACAGAATATGACAGAAGATGACAGAAGATGACAGAAGATGACAGAATATGACAGAAGATGACAGAATATGACAGAAGAGGACAGAATGAAAGAAGATGACAGAAGATGACAGAAGAAGACAGAAGATGACAGAAGATGGCAGAAGATGACAGAAGATGACAGAATATGACAGAAGATGACAGAAGATGACAGAGTATGACAGAAGATGACAGAAGATGACAGAAGATGACAGAAGATGACAGAATGACGGAAGAGGACAGAATGACAGAAGATGACAGAATGACAGAAGAGGCCAGAAGATGACAGAAGATGACAGAAGATGACAGAAGATGACAGAATGACAGAAGAGGACAGAAGATGACAGAAGATGACAGAATGACAGAAGATGACAGAAGATGACAGAAGATGACAGAAGATGACAGAATGACCGAAGAGGACAGAATGACAGAAGAGGACAGAATGACAGAAGAGGACAGAATTTGACAGAAGATGACACAAGATGACAGAATGACAGAAAATGACAGAAGAGGACAGAATATGACAGAAGAGGACAGAATGACAGAAGATGACAGAAGATGACAGAATATGACAGAAGATGACAGAAGATGACAGAAGATGACAGAATGACAGAAGATGACAGAAGATGACAGTAGATGACAGAAGATGACAGAAGATGACAGAAGATGACAGAATGACAGAAGAGGACAGAATGACAGAAGAGGACAGAATATGATAGAGGATGACAGAAGATGACAGAATGACAGAAGATGAGAGAAGATGTCAGAAGAACGGAAGATGACAGAATGACAGAAGATGACAGAACATGACAGAAGATGACAGAAGATGACAGAATATGACAGAAGAGGACAGAAGATGACAGAAGATGACAGAATGACAGAAGAGGACAGAATGACAGAAGAGGACAGAATATGACAGAAGATGACATAAGATGATAGAATGACAGAAAATGACAGAAGAGGACAGAATATGACAGAAGAGGACAGAATGACAGAAGATGACAGAAGATGACAGAAGATGACAGAAGATGGCAGAAGATGACAGAAGATGACAGCATATGACAGAAGATGACAGAAGATGACAGAGTATGACAGAGTATGACAGAAGATGACAGAAGATGACAGAAGATGACAGAAGATGACAGAATGATAGAAGAGGACAGAATGACAGGAGATGACAGAATGACAGAAGAGGACAGAAGATGACAGAAGATGACAGAAGATGACAGAATGACAGAAGAGGACAGAAGATGACAGAAGATGACAGAAGAGGACAGAATGACAGAAGAGGACAGAATGAGAGAAGATGACAGAATGACAGAAGAGGACAGAATGGCAGAAGATGACAGAAGATGACAGAATGACAGAAGAGGACAGAATGACAGAAGATGACAGAAGACGACAGAAGATGACAGAAGATGACAGAATGAGAGAAGATGACAGAAGATGGCAGAAGATGACAGAAGATGACAGAATGACAGAAGATGACAGAAGATGACAGAAGATGACAGAAGATGACAGAATGACAGAAGAGGACAGAATGACAGAAGATGACAGAATGACAGTAGAGGACAGAAAGGCAGAAGATGACAGAAGATGACAGAATGACAGAAGAGGACAGAATGACAGAAGATGACAGAATGACAGAAGAGGACAGAAGATGACAGAAGATGACAGAATGACAGAAGATGACAGAAGAGGACAGAATGACAGAAGATGACAGAAGATGACAGAAGATGACAGAAGATGACAGAATGACAGAAGATGACAGAAGATGACAGAAGAGGACAGAATGACAGAAGATGACAGAATATGACAGAAGATGACAGAATGACAGAACATGACAGAAGATGACAGAAGAGGACAGAATGAGAGAAGATAACAGAAGATGACAGAAGATGACAGAATGACAGAAGAGGACAGAAGATGACAGAAGACAGAAGAGGACAGAATGACAGAAGATGACAGAAGATGACAGAATGACAGAAGAGGACAGAATGACAGAAGATGACAGAAGATGACAGAAGATGACAGAATGACAGAAGAGGACAGAATGACAGAAGAGGACAGAAGATGACAGAAGATGACAGAAGATGACAGAATGACAGAAGATGACAGAATGACAGAAGAGGACAGAATGACAGAAGATGACAGAAGATGACAGAAGATGACAGAAGATGACAGAATGACAGAAGAGGACAGAATGACAGAAGAGGACAGAATGACAGAAGATGACAGAATGACAGAAGATGACAGAAGATGACAGAATGACAGAAGATGACAGAAGATGACAGGATATGACAGAAGATGACAGAAGATGACAGAATGACAGAAGATGACAAAAGATGACAGAAAATGACAGAAGATGACAGATGATGACAGAAGATGACAGAATGACAGAAGAGGACAGAAGATGACAGAAGATGACAGAAGATGACAGAAGGTGACAGAATGACAGAAGAGGACAGAAGATGACAGAAGATGACAGAAGATGACAGAAGATGACAGAAGAGGTCAGAAGATGACAGAAGATGACAGAAGATGACAGAAGATGACAGAATGACAGAAGAGGACAGAAAGACAGAAGAGGACAGAATGACAGAAGATGGCAGAAGATGACAGAAGATGACAGAAGATGACAGAATATGACAGAAGATGACAGAAGATGACAGAAGATGACAGAATATGACAGAAGATGACAGAATATGACAGAAGAGGACAGAATGAAAGAAGATGACAGAAGATGACAGAAGAAGACAGAAGATGACAGAAGATGGCAGAAGATGACAGAAGATGACAGAATATGACAGAAGATGACAGAAGATGACAGAGTATGACAGAAGATGACAGAAGATGACAGAAGATGACAGAAGATGACAGAATGACGGAAGAGGACAGAATGACAGAAGATGACAGAATGACAGAAGATGACAGAATATGACAGAAGATGACACAAGATGACAGAATGACAGAAAATGACAGAATGACAGAAGATGACAGAAGATGACAGAAGATGACAGAAGATGGCAGAAGATGACAGAAGATGACAGAATATGACAGAAGATGACAGAAGATGACAGAGTATGACAGATGATGACAGAAGATGACAGAAGATGACAGAAGAGGACAGAATGACAGAAGATGACAGAATGACAGAAGAGGACAGAAGATGACAGAAGATGACAGAATGACAGAAGAGGACAGAAGATGACAGAAGATGACAGAAAATGACAGAAGTTGACAGAAGATGACAGAAGATGACAGAATGACCGAAGAGGACAGAATGACAGAAGAGGACAGAATGACAGAAGATGACAGAATGACAGATGAGGACAGAAGATGACAGAAGATGACAGAAGATGACAGAAGATGACAGAATGACAGAAGAGGACAGAAGATGACAGAAGATGACAGAAGATGACAGAAGATGACAGAAGATGACAGAAGATGACAGAATGACAGAAGAGGACAGAAGAGGAAAGAAGATGACAGAAGATGACAGAAGATGACAGAATGACAAAAGAGGTCAGAAGATGACAGAAGATGACAGAAGATGACAGAAGATAACAGAAGATGACAGAATGACAGAAGAGGACAGAATGACAGAAGAGGACAGAATGACAGAAGATGACAGAAGATGACAGAAGATGACAGAAGATGACAGAATATGACAGAAGATGACAGAAGATGACAGAATATGACAGAAGATGACAGAATGACAGAAGAGGACAGAATGACAGAAGAGGACAGAATATGCCAGAAGATGACAGAAGGTGACAGAATGACAGAAGATGACAGAAGATGACAGAAGATCACAGAAGATGACAGAAGATGACAGAATGACAGAAGAGGACAGAATGACAGAAGATGACAGAATGACAGAAGAGGACAGAATGACAGAAATGACAGAAGATGACACAAGATGACAGAAGATGACAGAAGATGACAGAATGACAGAAGAGGACAGAATGACAGAAGAGGACAGAATATGCCAGAAGATGACAGAAGGTGACAGAATGACAGAAGATGACAGAAGATGACAGAAGATCACAGAAGATGACAGAAGATGACAGAATGACAGAAGAGGACAGAATGACAGAAGATGACAGAATGACAGAAGATGACAGAAGATGACAGAAGATGACAGAATGACAGACGAGGACAGAAGATGACAGAAGATGGCAGAAGATGACAGAAGATGACAGAATGACAGAAGAGGACAGAATGACAGAAGATGACAGAATGACAGAAGAGGACAGAATGACAGAAGATGATAGAAGATGACAAAAGATGACAGAATGAGAGAAGAGGACAGAATGACAGAAGATGACAGAAGATGACAGAAGATGACAAAATGACAGAAGAGGACAGAATGACAGAAGATGACAGAATGACAGAAGAGGGCAGAAGATGACAGAAGATGACAGAATGACAGAAGAGGACAGAATGACAGAAGATGACAGAAGATGACAGAATGACAGAAGAGGACAGAATGACAGAAGATGACAGAAGATGACAGAAGATGACAGAATGACAGAAGATGACAGAAGATGACAGAGGATGACAAAATGACAGAAGAGGACAGAATGACAGAAGATGACAGAGTGACAGAAGAGGACAGAATGACAGAAGATGACAGAAGATGACAGAAGATGACAGAATGACAGAAGAGGACAGAATGACAGAAGATGACAGAATATGACAGAAGATGATTGAATATGACAGAAGATGACAGAAGATGACAGAAGATGACAGAATGACAGAAGAGGACAGAATGACAGAAGAGGACAGAATATGATAGAGGATGACAGAAGATGACAGAATGACAGAAGATGACAGAAGATGTCAGAAGGACAGAAGATGACAGAATGACAGAAGATGAAAGAACATGACAGAAGATGACAGAATATGACAGAAGATGACAGAAGATGACAGAATGACAGAAGAGGACAGAATGACAGAAGAGGACAGAATATGGCAGAAGATGACACAAGATGACAGAATGACAGAAAATGACAGAAGAGGACAGAATATGACAGAAGAGGACAGAATGACAGAAGATGACAGAAGATGACAGATGATGACAGAAGATGGCAGAAGATGACAGAAGATGACAGAATATGACAGAAGATGACAGAGTATGACAGAAGATGACAGAAGATGACAGAAGATGACAGAAGATGACAGAATGACAGAAGAGGACAGAAGATGACAGAAGATGTCAGAATGACAGAAGATGACAGAAGATGACAGAAGATGACAGAAGATGACAGAATTACAGAAGAGGACAGAATGACAGAAGAGGAGAGAAGATGACAGAATATGACAGAGGATGATTGAATATGACAGAAGATGACAGAAGATGACAGAAGATGACAGAATGACAGAAGAGGACAGAATGACAGAAGAGGACAGAATATGATAGAGGATGACAGAAGATGACAGAATGACAGAAGATGACAGAAGATGTCAGAAGGACAGAAGATGACAGAATGACAGAAGATGAAAGAACATGACAGAAGATGACAGAATATGACAGAAGAGGACAGAAGATGACAGAAGATGACAGAATGACAGAAGAGGACAGAATGACAGAAGAGGACAGAATATGGCAGAAGATGACACAAGATGACAGAATGACAGAAAATGACAGAAGAGGACAGAATATGACAGAAGAGGACAGAATGACAGAAGATGACAGAAGATGACAGATGATGACAGAAGATGGCAGAAGATGACAGAAGATGACAGAATATGACAGAAGATGACAGAAGATGACAGAGTATGACAGAAGATGACAGAAGATGACAGAAGATGACAGAAGATGACAGAATGACAGAAGAGGACAGAATGACAGAAGATGACAGAATGACAGAAGAGGACAGAAGATGACAGAAGATGACAGAAGATGACAGAAGATGACAGAATGACAGAAGAGGACAGAAGATGACAGAAGATGTCAGAATGACAGAAGATGACAGAAGATGACAGAAGATGACAGAAGATGACAGAATTACAGAAGAGGACAGAATGACAGAAGAGGAGAGAAGATGACAGAATGACAGAAGAGGACAGAAGATGACAGAAGATGACAGAAGATGACAGAAGATGACAGAAGGTGACAGAATGACAGAAGAGGACAGAATGACAGAAGATGACAGAAGATGACAGAAGATGACAGAAGAGGACAGAATGACAGAAGATGACAGAATGACAGAAGAGGACAGAATGACAGAAGATGACAGAAGATGACAGAAGATGACAGAATGACAGAAGATGACAGAAGAAGACAGAGTATGACAGAAGATGACAGAAGATGAAAAAGATGACAGAAGATAACAGAATGATAGAAGAGGACAGAATGACAGAAGATGACAGAATGACAGAAGAGGACAGAAGATGACAGAAGATGACAGAAGATGACAGAATGACAGAAGATGACAGAAGATGACAGAATGACAGAAGATGACAGAAGATGACAGAAGATGACAGAAGATGACAGAATGACCGAAGAGGACAGAATGACAGAAGAGGACAGAATGACAGAAGAGGACAGAATATGACAAAAGATGACAGAAGATGACAGAATGACAGAAGATGACAGAATATGACAGAAGATGACAGAATGACAGAAGATGACAGAAGATGACAGAAGAGGGCAGAATGACAGAAGATAACAGAAGATGACAGAAGATGACAGAATGACAGAAGAGGACAGAAGATGACAGAATGACAGAAGAGGACAGAATGACAGAAGATGACAGAAGATGACAGAAGATGATAGAAGATGACAGAATGACAGAAGAGGACAGAATGACAGAAGATGACAGACGATGACAGAAGATGACAGAATGACAGAAGATGACAGAAGATGACAGAATATGACAGAATATGACAGAAGATGACAGAAGATGACAGAAGATGACAGAATGTCTGAAGATGACAGAAGATGACAGAAGATGACAGAAGATGACAGAAGATGACAGAATGAGAGAAGAGGACAGAATGACAGAAGAGGACAGAATATGATAGAGGATGACAGAAGATGACAGAATGACAGAAGATGACAGAAGATGTCAGAAGGACAGAAGATGACAGAATGACAGAAGATGAAAGAACATGACAGAAGATGACAGAATATGACAGAAGAGGACAGAAGATGACAGAAGATGACAGAATGACAGAAGAGGACAGAATGACAGAAGAGGACAGAATATGGCAGAAGATGACACAAGATGACAGAATGACAGAAGATGACAGAAGAGGACAGATGATGACAGAAGATGGCAGAAGATGACAGAAGATGACAGAATATGACAGAAGATGACAGAGTATGACAGAAGATGACAGAAGATGACAGAAGATGACAGAAGATGACAGAATGACAGAAGAGGACAGAATGACAGAAGATGACAGAATGACAGAAGAGGACAGAAGATGACAGAAGATGACAGAAGATGACAGAAGATGACAGAATGACAGAAGAGGACAGAAGATGACAGAAGATGACAGAATGACAGAAGATGACAGAAGATGACAGAAGATGACAGAATTACAGAAGAGGACAGAATGACAGAAGAGGAGAGAAGATGACAGAATGACAGAAGAGGACAGAAGATGACAGAAGATGACAGAAGATGACAGAATGACAGAAGAGGACAGAATGACAGAAGAGGACAGAATGACAGAAGATGACAGAATGACAGAAGATGACAGAAGATGACAGAATGGCAGAAGATGACAGATGATGACAGAATATGACAGAATATGACAGAAGATGACAGAAGATGACAGAATGACAGAAGATGACAGTAGATGACAGTAGATGACAGAAGATGACAGAAGATGACAGAAGATGACAGAATGACAGAAGAGGACAGAAGATGACAGAAGATGACAGAATGACAGAAGAGGACAGAATGACAGAAGAGGACAGAATATGTCAGAAGGACAGAAGATGACAGAATGACAGAAGATGACAGAACATGACAGAAGATGACAGAAGATGACAGAATATGACAGAAGAGGACAGAAGATGACAGAAGATGACAGAATATGACAGAAGAGGACAGAAGATGACAGAAGATGACAGAAAATGACAGAAGATGACAGAAGATGACAGAATGACAGAAGAGGAAAGAATGACAGAAGATGACAGAATGACAGAAGATGACAGAATGACAGATGAGGACAGAAGATGACAGAAGATGTCAGAAGGACAGAAGATGACAGAATGACAGAAGATGAAAGAACATGACAGAAGATGACAGAAGATGACAGAATATGACAGAAGAGGACAGAAGAGGACAGAAGATGACAGAAGATGACAGAATATGACAGAAGATGACAGAATGACAGAAGAGGACAGAATGACAGAAGAGGACAGAATATGACAGAAGATGACACAAGATGACAGAATGACAGAAAATGACAGAAGAGGACAGAATATGACAGAAGAGGACAGAATGATAGAAGATGACAGAAGGTGACAGAAGATGGCAGAAGATGACAGAAGATGACAGAATATGACAGAAGATGACAGAAGATGACAGAGTATGACAGAAGATGACAGAAGATGACAGAAGATGACAGAATGACAGAAGAGGACAGAATGACAGAAGATGACAGAATGACAGAAGAGGACAGAAGATGACAGAGGATGACAGAAGATGACAGAAGATGACAGAATGACAGAAGAGGACAGAAGATGACAGAATGACAGAAGATGACAGAAATGACAGAAGATGACAGAATTACAGAAGAGGACAGAATGACAGAAGAGGACAGAAGATGACAGAATGACAGAAGAGGACAGAAGATGACAGAAGATGACAGAATGACAGAAGAGGACAGAATGACAGAAGAGGACAGAATGACAGAAGATGACAGAATGACAGAAGATGACAGAAGATGACAGAAGATGACAGAATGACAGAAGAGGACAGAAGATGACAGAAGATGACAGAAGATGACAGAATGACAGAAGAGGACAGAATATGATAGAGGATGACAGAAGATGACAGAATGACAGAAGATGACAGAAGATGTCAGAAGGACAGAAGATGACAGAATGACAGAAGATGACAGAAGATGACAGAAGATGACAGAATATGACAGAAGAGGACAGAAGATGACAGAAGATGACAGAATATGACAGAAGATGACAGAAGATGACAGAATGACAGAAAATGACAGAAGAGGACAGAACATGACAGAAGAGGACAGAATGACAGAAGATGACAGAAGATGACAGAAGATGACAGAAGATGACAGAATGACAGAAAATGACAGAAGAGGACAGAACATGACAGAAGAGGACAGAATGACAGAAGATGACAGAAGATGACAGAATATGACAGAAGATGACACAAGATGACAGAATGACAGAAAATGACAGAAGAGGACAGAACATGACAGAAGAGGACAGAATGACAGAAGATGACAGAAGATGACAGAAGATGACAGAAGATGGCAGAAGATGACAGAAGATGACAGAATATGACAAAAGATGACAGAAGATGACAGAATGACAGAAGAGGACAGAATGACAGAAGATGACAGAAGATGACAGAAGATGACAGAATGACAGAAGAGGACAGAATGACAGAAGAGGACAGAATGACAGAAGATGACAGAATGACAGAAGATGACAGAATGACAGAAGATGACAGAAGATGACAGAAGATGACAGAATGACAGAAGATGACAGAAGATGACAGAAGATGACAGAATGACAGAAGAGGACAGAAGATGACAGAAGATGATAGAAGATGACAGAATGACAGAAGAGGACAGAATATGATAGAGGATGACAGAAGATGACAGAATGACAGAAGATGACAGAAGATGTCAGAAGGACAGAAGATGACAGAATGACAGAAGATGACAGAAGATGACAGAAGATGACAGAATATGACAGAAGAGGACAGAAGATGACAGAAGATGACAGAATATGACAGAAGATGACAGAAGATGACAGAATGACAGAAAATGACAGAAGAGGACAGAACATGACAGAAGAGGACAGAATGACAGAAGATGACAGAAGATGACAGAAGATGACAGAAGATGACAGAATGACAGAAAATGACAGAAGAGGACAGAACATGACAGAAGAGGACAGAATGACAGAAGATGACAGAAGATGACAGAAGATGACAGAATATGACAGAAGATGACACAAGATGACAGAATGACAGAAAATGACAGAAGAGGACAGAACATGACAGAAGAGGACAGAATGACAGAAGATGACAGAAGATGACAGAAGATGACAGAAGATGGCAGAAGATGGCAGAAGATGACAGAATATGACAAAAGATGACAGAAGATGACAGAATGACAGAAGAGGACAGAATGACAGAAGATGACAGAAGATGACAGAAGATGAAAGAAGATGACAGAATGACAGAAGAGGACAGAATGACAGATGACAGAATGACAGAAGAGGACAGAAGATGACAGAAGATGACAGAAGATGACAGAAGATGACAGAATGACAGAAGAGGACAGAAGATGACAGAAGATGACAGAATGACAGAAGATGACAGAAGATGACAGAAGATGACAGAAGATGACAGAAGATGACAGAATGACCGAAGAGGACAGAATGCCAGAAGAGGACAGAATGACAGAAGAGGACAGAATATGACAAAAGATGACAGAAGATGACAGAAGATGACAAAAGATGACAGAATGACAGAAGAGGACAGAAGATGACAGAGGATGACAGAAGATGACAGAAGATGACAGAATGACAGAAGAGGACAGAAGATGACAGAAGATGACAGAATGACAGAAGATGACAGAAGATGACTGAAGATGACAGAAGATGACAGAAGATGACAGAATTACAGAAGAGGACAGAATGACAGAAGAGGACAGAAGATGACAGAATGACAGAAGAGGACAGAAGATGACAGAAGATGACAGAAGATGACAGAATGACAGAAGAGGACAGAATGACAGAAGAGGACAGAATGACAGAAGATGACAGAATGACAGAAGATGACAGAAGATGACAGAATGACAGAAGATGACAGAAGATGAGAGTAGATGACAGAAGATGACATAAGATGACAGAAGATGACAGAAGATGACAGAATGACAGAAGAGGACAGAAGATGACAGAAGATGACAGAAGATGACAGAAGATGACAGATTGACAGAAGAGGACAGAATGACAGAAGAGGACAGAATATGATAGAGGATGACAGAAGATGACAGAATGACAGAAGATGACAGAAGATGACAGAAGATGACAGAAGATGACAGAATATGACAGAAGAGGACAGAAGATGACAGAAGATGACAGAATATGACAGAAGATGACAGAAGATGACAGAATGACAGAAGAGGACAGAATGACAGAAGAGGACAGAATATGACAGAAGATGACACAAGATGACAGAATGACAGAAAATGACAGAAGAGGACAGAACATGACAGAAGAGGACAGAATGACAGAAGATGACAGAAGATGACAAAAGATGACAGAAGATGGCAGAAGATGACAGAAGATGACAGAATATGACAAAAGATGACAGAAGATGACAGAATGACAGAAGAGGACAGAATGACAGAAGATGACAGAAGATGACAGAAGATGACAGAAGATGAAAGAAGATGACAGAATGACAGAAGAGGACAGAATGACAGATGACAGAATGACAGAAGAGGACAGAAGATGACAGAAGATGACAGAAGATGACAGAATGACAGAAGAGGACAGAAGATGACAGAAGATGACAGAATGACAGAAGATGACAGAAGATGACAGAAGATGACAGAAGATGACAGAATGACCGAAGAGGACAGAATGCCAGAAGAGGACAGAATGACAGAAGAGGACAGAATATGACAAAAGATGACAGAAGATGACAGAATGACAGAAGATGACAGAAGATGACAGAAAATGACAGAAGATGACAGAAGATGACAGAAGATGACAGAATGACAGAAGAGGAAAGAATGACAGAAGATGACAGAATGACAGAAGATGACAGAATGACAGATGAGGACAGAAGATGACAGAAGATGACAGAAGATGACAGAAGATGACAGAATGACAGAAGAGGACAGAAGATGACAGAATGACAGAAGAGGACAGAAGATGACAGAAGATGACAGAAGATGACAGAAGATGACAGAATGACAGAAGAGGTCAGAAGATGACAGAAGATGACAGAAGATGACAGAAGATAACAGAAGATGACAGAATGACAGAAGAGGACAGAATGACAGAAGAGGACAGAATGACAGAAGATGAC
Source organism: Somniosus microcephalus (assembly GCF_052327205.1). Lineage (NCBI taxonomy): Eukaryota > Metazoa > Chordata > Chondrichthyes > Squaliformes > Somniosidae > Somniosus > Somniosus microcephalus. Next base: position 2,546,245 of record NW_028225190.1, on the reverse strand, counting down.
AGAAGATGACAGAAGATGAAAAGATGACAGAATATGACAGAAGATGACAGAAGATGACAGAATATGACAGAAGATGACAGAATGACAGAAGAGGACAGAATGGCAGAAGAGGACAGAATATGCCAGAAGATGACAGAAGGTGACAGAATGACAGAAGATGACAGAAGATGACAGAAGATCACAGAAGATGACAGAAGATGACAGAATGACAGAAGAGGACAGAATGACAGAAGATGACAGAATGACAGAAGAGGACAGAATGACAGAAGATGACAGAAGATGACACAAGATGACAGAATGACAGAAGAGGACAGAATGACAGAAGATGACAGAATGACGGAAGATGACAGAGGATGACAGAAGATGACAGAAGATGACAGAAGATGACAGAATGACAGACGAGGAAAGAAGATGACAGAAGATGGCAGAAGATGACAGAAGATGACAGAATGACAGAAGAGGACAGAATGACAGAAGATGACAGAATGACAGAAGAGGACAGAATGACAGAAGATGATAGAAGATGACAGAAGATGACAGAATGACAGAAGAGGACAGAATGACAGAAGATGACAGAAGATGACAGAAGATGACAGAATGACAGAAGATGACAGAAGATGACAGAAGATGACAAAATGACAGAAGAGGACAGAATGACAGAAGATGACAGAATGACAGAAGAGGGCAGAAGATGACAGAAGATGACAGAGTATGACAGAAGATGACAGAAGATGACAGAAGATGAAAGAAGATGACAGAATGACAGAAGAGGACAGAATGACAGAAGATGACAGAATGACAGAAGAGGGCAGAAGATGACAGAAGATGACAGAATGACAGAAGAGGACAGAATGACAGAAGATGACAGAAGATGACAGAAGATGACAAAATGACAGAAGAGGACAGAATGACAGAAGATGACAGAATGACAGAAGAGGGCAGAAGATGACAGAAGATGACAGAATGACAGAAGAGGACAGAATGACAGAAGATGACAGAAGATGACAGAATGACAGAAGAGGACAGAATGACAGAAGATGACAGAAGATGACAGAAGATGACAGAATGACAGAAGATGACAGAAGATGACAGAGGATGACAAAATGACAGAAGAGGACAGAATGACAGAAGATGACAGAGTGACAGAAGAGGACAGAATGACAGAAGATGACAGAAGATGACAGAAGATGACAGAATGACAGAAGAGGACAGAATGACAGAAGATGACAGAATATGACAGAAGATGATTGAATATGACAGAAGATGACAGAAGATGACAGAAGATGACAGAATGACAGAAGAGGACAGAATGACAGAAGAGGACAGAATATGATAGAGGATGACAGAAGATGACAGAATGACAGAAGATGACAGAAGATGTCAGAAGGACAGAAGATGACAGAATGACAGAAGATGAAAGAACATGACAGAAGATGACAGAATATGACAGAAGATGACAGAAGATGACAGAATGACAGAAGAGGACAGAATGACAGAAGAGGACAGAATATGGCAGAAGATGACACAAGATGACAGAATGACAGAAAATGACAGAAGAGGACAGAATATGACAGAAGAGGACAGAATGACAGAAGATGACAGAAGATGACAGATGATGACAGAAGATGGCAGAAGATGACAGAAGATGACAGAATATGACAGAAGATGACAGAGTATGACAGAAGATGACAGAAGATGACAGAAGATGACAGAAGATGACAGAATGACAGAAGAGGACAGAAGATGACAGAAGATGTCAGAATGACAGAAGATGACAGAAGATGACAGAAGATGACAGAAGATGACAGAATTACAGAAGAGGACAGAATGACAGAAGAGGAGAGAAGATGACAGAATATGACAGAGGATGATTGAATATGACAGAAGATGACAGAAGATGACAGAAGATGACAGAATGACAGAAGAGGACAGAATGACAGAAGAGGACAGAATATGATAGAGGATGACAGAAGATGACAGAATGACAGAAGATGACAGAAGATGTCAGAAGGACAGAAGATGACAGAATGACAGAAGATGAAAGAACATGACAGAAGATGACAGAATATGACAGAAGAGGACAGAAGATGACAGAAGATGACAGAATGACAGAAGAGGACAGAATGACAGAAGAGGACAGAATATGGCAGAAGATGACACAAGATGACAGAATGACAGAAAATGACAGAAGAGGACAGAATATGACAGAAGAGGACAGAATGACAGAAGATGACAGAAGATGACAGATGATGACAGAAGATGGCAGAAGATGACAGAAGATGACAGAATATGACAGAAGATGACAGAAGATGACAGAGTATGACAGAAGATGACAGAAGATGACAGAAGATGACAGAAGATGACAGAATGACAGAAGAGGACAGAATGACAGAAGATGACAGAATGACAGAAGAGGACAGAAGATGACAGAAGATGACAGAAGATGACAGAAGATGACAGAATGACAGAAGAGGACAGAAGATGACAGAAGATGTCAGAATGACAGAAGATGACAGAAGATGACAGAAGATGACAGAAGATGACAGAATTACAGAAGAGGACAGAATGACAGAAGAGGAGAGAAGATGACAGAATGACAGAAGAGGACAGAAGATGACAGAAGATGACAGAAGATGACAGAAGATGACAGAAGGTGACAGAATGACAGAAGAGGACAGAATGACAGAAGATGACAGAAGATGACAGAAGATGACAGAATGACAGAAGATGACAGAAGAAGACAGAGTATGACAGAAGATGACAGAAGATGAAAAAGATGACAGAAGATAACAGAATGATAGAAGAGGACAGAATGACAGAAGATGACAGAATGACAGAAGAGGACAGAAGATGACAGAAGATGACAGAAGATGACAGAATGACAGAAGATGACAGAAGATGACAGAATGACAGAAGATGACAGAAGATGACAGAAGATGACAGAAGATGACAGAATGACCGAAGAGGACAGAATGACAGAAGAGGACAGAATGACAGAAGAGGACAGAATATGACAAAAGATGACAGAAGATGACAGAATGACAGAAGATGACAGAATATGACAGAAGATGACAGAATGACAGAAGATGACAGAAGATGACAGAAGAGGGCAGAATGACAGAAGATAACAGAAGATGACAGAAGATGACAGAATGACAGAAGAGGACAGAAGATGACAGAATGACAGAAGAGGACAGAATGACAGAAGATGACAGAAGATGACAGAAGATGATAGAAGATGACAGAATGACAGAAGAGGACAGAATGACAGAAGATGACAGACGATGACAGAAGATGACAGAATGACAGAAGATGACAGAAGATGACAGAATATGACAGAATATGACAGAAGATGACAGAAGATGACAGAAGATGACAGAATGTCTGAAGATGACAGAAGATGACAGAAGATGACAGAAGATGACAGAAGATGACAGAATGAGAGAAGAGGACAGAATGACAGAAGAGGACAGAATATGATAGAGGATGACAGAAGATGACAGAATGACAGAAGATGACAGAAGATGTCAGAAGGACAGAAGATGACAGAATGACAGAAGATGAAAGAACATGACAGAAGATGACAGAATATGACAGAAGAGGACAGAAGATGACAGAAGATGACAGAATGACAGAAGAGGACAGAATGACAGAAGAGGACAGAATATGGCAGAAGATGACACAAGATGACAGAATGACAGAAGATGACAGAAGAGGACAGATGATGACAGAAGATGGCAGAAGATGACAGAAGATGACAGAATATGACAGAAGATGACAGAGTATGACAGAAGATGACAGAAGATGACAGAAGATGACAGAAGATGACAGAATGACAGAAGAGGACAGAATGACAGAAGATGACAGAATGACAGAAGAGGACAGAAGATGACAGAAGATGACAGAAGATGACAGAAGATGACAGAATGACAGAAGAGGACAGAAGATGACAGAAGATGACAGAATGACAGAAGATGACAGAAGATGACAGAAGATGACAGAATTACAGAAGAGGACAGAATGACAGAAGAGGAGAGAAGATGACAGAATGACAGAAGAGGACAGAAGATGACAGAAGATGACAGAAGATGACAGAATGACAGAAGAGGACAGAATGACAGAAGAGGACAGAATGACAGAAGATGACAGAATGACAGAAGATGACAGAAGATGACAGAATGGCAGAAGATGACAGATGATGACAGAATATGACAGAATATGACAGAAGATGACAGAAGATGACAGAATGACAGAAGATGACAGTAGATGACAGTAGATGACAGAAGATGACAGAAGATGACAGAAGATGACAGAATGACAGAAGAGGACAGAAGATGACAGAAGATGACAGAATGACAGAAGAGGACAGAATGACAGAAGAGGACAGAATATGTCAGAAGGACAGAAGATGACAGAATGACAGAAGATGACAGAACATGACAGAAGATGACAGAAGATGACAGAATATGACAGAAGAGGACAGAAGATGACAGAAGATGACAGAATATGACAGAAGAGGACAGAAGATGACAGAAGATGACAGAAAATGACAGAAGATGACAGAAGATGACAGAATGACAGAAGAGGAAAGAATGACAGAAGATGACAGAATGACAGAAGATGACAGAATGACAGATGAGGACAGAAGATGACAGAAGATGTCAGAAGGACAGAAGATGACAGAATGACAGAAGATGAAAGAACATGACAGAAGATGACAGAAGATGACAGAATATGACAGAAGAGGACAGAAGAGGACAGAAGATGACAGAAGATGACAGAATATGACAGAAGATGACAGAATGACAGAAGAGGACAGAATGACAGAAGAGGACAGAATATGACAGAAGATGACACAAGATGACAGAATGACAGAAAATGACAGAAGAGGACAGAATATGACAGAAGAGGACAGAATGATAGAAGATGACAGAAGGTGACAGAAGATGGCAGAAGATGACAGAAGATGACAGAATATGACAGAAGATGACAGAAGATGACAGAGTATGACAGAAGATGACAGAAGATGACAGAAGATGACAGAATGACAGAAGAGGACAGAATGACAGAAGATGACAGAATGACAGAAGAGGACAGAAGATGACAGAGGATGACAGAAGATGACAGAAGATGACAGAATGACAGAAGAGGACAGAAGATGACAGAATGACAGAAGATGACAGAAATGACAGAAGATGACAGAATTACAGAAGAGGACAGAATGACAGAAGAGGACAGAAGATGACAGAATGACAGAAGAGGACAGAAGATGACAGAAGATGACAGAATGACAGAAGAGGACAGAATGACAGAAGAGGACAGAATGACAGAAGATGACAGAATGACAGAAGATGACAGAAGATGACAGAAGATGACAGAATGACAGAAGAGGACAGAAGATGACAGAAGATGACAGAAGATGACAGAATGACAGAAGAGGACAGAATATGATAGAGGATGACAGAAGATGACAGAATGACAGAAGATGACAGAAGATGTCAGAAGGACAGAAGATGACAGAATGACAGAAGATGACAGAAGATGACAGAAGATGACAGAATATGACAGAAGAGGACAGAAGATGACAGAAGATGACAGAATATGACAGAAGATGACAGAAGATGACAGAATGACAGAAAATGACAGAAGAGGACAGAACATGACAGAAGAGGACAGAATGACAGAAGATGACAGAAGATGACAGAAGATGACAGAAGATGACAGAATGACAGAAAATGACAGAAGAGGACAGAACATGACAGAAGAGGACAGAATGACAGAAGATGACAGAAGATGACAGAATATGACAGAAGATGACACAAGATGACAGAATGACAGAAAATGACAGAAGAGGACAGAACATGACAGAAGAGGACAGAATGACAGAAGATGACAGAAGATGACAGAAGATGACAGAAGATGGCAGAAGATGACAGAAGATGACAGAATATGACAAAAGATGACAGAAGATGACAGAATGACAGAAGAGGACAGAATGACAGAAGATGACAGAAGATGACAGAAGATGACAGAATGACAGAAGAGGACAGAATGACAGAAGAGGACAGAATGACAGAAGATGACAGAATGACAGAAGATGACAGAATGACAGAAGATGACAGAAGATGACAGAAGATGACAGAATGACAGAAGATGACAGAAGATGACAGAAGATGACAGAATGACAGAAGAGGACAGAAGATGACAGAAGATGATAGAAGATGACAGAATGACAGAAGAGGACAGAATATGATAGAGGATGACAGAAGATGACAGAATGACAGAAGATGACAGAAGATGTCAGAAGGACAGAAGATGACAGAATGACAGAAGATGACAGAAGATGACAGAAGATGACAGAATATGACAGAAGAGGACAGAAGATGACAGAAGATGACAGAATATGACAGAAGATGACAGAAGATGACAGAATGACAGAAAATGACAGAAGAGGACAGAACATGACAGAAGAGGACAGAATGACAGAAGATGACAGAAGATGACAGAAGATGACAGAAGATGACAGAATGACAGAAAATGACAGAAGAGGACAGAACATGACAGAAGAGGACAGAATGACAGAAGATGACAGAAGATGACAGAAGATGACAGAATATGACAGAAGATGACACAAGATGACAGAATGACAGAAAATGACAGAAGAGGACAGAACATGACAGAAGAGGCCAGAATGACAGAAGATGACAGAAGATGACAGAAGATGACAGAAGATGGCAGAAGATGGCAGAAGATGACAGAATATGACAAAAGATGACAGAAGATGACAGAATGACAGAAGAGGACAGAATGACAGAAGATGACAGAAGATGACAGAAGATGAAAGAAGATGACAGAATGACAGAAGAGGACAGAATGACAGATGACAGAATGACAGAAGAGGACAGAAGATGACAGAAGATGACAGAAGATGACAGAAGATGACAGAATGACAGAAGAGGACAGAAGATGACAGAAGATGACAGAATGACAGAAGATGACAGAAGATGACAGAAGATGACAGAAGATGACAGAATGACCGAAGAGGACAGAATGCCAGAAGAGGACAGAATGACAGAAGAGGACAGAATATGACAAAAGATGACAGAAGATGACAGAAGATGACAAAAGATGACAGAATGACAGAAGAGGACAGAAGATGACAGAGGATGACAGAAGATGACAGAAGATGACAGAATGACAGAAGAGGACAGAAGATGACAGAAGATGACAGAATGACAGAAGATGACAGAAGATGACTGAAGATGACAGAAGATGACAGAAGATGACAGAATTACAGAAGAGGACAGAATGACAGAAGAGGACAGAAGATGACAGAATGACAGAAGAGGACAGAAGATGACAGAAGATGACAGAAGATGACAGAATGACAGAAGAGGACAGAATGACAGAAGAGGACAGAATGACAGAAGATGACAGAATGACAGAAGATGACAGAAGATGACAGAATGACAGAAGATGACAGAAGATGAGAGTAGATGACAGAAGATGACATAAGATGACAGAAGATGACAGAAGATGACAGAATGACAGAAGAGGACAGAAGATGACAGAAGATGACAGAAGATGACAGAAGATGACAGATTGACAGAAGAGGACAGAATGACAGAAGAGGACAGAATATGATAGAGGATGACAGAAGATGACAGAATGACAGAAGATGACAGAAGATGACAGAAGATGACAGAAGATGACAGAATATGACAGAAGAGGACAGAAGATGACAGAAGATGACAGAATATGACAGAAGATGACAGAAGATGACAGAATGACAGAAGAGGACAGAATGACAGAAGAGGACAGAATATGACAGAAGATGACACAAGATGACAGAATGACAGAAAATGACAGAAGAGGACAGAACATGACAGAAGAGGACAGAATGACAGAAGATGACAGAAGATGACAAAAGATGACAGAAGATGGCAGAAGATGACAGAAGATGACAGAATATGACAAAAGATGACAGAAGATGACAGAATGACAGAAGAGGACAGAATGACAGAAGATGACAGAAGATGACAGAAGATGACAGAAGATGAAAGAAGATGACAGAATGACAGAAGAGGACAGAATGACAGATGACAGAATGACAGAAGAGGACAGAAGATGACAGAAGATGACAGAAGATGACAGAATGACAGAAGAGGACAGAAGATGACAGAAGATGACAGAATGACAGAAGATGACAGAAGATGACAGAAGATGACAGAAGATGACAGAATGACCGAAGAGGACAGAATGCCAGAAGAGGACAGAATGACAGAAGAGGACAGAATATGACAAAAGATGACAGAAGATGACAGAATGACAGAAGATGACAGAAGATGACAGAAAATGACAGAAGATGACAGAAGATGACAGAAGATGACAGAATGACAGAAGAGGAAAGAATGACAGAAGATGACAGAATGACAGAAGATGACAGAATGACAGATGAGGACAGAAGATGACAGAAGATGACAGAAGATGACAGAAGATGACAGAATGACAGAAGAGGACAGAAGATGACAGAATGACAGAAGAGGACAGAAGATGACAGAAGATGACAGAAGATGACAGAAGATGACAGAATGACAGAAGAGGTCAGAAGATGACAGAAGATGACAGAAGATGACAGAAGATAACAGAAGATGACAGAATGACAGAAGAGGACAGAATGACAGAAGAGGACAGAATGACAGAAGATGACAGAAGATGACAGAAGATGAAAAGATGACAGAATATGACAGAAGATGACAGAAGATGACAGAATATGACAGAAGATGACAGAATGACAGAAGAGGACAGAATGGCAGAAGAGGACAGAATATGCCAGAAGATGACAGAAGGTGACAGAATGACAGAAGATGACAGAAGATGACAGAAGATCACAGAAGATGACAGAAGATGACAGAATGACAGAAGAGGACAGAATGACAGAAGATGACAGAATGACAGAAGAGGACAGAATGACAGAAGATGACAGAAGATGACACAAGATGACAGAATGACAGAAGAGGACAGAATGACAGAAGATGACAGAATGACGGAAGATGACAGAGGATGACAGAAGATGACAGAAGATGACAGAAGATGACAGAATGACAGACGAGGAAAGAAGATGACAGAAGATGGCAGAAGATGACAGAAGATGACAGAATGACAGAAGAGGACAGAATGACAGAAGATGACAGAATGACAGAAGAGGACAGAATGACAGAAGATGATAGAAGATGACAGAAGATGACAGAATGACAGAAGAGGACAGAATGACAGAAGATGACAGAAGATGACAGAAGATGACAGAATGACAGAAGATGACAGAAGATGACAGAAGATGACAAAATGACAGAAGAGGACAGAATGACAGAAGATGACAGAATGACAGAAGAGGGCAGAAGATGACAGAAGATGACAGAGTATGACAGAAGATGACAGAAGATGACAGAAGATGAAAGAAGATGACAGAATGACAGAAGAGGACAGAATGACAGAAGATGACAGAATGACAGAAGAGGACAGAAGATGACAAAAGATGACAGAAGATGACAGAATGACAGAAGATGACAGAAGATGACAGAAGATGACAGAATGTCAGAAGCTGACAGAAGATGACAGAAGATGACAGAAGATGACAGAATGACCGAAGAGGACAGAAGATGACAGAAGATGAGAGTAGATGACAGAAGAGGACAGAAGATGACAGAAGATGACAGAAGATGACAGAATGACAGAAGAGGACAGAATATGATAGAGGATGACAGAAGATGACAGAATGACAGAAGATGACAGAAGATGACAGAAAATGACAGAGGATGACAGAAGATGACAGAAGATGACAGAATGACAGAAGAGGAAAGAATGACAGAAGATGACAGAATGACAGAAGATGACAGAATGACAGATGAGGACAGAAGATGACAGAAGATGTCAGAAGGACAGAAGATGACAGAATGACAGAAGATGAAAGAACATGACAGAAGATGACAGAAGATGACAGAAGATGACAGAATATGACAGAAGAGGACAGAAGATGACAGAATATGACAGAAGATGACAGAAGATGACAGAATGACAGAAGAGGACAGAATGACAGAAGAGGACAGAATATGACAGAAGATGACACAAGATGACAGAATGACAGAAAATGACAGAAGAGGACAGAATATGACAGAAGAGGACAGAATGATAGAAGATGACAGAAGGTGACAGAAGATGGCAGAAGATGACAGAAGATGACAGAATATGACAGAAGATGACAGAAGATGACAGAGTATGACAGAAGATGACAGAAGATGACAGAATGACAGAAGAGGACAGAATGACAGAAGATGACAGAATGACAGAAGAGGACAGAAGATGACAGAGGATGACAGAAGAGGACAGAAGATGACAGAATGACAGAAGATGACAGAAGATGACAGAATATGACAGAAGATGACAGAAGATGACAGAATGACAGAAGAGGACAGAATGACAGAAGATGACAGAATGACAGAAGAGGACAGAAGATGACAGAAAATGACAGAAGAGGACAGAAGATGACAGAATGACAGAAGATGACAGAAGATGACAGAAGATGACAGAATTACAGAAGAGGACAGAATGACAGAAGAGGACAGAAGATGACAGAATGACAGAAGAGGACAGAAGATGACAGAAGATGACAGAATGACAGAAGAGGACAGAATGACAGAAGAGGACAGAATGACAGAAGATGACAGAATGACAGAAGATGACAGAAGATGACAGAATGACAGAAGATGACAGAAGATGAGAGTAGATGACAGAAGATGACATAAGATGACAGAAGATGACAGAAGATGACAGAATGACAGAAGAGGACAGAAGATGACAGAAGATGACAGAAGATGACAGAATGACAGAAGAGGACAGAATATGATAGAGGATGACAGAAGATGACAGAATGACAGAAGATGACAGAAGATGTCAGAAGGACAGAAGATGACAGAATGACAGAAGATGACAGAAGATGACAGAAGATGACAGAAGATGACAGAATATGACAGAAGAGGACAGAAGATGACAGAAGATGACAGAATATGACAGAAGATGACAGAAGATGACAGAATGACAGAAAATGACAGAAGAGGACAGAACATGACAGAAGAGGACAGAATGACAGAAGATGACAGAAGATGACAGAAGATGACAGAAGATGACAGAATGACAGAAAATGACAGAAGAGGACAGAACATGACAGAAGAGGACAGAATGACAGAAGATGACAGAAGATGACAGAATATGACAGAAGATGACACAAGATGACAGAATGACAGAAAATGACAGAAGAGGACAGAACATGACAGAAGAGGACAGAATGACAGAAGATGACAGAAGATGACAGAAGATGACAGAAGATGGCAGAAGATGACAGAAGATGACAGAATATGACAAAAGATGACAGAAGATGACAGAATGACAGAAGAGGACAGAATGACAGAAGATGACAGAAGATGACAGAAGATGACAGAAGATGAAAGAAGATGACAGAATGACAGAAGAGGACAGAATGACAGATGACAGAATGACAGAAGAGGACAGAAGATGACAGAAGATGACAGAAGATGACAGAATGACAGAAGAGGACAGAAGATGACAGAAGATGACAGAATGACAGAAGATGACAGAAGATGACAGAAGATGACAGAAGATGACAGAAGATGACAGAATGACCGAAGAGGACAGAATGACAGAAGAGGACAGAATGACAGAAGAGGACAGAATATGACAAAAGATGACAGAAGATGACAGAATGACAGATGATGACAGAAGATGACAGAAAATGACAGAAGATGACAGAAGATGACAGAAGATGACAGAATGACAGAAGAGGAAAGAATGACAGAAGATGACAGAATGACAGACCATGACAGAATGACAGATGAGGACAGAAGATGACAGAAGATGACAGAAGATGACAGAAGATGACAGAATGACAGAAGAGGACAGAAGATGACAGAATGACAGAAGAGGACAGAAGAGGACAGAAGATGACAGAAGATGACAGAATGACAGAAGAGGTCAGAAGATGACAGAAGATGACAGAAGATGACAGAAGATAACAGAAGATGACAGAATGACAGAAGAGGACAGAATGACAGAAGAGGACAGAATGACAGAAGATGACAGAACATGACAGAAGATGAAAAGATGACAGAATATGACAGAAGATGAAAGAAGATGACAGAATATGACAGAAGATGACAGAATGACAGAAGAGGACAGAATGGCAGAAGAGGACAGAATATGCCAGAAGATGACAGAAGGTGACAGAATGACAGAAGATGACAGAAGATGACAGAAGATCACAGAAGATGACAGAAGATGACAGAATGACAGAAGAGGACAGAATGACAGAAGATGACAGAATGACAGAAGAGGACAGAATGACAGAAGATGACACAAGATGACACAAGATGACAGAATGACAGAAAGGACAGAATGACAGAAGATGACAGAATGACGGAAGATGACAGAGGATGACAGAAGAGGACAGAATGACAGAAGATGACAGAAGATGAAAGAAGATGACAGAATGACAGAAGAGGACAGAATGACAGATGACAGAATGACAGAAGAGGACAGAAGATGACAGAAGATGACAGAAGATGACAGAATGACAGAAGATGACAGAAGATGACAGAAGATGACAGAAGATGACAGAATGACCGAAGAGGACAGAATGCCAGAAGAGGACAGAATGACAGAAGAGGACAGAATATGACAAAAGATGACAGAAGATGACAGAATGACAGAAGATGACAGAAGATGACAGAAAATGACAGAAGATGACAGAAGATGACAGAAGATGACAGAATGACAGAAGATGACAGAATGACAGAAGATGACAGAAGATGACAGAATGACAGAAGATGACAGAATGACAGAAGAGGACAGAAGATGACAGAATGACAGAAGAGGACAGAAGAGGACAGAAGATGACAGAAGATGACAGAAGATGACAGAATGACAGAAGAGGTCAGAAGATGACAGAAGATGACAGAAGATAACAGAAGATGACAGAATGACAGAAGAGGACAGAATGACAGAAGAGGACAGAATGACAGAAGATGACAGAAGATGACAGAAGATGAAAAGATGACAGAATATGACAGAAGATGAAAGAAGATGACAGAATATGACAGAAGATGACAGAATGACAGAAGAGGACAGAATGGCAGAAGAGGACAGAATATGCCAGAAGATGACAGAAGGTGACAGAATGACAGAAGATGACAGAAGATGACAGAAGATCACAGAAGATGACAGAAGATGACAGAATGACAGAAGAGGACAGAATGACAGAAGATGACAGAATGACAGAAGAGGACAGAATGACAGAAGATGACAGAAGATGACACAAGATGACAGAATGACAGAAGAGGACAGAATGACAGAAGATGACAGAATGACAGAAGATGACAGAGGATGACAGAAGATGACAGAAGATGACAGAATGACAGACGAGGAAAGAAGATGACAGAAGATGGCAGAAGATGACAGAAGATGACAGAATGACAGAAGAGGACAGAATGACAGAAGATGACAGAATGACAGAAGAGGACAGAATGACAGAAGATGATAGAAGATGACAGAATGATAGAAGAGGACAGAATGACAGAAGATGACAGAAGATGACAGAAGATGACAGAAGATGGCAGAATGACAGAAGATGAGAGAAGATGACAGAAGATGACAAAATGACAGAAGAGGGCAGAAGATGACAGAAGATGACAGAAGATGACAGAAGATGACAGAAGATGACAGAATGACAGAAGAGGACAGAATGACAGAAGATGACAGAATGACAGAAGAGGGCAGAAGATGACAGAATGACAGAAGAGGACAGAATGACAGAAGATGACAGAATGACAGAAGAGGACAGAATGACAGAAGATGACAGAATGACAGAAGAGGGCAGAAGATGACAGAAGATGACAGAAGATGACAGAATGACAGAAGAGGACAGAATGACAGAAGATGACAGAAGATGACAGAAGATGACAGAATATGACAGAAGATGAAAAAGATGACAGAAGATGACAGAAGAGGACAGAATGACAGAAGATGACAGAAGATGACAGAAGATGACAGAATGACGGAAGATGACAGAAGATGACGCAAGATGACAGAAGATGACAGAAGATGACAGAATGACAGAAGAGGACATAATGACAGAAGATGACAGAAGATGACAGAAGATGACAGAATGACAGAAGATGACAGAATGACAGAAGATGACAGAATGACAGAAGAGGACACAATCACATGAGGTGACAGAAGATGACAGAAGATGACAGAATGACAGAAGAGGACAGAATGACAGAAGATGACAGAATGACAGAAGAGGACAGAATGACAGAAGATGACAGAAGATGACAGAATGACAGAAGAGGACAGAATGACAGAAGATGACAGAAGATGACAGAAGATGACAGAAGATGACAGAATGACAGAAGATGACAGAAGATGACACAAGATGACAAAATGACAGAAGAGGACAAAATGACAGAAGATGACAGAGTGACAGAAGAGGACAGAATGACAGAAGATGACAGAAGATGACAGAAGATGACAGAATGACAGAAGAGGACAGAATGACAGAAGATGACAGACGATGACAGAAGATGACAGAATGACAGAAGATGATACAAGATGACGGAAGATGACAGAAGATGACAGAAGATGACAGGAGATGACAGAATGACAGAAGATATCAGAATGACAGAAGATGACAGAATGACAGAAGAGGACAGAATGACAGAAGATGACAGAAGATGACAGAATGACAGAAGAGGACAGAATGACAGATGATGACAGAATGACAGAAGAGGACAGAAGATGGCAGAAGATGACAGAAGGCGACAGAAGATGACAGAAGGTGACAGAATGACAGAAGAGGACAGAATGACAGAAGATGACAGAAGATGACAGAAGATGACAAAATGACAGAAGAGGACAGAATGACAGAAGATGACAGAATGACAGAAGAGGGCAGAAGATGACAGAAGATGACAGAATGACAGAAGAGGACAGAATGACAGAAGATGACAGAATGACAGAAGAGGACAGAATGACAGAAGGTGACAGAAGATGATAGAATGACAGAAGAGGACAGAAGATGACAGAAGATGACAAAAGATGACAGAATGACAGAAGATGACAGAAGATGACAGAAGATGACAAAATGACAGAAGAGGACAGAATGACAGAAGAGGACAGAATGACAGAAGATGGCAGAATATGACAGAAGATGACAGAATATGACAGAAGATGACAGAAGATGACAGAATGACAGAAGAGTACAGAATGACAGAAGATGACAGAAGATGACAGAATGACAGAAGATGACAGAAGATGACGGAAGATGACAGAAGATGACAGAAGATGACAGAATGACAGAAGAGGACAGAATGACAGAAGATGACAGAAGATGACAGAAGATGACAGAATGATAGAAGATGTCAGAATGACAGAAGATGACAGAATGACAGAAGAGGACAGAATGACAGAAGAGGACAGAATGACAGAAGATGACAGACGATGACAGAAGATGACAGAAGATGACAGAATATGACAGAAGATGACAGAAGATGACAGAATGACAGAAGATGACAGAAGATGACAGTAGATGACTGAAGATGACAGAAGATGACAGAATGACAGAAGAGGACAGAAGATGACAGAAGATGACAGAAGATGACAGAAGATGACAGAATGACAGAAGAGGACAGAATGACAGAAGAGGACAGAATATGATAGAGGATGACAGAAGATGACAGAATGACAGAAGATGACAGAAGATGTCAGAAGGACAGAAGATGACAGAATGACAGAAGATGAAAGAACATGACAGAAGATGACAGAATATGACAGAAGAGGACAGAAGATGACAGAAGATGACAGAATATGACAAAAGATGACAGAAGATGACAGAATGACAGAAGAGGACAGAATGACAGAAGATGACAGAATATGGCAGAAGATGACACAAGATGACAGAATGACAGAAAATGACAGAAGAGGACAGAATATGACAGAAGAGGACAGAATGACAGAAGATGACAGAAGATGACAGAAGATGACAGAAGATGGCAGAAGATGACAGAAGATGACAGAATATGACAGAAGATGACAGAGTATGACAGAGTATGACAGAAGATGACAGAAGATGACAGAAGATGACAGAATGACAGAAGAGGACAGAATGACAGAAGATGACAGAATGACAGAAGAGGACAGAAGATGACAGAAGATGACAGAAGATGACAGAAGATGACAGAATGACAGAAGAGGACAGAAGATGACAGAAGATGACAGAAGATGACAGAAGATGACAGAATTACAGAAGAGGACAGAATGACAGAAGAGGAGAGAAGATGACAGAATGACAGAAGAGGACAGAAGATGACAGAAGATGACAGAAGATGACAGAATGAAAGAAGAGGACAGAATGACAGAAGAGGACAGAATGACAGAAGATGAGAGAATGACAGAAGATGACAGAAGATGACAGAAGATGACAGAATGACAGAAGATGACAGATGATGACAGAATATGACAGAAGATGACAGAAGATGACAGAAGATGACAGAAGATGACAGTAGATGACAGAAGATGACAGAAGATGACAGAAGATGACAGAAGATGACAGAATGACAGAAGAGGACAGAAGATGACAGAAGATGACAGAATGACAGAAGAGGACAGAATGACAGAAGAGGACAGAATATGAAAGAGGATGACAGAAGATGACAGAATGACAGAAGATGACAGAAGATGTCAGAAGAACAGAAGATGACAGAATGACAGAAGATGACAGAACATGACAGAAGATGACAGAAGATGACAGAATATGACAGAAGAGGACAGAAGATGACAGAAGATGACAGAATATGACAGAAGATGACAGAAGGTGACAGAATGACAGAAGAGGACAGAATGACAGAAGAGGACAGAATATGACAGAAGATGACACAAGATGACAGAATGACAGAAAATGACAGAATGACAGAAGATGACAGAAGATGACAGAAGATGGCAGAAGATGACAGAAGATGACAGAATATGACAGAAGATGACAGAAGATGACAGAGTATGACAGATGATGACAGAAGATGACAGAAGATGATAGAAGATGACAGAATGACAGAAGAGGACAGAATGACAGAAGATGACAGAATGACAGATGAGGACAGAAGATGGCAGAAGATGACAGAAGATGACAGAAGATGACAGAATGACAGAAGAGGACAGAAGATGACAGAAGATGACAGAATGACAGAAGATGACAGAAGATGACAGAATGACCGAAGAGGACAGAATGACAGAAGAGGACAGAATGACAGAAGAGGACAGAATATGACAAAAGATGAGAGAAGATGACAGAATGACAGAAGATGACAGAAGATGACAGAAAATGACAGAAGATGACAGCAGATGACAGAAGATGACAGAATGACAGAAGAGGACAGAATGACAGAAGATGACAGACGATGACAGAAGATGACAGAATGACAGAAGATGACACAAGATGACGGAAGATGACAGAAGATGACAGAAGATGACAGAATGACACAAGAGGACAGAATGACAGAAGATGACAGAATGACAGAAGAGGACAGAATGACAGAAGATGACAGAAGATGACAGAAGATGACAGAAGATGACAGGAGATGACAGAATGACAGAAGATATCAGAATGACAGAAGATGACAGAATGACAGAAGAGGACAGAATGACAGAAGATGACAGAAGATGACAGAAGATGACAGAATGACAGAAGGGGACAGAATGACAGATGATGACAGAATGACAGAAGAGGACAGAAGATGGCAGAAGATGACAGAAGGCGACAGAAGATGACAGAAGGTGACAGAATGACAGAAGAGGACAGAATGACAGAAGATGACAGAAGATGACAGAAGATGACAAAATGACAGAAGAGGACAGAATGACAGAAGATGACAGAATGACAGAAGAGGGCAGAAGATGACAGAAGATGACAGAATGACAGAAGAGGACAGAATGACAGAAGATGACAGAATGACAGAAGAGGACAGAAGATGATAGAATGACAGAAGAGGACAGAAGATGACAGAAGATGACAAAAGATGACAGAATGACAGAAGATGACAGAAGATGACAGAAGATGACAAAATGACAGAAGAGGACAGAATGACAGAAGATGACAGAGTGACAGAAGAGGACAGAATGACAGAAGATGACAGAAGATGACAGAAGATGACAGAATGACAGAAGAGGACAGAATGACAGAAGATGGCAGAATATGACAGAAGATGACAGAATATGACAGAAGATGACAGAAGATGACAGAATGACAGAAGAGGACAGAATGACAGAAGATGACAGAAGATGACAGAATGACAGAAGATGACAGAAGATGACGGAAGATGACAGAAGATGACAGAAGATGACAGAATGACAGAAGAGGACAGAATGACAGAAGATGACAGAAGATGACAGAAGATGACAGAAGATGACAGAATGACAGAAGATGTCAGAATGACAGAAGATGACAGAATGACAGAAGAGGACAGAATGACAGAAGAGGACAGAATGACAGAAGATGACAGACGATGACAGAAGATGACAGAATGACAGAAGATGACAGAAGATGAAAGAATATGACAGAATATGACAGAAGATGACAGAAGATGACAGAATGACAGAAGATGACAGAAGATGACAGTAGATGACTGAAGATGACAGAAGATGACAGAATGACAGAAGAGGACAGAAGATGACAGAAGATGACAGAAGATGACAGAATGACAGAAGAGGACAGAATGACAGAAGAGGACAGAATATGATAGAGGATGACAGAAGATGACAGAATGACAGAAGATGACAGAAGATGTCAGAAGGACAGAAGATGACAGAATGACAGAAGATGAAAGAACATGACAGAAGATGACAGAATATGACAGAAGAGGACAGAAGATGACAGAAGATGACAGAATATGACAGAAGATGACAGAAGATGACAGAATGACAGAAGAGGACAGAATGACAGAAGAGGACAGAATATGGCAGAAGATGACACAAGATGACAGAATGACAGAAAATGACAGAAGAGGACAGAATATGACAGAAGAGGACAGAATGACAGAAGATGACAGAAGATGACAGAAGATGACAGAAGATGGCAGAAGATGACAGAAGATGACAGAATATGACAGAAGATGACAGAGTATGACAGAAGATGACAGAAGATGACAGAAGATGACAGAATGACAGAAGAGGACAGAATGACAGAAGATGACAGAATGACAGAAGAGGACAGAAGATGACAGAAGATGACAGAATGACAGAAAAGGACAGAAGATGACAGAAGATGACAGAATGACAGAAGATGACAGAAGATGACAGAAGATGACAGAAGATGACTGAATTACAGAAGAGGACAGAATGACAGAAGAGGAGAGAAGATGACTGAATGACAGAAGAGGACAGAAGATGACAGAAGATGACAGAATGAAAGAAGAGGACAGAATGACAGAAGAGGACAGAATGACAGAAGATGACAGAATGACAGAAGATGACAGAAGATGACAGAAGATGACAGAATGACAGAAGATGACAGATGATGACAGAATATGACAGAATATGACAGAAGATGACAGAAGATGACAGAAGATGACAGAAGATGACAGAAGATGACAGTAGATGACAGAAGATGACAGAAGCTGACAGAAGATGACAGAAGATGACAGAAGATGACAGAAGATGACAGAATGACAGAAGAGGACAGAAGATGACAGAATGACAGAAGAGGACAGAATGACAGAAGATGACAGAAGATGACAGAAGATGACAGAATATGACAGAAGAGGACAGAAGATGACAGAAGATGACAGAATATGACAGATGATGACAGAAGATGACAGAATGACAGAAAATGACAGAAGAGGACAGAACATGACAGAAGAGGACAGAATGACAGAAGATGACAGAAGATGACAGAAGATGACAGAAGATGACAGAATGACAGAAAATGACAGAAGAGGACAGAACATGACAGAAGAGGACAGAATGACAGAAGATGACAGAAGATGACAGAAGATGACAGAATATGACAGAAGATGACACAAGATGACAGAATGACAGAAAATGACAGAAGAGGACAGAACATGACAGAAGAGGACAGAATGACAGAAGATGACAGAAGATGACAGAAGATGACAGAAGATGGCAGAAGATGACAGAAGATGACAGAATATGACAAAAGATGACAGAAGATGACAGAATGACAGAAGAGGACAGAATGACAGAAGATGACAGAAGATGACAGAAGATGAAAGAAGATGACAGAATGACAGAAGAGGACAGAATGACAGATGACAGAATGACAGAAGAGGACAGAAGATGACAGAAGATGACAGAAGATGACAGAAGATGACAGAATGACAGAAGAGGACAGAAGATGACAGAAGATGACAGAATGACAGAAGATGACAGAAGATGACAGAAGATGACAGAAGATGACAGAAGAGGACAGAATGACCGAAGAGGACAGAATGCCAGAAGAGGACAGAATGACAGAGGAGGACAGAATATGACAAAAGATGACAGAAGATGACAGAATGACAGAAGATGACAGAAGATGACAGAAAATGACAGAAGATGACAGAAGATGACAGAAGATGACAGAATGACAGAAGAGGAAAGAATGACAGAAGATGACAGAATGACAGAAGATGACAGAATGACAGATGAGGACAGAAGATGACAGAAGATGACAGAAGATGACAGAAGATGACAGAATGACAGAAGAGGACAGAAGATGACAGAATGACAGAAGAGGACAGAAGAGGACAGAAGATGACAGAAGATGACAGAAGATGACAGAATGACAGAAGAGGTCAGAAGATGACAGAAGATGACAGAAGATGACAGAAGATGACAGAAGATGACAGAATGACAGAAGAGGACAGAATGACAGAAGAGGACAGAATGACAGAAGATGACAGAAGATGACAGAAGATGAAAAGATGACAGAATATGACAGAAGATGAAAGAAGATGACAGAATATGACAGAAGATGACAGAATGACAGAAGAGGACAGAATGGCAGAAGAGGACAGAATATGCCAGAAGATGACAGAAGGTGACAGAATGACAGAAGATGACAGAAGATGACAGAAGATCACAGAAGATGACAGAAGATGACAGAATGACAGAAGAGGACAGAATGACAGAAGATGACAGAATGACAGAAGAGGACAGAATGACAGAAGATGACAGAAGATGACACAAGATGACAGAATGACAGAAGAGGACAGAATGACAGAAGATGACAGAATGACAGAAGAGGACAGAATGACAGAAGATGACAGAAGATGACACAAGATGACAGAATGACAGAAGAGCACAGAATGACAGAAGATGACAGAAGATGACAGAAGATGACAGAAGATGACAGAATGACAGAAGATGACAGAAGATGACAAAATGACAGAAGAGGACAGAATGACAGAAGATGACAGAATGACAGAAGAGGGCAGAAGATGACAGAAGATGACAGAAGATGACAGAATGACAGAAGAGGACAGAATATGACAGAAGATGACAGAAGATGACAGAATATGACAGAAGATGAAAAAGATGACAGAAGATGACAGAAGAGGACAGAATGACAGAAGATGACAGAAGATGACAGAAGATGACAGAATGACGGAAGATGACAGAAGATGACGCAAGATGACAGAAGATGACAGAGGATGACAGAATGACAGAAGAGGACATAATGACAGAAGATGACAGAAGATGACAGAAGATGACAGAATGACAGAAGATGACAGAATGACAGAAGATGACAGAATGACAGAAGAGGACACAATCACATGAGGTGACAGAAGATGACAGAAGATGACAGAATGACAGAAGATGACAGAATGACAGAAGAGGACAGAATGACAGAAGATGACAGAAGATGACAGAATGACAGAAGATGACAGAATGACAGAAGAGGACAGAATGACAGAAGATGACAGAAGATGACAGAATGACAGAAGATGACAGAAGATGACAGAAGATGACAGAAGATGACAGAAGAGGACAGAATGACCGAAGAGGACAGAATGCCAGAAGAGGACAGAATGACAGAAGAGGACAGAATATGACAAAAGATGACAGAAGATGACAGAATGACAGAAGATGACAGAAGATGACAGAAAATGACAGAAGATGACAGAAGATGACAGAAGATGACAGAATGACAGAAGAGGAAAGAATGACAGAAGATGACAGAATGACAGAAGATGACAGAATGACAGATGAGGACAGAAGATGACAGAAGATGACAGAAGATGACAGAAGATGACAGAATGACAGAAGAGGACAGAAGATGACAGAATGACAGAAGAGGACAGAAGAGGACAGAAGATGACAGAAGATGACAGAAGATGACAGAATGACAGAAGAGGTCAGAAGATGACAGAAGATGACAGAAGATGACAGAAGATGAAAAGATGACAGAATATGACAGAAGATGAAAGAAGATGACAGAATATGACAGAAGATGACAGAATGACAGAAGAGGACAGAATGGCAGAAGAGGACAGAATATGCCAGAAGATGACAGAAGGTGACAGAATGACAGAAGATGACAGAAGATGACAGAAGATCACAGAAGATGACAGAAGATGACAGAATGACAGAAGAGGACAGAATGACAGAAGATGACAGAATGACAGAAGAGGACAGAATGACAGAAGATGACAGAAGATGACACAAGATGACAGAATGACAGAAGAGGACAGAATGACAGAAGATGACAGAATGACAGAAGATGACAGAGGATGACAGAAGATGACAGAAGATGACAGAAGATGACAGAATGACAGACGAGGAAAGAAGATGACAGAAGATGGCAGAAGATGACAGAAGATGACAGAATGACAGAAGAGGACAGAATGACAGAAGATGACAGAATGACAGAAGAGGACAGAATGACAGAAGATGATAGAAGATGACAGAAGATGACAGAATGACAGAAGAGGACAGAATGACAGAAGATGACAGAAGATGACAGAAGATGACAGAAGATGACAGAATGACAGAAGATGACAGAAGATGACAAAATGACAGAAGAGGACAGAATGACAGAAGATGACAGAATGACAGAAGAGGGCAGAAGATGACAGAAGATGACAGAAGATGACAGAAGATGACAGAATGACAGAAGAGGACAGAATATGACAGAAGATGACAGAAGATGACAGAATATGACAGAAGATGAAAAAGATGACAGAAGATGACAGAAGAGGACAGAATGACAGAAGATGACAGAAGATGACAGAAGATGACAGAATGACGGAAGATGACAGAAGATGACGCAAGATGACAGAAGATGACAGAAGATGACAGAATGACAGAAGAGGACATAATGACAGAAGATGACAGAAGATGACAGAAGATGACAGAATGACAGAAGATGACAGAATGACAGAAGATGACAGAATGACAGAAGAGGACACAATCACATGAGGTGACAGAAGATGACAGAAGATGACAGAATGACAGAAGATGACAGAATGACAGAAGAGGACAGAATGACAGAAGATGACAGAAGATGACAGAATGACAGAAGATGACAGAATGACAGAAGAGGACAGAATGACAGAAGATGACAGAATGACAGAAGAGGACAGAATGACAGAAGATGACAGAAGATGACAGAAGATGACAGAATGACAGAAGATGACACAAGATGACACAAGATGACAAAATGACAGAAGAGGACAGAATGACAGAAGATGACAGAGTGACAGAAGAGGACAGAATGACAGAAGATGACAGAAGATGACAGAAGATGACAGAATGACAGAAGAGGACAGAATGACAGAAGATGACAGACGATGACAGAAGATGACAGAATGACAGAAGATGACACAAGATGACGGAAGATGACAGAAGATGACAGAAGATGACAGAATGACACAAGAGGACAGAATGACAGAAGATGACAGAATGACAGAAGAGGACAGAATGACAGAAGATGACAGAAGATGACAGAAGATGACAGAAGATGACAGGAGATGAAAGAATGACAGAAGATATCAGAATGACAGAAGATGACAGAATGACAGAAGAGGAAAGAATGACAGAAGATGACAGAAGATGACAGAAGATGACAGAATGACAGAAGAGGACAGAATGACAGATGATGACAGAATGACAGAAGAGGACAGAAGATGGCAGAAGATGACAGAAGGCGACAGAAGATGACAGAAGGTGACAGAATGACAGAAGAGGACAGAATGACAGAAGATGACAGAAGATGACAGAAGATGACAAAATGACAGAAGAGGACAGAATGACAGAAGATGACAGAATGACAGAAGAGGGCAGAAGATGACAGAAGATGGCAGAATGACAGAAGAGGACAGAATGACAGAAGATGACAGAATGACAGAAGAGGACAGAATGACAGAAGGTGACAGAAGATGATAGAATGACAGAAGAGGACAGAAGATGACAGAAGATGACAAAAGATGACAGAATGACAGAAGATGACAGAAGATGACAAAATGACAGAAGAGGACAGAATGACAGAAGATGACAGAGTGACAGAAGAGGACAGAATGACAGAAGATGACAGAAGATGACAGAAGATGACAGAATGACAGAAGAGGACAGAATGACAGAAGATGGCAGAATATGACAGAAGATGACAGAATATGACAGAAGATGACAGAAGATGACAGAAGATGACAGAATGACAGAAGAGGACAGAATGACAGAAGATGACAGAAGATGACAGAAGATGACAGAATGACAGAAGATGACAGAAGATGACGGAAGATGACAGAAGATGACAGAAGATGACAGAATGACAGAAGAGGACAGAATGACAGAAGATGACAGAAGATGACAGAATGACAGAAGATGTCAGAATGACAGAAGATGACAGAATGACAGAAGAGGACAGAATGACAGAAGAGGACAGAATGACAGAAGATGACAGACGATGACAGAAGATGACAGAATGACAGAAGATGACAGAAGATGACAGAATATGACAGAATATGACAGAAGATGACAGAAGATGACAGAATGACAGAAGATGACAGAAGATGACAGTAGATGACTGAAGATGACAGAAGATGACAGAATGACAGAAGAGGACAGAAGATGACAGAAGATGACAGAAGATGACAGAAGATGACAGAATGACAGAAGAGGACAGAATGACAGAAGAGGACAGAATATGATAGACGATGACAGAAGATGACAGAATGACAGAAGATGACAGAAGATGTCAGAAGGACAGAAGATGACAGAATGACAGAAGATGAAAGAACATGACAGAAGATGACAGAATATGACAGAAGAGGACAGAAGATGACAGTTGATGACAGAATATGACAGAAGATGACAGAAGATGACAGAAGATGACAGAAGATGACAGAAGATGACAGAATGACAGAAAATGACAGAAGAGGACAGAATATGACAGAAGAGGACAGAATGACAGAAGATGACAGAAGATGACAGAAGATGACAGAAGATGGCAGAAGATGACAGAAGATGACAGAAGATGACAGAAGATGACAGAAGATGACAGAATGACAGAAGAGGACAGAAGATGACAGAAGATGACAGAATGACAGAAGATGACAGAAAATGACAGAAGATGACAGAAGATGACAGAATGACCGAAGAGGACAGAATGCCAGAAGAGGACAGAATGACAGAAGAGGACAGAATATGACAAAAGATGACAGAAGATGACAGAATGACAGAAGATGACAGAAGATGACAGAAAATGACAGAAGATGACAGAAGATGACAGAAGATGACAGAATGACAGAAGAGGAAA
The DNA here is from genome assembly GCF_052327205.1 of Somniosus microcephalus. NCBI lineage: Eukaryota > Metazoa > Chordata > Chondrichthyes > Squaliformes > Somniosidae > Somniosus > Somniosus microcephalus. Next base: position 2,520,375 of record NW_028225190.1, on the reverse strand, counting down.
GAATGACAGAAGATGACAGAATGACAGAAGATGACAGAATGACAGATGAGGACAGAAGATGACAGAAGATGACAGAAGATGACAGAAGATGACAGAATGACAGAAGAGGACAGAAGATGACAGAATGACAGAAGAGGACAGAAGAGGACAGAAGAGGACAGAAGATGACAGAAGATGACAGAAGATGACAGAAGATGACAGAATGACAGAAGAGGTCAGAAGATGACAGAAGATGACAGAAGATGACAGAAGATAACAGAAGATGACAGAATGACAGAAGAGGACAGAATGACAGAAGAGGACAGAATGACAGAAGATGACAGAAGATGACAGAAGATGAAAAGATGACAGAATATGACAGAAGATGAAAGAAGATGACAGAATATGACAGAAGATGACAGAATGACAGAAGAGGACAGAATGGCAGAAGAGGACAGAATATGCCAGAAGATGACAGAAGGTGACAGAATGACAGAAGATGACAGAAGATGACAGAAGATCACAGAAGATGACAGAAGATGACAGAATGACAGAAGAGGACAGAATGACAGAAGATGACAGAATGACAGAAGAGGACAGAATGACAGAAGATGACAGAAGATGACACAAGATGACAGAATGACAGAAGAGGACAGAATGACAGAAGATGACAGAATGACGGAAGATGACAGAGGATGACAGAAGATGACAGAAGATGACAGAAGATGACAGAAGATGACAGAAGATGACAGAATGACAGACGAGGAAAGAAGATGACAGAAGATGGCAGAAGATGACAGAAGATGACAGAATGACAGAAGAGGACAGAATGACAGAAGATGACAGAATGACAGAAGAGGACAGAATGACAGAAGATGATAGAAGATGACAGAAGATGACAGAATGACAGAAGAGGACAGAATGACAGAAGATGACAGAAGATGACAGAAGATGACAGAATGACAGAAGATGACAGAAGATGACAGAAGATGACAAAATGACAGAAGAGGGCAGAATGACAGAAAATGACAGAATGACAGAAGAGGGCAGAAAATGACAGAAGGTGACAGAAGATGACAGAATGACAGAAGAGGACAGAATGACAGAAGATGACAGAAGATGACAGAATATGACAGAAGATGAAAAAGATGACAGAAGATGACAGAAGAGGACAGAATGACAGAAGATGACAGAAGATGACAGAAGATGACAGAATGAGGGAAGATGACAGAAGATGACGCAAGATGACAGAAGATGACAGAAGATGACAGAATGACAGAAGAGGACATAATGACAGAAGATGACAGAAGATGACAGAAGATGACAGAATGACAGAAGATGACAGAATGACAGAAGATGACAGAATGACAGAAGAGGACACAATCACATGAGGTGACAGAAGATGACAGAAGATGACAGAATGACAGAAGAGGACAGAATGACAGAAGATGACAGAATGACAGAAGAGGACAGAATGACAGAAGATGACAGAAGATGACAGAATGACAGAAGAGGACAGAATGACAGAAGATGACAGAAGATGACAGAAGATGACAGAAGATGACAGAATGACAGAAGATGACACAAGATGACACAAGATGACAAAATGACAGAAGAGGACAGAATGACAGAAGATGACAGAGTGACAGAAGAGGACAGAATGACAGAAGATGACAGAAGATGACAGAAGATGACAGAATGACAGAAGAGGACAGAATGACAGAAGATGACAGACGATGACAGAAGATGACAGAATGACAGAAGATGACACAAGATGACGGAAGATGACAGAAGATGACAGAAGATGACAGAATGAGACAAGAGGACAGAATGACAGAAGATGACAGAATGACAGAAGAGGCCAGAATGACAGAAGATGACAGAAGATGACAGAAGATGACAGGAGATGAAAGAATGACAGAAGATATCAGAATGACAGAAGATGACAGAATGACAGAAGAGGACAGAATGACAGAAGATGACAGAAGATGACAGAAGATGACAGAATGACAGAAGAGGACAGAATGACAGATGATGACAGAATGACAGAAGAGGACAGAAGATGGCAGAAGATGACAGAAGGCGACAGAAGATGACAGAAGGTGACAGAATGACAGAAGAGGACAGAATGACAGAAGATGACAGAAGATGACAGAAGATGACAAAATGACAGAAGAGGACAGAAGGACAGAAGATGGCAGAATGACAGAAGAGGGCAGAAGATGACAGAAGATGACAGAATGACAGTAGAGGACAGAATGACAGAAGATGACAGAATGACAGAAGAGGACAGAATGACAGAAGGTGACAGAAGATGATAGAATGACAGAAGAGGACAGAAGATGACAAAAGATGACAGAATGACAGAAGATGACAGAAGATGACAGAAGATGACAAAATGACAGAAGAGGACAGAATGACAGAAGATGACAGAGTGACAGAAGAGGACAGAATGACAGAAGATGACAGAAGATGACAGAAGATGACAGAATGACAGAAGAGGACAGAATGACAGAAGATGACAGAAGATGACAGAATGACAGAAGATGACAGAAGATGACGGAAGATGACAGAAGATGACAGAATGACAGAAGAGGACAGAATGACAGAAGATGACAGAAGATGACAGAAGATGACAGAATGACAGAAGATGTCATAATGACAGAAGATGACAGAATGACAGAAGAGGACAGAATGACAGAAGAGGACAGAATGACAGAAGATGACAGACGATGACAGAAGATGACAGAATGACAGAAGATGACAGAAGATGACAGAATATGACAGAATATGACAGAAGATGACAGAAGATGACAGAATGACAGAAGATGACAGAAGATGACAGTAGATGACTGAAGATGACTGAAGATGACAGAATGACAGAAGAGGACAGAAGATGACAGAAGATGACAGAAGATGACAGAAGATGACAGAATGACAGAAGAGGACAGAATGACAGAAGAGGACAGAATATGATAGAGGATGACAGAAGATGACAGAATGACAGAAGATGACAGAAGATGTCAGAAGGACAGAAGATGACAGAATGACAGAAGATGAAAGAACATGACAGAAGATGACAGAATATGACAGAAGATGACAGAATATGACAGAAGATGACAGAAGATGACAGAATGACAGAAGAGGACAGAATGACAGAAGAGGACAGAATATGGCAGAAGATGACACAAGATGACAGAATGACAGAAAATGACAGAAGAGGACAGAATATGACAGAAGAGGACAGAATGACAGAAGATGACAGAAGATGACAGAAGATGACAGAAGATGGCAGAAGATGACAGAAGATGACAGAATATGACAGAAGATGACAGAGTATGACAGAAGATGACAGAAGATGACAGAAGATGACAGAATGACAGAAGAGGACAGAATGACAGAAGATGACAGAATGACAGAAGAGGACAGAAGATGACAGAAGATGACAGAAGATGACAGAATGACAGAAGATGACAGAAGATGACAGAATGACAGAAGATGACAGAAGATGACAGAAGATGACAGAAGATGACAGAATTACAGAAGAGGACAGAATGACAGAAGAGGAGAGAAGATGACAGAATGACAGAAGAGGACAGAAGATGAGAGAAGATGACAGAAGATGACAGAATGAAAGAAGAGGACAGAATGACAGAAGAGGACAGAATGACAGAAGATGACAGAATGACAGAAGATGACAGAAGATGACAGAAGATGACAGAATGACAGAAGATGACAGATGATGACAGAATATGACAGAATATGACAGAAGATGACAGAAGATGACAGAAGATGACAGAAGATGACAGAAGATGACAGAATGACAGAAGAGGACAGAAGATGACAGAAGATGACAGAATGACAGAAGAGGACAGAATGACAGAAGAGGACAGAATATGAAAGAGGATGACAGAAGATGACAGAATGACAGAAGATGACAGAAGATGTCAGAAGGACAGAAGATGACAGAATGACAGAAGATGACAGAACATGACAGAAGATGACAGAAGATGACAGAATATGACAGAAGAGGACAGAAGATGACAGAAGATGATGGAATATGACAGAAGATGACAGAAGTTGACAGAATGACAGAAGAGGACAGAATGACAGAAGAGGACAGAATATGACAGAAGATGACACAAGATGACAGAATGACAGAAAATGACAGAATGACAGAAGATGACAGAAGATGACAGAAGATGACAGAAGATGGCAGAAGATGACAGAAGATGACAGAATATGACAGAAGATGACAGAAGATGACAGAGTATGACAGATGATGACAGAAGATGACAGAAGATGATAGAAGATGACAGAATGACAGAAGAGGACAGAATGACAGAAGATGACAGAATGACAGAAGAGGACAGAAGATGACAGAAGATGACAGAAGATGACAGAAGATGACAGAATGACAGAAGAGGACAGAAGATGACAGAAGATGACAGAATGACAGAAGATGACAGAAGATGACAGAAGATGACAGAATGACCGAAGAGGACAGAATGACAGAAGAGGACAGAATGACAGAAGAGGACAGAATATGACAAAAGATGAGAGAAGATGACAGAATGACAGAAGATGACAGAAGATGACAGAAAATGACAGAAGATGACAGCAGATGACAGAAGATGACAGAATGACAGAAGAGGACAGAATGACAGAAGATGACAGACGATGACAGAAGATGACAGAATGACAGAAGATGACACAAGATGACGGAAGATGACAGAAGATGACAGAAGATGACAGAATGACACAAGCGGACAGAATGACAGAAGATGACAGAATGACAGAAGAGGACAGAATGACAGAAGATGACAGAAGATGACAGAAGATGACAGGAGATGACAGAATGACAGAAGATATCAGAATGACAGAAGATGTCAGAATGACAGAAGATGACAGAATGACAGAAGAGGACAGAAGATGACAGAAGATGACAGAAGACGACAGAAGATGACAGAAGGTGACAGAATGACAGAAGATGTCAGAATGACAGAAGATGACAGAATGACAGAAGAGGACAGAAGATGACAGAAGATGACAGAAGACGACAGAAGATGACAGAAGGTGACAGAATGACAGAAGAGGACAGAATGACAGAAGATGACAGAAGATGACAGAAGATGACAGAAGATGACAGAAGATGACAGAAGATGACAGAAGATGACAGAAGATGACAAAATGACAGAAGAGGACAGAATGACAGAAGATGACAGAATGACAGAAGAGGGCAGAAGATGACAGAAGATGACAGAATGACAGAAGAGGACAGAATGACAGAAGGTGACAGAAGATGACAGAATGACAGAAGAGGACAGAAGATGACAGAAGATGACAAAAGATGACAGAATGACAGAAGATGACAGAAGATGACAAAATGACAGAAGAGGACAGAATGACAGAAGATGACAGAGTGACAGAAGAGGACAGAATGACAGAAGATGACAGAAGATGAAAGAAGATGACAGAATGACAGAAGAGGACAGAATGACAGAAGATGACAGAATATGACAGAAGATGACAGAATATGACAGAAGATGACAGAAGATGACAGAGTATGACAGAAGATGACAGAAGATGACAGAAGATGAAAGAAGATGACAGAATGACAGAAGAGGACAGAATGACAGAAGATGACAGAATGACAGAAGAGGACAGAAGATGACAGAAGATGACAGAAGATGACAGAATGACAGAAGATGACAGAAGATGACAGAAGATGACAAAATGACAGAAGAGGACAGAATGACAGAAGATGACAGAATGACAGAAGAGGACAGAATGACAGAAGATGACAGAAGATGACAGAAGATGACAAGATGACAGAATGACAGAAGATGTCAGAATGACAGAAGATGACAGAATGACAGAAGAGGACAGAATGACAGAAGATGACAGAAGATGACAGAAGATGATAGAATGACAGAAGAGGACAGAATGACAGATGATGACAGAATGACAGAAGATGACAGAAGAGGACAGAATGACAGAAGATGACAGAATGACAGAAGAGGACAGAATGACAGAAGATGACAGAAGATGACAGAAGATGACAGAAGATGACAGAATGACAGAAGATGACAGAATGACAGAAGAGGACAGAATGACAGAAGATGACAGAAGATGACAGAAGACGACAGAAGATGACAGAAGGTGACAGAATGACAGAAGAGGACAGAATGACAGAAGATGACAGAAGATGACAGAAGAGGACAGAATGACAGAAGATGACAGAATGACAGAAGAGGACAGAATGACAGAAGATGACAGAAAATGACAGAAGATGACAGAAGATGACAGAATGACAGAAGATGACAGAAGATGACAAAATGACAGAAGAGGACAGAATGACAGAAGATGACAGAATGACAGAAGAGGGCAGAAGATGACAGAATGACAGAAGAGGACAGAATGACAGAAGGTGACAGAAGATGACAGAATGACAGAAGAGGACAGAAGATGACAGAAGATGACAAAAGATGACAAAAGATGACAAAATGACAGAAGAGGACAGAATGACAGAAGATGACAGAGTGACAGAAGAGGACAGAATGACAGAAGATGACAGAAGATGAAAGAAGATGACAGAGTGACAGAAGAGGACAGAATGACAGAAGATGACAGAATATGACAGAAGATGACAGAAGATGACAAAAAGACAGAAGATGACAGAAGATGACAGAAGATGACAAAATGACAGAAGAGGACAGAATGACAGAAGATGACAGAATGACAGAAGAGGGCAGAAGATGACAGAAGATGACAGAATGACAGAAAAGGACAGAATGACAGAAGGTGACAGAAGATGACAGAATGACAGAAGGTGACAAAAGATGACAGAATGACAGAAGATGACAGAAGATGACAGAAGATGACAAAATGACAGAAGAGGACAGAATGACAGAAGATGACAGAGTGACAGAAGAGGACAGAATGACAGAAGATGACAGAAGATGACAGAAGAGGACAGAATGACAGAAGATGACAGAGTGACAGAAGAGGACAGAATGACAGAAGATGACAGAAGATGACAGAAGATGACAGAATGACAGAAGAGGACAGAATGACAGAAGATGACAGAAGATGACAGAAGATGACAGAATATGACAGAAGATGACAGAAGATGACAGAAGATGACAGAATGACAGAAGAGGACAGAATGACAGAAGATGACAGAAGATGACAGAAGATGACAGAATGACAGAAGAGGACAGAATGACAGAAGATGACAGAAGATGACAGAAGATGACAGAATGACAGAAGATGTCAGAATGACAGAAGATGACAGAATGACAGAAGAGGACAGAATGACAGAAGATGACAGAAGAGGACAGAATGACAGAAGATGACAGGATATGACAGAAGATGACAGAATGAGAGAAGATGACAGAAGATGACAGAAGAGGACAGAATGACAGAAGATAACAGAAGATGACAGAAGATGACAGAATGACAGAAGAGGACAGAAGATGACAGAATGACAGAAGAGGACAGAATGACAGAAGATGACAGAAGATGACAGAAGATGACAGAATATGACAGAAGATGAAAAAGATGACAGAAGATGACAGAAGAGGACAGAATGACAGAAGATGACAGAAGATGACAGAAGATGACAGAATGACGGAAGATGACAGAAGATGACGCAAGATGACAGAAGATGACAGAAGATGACAGAATGACAGAAGAGGACATAATGACAGAAGATGACAGAAGATGACAGAAGATGACAGAATGACAGAAGATGACAGAATGACAGAAGATGACAGAATGACAGAAGAGGACACAATGACAGAAGATGACAGAAGATGACAGAAGATGACAGAATGACAGAAGAGGACAGAATGACAGAAGATGACAGAAGATGACAGAAGATGACAGAATGACAGAAGATGACAGAAGATGACACAAGATGACAAAATGACAGAAGAGGACAGAATGACAGAAGATGACAGAGTGACAGAAGAGGACAGAATGACAGAAGATGACAGAAGATGACAGAATGACAGAAGATGACAGAATGACAGAAGATGACACAAGATGACGGAAGATGACAGAAGATGACAGAAGATGACAGAATGACACAAGAGGACAGAATGACAGAAGATGACAGAATGACAGAAGAGGACAGAATGACAGAAGATGACAGAAGATGACAGAAGATGACAGAAGATGACAGAATGACAGAAGATGTCAGAATGACAGAAGATGACAGAATGACAGAAGAGGACAGAATGACAGAAGATGACAGAAGATGACAGGATATGACAGAAGATGACAGAATGAGAGAAGATGACAGAAGATGACAGAAGAGGACAGAATGACAGAAGATAACAGAAGATGACAGAAGATGACAGAATGACAGAAGAGGACAGAAGATGACAGAATGACAGAAGAGGACAGAATGACAGAAGATGACAGAAGATGACAGAAGATGACAGAAGATGACAGAATATGACAGAAGATGAAAAAGATGACAGAAGATGACAGAAGAGGACAGAATGACAGAAGATGACAGAAGATGACAGAAGATGACAGAATGACGGAAGATGACAGAAGATGACGCAAGATGACAGAAGATGACAGAAGATGACAGAATGACAGAAGAGGACATAATGACAGAAGATGACAGAAGATGACAGAAGATGACAGAATGACAGAAGATGACAGAATGACAGAAGATGACAGAATGACAGAAGAGGACACAATGACAGAAGATGACAGAAGATGACAGAAGATGACAGAATGACAGAAGAGGACAGAATGACAGAAGATGACAGAAGATGACAGAAGATGACAGAATGACAGAAGATGACAGAAGATGACACAAGATGACAAAATGACAGAAGAGGACAGAATGACAGAAGATGACAGAGTGACAGAAGAGGACAGAATGACAGAAGATGACAGAAGATGACAGAATGACAGAAGATGACAGAATGACAGAAGATGACACAAGATGACGGAAGATGACAGAAGATGACAGAAGATGACAGAATGACACAAGAGGACAGAATGACAGAAGATGACAGAATGACAGAAGAGGACAGAATGACAGAAGATGACAGAAGATGACAGAAGATGACAGAAGATGACAGAATGACAGAAGATGTCAGAATGACAGAAGATGACAGAATGACAGAAGAGGACAGAATGACAGAAGATGACAGAAGATGACAGGATATGACAGAAGATGACAGAATGAGAGAAGATGACAGAAGATGACAGAAGAGGACAGAATGACAGAAGATAACAGAAGATGACAGAAGATGACAGAATGACAGAAGAGGACAGAAGATGACAGAATGACAGAAGAGGACAGAATGACAGAAGATGACAGAAGATGACAGAAGATGACAGAAGATGACAGAATATGACAGAAGATGAAAAAGATGACAGAAGATGACAGAAGAGGACAGAATGACAGAAGATGACAGAAGATGACAGAAGATGACAGAATGACGGAAGATGACAGAAGATGACGCAAGATGACAGAAGATGACAGAAGATGACAGAATGACAGAAGAGGACATAATGACAGAAGATGACAGAAGATGACAGAATGACAGAAGATGACAGAATGACAGAAGATGACAGAATGACAGAAGAGGACACAATGACAGAAGATGACAGAAGATGACAGAAGATGACAGAATGACAGAAGAGGACAGAATGACAGAAGATGACAGAATGACAGAAGAGGACAGAATGACAGAAGATGACAGAAGATGACAGAATGACAGAAGAGGACAGAATGACAGAAGATGACAGAAGATGACAGAAGATGACAGAATGACAGAAGATGACAGAAGATGACACAAGATGACAAAATGACAGAAGAGGACAGAATGACAGAAGATGACAGAAGATGACAGAATGACAGAAGATGACAGAATGACAGAAGATGACACAAGATGACGGAAGATGACAGAAGATGACAGAAGATGACAGAATGACACAAGAGGACAGAATGACAGAAGATGACAGAATGACAGAAGAGGACAGAATGACAGAAGATGACAGAAGATGACAGAAGATGACAGAAGATGACAGAATGACAGAAGATGTCAGAATGACAGAAGATGACAGAATGACAGAAGAGGACAGAATGACAGATGATGACAGAATGACAGAAGAGGACACAAGATGACAGAAGATGACAGAAGATGACAGAAGATGACAGAAGGTGACAGAATGACAGAAGAGGACAGAATGACAGAAGAGGACAGAATGACAGAAGATGTCAGAAGATGAAAGAAGATGACAGAATGACAGAAGAGGACAGAATGACAGAAGATGACAGAATATGACAGAAGATGACAGAATATGACAGAATATGACAGAAGATGACAGAAGATGACAGAATGACAGAAGAGGACAGAATGACAGAAGATGAAAGAAGAGGCACGGTGGCATAGTGGTTAGCACTGTTGCCTCACAGCACCAGGGACCCGGGTTCAAATCCGGCCTCGGGCGACTGTCTGTGTGGAGTTTGCACATTCTCCCTGTGTCGGCGTGGGTTTCCTCCGGGTGCTCCGGTTTCCTCCCACAGTCCAAAGATGTGCAGGTTAGGTTGATTTGGCTATGATAAATTGACCCTTAGTGTTAGGGAATTAAATACGTGGGGTTACGGGGATAGGGTGGGATATGTGTCGGTGTAGGCTCGATGGGCCGAAATGGCCTCTATCTGCACTGTGGGGATTCTGTGATTCTGTGATTCTGTGATGACAGAAGATGACAGAATGACAGAAGATGAAAGAAGATGACAGAAGAGGACAGAATGACAGAAGATGACAGAATATGACAGAAGATGAAAAAGATGACAGAAGATGACAGAAGAGGACAGAATGACAGAAGATGACAGAAGATGACAGAAGATGACAGAATGACGGAAGATGACAGAAGATGACGCAAGATGACAGAAGATGACAGAAGATGACAGAATGACAGAAGAGGACATAATGACAGAAGATGACAGAAGATGACAGAAGAGGACAGAATGACAGAAGAACACAGAAGATGACAGAAGATGACAGAAGATGACAGAATGACACAAGAGGACAGAATGACAGAAGATGACAGAATGACAGAAGATGACAGAAGATGTCAGAATGACAGAAGATGACAGAATGACAGAAGAGGACAGAATGACAGAAGATGACAGAATGACAGAAGAGGACAGAATGACAGAAGATGACAGAATGACAGAAGAGGACAGAATGACAGAAGATGACAGAATGACAGAAGAGGACAGAATGACAGAAGATGACAGAATGACAGAAGAGGACAGAATGACAGATGATGACAGAATGACAGAAGAGGACACAAGATGACAGAAGATGACAGAAGACGACAGAAGGTGACAGAATGACAGAAGAGGACAGAATGACAGAAGATGACAGAATGACAGAAGATGAAAGAAGATGACAGAAGATGACAAAATGACAGAAGAGGACAGAATGACAGAAGATGACAGAATGACAGAAGAGGACAGAATGACAGAAGATGAAAGAAGATGACAGAAGAGGACAGAATGACAGAAGATGACAGAAGATGACAGAAGATGACAGAATGACAGAAGAGGACAGAATGACAGAAGATGACAGAAGAGGCACGGTGGCATAGTGGTTAGCACTGTTGCCTCACAGCACCAGGGACCCGGGTTCAAATCCGGCCTCGGGCGACTGTCTGTGTGGAGTTTGCACATTCTCCCTGTGTCGGCGTGGGTTTCCTCCGGGTGCTCCGGTTTCCTCCCACAGTCCAAAGATGTGCAGGTTAGGTTGATTTGGCTATGATAAATTGACCCTTAGTGTTAGGGAATTAAATACGTGGGGTTACGGGGATAGGGTGGGATATGTGTCGGTGTAGGCTCGATGGGCCGAAATGGCCTCTATCTGCACTGTGGGGATTCTGTGATTCTGTGATTCTGTGATGACAGAAGATGACAGAATGACAGAAGATGAAAGAAGATGAAGGAAGATGACAGAAGATGACAGAAGATGACAGAATGACAGAAGAGGACGGAATGACAGAAGATGACAGAAGATGACAGAAGATGACAGAATGAGAGAAGATGTCAGAATGACAGAAGATGACAGAATGACAGAAGGGGACAGAATGACAGAAGATGACAGAACATGACAGAATGACAGAAGAGGACAGAATGACAGAAGGTGACAGAAGATGACAGAATGACAGAAGAGGACAGAAGATGACAAAAGATGACAGAATGACAGAAGATGACAAAATGACAGAAGAGGACAGAATGACAGAAGATGACAGAGTGACAGAAGAGGACAGAATGAGAGAAGATGACAGAAGATGAAAGAAGATGACAGAATGACAGAAGATGACAGAATATGACAGAAGATGACAGAATGACAGAAGATGACAGAAGATGAAAGAAGATGACAGAATGACAGAAGATGACAGAATGACAGAAGAGGACAAGATGACAGAAGATGACAGAAGATGACAGAATGACAGAAGATGACAGAATGACAGAAGGGGACAGAATGACAGAAGATGACAGAAGATGAGAGAAGATGACAGAAGAGGACAGAATGACAGAAGATGACAGAAGATGACAGAAGAGGACAGAATGACAGAAGATAACAGAAGATGACAGAATGACAGAAGAGGACAGAAGATGACAGAATGACAGAAGAGGACAGAATGACAGAAGATGACAGAAGAAGACAGAATGACAGAAGAGGACAGAATGACAGAAGAGGACAGAAGATGACAGAATGACAGAAGAGGACAGAAGAGGACAGAAGAGGACAGAATGACAGAAGAGGACAGAATGACAGAAGATGACAGAATGACAGAAGATGACAGAAGATGACAGAAGATGACAGCAGATGGCAGAAGATGACAGAAGATGACAGAATGACAGAAGAGGACAGAATGACAGAAGAGGACAGAATATGATAGAGGATGACAGAAGATGACAGAATGACAGAAGATGACAGAAGATGTCAGAAGGACAGAAGATGACAGAATGACAGAAGATGAAAGAACATGACAGAAGATGACAGAATATGACAGAAGATGACAGAAGAGGACAGAATGACAGAAGAGGACAGAATATGACAGAAGATGACACAAGATGACAGAATGACAGAAAATGACAGAAGAGGACAGAATATGACAGAAGAGGACAGAATGATAGAAGATGACAGAAGGTGACAGAAGATGGCAGAAGATGACAGAAGATGACAGAAGATGACAGAGTATGACAGAAGATGACAGAATGACAGAAGAGGACAGAATGACAGAAGATGACAGAATGACAGAAGAGGACAGAGGATGACAGAAGATGACAGAAGATGACAGAATGACAGAAGAGGACAGAAGATGACAGAAGATGACAGAATGACAGAAGATGACAGAAGATGACAGAATTACAGAAGAGGACAGAATGACAGAAGATGACAGAATGACAGAAGAGGACAGAATGACAGAAGATGTCAGAAGATGACAGAATGACAGAAGAGGACAGAATGACAGAAGATGACAGAAGATGACAGAAGATGACAGAATGACAGAAGAGGACAGAATGACAGAAGATGACAGAAGAGGCACGGTGGCATAGTGGTTAGCACTGTTGCCTCACAGCACCAGGGACCCGGGTTCAAATCCGGCCTCGGGCGACTGTCTGTGTGGAGTTTGCACATTCTCCCTGTGTCGGCATGGGTTTCCTCCGGGTGCTCCGGTTTCCTCCCACAGTCCAAAGATGTGCAGGTTAGGTTGATTTGGCTATGATAAATTGACCCTTAGTGTTAGGGCATTAAATACGTGGGGTTACGGGGATAGGGTGGGATATGTGTCGGTGTAGGCTCGATGGGCCGAAATGGCCTCTATCTGCACTGTGGGGATTCTGTGATTCTGTGATTCTGTGATGACAGAAGATGACAGAATGACAGAAGATGAAAGAAGATGAAGGAAGATGACAGAAGATGACAGAAGATGACAGAATGACAGAAGAGGACGGAATGACAGAAGATGACAGAAGATGACAGAATGACAGAAGATGTCAGAATGACAGAAGATGACAGAATGACAGAAGGGGACAGAATGACAGAAGATGACAGAAGATGACAGAACATGACAGAATGACAGAAGAGGACAGAATGACAGAAGGTGACAGAAGATGACAGAATGACAGAAGAGGACAGAAGATGACAAAAGATGACAGAATGACAGAAGATGACAGAAGATGACAAAATGACAGAAGAGGACAGAATGACAGAAGATGACAGAGTGACAGAAGAGGACAGAATGAGAGAAGATGACAGAAGATGAAAGAAGATGACAGAATGACAGAAGAGGACAGAATGACAGAATATGACAGAAGATGACAGAAGATGACAGAAGATGACAGAAGATGAAGGAAGATGACAGAAGATGACAGAATGACAGAAGAGGACGGAATGACAGAAGATGACAGAAGATGACAGAAGATGACAGAATGACAGAAGATGACAGAAGATGACAGAATGACAGAAGGGGACAGAATGACAGAAGATGACAGAAGATGACAGAATGACAGAAGATGAGAGAAGATGACAGAAGAGGACAGAATGACAGAAGATGACAGAAGATGACAGAATGACAGAAGATGACAGAAGATGACAGAAGAGGACAGAATGACAGAAGATAACAGAAGATGACAGAAGATGACAGAATGACAGAAGAGGACAGAATGACAGAAGATGACAGAATGACAGAAGAGGACAGAAGATGACAGAAGATGACAGAATGACAGAAGAGGACAGAATGACAGAAGATGACAGAATGACAGAAGATGACAGAAGATGACAGAATGACAGAAGATGACAGAAGATGACAGCAGATGGCAGAAGAGGACAGAAGAGGACAGAATGACAGAAGAGGACAGAATATGATAGAGGATGACAGAAGATGACAGAATGACAGAAGATGACAGAAGATGACAGAAGATGACAGAAGAGGACAGAAGATGACAGAAGATGACAGAATGACAGAAGAGGACAGAATGACAGAAGAGGACAGAAGATGACACAAGATGACAGAATGACAGAAAATGACAGAAGAGGACAGAATATGACAGAAGAGGACAGAATGATAGAAGATGACAGAAGGTGACAGAAGATGGCAGAAGATGACAGAAGATGACAGAATATGACAGAAGATGACAGAAGATGACAGAGTATGACAGAAGATGACAGAAGATGACAGAATGACAGAAGATGACAGAATGACAGAAGAGGACAGAAGATGACAGAGGATGACAGAAGATGACAGAAGATGACAGAATGACAGAAGAGGACAGAAGATGACAGAAGATGACAGAATGACAGAAGATGACAGAAGATGACAGAATTACAGAAGAGGACAGAATGACAGAAGAGGACAGAATGACAGAAGAGGACAGAAGATGACAGAAGATGACAGAAGATGACAGAATGACAGAAGAGGACAGAATGACAGAAGAAGACAGAATGACAGAAGATGACAGAATGACAGAAGATGACAGAAGATGACAGAATGACAGAAGATGACAGAAGATGAGAGTAGATGACAGAAGATGACATAAGATGACAGAAGATGACAGAAGATGACAGATTGACAGAAGATGACAGAATGACAGAAGATGACATAAGATGTCAGAAGGACAGAAGATGACAGAATGACAAAAGATGACAGAAGATGACAGAAGATGACAGAAGAGGACAGAAGATGACAGAAGATGACAGAATGACAGAAGATGACGGAATGACAGAAGATGACAGAAGATGACAGAAGATGACAGAAGATGACAGAATGACACAAGAGGACAGAATGACAGAAGATGACAGAATGACAGAAGATGACAGAATGACGGAAGATGACAGAAGATGACAGAAGATGACAGAAGATGACAGAATGACACAAGAGGACAGAATGACAGAAGATGACAGAATGACAGAAGAGGACAGAATGACAGAAGATGACAGAAGATGTCAGAATGACAGAAGATGACAGAATGACAGAAGAGGACAGAATGACAGAAGATGACAGAATGACAGAAGAGGACAGAATGACAGATGATGACAGAATGACAGAAGAGGACACAAGATGACAGAAGATGACAGAAGACGACAGAAGGTGACAGAATGACAGAAGAGGACAGAATGACAGAAGATGACAGAAGATGACAGAAGATGACAGAATGACAGAAGATGAAAGAAGATGACAGAAGATGACAAAATGACAGAAGAGGACAGAATGACAGAAGATGACAGAATGACAGAAGAGGACAGAATGACAGAAGATGAAAGAAGATGACAGAATGACAGAAGAGGACAGAATGACAGAAGATGACAGAAGATGACAGAAGATGACAGAAGATGACAGAGTGACAGAAGAGGACAGAATGACAGAAGATGACAGAAGATGACAGAATGACAGAAGATGACACAAGATGACGGAAGATGACAGAAGATGACAGAAGATGACAGAATGACACAAGAGGACAGAATGACAGAAGATGACAGAATGACAGAAGAGGACAGAATGACAGAAGATGACAGAAGATGACAGAAGATGACAGAAGATGACAGAATGACAGAAGATGTCAGAATGACAGAAGATGACAGAATGACAGAAGAGGACAGAATGACAGAAGATGACAGAAGATGACAGGATATGACAGAAGATGACAGAATGAGAGAAGATGACAGAAGATGACAGAAGAGGACAGAATGACAGAAGATAACAGAAGATGACAGAAGATGACAGAATGACAGAAGAGGACAGAAGATGACAGAATGACAGAAGAGGACAGAATGACAGAAGATGACAGAAGATGACAGAAGATGACAGAAGATGAAAAAGATGACAGAAGATGACAGAAGAGGACAGAATGACAGAAGATGACAGAAGATGACAGAAGATGACAGAATGACGGAAGATGACAGAAGATGACGCAAGATGACAGAAGATGACAGAAGATGACAGAATGACAGAAGAGGACATAATGACAGAAGATGACAGAAGATGACAGAAAGACAGAAGATGACAGAATGACAGAAGATGACAGAATGACAGAAGAGGACACAATGACAGAAGATGACAGAAGATGACAGAAGATGACAGAATGACAGAAGAGGACAGAATGACAGAAGATGACAGAATGACAGAAGAGGACAGAATGACAGAAGATGACAGAAGATGACAGAATGACAGAAGAGGACAGAATGACAGAAGATGACAGAAGATGACAGAAGATGACAGAATGACAGAAGATGACAGAAGATGACACAAGATGACAAAATGACAGAAGAGGACAGAATGACAGAAGATGACAGAAGATGACAGAATGACAGAAGATGACAGAATGACAGAAGATGACACAAGATGACGGAAGATGACAGAAGATGACAGAAGATGACAGAATGACACAAGAGGACAGAATGACAGAAGATGACAGAATGACAGAAGAGGACAGAATGACAGAAGATGACAGAAGATGACAGAAGATGACAGAAGATGACAGAATGACAGAAGATGTCAGAATGACAGAAGATGACAGAATGACAGAAGAGGACAGAATGACAGATGATGACAGAATGACAGAAGAGGACACAAGATGACAGAAGATGACAGAAGACGACAGAAGATGACAGAAGGTGACAGAATGACAGAAGAGGACAGAATGACAGAAGAGGACAGAATGACAGAAGATGTCAGAAGATGAAAGAAGATGACAGAATGACAGAAGAGGACAGAATGACAGAAGATGACAGAATATGACAGAAGATGACAGAATATGACAGAAGATGACAGAAGATGACAGAAGATGACAGAATGACAGAAGAGGACAGAATGACAGAAGATGACAGAAGAGGCACGGTGGCATAGTGGTTAGCACTGTTGCCTCACAGCACCAGGGACCCGGGTTCAAATCCGGCCTCGGGCGACTGTCTGTGTGGAGTTTGCACATTCTCCCTGTGTCGGCGTGGGTTTCCTCCGGGTGCTCCGGTTTCCTCCCACAGTCCAAAGATGTGCAGGTTAGGTTGATTTGGCTATGATAAATTGACCCTTAGTGTTAGGGAATTAAATACGTGGGGTTACGGGGATAGGGTGGGATATGTGTCGGTGTAGGCTCGATGGGCCGAAATGGCCTCTATCTGCACTGTGGGGATTCTGTGATTCTGTGATTCTGTGATGACAGAAGATGACAGAATGACAGAAGATGAAAGAAGATGACAGAAGAGGACAGAATGACAGAAGATGACAGAATATGACAGAAGATGAAAAAGATGACAGAAGATGACAGAAGAGGACAGAATGACAGAAGATGACAGAAGATGACAGAAGATGACAGAATGACGGAAGATGACAGAAGATGACGCAAGATGACAGAAGATGACAGAAGATGACAGAATGACAGAAGAGGACATAATGACAGAAGATGACAGAAGATGACAGAAGATGACAGAATGACAGAAGATGACAGAATGACAGAAGATGACAGAATGACAGAAGAGGACACAATGACAGAAGATGACAGAAGATGACAGAAGATGACAGAATGACAGAAGAGGACAGAATGACAGAAGATGACAGAATGACAGAAGAGGACAGAATGACAGAAGATGACAGAAGATGACAGAATGACAGAAGAGGACAGAAGATGACAGAAGATGACAGAATGACAGAAGATGACAGAAGATGACAGAAGAGGACAAAATGACAGAAGAGGACAGAATGACAGAAGAGGACAGAATGACAGAAGATGACAGAGTGACAGAAGAGGACAGAATGACAGAAGATGACAGAATGACAGAAGATGACGGAAGATGACAGAAGATGACAGAAGATGACAGAAGATGACAGAATGACACAAGAGGACAGAATGACAGAAGATGACAGAATGACAGAAGAGGACAGAATGACAGAAGATGACAGAAGATGTCAGAATGACAGAAGATGACAGAATGACAGAAGAGGACAGAATGACAGAAGAGGACAGAATGACAGATGATGACAGAATGACAGAAGAGGACACAAGATGACAGAAGATGACAGAAGACGACAGAAGGTGACAGAATGACAGAAGAGGACAGAATGACAGAAGATGACAGAAGATGACAGAATGACAGAAGATGAAAGAAGATGACAGAAGATGACAAAATGACAGAAGAGGACAGAATGACAGAAGATGACAGAATGACAGAAGAGGACAGAATGACAGAAGATGAAAGAAGATGACAGAATGACAGAAGAGGACAGAATGACAGAAGATGACAGAAGATGACAGAAGATGACAGAAGATGACAGAATGACAGAAGAGGACAGAATGACAGAAGATGACAGAAGAGGCACGGTGGCATAGTGGTTAGCACTGTTGCCTCACAGCACCAGGGACCCGGGTTCAAATCCGGCCTCGGGCGACTGTCTGTGTGGAGTTTGCACATTCTCCCTGTGTCGGCGTGGGTTTCCTCCGGGTGCTCCGGTTTCCTCCCACAGTCCAAAGATGTGCAGGTTAGGTTGATTTGGCTATGATAAATTGACCCTTAGTGTTAGGGAATTAAATACGTGGGGTTACGGGGATAGGGTGGGATATGTGTCGGTGTAGGCTCGATGGGCCGAAATGGCCTCTATCTGCACTGTGGGGATTCTGTGATTCTGTGATGACAGAAGATGACAGAATGACAGAAGATGAAAGAAGATGAAGGAAGATGACAGAAGATGACAGAAGATGACAGAATGACAGAAGAGGACGGAATGACAGAAGATGACAGAAGATGACAGAAGATGACAGAATGAGAGAAGATGTCAGAATGACAGAAGATGACAGAATGACAGAAGGGGACAGAATGACAGAAGATGACAGAACATGACAGAATGACAGAAGAGGACAGAATGACAGAAGGTGACAGAAGATGACAGAATGACAGAAGAGGACAGAAGATGACAAAAGATGACAGAATGACAGAAGATGACAAAATGACAGAAGAGGACAGAATGACAGAAGATGACAGAGTGACAGAAGAGGACAGAATGAGAGAAGATGACAGAAGATGAAAGAAGATGACAGAAGAGGACAGAATGACAGAAGATGACAGAAGATGACAGAAGATGACAGAAGATGACAGAATGACAGAAGATGACAGAAGATGAAAGAAGATGACAGAATGACAGAAGATGACAAGATGACAGAAGATGACAGAATGACAGAAGATGACAGAAGATGACAGAATGACAGAAGGGGACAGAATGACAGAAGATGACAGAAGATGAGAGAAGATGACAGAAGAGGACAGAATGACAGAAGATGACAGAAGATGACAGAAGAGGACAGAATGACAGAAGATAACAGAAGATGACAGAATGACAGAAGAGGACAGAAGATGACAGAATGACAGAAGAGGACAGAATGACAGAAGATGACAGAAGATGACAGAAGAGGACAGAATGACAGAAGAGGACAGAATGACAGAAGAGGACAGAAGATGACAGAATGACAGAAGAAGACAGAAGAGGACAGAAGAGGACAGAAGATGACAGAAGAGGACAGAATGACAGAAGAGGACAGAATGACAGAAGATGACAGAATGACAGAAGATGACAGAAGATGACAGAAGATGACAGAATGACAGAAGATGACAGAAGATGACAGAAGATGACAGCAGATGGCAGAAGATGACAGAAGATGACAGAATGACAGAAGAGGACAGAATGACAGAAGAGGACAGAATATGATAGAGGATGACAGAAGATGACAGAATGACAGAAGATGACAGAAGATGTCAGAAGGACAGAAGATGACAGAATGACAGAAGATGAAAGAACATGACAGAAGATGACAGAATATGACAGAAGAGGACAGAAGATGACAGAAGAGGACAGAATGACAGAAGAGGACAGAATATGACAGAAGATGACACAAGATGACAGAATGACAGAAAATGACAGAAGAGGACAGAATATGACAGAAGAGGACAGAATGATAGAAGATGACAGAAGGTGACAGAAGATGGCAGAAGATGACAGAAGATGACAGAGTATGACAGAGTATGACAGAGTATGACAGAAGATGACAGAAGATGACAGAAGATGACAGAATGACAGAAGAGGACAGAATGACAGAAGATGACAGAATGACAGAAGAGGACAGAGGATGACAGAAGATGACAGAAGATGACAGAATGACAGAAGAGGACAGAAGATGACAGAAGATGACAGAATGACAGAAGATGACAGAAGATGACAGAATTACAGAAGAGGACAGAATGACAGAAGATGACAGAATGACAGAAGAGGACAGAATGACAGAAGATGTCAGAAGATGACAGAATGACAGAAGAGGACAGAATGACAGAAGATGACAGAAGATGACAGAAGATGACAGAATGACAGAAGAGGACAGAATGACAGAAGATGACAGAAGAGGCACGGTGGCATAGTGGTTAGCACTGTTGCCTCACAGCACCAGGGACCCGGGTTCAAATCCGGCCTCGGGCGACTGTCTGTGTGGAGTTTGCACATTCTCCCTGTGTCGGCATGGGTTTCCTCCGGGTGCTCCGGTTTCCTCCCACAGTCCAAAGATGTGCAGGTTAGGTTGATTTGGCTATGATAAATTGACCCGTAGTGTTAGGGCATTAAATACGTGGGGTTACGGGGATAGGGTGGGATATGTGTCGGTGTAGGCTCGATGGGCCGAAATGGCCTCTATCTGCACTGTGGGGATTCTGTGATTCTGTGATTCTGTGATGACAGAAGATGACAGAATGACAGAAGATGAAAGAAGATGAAGGAAGATGACAGAAGATGACAGAAGATGACAGAATGACAGAAGAGGACGGAATGACAGAAGATGACAGAAGATGACAGAAGATGACAGAATGACAGAAGATGTCAGAATGACAGAAGATGACAGAATGACAGAAGGGGACAGAATGACAGAAGATGACAGAAGATGACAGAACATGACAGAATGACAGAAGAGGACAGAATGACAGAAGGTGACAGAAGATGACAGAATGACAGAAGAGGACAGAAGATGACAAAAGATGACAGAATGACAGAAGATGACAGAAGATGACAAAATGACAGAAGAGGACAGAATGACAGAAGATGACAGAGTGACAGAAGAGGACAGAATGAGAGAAGATGACAGAAGATGAAAGAAGATGACAGAATGACAGAAGAGGACAGAATGACAGAAGATGACAGAATATGACAGAAGATGACAGAAGATGAAGGAAGATGACAGAAGATGACAGAAGATGACAGAATGACAGAAGAGGACGGAATGACAGAAGATGACAGAAGATGACAGAAGATGACAGAATGACAGAAGATGACAGAAGATGACAGAATGACAGAAGGGGACAGAATGACAGAAGATGACAGAAGATGACAGAAGATGACAGAATGAGAGAAGATGACAGAAGAGGACAGAATGACAGAAGATGACAGAAGATGACAGAATGACAGAAGAGGACAGAATGACAGAAGATGACAGAATGACAGAAGAGGACAGAATGACAGAAGATGACAGAAGATGACAGAATGACAGAAGAGGACAGAATGACAGAAGATGACAGAAGATGACAGAAGATGACAGAATGACAGAAGATGACAGAAGATGACACAAGATGACAAAATGACAGAAGAGGACAGAATGACAGAAGATGACAGAGTGACAGAAGAGGACAGAATGACAGAAGATGACAGAAGATGACAGAACGACAGAAGAGGACAGAATGACAGAAGATTACAGAATATGACAGAAGATGACAGAATATGACAGAAGATGACAGAAGATGACAGAAGATGACAGAATGACAGAAGAGGACAGAATGACAGAAGATGACAGAAGATGACAGAAGATGACAGAATGACAGAAGATGACACAAGATGACGGAAGATGACAGAAGATGACAGAAGATGACAGAATGACACAAGAGGACAGAATGACAGAAGATGACAGAATGACAGAAGAGGACAGAATGACAGAAGATGACAGAAGATGACAAAAGATGACAGAAGATGACAAAATGACAGAAGATGTCAGAATGACAGAAGATGACAGAATGACAGAAGAGGACAGAATGACAGAAGATGACAGAAGATGACAGAAGATGACAGAATGACAGAAGAGGACAGAATGACAGATGATGACAGAATGACAGAAGAGGACAGAAGATGACAGAAGATGACAGAAGACGACAGAAGATGACAGAAGGTGACAGAATGACAGAAGAGGACAGAATGACAGAAGATGACAGAAGATGACAGAAGATGATAGAAGATGACAGAAGATGACAGAATGATAGAAGATGACAGAAGATGACAGAAGATGACAAAATGACAGAAGAGGACAGAATGACAGAAGATGACAGAATGACAGAAGAGGGCTGAAGATGACAGAAGATGACAGAATGACAGAAGAGGACAGAATGACAGAAGGTGACAGAAGATGACAGAATGACAGAAGAGGACAGAAGATGACAGAAGATGACAAAAGATGACAGAATGACAGAAGATGACAGAAGATGACAGAAGATGACAAAATGACAGAAGAGGACAGAATGACAGAAGATGACAGAGTGACAGAAGAGGACAGAATGACAGAAGATGACAGAAGATGAAAGAAGATGACAGAATGACAGAAGAGGACAGAATGACAGAAGATGACAGAATGACAGAAGATGACAGAAGATGACAGAAGATGACAGAATGACAGAAGATGACAGAAGATGACAAAATGACAGAAGAGGACAGAATGACAGAAGATGACAGAGTGACAGAAGAGGACAGAATGACAGAAGATGACAGAAGATGACAGAAGATGACAGAATGACACAAGAGGACAGAATGACAGAAGATGACAGAATGACAGAAGAGGACAGAATGACAGAAGATGACAGAAGATGACAGAAGATGACAAGATGACAGAATGACAGAAGATGTCAGAATGACAGAAGATGACAGAATGACAGAAGAGGACAGAATGACAGAAGATGACAGAATGACAGAAGATGACAGAAGAGGACAGAATGACAGAAGATGACAGAATGACAGAAGAGGACAGAATGACAGAAGATGACAGAAGATGACAGAAGATGACAGAAGATGACAGAATGACAGAAGATGACAGAATGACAGAAAAGGACAGAATGACAGAAGATGACAGAAGATGACAGAAGACGACAGAAGATGACAGAAGGTGACAGAATGACAGAAGAGGACAGAATGACAGAAGATGACAGAAGATGACAGAAGAGGACAGAATGACAGAAGATGACAGAATGACAGAAGAGGACAGAATGACAGAAGATGACAGAAGATGACAGAAGATGACAGAAGATGACAGAATGACAGAAGATGACAGAAGATGACAGAAGATGACAAAATGACAGAAGAGGACAGAATGACAGAAGATGACAGAATGACAGAAGAGGGCAGAAGATGACAGAAGATGACAGAATGACAGAAGAGGACAGAATGACAGAAGGTGACAGAAGATGACAGAATGACAGAAGAGGACAGAAGATGACAGAAGATGACAAAAGATGACAGAATGACAGAAGATGACAGAAGATGACAGAAGATGACAAAATGACAGAAGAGGACAGAATGACAGAAGATGACAGAATGACAGAAGATGACAGAATGACAGAAGAGGACAGAATGACAGAAGATGACAGAATATGACAGAAGATGACAGAATATGACAGAAGATGACAGAAGATGACAGAATGACAGAAGAGGACAGAATGACAGAAGATGACAGAAGATGACAGAAGATGACAGAAGATGACAAAAAGACAGAAGATGACAGAAGATGTCAGAAGATGACAAAATGACAGAAGAGGACAGAATGACAGAAGATGACAGAATGACAGAAGAGGGCAGAAGATGACAGAAGATGACAGAATGACAGAAGAGGACAGAATGACAGAAGGTGACAGAAGATGACAGAATGACAGAAGGTGACAAAAGATGACAGAATGACAGAAGATGACAGAAGATGACAGAAGATGACAAAATGACAGAAGAGGACAGAATGACAGAAGATGACAGAGTGACAGAAGAGGACAGAATGACAGAAGATGACAGAAGATGACAGAATGACAGAAGAGGACAGAATGACAGAAGATGACAGAATAGGACAGAAGATGACAGAATATGACAGAAGATGACAGAAGATGACAGAAGATGACAGAATGACAGAAGAGGACAGAATGACAGAAGATGACAGAAGATGACAGAAGATGACAGAATGACAGAAGAGGACAGAATGACAGAAGATGACAGAAGATGACAGAAGATGACAGAAGATGACAGAATGACAGAAGATGTCAGAATGACAGAAGATGACAGAATGACAGAAGAGGACAGAATGACAGAAGATGACAGAAGATGACAGAACATGACAGAACATGACAGAATGACAGAAGATGACAGAAGATGACAGAAGAGGACAGAAGAGGACAGAATGACAGAAGATGACAGGATATGACAGAAGATGACAGAATGAGAGAAGATGACAGAAGATGACAGAAGAGGACAGAATGACAGAAGATAACAGAAGATGACAGAAGATGACAGAATGACAGAAGAGGACAGAAGATGACAGAATGACAGAAGAGGACAGAATGACAGAAGATGACAGAAGATGACAGAATATGACAGAAGATGAAAAAGATGACAGAAGATGACAGAAGAGGACAGAATGACAGAAGATGACAGAAGATGACAGAAGATGACAGAATGACGGAAGATGACAGAAGATGACGCAAGATGACAGAAGATGACAGAAGATGACAGAATGACAGAAGAGGACATAATGACAGAAGATGACAGAAGATGACAGAATGACAGAAGATGACAGAATGACAGAAGATGACAGAATGACAGAAGAGGACACAATGACAGAAGATGACAGAAGATGACAGAAGATGACAGAATGACAGAAGAGGACAGAATGACAGAAGATGTCAGAATGACAGAAGAGGACAGAATGACAGAAGATGACAGAAGATGACAGAATGACAGAAGAGGACAGAATGACAGAAGATGACAGAAGATGACAGAAGATGACAGAAGATGACAGAATGACAGAAGATGACAGAAGATGACACAAGATGACAAAATGACAGAAGAGGACAGAATGACAGAAGATGACAGAGTGACAGAAGAGGACAGAATGACAGAAGATGACAGAATGACAGAAGAGGACAGAATGACAGAAGATGACAGAATATGACAGAAGATGACAGAATATGACAGAAGATGACAGAAGATGACAGAAGATGACAGAATGACAGAAGAGGACAGAATGACAGAAGATGACAGAAGATGACAGAAGATGACAGAATGACAGAAGATGACACAAGATGACGGAAGATGACAGAAGATGACAGAATGACACAAGAGGACAGAATGACAGAAGATGACAGAATGACAGAAGAGGACAGAATGACAGAAGGTGACAGAAGATGACAGAAAATGACAGAAGATGACAGAATGACAGAAGATGTCAGAATGACAGAAGATGACAGAATGACAGAAGAGGACAGAATGACAGAAGATGACAGAAGATGACAGAATGACAGAAGAGGACAGAATGACAGATGATGACAGAATGACAGAAGAGGACACAAGATGACAGAAGATGACAGAAGACGACAGAAGATGACAGAAGGTGACAGAATGACAGAAGAGGACAGAATGACAGAAGATGACAGAAGATGACAGAAGATGACAGAAGATGACAGAAGATGACAGAATGACAAGATGAAAGAAGATGACAGAAGATGACAAAATGACAGAAGAGGACAGAATGACAGAAGATGACAGAATGACAGAAGAGGACAGAATGACAGAAGATGACAGAAGATGAAAGAAGATGACAGAATGACAGAAGAGGACAGAATGACAGAAGATGACAGAATATGACAGAAGATGACAGAATATGACAGAAGATGACAGAAGATGACAGAAGATGACAGAATGACAGAAGAGGACAGAATGACAGAAGATGACAGAAGATGACAGAAGATGACAGAATGACAGAAGATGAAAGAAGATGAAGGAAGATGACAGAAGATGACAGAAGATGACAGAATGACAGAAGAGGACGGAATGACAGAAGATGACAGAAGATGACAGAAGATGACAGAAGATGACAGAATGACAGAAGATGTCAGAATGACAGAAGATGACAGAATGACAGAAGATGACAGAATGACAGAAGGGGACAGAATGACAGAAGATGACAGAAGATGACAGAACATGACAGAATGACAGAAGAGGACAGAATGACAGAAGGTGACAGAAGATGACAGAATGACAGAAGAGGATAGAAGATGACAGAAGATGACAAAAGATGACAGAATGACAGAAGATGACAGAAGATGACAGAAGATGACAAAATGACAGAAGAGGACAGAATGACAGAAGATGACAGAGTGACAGAAGAGGACAGAATGACAGAAGATGAAAGAAGATGACAGAATGACAGAAGAGTACAGAATGACAGAAGATGACAGAATATGACAGAAGATGACAGAATATGACAGAAGATGACAGAAGATGACAGAAGATGACAGAATGACAGAAGAGGACAGAATGACAGAAGATGACAGAAGATGACAGAAGATGACAGAATGACAGAAGATGAAAGAAGATGAAGGAAGATTACAGAAGATGACAGAAGATGACAGAATGACAGAAGAGGACGGAATGACAGAAGATGACAGAAGATGACAGAAGAGGACAGAATGACAGAAGATAACAGAAGATGACAGAAGAGGACAGAAGATGACAGAATGACAGAAGAGGACAGAATGACAGAAGATGACAGAAGATGACAGAAGATGACAGAAGATGACAGAAGATGACAGAATGACAGAAGAGGACAGAATGACAGAAGAGGACAGAATGACAGAAGAGGACAGAAGATGACAGAATGACAGAAGAAGACAGAAGAGGACAGAAGATGACAGAATGACAGAAGAGGACAGAAGATGACAGAAGATGACAGAATGACAGAAGAGGACAGAATGACAGAAGATGACAGAATGACAGAAGATGACAGAAGATGACAGAATGACAGAAGATGACAGAATATGACAGAAGATGACAGAAGATGACAGAAGATGACAGCAGATGGCAGAAGAGGACAGAAGATGACAGAAGATGACAGAATGACAGAAGAGGACAGAATGACAGAAGAGGACAGAATATGATAGAGGATGACAGAAGATGACAGAATGACAGAAGATGACAGAAGATGTCAGAAGGACAGAAGATGACAGAATGACAGAAGATGAAAGAACATGACAGAAGATGACAGAAGAGGACAGAAGAGGACAGAAGATGACAGAAGATGACAGAATATGACAGAAGATGACAGAATGACAGAAGAGGACAGAATGACAGAAGAGGACAGAATATGACAGAAGATGACACAAGATGACATAATGACAGAAAATGACAGAAGAGGACAGAATATGACAGAAGAGGACAGAATGATAGAAGATGACAGAAGGTGACAGAAGATGGCAGAAGATGACAGAAGATGACAGAATATGACAGAAGATGACAGAAGATGACAGAGTATGACAGAAGATGACAGAAGATGACAGAATGACAGAAGATGACAGAATGACAGAAGAGGACAGAAGATGACAGAGGATGACAGAAGATGACAGAAGATGACAGAATGACAGAAGAGGACAGAAGATGACAGAAGATGACAGAATGACAGAAGATGACAGAAGATGACAGAATTACAGAAGAGGACAGAATGACAGAAGAGGACAGAAGATGACAGAATGACAGAAGAGGACAGAAGATGACAGAAGATGACAGAAGATGACAGAATGACAGAAGAGGACAGAATGACAGAAGAAGACAGAATGACAGAAGATGACAGAATGACAGAAGATGACAGAAGATGACAGAATGACAGAAGATGAGAGTAGATGACAGAAGATGACATAAGATGACAGAAGATGACAGAAGATGACAGAATGACAGAAGAGGACAGAAGATGACAGAAGATGACAGAAGATGACAGATTGACAGAAGATGACAGAATGACAGAAGATGTCAGAAGGACAGAAGATGACAGAATGACAAAAGATGACAGAAGATGACAGAAGATGACAGAAGAGGACAGAAGATGACAGAAGATGACAGAATGACAGAAGAGGACAGAATGACAGAAGAGGACAGAAGATGACACAAGATGACAGAATGACAGAAAATGACAGAAGAGGACAGAACATGACAGAAGAGGACAGAATGACAGAAGATGACAGAAGATGACAGAAGATGACAGAAGATGACAGAAGATGACAGAAGATGACAGAATGACAGAAGATGACACAAGATGACGGAAGATGACAGAAGATGACAGAAGATGACAGAATGACACAAGAGGACAGAATGACAGAAGATGACAGAATGACAGAAGAGGACAGAATGACAGAAGATGACAGAAGATGACAGAAGATGACAGAAGATGACAGAATGACAGAAGATGTCAGAATGACAGAAGAGGACAGAATGACAGAAGATGACAGAAGATGACAGAAGATGACAGAATGACAGAAGAGGACAGAATGACAGAAGAGGACAGAAGATGACAGAAGATGACAGAAGACGACAGAAGATGACAGAAGGTGACAGAATGAAAGAAGAGGACAGAATGACAGAAGATGACAGAAGATGACAGAAGATGACAGAATGACAGAATATGACAGAAGATGTCAGAAGATGACAGAATGACAGAAGAGGACAGAATGACAGAAGATGACAGAAGATGACAGAAGATGACAGAATGACAGAAGAGGACAGAATGACAGAAGATGACAGAAGATGACAGAAGATGACAGAATGACAGAAGATGTCAGAATGACAGAAGAGGACAGAAGATGACAGAAGATGACAGAATATGACAGAAGATGACAGAAGATGACAGAGTATGACAGAAGATGACAGAAGATGACAGAATGACAGAAGATGACAGAATGACAGAAGAGGACAGAAGATGACAGAGGATGACAGAAGATGACAGAAGATGACAGAATGACAGAAGAGGACAGAAGATGACAGAAGATGACAGAATGACAGAAGATGACAGAAGATGACAGAATTACAGAAGAGGACAGAATGACAGAAGAGGACAGAAGATGACAGAATGACAGAAGAGGACAGAAGATGACAGAAGATGACAGAAGATGACAGAATGACAGAAGAGGACAGAATGACAGAAGAAGACAGAATGACAGAAGATGACAGAATGACAGAAGATGACAGAAGATGACAGAATGACAGAAGACGACAGAAGATGAGAGTAGATGACAGAAGATGACATAAGATGACAGAAGATGACAGAAGATGACAGAATGACAGAAGAGGACAGAAGATGACAGAAGATGACAGAAGATGACAGATTGACAGAAGATGACAGAATGACAGAAGATGTCAGAAGGACAGAAGATGACAGAATGACAAAAGATGACAGAAGATGACAGAAGATGACAGAAGAGGACAGAAGATGACAGAAGATGACAGAATGACAGAAGAGGACAGAATGACAGAAGAGGACAGAAGATGACACAAGATGACAGAATGACAGAAAATGACAGAAGAGGACAGAACATGACAGAAGAGGACAGAATGACAGAAGATGACAGAAGATGACAGAAGATGACAGAAGATGACAGAAGATGACAGAAGATGACAGAAGATGACAGAAGATGACAGAATGACAGAAGATGACACAAGATGACGGAAGATGACAGAAGATGACAGAAGATGACAGAATGACACAAGAGGACAGAATGACAGAAGATGACAGAATGACAGAAGAGGACAGAATGACAGAAGATGACAGAAGATGACAGAAGATGACAGAAGATGACAGAATGACAGAAGATGTCAGAATGACAGAAGAGGACAGAATGACAGAAGATGACAGAAGATGACAGAAGATGACAGAATGACAGAAGAGGACAGAATGACAGAAGAGGACAGAAGATGACAGAAGATGACAGAAGACGACAGAAGATGACAGAAGGTGACAGAATGAAAGAAGAGGACAGAATGACAGAAGATGACAGAAGATGACAGAAGATGACAGAATGACAGAATATGACAGAAGATGTCAGAAGATGACAGAATGACAGAAGAGGACAGAATGACAGAAGATGACAGAAGATGACAGAAGATGACAGAATGACAGAAGAGGACAGAATGACAGAAGATGACAGAAGATGACAGAAGATGACAGAATGACAGAAGATGTCAGAATGACAGAAGATGACAGAATGACAGAAGAGGACAGAATCACAGAAGATGACAGAAGATGACAGAAGATGACAGAACATGACAGAATGACAGAAGATGACAGGATATGACAGAAGATGACAGAATGACAGAAGATGACAGAAGATGACAGAAGAGGACAGAATGACAGAAGATAACAGAAGATGACAGAATGACAGAAGAGGACAGAAGATGACAGAATGACAGAAGAGGACAGAATGACAGAAGATGACAGAAGATGACAGAAGATGAAAAAGATGACAGAAGAGGACAGAATGACAGAAGATGACAGAAGATGACAGAAGATGACAGAATGACGGAAGATGACAGAAGATGACGCAAGATGACAGAAGATGACAGAAGATGACAGAATGACAGAAGATGACAGAATGACAGAAGATGACAGAATGACAGAAGATGACAGAATGACAGAAGAGGACACAATGACAGAAGATGACAGAAGATGACAGAAGATGACAGAATGACAGAAGAGGACAGAATGACAGAAGATGACAGAATGACAGAAGAGGACAGAATGACAGAAGATGACAGAAGATGACAGAATGACAGAAGATGACAGAAGATGACACAAGATGACAAAATGACAGAAGAGGACAGAATTACAGAAGATGACAGAGTGACAGAAGATGACAGAAGATGACAGAATGACAGAAGAGGACAGAATGACAGAAGATGACAGAATGACAGAAGATGACGGAAGATGACAGAAGATGACAGAAGATGACAGAATGACACAAGAGGACAGAATGACAGAAGATGACAGAATGACAGAAGAGGACAGAATGACAGAAGATGACAGAAGATGACAGAAGATGACAGAAGATGACAGAATGACAGAAGATGTCAGAATGACAGAAGATGACAGAATGACAGAAGAGGACAGAATGACAGAAGATGACAGAAGATGACAGAAGATGACAGAATGACAGAAGAGGACAGAATGACAGATGATGACAGAATGACAGAAGAGGACAGAAGATGACAGAAGATGACAGAAGACGACAGAAGATGACAGAAGGTGACAGAATGACAGAAGAGGACAGAATGACAGAAGATGACAGAAGATGACAGAAGATGACAGAATGACAGAAGATGAAAGAAGATGACAGAAGATGACAAAATGACAGAAGAGGACAGAATGACAGAAGATGACAGAATGACAGAAGAGGACAGAATGACAGAAGATGACAGAAGATGAAAGAAGATGACAGAATGACAGAAGAGGACAGAATGACAGAAGATGACAGAATATGACAGAAGATGACAGAAGATGACAGAATGACAGAAGAGGACAGAATGACAGAAGATGACAGAAGATGAAAGAAGATGAAGGAAGATGACAGAAGATGACAGAAGATGACAGAATGACAGAAGAGGACGGAATGACAGAAGATGACAGAAGATGACAGAAGATGACAGAATGACAGAAGATGTCAGAATGACAGAAGATGACAGAATGACAGAAGGGGACAGAATGACAGAAGATGACAGAAGATGACAGAACATGACAGAATGACAGAAGAGGACAGAATGACAGAAGGTGACAGAAGATGACAGAATGACAGAAGAGGACAGAAGATGACAGAAGATGACAAAAGATGACAGAATGACAGAAGATGACAGAAGATGACAAAATGACAGAAGAGGACAGAATGACAGAAGATGACAGAGTGACAGAAGAGGACAGAATGACAGAAGATGACAGCAGATGAAAGAAGATGACAGAATGACAGAAGATGACAGAAGATGACAGAAGAGGACAGAATGACAGAAGATGACAGAATATGACAGAAGATGACAGAATGACAGAAGATGACAGAAGAGGACAGAATGACAGAAGATAACAGAAGATGACAGAAGATGACAGAATGACAGAAGAGGACAGAAGATGACAGAATGACAGAAGAGGACAGAATGACAGAAGATGACAGAAGATGACAGAAGAAGACAGAATGACAGAAGAGGACAGAATGACAGAAGATGACAGAAGATGACAGAAGATGACAGAATGACAGAAGAGGACAGAATGACAGAAGAGGACAGAAGATGACAGAATGACAGGAGAAGACAGAAGAGGACAGAATGACAGAAGATGACAGAAGATGACAGAAGATGACAGAATGACAGAAGAGGACAGAGTGACAGAAGAGGACAGAAGATGACAGAATGACAGAAGAGGACAGAAGATGACAGAAGATGACAGAATGACAGAAGAGGAAAGAATGACAGAAGAGGATAGAATGACAGAAGATGACAGAATGACAGAAGATGACAGAAGATGACAGAATGACAGAAGATGACAGAAGATGACAGAATATGACAGAATATGACAGAAGATGACAGAAGATGACAGAAGATGACAGAATGACAAAAGATGACAGAAGAGGACAGCAGATGGCAGAAGATGACAGAAGATGACAGAATGACAGAAGAGGACAGAAGATGACAGAAGATGACAGAAGATGACAGAAGATGACAGAAGATGACAGAAGATGACAGAATGACAGAAGAGGACAGAATGACAGAAGAGGACAGAATATGATAGAGGATGACAGAAGATGACAGAATGACAGAAGATGACAGAAGATGTCAGAAGGACAGAAGATGACAGAATGACAGAAGATGAAAGAACATGACAGAAGATGACAGAAGATGACAGAATATGACAGAAGAGGACAGAAGATGACAGAAGATGACAGAATATGACAGAAGATGACAGAAGATGACAGAATGACAGAAGAGGACAGAATGACAGAAGAGGACAGAACATGACAGAAGATGACACAAGATGACAGAATGACAGAAAATGACAGAAGAGGACAGAATATGACAGAAGAGGACAGAATGATAGAAGATGACAGAAGGTGACAGAAGATGGCAGAAGATGACAGAAGATGACAGAATATGACAGAAGATGACAGAAGATGACAGAGTATGACAGAAGATGACAGAAGATGACAGAAGATGACAGAATGACAGAAGAGGACAGAATGACAGAAGATGACAGAATGACAGAAGAGGACAGAAGATGAGAGAGGATGACAGAAGATGACAGAGGATGACAGAATGACAGAAGAGGACAGAAGATGACAGAAGATGACAGAATGACAGAAGATGACAGAAGATGACAGAAGATGACAGAAGATGACAGAATTACAGAAGAGGACAGAATGACAGAAGAGGACAGAAGATGACAGAATGACAGAAGAGGACAGAAGATGACAGAAGATGACAGAAGAGGACAGAATGACAGAAGAGGACAGAATGACAGAAGATGACAGAATGACAGAAGATGACAGAAGATGACAGAAGATGACAGAATGACAGAAGATGACAGAAGATGAGAGTAGATGACAGAAGATGACATAAGATGACAGAAGATGACAGAAGATGACAGAATGACAGAAGAGGACAGAAGAGGACAGAAGATGACAGAAGATGACAGAAGATGACAGAAGATGACAGATTGACAGAAGAGGACAGAATGACAGAAGAGGACAGAATATGATAGAGGATGACAGAAGATGACAGAATGACAGAAGATGACAGAAGATGTCAGAAGGACAGAAGATGACAGAATGACAAAAGATGACAGAAGATGACAGAAGATGACAGAAGATGACAGAATATGACAGAAGAGGACAGAAGATGACAGAAGATGACAGAAGATGACAGAAGATGACAGAAGATGACAAGATGACAGAATGACAGAAGATGTCAGAATGACAGAAGATGACAGAATGACAGAAGAGGACAGAATGACAGAAGATGACAGAAGATGACAGAAGATGATAGAATGACAGAAGAGGACAGAATGACAGAAGAGGACAGAATATGGCAGAAGATGACACAAGATGACAGAATGACAGAAAATGACAGAAGAGGACAGAATATGACAGAAGAGGACAGAATGACAGAAGATGACAGAAGATGACAGAAGATGACAGAAGATGGCAGAAGATGACAGAAGATGACAGAATATGACAGAAGATGACAGAGTATGACAGAAGATGACAGAAGATGACAGAAGATGACAGAATGACAGAAGAGGACAGAATGACAGAAGATGACAGAATGACAGAAGAGGACAGAAGATGACAGAAGATGACAGAAGATGACAGAATGACAGAAGATGACAGAAGATGACAGAATGACAGAAGATGACAGAAGATGACAGAAGATGACAGAATTACAGAAGAGGACAGAATGACAGAAGAGGAGAGAAGATGACAGAATGACAGAAGAGGACAGAAGATGAGAGAAGATGACAGAAGATGACAGAATGAAAGAAGAGGACAGAATGACAGAAGAGGACAGAATGACAGAAGATGACAGAATGACAGAAGATGACAGAAGATGACAGAAGATGACAGAATGACAGAAGATGACAGATGATGACAGAATATGACAGAATATGACAGAAGATGACAGAAGATGACAGAAGATGACAGAAGATGACAGAATGACAGAAGAGGACAGAAGATGACAGAAGATGACAGAATGACAGAAGAGGACAGAATGACAGAAGAGGACAGAATATGAAAGAGGATGACAGAAGATGACAGAATGACAGAAGATGACAGAAGATGTCAGAAGGACAGAAGATGACAGAATGACAGAAGATGACAGAACATGACAGAAGATGACAGAAGATGACAGAATATGACAGAAGAGGACAGAAGATGACAGAAGATGATGGAATATGACAGAAGATGACAGAAGGTGACAGAATGACAGAAGAGGACAGAATGACAGAAGAGGACAGAATATGACAGAAGATGACACAAGATGACAGAATGACAGAAAATGACAGAATGACAGAAGATGACAGAAGATGACAGAAGATGACAGAAGATGGCAGAAGATGACAGAAGATGACAGAATATGACAGAAGATGACAGAAGATGACAGAGTATGACAGATGATGACAGAAGATGACAGAAGATGATAGAAGATGACAGAATGACAGAAGAGGACAGAATGACAGAAGATGACAGAATGACAGAAGAGGACAGAAGATGACAGAAGATGACAGAAGATGACAGAAGATGACAGAATGACAGAAGAGGACAGAAGATGACAGAAGATGACAGAATGACAGAAGATGACAGAAGATGACAGAAGATGACAGAATGACCGAAGAGGACAGAATGACAGAAGAGGACAGAATGACAGAAGAGGACAGAATATGACAAAAGATGAGAGAAGATGACAGAATGACAGAAGATGACAGAAGATGACAGAAAATGACAGAAGATGACAGCAGATGACAGAAGATGACAGAATGACAGAAGAGGACAGAATGACAGAAGATGACAGACGATGACAGAAGATGACAGAATGACAGAAGATGACACAAGATGACGGAAGATGACAGAAGATGACAGAAGATGACAGAATGACACAAGCGGACAGAATGACAGAAGATGACAGAATGACAGAAGAGGACAGAATGACAGAAGATGACAGAAGATGACAGAAGATGACAGGAGATGACAGAATGACAGAAGATATCAGAATGACAGAAGATGTCAGAATGACAGAAGATGACAGAATGACAGAAGAGGACAGAAGATGACAGAAGATGACAGAAGACGACAGAAGATGACAGAAGCTGACAGAATGACAGAAGATGTCAGAATGACAGAAGATGACAGAATGACAGAAGAGGACAGAAGATGACAGAAGATGACAGAAGACGACAGAAGATGACAGAAGGTGACAGAATGACAGAAGAGGACAGAATGACAGAAGATGACAGAAGATGACAGAAGATGACAGAAGATGACAGAAGATGACAGAAGATGACAGAAGATGACAGAAGATGACAAAATGACAGAAGAGGACAGAATGACAGAAGATGGCAGAAGATGACAGAAGATGACAGAATGACAGAAGAGGACAGAATGACAGAAGGTGACAGAAGATGACAGAATGACAGAAGAGGACAGAAGATGACAGAAGATGACAAAAGATGACAGAATGACAGAAGATGACAGAAGATGACAAAATGACAGAAGAGGACAGAATGACAGAAGATGACAGAGTGACAGAAGAGGACAGAATGACAGAAGATGACAGAAGATGAAAGAAGATGACAGAATGACAGAAGAGGACAGAATGACAGAAGATGACAGAATATGACAGAAGATGAAAGAATATGACAGAAGATGACAGAAGATGACAGAGTATGACAGAAGATGACAGAAGATGACAGAAGATGAAAGAAGATGACAGAATGACAGAAGAGGACAGAATGACAGAAGATGACAGAATGACAGAAGAGGACAGAAGATGACAGAAGATGACAGAAGATGACAGAATGACAGAAGATGACAGAAGATGACAGAAGATGACAAAATGACAGAAGAGGACAGAATGACAGAAGATGACAGAATGACAGAAGAGGACAGAATGACAGAAGATGACAGAAGATGACAGAAGATGACAAGATGACAGAATGACAGAAGATGTCAGAATGACAGAAGATGACAGAATGACAGAAGAG
Organism: Somniosus microcephalus; assembly: GCF_052327205.1. Lineage (NCBI taxonomy): Eukaryota > Metazoa > Chordata > Chondrichthyes > Squaliformes > Somniosidae > Somniosus > Somniosus microcephalus. The sequence continues at coordinate 2,482,538 of NW_028225190.1, read as the reverse complement.
GACAGAATGACAGAAGATGACAGAAGATGACAGAAGATGATAGAATGACAGAAGAGGACAGAATGACAGATGATGACAGAATGACAGAAGATGACAGAAGAGGACAGAATGACAGAAGATGACAGAATGACAGAAGAGGACAGAATGACAGAAGATGACAGAAGATGACAGAAGATGACAGAAGATGACAGAATGACAGAAGATGACAGAATGACAGAAGAGGACAGAATGACAGAAGATGACAGAAGATGACAGAAGACGACAGAAGATGACAGAAGGTGACAGAATGACAGAAGAGGACAGAATGACAGAAGATGACAGAAGATGACAGAAGAGGACAGAATGACAGAAGATGACAGAATGACAGAAGAGGACAGAATGACAGAAGATGACAGAAAATGACAGAAGATGACAGAAGATGACAGAATGACAGAAGATGACAGAAGATGACAAAATGACAGAAGAGGACAGAATGACAGAAGATGACAGAATGACAGAAGAGGGCAGAAGATGACAGAATGACAGAAGAGGACAGAATGACAGAAGGTGACAGAAGATGACAGAATGACAGAAGAGGACAGAAGATGACAGAAGATGACAAAAGATGACAAAAGATGACAAAATGACAGAAGAGGACAGAATGACAGAAGATGACAGAGTGACAGAAGAGGACAGAATGACAGAAGATGACAGAAGATGAAAGAAGATGACAGAGTGACAGAAGAGGACAGAATGACAGAAGATGACAGAATATGACAGAAGATGACAGAAGATGACAAAAAGACAGAAGATGACAGAAGATGACAGAAGATGACAAAATGACAGAAGAGGACAGAATGACAGAAGATGACAGAATGACAGAAAGGGCAGAAGATGACAGAAGATGACAGAATGACAGAAAAGGACAGAATGACAGAAGGTGACAGAAGATGACAGAATGACAGAAGGTGACAAAAGATGACAGAATGACAGAAGATGACAGAAGATGACAGAAGATGACAAAATGACAGAAGAGGACAGAATGACAGAAGATGACAGAGTGACAGAAGAGGACAGAATGACAGAAGATGACAGAAGATGACAGAAGATGACAGAATGACAGAAGAGGACAGAATGACAGAAGATGACAGAAGATGACAGAAGATGACAGAATATGACAGAAGATGACAGAAGATGACAGAAGATGACAGAATGACAGAAGAGGACAGAATGACAGAAGATGACAGAAGATGACAGAAGATGACAGAATGACAGAAGAGGACAGAATGACAGAAGATGACAGAAGATGACAGAAGATGACAGAATGACAGAAGATGTCAGAATGACAGAAGATGACAGAATGACAGAAGAGGACAGAATGACAGAAGATGACAGAAGAGGACAGAATGACAGAAGATGACAGGATATGACAGAAGATGACAGAATGAGAGAAGATGACAGAAGATGACAGAAGAGGACAGAATGACAGAAGATAACAGAAGATGACAGAAGATGACAGAATGACAGAAGAGGACAGAAGATGACAGAATGACAGAAGAGGACAGAATGACAGAAGATGACAGAAGATGACAGAAGATGACAGAATATGACAGAAGATGAAAAAGATGACAGAAGATGACAGAAGAGGACAGAATGACAGAAGATGACAGAAGATGACAGAAGATGACAGAATGACGGAAGATGACAGAAGATGACGCAAGATGACAGAAGATGACAGAAGATGACAGAATGACAGAAGAGGACATAATGACAGAAGATGACAGAAGATGACAGAAGATGACAGAATGACAGAAGATGACAGAATGACAGAAGATGACAGAATGACAGAAGAGGACACAATGACAGAAGATGACAGAAGATGACAGAAGATGACAGAATGACAGAAGAGGACAGAATGACAGAAGATGACAGAAGATGACAGAAGATGACAGAATGACAGAAGATGACAGAAGATGACACAAGATGACAAAATGACAGAAGAGGACAGAATGACAGAAGATGACAGAGTGACAGAAGAGGACAGAATGACAGAAGATGACAGAAGATGACAGAATGACAGAAGATGACAGAATGACAGAAGATGACACAAGATGACGGAAGATGACAGAAGATGACAGAAGATGACAGAATGACACAAGAGGACAGAATGACAGAAGATGACAGAATGACAGAAGAGGACAGAATGACAGAAGATGACAGAAGATGACAGAAGATGACAGAAGATGACAGAATGACAGAAGATGTCAGAATGACAGAAGATGACAGAATGACAGAAGAGGACAGAATGACAGAAGATGACAGAAGATGACAGGATATGACAGAAGATGACAGAATGAGAGAAGATGACAGAAGATGACAGAAGAGGACAGAATGACAGAAGATAACAGAAGATGACAGAAGATGACAGAATGACAGAAGAGGACAGAAGATGACAGAATGACAGAAGAGGACAGAATGACAGAAGATGACAGAAGATGACAGAAGATGACAGAAGATGACAGAATATGACAGAAGATGAAAAAGATGACAGAAGATGACAGAAGAGGACAGAATGACAGAAGATGACAGAAGATGACAGAAGATGACAGAATGACGGAAGATGACAGAAGATGACGCAAGATGACAGAAGATGACAGAAGATGACAGAATGACAGAAGAGGACATAATGACAGAAGATGACAGAAGATGACAGAAGATGACAGAATGACAGAAGATGACAGAATGACAGAAGATGACAGAATGACAGAAGAGGACACAATGACAGAAGATGACAGAAGATGACAGAAGATGACAGAATGACAGAAGAGGACAGAATGACAGAAGATGACAGAAGATGACAGAAGATGACAGAATGACAGAAGATGACAGAAGATGACACAAGATGACAAAATGACAGAAGAGGACAGAATGACAGAAGATGACAGAGTGACAGAAGAGGACAGAATGACAGAAGATGACAGAAGATGACAGAATGACAGAAGATGACAGAATGACAGAAGATGACACAAGATGACGGAAGATGACAGAAGATGACAGAAGATGACAGAATGACACAAGAGGACAGAATGACAGAAGATGACAGAATGACAGAAGAGGACAGAATGACAGAAGATGACAGAAGATGACAGAAGATGACAGAAGATGACAGAATGACAGAAGATGTCAGAATGACAGAAGATGACAGAATGACAGAAGAGGACAGAATGACAGAAGATGACAGAAGATGACAGGATATGACAGAAGATGACAGAATGAGAGAAGATGACAGAAGATGACAGAAGAGGACAGAATGACAGAAGATAACAGAAGATGACAGAAGATGACAGAATGACAGAAGAGGACAGAAGATGACAGAATGACAGAAGAGGACAGAATGACAGAAGATGACAGAAGATGACAGAAGATGACAGAAGATGACAGAATATGACAGAAGATGAAAAAGATGACAGAAGATGACAGAAGAGGACAGAATGACAGAAGATGACAGAAGATGACAGAAGATGACAGAATGACGGAAGATGACAGAAGATGACGCAAGATGACAGAAGATGACAGAAGATGACAGAATGACAGAAGATGACAGAATGACAGAAGATGACAGAATGACAGAAGAGGACACAATGACAGAAGATGACAGAAGATGACAGAAGATGACAGAATGACAGAAGAGGACAGAATGACAGAAGATGACAGAATGACAGAAGAGGACAGAATGACAGAAGATGACAGAAGATGACAGAATGACAGAAGAGGACAGAATGACAGAAGATGACAGAAGATGACAGAAGATGACAGAATGACAGAAGATGACAGAAGATGACACAAGATGACAAAATGACAGAAGAGGACAGAATGACAGAAGATGACAGAAGATGACAGAATGACAGAAGATGACAGAATGACAGAAGATGACACAAGATGACGGAAGATGACAGAAGATGACAGAAGATGACAGAATGACACAAGAGGACAGAATGACAGAAGATGACAGAATGACAGAAGAGGACAGAATGACAGAAGATGACAGAAGATGACAGAAGATGACAGAAGATGACAGAATGACAGAAGATGTCAGAATGACAGAAGATGACAGAATGACAGAAGAGGACAGAATGACAGATGATGACAGAATGACAGAAGAGGACACAAGATGACAGAAGATGACAGAAGACGACAGAAGATGACAGAAGGTGACAGAATGACAGAAGAGGACAGAATGACAGAAGAGGACAGAATGACAGAAGATGTCAGAAGATGAAAGAAGATGACAGAATGACAGAAGAGGACAGAATGACAGAAGATGACAGAATATGACAGAAGATGACAGAATATGACAGAAGATGACAGAAGATGACAGAAGATGACAGAATGACAGAAGAGGACAGAATGACAGAAGATGACAGAAGAGGCACGGTGGCATAGTGGTTAGCACTGTTGCCTCACAGCACCAGGGACCCGGGTTCAAATCCGGCCTCGGGCGACTGTCTGTGTGGAGTTTGCACATTCTCCCTGTGTCGGCGTGGGTTTCCTCCGGGTGCTCCGGTTTCCTCCCACAGTCCAAAGATGTGCAGGTTAGGTTGATTTGGCTATGATAAATTGACCCTTAGTGTTAGGGAATTAAATACGTGGGGTTACGGGGATAGGGTGGGATATGTGTCGGTGTAGGCTCGATGGGCCGAAATGGCCTCTATCTGCACTGTGGGGATTCTGTGATTCTGTGATTCTGTGATGACAGAAGATGACAGAATGACAGAAGATGAAAGAAGATGACAGAAGAGGACAGAATGACAGAAGATGACAGAATATGACAGAAGATGAAAAAGATGACAGAAGATGACAGAAGAGGACAGAATGACAGAAGATGACAGAAGTTGACAGAAGATGACAGAATGACGGAAGATGACAGAAGATGACGCAAGATGACAGAAGATGACAGAAGATGACAGAATGACAGAAGAGGACATAATGACAGAAGATGACAGAAGATGACAGAAGATGACAGAATGACAGAAGATGACAGAATGACAGAAGAGGACACAATGACAGAAGATGACAGAAGATGACAGAAGATGACAGAATGACAGAAGAGGACAGAATGACAGAAGATGACAGAATGACAGAAGAGGACAGAATGACAGAAGATGTCAGAATGACAGAAGATGACAGAATGACAGAAGAGGACAGAATGACAGATGATGACAGAATGACAGAAGAGGACACAAGATGACAGAAGATGACAGAAGACGACAGAAGATGACAGAAGGTGACAGAATGACAGAAGAGGACAGAATGACAGAAGAGGACAGAATGACAGAAGATGAAAGAAGATGACAGAATGACAGAAGAGGACAGAATGACAGAAGATGACAGAAGATGACAGAAGATGACAGAAGATGACAGAAGATGACAGAAGATGACAGAATGACAGAAGAGGACAGAATGACAGAAGATGACAGAAGAGGCACGGTGGCATAGTGGTTAGCACTGTTGCCTCACAGCACCAGGGACCCGGGTTCAAATCCGGCCTCGGGCGACTGTCTGTGTGGAGTTTGCACATTCTCCCTGTGTCGGCGTGGGTTTCCTCCGGGTGCTCCGGTTTCCTCCCACAGTCCAAAGATGTGCAGGTTAGGTTGATTTGGCTATGATAAATTGACCCTTAGTGTTAGGGAATTAAATACGTGGGGTTACGGGGATAGGGTGGGATATGTGTCGGTGTAGGCTCGATGGGCCGAAATGGCCTCTATCTGCACTGTGGGGATTCTGTGATTCTGTGATTCTGTGATGACAGAAGATGACAGAATGACAGAAGATGACAGAAGATGACAGAATATGACAGAAGATGAAAAAGATGACAGAAGATGACAGAAGATGACAGAAGATGACAGAAGATGACAGAAGATGACAGAATGACGGAAGATGACAGAAGATGACGCAAGATGACAGAAGATGACAGAAGATGACAGAATGACAGAAGAGGACATAATGACAGAAGATGACAGAAGATGACAGAAGATGACAGAATGACAGAAGATGACAGAATGACAGAAGATGACAGAATGACAGAAGAGGACACAATGACAGAAGATGACAGAAGATGACAGAAGATGACAGAATGACAGAAGAGGACAGAATGACAGAAGATGACAGAATGACAGAAGAGGACAGAATGACAGAAGATGACAGAAGATGACAGAATGACAGAAGAGGACAGAAGATGACAGAAGATGACAGAAGAGGACAAAATGACAGAAGAGGACAGAATGACAGAAGAGGACAGAATGACAGAAGATGACAGAAGATGACAGAATGACAGAAGATGACAGAATGACAGAAGATGACGGAAGATGACAGAAGATGACAGAAGATGACAGAAGATGACAGAATGACACAAGAGGACAGAATGACAGAAGATGACAGAATGACAGAAGATGACAGAAGATGTCAGAATGACAGAAGATGACAGAATGACAGAAGAGGACAGAATGACAGAAGATGACAGAATGACAGAAGAGGACAGAATGACAGATGATGACAGAATGACAGAAGAGGACACAAGATGACAGAAGATGACAGAAGACGACAGAAGGTGACAGAATGACAGAAGAGGACAGAATGACAGAAGATGACAGAAGATGACAGAAGATGACAGAATGACAGAAGATGAAAGAAGATGACAGAAGAGGACAGAATGACAGAAGATGACAGAATGACAGAAGAGGACAGAATGACAGAAGATGAAAGAAGATGACAGAATGACAGAAGAGGACAGAATGACAGAAGATGACAGAAGATGACAGAAGATGACAGAATGACAGAAGAGGACAGAATGACAGAAGAAGACAGAAGAGGCACGGTGGCATAGTGGTTAGCACTGTTGCCTCACAGCACCAGGGACCCGGGTTCAAATCCGGCCTCGGGCGACTGTCTGTGTGGAGTTTGCACATTCTCCCTGTGTCGGCGTGGGTTTCCTCCGGGTGCTCCGGTTTCCTCCCACAGTCCAAAGATGTGCAGGTTAGGTTGATTTGGCTATGATAAATTGACCCTTAGTGTTAGGGAATTAAATACGTGGGGTTACGGGGATAGGGTGGGATATGTGTCGGTGTAGGCTCGATGGGCCGAAATGGCCTCTATCTGCACTGTGGGGATTCTGTGATTCTGTGATTCTGTGATGACAGAAGATGACAGAATGACAGAAGATGAAGGAAGATGACGGAAGATGACAGAAGATGACAGAAGATGACAGAATGACAGAAGAGGACGGAATGACAGAAGATGACAGAAGATGACAGAAGATGACAGAATGAGAGAAGATGTCAGAATGACAGAAGATGACAGAATGACAGAAGGGGACAGAATGACAGAAGATGACAGAACATGACAGAATGACAGAAGAGGACAGAATGACAGAAGGTGACAGAAGATGACAGAATGACAGAAGAGGACAGAAGATGACAAAAGATGACAGAATGACAGAAGATGACAAAATGACAGAAGAGGACAGAATGACAGAAGATGACAGAGTGACAGAAGAGGACAGAATGAGAGAAGATGACAGAAGATGAAAGAAGATGACAGAATGACAGAAGAGGACAGAATGACAGAAGATGACAGAATATGACAGAATATGACAGAATATGACAGAAGATGACAGAATGACAGAAGATGACAGAAGATGAAAGAAGATGACAGAATGACAGAAGATGACAGAAGATGACAGAATGACAGAAGAGGACAAGATGACAGAAGATGACAGAAGATGACAGAATGACAGAAGATGACAGAAGATGACAGAATGACAGAAGGGGACAGAATGACAGAAGATGAGAGAAGATGACAGAAGATGACAGAAGATGACAGAAGAGGACAGAATGACAGAAGATAACAGAAGATGACAGAATGACAGAAGAGGACAGAAGATGACAGAATGACAGAAGAGGACAGAATGACAGAAGATGACAGAAGATGACAGAAGAAGACAGAATGACAGAAGAGGACAGAATGACAGAAGAGGACAGAATGACAGAAGAGGACAGAAGATGACAGAATGACAGAAGAAGACAGAAGAGGACAGAAGAGGACAGAAGAGGACAGAATGACAGAAGAGGACAGAATGACAGAAGAGGACAGAAGATGACAGAAGATGACAGAAGATGACAGCAGATGGCAGAAGATGACAGAAGATGACAGAATGACAGAAGAGGACAGAATGACAGAAGAGGACAGAATATGATAGAGGATGACAGAAGATGACAGAATGACAGAAGATGACAGAAGATGTCAGAAGGACAGAAGATGACAGAATGACAGAAGATGAAAGAACATGACAGAAGATGACAGAATGACAGAAGAGGACAGAATGACAGAAGATGACAGAATATGACAGAATATGACAGAATATGACAGAAGATGACAGAATGACAGAAGATGACAGAAGATGACAGAAGATGAAAGAAGATGACAGAATGACAGAAGATGACAGAAGATGACAGAATGACAGAAGAGGACAAGATGACAGAAGATGACAGAAGATGACAGAATGACAGAAGATGACAGAAGATGACAGAATGACAGAAGGGGACAGAATGACAGAAGATGAGAGAAGATGACAGAAGATGACAGAAGATGACAGAAGAGGACAGAATGACAGAAGATAACAGAAGATGACAGAATGACAGAAGAGGACAGAAGATGACAGAATGACAGAAGAGGACAGAATGACAGAAGATGACAGAAGATGACAGAAGAAGACAGAATGACAGAAGAGGACAGAATGACAGAAGAGGACAGAATGACAGAAGAGGACAGAAGATGACAGAATGACAGAAGAAGACAGAAGAGGACAGAAGAGGACAGAAGAGGACAGAATGACAGAAGAGGACAGAATGACAGAAGAGGACAGAAGATGACAGAAGATGACAGAAGATGACAGCAGATGGCAGAAGATGACAGAAGATGACAGAATGACAGAAGAGGACAGAATGACAGAAGAGGACAGAATATGATAGAGGATGACAGAAGATGACAGAATGACAGAAGATGACAGAAGATGTCAGAAGGACAGAAGATGACAGAATGACAGAAGATGAAAGAACATGACAGAAGATGACAGAATATGACAGAAGATGACAGAAGATGACAGAAGAGGACAGAATGACAGAAGAGGACAGAATATGACAGAAGATGACACAAGATGACAGAATGACAGAAAATGACAGAAGAGGACAGAATATGACAGAAGAGGACAGAATGATAGAAGATGACAGAAGGTGACAGAAGATGGCAGAAGATGACAGAAGATGACAGAGTATGACAGAGTATGACAGAGTATGACAGAGTATGACAGAAGATGACAGAAGATGACAGAAGATGACAGAAGATGACAGAATGACAGAAGAGGACAGAATGACAGAAGATGACAGAATGACAGAAGAGGACAGAGGATGACAGAAGATGACAGAAGATGACAGAATGACAGAAGAGGACAGAAGATGACAGAAGATGACAGAATGACAGAAGATGACAGAAGATGACAGAATTACAGAAGAGGACAGAATGACAGAAGATGACAGAATGACAGAAGAGGACAGAATGACAGAAGATGACAGAATGACAGAAGAGGACAGAATGACAGAAGATGTCAGAAGATGACAGAATGACAGAAGAGGACAGAATGACAGAAGATGACAGAAGATGACAGAAGATGACAGAAGATGACAGAATGACAGAAGAGGACAGAATGACAGAAGATGACAGAAGAGGCACGGTGGCATAGTGGTTAGCACTGTTGCCTCACAGCACCAGGGACCCGGGTTCAAATCCGGCCTCGGGCGACTGTCTGTGTGGAGTTTGCACATTCTCCCTGTGTCGGCATGGGTTTCCTCCGGGTGCTCCGGTTTCCTCCCACAGTCCAAAGATGTGCAGGTTAGGTTGATTTGGCTATGATAAATTGACCCTTAGTGTTAGGGCATTAAATACGTGCGGTTACGGGGATAGGGTGGGATATGTGTCGGTGTAGGCTCGATGGGCCGAAATGGCCTCTATCTGCACTGTGGGGATTCTGTGATTCTGTGATTCTGTGATGACAGAAGATGACAGAATGACAGAAGATGAAAGAAGATGAAGGAAGATGACAGAAGATGACAGAAGATGACAGAATGACAGAAGAGGACGGAATGACAGAAGATGACAGAAGATGACAGAAGATGACAGAATGACAGAAGATGCCAGAATGACAGAAGGGGACAGAATGACAGAAGATGACAGAACATGACAGAATGACAGAAGAGGACAGAAGATGACAGAAGATGACAGAATGACAGAAGAGGACAGAAGATGACAAAAGATGACAGAATGACAGAAGATGACAGAAGATGACAAAATGACAGAAGAGGACAGAATGACAGAAGATGACAGAGTGACAGAAGAGGACAGAATGAGAGAAGATGACAGAAGATGAAAGAAGATGACAGAATGACAGAAGAGGACAGAATGACAGAAGATGACAGAAGATGACAGAAGATGACAGAAGATGACAGAATATGAAGGAAGATGACAGAAGATGACAGAAGATGACAGAATGACAGAAGAGGACGGAATGACAGAAGATGACAGAAGATGACAGAAGATGACAGAATGACAGAAGATGACAGAAGATGACAGAATGACAGAAGGGGACAGAATGACAGAAGATGACAGAAGATGACAGAATGACAGAAGATGAGAGAAGATGACAGAAGAGGACAGAATGACAGAAGATGACAGAAGATGACAGAAGATGACAGAATGACAGAAGATAACAGAAGATGACAGAAGAGGACAGAAGATGACAGAATGACAGAAGAGGACAGAATGACAGAAGATGACAGAAGATGACAGAAGAAGACAGAATGACAGAAGAGGACAGAATGACAGAAGAGGACAGAATGACAGAAGAGGACAGAAGATGACAGAATGACAGAAGAAGACAGAAGAGGACAGAAGATGACAGAATGACAGAAGAGGACAGAAGATGACAGAAGATGACAGAATGACAGAAGAGGACAGAATGACAGAAGATGACAGAATGACAGAAGATGACAGAAGATGACAGAATGACAGAAGATGACAGAATATGACAGAAGATGACAGAAGATGACAGAAGATGACAGCAGATGGCAGAAGAGGACAGAAGATGACAGAAGAGGACAGAATGACAGAAGAGGACAGAATATGATAGAGGATGACAGAAGATGACAGAAGATGACAGAAGATGTCAGAAGGACAGAAGATGACAGAATGACAGAAGATGAAAGAACATGACAGAAGATGACAGAAGAGGACAGAAGAGGACAGAAGATGACAGAAGATGACAGAAGATGACAGAAGATGACAGAATGACAGAAGAGGACAGAATGACAGAAGAGGACAGAATATGACAGAAGATGACACAAGATGACAGAATGACAGAAAATGACAGAAGAGGACAGAATATGACAGAAGAGGACAGAATGATAGAAGATGACAGAAGGTGACAGAAGATGGCAGAAGATGACAGAAGATGACAGAATATGACAGAAGATGACAGAAGATGACAGAGTATGACAGAAGATGACAGAATGACAGAAGATGACAGAATGACAGAAGAGGACAGAAGATGACAGAGGATGACAGAAGATGACAGAAGATGACAGAATGACAGAAGAGGACAGAAGATGACAGAAGATGACAGAATGACAGAAGATGACAGAAGATGACAGAATTACAGAAGAGGACAGAATGACAGAAGAGGACAGAAGATGACAGAATGACAGAAGAGGACAGAAGATGACAGAAGATGACAGAAGATGACAGAATGACAGAAGAGGACAGAATGACAGAAGAAGACAGAATGACAGAAGATGACAGAATGACAGAAGATGACAGAAGATGACAGAATGACAGAAGATGACAGAAGATGAGAGTAGATGACAGAAGATGACATAAGATGACAGAAGATGACAGAAGATGACAGAATGACAGAAGAGGACAGAAGATGACAGAAGATGACAGAAGATGACAGATTGACAGAAGATGACAGAATGACAGAAGATGACAGAAGATGTCAGAAGGACAGAAGATGACAGAATGACAAAAGATGACAGAAGATGACAGAAGATGACAGAAGAGGACAGAAGATGACAGAAGATGACAGAATGACAGAAGATGACGGAATGACAGAAGATGACGGAAGATGACAGAAGATGACAGAAGATGACAGAAGATGACAGAAGATGACAGAAGATGACAGAATGACACAAGAGGACAGAATGACAGAAGATGACAGAATGACAGAAGATGACAGAATGACAGAAGATGACGGAAGATGACAGAAGATGACAGAAGATGACAGAAGATGACAGAAGATGACAGAATGACACAAGAGGACAGAATGACAGAAGATGACAGAATGACAGAAGAGGACAGAATGACAGAAGATGACAGAAGATGTCAGAATGACAGAAGATGACAGAATGACAGAAGAGGACAGAATGACAGAAGATGACAGAAGAGGACAGAATGACAGATGATGACAGAATGACAGAAGAGGACACAAGATGACAGAAGATGACAGAAGACGACAGAAGGTGACAGAATGACAGAAGAGGACAGAATGACAGAAGATGACAGAAGATGACAGAAGATGACAGAATGACAGAAGATGAAAGAAGATGACAGAAGATGACAAAATGACAGAAGAGGACAGAATGACAGAAGATGACAGAATGACAGAAGAGGACAGAATGACAGAAGATGAAAGAAGATGACAGAATGACAGAAGAGGACAGAATGACAGAAGATGACAGAAGATGACAGAAGATGACAGAAGATGACAGAGTGACAGAAGAGGACAGAATGACAGAAGATGACAGAAGATGACAGAATGACAGAAGATGACAGAATGACAGAAGATGACACAAGATGACGGAAGATGACAGAAGATGACAGAAGATGACAGAATGACACAAGAGGACAGAATGACAGAAGATGACAGAATGACAGAAGAGGACAGAATGACAGAAGATGACAGAAGATGACAGAAGATGACAGAAGATGACAGAATGACAGAAGATGTCAGAATGACAGAAGATGACAGAATGACAGAAGAGGACAGAATGACAGAAGATGACAGAAGATGACAGGATATGACAGAAGATGACAGAATGAGAGAAGATGACAGAAGATGACAGAAGAGGACAGAATGACAGAAGATAACAGAAGATGACAGAAGATGACAGAATGACAGAAGAGGACAGAAGATGACAGAATGACAGAAGATGTCAGAATGACAGAAGATGACAGAATGACAGAAGAGGACAGAATGACAGAAGATGACAGAAGATGACAGGATATGACAGAAGATGACAGAATGAGAGAAGATGACAGAAGATGACAGAAGAGGACAGAATGACAGAAGATAACAGAAGATGACAGAAGATGACAGAATGACAGAAGAGGACAGAAGATGACAGAATGACAGAAGAGGACAGAATGACAGAAGATGACAGAACATGACAGAATGACAGAAGAGGACAGAATGACAGAAGGTGACAGAAGATGACAGAATGACAGAAGAGGACAGAAGATGACAAAAGATGACAGAATGACAGAAGATGACAGAAGATGACAAAATGACAGAAGAGGACAGAATGACAGAAGATGACAGAGTGACAGAAGAGGACAGAATGAGAGAAGATGACAGAAGATGAAAGAAGATGACAGAATGACAGAAGAGGACAGAATGACAGAAGATGACAGAAGATGACAGAAGATGACAGAAGATGACAGAATATGAAGGAAGATGACAGAAGATGACAGAAGATGACAGAATGACAGAAGAGGACGGAATGACAGAAGATGACAGAAGATGACAGAAGATGACAGAATGACAGAAGATGACAGAAGATGACAGAATGACAGAAGGGGACAGAATGACAGAAGATGACAGAAGATGACAGAATGACAGAAGATGAGAGAAGATGACAGAAGAGGACAGAATGACAGAAGATGACAGAAGATGACAGAAGATGACAGAATGACAGAAGATAACAGAAGATGACAGAAGAGGACAGAAGATGACAGAATGACAGAAGAGGACAGAATGACAGAAGATGACAGAAGATGACAGAAGAAGACAGAATGACAGAAGAGGACAGAATGACAGAAGAGGACAGAATGACAGAAGAGGACAGAAGATGACAGAATGACAGAAGAAGACAGAAGAGGACAGAAGATGACAGAATGACAGAAGAGGACAGAAGATGACAGAAGATGACAGAATGACAGAAGAGGACAGAATGACAGAAGATGACAGAATGACAGAAGATGACAGAAGATGACAGAATGACAGAAGATGACAGAATATGACAGAAGATGACAGAAGATGACAGAAGATGACAGCAGATGGCAGAAGAGGACAGAAGATGACAGAAGAGGACAGAATGACAGAAGAGGACAGAATATGATAGAGGATGACAGAAGATGACAGAAGATGACAGAAGATGTCAGAAGGACAGAAGATGACAGAATGACAGAAGATGAAAGAACATGACAGAAGATGACAGAAGAGGACAGAAGAGGACAGAAGATGACAGAAGATGACAGAAGATGACAGAAGATGACAGAATGACAGAAGAGGACAGAATGACAGAAGAGGACAGAATATGACAGAAGATGACACAAGATGACAGAATGACAGAAAATGACAGAAGAGGACAGAATATGACAGAAGAGGACAGAATGATAGAAGATGACAGAAGGTGACAGAAGATGGCAGAAGATGACAGAAGATGACAGAATATGACAGAAGATGACAGAAGATGACAGAGTATGACAGAAGATGACAGAATGACAGAAGATGACAGAATGACAGAAGAGGACAGAAGATGACAGAGGATGACAGAAGATGACAGAAGATGACAGAATGACAGAAGAGGACAGAAGATGACAGAAGATGACAGAATGACAGAAGATGACAGAAGATGACAGAATTACAGAAGAGGACAGAATGACAGAAGAGGACAGAAGATGACAGAATGACAGAAGAGGACAGAAGATGACAGAAGATGACAGAAGATGACAGAATGACAGAAGAGGACAGAATGACAGAAGAAGACAGAATGACAGAAGATGACAGAATGACAGAAGATGACAGAAGATGACAGAATGACAGAAGATGACAGAAGATGAGAGTAGATGACAGAAGATGACATAAGATGACAGAAGATGACAGAAGATGACAGAATGACAGAAGAGGACAGAAGATGACAGAAGATGACAGAAGATGACAGATTGACAGAAGATGACAGAATGACAGAAGATGACAGAAGATGTCAGAAGGACAGAAGATGACAGAATGACAAAAGATGACAGAAGATGACAGAAGATGACAGAAGAGGACAGAAGATGACAGAAGATGACAGAATGACAGAAGATGACGGAATGACAGAAGATGACGGAAGATGACAGAAGATGACAGAAGATGACAGAAGATGACAGAAGATGACAGAAGATGACAGAATGACACAAGAGGACAGAATGACAGAAGATGACAGAATGACAGAAGATGACAGAATGACAGAAGATGACGGAAGATGACAGAAGATGACAGAAGATGACAGAAGATGACAGAAGATGACAGAATGACACAAGAGGACAGAATGACAGAAGATGACAGAATGACAGAAGAGGACAGAATGACAGAAGATGACAGAAGATGTCAGAATGACAGAAGATGACAGAATGACAGAAGAGGACAGAATGACAGAAGATGACAGAATGACAGAAGAGGACACAAGATGACAGAAGATGACAGAAGACGACAGAAGGTGACAGAATGACAGAAGAGGACAGAATGACAGAAGATGACAGAAGATGACAGAAGATGACAGAATGACAGAAGATGAAAGAAGATGACAGAAGATGACAAAATGACAGAAGAGGACAGAATGACAGAAGATGACAGAATGACAGAAGAGGACAGAATGACAGAAGATGAAAGAAGATGACAGAATGACAGAAGAGGACAGAATGACAGAAGATGACAGAAGATGACAGAAGATGACAGAAGATGACAGAGTGACAGAAGAGGACAGAATGACAGAAGATGACAGAAGATGACAGAATGACAGAAGATGACAGAATGACAGAAGATGACACAAGATGACGGAAGATGACAGAAGATGACAGAAGATGACAGAATGACACAAGAGGACAGAATGACAGAAGATGACAGAATGACAGAAGAGGACAGAATGACAGAAGATGACAGAAGATGACAGAAGATGACAGAAGATGACAGAATGACAGAAGATGTCAGAATGACAGAAGATGACAGAATGACAGAAGAGGACAGAATGACAGAAGATGACAGAAGATGACAGGATATGACAGAAGATGACAGAATGAGAGAAGATGACAGAAGATGACAGAAGAGGACAGAATGACAGAAGATAACAGAAGATGACAGAAGATGACAGAATGACAGAAGAGGACAGAAGATGACAGAATGACAGAAGAGGACAGAATGACAGAAGATGACAGAAGATGACAGAAGATGACAGAAGATGACAGAATATGACAGAAGATGAAAAAGATGACAGAAGATGACAGAAGAGGACAGAATGACAGAAGATGACAGAAGATGACAGAAGATGACAGAATGACGGAAGATGACAGAAGATGACGCAAGATGACAGAAGATGACAGAAGATGACAGAATGACAGAAGAGGACATAATGACAGAAGATGACAGAAGATGACAGAATGACAGAAGATGACAGAATGACAGAAGATGACAGAATGACAGAAGAGGACACAATGACAGAAGATGACAGAAGATGACAGAAGATGACAGAATGACAGAAGAGGACAGAATGACAGAAGATGACAGAATGACAGAAGAGGACAGAATGACAGAAGATGACAGAAGATGACAGAATGACAGAAGAGGACAGAATGACAGAAGATGACAGAAGATGACAGAAGATGACAGAATGACAGAAGATGACAGAAGATGACACAAGATGACAAAATGACAGAAGAGGACAGAATGACAGAAGATGACAGAATGACAGAAGATGACAGAATGACAGAAGATGACACAAGATGACGGAAGATGACAGAAGATGACAGAAGATGACAGAATGACACAAGAGGACAGAATGACAGAAGATGACAGAATGACAGAAGAGGACAGAATGACAGAAGATGACAGAAGATGACAGAAGATGACAGAAGATGACAGAATGACAGAAGATGTCAGAATGACAGAAGATGACAGAATGACAGAAGAGGACAGAATGACAGATGATGACAGAATGACAGAAGAGGACACAAGATGACAGAAGATGACAGAAGACGACAGAAGATGACAGAAGGTGACAGAATGACAGAAGAGGACAGAATGACAGAAGAGGACAGAATGACAGAAGATGTCAGAAGATGAAAGAAGATGACAGAATGACAGAAGAGGACAGAATGACAGAAGATGACAGAATATGACAGAAGATGACAGAATATGACAGAAGATGACAGAAGATGACAGAAGATGACAGAATGACAGAAGAGGACAGAATGACAGAAGATGACAGAAGAGGCACGGTGGCATAGTGGTTAGCACTGTTGCCTCACAGCACCAGGGACCCGGGTTCAAATCCGGCCTCGGGCGACTGTCTGTGTGGAGTTTGCACATTCTCCCTGTGTCGGCGTGGGTTTCCTCCGGGTGCTCCGGTTTCCTCCCACAGTCCAAAGATGTGCAGGTTAGGTTGATTTGGCTATGATAAATTGACCCTTAGTGTTAGGGAATTAAATACGTGGGGTTACGGGGATAGGGTGGGATATGTGTCGGTGTAGGCTCGATGGGCCGAAATGGCCTCTATCTGCACTGTGGGGATTCTGTGATTCTGTGATTCTGTGATGACAGAAGATGACAGAATGACAGAAGATGAAAGAAGATGACAGAAGAGGACAGAATGACAGAAGATGACAGAATATGACAGAAGATGAAAAAGATGACAGAAGATGACAGAAGAGGACAGAATGACAGAAGATGACAGAAGATGACAGAAGATGACAGAATGACGGAAGATGACAGAAGATGACGCAAGATGACAGAAGATGACAGAAGATGACAGAATGACAGAAGAGGACATAATGACAGAAGATGACAGAAGATGACAGAAGATGACAGAATGACAGAAGATGACAGAATGACAGAAGATGACAGAATGACAGAAGAGGACAGAATGACAGAAGATGACAGAAGATGACAGAATGACAGAAGAGGACAGAAGATGACAGAAGATGACAGAATGACAGAAGATGACAGAAGATGACAGAAGAGGACAAAATGACAGAAGAGGACAGAATGACAGAAGAGGACAGAATGACAGAAGATGACAGAGTGACAGAAGAGGACAGAATGACAGAAGATGACAGAAGATGACAGAATGACAGAAGATGACAGAATGACAGAAGATGACAGAAGATGACAGAAGATGACAGAAGATGACAGAATGACACAAGAGGACAGAATGACAGAAGATGACAGAATGACAGAAGAGGACAGAATGACAGAAGATGACAGAAGATGTCAGAATGACAGAAGATGACAGAATGACAGAAGAGGACAGAATGACAGAAGATGACAGAATGACAGAAGAGGACAGAATGACAGATGATGACAGAATGACAGAAGAGGACACAAGATGACAGAAGATGACAGAAGACGACAGAAGGTGACAGAATGACAGAAGATGACAGAATGACAGAAGAGGACAGAATGACAGAAGATGAAAGAAGATGACAGAATGACAGAAGAGGACAGAATGACAGAAGATGAAAGAAGATGACAGAAGATGACAAAATGACAGAAGAGGACAGAATGACAGAAGATGACAGAATGACAGAAGAGGACAGAATGACAGAAGATGAAAGAAGATGACAGAATGACAGAAGAGGACAGAATGACAGAAGATGACAGAAGATGACAGAAGATGACAGAATGACAGAAGAGGACAGAATGACAGAAGATGACAGAAGAGGCACGGTGGCATAGTGGTTAGCACTGTTGCCTCACAGCACCAGGGACCCGGGTTCAAATCCGGCCTCGGGCGACTGTCTGTGTGGAGTTTGCACATTCTCCCTGTGTCGGCGTGGGTTTCCTCCGGGTGCTCCGGTTTCCTCCCACAGTCCAAAGATGTGCAGGTTAGGTTGATTTGGCTATGATAAATTGACCCTTAGTGTTAGGGAATTAAATACGTGGGGTTACGGGGATAGGGTGGGATATGTGTCGGTGTAGGCTCGATGGGCCGAAATGGCCTCTATCTGCACTGTGGGGATTCTGTGATTCTGTGATTCTGTGATGACAGAAGATGACAGAATGACAGAAGATGAAAGAAGATGAAGGAAGATGACAGAAGATGACAGAAGATGACAGAATGACAGAAGAGGACGGAATGACAGAAGATGACAGAAGATGACAGAAGATGACAGAATGAGAGAAGATGTCAGAATGACAGAAGATGACAGAATGACAGAAGGGGACAGAATGACAGAAGATGACAGAATGACAGAAGAGGACAGAATGACAGAAGGTGACAGAAGATGACAGAATGACAGAAGAGGACAGAAGATGACAAAAGATGACAGAATGACAGAAGATGACAAAATGACAGAAGAGGACAGAATGACAGAAGATGACAGAGTGACAGAAGAGGACAGAATGAGAGAAGATGACAGAAGATGAAAGAAGATGACAGAAGAGGACAGAATGACAGAAGATGACAGAAGATGACAGAAGATGACAGAATATGACAGAAGATGACAGAATGACAGAAGATGACAGAAGATGAAAGAAGATGACAGAATGACAGAAGATGACAGAAGATGACAGAAGATGACAGAATGACAGAAGATGACAGAATGACAGAAGGGGACAGAATGACAGAAGATGACAGAATGACAGAAGATGACAGAAGAGGACAGAATGACAGAAGATGACAGAAGAGGACAGAAGAGGACAGAATGACAGAAGATAACAGAAGATGACAGAATGACAGAAGAGGACAGAAGATGACAGAATGACAGAAGAGGACAGAATGACAGAAGATGACAGAAGAAGACAGAATGACAGAAGAGGACAGAATGACAGAAGAGGACAGAATGACAGAAGAGGACAGAAGATGACAGAATGACAGAAGAGGACAGAAGAGGACAGAAGAGGACAGAAGATGACAGAAGAGGACAGAATGACAGAAGAGGACAGAATGACAGAAGATGACAGAATGACAGAAGATGACAGAAGATGACAGAAGATGACAGAATGACAGAAGATGACAGAATATGACAGAAGATGACAGCAGATGGCAGAAGATGACAGAAGATGACAGAATGACAGAAGAGGACAGAATGACAGAAGAGGACAGAATATGATAGAGGATGACAGAAGATGACAGAATGACAGAAGATGACAGAAGATCAGAAGATGACAGAATGACAGAAGATGAAAGAACATGACAGAAGATGACAGAATATGACAGAAGAGGACAGAAGATGACAGAAGATGACAGAAGAGGACAGAATGACAGAAGAGGACAGAATATGACAGAAGATGACACAAGATGACAGAATGACAGAAAATGACAGAAGAGGACAGAATATGACAGAAGAGGACAGAATGATAGAAGATGACAGAAGGTGGCAGAAGATGACAGAAGATGACAGAAGATGACAGAGTATGACAGAGTATGACAGAAGATGACAGAAGATGACAGAAGAGGACAGAATGACAGAAGAGGACAGAGGATGACAGAAGATGACAGAAGATGACAGAATGACAGAAGAGGACAGAAGATGACAGAAGATGACAGAATGACAGAAGATGACAGAATTACAGAAGAGGACAGAATGACAGAAGATGACAGAATGACAGAAGAGGACAGAATGACAGAAGATGTCAGAAGATGACAGAATGACAGAAGAGGACAGAATGACAGAAGATGACAGAAGATGACAGAAGATGACAGAAGATGACAGAATGACAGAAGAGGACAGAATGACAGAAGATGACAGAAGAGGCACGGTGGCATAGTGGTTAGCACTGTTGCCTCACAGCACCAGGGACCCGGGTTCAAATCCGGCCTCGGGCGACTGTCTGTGTGGAGTTTGCACATTCTCCCTGTGTCGGCATGGGTTTCCTCCGGGTGCTCCGGTTTCCTCCCACAGTCCAAAGATGTGCAGGTTAGGTTGATTTGGCTATGATAAATTGACCCTTAGTGTTAGGGCATTAAATACGTGCGGTTACGGGGATAGGGTGGGATATGTGTCGGTGTAGGCTCGATGGGCCGAAATGGCCTCTATCTGCACTGTGGGGATTCTGTGATTCTGTGATTCTGTGATGACAGAAGATGACAGAATGACAGAAGATGAAAGAAGATGAAGGAAGATGACAGAAGATGACAGAAGATGACAGAAGATGACAGAATGACAGAAGAGGACGGAATGACAGAAGATGACAGAATGACAGAAGATGTCAGAATGACAGAAGATGACAGAATGACAGAAGGGGACAGAATGACAGAAGATGACAGAAGATGACAGAACATGACAGAAGAGGACAGAATGACAGAAGGTGACAGAAGATGACAGAATGACAGAAGAGGACAGAAGATGACAAAAGATGACAGAATGACAGAAGATGACAGAAGATGACAAAATGACAGAAGAGGACAGAATGACAGAAGATGACAGAGTGACAGAAGAGGACAGAATGAGAGAAGATGACAGAAGATGAAAGAAGATGACAGAATGACAGAAGAGGACAGAATGACAGAAGATGAAGGAAGATGACAGAAGATGACAGAAGAGGACGGAATGACAGAATGACAGAAGAGGACGGAATGACAGAAGATGACAGAAGATGACAGAAGATGACAGAATGACAGAAGATGACAGAAGATGACAGAATGACAGAAGGGGACAGAATGACAGAAGATGACAGAAGATGACAGAATGACAGAAGATGAGAGAAGATGACAGAAGAGGACAGAATGACAGAAGATGACAGAAGATGACAGAAGATGACAGAATGACAGAAGATGACAGAAGATGACAGAAGAGGACAGAATGACAGAAGATAACAGAAGATGACAGAAGAGGACAGAAGATGACAGAATGACAGAAGAGGACAGAATGACAGAAGATGACAGAAGATGACAGAAGAAGACAGAATGACAGAAGAGGACAGAATGACAGAAGAGGACAGAATGACAGAAGAGGACAGAAGATGACAGAATGACAGAAGAAGACAGAAGAGGACAGAAGATGACAGAATGACAGAAGAGGACAGAAGATGACAGAAGATGACAGAATGACAGAAGAGGACAGAATGACAGAAGATGACAGAATGACAGAAGATGACAGAAGATGACAGAATATGACAGAAGATGACAGAAGATGACAGCAGATGGCAGAAGAGGACAGAAGATGACAGAAGATGACAGAATGACAGAAGAGGACAGAATGACAGAAGAGGACAGAATATGATAGAGGATGACAGAAGATGACAGAATGACAGAAGATGTCAGAAGGACAGAAGATGACAGAATGACAGAAGATGAAAGAACATGACAGAAGAGGACAGAAGAGGACAGAAGATGACAGAAGATGACAGAATATGACAGAAGATGACAGAATGACAGAAGAGGACAGAATGACAGAAGAGGACAGAATATGACAGAAGATGACACAAGATGACAGAATGACAGAAAATGACAGAAGAGGACAGAATATGACAGAAGAGGACAGAATGATAGAAGATGACAGAAGGTGACAGAAGTTGGCAGAAGATGACAGAAGATGACAGAATATGACAGAAGATGACAGAAGATGACAGAGTATGACAGAAGATGACAGAAGATGACAGAATGACAGAAGATGACAGAATGACAGAAGAGGACAGAAGATGACAGAGGATGACAGAAGATGACAGAAGATGACAGAATGACAGAAGAGGACAGAAGATGACAGAAGATGACAGAATGACAGAAGATGACAGAAGATGACAGAATTACAGAAGAGGACAGAATGACAGAAGAGGACAGAAGATGACAGAATGACAGAAGAGGACAGAAGATGACAGAAGATGACAGAAGATGACAGAATGACAGAAGAGGACAGAATGACAGAAGAAGACAGAATGACAGAAGATGACAGAATGACAGAAGATGACAGAAGATGACAGAATGACAGAAGATGAGAGTAGATGACAGAAGATGACATAAGATGACAGAAGATGACAGAAGATGACAGAATGACAGAAGAGGACAGAAGATGACAGAAGATGACAGAAGATGACAGATTGACAGAAGATGACAGAATGACAGAAGATGACAGAAGATGTCAGAAGGACAGAAGATGACAGAATGACAAAAGATGACAGAAGATGACAGAAGATGACAGAAGAGGACAGAAGATGACAGAAGATGACAGAATGACAGAAGAGGACAGAATGACAGAAGAGGACAGAAGATGACACAAGATGACAGAATGACAGAAGATGACAGAATGACAGAAGAGGACAGAATGACAGAAGATGACAGAAGATGACAGAAGATGACAGAATGACAGAAGATGTCAGAATGACAGAAGAGGACAGAATGACAG
Source organism: Somniosus microcephalus (assembly GCF_052327205.1). Lineage (NCBI taxonomy): Eukaryota > Metazoa > Chordata > Chondrichthyes > Squaliformes > Somniosidae > Somniosus > Somniosus microcephalus. Next base: position 2,458,859 of record NW_028225190.1, on the reverse strand, counting down.
AAGATGACAGAAGATGACAGAAGATGACAGAATGACAGAAGAGGACAGAATGACAGAAGAGGACAGAAGATGACAGAAGATGACAGAAGACGACAGAAGATGACAGAAGGTGACAGAATGAAAGAAGAGGACAGAATGACAGAAGATGACAGAAGATGACAGAAGATGACAGAATGACAGAATATGACAGAAGATGTCAGAAGATGACAGAATGACAGAAGAGGACAGAATGACAGAAGATGACAAAAGATGACAGAAGATGACAGAATGACAGAAGAGGACAGAATGACAGAAGATGACAGAAGATGACAGAAGATGACAGAATGACAGAAGATGTCAGAATGACAGAAGATGACAGAATGACAGAAGAGGACAGAATCACAGAAGATGACAGAAGATGACAGAACATGACAGAACATGACAGAATGAAAGAAGATGACAGGATATGACAGAAGATGACAGAATGACAGAAGATGACAGAAGATGACAGAAGAGGACAGAATGACAGAAGATAACAGAAGATGACAGAATGACAGAAGAGGACAGAAGATGACAGAATGACAGAAGAGGACAGAATGACAGAAGATGACAGAAGATGACAGAAGATGACAGAATATGACAGAAGATGAAAAAGATGACAGAAGAGGACAGAATGACAGAAGATGACAGAAGATGACAGAAGATGACAGAATGACGGAAGATGACAGAAGATGACGCAAGATGACAGAAGATGACAGAAGATGACAGAATGACAGAAGATGACAGAATGACAGAAGATGACAGAATGACAGAAGATGACAGAATGACAGAAGAGGACACAATGACAGAAGATGACAGAAGATGACAGAAGATGACAGAATGACAGAAGAGGACAGAATGACAGAAGATGACAGAATGACAGAAGAGGACAGAATGACAGAAGATGACTGAAGATGACAGAATGACAGAAGATGACAGAAGATGACACAAGATGACAAAATGACAGAAGAGGACAGAATTACAGAAGATGACAGAGTGACAGAAGATGACAGAAGATGACAGAATGACAGAAGAGGACAGAATGACAGAAGATGACAGAATGACAGAAGATGACGGAAGATGACAGAAGATGACAGAAGATGACAGAATGACACAAGAGGACAGAATGACAGAAGATGACAGAATGACAGAAGAGGACAGAATGACAGAAGATGACAGAAGATGACAGAAGATGACAGAAGATGACAGAAGATGACAGAATGACAGAAGATGTCAGAAGATGACAGAAGATGACAGAATGACAGAAGAGGACAGAATGACAGATGATGACAGAATGACAGAAGAGGACAGAAGATGACAGAAGATGACAGAAGACGACAGAAGATGACAGAAGGTGACAGAATGACAGAAGAGGACAGAATGACAGAAGATGACAGAAGATGACAGAAGATGACAGAATGACAGAAGATGAAAGAAGATGACAGAAGATGACAAAATGACAGAAGAGGACAGAATGACAGAAGATGACAGAATGACAGAAGAGGACAGAATGACAGAAGATGACAGAAGATGAAAGAAGATGACAGAATGACAGAAGAGGACAGAATGACAGAAGATGACAGAATATGACAGAAGATGACAGAAGATGACAGAATGACAGAAGAGGACAGAATGACAGAAGATGACAGAAGATGAAAGAAGATGAAGGAAGATGACAGAAGATGACAGAAGATGACAGAATGACAGAAGAGGACGGAATGACAGAAGATGACAGAAGATGACAGAAGATGACAGAATGACAGAAGATGTCAGAATGACAGAAGATGACAGAATGACAGAAGGGGACAGAATGACAGAAGATGACAGAAGATGACAGAACATGACAGAATGACAGAAGAGGACAGAATGACAGAAGGTGACAGAAGATGACAGAATGACAGAAGAGGACAGAAGATGACAGAAGATGACAAAAGATGACAGAATGACAGAAGATGACAGAAGATGACAAAATGACAGAAGAGGACAGAATGACAGAAGATGACAGAGTGGCAGAAGAGGACAGAATGACAGAAGATGACAGCAGATGAAAGAAGATGACAGAATGACAGAAGATGACAGAAGATGACAGAAGAGGACAGAATGACAGAAGATGACAGAATATGACAGAAGATGACAGAATGACAGAAGATGACAGAAGAGGACAGAATGACAGAAGATAACAGAAGATGACAGAATGACAGAAGAGGACAGAAGATGAAAGAATGACAGAAGAGGACAGAATGACAGAAGATTACAGAAGATGACAGAAGAAGACAGAATGACAGAAGAGGACAGAATGACAGAAGATGACAGAAGATGACAGAAGATGACAGAATGACAGAAGAGGACAGAATGACAGAAGAGGACAGAAGATGACAGAATGACAGGAGAAGACAGAAGAGGACAGAATGACAGAAGATGACAGAAGATGACAGAAGATGACAGAATGACAGAAGAGGACAGAATGACAGAAGAGGACAGAAGATGACAGATTGACAGAAGAGGACAGAAGATGACAGAAGATGACAGAATGACAGAAGAGGAAAGAATGACAGAAGAGGATAGAATGACAGAAGATGACAGAATGACAGAAGATGACAGAAGATGACAGAAGATGACAGAATGACAGAAGATGACAGAAGATGACAGAATATGACAGAATATGACAGAAGATGACAGAAGATGACAGAAGATGACAGAATGACAAAAGATGACAGAAGATGACAGCAGATGGCAGAAGATGACAGAAGATGACAGAATGACAGAAGAGGACAGAAGATGACAGAAGATGACAGAAGATGACAGAAGATGACAGAAGATGACAGAAGATGACAGAATGACAGAAGAGGACAGAATGACAGAAGAGGACAGAATATGATAGAGGATGACAGAAGATGACAGAATGACAGAAGATGACAGAAGATGTCAGAAGGACAGAAGATGACAGAATGACAGAAGATGAAAGAACATGACAGAAGATGACAGAAGATGACAGAATATGACAGAAGAGGACAGAAGATGACAGAAGATGACAGAATATGACAGAAGATGACAGAAGATGACAGAATGACAGAAGAGGACAGAATGACAGAAGAGGACAGAATATGACAGAAGATGACACAAGATGACAGAATGACAGAAAATGACAGAAGAGGACAGAATATGACAGAAGAGGACAGAATGATAGAAGATGACAGAAGGTGACAGAAGATGGCAGAAGATGACAGAAGATGACAGAATATGACAGAAGATGACAGAAGATGACAGAGTATGACAGAAGATGACAGAAGCTGACAGAAGATGACAGAATGACAGAAGAGGACAGAATGACAGAAGATGACAGAATGACAGAAGAGGACAGAAGATGAGAGAGGATGACAGAAGATGACAGAGGATGACAGAATGACAGAAGAGGACAGAAGATGACAGAAGATGACAGAATGACAGAAGATGACAGAAGATGACAGAAGATGACAGAAGATGACAGAATTACAGAAGAGGACAGAATGACAGAAGAGGACAGAAGATGACAGAATGACAGAAGAGGACAGAAGATGACAGAAGATGACAGAAGATGACAGAAGAGGACAGAATGACAGAAGAGGACAGAATGACAGAAGATGACAGAATGACAGAAGATGACAGAAGATGACAGAAGATGACAGAATGACAGAAGATGACAGAAGATGAGAGTAGATGACAGAAGATGACATAAGATGACAGAAGATGACAGAAGATGACAGAATGACAGAAGAGGACAGAAGAGGACAGAAGATGACAGAAGATGACAGAAGATGACAGAAGATGACAGATTGACAGAAGAGGACAGAATGACAGAAGAGGACAGAATATGATAGAGGATGACAGAAGATGACAGAATGACAGAAGATGACAGAAGATGTCAGAAGGACAGAAGATGACAGAATGACAAAAGATGACAGAAGATGACAGAAGATGACAGAAGATGACAGAATATGACAGAAGAGGACAGAAGATGACAGAATATGACAGAAGATGACAGAAGATGACAGAATGACAGAAGAGGACAGAATGACAGAAGAGGACAGAATATGACAGAAGATGACACAAGATGACAGAATGACAGAAAATGACAGAAGAGGACAGAACATGACAGAAGAGGACAGAATGACAGAAGATGACAGAAGATGACAGAATATGACAGAAGATGACAGAAGATGACAGAAGATGACAGAACATGACAGAGTATGACAGAAGATGACAGAAGATGACAGAAGATGACAGAAGATGACAGAAGATGACAGAATGACAGAAGATGACACAAGATGACGGAAGATGACAGAAGATGACAGAAGATGACAGAATGACACAAGAGGACAGAATGACAGAAGATGACAGAATGACAGAAGAGGACAGAATGACAGAAGATGACAGAAGATGACAGAAGATGACAGAAGATGACAGAATGACAGAAGATGTCAGAATGACAGAAGATGACAGAATGACAGAAGAGGACAGAAGATGACAGAAGATGACAGAAGATGACAGAAGATGACAGAATCACAGAAGAGGACAGAATGACAGATGATGACAGAATGACAGAAGAGGACAGAAGATGTCAGAAGCTGACAGAAGATGACAGAAGATGACAGAAGATGACAGAATGACCGAAGAGGACAGAATGACAGAAGAGGACAGAATGACAGAAGAGGACAGAATATGACAAAAGATGACAGAACATGACAGAATGACAGAAGAGGACAGAATGACAGAAGATGACAGAAGATGACAGAAGATGACAGAAGATGAAAGAAGATGACAGAATGACAGAAGAGGACAGAATGACAGATGACAGAATGAGAGAAGAGGACAGAAGATGACAGAAGATGACAGAAGATGACAGAAGATGACAGAATGACAGAAGAGGACAGAAGATGACAGAATGACAGAAGATGACAGAAGATGACAGAAGATGACAGAAGATGACAGAATGACCGAAGAGGACAGAATGCCAGAAGAGGACAGAATGACAGAAGAGGACAGAATATGACAAAAGATGACAGAAGATGACAGAATGACAGAAGATGACAGAAGATGAAAGAGAATGACAGAAGATGACAGAAGATGACAGAAGATGACAGAATGACAGAAGAGGAAAGAATGACAGAAGATGACAGAATGACAGAAGATGACAGAATGACAGATGAGGACAGAAGATGACAGAAGATGACAGAAGATGACAGAAGATGACAGAATGACAGAAGAGGACAGAAGATGACAGAATGACAGAAGAGGACAGAAGATGACAGAAGATGACAGAAGATGACAGAAGATGACAGAATGACAGAAGAGGTCAGAAGATGACAGAAGATGACAGAAGATGACAGAAGATAACAGAAGATGACAGAATGACAGAAGAGGACAGAATGACAGAAGAGGACAGAATGACAGAAGATGACAGAAGATGACAGAAGATGAAAAGATGACAGAATATGACAGAAGATGACAGAAGATGACAGAAGATGACAGAATGACAGAAGAGGACAGAATGGCAGAAGAGGACAGAATATGCCAGAAGATGACAGAAGGTGACAGAATGACAGAAGATGACAGAAGATGACAGAAGATCACAGAAGATGACAGAAGATGACAGAATGACAGAAGAGGACAGAATGACAGAAGATGACAGAATGACAGAAGAGGACAGAATGGCAGAAGATGACAGAAGATGACACAAGATGACAGAATGACAGAAGAGGACAGAATGACAGAAGATGACAGAATGACGGAAGATGACAGAGGATGACAGAAGATGACAGAAGATGACAGAAGATGACAGAATGACAGACGAGGAAAGAAGATGACAGAAGATGGCAGAAGATGACAGAAGATGACAGAATGACAGAAGAGGACAGAATGACAGAAGATGACAGAAGATGACAGAAGATGACAGAAGATGACAGAAAATGACAGAGGATGACAGAAGATGACAGAAGATGACAGAATGACAGAAGAGGAAAGAATGACAGAAGATGACAGAATGACAGAAGATGACAGAATGACAGATGAGGACAGAAGATGACAGAAGATGTCAGAAGGACAGAAGATGACAGAATGACAGAAGATGAAAGAACATGACAGAAGATGACAGAAGATGACAGAATATGACAGAAGAGGACAGAAGATGACAGAATATGACAGAAGATGACAGAAGATGACAGAATGACAGAAGAGGACAGAATGACAGAAGAGGACAGAATATGACAGAAGATGACACAAGATGACAGAATGACAGAAAATGACAGAAGAGGACAGAATATGACAGAAGAGGACAGAATGATAGAAGATGACAGAAGGTGACAGAAGATGGCAGAAGATGACAGAAGATGACAGAATATGACAGAAGATGACAGAAGATGACAGAGTATGACAGAAGATGACAGAAGATGACAGAAGATGACAGAATGACAGAAGAGGACAGAATGACAGAAGATGACAGAATGACAGAAGAGGACAGAAGATGACAGAGGATGACAGAAGATGACAGAAGATGACAGAATGACAGAAGAGGACAGAAGATGACAGAATGACAGAAGATGACAGAAGATGACAGAAGATGACAGAATTACAGAAGAGGACAGAATGACAGAAGAGGACAGAAGATGACAGAATGACAGAAGAGGACAGAAGATGACAGAAGATGACAGAATGACAGAAGAGGACAGAATGACAGAAGAGGACAGAATGACAGAAGATGACAGAATGACAGAAGATGACAGAAGATGACAGAATGACAGAAGATGACAGAAGATGAGAGTAGATGACAGAAGATGACATAAGATGACAGAAGATGACAGAAGATGACAGAATGACAGAAGAGGACAGAAGATGACAGAAGATGACAGAAGATGACAGAATGACAGAAGAGGACAGAATATGATAGAGGATGACAGAAGATGACAGAATGACAGAAGATGACAGAAGATGTCAGAAGGACAGAAGATGACAGAATGACAGAAGATGACAGAAGATGACAGAAGATGACAGAAGATGACAGAAGAGGACAGAAGATGACAGAAGATGACAGAATATGACAGAAGATGACAGAATGACAGAAAATGACAGAAGAGGACAGAACATGACAGAAGAGGACAGAATGACAGAAGATGACAGAAGATGACAGAAGATGACAGAATGACAGAAAATGACAGAAGAGGACAGAACATGACAGAAGAGGACAGAATGACAGAAGATGACAGAAGATGACAGAAGATGACAGAATATGACAGAAGATGACACAAGATGACAGAATGACAGAAAATGACAGAAGAGGACAGAACATGACAGAAGAGGACAGAATGACAGAAGATGACAGAAGATGACAGAAGATGGCAGAAGATGACAGAAGATGACAGAATATGACAAAAGATGACAGAAGATGACAGAATGACAGAAGAGGACAGAATGAGAGAAGATGACAGAAGATGACAGAAGATGACAGAAGATGAAAGAAGATGACAGAATGACAGAAGAGGACAGAATGACAGATGACAGAATGACAGAAGAGGACAGAAGATGACAGAAGATGACAGAATGACAGAAGATGACAGAAGATGACAGAAGATGACAGAAGATGACAGAAGATGACAGAATGACCGAAGAGGACAGAATGCCAGAAGAGGACAGAATGACAGAAGAGGACAGAATATGACAGAAGATGACAGAATGACAGAAGATGACAGAAGATGACAGAAAATGACAGAAGATGACAGAAGATGACAGAAGATGACAGAATGACAGAAGAGGAAAGAATGACAGAAGATGACAGAATGACAGAAGATGACAGAATGACAGATGAGGACAGAAAATGACAGAAGATGACAGAAGATGACAGAAGATGACAGAATGACAGAAGAGGACAGAAGATGACAGAATGACAGAAGAGGACAGAAGAGGACAGAAGATGACAGAAGATGACAGAAGATGACAGAAGATGACAGAATGACAGAAGAGGTCAGAAGATGACAGAAGATGACAGAAGATGACAGAAGATAACAGAAGAGGACAGAATGACAGAAGAGGACAGAATGACAGAAGAGGACAGAATGACAGAAGATGACAGAAGATGACAGAAGATGAAAAGATGACAGAATATGACAGAAGATGAAAGAAGATGACAGAATATGACAGAAGATGACAGAATGACAGAAGAGGACAGAATGGCAGAAGAGGACAGAATATGCCAGAAGATGACAGAAGGTGACAGAATGACAGAAGATGACAGAAGATGACAGAAGATCACAGAAGATGACAGAAGATGACAGAATGACAGAAGAGGACAGAATGACAGAAGATGACAGAATGACAGAAGAGGACAGAATGACAGAAGATGACACAAGATGACACAAGATGACAGAATGACAGAAGAGGACAGAATGACAGAAGATGACAGAATGACGGAAGATGACAGAGGATGACAGAAGATGACAGAAGATGACAGAATGACAGACGAGGAAAGAAGATGACAGAAGATGGCAGAAGATGACAGAAGATGACAGAATGACAGAAGAGGACAGAATGACAGAAGATGACAGAATGACAGAAGAGGACAGAATGACAGAAGATGATAGAAGATGACAGAAGATGACAGAATGACAGAAGAGGACAGAATGACAGAAGATGACAGAAGATGACAAAATGACAGAAGAGGACAGAATGACAGAAGATGACAGAATGACAGAAGAGGGCAGAAGATGACAGAAGATGACAGAAGATGACAGAAGATGACAGAATGACAGAAGAGGACAGAATGACAGAAGATGACAGAAGATGACAGAATATGACAGAAGATGAAAAAGATGACAGAAGATGACAGAAGAGGACAGAATGACAGAAGATGACAGAAGATGACAGAATGACGGAAGATGACAGAAGATGACGCAAGATGACAGAAGATGACAGAAGATGACAGAATGACAGAAGAGGACATAATGACAGAAGATGACAGAAGATGACAGAAGATGACAGAATGACAGAAGATGACAGAATGACAGAAGAGGACACAATCACATGAGGTGACAGAAGATGACAGAAGATGACAGAATGACAGAAGAGGACAGAATGACAGAAGATGACAGAATGACAGAAGAGGACAGAATGACAGAAGATGACAGAAGATGACAGAATGACAGAAGATGACAGAAGATGACAGAAGATGACAGAAGATGACAGAATGACAGAAGATGACACAAGATGACACAAGATGACAAAATGACAGAAGAGGACAGAATGACAGAAGATGACAGAGTGACAGAAGAGGACAGAATGACAGAAGATGACAGAAGATGACAGAAGATGACAGAATGACAGAAGAGGACAGAATGACAGAAGATGACAGACGATGACAGAAGATGACAGAATGACAGAAGATGACACAAGATGACGGAAGATGACAGAAGATGACAGAAGATGACAGAATGACACAAGAGGACAGAATGACAGAAGATGACAGAATGACAGAAGAGGACAGAATGACAGAAAATGACAGAAGATGACAGAAGATGACAGAAGATGACAGGAGATGACAGAATGACAGAAGATATCAGAATGACAGAAGATGACAGAATGACAGAAGAGGACAGAAGATGACAGAAGATGACAGAATGACAGAAGAGGACAGAATGACAGATGATGACAGAATGACAGAAGAGGACAGAAGATGGCAGAAGATGACAGAAGGCGACAGAAGATGACAGAAGGTGACAGAATGACAGAAGAGGACCGAATGACAGAAGATGACAGAAGATGACAGAAGATGACAAAATGACAGAAGAGGACAGAATGACAGAAGATGACAGAATGACAGAAGAGGGCAGAAGATGACAGAAGATGACAGAATGACAGAAGAGGACAGAATGACAGAAGATGACAGAATGACAGAAGAGGACAGAATGACAGAAGGTGACAGAAGATGATAGAATGACAGAAGAGGACAGAAGATGACAGAAGATGACAAAAGATGACAGAATGAGAGAAGATGACAGAAGATGTCAGAAGATGACAAAATGACAGAAGAGGACAGAATGACAGAAGATGACAGAGTGACAGAAGAGGACAGAATGACAGAAGATGACAGAAGATGACAGAAGATGACAGAATGACAGAAGAGGACAGAATGACAGAAGATGGCAGAATATGACAGAAGATGACAGAATATGACAGAAGATGACAGAAGATGACAGAAGATGACAGAATGACAGAAGAGGACAGAATGACAGAAGATGACAGAAGATGACAGAAGATGACAGAATGACAGAAGATGACAGAAGATGACGGAAGATGACAGAAGATGACAGAAGATGACAGAATGACAGAAGAGGACAGAATGACAGAAGATGACAGAAGATGACAGAAGATGACAGAAGATGACAGAATGACAGAAGATGTCAGAATGACAGAAGATGACAGAATGACAGAAGATGACAGACGATGACAGAAGATGACAGAATGACAGAAGATGACAGAAGATGACAGAATATGACAGAAGATGACAGAAGATGACAGAATGACAGAAGATGACAGAAGATGACAGTAGATGACTTAAGATGACAGAAGATGACAGAATGACAGAAGAGGACAGAAGACGACAGAAGATGACAGAATGACAGAAGATGACAGAAGATGACGGAAGATGACAGAAGATGACAGAAGATGACAGAATGACAGAAGAGGACAGAATGACAGAAGATGACAGAAGATGACAGAAGATGACAGAAGATGACAGAATAACAGAAGAGGACAGAATGACAGAAGAGGACACAATGACAGAAGACGACAGACGATGACAGAAGATGACAGAATGACAGAAGATGACAGAAGATGACAGAATATGACAGAAGATGACAGAAGATGACAGAATGACAGAAGATGACAGAAGATGACAGTAGATGACTTAAGATGACAGAAGATGACAGAATGACAGAAGAGGACAGAAGATGACAGAAGATGACAGAAGATGACAGAAGATGACAGAATGACAGAAGAGGACAGAATGACAGAAGAGGACAGAAGATGTCAGAAGATCAGAAGATGACAGAATGACAGAAGATGAAAGAACATGACAGAAGATGACAGAATATGACAGAAGAGGACAGAAGATGACAGAAGATGACAGAATATGACAGAAGATGACAGAAGATGACAGAATGACAGAAGAGGACAGAATGACAGAAGAGGACAGAATATGGCAGAAGATGACACAAGATGACAGAATGACAGAAAATGACAGAAGAGGACAGAATATGACAGAAGAGGACAGAATGACAGAAGATGACAGAAGATGACAGAAGATGACAGAAGATGGCAGAAGATGACAGAAGATGACAGAATATGACAGAAGATGACAGAAGATGACAGAATGACAGAAGAGGACAGAATGACAGAAGATGACAGAATGACAGAAGAGGACAGAAGATGACAGAAGATGACAGAAGATGACAGAATGACAGAAGAGGACAGAAGATGACAGAAGATGACAGAATGACAGAAGATGACAGAAGATGACAGAAGATGACAGAAGATGACAGAATTACAGAAGAGGACAGAATGACAGAAGAGGAGAGAAGATGACAGAATGACAGAAGAGGACAGAAGATGACAGAAGATGACAGAAGATGACAGAATGAAAGAAGAGGACAGAATGACAGAAGAGGACAGAATGACAGAAGATGACAGAATGACAGAAGATGACAGAAGATGACAGAAGATGACAGAATGACAGAAGATGACAGATGATGACAGAATATGACAGAATATGACAGAATATGACAGAAGATGACAGAAGATGACAGAAGATGACAGAAGATGACAGAAGATGACAGAAGATGACAGAATGACAGAAGAGGACAGAAGATGACAGAAGATGACAGAATGACAGAAGAGGACAGAATGACAGAAGAGGACAGAATATGAAAGAGGATGACAGAAGATGACAGAATGACAGAAGATGACAGAAGATGTCAGAAGGACAGAAGATGACAGAATGACAGAAGATGACAGAACATGACAGAAGATGACAGAAGATGACAGAATATGACAGAAGAGGACAGAAGATGACAGAAGATGACAGAATATGACAGAAGATGACAGAAGGTGACAGAATGACAGAAGAGGACAGAATGACAGAAGAGGACAGAATATGACAGAAGATGACACAAGATGACAGAATGACAGAAAATGACAGAATGACAGAAGATGACAGAAGATGACAGAAGATGACAGAAGATGGCAGAAGATGACAGAAGATGACAGAATATGACAGAAGATGACAGAAGATGACAGAGTATGACAGATGATGACAGAAGATGACAGAAGATGATAGAAGATGACAGAATGACAGAAGAGGACAGAATGACAGAAGATGACAGAATGACAGAAGAGGACAGAAGATGACAGAAGATGACAGAAGATGACAGAAGATGACAGAATGACAGAAGAGGACAGAAGATGACAGAAGATGACAGAATGACAGAAGATGACAGAAGATGACAGAAGATGACAGAAGATGACAGAATGACCGAAGAGGACAGAATGACAGAAGAGGACAGAATGACAGAAGAGGACAGAATATGACAAAAGATGAGAGAAGATGACAGAATGACAGAAGATGACAGAAGATGACAGAAAATGACAGAAGATGACAGCAGATGACAGAAGATGACAGAATGACAGAAGAGGACAGAATGACAGAAGATGACAGACGATGACAGAAGATGACAGAATGACAGAAGAAGACACAAGATGACGGAAGATGACAGAAGATGACAGAATGACACAAGAGGACAGAATGACAGAAGATGACAGAATGACAGAAGAGGACACAATCACATGAGGTGACAGAAGATGACAGAAGATGACAGAATGACAGAAGAGGACAGAATGACAGAAGATGACAGAATGACAGAAGAGGACAGAATGACAGAAGATGACAGAAGATGACAGAATGACAGAAGATGACAGAAGATGACAGAAGATGACAGAATGACAGAAGATGACACAAGATGACACAAGATGACAAAATGACAGAAGAGGACAGAATGACAGAAGATGACAGAGTGACAGAAGAGGACAGAATGACAGAAGATGACAGAAGATGACAGAAGATGACAGAATGACAGAAGAGGACAGAATGACAGAAGATGACAGACGATGACAGAAGATGACAGAATGACAGAAGATGACACAAGATGACGGAAGATGACAGAAGATGACAGAAGATGACAGAATGACACAAGAGGACAGAATGACAGAAGATGACAGAATGACAGAAGAGGACAGAATGACAGAAGATGACAGAAGATGACAGAAGATGACAGAAGATGACAGGAGATGACAGAATGACAGAAGATATCAGAATGACAGAAGATGACAGAATGACAGAAGAGGACAGAAGATGACAGAAGATGACAGAATGACAGAAGAGGACAGAATGACAGATGATGACAGAATGACAGAAGAGGACAGAAGATGGCAGAAGATGACAGAAGGCGACAGAAGATGACAGAAGGTGACAGAATGACAGAAGAGGACAGAATGACAGAAGATGACAGAAGATGACAGAAGATGACAAAATGACAGAAGAGGACAGAATGACAGAAGATGACAGAATGACAGAAGAGGGCAGAAGATGACAGAAGATGACAGAATGACAGAAGAGGACAGAATGACAGAAGATGACAGAATGACAGAAGAGGACAGAATGACAGAAGGTGACAGAAGATGATAGAATGACAGAAGAGGACAGAAGATGACAGAAGATGACAAAAGATGACAGAATGAGAGAAGATGACAGAAGATGTCAGAAGATGACAAAATGACAGAAGAGGACAGAATGACAGAAGATGACAGAGTGACAGAAGAGGACAGAATGACAGAAGATGACAGAAGATGACAGAAGATGACAGAATGACAGAAGAGGACAGAATGACAGAAGATGGCAGAATATGACAGAAGATGACAGAATATGACAGAAGATGACAGAAGATGACAGAAGATGACAGAATGACAGAAGAGGACAGAATGACAGAAGATGACAGAAGATGACAGAAGATGACAGAATGACAGAAGATGACAGAAGATGACGGAAGATGACAGAAGATGACAGAAGATGACAGAATGACAGAAGAGGACAGAATGACAGAAGATGACAGAAGATGACAGAAGATGACAGAAGATGACAGAATGACAGAAGATGTCAGAATGACAGAAGATGACAGAATGACAGAAGATGACAGACGATGACAGAAGATGACAGAATGACAGAAGATGACAGAAGATGACAGAATATGACAGAAGATGACAGAAGATGACAGAATGACAGAAGATGACAGAAGATGACAGTAGATGACTTAAGATGACAGAAGATGACAGAATGACAGAAGAGGACAGAAGACGACAGAAGATGACAGAATGACAGAAGATGACAGAAGATGACGGAAGATGACAGAAGATGACAGAAGATGACAGAATGACAGAAGAGGACAGAATGACAGAAGATGACAGAAGATGACAGAAGATGACAGAAGATGACAGAATGACAGAAGAGGACAGAATGACAGAAGAGGACAGAATGACAGAAGACGACAGACGATGACAGAAGATGACAGAATGACAGAAGATGACAGAAGATGACAGAATATGACAGAAGATGACAGAAGATGACAGAATGACAGAGGATGACAGAAGATGACAGTAGATGACTTAAGATGACAGAAGATGACAGAATGACAGAAGAGGACAGAAGATGACAGAAGATGACAGAAGATGACAGAATGACAGAAGAGGACAGAATATGATAGAGGATGACAGAAGATGACAGAATGACAGAAGATGACAGAAGATGTCAGAAGATCAGAAGATGACAGAATGACAGAAGATGAAACAACATGACAGAAGATGACAGAATATGACAGAAGAGGACAGAAGATGACAGAAGATGACAGAATATGACAGAAGATGACAGAAGATGACAGAATGACAGAAGAGGACAGAATGACAGAAGAGGACAGAATATGGCAGAAGATGACACAAGATGACAGAATGACAGAAAATGACAGAAGAGGACAGAATATGACAGAAGAGGACAGAATGACAGAAGATGACAGAAGATGACAGAAGATGACAGAAGATGGCAGAAGATGACAGAAGATGACAGAATATGACAGAAGATGACAGAAGATGACAGAATGACAGAAGAGGACAGAATGACAGAAGATGACAGAATGACAGAAGAGGACAGAAGATGACAGAAGATGACAGAAGATGACAGAATGACAGAAGAGGACAGAAGATGACAGAAGATGACAGAATGACAGAAGATGACAGAAGATGACAGAAGATGACAGAAGATGACAGAATTACAGAAGAGGACAGAATGACAGAAGAGGAGAGAAGATGACAGAATGACAGAAGAGGACAGAAGATGACAGAAGATGACAGAAGATGACAGAATGAAAGAAGAGGACAGAATGACAGAAGAGGACAGAATGACAGAAGATGACAGAATGACAGAAGATGACAGAAGATGACAGAAGATGACAGAATGACAGAAGATGACAGATGATGACAGAATATGACAGAATATGACAGAATATGACAGAAGATGACAGAAGATGACAGAAGATGACAGAAGATGACAGAAGATGACAGAAGATGACAGAATGACAGAAGAGGACAGAAGATGACAGAAGATGACAGAATGACAGAAGAGGACAGAATGACAGAAGAGGACAGAATATGAAAGAGGATGACAGAAGATGACAGAATGACAGAAGATGACAGAAGATGTCAGAAGGACAGAAGATGACAGAATGACAGAAGATGACAGAACATGACAGAAGATGACAGAAGATGACAGAATATGACAGAAGAGGACAGAAGATGACAGAATGACAGAAGATGACAGAACATGACAGAAGATGACAGAAGATGACAGAATATGACAGAAGAGGACAGAAGAGGACAGAATGACAGAAGATGACAGAAGATGACAGAAGATGACAGAATGACAGAAGAGGACAGAATGACAGAAGATGACAGAAAATGACAGAAGATGACAGAAGATGACAGAATGACAGAAGATGACAGAAGATGACAAAATGACAGAAGAGGACAGAATGACAGAAGATGACAGAATGACAGAAGAGGGCAGAAGATGACAGAATGACAGAAGAGGACAGAATGACAGAAGGTGACAGAAGATGACAGAATGACAGAAGAGGACAGAAGATGACAGAAGATGACAAAAGATGACAAAATGACAGAAGAGGACAGAATGACAGAAGATGACAGAGTGACAGAAGAGGACAGAATGACAGAAGATGACAGAAGATGAAAGAAGATGACAGAGTGACAGAAGAGGACAGAATGACAGAAGATGACAGAATATGACAGAAGATGACAGAAGATGACAAAAAGACAGAAGATGACAGAAGATGACAGAAGATGACAAAATGACAGAAGAGGACAGAATGACAGAAGATGACAGAATGACAGAAGAGGGCAGAAGATGACAGAAGATGACAGAATGACAGAAAAGGACAGAATGACAGAAGGTGACAGAAGATGACAGAATGACAGAAGGTGACAAAAGATGACAGAATGACAGAAGATGACAGAAGATGACAGAAGATGACAAAATGACAGAAGAGGACAGAATGACAGAAGATGACAGAGTGACAGAAGAGGACAGAATGACAGAAGATGACAGAAGATGACAGAAGATGACAGAATGACAGAAGAGGACAGAATGACAGAAGATGACAGAAGATGACAGAAGATGACAGAATATGACAGAAGATGACAGAAGATGACAGAAGATGACAGAATGACAGAAGAGGACAGAATGACAGAAGATGACAGAAGATGACAGAAGATGACAGAATGACAGAAGAGGACAGAATGACAGAAGATGACAGAAGATGACAGAAGATGACAGAATGACAGAAGATGTCAGAATGACAGAAGATGACAGAATGACAGAAGAGGACAGAATGACAGAAGATGACAGAAGATGACAGAACATGACAGAACGTGACAGAATGACAGAAGATGACAGAAGAGGACAGAATGACAGAAGATGACAGGATATGACAGAAGATGACAGAATGAGAGAAGATGACAGAAGATGACAGAAGAGGACAGAATGACAGAAGATAACAGAAGATGACAGAAGATGACAGAATGACAGAAGAGGACAGAAGATGACAGAATGACAGAAGAGGACAGAATGACAGAAGATGACAGAAGATGACAGAAGATGACAGAATATGACAGAAGATGAAAAAGATGACAGAAGATGACAGAAGAGGACAGAATGACAGAAGATGACAGAAGATGACAGAAGATGACAGAATGACGGAAGATGACAGAAGATGACGCAAGATGACAGAAGATGACAGAAGATGACAGAATGACAGAAGAGGACATAATGACAGAAGATGACAGAAGATGACAGAAGATGACAGAATGACAGAAGATGACAGAATGACAGAAGATGACAGAATGACAGAAGAGGACACAATGACAGAAGATGACAGAAGATGACAGAATGACAGAAGAGGACAGAATGACAGAAGATGACAGAAGATGACAGAAGATGACAGAATGACAGAAGATGACAGAAGATGACACAAGATGACAAAATGACAGAAGAGGACAGAATGACAGAAGATGACAGAGTGACAGAAGAGGACAGAATGACAGAAGATGACAGAAGATGACAGAATGACAGAAGATGACAGAATGACAGAAGATGACACAAGATGACGGAAGATGACAGAAGATGACAGAAGATGACAGAATGACACAAGAGGACAGAATGACAGAAGATGACAGAATGACAGAAGAGGACAGAATGACAGAAGATGACAGAAGATGACAGAAGATGACAGAAGATGACAGAATGACAGAAGATGTCAGAATGACAGAAGATGACAGAATGACAGAAGAGGACAGAATGACAGAAGATGACAGAAGATGACAGGATATGACAGAAGATGACAGAATGAGAGAAGATGACAGAAGATGACAGAAGAGGACAGAATGACAGAAGATAACAGAAGATGACAGAAGATGACAGAATGACAGAAGAGGACAGAAGATGACAGAATGACAGAAGAGGACAGAATGACAGAAGATGACAGAAGATGACAGAAGATGACAGAAGATGACAGAATATGACAGAAGATGAAAAAGATGACAGAAGATGACAGAAGAGGACAGAATGACAGAAGATGACAGAAGATGACAGAAGATGACAGAATGACGGAAGATGACAGAAGATGACGCAAGATGACAGAAGATGACAGAAGATGACAGAATGACAGAAGAGGACATAATGACAGAAGATGACAGAAGATGACAGAATGACAGAAGATGACAGAATGACAGAAGATGACAGAATGACAGAAGAGGACACAATGACAGAAGATGACAGAAGATGACAGAAGATGACAGAATGACAGAAGAGGACAGAATGACAGAAGAGGACAGAATGACAGAAGATGACAGAAGATGACAGAATGACAGAAGAGGACAGAATGACAGAAGATGACAGAAGATGACAGAAGATGACAGAATGACAGAAGATGACAGAAGATGACACAAGATGACAAAATGACAGAAGAGGACAGAATGACAGAAGATGACAGAAGATGACAGAATGACAGAAGATGACAGAATGACAGAAGATGACACAAGATGACGGAAGATGACAGAAGATGACAGAAGATGACAGAATGACACAAGAGGACAGAATGACAGAAGATGACAGAATGACAGAAGAGGACAGAATGACAGAAGATGACAGAAGATGACAGAAGATGACAGAAGATGACAGAATGACAGAAGATGTCAGAATGACAGAAGATGACAGAATGACAGAAGAGGACAGAATGACAGATGATGACAGAATGACAGAAGAGGACACAAGATGACAGAAGATGACAGAAGACGACAGAAGATGACAGAAGGTGACAGAATGACAGAAGAGGACAGAATGACAGAAGAGGACAGAATGACAGAAGATGTCAGAAGATGAAAGAAGATGACAGAATGACAGAAGAGGACAGAATGACAGAAGATGACAGAATATGACAGAAGATGACAGAAGATGACAGAAGATGACAGAAGATGACAGAATGACAGAAGAGGACAGAATGACAGAAGATGACAGAAGAGGCACGGTGGCATAGTGGTTAGCACTGTTGCCTCACAGCACCAGGGACCCGGGTTCAAATCCGGCCTCGGGCGACTGTCTGTGTGGAGTTTGCACATTCTCCCTGTGTCGGCGTGGGTTTCCTCCGGGTGCTCCGGTTTCCTCCCACAGTCCAAAGATGTGCAGGTTAGGTTGATTTGGCTATGATAAATTGACCCTTAGTGTTAGGGAATTAAATACGTGGGGTTACGGGGATAGGGTGGGATATGTGTCGGTGTAGGCTCGATGGGCCGAAATGGCCTCTATCTGCACTGTGGGGATTCTGTGATTCTGTGATTCTGTGATGACAGAAGATGACAGAATGACAGAAGATGAAAGAAGATGACAGAAGAGGACAGAATGACAGAAGATGACAGAATATGACAGAAGATGAAAAAGATGACAGAAGATGACAGAAGAGGACAGAATGACAGAAGATGACAGAAGATGACAGAAGATGACAGAATGACGGAAGATGACAGAAGATGACGCAAGATGACAGAAGATGACAGAAGATGACAGAATGACAGAAGAGGACATAATGACAGAAGATGACAGAAGATGACAGAAGATGACAGAATGACAGAAGATGACAGAATGACAGAAGATGACAGAATGACAGAAGAGGACACAATGACAGAAGATGACAGAAGATGACAGAAGATGACAGAATGACAGAAGAGGACAGAATGACAGAAGATGACAGAATGACAGAAGAGGACAGAATGACAGAAGAGGACAGAAGATGACAGAAGATGACAGAATGACAGAAGATGACAGAAGATGACACAAGATGACAAAATGACAGAAGAGGACAGAATGACAGAAGAGGACAGAATGACAGAAGATGACAGAGTGACAGAAGAGGACAGAATGACAGAAGAGGACAGAATGACAGAAGATGACAGAGTGACAGAAGAGGACAGAATGACAGAAGATGACAGAAGATGACAGAATGACAGAAGATGACAGAATGACGGAAGATGACGGAAGATGACAGAAGATGACAGAATGACACAAGAGGACAGAATGACAGAAGAGGACAGAATGACAGAAGATGACAGAAGATGTCAGAATGACAGAAGATGACAGAATGACAGAAGAGGACAGAATGACAGAAGATGACAGAATGACAGAAGAGGACAGAATGACAGATGATGACAGAAGATGACAGAAGACGACAGAAGATGACAGAAGGTGACAGAATGACAGAAGAGGACAGAATGACAGAAGATGACAGAAGATGACAGAAGATGACAGAATGACAGAAGATGAAAGAAGATGACAGAAGATGACAAAATGACAGAAGAGGACAGAATGACAGAAGATGACAGAATGACAGAAGAGGACAGAATGACAGAAGATGTCAGAAGATGAAAGAAGATGACAGAATGACAGAAGAGGACAGAATGACAGAAGATGACAGAATGACAGAAGAGGACAGAATGACAGAAGATGACAGAAGAGGCACGGTGGCATAGTGGTTAGCACTGTTGCCTCACAGCACCAGGGACCCGGGTTCAAATCCGGCCTCGGGCGACTGTCTGTGTGGAGTTTGCACATTCTCCCTGTGTCGGCGTGGGTTTCCTTCGGGTGCTCCGGTTTCCTCCCACAGTCCAAAGATGTGCAGGTTAGGTTGATTTGGCTATGATAAATTGACCCTTAGTGTTAGGGAATTAAATACGTGGGGTTACGGGGATAGGGTGGGATATGTGTCGGTGTAGGCTCGATGGGCCGAAATGGCCTCTATCTGCACTGTGGGGATTCTGTGATTCTGTGATTCTGTGATGACAGAAGATGACAGAATGACAGAAGATGAAAGAAGATGAAGGAAGATGACAGAAGATGACAGAAGATGACAGAATGACAGAAGAGGACGGGATGACAGAAGATGACAGAAGATGACAGAATGAGAGAAGATGTCAGAATGACAGAAGATGACAGAATGACAGAAGATGACAGAAGATGACAGAAGATGACAGAAGATGACAGAATGACAGAAGAGGACAGAATGACAGAAGGTGACAGAAGATGACAGAATGACAGAAGAGGACAGAAGATGACAAAAGATGACAGAATGACAGAAGATGACAAAATGACAGAAGAGGACAGAATGACAGAAGATGACAGAGTGACAGAAGAGGACAGAATGAGAGAAGATGACAGAAGATGAAAGAAGATGACAGAATGACAGAAGAGGACAGAATGACAGAAGATGACAGAATATGACAGAATATGACAGAATGACAGAAGATGACAGAATGACAGAAGATGACAGAAGATGAAAGAAGATGACAGAAGATGACAGAATGACAGAAGAGGACAAGATGACAGAAGATGACAGAAGATGACAGAATGACAGAAGATGACAGAAGATGACAGAATGACAGAAGGGGACAGAATGACAGAAGATGAGAGAAGATGACAGAAGAGGACAGAATGACAGAAGATGACAGAAGATGACAGAAGAGGACAGAATGACAGAAGAGGACAGAATGACAGAAGATAACAGAAGATGACAGAATGACAGAAGAGGACAGAAGATGACAGAATGACAGAAGAGGACAGAATGACAGAAGATGACAGAAGATGACAGAAGAGGACAGAATGACAGAAGAGGACAGAAGATGACAGAATGACAGAAGAAGACAGAAGAGGACAGAAGAGGACAGAAGAGGACAGAATGACAGAAGAGGACAGAATGACAGAAGATGACAGAATGACAGAAGATGACAGAAGATGACAGAAGATGACAGAATGACAGAAGATGACAGAAGATGACAGAAGATGACAGAAGATGACAGCAGATGGCAGAAGATGACAGAAGATGACAGAAGATGACAGAATGACAGAAGAGGACAGAATGACAGAAGAGGACAGAATATGATAGAGGATGACAGAAGATGACAGAATGACAGAAGATGACAGAAGATGTCAGAAGGACAGAAGATGACAGAATGACAGAAGATGAAAGAACATGACAGAAGATGACAGAATATGACAGAAGAGGACAGAAGATGACAGAAGATGACAGAAGATGACAGAAGAGGACAGAATGACAGAAGAGGACACAAGATGACACAAGATGACAGAATGACAGAAAATGACAGAAGAGGACAGAACATGACAGAAGAGGACAGAATGATAGAAGATGACAGAAGGTGACAGAAGATGGCAGAAGATGACAGAAGATGACAGAAGATGACAGAGTATGACAGAGTATGACAGAAGATGACAGAAGATGACAGAAGATGACAGAATGACAGAAGAGGACAGAATGACAGAAGATGACAGAATGACAGAAGAGGACAGAGGATGACAGAAGATGACAGAAGATGACAGAATGACAGAAGATGACAGAAGATGACAGAATTACAGAAGAGGACAGAATGACAGAAGATGACAGAATGACAGAAGAGAACAGAATGACAGAAGATGTCAGAAGATGACAGAATGACAGAAGAGGACAGAAGATGACAGAAGATGACAGAATGACAGAAGATGACAGAAGATGACAGAATTACAGAAGAGGACAGAATGACAGAAGATGACAGAATGACAGAAGAGGACAGAATGACAGAAGATGTCAGAAGATGACAGAATGACAGAAGAGGACAGAATGACAGAAGATGACAGAAGATGACAGAAGATGACAGAAGATGACAGAATGACAGAAGAGGACAGAATGACAGAAGATGACAGAAGAGGCACGGTGGCATAGTGGTTAGCACTGTTGCCTCACAGCACCAGGGACCCGGGTTCAAATCCGGCCTCGGGCGACTGTCTGTGTGGAGTTTGCACATTCTCCCTGTGTCGGCATGGGTTTCCTCCGGGTGCTCCGGTTTCCTCCCACAGTCCAAAGATGTGCAGGTTAGGTTGATTTGGCTATGATAAATTGACCCTTAGTGTTAGGGCATTAAATACGTGGGGTTACGGGGATAGGGTGGGATATGTGTCGGTGTAGGCTCGATGGGCCGAAATGGCCTCTATCTGCACTGTGGGGATTCTGTGATTCTGTGATTCTGTGATGACAGAAGATGACAGAATGACAGAAGATGAAAGAAGATGAAGGAAGATGACAGAAGATGACAGAAGATGACAGAATGACAGAAGAGGACGGAATGACAGAAGATGACAGAAGATGACAGAAGATGACAGAATGACAGAAGATGTCAGAATGACAGAAGATGACAGAATGACAGAAGGGGACAGAATGACAGAAGATGACAGAAGATGACAGAACATGACAGAATGACAGAAGAGGACAGAATGACAGAAGGTGACAGAAGATGACAGAATGACAGAAGAGGACAGAAGATGACAAAAGATGACAGAATGACAGAAGATGACAGAAGATGACAGAAGATGACAAAATGACAGAAGAGGACAGAATGACAGAAGATGACAGAGTGACAGAAGAGGACAGAATGAGAGAAGATGACAGAAGATGAAAGAAGATGACAGAATGACAGAAGAGGACAGAATGACAGAATATGACAGAATATGACAGAAGATGACAGAATGACAGAAGATGACAGAAGATGAAGGAAGATGACAGAAGATGACAGAAGATGACAGAATGACAGAAGATGACAGAAGATGACAGAAGATGACAAAATGACAGAAGAGGACAGAATGACAGAAGATGACAGAGTGACAGAAGATGACAGAATGACAGAAGATGACAGAAGATGACAGAAGAGGACAGAATATGACAGAAGAGGACAGAATGATAGAAGATGACAGAAGGTGACAGAAGATGACAGAATATGACAGAAGATGACAGAAGATGACAGAGTATGACAGAAGATGACAGAATGACAGAAGATGACAGAATGACAGAAGAGGACAGAAGATGACAGAGGATGACAGAAGATGACAGAAGATGACAGAATGACAGAAGAGGACAGAAGATGACAGAAGATGACAGAATGACAGAAGATGACAGAAGAGGACAGAATTACAGAAGAGGACAGAATGACAGAAGAGGACAGAAGATGACAGAATGACAGAAGAGGACAGAAGATGACAGAAGATGACAGAATGACAGAAGAGGACAGAATGACAGAAGAAGACAGAATGACAGAAGATGACAGAATGACAGAAGATGACAGAAGATGACAGAATGACAGAAGATGACAGAAGATGACATAAGATGACAGAAGATGACAGAAGATGACAGAATGACAGAAGAGGACAGAAGATGACAGAAGATGACAGATTGACAGAAGATGACAGAATGACAGAAGATGACAGAAGATGTCAGAAGGACAGAAGATGACAGAATGACAAAAGATGACAGAATATGACAGAATATGACAGAAGACGACAGAAGATGACAGAATGACAGAAGAGGACAGAATGACAGAAGAGGACAGAATATGACAGAAGATGACACAAGATGACAGAATGACAGAAAATGACAGAAGAGGACAGAACATGACAGAAGAGGACAGAATGACAGAAGATGACAGAAGATGACAGAAGATGACAGAAGATGACAGAAGATGACAGAAGATGACAGAATGACAGAAGATGACACAAGATGACGGAAGATGACAGAAGATGACAGAAGATGACAGAATGACACAAGAGGACAGAATGACAGAAGAGGACAGAATGACAGAAGATGACAGAAGATGACAGAAGATGACAGAATGACAGAAGATGTCAGAATGACAGAAGAGGACAGAATGACAGAAGATGACAGAAGATGACAGAATGACAGAAGAGGACAGAATGACAGAAGAGGACAGAAGATGACAGAAGATGACAGAAGACGACAGAAGATGACAGAAGGTGACAGAATGAAAGAAGAGGACAGAATGACAGAAGATGACAGAAGATGACAGAAGATGACAGAATGACAGAATATGACAGAAGATGACAGAAGATGACAGAATGACAGAAGAGGACAGAATGACAGAAGATGACAGAAGATGACAGAAGATGACAGAATGACAGAAGAGGACAGAATGACAGAAGATGACAGAAGATGACAGAATGACAGAAGATGTCAGAATGACAGAAGATGACAGAATGACAGAAGAGGACAGAATGACAGAAGATGACAGAAGATGACAGAACATGACAGAACATGACAGAATGACAGAAGATGACAGAAGATGACAGAAGAGGACAGAATGACAGAAGATGACAGGATATGACAGAAGATGACAGAATGACAGAAGATGACAGAAGATGACAGAAGAGGACAGAATGACAGAAGATAACAGAAGATGACAGAAGAGGACAGAAGATGACAGAATGACAGAAGAGGACAGAATGACAGAAGATGACAGAAGATGACAGAAGATGACAGAATATGACAGAAGATGAAAAAGATGACAGAAGAGGACAGAATGACAGAAGATGACAGAAGATGACAGAAGATGACAGAATGACGGAAGATGACAGAAGATGACGCAAGATGACAGAAGATGACAGAAGATGACAGAATGACAGAAGATGACAGAATGACAGAAGATGACAGAATGACAGAAGATGACAGAATGACAGAAGAGGACACAATGACAGAAGATGACAGAAGATGACAGAAGATGACAGAATGACAGAAGAGGACAGAATGACAGAAGATGACAGAATGACAGAAGAGGACAGAATGACAGAAGATGACAGAAGATGACAGAATGACAGAAGATGACACAAGATGACACAAGATGACAAAATGACAGAAGAGGACAGAATTACAGAAGATGACAGAGTGACAGAAGATGACAGAAGATGACAGAAGATGACAGAATGACAGAAGAGGACAGAATGACAGAAGATGACAGAATGACAGAAGATGACGGAAGATGACAGAAGATGACAGAAGATGACAGAATGACACAAGAGGACAGAATGACAGAAGATGACAGAATGACAGAAGAGGACAGAATGACAGAAGATGACAGAAGATGACAGAAGATGACAGAAGATGACAGAAGATGACAGAATGACAGAAGATGTCAGAATGACAGAAGATGACAGAATGACAGAAGAGGACAGAATGACAGAAGATGACAGAAGATGACAGAAGATGACAGAATGACAGAAGAGGACAGAATGACAGATGATGACAGAATGACAGAAGAGGACAGAAGATGACAGAAGATGACAGAAGACGACAGAAGATGACAGAAGGTGACAGAATGACAGAAGAGGACAGAATGACAGAAGATGACAGAAGATGACAGAATGACAGAAGATGAAAGAAGATGACAGAAGATGACAAAATGACAGAAGAGGACAGAATGACAGAAGATGACAGAATGACAGAAGAGGACAGAATGACAGAAGATGACAGAAGATGAAAGAAGATGACAGAATGACAGAAGAGGACAGAATGACAGAAGATGACAGAATATGACAGAAGATGACAGAAGATGACAGAATGACAGAAGAGGACAGAATGACAGAAGATGACAGAAGATGAAAGAAGATGAAGGAAGATGACAGAAGATGACAGAAGATGACAGAATGACAGAAGAGGACGGAATGACAGAAGATGACAGAAGATGACAGAAGATGACAGAATGACAGAAGATGTCAGAATGACAGAAGATGACAGAATGACAGAAGGGGACAGAATGACAGAAGATGACAGAACATGACAGAACATGACAGAATGACAGAAGAGGACAGAATGACAGAAGGTGACAGAAGATGACAGAATGACAGAAGAGGACAGAAGATGACAAAAGATGACAGAATGACAGAAGATGACAGAAGATGACAAAATGACAGAAGAGGACAGAATGACAGAAGATGACAGAGTGACAGAAGAGGACAGAATGACAGAAGATGACAGCAGATGAAAGAAGATGACAGAATGACAGAAGATGACAGAAGATGACAGAAGAGGACAGAATGACAGAAGATGACAGAATATGACAGAAGATGACAGAATGACAGAAGATGACAGAAGAGGACAGAATGACAGAAGATAACAGAAGATGACAGAAGATGACAGAATGACAGAAGAGGACAGAAGATGACAGAATGACAGAAGAGGACAGAATGACAGAAGATGACAGAAGATGACAGAAGAAGACAGAATGACAGAAGAGGACAGAATGACAGAAGATGACAGAAGATGACAGAAGATGACAGAATGACAGAAGAGGACAGAATGACAGAAGAGGACAGAAGATGACAGAATGACAGGAGAAGACAGAAGAGGACAGAATGACAGAAGATGACAGAAGATGACAGAAGATGACAGAATGACAGAAGAGGACAGAATGACAGAAGAGGACAGAAGATGACAGAATGACAGAAGAGGACAGAAGATGACAGAATGACAGAAGATGACAGAAGATGACAGAATATGACAGAATATGACAGAAGATGACAGAAGATGACAGAAGATGACAGAATGACAAAAGATGACAGAAGATGACAGCAGATGGCAGAAGATGACAGAAGATGACAGAATGACAGAAGAGGACAGAAGATGACAGAAGATGACAGAAGATGACAGAAGATGACAGAAGATGACAGAAGATGACAGAATGACAGAAGAGGACAGAATGACAGAAGAGGACAGAATATGATAGAGGATGACAGAAGATGACAGAATGACAGAAGATGACAGAAGATGTCAGAAGGACAGAAGATGACAGAATGACAGAAGATGAAAGAACATGACAGAAGATGACAGAAGATGACAGAATATGACAGAAGAGGACAGAAGATGACAGAAGATGACAGAATATGACAGAAGATGACAGAAGATGACAGAATGACAGAAGAGGACAGAATGACAGAAGAGGACAGAATATGACAGAAGATGACACAAGATGACAGAATGACAGAAAATGACAGAAGAGGACAGAATATGACAGAAGAGGACAGAATGATAGAAGATGACAGAAGGTGACAGAAGATGGCAGAAGATGACAGAAGATGACAGAATATGACAGAAGATGACAGAAGATGACAGAGTATGACAGAAGATGACAGAAGATGACAGAAGATGACAGAATGACAGAAGAGGACAGAATGACAGAAGATGACAGAATGACAGAAGAGGACAGAAGATGAGAGAGGATGACAGAAGATGACAGAGGATGACAGAATGACAGAAGAGGACAGAAGATGACAGAAGATGACAGAATGACAGAAGATGACAGAAGATGACAGAAGATGACAGAAGATGACAGAATTACAGAAGAGGACAGAATGACAGAAGAGGACAGAAGATGACAGAATGACAGAAGAGGACAGAAGATGACAGAAGATGACAGAAGATGACAGAAGAGGACAGAATGACAGAAGAGGACAGAATGACAGAAGATGACAGAATGACAGAAGATGACAGAAGATGACAGAAGATGACAGAATGACAGAAGATGACAGAAGATGAGAGTAGATGACAGAAGATGACATAAGATGACAGAAGATGACAGAAGATGACAGAATGACAGAAGAGGACAGAAGAGGACAGAAGATGACAGAAGATGACAGAAGATGACAGAAGATGACAGATTGACAGAAGAGGACAGAATGACAGAAGAGGACAGAATATGATAGAGGATGACAGAAGATGACAGAATGACAGAAGATGACAGAAGATGTCAGAAGGACAGAAGATGACAGAATGACAAAAGATGACAGAAGATGACAGAAGATGACAGAAGATGACAGAATATGACAGAAGAGGACAGAAGATGACAGAATATGACAGAAGATGACAGAAGATGACAGAATGACAGAAGAGGACAGAATGACAGAAGAGGACAGAATATGACAGAAGATGACACAAGATGACAGAATGACAGAAAATGACAGAAGAGGACAGAACATGACAGAAGAGGACAGAATGACAGAAGATGACAGAAGATGACAGAAGATGACAGAATATGACAGAAGATGACAGAAGATGACAGAAGATGACAGAACATGACAGAGTATGACAGAAGATGACAGAAGATGACAGAAGATGACAGAAGATGACAGAAGATGACAGAAGATGACAGAATGACAGAAGATGACACAAGATGACGGAAGATGACAGAAGATGACAGAAGATGACAGAATGACACAAGAGGACAGAATGACAGAAGATGACAGAATGACAGAAGAGGACAGAATGACAGAAGATGACAGAAGATGACAGAAGATGACAGAAGATGACAGAATGACAGAAGATGTCAGAATGACAGAAGATGACAGAATGACAGAAGAGGACAGAAGATGACAGAAGATGACAGAAGATGACAGAAGATGACAGAATGACAGAAGAGGACAGAATGACAGAAGAGGACAGAATATGACAGAAGATGACACAAGATGACAGAATGACAGAAAATGACAGAAGAGGACAGAATATGACAGAAGAGGACAGAATGATAGAAGATGACAGAAGGTGACAGAAGATGGCAGAAGATGACAGAAGATGACAGAATATGACAGAAGATGACAGAAGATGACAGAGTATGACAGAAGATGACAGAAGATGACAGAAGATGACAGAATGACAGAAGAGGACAGAATGACAGAAGATGACAGAATGACAGAAGAGGACAGAAGATGAGAGAGGATGACAGAAGATGACAGAGGATGACAGAATGACAGAAGAGGACAGAAGATGACAGAAGATGACAGAATGACAGAAGATGACAGAAGATGACAGAAGATGACAGAATTACAGAAGAGGACAGAATGACAGAAGAGGACAGAAGATGACAGAATGACAGAAGAGGACAGAAGATGACAGAAGATGACAGAAGATGACAGAAGAGGACAGAATGACAGAAGAGGACAGAATGACAGAAGATGACAGAATGACAGAAGATGACAGAAGATGACAGAAGATGACAGAATGACAGAAGATGACAGAAGATGAGAGTAGATGACAGAAGATGACATAAGATGACAGAAGATGACAGAAGATGACAGAATGACAGAAGAGGACAGAAGAGGACAGAAGATGACAGAAGATGACAGAAGATGACAGAAGATGACAGATTGACAGAAGAGGACAGAATGACAGAAGAGGACAGAATATGATAGAGGATGACAGAAGATGACAGAATGACAGAAGATGACAGAAGATGTCAGAAGGACAGAAGATGACAGAATGACAAAAGATGACAGAAGATGACAGAAGATGACAGAAGATGACAGAATATGACAGAAGAGGACAGAATGACAGAAGAGGACAGAATATGACAGAAGATGACACAAGATGACAGAATGACAGAAAATGACAGAAGAGGACAGAACATGACAGAAGAGGACAGAATGACAGAAGATGACAGAAGATGACAGAAGATGACAGAATATGACAGAAGATGACAGAAGATGACAGAAGATGACAGAACATGACAGAGTATGACAGAAGATGACAGAAGATGACAGAAGATGACAGAAGATGACAGAAGATGACAGAAGATGACAGAATGACAGAAGATGACACAAGATGACGGAAGATGACAGAAGATGACAGAAGATGACAGAATGACACAAGAGGACAGAATGACAGAAGATGACAGAATGACAGAAGAGGACAGAATGACAGAAGATGACAGAAGATGACAGAAGATGACAGAAGATGACAGAATGACAGAAGATGTCAGAATGACAGAAGATGACAGAATGACAGAAGAGGACAGAAGATGACAGAAGATGACAGAAGATGACAGAAGATGACAGAAGATGACAGAATCACAGAAGAGGACAGAATGACAGATGATGACAGAATGACAGAAGAGGACAGAAGATGTCAGAAGCTGACAGAAGATGACAGAAGATGACAGAAGATGACAGAATGACCGAAGAGGACAGAATGACAGAAGAGGACAGAATGACAGAAGAGGACAGAATATGACAAAAGATGACAGAACATGACAGAATGACAGAAGAGGACAGAATGACAGAAGATGACAGAAGATGACAGAAGATGACAGAAGATGAAAGAAGATGACAGAATGACAGAAGAGGACAGAATGACAGATGACAGAATGAGAGAAGAGGACAGAAGATGACAGAAGATGACAGAAGATGACAGAAGATGACAGAATGACAGAAGAGGACAGAAGATGACAGAATGACAGAAGATGACAGAAGATGACAGAAGATGACAGAAGATGACAGAATGACCGAAGAGGACAGAATGCCAGAAGAGGACAGAATGACAGAAGAGGACAGAATATGACAAAAGATGACAGAAGATGACAGAATGACAGAAGATGACAGAAGATGACAGAGAATGACAGAAGATGACAGAAGATGACAGAAGATGACAGAATGACAGAAGAGGAAAGAATGACAGAAGATGACAGAATGACAGAAGATGACAGAATGACAGATGAGGACAGAAGATGACAGAAGATGACAGAAGATGACAGAAGATGACAGAATGACAGAAGAGGACAGAAGATGACAGAATGACAGAAGAGGACAGAAGATGACAGAAGATGACAGAAGATGACAGAAGATGACAGAATGACAGAAGAGGTCAGAAGATGACAGAAGATGACAGAAGATGACAGAAGATAACAGAAGATGACAGAATGACAGAAGAGGACAGAATGACAGATGAGGACAGAATGACAGAAGATGACAGAAGATGACAGAAGATGAAAAGATGACAGAATATGACAGAAGATGACAGAAGATGACAGAAGATGACAGAATGACAGAAGAGGACAGAATGGCAGAAGAGGACAGAATATGCCAGAAGATGACAGAAGGTGACAGAATGACAGAAGATGACAGAAGATGACAGAAGATCACAGAAGATGACAGAAGATGACAGAATGACAGAAGATGACAGAATGACAGAAGAGGACAGAATGGCAGAAGATGACAGAAGATGACACAAGATGACAGAATGACAGAAGAGGACAGAATGACAGAAGATGACAGAATGACGGAAGATGACAGAGGATGACAGAAGATGACAGAAGATGACAGAAGATGACAGAATGACAGACGAGGAAAGAAGATGACAGAAGATGGCAGAAGATGACAGAAGATGACAGAATGACAGAAGAGGACAGAATGACAGAAGATGACAGAAGATGACAGAAGATGACAGAAGATGACAGAAAATGACAGAGGATGACAGAAGATGACAGAAGATGACAGAATGACAGAAGAGGAAAGAATGACAGAAGATGACAGAATGACAGAAGATGACAGAATGACAGATGAGGACAGAAGATGACAGAAGATGTCAGAAGGACAGAAGATGACAGAATGACAGAAGATGAAAGAACATGACAGAAGATGACAGAATATGACAGAAGAGGACAGAAGATGACAGAATATGACAGAAGATGACAGAAGATGACAGAATGACAGAAGAGGACAGAATGACAGAAGAGGACAGAATATGACAGAAGATGACACAAGATGACAGAATGACAGAAAATGACAGAAGAGGACAGAATATGACAGAAGAGGACAGAATGATAGAAGATGACAGAAGGTGACAGAAGATGGCAGAAGATGACAGAAGATGACAGAATATGACAGAAGATGACAGAAGATGACAGAGTATGACAGAAGATGACAGAAGATGACAGAAGATGACAGAATGACAGAAGAGGACAGAAGATGACAGAAGATGACAGAATGACAGAAGAGGACAGAAGATGACAGAAGATGACAGAAGATGACAGAATGACAGAAGAGGACAGAATATGATAGAGGATGACAGAAGATGACAGAATGACAGAAGATGACAGAAGATGTCAGAAGGACAGAAGATGACAGAATGACAGAAGATGACAGAAGATGACAGAAGATGACAGAAGATGACAGAAGAGGACAGAAGATGACAGAAGATGACAGAATATGACAGAAGATGACAGAATGACAGAAAATGACAGAAGAGGACAGAACATGACAGAAGAGGACAGAATGACAGAAGATGACAGAAGATGACAGAAGATGACAGAATGACAGAAAATGACAGAAGAGGACAGAACATGACAGAAGAGGACAGAATGACAGAAGATGACAGAAGATGACAGAATTACAGAAGAGGACAGAATGACAGAAGAGGACAGAAGATGACAGAATGACAGAAGAGGACAGAAGATGACAGAAGATGACAGAATGACAGAAGAGGACAGAATGACAGAAGAGGACAGAATGACAGAAGATGACAGAATGACAGAAGATGACAGAAGATGACAGAATGACAGAAGATGACAGAAGATGAGAGTAGATGACAGAAGATGACATAAGATGACAGAAGATGACAGAAGATGACAGAATGACAGAAGAGGACAGAAGATGACAGAAGATGACAGAAGATGACAGAATGACAGAAGAGGACAGAATATGATAGAGGATGACAGAAGATGACAGAATGACAGAAGATGACAGAAGATGTCAGAAGGACAGAAGATGACAGAATGACAGAAGATGACAGAAGATGACAGAAGATGACAGAAGATGACAGAAGAGGACAGAAGATGACAGAAGATGACAGAATATGACAGAAGATGACAGAATGACAGAAAATGACAGAAGAGGACAGAACATGACAGAAGAGGACAGAATGACAGAAGATGACAGAAGATGACAGAAGATGACAGAAGATGACAGATTGACAGAAAATGACAGAAGAGGACAGAACATGACAGAAGAGGACAGAATGACAGAAGATGACAGAAGATGACAGAAGATGACAGAATATGACAGAAGATGACACAAGATGACAGAATGACAGAAAATGACAGAAGAGGACAGAACATGACAGAAGAGGACAGAATGACAGAAGATGACAGAAGATGACAGAAGATGGCAGAAGATGACAGAAGATGACAGAATATGACAAAAGATGACAGAAGATGACAGAATGACAGAAGAGGACAGAATGAGAGAAGATGACAGAAGATGACAGAAGATGACAGAAGATGAAAGAAGATGACAGAATGACAGAAGAGGACAGAATGACAGATGACAGAATGACAGAAGAGGACAGAAGATGACAGAAGATGACAGAATGACAGAAGATGACAGAAGATGACAGAAGATGACAGAAGATGACAGAATGACCGAAGAGGACAGAATGCCAGAAGAGGACAGAATGACAGAAGAGGACAGAATATGACAAAAGATGACAGAAGATGACAGAATGACAGAAGATGACAGAAGATGACAGAAAATGACAGAAGATGACAGAAGATGACAGAAGATGACAGAATGACAGAAGAGGAAAGAATGACAGAAGATGACAGAATGACAGAAGATGACAGAATGACAGATGAGGACAGAAAATGACAGAAGATGACAGAAGATGACAGAAGATGACAGAATGACAGAAGAGGACAGAAGATGACAGAATGACAGAAGAGGACAGAAGAGGACAGAAGATGACAGAAGATGACAGAAGATGACAGAAGATGACAGAATGACAGAAGAGGTCAGAAGATGACAGAAGATGACAGAAGATGACAGAAGATAACAGAAGAGGACAGAATGACAGAAGAGGACAGAATGACAGAAGAGGACAGAATGACAGAAGATGACAGAAGATGACAGAAGATGAAAAGATGACAGAATATGACAGAAGATGAAAGAAGATGACAGAATATGACAGAAGATGACAGAATGACAGAAGATGACAGAAGATGACAGAATGACGGAAGATGACAGAAGATGACGCAAGATGACAGAAGGTGACAGAATGACAGAAGATGACAGAAGATGACAGAAGATCACAGAAGATGACAGAAGATGACAGAATGACAGAAGAGGACAGAATGACAGAAGATGACAGAATGACAGAAGAGGACAGAATGACAGAAGATGACACAAGATGACACAAGATGACAGAATGACAGAAGAGGACAGAATGACAGAAGATGACAGAATGACGGAAGATGACAGAGGATGACAGAAGATGACAGAAGATGACAGAATGACAGACGAGGAAAGAAGATGACAGAAGATGGCAGAAGATGACAGAAGATGACAGAATGACAGAAGAGGACAGAATGACAGAAGATGACAGAAGATGACAGAAGATGACAGAAGATGACAGAATGACAGAAGATGACAGAAGATGACAAAATGACAGAAGAGGACAGAATGACAGAAGATGACAGAATGACAGAAGAGGGCAGAAGATGACAGAAGATGACAGAAGATGACAGAAGATGACAGAATGACAGAAGAGGACAGAATGACAGAAGATGACAGAAGATGACAGAAGATGACAGAATATGACAGAAGATGAAAAAGATGACAGAAGATGACAGAAGAGGACAGAATGACAGAAGATGACAGAAGATGACAGAATGACGGAAGATGACAGAAGATGACGCAAGATGACAGAAGATGACAGAAGATGACAGAATGACAGAAGAGGACATAATGACAGAAGATGACAGAAGATGACAGAAGATGACAGAATGACAGAAGATGACAGAATGACAGAAGAGGACACAATCACATGAGGTGACAGAAGATGACAGAAGATGACAGAATGACAGAAGAGGACAGAATGACAGAAGATGACAGAATGACAGAAGAGGACAGAATGACAGAAGATGACAGAAGATGACAGAATGACAGAAGATGACAGAAGATGACAGAAGATGACAGAAGATGACAGAATGACAGAAGATGACACAAGATGACACAAGATGACAAAATGACAGAAGAGGACAGAATGACAGAAGATGACAGAGTGACAGAAGAGGACAGAATGACAGAAGATGACAGAAGATGACAGAAGATGACAGAATGACAGAAGAGGACAGAATGACAGAAGATGACAGACGATGACTGAAGATGACAGAATGACAGAAGATGACACAAGATGACGGAAGATGACAGAAGATGACAGAAGATGACAGAATGACACAAGAGGACAGAATGACAGAAGATGACAGAATGACAGAAGAGGACAGAATGACAGAAGATGACAGAAGATGACAGAAGATGACAGAAGATGACAGGAGATGACAGAATGACAGAAGATATCAGAATGACAGAAGATGACAGAATGACAGAAGAGGACAGAAGATGACAGAAGATGACAGAATGACAGAAGAGGACAGAATGACAGATGATGACAGAATGACAGAAGAGGACAGAAGATGGCAGAAGATGACAGAAGGCGACAGAAGATGACAGAAGGTGACAGAATGACAGAAGAGGACAGAATGACAGAAGATGACAGAAGATGACAAAATGACAGAAGAGGACAGAATGACAGAAGATGACAGAATGACAGAAGAGGGCAGAAGATGACAGAAGATGACAGAATGACAGAAGAGGACAGAATGACAGAAGATGACAGAATGACAGAAGAGGACAGAATGACAGAAGGTGACAGAAGATGATAGAATGACAGAAGAGGACAGAAGATGACAGAAGATGACAAAAGATGACAGAATGAGAGAAGATGACAGAAGATGTCAGAAGATGACAAAATGACAGAAGAGGACAGAATGACAGAAGATGACAGAGTGACAGAAGAGGACAGAATGACAGAAGATGACAGAAGATGACAGAAGATGACAGAATGACAGAAGAGGACAGAATGACAGAAGATGGCAGAATATGACAGAAGATGACAGAATATGACAGAAGATGACAGAAGATGACAGAAGATGACAGAATGACAGAAGAGGACAGAATGACAGAAGATGACAGAAGATGACAGAAGATGACAGAATGACAGAAGATGACAGAAGATGACGGAAGATGACAGAAGATGACAGAAGATGACAGAATGACAGAAGAGGACAGAATGACAGAAGATGACAGAAGATGACAGAAGATGACAGAATGACAGAAGATGTCAGAATGACAGAAGATGACAGAATGACAGAAGATGACAGACGATGACAGAAGATGACAGAATGACAGAGTATGACAGAAGATGACAGAATATGACAGAAGATGACAGAAGATGACAGAATGACAGAAGATGACAGAAGATGACAGTAGATGACTTAAGATGACAGAAGATGACAGAATGACAGAAGAGGACAGAAGATGACAGAAGATGACAGAAGATGACAGAAGATGACAGAATGACAGAAGAGGACAGAATGACAGAAGAGGACAGAATATGATAGAGGATGACAGAAGATGACAGAATGACAGAAGATGACAGAAGATGTCAGAAGATCAGAAGATGACAGAATGACAGAAGATGAAAGAACATGACAGAAGATGACAGAATATGACAGAAGAGGACAGAAGATGACAGAAGATGACAGAATATGACAGAAGATGACAGAAGATGACAGAATGACAGAAGAGGACAGAATGACAGAAGAGGACAGAATATGGCAGAAGATGACACAAGATGACAGAATGACAGAAAATGACAGAAGAGGACAGAATATGACAGAAGAGGACAGAATGACAGAAGATGACAGAAGATGACAGAAGATGACAGAAGATGGCAGAAGATGACAGAAGATGACAGAATATGACAGAAGATGACAGAAGATGACAGAATGACAGAAGAGGACAGAATGACAGAAGATGACAGAATGACAGAAGAGGACAGAAGATGACAGAAGATGACAGAAGATGACAGAATGACAGAAGAGGACAGAAGATGACAGAAGATGACAGAATGACAGAAGATGACAGAAGATGACAGAAGATGACAGAAGATGACAGAATTACAGAAGAGGACAGAATGACAGAAGAGGAGAGAAGATGACAGAATGACAGAAGAGGACAGAAGATGACAGAAGATGACAGAATGAAAGAAGAGGACAGAATGACAGAAGAGGACAGAATGACAGAAGATGACAGAATGACAGAAGATGACAGAAGATGACAGAAGATGACAGAATGACAGAAGATGACAGATGATGACAGAATATGACAGAATATGACAGAATATGACAGAAGATGACAGAAGATGACAGAAGATGACAGAAGATGACAGAAGATGACAGAAGATGACAGAATGACAGAAGAGGACAGAAGATGACAGAAGATGACAGAATGACAGAAGAGGACAGAATGACAGAAGAGGACAGAATATGAAAGAGGATGACAGAAGATGACAGAATGACAGAAGATGACAGAAGATGTCAGAA
Source organism: Somniosus microcephalus (assembly GCF_052327205.1). NCBI lineage: Eukaryota > Metazoa > Chordata > Chondrichthyes > Squaliformes > Somniosidae > Somniosus > Somniosus microcephalus. The sequence goes on along the minus strand of NW_028225190.1, from coordinate 2,420,570 downwards.
GATGACAGAAGATGACAGAATATGACAGAAGAGGACAGAAGATGACAGAAGATGACAGAATATGACAGAAGATGACAGAAGGTGACAGAATGACAGAAGAGGACAGAATGACAGAAGAGGACAGAATATGACAGAAGATGACACAAGATGACAGAATGACAGAAAATGACAGAATGACAGAAGATGACAGAAGATGACAGAAGATGACAGAAGATGGCAGAAGATGACAGAAGATGACAGAATATGACAGAAGATGACAGAAGATGACAGAGTATGACAGATGATGACAGAAGATGACAGAAGATGATAGAAGATGACAGAATGACAGAAGAGGACAGAATGACAGAAGATGACAGAATGACAGAAGAGGACAGAAGATGACAGAAGATGACAGAAGATGACAGAAGATGACAGAATGACAGAAGAGGACAGAAGATGACAGAAGATGACAGAATGACAGAAGATGACAGAAGATGACAGAAGATGACAGAATGACCGAAGAGGACAGAATGACAGAAGAGGACAGAATGACAGAAGAGGACAGAATATGACAAAAGATGAGAGAAGATGACAGAATGACAGAAGATGACAGAAGATGACAGAAAATGACAGAAGATGACAGCAGATGACAGAAGATGACAGAATGACAGAAGAGGACAGAATGACAGAAGATGACAGACGATGACAGAAGATGACAGAATGACAGAAGAAGACACAAGATGACGGAAGATGACAGAAGATGACAGAATGACACAAGAGGACAGAATGACAGAAGATGACAGAATGACAGAAGAGGACAGAATGACAGAAGATGACAGAAGATGACAGAAGATGACAGGAGATGACAGAATGACAGAAGATATCAGAATGACAGAAGATGACAGAATGACAGAAGAGGACAGAATGACAGAAGATGACAGAAGTTGACAGAAGATGACAGAATGACAGAAGAGGACAGAATGACAGATGATGACAGAATGACAGAAGAGGACAGAAGATGGCAGAAGATGACAGAAGGCGACAGAAGATGACAGAAGGTGACAGAATGACAGAAGAGGACAGAATGACAGAAGATGACAGAAGATGACAGAAGATGACAAAATGACAGAAGAGGACAGAATGACAGAAGATGACAGAATGACAGAAGAGGGCAGAAGATGACAGAAGATGACAGAATGACAGAAGAGGACAGAATGACAGAAGATGACAGAATGACAGAAGAGGACAGAATGACAGAAGGTGACAGAAGATGATAGAATGACAGAAGAGGACAGAAGATGACAGAAGATGACAAAAGATGACAGAATGACAGAAGATGACAGAAGATGACAGAAGATGACAAAATGACAGAAGAGGACAGAATGACAGAAGATGACAGAAGATGACAGAATGACAGAAGAGGACAGAATGACAGAAGATGACAGAAGATGACAGAAGATGACAGAATGACAGAAGATGACAGAAGATGACACAAGATGACAAAATGACAGAAGAGGACAGAATGACAGAAGATGACAAAAGATGACAGAATGACAGAAGAGGACAGAATGACAGAAGATGACAGAGTGACAGAAGAGGACAGAATGACAGAAGATGACAGAAGATGACAGAACGACAGAAGAGGACAGAATGACAGAAGATTACAGAATATGACAGAAGATGACAGAATATGACAGAAGATGACAGAAGATGACAGAAGATGACAGAATGACAGAAGAGGACAGAATGACAGAAGATGACAGAAGATGACAGAAGATGACAGAATGACAGAAGATGACACAAGATGACGGAAGATGACAGAAGATGACAGAAGATGACAGAATGACACAAGAGGACAGAATGACAGAAGATGACAGAATGACAGAAGAGGACAGAATGACAGAAGATGACAGAAGATGAAAGAAGATGACAGAAGATGACAGAAGATGACAGAATGACAGAAGATGTCAGAATGACAGAAGATGACAGAATGACAGAAGAGGACAGAATGACAGAAGATGACAGAAGATGACAGAAGATGACAGAATGACAGAAGAGGACAGAATGACAGATGATGACAGAATGACAGAAGAGGACAGAAGATGACAGAAGATGACAGAAGACGACAGAAGATGACAGAAGGTGACAGAATGAAAGAAGAGGACAGAATGACAGAAGATGACAGAAGATGACAGAAGATGACAGAAGATGACAGAATGACAGAAGATGACAGAAGATGACAGAAGATGACAAAATGACAGAAGAGGACAGAATGACAGAAGATGACAGAATGACAGAAGAGGGCAGAAGATGACAGAAGATGACAGAATGACAGAAGAGGACAGAATGACAGAAGGTGACAGAAGATGACAGAATGACAGAAGAGGACAGAAGATGACAGAAGATGACAAAAGATGACAGAATGACAGAAGATGACAGAAGATGACAGAAGATGACAAAATGACAGAAGAGGACAGAATGACAGAAGATGACAGAGTGACAGAAGAGGACAGAATGACAGAAGATGACAGAAGATGAAAGAAGATGACAGAATGACAGAAGAGGACAGAATGACAGAAGATGACAGAATATGACAGAAGATGACAGAAGATGACAGAGTATGACAGAAGATGACAGAAGATGACAGAAGATGAAAGAAGATGACAGAATGACAGAAGAGGACAGAATGACAGAAGATGACAGAATGACAGAAGAGGACAGAAGATGACAGAAGATGACAGAATGACAGAAGATGACAGAAGATGACAGAAGATGACAAAATGACAGAAGAGGACAGAATGACAGAAGATGACAGAGTGACAGAAGAGGACAGAATGACAGAAGATGACAGAAGATGACAGAAGATGAAAGAAGATGACAGAATGACAGAAGAGGACAGAATGACAGAAGATGACAGAATGACAGAAGAGGACAGAAGATGACAGAAGATGACAGAAGATGACAGAATGACAGAAGATGACAGAAGATGACAGAAGATGACAAAATGACAGAAGAGGACAGAATGACAGAAGATGACAGAGTGACAGAAGAGGACAGAATGACAGAAGATGACAGAATGACAGAAGAGGACAGAATGACAGAAGATGACAGAAGATGACAGAAGATGACAGAAGATGACAGGAGATGACAGAATGACAGAAGATATCAGAATGACAGAAGATGACAGAATGACAGAAGAGGACAGAAGATGACAGAAGATGACAGAATGACAGAAGAGGACAGAATGACAGATGATGACAGAATGACAGAAGAGGACAGAAGATGGCAGAAGATGACAGAAGGCGACAGAAGATGACAGAAGGTGACAGAATGACAGAAGAGGACAGAATGACAGAAGATGACAGAAGATGACAAAATGACAGAAGAGGACAGAATGACAGAAGATGACAGAATGACAGAAGAGGGCAGAAGATGACAGAAGATGACAGAATGACAGAAGAGGACAGAATGACAGAAGATGACAGAATGACAGAAGAGGACAGAATGACAGAAGGTGACAGAAGATGATAGAATGACAGAAGAGGACAGAAGATGACAGAAGATGACAAAAGATGACAGAATGAGAGAAGATGACAGAAGATGTCAGAAGATGACAAAATGACAGAAGAGGACAGAATGACAGAAGATGACAGAGTGACAGAAGAGGACAGAATGACAGAAGATGACAGAAGATGACAGAAGATGACAGAATGACAGAAGAGGACAGAATGACAGAAGATGGCAGAATATGACAGAAGATGACAGAATATGACAGAAGATGACAGAAGATGACAGAAGATGACAGAATGACAGAAGAGGACAGAATGACAGAAGATGACAGAAGATGACAGAAGATGACAGAATGACAGAAGATGACAGAAGATGACGGAAGATGACAGAAGATGACAGAAGATGACAGAATGACAGAAGAGGACAGAATGACAGAAGATGACAGAAGATGACAGAAGATGACAGAATGACAGAAGATGTCAGAATGACAGAAGATGACAGAATGACAGAAGATGACAGACGATGACAGAAGATGACAGAATGACAGAGTATGACAGAAGATGACAGAATATGACAGAAGATGACAGAAGATGACAGAATGACAGAAGATGACAGAAGATGACAGTAGATGACTTAAGATGACAGAAGATGACAGAATGACAGAAGAGGACAGAAGATGACAGAAGATGACAGAAGATGACAGAAGATGACAGAATGACAGAAGAGGACAGAATGACAGAAGAGGACAGAATATGATAGAGGATGACAGAAGATGACAGAATGACAGAAGATGACAGAAGATGTCAGAAGATCAGAAGATGACAGAATGACAGAAGATGAAAGAACATGACAGAAGATGACAGAATATGACAGAAGAGGACAGAAGATGACAGAAGATGACAGAATATGACAGAAGATGACAGAAGATGACAGAATGACAGAAGAGGACAGAATGACAGAAGAGGACAGAATATGGCAGAAGATGACACAAGATGACAGAATGACAGAAAATGACAGAAGAGGACAGAATATGACAGAAGAGGACAGAATGACAGAAGATGACAGAAGATGACAGAAGATGACAGAAGATGGCAGAAGATGACAGAAGATGACAGAATATGACAGAAGATGACAGAAGATGACAGAATGACAGAAGAGGACAGAATGACAGAAGATGACAGAATGACAGAAGAGGACAGAAGATGACAGAAGATGACAGAAGATGACAGAATGACAGAAGAGGACAGAAGATGACAGAAGATGACAGAATGACAGAAGATGACAGAAGATGACAGAAGATGACAGAAGATGACAGAATTACAGAAGAGGACAGAATGACAGAAGAGGAGAGAAGATGACAGAATGACAGAAGAGGACAGAAGATGACAGAAGATGACAGAAGATGACAGAATGAAAGAAGAGGACAGAATGACAGAAGAGGACAGAATGACAGAAGATGACAGAATGACAGAAGATGACAGAAGATGACAGAAGATGACAGAATGACAGAAGATGACAGATGATGACAGAATATGACAGAATATGACAGAATATGACAGAAGATGACAGAAGATGACAGAAGATGACAGAAGATGACAGAAGATGACAGAAGATGACAGAATGACAGAAGAGGACAGAAGATGACAGAAGATGACAGAATGACAGAAGAGGACAGAATGACAGAAGAGGACAGAATATGAAAGAGGATGACAGAAGATGACAGAATGACAGAAGATGACAGAAGATGTCAGAAGATGACAGAAGATGACAGAATATGACAGAAGAGGACAGAAGATGACAGAAGATGACAGAATATGACAGAAGATGACAGAAGGTGACAGAATGACAGAAGAGGACAGAATGACAGAAGAGGACAGAATATGACAGAAGATGACACAAGATGACAGAATGACAGAAAATGACAGAATGACAGAAGATGACAGAAGATGACAGAAGATGACAGAAGATGGCAGAAGATGACAGAAGATGACAGAATATGACAGAAGATGACAGAAGATGACAGAGTATGACAGATGATGACAGAAGATGACAGAAGATGATAGAAGATGACAGAATGACAGAAGAGGACAGAATGACAGAAGATGACAGAATGACAGAAGAGGACAGAAGATGACAGAAGATGACAGAAGATGACAGAAGATGACAGAATGACAGAAGAGGACAGAAGATGACAGAAGATGACAGAATGACAGAAGATGACAGAAGATGACAGAAGATGACAGAATGACCGAAGAGGACAGAATGACAGAAGAGGACAGAATGACAGAAGAGGACAGAATATGACAAAAGATGAGAGAAGATGACAGAATGACAGAAGATGACAGAAGATGACAGAAAATGACAGAAGATGACAGCAGATGACAGAAGATGACAGAATGACAGAAGAGGACAGAATGACAGAAGATGACAGACGATGACAGAAGATGACAGAATGACAGAAGAAGACACAAGATGACGGAAGATGACAGAAGATGACAGAATGACACAAGAGGACAGAATGACAGAAGATGACAGAATGACAGAAGAGGACAGAATGACAGAAGATGACAGAAGATGACAGAAGATGACAGGAGATGACAGAATGACAGAAGATATCAGAATGACAGAAGATGACAGAATGACAGAAGAGGACAGAATGACAGAAGATGACAGAAGTTGACAGAAGATGACAGAATGACAGAAGAGGACAGAATGACAGATGATGACAGAATGACAGAAGAGGACAGAAGATGGCAGAAGATGACAGAAGGCGACAGAAGATGACAGAAGGTGACAGAATGACAGAAGAGGACAGAATGACAGAAGATGACAGAAGATGACAGAAGATGACAAAATGACAGAAGAGGACAGAATGACAGAAGATGACAGAATGACAGAAGAGGGCAGAAGATGACAGAAGATGACAGAATGACAGAAGAGGACAGAATGACAGAAGATGACAGAATGACAGAAGAGGACAGAATGACAGAAGGTGACAGAAGATGATAGAATGACAGAAGAGGACAGAAGATGACAGAAGATGACAAAAGATGACAGAATGACAGAAGATGACAGAAGATGACAGAAGATGACAAAATGACAGAAGAGGACAGAATGACAGAAGATGACAGAAGATGACAGAATGACAGAAGAGGACAGAATGACAGAAGATGACAGAAGATGACAGAAGATGACAGAATGACAGAAGATGACAGAAGATGACACAAGATGACAAAATGACAGAAGAGGACAGAATGACAGAAGATGACAAAAGATGACAGAATGACAGAAGAGGACAGAATGACAGAAGATGACAGAGTGACAGAAGAGGACAGAATGACAGAAGATGACAGAAGATGACAGAACGACAGAAGAGGACAGAATGACAGAAGATTACAGAATATGACAGAAGATGACAGAATATGACAGAAGATGACAGAAGATGACAGAAGATGACAGAATGACAGAAGAGGACAGAATGACAGAAGATGACAGAAGATGACAGAAGATGACAGAATGACAGAAGATGACACAAGATGACGGAAGATGACAGAAGATGACAGAAGATGACAGAATGACACAAGAGGACAGAATGACAGAAGATGACAGAATGACAGAAGAGGACAGAATGACAGAAGATGACAGAAGATGAAAGAAGATGACAGAAGATGACAGAAGATGACAGAATGACAGAAGATGTCAGAATGACAGAAGATGACAGAATGACAGAAGAGGACAGAATGACAGAAGATGACAGAAGATGACAGAATGACAGAAGAGGACAGAATGACAGATGATGACAGAATGACAGAAGAGGACAGAAGATGACAGAAGATGACAGAAGACGACAGAAGATGACAGAAGGTGACAGAATGAAAGAAGAGGACAGAATGACAGAAGATGACAGAAGATGACAGAAGATGACAGAAGATGACAGAATGACAGAAGATGACAGAAGATGACAGAAGATGACAAAATGACAGAAGAGGACAGAATGACAGAAGATGACAGAATGACAGAAGAGGGCAGAAGATGACAGAAGATGACAGAATGACAGAAGAGGACAGAATGACAGAAGGTGACAGAAGATGACAGAATGACAGAAGAGGACAGAAGATGACAGAAGATGACAAAAGATGACAGAATGACAGAAGATGACAGAAGATGACAGAAGATGACAAAATGACAGAAGAGGACAGAATGACAGAAGATGACAGAGTGACAGAAGAGGACAGAATGACAGAAGATGACAGAAGATGAAAGAAGATGACAGAATGACAGAAGAGGACAGAATGACAGAAGATGACAGAATATGACAGAAGATGACAGAAGATGACAGAGTATGACAGAAGATGACAGAAGATGACAGAAGATGAAAGAAGATGACAGAATGACAGAAGAGGACAGAATGACAGAAGATGACAGAATGACAGAAGAGGACAGAAGATGACAGAAGATGACAGAATGACAGAAGATGACAGAAGATGACAGAAGATGACAAAATGACAGAAGAGGACAGAATGACAGAAGATGACAGAGTGACAGAAGAGGACAGAATGACAGAAGATGACAGAAGATGACAGAAGATGAAAGAAGATGACAGAATGACAGAAGAGGACAGAATGACAGAAGATGACAGAATGACAGAAGAGGACAGAAGATGACAGAAGATGACAGAAGATGACAGAATGACAGAAGATGACAGAAGATGACAGAAGATGACAAAATGACAGAAGAGGACAGAATGACAGAAGATGACAGAGTGACAGAAGAGGACAGAATGACAGAAGATGACAGAAGATGACAGAAGATGACAGAATGACACAAGAGGACAGAATGACAGAAGATGACAGAATGACAGAAGAGGACAGAATGACAGAAGATGACAGAAGATGACAGAAGATGACAGAAGATGACAAGATGACAGAATGACAGAAGATGTCAGAATGACAGAAGATGACAGAATGACAGAAGAGGACAGAATGACAGAAGATGACAGAAGATGACAGAAGATGATAGAATGACAGAAGAGGACAGAATGACAGATGATGACAGAATGACAGAAGATGACAGAAGAGGACAGAATGACAGAAGATGACAGAATGACAGAAGAGGACAGAATGACAGAAGATGACAGAAGATGACAGAAGATGACAGAATGACAGAAGATGACAGAATGACAGAAGAGGACAGAATGACAGAAGATGACAGAAGATGACAGAAGACGACAGAAGATGACAGAAGGTGACAGAATGACAGAAGAGGACAGAATGACAGAAGATGACAGAAGATGACAGAAGAGGACAGAATGACAGAAGATGACAGAATGACAGAAGAGGACAGAATGACAGAAGATGACAGAAGATGACAGAAGATGACAGAATGACAGAAGATGACAGAAGATGACAAAATGACAGAAGAGGACAGAATGACAGAAGATGACAGAATGACAGAAGAGGGCAGAAGATGACAGAAGATGACAGAATGACAGAAGAGGACAGAATGACAGAAGGTGACAGAAGATGACAGAATGACAGAAGAGGACAGAAGATGACAGAAGATGACAGAAGATGACAAAAGATGACAGAATGACAGAAGATGACAGAAGATGACAGAAGATGACAAAATGACAGAAGAGGACAGAATGACAGAAGATGACAGAGTGACAGAAGAGGACAGAATGACAGAAGATGACAGAAGATGAAAGAAGATGACAGAATGACAGAAGAGGACAGAATGACAGAAGATGACAGAATATGACAGAAGATGACAGAATATGACAGAAGATGACAGAAGATGACAAAAAGACAGAAGATGACAGAAGATGACAAAATGACAGAAGAGGACAGAATGACAGAAGATGACAGAATGACAGAAGAGGGCAGAAGATGACAGAAGATGACAGAATGACAGAAGAGGACAGAATGACAGAAGGTGACAGAAGATGACAGAATGACAGAAGGTGACAAAAGATGACAGAATGACAGAAGATGACAGAAGATGACAGAAGATGACAAAATGACAGAAGAGGACAGAATGACAGAAGATGACAGAGTGACAGAAGAGGACAGAATGACAGAAGATGACAGAAGAGGACAGAAGATGACAGAATGACAGAAGAGGACAGAATGACAGAAGATGACAGAATATGACAGAAGATGACAGAATATGACAGAAGATGACAGAAGATGACAGAAGATGAGAGAATGACAGAAGATGACAGAATGACAGAAGAGGACAGAATGACAGAAGATGACAGAAGATGGCAGAAGATGACAGAATGACAGAAGAGGACAGAATGACAGAAGATGACAGAAGATGACAGAAGATGACAGAATGACAGAAGATGTCAGAATGACAGAAGATGACAGAATGACAGAAGAGGACAGAATGACAGAAGATGACAGAAGATGACAGAACATGACAGAACATGACAGAATGACAGAAGATGACAGAAGATGACAGAAGAGGACAGAATGACAGAAGATGACAGGATATGACAGAAGATGACAGAATGAGAGAAGATGACAGAAGATGACAGAAGAGGACAGAATGACAGAAGATAACAGAAGATGACAGAAGATGACAGAATGACAGAAGAGGACAGAAGATGACAGAATGACAGAAGAGGGCAGAATGACAGAAGATGACAGAAGATGACAGAAGATGACAGAAGATGACAGAATATGACAGAAGATGAAAAAGATGACAGAAGATGAGAGAAGAGGACAGAATGACAGAAGATGACAGAAGATGACAGAAGATGACAGAATGACGGAAGATGACAGAAGATGACGCAAGATGACAGAAGATGACAGAAGATGACAGAATGACAGAAGAGGACATAATGACAGAAGATGACAGAAGATGACAGAAGATGACAGAATGACAGAAGATGACAGAATGACAGAAGATGACAGAATGACAGAAGAGGACACAATGACAGAAGATGACAGAAGATGACAGAAGATGACAGAATGACAGAAGAGGACAGAATGACAGAAGATGACAGAATGACAGAAGAGGACAGAATGACAGAAGATGACAGAAGATGACAGAATGACAGAAGAGGACAGAATGACAGAAGATGACAGAAGATGACAGAAGATGACAGAATGACAGAAGATGACACAAGATGACACAAGATGACAAAATGACAGAAGAGGACAGAATGACAGAAGATGATAGAGTGACAGAAGAGGACAGAATGACAGAAGATGACAGAAGATGACAGAATGACAGAAGAGGACAGAATGACAGAAGATGACAGAATATGACAGAAGATGACAGAAGATGACAGAATGACAGAAGAGGACAGAATGACAGAAGATGACAGAAGATGACAGAAGATGACAGAATGACAGAAGATGACACAAGATGACGGAAGATGACAGAAGATGACAGAAGATGACAGAATGACACAAGAGGACAGAATGACAGAAGATGACAGAATGACAGAAGAGGACAGAATGACAGAAGATGACAGAAGATGACAGAAGATGACAGAATGACAGAAGATGTCAGAATGACAGAAGATGACAGAATGACAGAAGAGGACAGAATGACAGAAGATGACAGAAGATGACAGAAGATGACAGAATGACAGAAGAGGACAGAATGACAGATGATGACAGAATGACAGAAGAGGACACAAGATGACAGAAGATGACAGAAGACGACAGAAGATGACAGAAGGTGACAGAATGACAGAAGAGGACAGAATGACAGAAGATGACAGAAGATGACAGAAGATGACAGAAGATGACAGAAGATGACAGAATGACAGAAGATGAAAGAAGATGACAGAAGATGACAAAATGACAGAAGAGGACAGAATGACAGAAGATGACAGAATGACAGAAGAGGACAGAATGACAGAAGATGTCAGAAGATGAAAGAAGATGACAGAATGACAGAAGAGGACAGAATGACAGAATATGACAGAATATGACAGAAGATGACAGAATATGACAGAAGATGACAGAAGATGACAGAAGATGACAGAATGACAGAAGAGGACAGAATGACAGAAGATGACAGAAGATGACAGAAGATGACAGAATGACAGAAGATGAAAGAAGATGAAGGAAGATGACAGAAGATGACAGAAGATGACAGAATGACAGAAGAGGACGGAATGACAGAAGATGACAGAAGATGACAGAAGATGACAGAAGATGACAGAATGACAGAAGATGTCAGAATGACAGAAGATGACAGAATGACAGAAGGGGACAGAATGACAGAAGATGACAGAAGATGACAGAACATGACAGAATGACAGAAGAGGACAGAATGACAGAAGATGACAGAATGATAGAAGAGGACAGAAGATGACAGAAGATGACAAAAGATGACAGAATGACAGAAGATGACAGAAGATGACAGAAGATGACAAAATGACAGAAGAGGACAGAATGACAGAAGATGACAGAGTGACAGAAGAGGACAGAATGAGAGAAGATGACAGAAGATGAAAGAAGATGACAGAATGACAGAAGAGGACAGAATGACAGAAGATGACAGAATATGACAGAAGATGACAGAATATGACAGAAGATGACAGAAGATGACAGAAGATGACAGAATGACAGAAGAGGACAGAATGACAGAAGATGACAGAAGATGACAGAAGATGACAGAATGACAGAAGATGACAGAAGATGACAGAAGATGACAGAAGATGACAAGATGACAGAATGACAGAAGATGTCAGAATGACAGAAGATGACAGAATGACAGAAGAGGACAGAATGACAGAAGATGACAGAAGATGACAGAAGATGATAGAATGACAGAAGAGGACAGAATGACAGATGATGACAGAATGACAGAAGATGACAGAAGAGGACAGAATGACAGAAGATGACAGAATGACAGAAGAGGACAGAATGACAGAAGATGACAGAAGATGACAGAAGATGACAGAATGACAGAAGATGACAGAATGACAGAAGAGGACAGAATGACAGAAGATGACAGAAGATGACAGAAGACGACAGAAGATGACAGAAGGTGACAGAATGACAGAAGAGGACAGAATGACAGAAGATGACAGAAGATGACAGAAGAGGACAGAATGACAGAAGATGACAGAATGACAGAAGAGGACAGAATGACAGAAGATGACAGAAGATGACAGAAGATGACAGAATGACAGAAGATGACAGAAGATGACAAAATGACAGAAGAGGACAGAATGACAGAAGATGACAGAATGACAGAAGAGGGCAGAAGATGACAGAAGATGACAGAATGACAGAAGAGGACAGAATGACAGAAGGTGACAGAAGATGACAGAATGACAGAAGAGGACAGAAGATGACAGAAGATGACAGAAGATGACAAAAGATGACAGAATGACAGAAGATGACAGAAGATGACAAAATGACAGAAGAGGACAGAATGACAGAAGATGACAGAGTGACAGAAGAGGACAGAATGACAGAAGATGACAGAAGATGAAAGAAGATGACAGAATGACAGAAGAGGACAGAATGACAGAAGATGACAGAATATGACAGAAGATGACAGAATATGACAGAAGATGACAGAAGATGACAAAAAGACAGAAGATGACAGAAGATGACAAAATGACAGAAGAGGACAGAATGACAGAAGATGACAGAATGACAGAAGAGGGCAGAAGATGACAGATTGACAGAAGAGGACAGAATGACAGAAGGTGACAGAAGATGACAGAATGACAGAAGGTGACAAAAGATGACAGAATGACAGAAGATGACAGAAGATGACAGAAGATGACAAAATGACAGAAGAGGACAGAATGACAGAAGATGACAGAGTGACAGAAGAGGACAGAATGACAGAAGATGACAGAAGAGGACAGAAGATGACAGAATGACAGAAGAGGACAGAATGACAGAAGATGACAGAATATGACAGAAGATGACAGAATATGACAGAAGATGACAGAAGATGACAGAAGATGACAGAATGACAGAAGAGGACAGAATGACAGAAGATGACAGAAGATGACAGAAGATGACAGAATGACAGAAGAGGACAGAATGACAGAAGATGACAGAAGATGACAGAAGATGACAGAATGACAGAAGATGTCAGAATGACAGAAGATGACAGAATGACAGAAGAGGACAGAATGACAGAAGATGACAGAAGATGACAGAACATGACAGAACATGACAGAATGACAGAAGATGACAGAAGATGACAGAAGAGGACAGAATGACAGAAGATGACAGGATATGACAGAAGATGACAGAATGAGAGAAGATGACAGAAGATGACAGAAGAGGACAGAATGACAGAAGATAACAGAAGATGACAGAAGATGACAGAATGACAGAAGAGGACAGAAGATGACAGAATGACAGAAGAGGGCAGAATGACAGAAGATGACAGAAGATGACAGAAGATGACAGAATATGACAGAAGATGAAAAAGATGACAGAAGATGACAGAAGAGGACAGAATGACAGAAGATGACAGAAGATGACAGAAGATGACAGAATGACGGAAGATGACAGAAGATGACGCAAGATGACAGAAGATGACAGAAGATGACAGAATGACAGAAGAGGACATAATGACAGAAGATGACAGAAGATGACAGAAGATGACAGAATGACAGAAGATGACAGAATGACAGAAGATGACAGAATGACAGAAGAGGACACAATGACAGAAGATGACAGAAGATGACAGAAGATGACAGAATGACAGAAGAGGACAGAATGACAGAAGATGACAGAATGACAGAAGAGGACAGAATGACAGAAGATGACAGAAGATGACAGAATGACAGAAGAGGACAGAATGACAGAAGATGACAGAAGATGACAGAAGATGACAGAATGACAGAAGATGACACAAGATGACAAAATGACAGAAGAGGACAGAATGACAGAAGATGACAGAAGATGACAGAATGACAGAAGAGGACAGAATGACAGAAGATGACAGAATATGACAGAAGATGACAGAAGATGACAGAATGACAGAAGATGACACAAGATGACAAAATGACAGAAGAGGACAGAATGACAGAAGATGACAGAAGATGACAGAATGACAGAAGAGGACAGAATGACAGAAGATGACAGAATATGACAGAAGATGACAGAAGATGACAGAATGACAGAAGAGGACAGAATGACAGAAGATGACAGAAGATGACAGAAGATGACAGAATGACAGAAGATGACACAAGATGACGGAAGATGACAGAAGATGACAGAAGATGACAGAATGACACAAGAGGACAGAATGACAGAAGATGACAGAATGACAGAAGAGGACAGAATGACAGAAGATGACAGAAGATGACAGAAGATGACAGAAGATGACAGAAGATGACAGAATGACAGAAGATGTCAGAATGACAGAAGATGACAGAATGACAGAAGAGGACAGAATGACAGAAGATGACAGAAGATGACAGAATGACAGAAGAGGACAGAATGACAGATGATGACAGAATGACAGAAGAGGACACAAGATGACAGAAGATGACAGAAGACGACAGAAGATGACAGAAGGTGACAGAATGACAGAAGAGGACAGAATGACAGAAGATGACAGAAGATGACAGAAGATGACAGAAGATGACAGAAGATGACAGAATGACAGAAGATGAAAGAAGATGACAGAAGATGACAAAATGACAGAAGAGGACAGAATGACAGAAGATGACAGAATGACAGAAGAGGACAGAATGACAGAAGATGTCAGAAGATGAAAGAAGATGACAGAATGACAGAAGAGGACAGAATGACAGAATATGACAGAATATGACAGAAGATGACAGAATATGACAGAAGATGACAGAAGATGACAGAATGACAGAAGAGGACAGAATGACAGAAGATGACAGAAGATGACAGAAGATGACAGAATGACAGAAGATGAAAGAAGATGAAGGAAGATGACAGAAGATGACAGAAGATGACAGAATGACAGAAGAGGACAGAATGACAGAAGATGACAGAAGATGACAGAAGATGACAGAATGACAGAAGATGACACAAGATGACAAAATGACAGAAGAGGACAGAATGACAGAAGATGACAGAGTGACAGAAGAGGACAGAATGACATAAGATGACAGAAGATGACAGAATGACAGAAGAGGACAGAATGACAGAAGATGACAGAATATGACAGAAGATGACAGAAGATGACAGAATGACAGAAGAGGACAGAATGACAGAAGATGACAGAAGATGACAGAAGATGACAGAATGACAGAAGATGACACAAGATGACGGAAGATGACAGAAGATGACAGAAGATGACAGAATGACACAAGAGGACAGAATGACAGAAGATGACAGAATGACAGAAGAGGACAGAATGACAGAAGATGACAGAAGATGACAGAAGATGACAGAAGATGACAGAAGATGACAGAATGACAGAAGATGTCAGAATGACAGAAGATGACAGAATGACAGAAGAGGACAGAATGACAGAAGATGACAGAAGATGACAGAAGATGACAGAATGACAGAAGAGGACAGAATGACAGATGATGACAGAATGACAGAAGAGGACACAAGATGACAGAAGATGACAGAAGACGACAGAAGATGACAGAAGGTGACAGAATGACAGAAGAGGACAGAATGACAGAAGATGACAGAAGATGACAGAAGATGACAGAAGATGACAGAAGATGACAGAATGACAGAAGATGAAAGAAGATGACAGAAGATGACAAAATGACAGAAGAGGACAGAATGACAGAAGATGACAGAATGACAGAAGAGGACAGAATGACAGAAGATGTCAGAAGATGAAAGAAGATGACAGAATGACAGAAGAGGACAGAATGACAGAATATGACAGAATATGACAGAAGATGACAGAATATGACAGAAGATGACAGAAGATGACAGAAGATGACAGAATGACAGAAGAGGACAGAATGACAGAAGATGACAGAAGATGACAGAAGATGACAGAATGACAGAAGATGAAAGAAGATGAAGGAAGATGACAGAAGATGACAGAAGATGACAGAATGACAGAAGAGGACGGAATGACAGAAGATGACAGAAGATGACAGAAGATGACAGAAGATGACAGAATGACAGAAGATGTCAGAATGACAGAAGATGACAGAATGACAGAAGGGGACAGAATGACAGAAGATGACAGAAGATGACAGAACATGACAGAATGACAGAAGAGGACAGAATGACAGAAGATGACAGAATGATAGAAGAGGACAGAAGATGACAGAAGATGACAAAAGATGACAGAATGACAGAAGATGACAGAAGATGACAGAAGATGACAAAATGACAGAAGAGGACAGAATGACAGAAGATGACAGAGTGACAGAAGAGGACAGAATGAGAGAAGATGACAGAAGATGAAAGAAGATGACAGAATGACAGAAGAGGACAGAATGACAGAAGATGACAGAATATGACAGAAGATGACAGAATATGACAGAAGATGACAGAAGATGACAGAAGATGACAGAATGACAGAAGAGGACAGAATGACAGAAGATGACAGAAGATGACAGAAGATGACAGAATGACAGAAGGGGACAGAATGACAGAAGATGACAGAAGATGACAGAAGATGACAGAACATGACAGAATGACAGAAGATGAGAGAAGATGACAGAAGAGGACAGAATGACAGAAGATGACAGAATATGACAGAAGAGGACAGAATGACAGAAGATAACAGAAGATGACAGAAGATGACAGAATGACAGAAGAGGACAGAAGATGACAGAATGACAGAAGAGGACAGAATGACAGAAGATGACAGAAGATGACAGAAGAAGACAGAATGACAGAAGAGGACAGAATGACAGAAGTTGACAGAAGATGACAGAAGATGACAGAAGATGACAGAATGACAGAAGAGGACAGAATGACAGAAGAGGACATAAGATGACAGAATGACAGAAGAAGACAGAAGAGGACAGAAGATGACAGAATGACAGAAGAGGACAGAAGATGACAGAAGATGACAGAATGACAGAAGAGGACAGAATGACAGAAGAGGACAGAATGACAGAAGATGACAGAATGACAGAAGATGACAGAAGATGACAGAAGATGACAGAATGACAGAAGATGACAGAAGATGACAGAATATGACAGAATATGACAGAAGATGACAGAAGATGACAGAATGACAGAAGATGACAGAAGATGACAGCAGATGGCAGAAGATGACAGAAGATGACAGAAGATGACAGAATGACAGAAGAGGACAGAATGACAGAAGAGGACAGAATATGATAGAGGATGACAGAAGATGACAGAATGACAGAAGATGACAGAAGATGTCAGAAGGACAGAAGATGACAGAATGACAGAAGATGAAAGAACATGACAGAAGATGACAGAAGATGACAGAATATGACAGAAGAGGACAGAAGATGACAGAAGATGACAGAAGATGACAGAAGATGACAGAATATGACAGAAGATGACAGAATGACAGAAGAGGACAGAATGACAGAAGAGGACAGAATATGACAGAAGATGACACAAGATGACAGAATGACAGAAAATGACAGAAGAGGACAGAATATGACAGAAGAGGACAGAATGATAGAAGATGACAGAAGGTGACAGAAGATGGCAGAAGATGACAGAAGATGACAGAATATGACAGAAGATGACAGAAGATGACAGAGTATGACAGAAGATGACAGAAGATGACAGAAGATGACAGAATGACAGAAGAGGACAGAATGACAGAAGATGACAGAATGACAGAAGAGGACAGAAGATGACAGAGGATGACAGAAGATGACAGAAGATGACAGAATGACAGAAGAGGACAGAAGATGACAGAAGATGACAGAATGACAGAAGATGACAGAAGATGACAGAAGATGACAGAAGATGACAGAATTACAGAAGAGGACAGAATGACAGAAGAGGACAGAAGATGACAGAATGACAGAAGAGGACAGAAGATGACAGAAGATGACAGAAGATGACAGAATGACAGAAGAGGACAGAATGACAGAAGAGGACAGAATGACAGAAGATGACAGAATGACAGAAGATGACAGAAGATGACAGAAGATGACAGAATGACAGAAGATGACAGAAGATGAGAGTAGATGACAGAAGATGACATAAGATGACAGAAGATGACAGAAGATGACAGAATGACAGAAGAGGACAGAAGATGACAGAAGATGACAGAAGATGACAGATTGACAGAAGAGGACAGAATGACAGAAGAGGACAGAATATGATAGAGGATGACAGAAGATGACAGAATGACAGAAGAGGACAGAAGATGACAGAAGATGACAGAAGATGACAGATTGACAGAAGAGGACAGAATGACAGAAGAGGACAGAATATGATAGAGGATGACAGAAGATGACAGAATGACAGAAGATGACAGAAGATGACAGAATATGACAGAAGAGGACAGAAGATGACAGAAGATGACAGAAGATGACAGAAGATGACAGAATGACAGAAGAGGACAGAATGACAGAAGAGGACAGAATATGACAGAAGATGACACAAGATGACAGAATGACAGAAAATGACAGAAGAGGACAGAACATGACAGAAGAGGACAGAATGACAGAAGATGACAGAAGATGACAGAAGATGACAGAATATGACAGAAGATGACAGAATATGACAGAAGATGACAGAAGATGACAGAAGATGACAGAAGATGACAGAATGACAGAAGATGACACAAGATGACGGAAGATGACAGAAGATGACAGAAGATGACAGAATGACACAAGAGGACAGAATGACAGAAGATGACAGAATGACAGAAGAGGACAGAATGACAGAAGATGACAGAAGATGACAGAAGATGACAGAAGATGACAGAAGATGACAGAATGACAGAAGATGTCAGAATGACAGAAGATGACAGAATGACAGAAGAGGACAGAATGACAGAAGATGACAGAAGATGACAGAATGACAGAAGAGGACAGAATGACAGAGGATGACAGAATGACAGAAGAGGACAGAAGATGACAGAAGATGATAGAAGACGACAGAAGATGACAGAAGGTGACAGAATGACAGAAGAGGACAGAATGACAGAAGATGACAGAAGATGACAGAAGATGACAGAAGATGACAGAATGACAGAATATGACAGAAGATGTCAGAAGATGACAGAAGATGACAGAATGACAGAAGAGGACAGCATGACAGAAGATGACAGAAGATGACAGAAGATGACAGAATGACAGAAGAGGACAGAATGACAGAAGATGACAGAAGATGACAGAAGATGACAGAAGATGACAGAATGACAGAAGATGTCAGAATGACAGAAGATGACAGAATGACAGAAGAGGACAGAATGACAGAAGATGACAGAAGATGACAGAACATGACAGAATGACAGAAGATGACAGAAGATGACAGAAGAGGACAGAATGACAGAAGATGACAGGATATGACAGAAGATGACAGAATGACAGAAGATGACAGAAGATGACAGAAGAGGACAGAATGACAGAAGATAACAGAAGATGACAGAAGATGACAGAATGACAGAAGAGGACAGAAGATGACAGAATGACAGAAGAGGACAGAATGACAGAAGATGACAGAAGATGACAGAAGATGACAGAAGATGACAGAAGATGACAGAATATGACAGAAGATGAAAAAGATGACAGAAGATGACAGAAGAGGACAGAATGACAGAAGATGACAGAAGATGACAGAAGATGACAGAATGACGGAAGATGACAGAAGATGACAGAAGATGACAGAATGACAGAAGATGACAGAATGACAGAAGAGGACACAATGACAGAAGATGACAGAAGATGACAGAAGATGACAGAATGACAGAAGAGGACAGAATGACAGAAGATGACAGAATGACAGAAGAGGACAGAATGACAGAAGATGACAGAAGATGACAGAATGACAGAAGAGGACAGAATGACAGAAGATGACAGAAGATGACAGAATGACAGAAGATGACAGAAGATGACACAAGATGACAAAATGACAGAAGAGGACAGAATTACAGAAGATGACAGAGTGACAGAAGAGGACAGAATGACAGAAGTTGACAGAATATGACAGAAGATGACAGAATATGACAGAAGATGACAGAAGATGACAGAAGATGACAGAATGACAGAAGAGGACAGAATGACAGAAGATGACAGAAGATGACAGAAGATGACAGAATGACAGAAGATGACGGAAGATGACAGAAGATGACAGAATGACACAAGAGGACAGAATGACAGAAGATGACAGAATGACAGAAGAGGACAGAATGACAGAAGATGACAGAAGATGACAGAAGATGACAGAAGATGACAGAATGACAGAAGATGTCAGAATGACAGAAGATGACAGAATGACAGAAGAGGACAGAATGACAGAAGATGACAGAAGATGACAGAAGATGACAGAATGACAGAAGAGGACAGAATGACAGATGATGACAGAATGACAGAAGAGGACAGAAAATGACAGAAGATGACAGAAGACGACAGAAGATGACAGAAGGTGACAGAATGACAGAAGAGGACAGAATGACAGAAGATGACAGAAGATGACAGAAGATGACAGAAGATGACAGAATGACAGAAGATGAAAGAAGATGACAGAAGATGACAAAATGACAGAAGAGGACAGAATGACAGAAGATGACAGAATGACAGAAGAGGACAGAATGACAGAAGATGACAGAAGATGAAAGAAGATGACAGAATGACAGAAGAGGACAGAATGACAGAAGATGACAGAATATGACAGAAGATGACAGAATATGACAGAAGATGACAGAAGATGACAGAAGATGACAGAATGACAGAAGAGGACAGAATGACAGAAGATGACAGAAGATGACAGAATGACAGAAGATGAAAGAAGATGACAGAATGACAGAAGATGACAGAGTGACAGAAGAGGACAGAATGACAGAAGATGACAGAATATGACAGAAGATGACAGAATATGACAGAAGATGACAGAATGACAGAAGATGACAGAGTGACAGAAGAGGACAGAATGACAGAAGATGACAGAAGAGGACAGAAGATGACAGAATGACAGAAGAGGACAGAATGACAGAAGATGACAGAATATGACAGAAGATGACAGAATATGACAGAAGATGACAGAAGATGACAGAAGATGACAGAATGACAGAAGATGACAGAAGATGACAGAAGATGATAGAAGATGACAGAAGATGACAGAATGACAGAAGAGGACAGAAGATGACAGAAGATGACAGAATGACAGAAGATGACAGAATGACAGAAGAGGACAGAATGACAGAAGATGACAGAATGACAGAAGAGGACAGAATGACAGAAGATGATAGAAGATGACAGAAGATGACAGAATGACAGAAGATGACAGAAGATGACAGAAGATGACAAAATGACAGAAGAGGACAGAATGACAGAAGATGACAGAATGACAGAAGATGACAGAAGATGACAGAAGATGAAAGAAGATGACAGAATGACAGAAGAGGACAGAATGACAGAAGATGACAGAATGACAGAAGAGGACAGAAGATGACAGAAGAGGACAGAAGATGACAGAATGACAGAAGAGGACAGAAGATGACAGAAGATGACAGAATGTCAGAAGCTGACAGAAGATGACAGAAGATGACAGAAGATGACAGAATGACCGAAGAGGACAGAATGACAGAAGAGGACAGAATGACAGAAGAGGACAGAATATGACAAAAGATGACAGAAGATGACAGAATGACAGAAGATGACAGAAGATGACAGAAAATGACAGAAGATGACAGAAGATGACAGAATGACAGAAGAGGAAAGAATGACAGAAGATGACAGAATGACAGAAGATGACAGAATGACAGATGAGGACAGAAGATGACAGAAGATGTCAGAAGGACAGAAGATGACAGAATGACAGAAGATGAAAGAACATGACAGAAGATGACAGAAGATGACAGAATATGACAGAAGAGGACAGAAGATGACAGAAGATGACAGAATATGACAGAAGAAGACAGAAGATGACAGAATGACAGAAGAGGACAGAATGACAGAAGAGGACAGAATATGACAGAAGATGACACAAGATGACAGAATGACAGAAAATGACAGAAGAGGACAGAATATGACAGAAGAGGACAGAATGATAGAAGATGACAGAAGGTGACAGAAGATGGCAGAAGATGACAGAAGATGACAGACTATGACAGAAGATGACAGAGTATGACAGAAGATGACAGAAGATGACAGAAGATGACAGAAGATGACAGAATGACAGAAGAGGACAGAATGACAGAAGATGACAGAATGACAGAAGAGGACAGAAGATAACAGAGGATGACAGAAGATGACAGAAGATGACAGAATGACAGAAGAGGACAGAAGATGACAGAATGACAGAAGATGACAGAAATGACAGAAGATGACAGAATTACAGAAGAGGACAGAATGACAGAAGAGGACAGAAGATGACAGAATGACAGAAGAGGACAGAAGATGACAGAAGATGACAGAATGACAGAAGAGGACAGAATGACAGAAGAGGACAGAATGACAGAAGATGACAGAATGACAGAAGATGACAGAAGATGACAGAAGATGACAGAATGAAAGAAGATGACAGAAGATGAGAGTAGATGACAGAAGATGACATAAGATGACAGAAGATGACAGAAGATGACAGAATGAAAGAAGAGGACAGAAGATGACAGAAGATGACAGAAGATGACAGAATGACAGAAGAGGACAGAATATGATAGAGGATGACAGAAGATGACAGAATGACAGAAGATGACAGAAGATGTCAGAAGGACAGAAGATGACAGAATGACAGAAGATGACAGAAGATGACAGAAGATGACAGAATATGACAGAAGAGGACAGAAGATGACAGAATATGACAGAAGATGACAGAAGATGACAGAATGACAGAAAATGACAGAAGAGGACAGAACATGACAGAAGAGGACAGAATGACAGAAGATGACAGAAGATGACAGAATGACAGAAAATGACAGAAGAGGACAGAACATGACAGAAGAGGACAGAATGACAGAAGATGACAGAAGATGACAGAAGATGACAGAATATGACAGAAGATGACACAAGATGACAGAATGACAGAAAATGACAGAAGAGGACAGAACATGACAGAAGAGGACAGAATGACAGAAGATGACAGAAGATGACAGAAGATGACAGAAGATGGCAGAAGATGACAGAAGATGACAGAATATGACAAAAGATGACAGAAGATGACAGAATGACAGAAGAGGACAGAATGACAGAAGATGACAGAAGATGACAGAAGATGACAGAAGATGAAAGAAGATGACAGAATGACAGAAGAGGACAGAATGACAGATGACAGAATGACAGAAGAGAACAGAAGATGACAGAAGATGACAGAAGATGACAGAAGATGACAGAATGACAGAAGAGGACAGAAGATGACAGAAGATGACAGAATGACAGAAGATGACAGAAGATGACAGAAGATGACAGAAGGTGACAGAAGATGACAGAATGACCGAAGAGGACAGAATGCCAGAAGAGGACAGAATGACAGAAGAGGACAGAATATGACAAAAGATGACAGAAGATGACAGAATGACAGAAGATGACAGAAGATGACAGAAGATGACAGAATGACAGAAGAGGACAGAAGATGACAGAGGATGACAGAAGATGACAGAAGATGACAGAATGACAGAAGAGGACAGAAGATGACAGAAGATGACAGAATGACAGAAGATGACAGAAGATGACAGAAGATGACAGAAGATGACAGAATTACAGAAGAGGACAGAATGACAGAAGAGGACAGAAGATGACAGAATGACAGAAGAGGACAGAAGATGACAGAAGATGACAGAAGATGACAGAATGACAGAAGAGGACAGAATGACAGAAGAGGACAGAATGACAGAAGATGACAGAATGACAGAAGATGACAGAATGACAGAAGATGACAGAAGATGACAGAAGATGACAGAATGACAGAAGATGACAGAAGATGAGAGTAGATGACAGAAGATGACATAAGATGACAGAAGATGACAGAAGATGACAGAATGACAGAAGAGGACAGAAGATGACAGAAGATGACAGAAGATGACAGAATGACAGAAGAGGACAGAATATGATAGAGGATGACAGAAGATGACAGAATGACAGAAGATGACAGAAGATGTCAGAAGGACAGAAGATGACAGAATGACAGAAGATGACAGAAGATGACAGAAGATGACAGAATATGACAGAAGAGGACAGAAGATGACAGAAGATGACAGAATATGACAGAAGATGACAGAAGATGACAGAATGACAGAAAATGACAGAAGAGGACAGAACATGACAGAAGAGGACAGAATGACAGAAGATGACAGAAGATGACAGAAGATGACAGAATGACAGAAAATGACAGAAGAGGACAGAACATGACAGAAGAGGACAGAATGACAGAAGATGACAGAAGATGACAGAAGATGACAGAATATGACAGAAGATGACACAAGATGACAGAATGACAGAAAATGACAGAAGAGGACAGAACATGACAGAAGAGGACAGAATGACAGAAGATGACAGAAGATGACAGAAGATGACAGAAGATGGCAGAAGATGGCAGAAGATGACAGAATATGACAAAAGATGACAGAAGATGACAGAATGACAGAAGAGGACAGAATGACAGAAGATGACAGAAGATGACAGAAGATGACAGAAGATGAAAGAAGATGACAGAATGACAGAAGAGGACAGAATGACAGATGACAGAATGACAGAAGAGGACAGAAGATGACAGAAGATGACAGAAGATGACAGAATGACAGAAGAGGGCAGAAGATGACAGAAGATGACAGAATGACAGAAGATGACAGAAGATGACAGAAGATGACAGAAGATGACAGAAGATGACAGAAGATGACAGAATGACCGAAGAGGACAGAATGCCAGAAGAGGACAGAATGACAGAAGAGGACAGAATATGACAAAAGATGACAGAAGATGACAGAAGATGACAAAAGATGACAGAATGACAGAAGAGGACAGAAGATGACAGAGGATGACAGAAGATGACAGAAGATGACAGAATGACAGAAGAGGACAGAAGATGACAGAAGATGACAGAAGATGACAGAAGATGACAGAAGATGACAGAAGATGACAGAAGATGACAGAATTACAGAAGAGGACAGAATGACAGAAGAGGACAGAAGATGACAGAATGACAGAAGAGGACAGAAGATGACAGAAGATGACAGAAGATGACAGAATGACAGAAGAGGACAGAATGACAGAAGAGGACAGAATGACAGAAGATGACAGAATGACAGAAGATGACAGAAGATGACAGAATGACAGAAGATGACAGAAGATGAGAGTAGATGACAGAAGATGACATAAGATGACAGAAGATGACAGAAGATGACAGAATGACAGAAGAGGACAGAAGATGACAGAAGATGACAGAAGATGACAGAAGATGACAGATTGACAGAAGAGGACAGAATGACAGAAGAGGACAGAATATGATAGAGGATGACAGAAGATGACAGAATGACAGAAGATGACAGAAGATGTCAGAAGATGACAGAATGACCGAAGAGGACAGAATGCCAGAAGAGGACAGAATGACAGAAGAGGACAGAATATGACAAAAGATGACAGAAGATGACAGAAGATGACAAAAGATGACAGAATGACAGAAGAGGACAGAAGATGACAGAGGATGACAGAAGATGACAGAAGATGACAGAAGATGACAGAAGATGACAGAAGATGACAGAATGACCGAAGAGGACAGAATGCCAGAAGAGGACAGAATGACAGAAGAGGACAGAATATGACAAAAGATGACAGAAGATGACAGAAGATGACAAAAGATGACAGAATGACAGAAGAGGACAGAAGATGACAGAGGATGACAGAAGATGACAGAATGACAGAAGAGGACAGAAGATGACAGAAGATGACAGAATGACAGAAGATGACAGAAGATGACAGAAGATGACAGAAGATGACAGAAGATGACAGAATTACAGAAGAGGACAGAATGACAGAAGAGGACAGAAGATGACAGAATGACAGAAGAGGACAGAAGATGACAGAAGATGACAGAAGATGACAGAATGACAGAAGAGGACAGAATGACAGAAGAGGACAGAATGACAGAAGATGACAGAATGACAGAAGATGACAGAAGATGACAGAATGACAGAAGATGACAGAAGATGAGAGTAGATGACAGAAGATGACATAAGATGACAGAAGATGACAGAAGATGACAGAATGACAGAAGAGGACAGAAGATGACAGAAGATGACAGAAGATGACAGATTGACAGAAGAGGACAGAATGACAGAAGAGGACAGAATATGATAGAGGATGACAGAAGATGACAGAATGACAGAAGATGACAGAAGATGTCAGAAGGACAGAAGATGACAGAATGACAGAAGATGACAGGAGATGACAGAAGATGACAGAAGATGACAGAATATGACAGAAGAGGACAGAAGATGACAGAAGATGACAGAATATGACAGAAGATGACAGAAGATGACAGAATGACAGAAGAGGACAGAATGACAGAAGAGGACAGAATATGACAGAAGATGACACAAGATGACAGAATGACAGAAAATGACAGAAGAGGACAGAACATGACAGAAGAGGACAGAATGACAGAAGATGACAGAAGATGACAAAAGATGACAGAAGATGGCAGAAGATGACAGAAGATGACAGAATATGACAAAAGATGACAGAAGATGACAGAATGACAGAAGAGGACAGAATGACAGAAGATGACAGAAGATTTCAGAAGATGACAGAATGACAGAAGAGGACAGAATGACAGATGACAGAATGACAGAAGAGGACAGAAGATGACAGAAGATGACAGAAGATGACAGAAGATGACAGAATGACAGAAGAGGACAGAAGATGACAGAAGATGACAGAATGACAGAAGATGACAGAAGATGACAGAAGATGACAGAAGATGACAGAATGACCGAAGAGGACAGAATGCCAGAAGAGGACAGAATGACAGAAGATGACAGAAGATGACAGAAAATGACAGAATGACAGAAGAGGAAAGAATGACAGAAGATGACAGAATGACAGAAGATGACAGAATGACAGATGAGGACAGAAGATGACAGAAGATGACAGAAGATGACAGAAGATGACAGAATGACAGAAGAGGACAGAAGATGACAGAATGACAGAAGAGGACAGAAGATGACAGAAGATGACAGAAGATGACAGAAGATGACAGAATGACAGAAGAGGTCAGAAGATGACAGAAGATGACAGAATGACAGAAGATGACAGAAGATGACAGAAAATGACAGAAGATGACAGAAGATGACAGAAGATGACAGAATGACAGAAGAGGAAAGAATGACAGAAGATGACAGAATGACAGAAGATGACAGAATGACAGATGAGGACAGAAGATGACAGAAGATGACAGAAGATGACAGAAGATGACAGAATGACAGAAGAGGACAGAAGATGACAGAATGACAGAAGAGGACAGAAGATGACAGAAGATGACAGAAGATGACAGAATGACAGAAGAGGTCAGAAGATGACAGAAGATGACAGAAGATGACAGAAGATAACAGAAGAGGACAGAATGACAGAAGAGGACAGAATGACAGAAGATGACAGAAGATGACAGAAGATGACAGAAGATGAAAAGATGACAGAATATGACAGAAGATGACAGAAGATGACAGAATATGACAGAAGATGACAGAATGACAGAAGAGGACAGAATGGCAGAAGAGGACAGAATATGCCAGAAGATGACAGAAGGTGACAGAATGACAGAAGATGACAGAAGATGACAGAAGATCACAGAAGATGACAGAAGATGACAGAATGACAGAAGAGGACAGAATGACAGAAGATGACAGAATGACAGAAGAGGACAGAATGACAGAAGATGACAGAAGATGACACAAGATGACAGAATGACAGAAGAGGACAGAATGACAGAAGATGACAGAATGACGGAAGATGACAGAGGATGACAGAAGATGACAGAAGATGACAGAAGATGACAGAATGACAGATGAGGAAAGAAGATGACAGAAGATGGCAGAAGATGACAGAAGATGACAGAATGACAGAAGAGGACAGAATGACAGAAGATGACAGAATGACAGAAGAGGACAGAATGACAGAAGATGACAGAAGATGACAGAAGATGACAGAATATGACAGAAGAGGACAGAAGATGACAGAAGATGACAGAATATGACAGAAGATGACAGAAGATGACAGAATGACAGAAAATGACAGAAGAGGACAGAACATGACAGAAGAGGACAGAATGACAGAAGATGACAGAAGATGACAGAAGATGACAGAATGACAGAAAATGACAGAAGAGGACAGAACATGACAGAAGAGGACAGAATGACAGAAGATGACAGAAGATGACAGAAGATGACAGAATATGACAGAAGATGACACAAGATGACAGAATGACAGAAAATGACAGAAGAGGACAGAACATGACAGAAGAGGACAGAATGACAGAAGATGACAGAAGATGACAGAAGATGACAGAAGATGGCAGAAGATGGCAGAAGATGACAGAATATGACAAAAGATGACAGAAGATGACAGAATGACAGAAGAGGACAGAATGACAGAAGATGACAGAAGATGACAGAAGATGACAGAAGATGAAAGAAGATGACAGAATGACAGAAGAGGACAGAATGACAGATGACAGAATGACAGAAGAGGACAGAAGATGACAGAAGATGACAGAAGATGACAGAATGACAGAAGAGGGCAGAAGATGACAGAAGATGACAGAATGACAGAAGATGACAGAAGATGACAGAAGATGACAGAAGATGACAGAAGATGACAGAAGATGACAGAATGACCGAAGAGGACAGAATGCCAGAAGAGGACAGAGTGACAGAAGAGGACAGAATATGACAAAAGATGACAGAAGATGACAGAAGATGACAAAAGATGACAGAATGACAGAAGAGGACAGAAGATGACAGAGGATGACAGAAGATGACAGAAGATGACAGAATGACAGAAGAGGACAGAAGATGACAGAAGATGACAGAAGATGACAGAAGATGACAGAAGATGACAGAAGATGACAGAAGATGACAGAATTACAGAAGAGGACAGAATGACAGAAGAGGACAGAAGATGACAGAATGACAGAAGAGGACAGAAGATGACAGAAGATGACAGAAGATGACAGAATGACAGAAGAGGACAGAATGACAGAAGAGGACAGAATGACAGAAGATGACAGAATGACAGAAGATGACAGAAGATGACAGAATGACAGAAGATGACAGAAGATGAGAGTAGATGACAGAAGATGACATAAGATGACAGAAGATGACAGAAGATGACAGAATGACAGAAGAGGACAGAAGATGACAGAAGATGACAGAAGATGACAGAAGATGACAGATTGACAGAAGAGGACAGAATGACAGAAGAGGACAGAATATGATAGAGGATGACAGAAGATGACAGAATGACAGAAGATGACAGAAGATGTCAGAAGATGACAGAATGACCGAAGAGGACAGAATGCCAGAAGAGGACAGAATGACAGAAGAGGACAGAATATGACAAAAGATGACAGAAGATGACAGAAGATGACAAAAGATGACAGAATGACAGAAGAGGACAGAAGATGACAGAGGATGACAGAAGATGACAGAAGATGACAGAAGATGACAGAAGATGACAGAAGATGACAGAATGACCGAAGAGGACAGAATGCCAGAAGAGGACAGAATGACAGAAGAGGACAGAATATGACAAAAGATGACAGAAGATGACAGAAGATGACAAAAGATGACAGAATGACAGAAGAGGACAGAAGATGACAGAGGATGACAGAAGATGACAGAATGACAGAAGAGGACAGAAGATGACAGAAGATGACAGAATGACAGAAGATGACAGAAGATGACAGAAGATGACAGAAGATGACAGAAGATGACAGAATTACAGAAGAGGACAGAATGACAGAAGAGGACAGAAGATGACAGAATGACAGAAGAGGACAGAAGATGACAGAAGATGACAGAAGATGACAGAATGACAGAAGAGGACAGAATGACAGAAGAGGACAGAATGACAGAAGATGACAGAATGACAGAAGATGACAGAAGATGACAGAATGACAGAAGATGACAGAAGATGAGAGTAGATGACAGAAGATGACATAAGATGACAGAAGATGACAGAAGATGACAGAATGACAGAAGAGGACAGAAGATGACAGAAGATGACAGAAGATGACAGATTGACAGAAGAGGACAGAATGACAGAAGAGGACAGAATATGATAGAGGATGACAGAAGATGACAGAATGACAGAAGATGACAGAAGATGTCAGAAGGACAGAAGATGACAGAATGACAGAAGATGACAGGAGATGACAGAAGATGACAGAAGATGACAGAATATGACAGAAGAGGACAGAAGATGACAGAAGATGACAGAATATGACAGAAGATGACAGAAGATGACAGAATGACAGAAGAGGACAGAATGACAGAAGAGGACAGAATATGACAGAAGATGACACAAGATGACAGAATGACAGAAAATGACAGAAGAGGACAGAACATGACAGAAGAGGACAGAATGACAGAAGATGACAGAAGATGACAAAAGATGACAGAAGATGGCAGAAGATGACAGAAGATGACAGAATATGACAAAAGATGACAGAAGATGACAGAATGACAGAAGAGGACAGAATGACAGAAGATGACAGAAGATTTCAGAAGATGACAGAATGACAGAAGAGGACAGAATGACAGATGACAGAATGACAGAAGAGGACAGAAGATGACAGAAGATGACAGAAGATGACAGAAGATGACAGAATGACAGAAGAGGACAGAAGATGACAGAAGATGACAGAATGACAGAAGATGACAGAAGATGACAGAAGATGACAGAAGATGACAGAATGACCGAAGAGGACAGAATGCCAGAAGAGGACAGAATGACAGAAGATGACAGAAGATGACAGAAAATGACAGAATGACAGAAGAGGAAAGAATGACAGAAGATGACAGAATGACAGAAGATGACAGAATGACAGATGAGGACAGAAGATGACAGAAGATGACAGAAGATGACAGAAGATGACAGAATGACAGAAGAGGACAGAAGATGACAGAATGACAGAAGAGGACAGAAGATGACAGAAGATGACAGAAGATGACAGAAGATGACAGAATGACAGAAGAGGTCAGAAGATGACAGAAGATGACAGAATGACAGAAGATGACAGAAGATGACAGAAAATGACAGAAGATGACAGAAGATGACAGAAGATGACAGAATGACAGAAGAGGAAAGAATGACAGAAGATGACAGAATGACAGAAGATGACAGAATGACAGATGAGGACAGAAGATGACAGAAGATGACAGAAGATGACAGAAGATGACAGAATGACAGAAGAGGACAGAAGATGACAGAATGACAGAAGAGGACAGAAGATGACAGAAGATGACAGAAGATGACAGAAGATGACAGAATGACAGAAGAGGTCAGAAGATGACAGAAGATGACAGAAGATGACAGAAGATAACAGAAGAGGACAGAATGACAGAAGAGGACAGAATGACAGAAGATGACAGAAGATGACAGAAGATGACAGAAGATGAAAAGATGACAGAATATGACAGAAGATGACAGAAGATGACAGAATATGACAGAAGATGACAGAATGACAGAAGAGGACAGAATGGCAGAAGAGGACAGAATATGCCAGAAGATGACAGAAGGTGACAGAATGACAGAAGATGACAGAAGATGACAGAAGATCACAGAAGATGACAGAAGATGACAGAATGACAGAAGAGGACAGAATGACAGAAGATGACAGAATGACAGAAGAGGACAGAATGACAGAAGATGACAGAAGATGACACAAGATGACAGAATGACAGAAGAGGACAGAATGACAGAAGATGACAGAATGACGGAAGATGACAGAGGATGACAGAAGATGACAGAAGATGACAGAAGATGACAGAATGACAGATGAGGAAAGAAGATGACAGAAGATGGCAGAAGATGACAGAAGATGACAGAATGACAGAAGAGGACAGAATGACAGAAGATGACAGAATGACAGAAGAGGACAGAATGACAGAAGATGATAGAAGATGACAGAAGATGACAGAATGACAGAAGAGGACAGAAGATGACAGAAGATGACAGAATGACAGAAGATGACAGAATGACAGAAGAGGACAGAATGACAGAAGATGACAGAATGACAGAAGAGGACAGAATGACAGAAGATGATAGAAGATGACAGAAGATGACAGAATGACAGAAGATGACAGAAGATGACAGAAGATGACAAAATGACAGAAGAGGACAGAATGACAGAAGATGACAGAATGACAGAAGATGACAGAAGATGACAGAAGATGAAAGAAGATGACAGAATGACAGAAGACGACAGAATGACAGAAGATGACAGAATGACAGAAGAGGACAGAAGATGACAGAAGATGACAGAAGATGACAGAATGACAGAAGAGGACAGAAGATGACAGAAGATGACAGAATGTCAGAAGCTGACAGAAGATGACAGAAGATGACAGAAGATGACAGAATGACCGAAGAGGACAGAATGACAGAAGAGGACAGAATGACAGAAGAGGACAGAATATGACAAAAGATGACAGAAGATGACAGAATGACAGAAGATGACAGAAGATGACAGAAAATGACAGAAGATGACAGAATGACAGAAGAGGAAAGAATGACAGAAGATGACAGAATGACAGAAGATGACAGAATGACAGATGAGGACAGAAGATGACAGAAGATGTCAGAAGGACAGAAGATGACAGAATGACAGAAGATGAAAGAACATGACAGAAGATGACAGAAGATGACAGAATATGACAGAAGAGGACAGAAGATGACAGAAGATGACAGAATATGACAGAAGAAGACAGAAGATGACAGAATGACAGAAGAGGACAGAATGACAGAAGAGGACAGAATATGACAGAAGATGACACAAGATGACAGAATGACAGAAAATGACAGAAGAGGACAGAATATGACAGAAGAGGACAGAATGATAGAAGATGACAGAAGGTGACAGAAGATGGCAGAAGATGACAGAAGATGACAGAATATGACAGAAGATGACAGAGTATGACAGAAGATGACAGAAGATGACAGAAGATGACAGAAGATGACAGAATGACAGAAGAGGACAGAATGACAGAAGATGACAGAATGACAGAAGAGGACAGAAGATGACAGAGGATGACAGAAGATGACAGAAGATGACAGAATGACAGAAGAGGACAGAAGATGACAGAATGACAGAAGATGACAGAAATGACAGAAGATGACAGAATTACAGAAGAGGACAGAAGATGACAGAATGACAGAAGAGGACAGAAGATGACAGAAGATGACAGAATGACAGAAGAGGACAGAATGACAGAAGAGGACAGAATGACAGAAGATGACAGAATGACAGAAGATGACAGAAGATGACAGAAGATGACAGAATGAAAGAAGATGACAGAAGATGAGAGTAGATGACAGAAGATGACATAAGATGACAGAAGATGACAGAATGACAGAAGAGGACAGAAGATGACAGAAGATGACAGAAGATGACAGAATGACAGAAGAGGACAGAATATGATAGAGGATGACAGAAGATGACAGAATGACAGAAGATGACAGAAGATGTCAGAAGGACAGAAGATGACAGAATGACAGAAGATGACAGAAGATGACAGAAGATGACAGAATATGACAGAAGAGGACAGAAGATGACAGAATATGACAGAAGATGACAGAAGATGACAGAATGACAGAAAATGACAGAAGAGGACAGAACATGACAGAAGAGGACAGAATGACAGAAGATGACAGAAGATGACAGAAGATGACAGAATGACAGAAAATGACAGAAGAGGACAGAACATGACAGAAGAGGACAGAATGACAGAAGATGACAGAAGATGACAGAAGATGACAGAATATGACAGAAGATGACACAAGATGACAGAATGACAGAAAATGACAGAAGAGGACAGAACATGACAGAAGAGGACAGAATGACAGAAGATGACAGAAGATGACAGAAGATGACAGAAGATGGCAGAAGATGACAGAAGATGACAGAATATGACAAAAGATGACAGAAGATGACAGAATGACAGAAGAGGACAGAATGACAGAAGATGACAGAAGATGACAGAAGATGACAGAAGATGAAAGAAGATGACAGAATGACAGAAGAGGACAGAATGACAGATGACAGAATGACAGAAGAGAACAGAAGATGACAGAAGATGACAGAAGATGACAGAATGACAGAAGAGGACAGAAGATGACAGAAGATGACAGAATGACAGAAGATGACAGAAGATGACAGAAGATGACAGAAGGTGACAGAAGATGACAGAATGACCGAAGAGGACAGAATGCCAGAAGAGGACAGAATGACAGAAGAGGACAGAATATGACAAAAGATGACAGAAGATGACAGAATGACAGAAGATGACAGAAGATGACAGAAGATGACAGAATGACAGAAGAGGACAGAAGATGACAGAGGATGACAGAAGATGACAGAAGATGACAGAATGACAGAAGAGGACAGAAGATGACAGAAGATGACAGAATGACAGAAGATGACAGAAGATGACAGAAGATGACAGAAGATGACAGAATTACAGAAGAGGACAGAATGACAGAAGAGGACAGAAGATGACAGAATGACAGAAGAGGACAGAAGATGACAGAAGATGACAGAAGATGACAGAATGACAGAAGAGGACAGAATGACAGAAGAGGACAGAATGGCAGAAGATGACAGAATGACAGAAGATGACAGAATGACAGAAGATGACAGAAGATGACAGAAGATGACAGAATGACAGAAGATGACAGAAGATGAGAGTAGATGACAGAAGATGACATAAGATGACAGAAGATGACAGAAGATGACAGAATGACAGAAGAGGACAGAAGATGACAGAAGATGACAGAATGACAGAAGAGGACAGAAGATGTCAGAAGGACAGAAGATGACAGAATGACAGAAGATGACAGAAGATGACAGAAGATGACAGAATATGACAGAAGAGGACAGAAGAGGACAGAAGATGACAGAAGATGACAGAATATGACAGAAGATGACAGAAGATGACAGAATGACAGAAAATGACAGAAGAGGACAGAACATGACAGAAGAGGACAGAATGACAGAAGATGACAGAAGATGACAGAAGATGACAGAAGATGACAGAATGACAGAAAATGACAGAAGAGGACAGAACATGACAGAAGAGGACAGAATGACAGAAGATGACAGAAGATGACAGAAGATGACAGAATATGACAGAAGATGACACAAGATGACAGAATGACAGAAAATGACAGAAGAGGACAGAACATGACAGAAGAGGACAGAATGACAGAAGATGACAGAAGATGACAGAAGATGACAGAAGATGGCAGAAGATGGCAGAAGATGACAGAATATGACAAAAGATGACAGAAGATGACAGAATGACAGAAGAGGACAGAATGACAGAAGATGACAGAAGATGACAGAAGATGACAGAAGATGAAAGAAGATGACAGAATGACAGAAGAGGACAGAATGACAGATGACAGAATGACAGAAGAGGACAGAAGATGACAGAAGATGACAGAAGATGACAGAATGACAGAAGAGGACAGAAGATGACAGAAGATGACAGAATGACAGAAGATGACAGAAGATGACAGAAGATGACAGAAGATGACAGAAGATGACAGAAGATGACAGAATGACCGAAGAGGACAGAATGCCAGAAGAGGACAGAATGACAGAAGAGGACAGAATATGACAAAAGATGACAGAAGATGACAGAAGATGACAAAAGATGACAGAATGACAGAAGAGGACAGAAGATGACAGAGGATGACAGAAGATGACAGAAGATGACAGAATGACAGAAGAGGACAGAAGATGACAGAAGATGACAGAAGATGACAGAAGATGACAGAAGATGACAGAAGATGACAGAAGATGACAGAATTACAGAAGAGGACAGAATGACAGAAGAGGACAGAAGATGACAGAATGACAGAAGAGGACAGAAGATGACAGAAGATGACAGAAGATGACAGAATGACAGAAGAGGACAGAATGACAGAAGAGGACAGAATGACAGAAGATGACAGAATGACAGAAGATGACAGAAGATGACAGAATGACAGAAGATGACAGAAGATGAGAGTAGATGACAGAAGATGACATAAGATGACAGAAGATGACAGAAGATGACAGAATGACAGAAGAGGACAGAAGATGACAGAAGATGACAGAAGATGACAGAAGATGACAGATTGACAGAAGAGGACAGAATGACAGAAGAGGACAGAATATGATAGAGGATGACAGAAGATGACAGAATGACAGAAGATGACAGAAGATGTCAGAAGGACAGAAGATGACAGAATGACAGAAGATGACAGAAGATGACAGAAGATGACAGAAGATGACAGAATATGACAGAAGAGGACAGAAGATGACAGAAGATGACAGAATATGACAGAAGATGACAGAAGATGACAGAATGACAGAAGAGGACAGAATGACAGAAGAGGACAGAATATGACAGAAGATGACACAAGATGACAGAAGATGACAAAAGATGACAGAAGATGGCAGAAGATGACAGAAGATGACAGAATATGACAAAAGATGACAGAAGATGACAGAATGACAGAAGAGGACAGAATGACAGAAGATGACAGAAGATGACAGAAGATGACAGAAGATGAAAGAAGATGACAGAATGACAGAAGAGGACAGAATGACAGATGACAGAATGACAGAAGAGGACAGAAGATGACAGAAGATGACAGAAGATGACAGAATGACAGAAGAGGACAGAAGATGACAGAAGATGACAGAATGACAGAAGATGACAGAAGATGACAGAAGATGACAGAAGATGACAGAATGACCGAAGAGGATAGAATGCCAGAAGAGGACAGAATGACAGAAGAGGACAGAATATGACAGAAAATGACAGAAGATGACAGAAGATGACAGAAGATGACAGAATGACAGAAGAGGAAAGAATGACAGAAGATGACAGAATGACAGATGAGGACAGAAGATGACAGAAGATGACAGAAGATGACAGAAGATGACAGAATGACAGAAGAGGACAGAAGATGACAGAATGACAGAAGAGGACAGAAGATGACAGAAGATGACAGAAGATGACAGAAGATGACAGAATGACAGAAGAGGTCAGAAGATGACAGAAGATGACAGAAGATGACAGAAGATAACAGAAGATGACAGAATGACAGAAGAGGACAGAATGACAGAAGAGGACAGAATGACAGAAGATGACAGAAGATGACAGAAGATGAAAAGATGACAGAATATGACAGAAGATGACAGAAGATGACAGAATATGACAGAAGATGACAGAATGACAGAAGAGGACAGAATGGCAGAAGAGGACAGAAGATGACAGAATGACAGAAGAGGACAGAAGATGACAGAAGATGACAGAAGATGACAGAATGACAGAAGAGGACAGAATGACAGAAGAGGACAGAATGACAGAAGATGACAGAATGACAGAAGATGACAGAAGATGACAGAATGACAGAAGATGACAGAAGATGAGAGTAGATGACAGAAGATGACATAAGATGACAGAAGATGACAGAAGATGACAGAATGACAGAAGAGGACAGAAGATGACAGAAGATG
This sequence comes from Somniosus microcephalus, assembly GCF_052327205.1. Taxonomy (NCBI): domain Eukaryota; kingdom Metazoa; phylum Chordata; class Chondrichthyes; order Squaliformes; family Somniosidae; genus Somniosus; species Somniosus microcephalus. The sequence goes on along the minus strand of NW_028225190.1, from coordinate 2,382,291 downwards.
ACAGAAGATGACAGATTGACAGAAGAGGACAGAATGACAGAAGAGGACAGAATATGATAGAGGATGACAGAAGATGACAGAATGACAGAAGATGACAGAAGATGTCAGAAGGACAGAAGATGACAGAATGACAGAAGATGACAGAAGATGACAGAAGATGACAGAAGATGACAGAATATGACAGAAGAGGACAGAAGATGACAGAAGATGACAGAAGATGACAGAAGATGACAGAAGATGACAGAATGACAGAAGAGGACAGAATGACAGAAGAGGACAGAATATGACAGAAGATGACACAAGATGACAGAAGATGACAAAAGATGACAGAAGATGGCAGAAGATGACAGAAGATGACAGAATATGACAAAAGATGACAGAAGATGACAGAATGACAGAAGAGGACAGAATGACAGAAGATGACAGAAGATGACAGAAGATGACAGAAGATGAAAGAAGATGACAGAATGACAGAAGAGGACAGAATGACAGATGACAGAATGACAGAAGAGGACAGAAGATGACAGAAGATGACAGAAGATGACAGAATGACAGAAGAGGACAGAAGATGACAGAAGATGACAGAATGACAGAAGATGACAGAAGATGACAGAAGATGACAGAAGATGACAGAATGACCGAAGAGGACAGAATGCCAGAAGAGGACAGAATGACAGAAGAGGACAGAATATGACAGAAAATGACAGAAGATGACAGAAGATGACAGAAGATGACAGAATGACAGAACAGGAAAGAATGACAGAAGATGACAGAATGACAGAAGATGACAGAATGACAGATGAGGACAGAAGATGACAGAAGATGACAGAAGATGACAGAAGATGACAGAATGACAGAAGAGGACAGAAGATGACAGAATGACAGAAGAGGACAGAAGATGACAGAAGATGACAGAAGATGACAGAAGATGACAGAATGACAGAAGAGGTCAGAAGATGACAGAAGATGACAGAAGATAACAGAAGATGACAGAATGACAGAAGAGGACAGAATGACAGAAGAGGACAGAATGACAGAAGATGACAGAAGATGACAGAAGATGAAAAGATGACAGAATATGACAGAAGATGACAGAAGATGACAGAATATGACAGAAGATGACAGAATGACAGAAGAGGACAGAATGGCAGAAGAGGACAGAATATGCCAGAAGATGACAGAAGGTGACAGAATGACAGAAGATGACAGAAGATGACAGAAGATCACAGAAGATGACAGAAGATGACAGAATGACAGAAGAGGACAGAATGACAGAAGATGACAGAATGACAGAAGAGGACAGAATGACAGAAGATGACAGAAGATGACACAAGATGACAGAATGACAGAAGAGGACAGAATGACAGAAGATGACAGAATGACGGAAGATGACAGAGGATGACAGAAGATGACAGAAGATGACAGAAGATGACAGAATGACAGACGAGGAAAGAAGATGACAGAAGATGGCAGAAGATGACAGAAGATGACAGAATGACAGAAGAGGACAGAATGACAGAAGATGACAGAATGACAGAAGAGGACAGAATGACAGAAGATGATAGAAGATGACAGAAGATGACAGAATGACAGAAGAGGACAGAATGACAGAAGATGACAGAAGATGACAGAAGATGACAAAATGACAGAAGAGGACAGAATGACAGAAGATGACAGAATGACAGAAGAGGGCAGAAGATGACAGAAGATGACAGAGTATGACAGAAGATGACAGAAGATGACAGAAGATGAAAGAAGATGACAGAATGACAGAAGAGGACAGAATGACAGAAGATGACAGAATGACAGAAGAGGACAGAAGATGACAAAAGATGACAGAAGATGACAGAATGACAGAAGAGGACAGAAGATGACAGAAGATGACAGAATGTCAGAAGCTGACAGAAGATGACAGAAGATGACAGAAGATGACAGAATGACCGAAGAGGACAGAATGACAGAAGAGGATAGAATGACAGAAGAGGACAGAATATGACAAAAGATGACAGAAGATGACAGAATGACAGAAGATGACAGAAGATGACAGAAAATGACAGAGGATGACAGAAGATGACAGAAGATGACAGAATGACAGAAGAGGAAAGAATGACAGAAGATGACAGAATGACAGAAGATGACAGAATGACAGATGAGGACAGAAGATGACAGAAGATGTCAGAAGGACAGAAGATGACAGAATGACAGAAGATGAAAGAACATGACAGAAGATGACAGAAGATGACAGAATATGACAGAAGAGGACAGAAGATGACAGAAGATGACAGAATATGACAGAAGATGACAGAAGATGACAGAATGACAGAAGAGGACAGAATGACAGAAGAGGACAGAATATGACAGAAGATGACACAAGATGACAGAATGACAGAAAATGACAGAAGAGGACAGAATATGACAGAAGAGGACAGAATGATAGAAGATGACAGAAGGTGGCAGAAGATGACAGAAGATGACAGAATATGACAGAAGATGACAGAAGATGACAGAGTATGACAGAAGATGACAGAAGATGACAGAATGACAGAAGAGGACAGAATGACAGAAGATGACAGAATGACAGAAGAGGACAGAAGATGACAGAGGATGACAGAAGAGGACAGAAGATGACAGAATGACAGAAGATGACAGAAGATGACAGAATATGACAGAAGATGACAGAGTATGACAGAAGATGACAGAAGATGACAGAATGACAGAAGAGGACAGAATGACAGAAGATGACAGAATGACAGAAGAGGACAGAAGATGACAGAAAATGACAGAAGAGGACAGAAGATGACAGAATGACAGAAGATGACAGAAGATGACAGAAGATGACAGAATTACAGAAGAGGACAGAATGACAGAAGAGGACAGAAGATGACAGAATGACAGAAGAGGACAGAAGATGACAGAATGACAGAAGAGGACAGAATGACAGAAGAGGACAGAATGACAGAAGATGACAGAATGACAGAAGATGACAGAAGATGACAGAATGACAGAAGATGACAGAAGATGAGAGTAGATGACAGAAGATGACATAAGATGACAGAAGATGACAGAAGATGACAGAATGACAGAAGAGGACAGAAGATGACAGAAGATGACAGAAGATGACAGAATGACAGAAGAGGACAGAATATGATAGAGGATGACAGAAGATGACAGAATGACAGAAGATGACAGAAGATGTCAGAAGGACAGAAGATGACAGAATGACAGAAGATGACAGAAGATGACAGAAGATGACAGAAGATGACAGAATATGACAGAAGAGGACAGAAGATGACAGAATATGACAGAAGATGACAGAAGATGACAGAATGACAGAAAATGACAGAAGAGGACAGAACATGACAGAAGAGGACAGAATGACAGAAGATGACAGAAGATGACAGAAGATGACAGAAGATGACAGAATGACAGAAAATGACAGAAGAGGACAGAACATGACAGAAGAGGACAGAATGACAGAAGATGACAGAAGATGACAGAATATGACAGAAGATGACACAAGATGACAGAATGACAGAAAATGACAGAAGAGGACAGAACATGACAGAAGAGGACAGAATGACAGAAGATGACAGAAGATGACAGAAGATGACAGAAGATGGCAGAAGATGACAGAAGATGACAGAATATGACAAAAGATGACAGAAGATGACAGAATGACAGAAGAGGACAGAATGACAGAAGATGACAGAAGATGACAGAAGATGACAGAAGATGAAAGAAGATGACAGAATGACAGAAGAGGACAGAATGACAGATGACAGAATGACAGAAGAGGACAGAAGATGACAGAAGATGACAGAAGATGACAGAAGATGACAGAATGACAGAAGAGGACAGAAGATGACAGAAGATGACAGAATGACAGAAGATGACAGAAGATGACAGAAGATGACAGAAGATGACAGAAGATGACAGAATGACCGAAGAGGACAGAATGCCAGAAGAGGACAGAATGACAGAAGAGGACAGAATATGACAAAAGATGACAGAAGATGACAGAATGACAGATGATGACAGAAGATGACAGAAAATGACAGAAGATGACAGAAGATGACAGAATGACAGAAGAGGAAAGAATGACAGAAGATGACAGAATGACAGAAGATGACAGAATGACAGATGAGGACAGAAGATGACAGAAGATGACAGAAGATGACAGAAGATGACAGAATGACAGAAGAGGACAGAAGATGACAGAATGACAGAAGAGGACAGAAGAGGACAGAAGATGACAGAAGATGACAGAATGACAGAAGAGGTCAGAAGATGACAGAAGATGACAGAAGATGACAGAAGATAACAGAAGATGACAGAATGACAGAAGAGGACAGAATGACAGAAGATGAAAGAAGATGACAGAATATGACAGAAGATGACAGAATGACAGAAGATGAAAGAAGATGACAGAATATGACAGAAGATGACAGAATGACAGAAGAGGACAGAATGGCAGAAGAGGACAGAATATGCCAGAAGATGACAGAAGGTGACAGAATGCCAGAAGATGACAGAAGATGACAGAAGATCACAGAAGATGACAGAAGATGACAGAATGACAGAAGAGGACAGAATGACAGAAGATGACAGAGTGACAGAAGAGGACAGAATGACAGAAGATGACAGAAGATGACACAAGATGACAGAATGACAGAAGAGGACAGAATGACAGAAGATGACAGAATGACGGAAGATGACAGAGGATGACAGAAGAGGACAGAATGACAGAAGATGACAGAAGATGAAAGAAGATGACAGAATGACAGAAGAGGACAGAATGACAGATGACAGAATGACAGAAGAGGACAGAAGATGACAGAAGATGACAGAAGATGACAGAATGACAGAAGATGACAGAAGATGACAGAAGATGACAGAAGATGACAGAAGATGACAGAATGACCGAAGAGGACAGAATGCCAGAAGAGGACAGAATGACAGAAGAGGACAGAATATGACAAAAGATGACAGAAGATGACAGAATGACAGAAGATGACAGAAGATGACAGAAAATGACAGAAGATGACAGAAGATGACAGAAGATGACAGAATGACAGAAGATGACAGAATGACAGATGAGGACAGAAGATGACAGAAGATGACAGAAGATGACAGAATGACAGAAGAGGTCAGAAGATGACAGAAGATGACAGAAGATAACAGAAGATGACAGAATGACAGAAGAGGACAGAATGACAGAAGAGGACAGAATGACAGAAGATGACAGAAGATGACAGAAGATGAAAAGATGACAGAATATGACAGAAGATGAAAGAAGATGACAGAATATGACAGAAGATGACAGAATGACAGAAGAGGACAGAATGGCAGAAGAGGACAGAATATGCCAGAAGATGACAGAAGGTGACAGAATGACAGAAGATGACAGAAGATGACAGAAGATCACAGAAGATGACAGAAGATGACAGAATGACAGAAGAGGACAGAATGACAGAAGATGACAGAATGACAGAAGAGGACAGAATGACAGAAGATGACAGAAGATGACACAAGATGACAGAATGACAGAAGAGGACAGAATGACAGAAGATGACAGAATGACAGAAGATGACAGAGGATGACAGAAGATGACAGAAGATGACAGAAGATGACAGAATGACAGACGAGGAAAGAAGATGACAGAAGATGGCAGAAGATGACAGAAGATGACAGAATGACAGAAGAGGACAGAATGACAGAAGATGACAGAATGACAGAAGAGGACAGAATGACAGAAGATGATAGAAGATGACAGAAGATGACAGAATGACAGAAGAGGACAGAATGACAGAAGATGACAGAAGATGACAGAAGATGACAGAAGATGGCAGAATGACAGAAGATGAGAGAAGATGACAGAAGATGACAAAATGACAGAAGAGGACAGAATGACAGAAGATGACAGAATGACAGAAGAGGGCAGAAGATGACAGAAGATGACAGAAGATGACAGAAGATGACAGAATGACAGAAGAGGACAGAATGACAGAAGATGACAGAAGATGACAGAAGATGACAGAATATGACAGAAGATGAAAAAGATGACAGAAGATGAAAGAAGAGGACAGAATGACAGAAGATGACAGAAGATGACAGAAGATGACAGAATGACGGAAGATGACAGAAGATGACGCAAGATGACAGAAGATGACAGAAGATGACAGAATGACAGAAGAGGACATAATGACAGAAGATGACAGAAGATGACAGAAGATGACAGAATGACAGAAGATGAAAGAATGACAGAAGATGACAGAATGACAGAAGAGGACACAATCACATGAGGTGACAGAAGATGACAGAAGATGACAGAATGACAGAAGAGGACAGAATGACAGAAGATGACAGAATGACAGAAGAGGACAGAATGACAGAAGATGACAGAAGATGACAGAATGACAGAAGAGGACAGAATGACAGAAGATGACAGAAGATGTCAGAAGGACAGAAGATGACAGAATGACAGAAGATGAAAGAACATGACAGAAGATGACAGAATATGACAGAAGAGGACAGAAGATGACAGAAGATGAGAGAATATGACAGAAGATGACAGAAGATGACAGAATGACAGAAGAGGACAGAATGACAGAAGAGGACAGAATATGGCAGAAGATGACACAAGATGACAGAATGACAGAAAATGACAGAAGAGGACAGAATATGACAGAAGAGGACAGAATGACAGAAGATGACAGAAGATGACAGAAGATGACAGAAGATGGCAGAAGATGACAGAAGATGACAGAATATGACAGAAGATGACAGAGTATGACAGAAGATGACAGAAGATGACAGAAGATGACAGAATGACAGAAGAGGACAGAATGACAGAAGATGACAGAATGACAGAAGAGGACAGAAGATGACAGAAGATGACAGAATGACAGAAAAGGACAGAAGATGACAGAAGATGACAGAATGACAGAAGATGACAGAAGATGACAGAAGATGACAGAAGATGACAGAATTACAGAAGAGGACAGAATGACAGAAGAGGAGAGAAGATGACTGAATGACAGAAGAGGACAGAAGATGACAGAAGATGACAGAAGATGACAGAATGAAAGAAGAGGACAGAATGACAGAAGAGGACAGAATGACAGAAGATGACAGAATGACAGAAGATGACAGAAGATGACAGAAGATGACAGAATGACAGAAGATGACAGATGATGACAGAATATGACAGAATATGACAGAAGATGACAGAAGATGACAGAAGATGACAGAAGATGACAGAAGATGACAGTAGATGACAGAAGATGACAGAAGATGACAGAAGATGACAGAAGATGACAGAATGACAGAAGAGGACAGAAGATGACAGAAGATGACAGAATGACAGAAGAGGACAGAATGACAGAAGATGACAGAAGATGACAGAAGATGACAGAAGATGACAGAATATGACAGAAGAGGACAGAAGATGACAGAAGATGACAGAATATGACAGATGATGACAGAAGACGACAGAATGACAGAAAATGACAGAAGAGGACAGAACATGACAGAAGAGGACAGAATGACAGAAGATGACAGAAGATGACAGAAGATGACAGAATGACAGAAAATGACAGAAGAGGACAGAACATGACAGAAGAGGACAGAATGACAGAAGATGACAGAAGATGACAGAAGATGACAGAATATGACAGAAGATGACACAAGATGACAGAATGACAGAAAATGACAGAAGAGGACAGAACATGACAGAAGAGGACAGAATGACAGAAGATGACAGAAGATGACAGAAGATGACAGAAGATGGCAGAAGATGACAGAAGATGACAGAATATGACAAAAGATGACAGAAGATGACAGAATGACAGAAGAGGACAGAATGACAGAAGATGACAGAAGATGACAGAAGATGACAGAAGATGAAAGAAGATGACAGAATGACAGAAGAGGACAGAATGACAGATGACAGAATGACAGAAGAGGACAGAAGATGACAGAAGATGACAGAAGATGACAGAAGATGACAGAATGACAGAAGAGGACAGAAGATGACAGAAGATGACAGAATGACAGAAGATGACAGAAGATGACAGAAGATGACAGAAGATGACAGAATGACCGAAGAGGACAGAATGCCAGAAGAGGACAGAATGACAGAAGAGGACAGAATATGACAAAAGATGACAGAAGATGACAGAATGACAGAAGATGACAGAAGATGACAGAAAATGACAGAAGATGACAGAAGATGACAGAAGATGACAGAATGACAGAAGAGGAAAGAATGACAGAAGATGACAGAATGACAGAAGATGACAGAATGACAGATGAGGACAGAAGATGACAGAAGATGACAGAAGATGACAGAAGATGACAGAATGACAGAAGAGGACAGAAGATGACAGAATGACAGAAGAGGACAGAAGAGGACAGAAGAGGACAGAAGATGACAAAAGATGACAGAATGACAGAAGAGGTCAGAAGATGACAGAAGATGACAGAAGATGACAGAAGATGACAGAAGATGACAGAATGACAGAAGAGGACAGAATGACAGAAGAGGACAGAATGACAGAAGATGACAGAAGATGACAGAAGATGAAAAGATGACAGAATATGACAGAAGATGAAAGAAGATGACAGAATATGACAGAAGATGACAGAATGACAGAAGAGGACAGAATGGCAGAAGAGGACAGAATATGCCAGAAGATGACAGAAGGTGACAGAATGACAGAAGATGACAGAAGATGACAGAAGATCACAGAAGATGACAGAAGATGACAGAATGACAGAAGAGGACAGAATGACAGAAGATGACAGAATGACAGAAGAGGACAGAATGACAGAAGATGACAGAAGATGACACAAGATGACAGAATGACAGAAGAGGACAGAATGACAGAAGATGACAGAACGACGGAAGATGACAGAGGATGACAGAAGATGACAGAAGATGACAGAAGATGACAGAATGACAGACGAGGAAAGAAGATGACAGAAGATGGCAGAAGATGACAGAAGATGACAGAATGACAGAAGAGGACAGAATGACAGAAGATGACAGAATGACAGAAGAGGACAGAATGACAGAAGATGATAGAAGATGACAGAAGATGACAGAATGACAGAAGAGGACAGAATGACAGAAGGTGACAGAAGATGACAGAAGATGACAGAATGACAGAAGATGACAGAAGATGACAGAAGATGACAAAATGACAGAAGAGGACAGAACATGACAGAAGAGGACAGAATGACAGAAGATGACAGAAGATGACAGAAGATGACAGAATATGACAGAAGATGACACAAGATGACAGAATGACAGAAAATGACAGAAGAGGACAGAACATGACAGAAGAGGACAGAATGACAGAAGATGACAGAAGATGACAGAAGATGACAGAAGATGGCAGAAGATGACAGAAGATGACAGAATATGACAAAAGATGACAGAAGATGACAGAATGACAGAAGAGGACAGAATGACAGAAGATGACAGAAGATGACAGAAGATGACAGAAGATGAAAGAAGATGACAGAATGACAGAAGAGGACAGAATGACAGATGACAGAATGACAGAAGAGGACAGAAGATGACAGAAGATGACAGAAGATGACAGAATGACAGAAGAGGACAGAAGATGACAGAAGATGACAGAATGACAGAAGATGACAGAAGATGACAGAAGATGACAGAAGATGACAGAATGACCGAAGAGGACAGAATGCCAGAAGAGGACAGAATGACAGAAGAGGACAGAATATGACAAAAGATGACAGAAGATGACAGAATGACAGAAGATGACAGAAGATGACAGAAAATGACAGAAGATGACAGAAGATGACAGAAGATGACAGAATGACAGAAGAGGAAAGAATGACAGAAGATGACAGAATGACAGAAGATGACAGAATGACAGATGAGGACAGAAGATGACAGAAGATGACAGAAGATGACAGAAGATGACAGAATGACAGAAGATGACAGAATGACAGAAGAGGACAGAAGAGGACAGAAGAGGACAGAAGATGACAGAAGATGACAGAATGACAGAAGAGGTCAGAAGATGACAGAAGATGACAGAAGATGACAGAAGATGACAGAAGATGACAGAATGACAGAAGAGGACAGAATGACAGAAGAGGACAGAATGACAGAAGATGACAGAAGATGACAGAAGATGAAAAGATGACAGAATATGACAGAAGATGAAAGAAGATGACAGAATATGACAGAAGATGACAGAATGACAGAAGAGGACAGAATGGCAGAAGAGGACAGAATATGCCAGAAGATGACAGAAGGTGACAGAATGACAGAAGATGACAGAAGATGACAGAAGATCACAGAAGATGACAGAAGATGACAGAATGACAGAAGAGGACAGAATGACAGAAGATGACAGAATGACAGAAGAGGACAGAATGACAGAAGATGACAGAAGATGACACAAGATGACAGAATGACAGAAGAGGACAGAATGACAGAAGATGACAGAATGACGGAAGATGACAGAGGATGACAGAAGATGACAGAAGATGACAGAAGATGACAGAATGACAGACGAGGAAAGAAGATGACAGAAGATGGCAGAAGATGACAGAAGATGACAGAATGACAGAAGAGGACAGAATGACAGAAGATGACAGAATGACAGAAGAGGACAGAATGACAGAAGATGATAGAAGATGACAGAAGATGACAGAATGACAGAAGAGGACAGAATGACAGAAGGTGACAGAAGATGACAGAAGATGACAGAATGACAGAAGATGACAGAAGATGACAGAAGATGACAAAATGACAGAAGAGGACAGAATGACAGAAGATGACAGAATGACAGAAGAGGGCAGAAGATGACAGAAGATGACAGAAGATGACAGAAGATGACAGAATGACAGAAGAGGACAGAATATGACAGAAGATGACAGAAGATGACAGAATATGACAGAAGATGAAAAAGATGACAGAAGATGACAGAAGAGGACAGAATGACAGAAGATGACAGAAGATGACAGAAGATGACAGAATGACGGAAGATGACAGAAGATGACGCAAGATGACAGAAGATGACAGAAGATGACAGAATGACAGAAGAGGACATAATGACAGAAGATGACAGAAGATGACAGAAGATGACAGAATGACAGAAGATGACAGAATGACAGAAGATGACAGAATGACAGAAGAGGACACAATCACATGAGGTGACAGAAGATGACAGAAGATGACAGAATGACAGAAGAGGACAGAATGACAGAAGATGACAGAATGACAGAAGAGGACAGAATGACAGAAGATGACAGAAGATGACAGAATGACAGAAGAGGACAGAATGACAGAAGATGACAGAAGATGACAGAAGATGACAGAAGATGACAGAATGACAGAAGATGACACAAGATGACACAAGATGACAAAATGACAGAAGAGGACAGAATGACAGAAGATGACAGAGTGACAGAAGAGGACAGAATGACAGAAGATGACAGAAGATGACAGAAGATGACAGAATGAGAGAAGAGGACAGAATGACAGAAGATGACAGACGATGACAGAAGATGACAGAATGACAGAAGATGACACAAGATGACGGAAGATGACAGAAGATGACAGAAGATGACAGAATGACACAAGAGGACAGAATGACAGAAGATGACAGAATGACAGAAGAGGACAGAATGACAGAAGATGACAGAAGATGACAGAAGATGACAGAAGATGACAGGAGATGAAGGAATGACAGAAGATATCAGAATGACAGAAGATGACAGAATGACAGAAGAGGACAGAATGACAGAAGATGACAGAAGATGACAGAATGACAGAAGAGGACAGAATGACAGATGATGACAGAATGACAGAAGAGGACAGAAGATGGCAGAAGATGACAGAAGGCGACAGAAGATGACAGAAGGTGACAGAATGACAGAAGAGGACAGAATGACAGAAGATGACAGAAGATGACAGAAGATGACAAAATGACAGAAGAGGACAGAATGACAGAAGACGACAGAATGACAGAAGAGGGCAGAAGATGACAGAAGATGGCAGAATGACAGAAGAGGACAGAATGACAGAAGATGACAGAATGACAGAAGAGGACAGAATGACAGAAGGTGACAGAAGATGATAGAATGACAGAAGAGGACAGAAGATGACAGAAGATGACAAAAGATGACAGAATGACAGAAGATGACAGAAGATGACAAAATGACAGAAGAGGACAGAATGACAGAAGATGACAGAGTGACAGAAGAGGACAGAATGACAGAAGATGACAGAAGATGACAGAAGATGACAGAATGACAGAAGAGGACAGAATGACAGAAGATGGCAGAATATGACAGAAGATGACAGAATATGACAGAAGATGACAGAAGATGACAGAAGATGACAGAATGACAGAAGAGGACAGAATGACAGAAGATGACAGAAGATGACAGAAGATGACAGAATGACAGAAGATGACAGACGATGACGGAAGATGATAGAAGATGACAGAAGATGACAGAATGACAGAAGAGGACAGAATGACAGAAGATGACAGAAGATGACAGAATGACAGAAGATGTCAGAATGACAGAAGATGACAGAATGACAGAAGAGGACAGAATGACAGAAGAGGACAGAATGACAGAAGATGACAGACGATGACAGAAGATGACAGAATGACAGAAGATGACAGAAGATGACAGAATATGACAGAAGATGACAGAAGATGACAGAATGACAGAAGATGACAGAAGATGACAGTAGATGACTGAAGATGACAGAAGATGACAGAATGACAGAAGAGGACAGAAGATGACAGAAGATGACAGAAGATGACAGAAGATGACAGAATGACAGAAGAGGACAGAATGACAGAAGAGGACAGAATATGATAGAGGATGACAGAAGATGACAGAATGACAGAAGATGACAGAAGATGTCAGAAGGACAGAAGATGACAGAATGACAGAAGATGAAAGAACATGACAGAAGATGACAGAATATGACAGAAGAGGACAGAAGATGACAGTTGATGACAGAATATGACAGAAGATGACAGAAGATGACAGAATGACAGAAGAGGACAGAATGACAGAAGAGGACAGAATATGGCAGAAGATGACACAAGATGACAGAATGACAGAAAATGACAGAAGAGGACAGAATATGACAGAAGAGGACAGAATGACAGAAGATGACAGAAGATGACAGAAGATGACAGAAGATGGCAGAAGATGACAGAAGATGACAGAAGATGACAGAAGATGACAGAATGACAGAAGAGGACAGAAGATGACAGAAGATGACAGAATGACAGAAGATGACAGAAGATGACAGAAGATGACAGAATGACCGAAGAGGACAGAATGCCAGAAGAGGACAGAATGACAGAAGAGGACAGAATATGACAAAAGATGACAGAAGATGACAGAATGACAGAAGATGACAGAAGATGAAAGAAAATGACAGAAGATGACAGAAGATGACAGAAGATGACAGAATGACAGAAGAGGAAAGAATGACAGAAGATGACAGAATGACAGAAGATGACAGAATGACAGATGAGGACAGAAGATGACAGAAGATGACAGAAGATGACAGAAGATGACAGAATGACAGAAGAGGACGGAAGATGACAGAATGACAGAAGAGGACAGAAGAGGACAGAAGATGACAGAAGATGACAGAAGATGACAGAAGATGACAGAATGACAGAAGAGGTCAGAAGATGACAGAAGATGACAGAAGATGACAGAAGATAACAGAAGATGACAGAATGACAGAAGAGGACAGAATGACAGAAGAGGACAGAATGACAGAAGATGACAGAAGATGACAGAAGATGAAAAGATGACAGAATATGACAGAAGATGAAAGAAGATGACAGAATATGACAGAAGATGACAGAATGACAGAAGATGACAGAAGATGACAGAATGACAGAAGATGACAGAAGATGACAGAAGATCACAGAAGATGACAGAAGATGACAGAATGACAGAAGAGGACAGAATGACAGAAGATGACAGAATGACAGAAGAGGACAGAATGACAGAAGATGACAGAAGATGACACAAGATGACAGAATGACAGAAGAGGACAGAATGACAGAAGATGACAGAATGACGGAAGATGACAGAGGATGACAGAAGATGACAGAAGATGACAGAAGATGACAGAAGATGACAGAATGACAGACGAGGAAAGAAGATGACAGAAGATGGCAGAAGATGACAGAAGATGACAGAATGACAGAAGAGGACAGAATGACAGAAGATGACAGAATGACAGAAGAGGATAGAATGACAGAAGATGATAGAAGATGACAGAAGATGACAGAATGACAGAAGAGGACAGAATGACAGAAGATGACAGAAAATGACAGAAGATGACAGAATGACAGAAGATGACAGAAGATGACAGAAGATGACAAAATGACAGAAGAGGGCAGAATGACAGAAGATGACAGAATGACAGAAGAGGGCAGAAGATGACAGAAGATGACAGAAGATGACAGAATGACAGAAGAGGACAGAATGACAGAAGATGACAGAAGATGACAGAAGATGACAGAATATGACAGAAGATGAAAAAGATGACAGAAGATGACAGAAGAGGACAGAATGACAGAAGATGACAGAAGATGACAGAAGATGACAGAATGACGGAAGATGACAGAAGATGACAGAAGATGACAGAAGATGACAGAAGATGACAGGAGATGAAAGAATGACAGAAGATATCAGAATGACAGAAGATGACAGAATGACAGAAGAGGACAGAATGACAGAAGATGACAGAAGATGACAGAAGATGACAGAATGACAGAAGAGGACAGAATGACAGATGATGACAGAATGACAGAAGAGGACAGAAGATGGCAGAAGATGACAGAAGGCGACAGAAGATGACAGAAGGTGACAGAATGACAGAAGAGGACAGAATGACAGAAGATGACAGAAGATGACAGAAGATGACAGAATGACAGAAGAGGACAGAATGACAGAAGATGACAGAATGACAGAAGAGGGCAGAAGATGACAGAAGATGACAGAATGACAGTAGAGGACAGAATGACAGAAGATGACAGAATGACAGAAGAGGACAGAATGACAGAAGATGACAAAATGACAGAAGAGGACAGAATGACAGAAGATGACAGAGTGACAGAAGAGGACAGAATGACAGAAGATGACAGAAGATGACAGAAGATGACAGAATGACAGAAGAGGACAGAATGACAGAAGATGGCAGAATATGAAAGAAGATGACAGAATATGACAGAAGATGACAGAAGATGACAGAAGATGACAGAATGACAGAAGAGGACAGAATGACAGAAGATGACAGAAGATGACAGAATGACAGAAGTTGACAGAAGATGACGGAAGATGACAGAAGATGACAGAATGACAGAAGAGGACAGAATGACAGAAGATGACAGAAGATGACAGAAGATGACAGAAGATGACAGAATGACAGAAGATGTCAGAATGACAGAAGATGACAGAATGACAGAAGAGGACAGAATGACAGAAGAGGACAGAATGACAGAAGATGACAGACGATGACAGAAGATGACAGAATGACAGAAGATGACAGAAGATGACAGAATATGACAGAATATGACAGAAGATGACAGAAGATGACAGAATGACAGAAGATGACAGAAGATGACAGTAGATGACTGAAGATGACTGAAGATGACAGAATGACAGAAGAGGACAGAAGATGACAGAAGATGACAGAAGATGACAGAAGATGACAGAATGACAGAAGAGGACAGAATGACAGAAGAGGACAGAATATGATAGAGGATGACAGAAGATGACAGAATGACAGAAGATGACAGAAGATGTCAGAAGGACAGAAGATGACAGAATGACAGAAGATGAAAGAACATGACAGAAGATGACAGAATATGACAGAAGATGACAGAATATGACAGAAGATGACAGAAGATGACAGAATGACAGAAGAGGACAGAATGACAGAAGAGGACAGAATATGGCAGAAGATGACACAAGATGACAGAATGACAGAAAATGACAGAAGAGGGCAGAATATGACAGAAGAGGACAGAATGACAGAAGATGACAGAAGATGACAGAAGATGACAGAAGATGGCAGAAGATGACAGAAGATGACAGAATATGACAGAAGATGACAGAGTATGACAGAAGATGACAGAAGATGACAGAAGATGACAGAAGATGACAGAATGACAGAAGAGGACAGAATGACAGAAGATGACAGAATGACAGAAGAGGACAGAAGATGACAGAAGATGACAGAAGATGACAGAATGACAGAAGATGACAGAAGATGACAGAATGACAGAAGATGACAGAAGATGACAGAAGATGACAGAATTACAGAAGAGGACAGAATGACAGAAGAGGAGAGAAGATGACAGAATGACAGAAGAGGACAGAAGATGAGAGAAGATGACAGAAGATGACAGAATGAAAGAAGAGGACAGAATGACAGAAGAGGACAGAATGACAGAAGATGACAGAATGACAGAAGATGACAGAAGATGACAGAAGATGACAGAATGACAGAAGATGACAGATGATGACAGAATATGACAGAATATGACAGAAGATGGCAGAAGATGACAGAAGATGACAGAAGATGACAGAAGATGACAGTAGATGACAGAAGATGACAGAAGATGACAGAAGATGACAGAAGATGACAGAATGACAGAAGAGGACAGAAGATGACAGAAGATGACAGAATGACAGAAGAGGACAGAATGACAGAAGAGGACAGAATATGAAAGAGGATGACAGAAGATGACAGAATGACAGAAGATGACAGAAGATGTCAGAAGGACAGAAGATGACAGAATGACAGAAGATGACAGAAGATGACAGAAGATGACAGAAGATGACAGAATATGACAGAAGAGGACAGAAGATGACAGAAGATGATGGAATATGACAGAAGATGACAGAAGGTGACAGAATGACAGAAGAGGACAGAATGACAGAAGAGGACAGAATATGACAGAAGATGACACAAGATGACAGAATGACAGAAAATGACAGAATGACAGAAGATGACAGAAGATGACAGAAGATGACAGAAGATGGCAGAAGATGACAGAAGATGACAGAATATGACAGAAGATGACAGAAGATGACAGAGTATGACAGATGATGACAGAAGATGACAGAAGATGATAGAAGATGACAGAATGACAGAAGAGGACAGAATGACAGAAGATGACAGAATGACAGAAGAGGACAGAAGATGACAGAAGATGACAGAAGATGACAGAAGATGACAGAATGACAGAAGAGGACAGAAGATGACAGAAGATGACAGAATGACAGAAGATGACAGAAGATGACAGAAGATGACAGAATGACCGAAGAGGACAGAATGACAGAAGAGGACAGAATGACAGAAGAGGACAGAATATGACAAAAGATGAGAGAAGATGACAGAATGACAGAAGATGACAGAAGATGACAGAAAATGACAGAAGATGACAGCAGATGACAGAAGATGACAGAATGACAGAAGAGGACAGAATGACAGAAGATGACAGACGATGACAGAAGATGACAGAATGACAGAAGATGACACAAGATGACGGAAGATGACAGAAGATGACAGAAGATGACAGAATGACACAAGCGGACAGAATGACAGAAGATGACAGAATGACAGAAGAGGACAGAATGACAGAAGATGACAGAAGATGACAGAAGATGACAGGAGATGACAGAATGACAGAAGATATCAGAATGACAGAAGATGACAGAATGACAGAAGAGGACAGAATGACAGATGATGACAGAATGACAGAAGAGGACAGAAGATGGCAGAAGATGACAGAAGGCGACAGAAGATGACAGAAGGTGACAGAATGACAGAAGAGGACAGAATGACAGAAGATGACAGAAGATGACAGAAGATGACAAAATGACAGAAGAGGACAGAATGACAGAAGATGACAGAATGACAGAAGAGGGCAGAAGATGACAGAATATGACAGAATGACAGAAGAGGACAGAATGACAGAAGATGACAGAATGACAGAAGAGGACAGAATGACAGAAGGTGACAGAAGATGATAGAATGACAGAAGAGGACAGAAGATGACAGAAGATGACAAAAGATGACAGAATGACAGAAGATGACAGAAGATGTCAGAAGGACAGAAGATGACAGAATGACAGAAGATGAAAGAACATGAGAGAAGATGACAGAATATGACAGAAGATGACAGAAGATGACAGAAGATGACAGAATGACAGAAGAGGACAGAATGACAGAAGATGACAGAAGATGACAGAATATGACAGAAGATGACAGAAGATGACAGAATGACAGAAGAGGACAGAATGACAGAAGAGGACAGAATATGGCAGAAGATGACACAAGATGACAGAATGACAGAAAATGACAGAAGAGGACAGAATATGACAGAAGAGGACAGAATGACAGAAGATGACAGAAGATGACAGAAGATGACAGAAGATGGCAGAAGATGACAGAAGATGACAGAATATGACAGAAGATGACAGAGTATGACAGAAGATGACAGAAGATGACAGAAGATGACAGAATGACAGAAGAGGACAGAATGACAGAAGATGACAGAATGACAGAAGAGGACAGAAGATGACAGAAGATGACAGAAGATGACAGAATGACAGAAGAGGACAGAAGATGACAGAAGATGACAGAATGACAGAAGATGACAGAAGATGACAGAAGATGACAGAATTACAGAAGAGGACAGAATGACAGAAGAGGAGAGAAGATGACAGAATGACAGAAGAGGACAGAAGATGACAGAAGATGACAGAATGAAAGAAGAGGACAGAATGACAGAAGAGGACAGAATGACAGAAGATGACAGAATGACAGAAGATGACAGAAGATGACAGAAGATGACAGAAGATGGCAGAAGATGACAGAAGATGACAGAATATGACAGAAGATGACAGAAGATGACAGAGTATGACAGATGATGACAGAAGATGACAGAAGATGATAGAAGATGACAGAATGACAGAAGAGGACAGAATGACAGAAGATGACAGAATGACAGAAGAGGACAGAAGATGACAGAAGATGACAGAAGATGACAGAAGATGACAGAATGACAGAAGAGGACAGAAGATGACAGAAGATGACAGAATGACAGAAGATGACAGAAGATGACAGAATATGACAGAATGACCGAAGAGGACAGAATGACAGAAGAGGACAGAATGACAGAAGAGGACAGAATATGACAAAAGATGAGAGAAGATGACAGAATGACAGAAGATGACAGAAGATGACAGAAAATGACAGAAGATGACAGCAGATGACAGAAGATGACAGAATGACAGAAGAGGACAGAATGACAGAAGATGACAGACGATGACAGAAGATGACAGAATGACAGAAGATGACACAAGATGACGGAAGATGACAGAAGATGACAGAAGATGACAGAATGACACAAGCGGACAGAATGACAGAAGATGACAGAATGACAGAAGAGGACAGAATGACAGAAGATGACAGAAGATGACAGAAGATGACAGGAGATGACAGAATGACAGAAGATATCAGAATGACAGAAGATGACAGAATGACAGAAGAGGACAGAATGACAGATGATGACAGAATGACAGAAGAGGACAGAAGATGGCAGAAGATGACAGAAGGCGACAGAAGATGACAGAAGGTGACAGAATGACAGAAGAGGACAGAATGACAGAAGATGACAGAAGATGACAGAAGATGACAAAATGACAGAAGAGGACAGAATGACAAAAGATGACAGAATGACAGAAGAGGGCAGAAGATGACAGAATATGACAGAATGACAGAAGAGGACAGAATGACAGAAGATGACAGAATGACAGAAGAGGACAGAATGACAGAAGGTGACAGAAGATGATAGAATGACAGAAGAGGACAGAAGATGACAGAAGATGACAAAAGATGACAGAATGACAGAAGATGACAGAAGATGACAGAAGGACAGAAGATGACAGAATGACAGAAGATGAAAGAACATGACAGAAGATGACAGAATATGACAGAAGATGACAGAAGATGACAGAAGATGACAGAATGACAGAAGAGGACAGAATGACAGAAGATGACAGAAGATGACAGAATATGACAGAAGATGACAGAAGATGACAGAATGACAGAAGAGGACAGAATGACAGAAGAGGACAGAATATGGCAGAAGATGACACAAGATGACAGAATGACAGAAAATGACAGAAGAGGACAGAATATGACAGAAGAGGACAGAATGACAGAAGATGACAGAAGATGACAGAAGATGACAGAAGATGGCAGAAGATGACAGAAGATGACAGAATATGACAGAAGATGACAGAGTATGACAGAAGATGACAGAAGATGACAGAAGATGACAGAATGACAGAAGAGGACAGAATGACAGAAGATGACAGAATGACAGAAGAGGACAGAAGATGACAGAAGATGACAGAAGATGACAGAATGACAGAAGAGGACAGAAGATGACAGAAGATGACAGAATGACAGAAGATGACAGAAGATGACAGAAGATGACAGAATTACAGAAGAGGACAGAATGACAGAAGAGGAGAGAAGATGACAGAATGACAGAAGAGGACAGAAGATGACAGAAGATGACAGAATGAAAGAAGAGGACAGAATGACAGAAGAGGACAGAATGACAGAAGATGACAGAATGACAGAAGATGACAGAAGATGACAGAATGACAGAAGATGACAGATGATGACAGAATATGACAGAATATGA
Source organism: Somniosus microcephalus (assembly GCF_052327205.1). Taxonomy (NCBI): domain Eukaryota; kingdom Metazoa; phylum Chordata; class Chondrichthyes; order Squaliformes; family Somniosidae; genus Somniosus; species Somniosus microcephalus. The sequence goes on along the minus strand of NW_028225190.1, from coordinate 2,361,526 downwards.
CAGAAGATGACAGAAGATGACAGAAGATGACAGTAGATGACAGAAGATGACAGAAGATGACAGAAGATGACAGAAGATGACAGAATGACAGAAGAGGACAGAAGATGACAGAAGATGACAGAATGACAGAAGAGGACAGAATGACAGAAGAGGACAGAATATGAAAGAGGATGACAGAAGATGACAGAATGACAGAAGATGACAGAAGATGTCAGAAGGACAGAAGATGACAGAATGACAGAAGAGGACAGAATATGACAGAAGATGACACAAGATGACAGAATGACAGAAAATGACAGAATGACAGAAGATGACAGAAGATGACAGATGATGACAGAAGATGACAGAAGATGATAGAAGATGACAGAATGACAGAAGAGGACAGAATGACAGAAGATGACAGAATGACAGAAGAGGACAGAAGATGACAGAAGATGACAGAAGATGACAGAAGATGACAGAATGACAGAAGAGGACAGAAGATGACAGAAGATGACAGAATGACCGAAGAGGACAGAATGACAGAAGAGGACAGAATGACAGAAGAGGACAGAATATGACAAAAGATGAGAGAAGATGACAGAATGACAGAAGATGACAGAAGATGACAGAAAATGACAGAAGATGACAGCAGATGACAGAAGATGACAGAATGACAGAAGAGGACAGAATGACAGAAGATGACAGAATGACAGAAGATGACAGAATGACAGATGAGGACAGAAGATGACAGAAGATGACAGAAGATGACAGAAGATGACAGAATGACAGAAGAGGACAGAAGATGACAGAAGATGACAGAAGATGACAGAATGACAGAAGAGGACAGAAGAGGACAGAAGATGACAGAAGATGACAGAAGATGACAGAATGACAGAAGAGGTCAGAAGATGACAGAAGATGACAGAAGATAACAGAAGATGACAGAATGACAGAAGAGGACAGAATGACAGAAGAGGACAGAATGACAGAAGATGACAGAAGATGACAGAAGATGACAGAATATGACAGAAGATGACAGAATATGACAGAAGATGACAGAATGACAGAAGAGGACAGAATGACAGAAGAGGACAGAATATGCCAGAAGGTGACAGAATGAAAGAAGATGACAGAAGATGACAGAAGATCACAGAAGATGACAGAATATGACAGAAGATGACAGAAGATGACGGAATGACAGAAGAGGACAGAAGATGACAGAATATGACAGAAGATGACAGAATATGACAGAAGATGACAGAATGACAGAAGAGGACAGAATGACAGAAGAGGACAGAATGACAGAAGATGACAGAATGACAGAAGAGGACAGAATGACAGAAGATGACAGAAGATGACAGAATATGACAGAAGATGACAGAAGATGACGGAATGACAGAAGAGGACAGAATGACAGAAGAGGATAGAATATGCCAGAAGATGACAGAAGGTGACAGAATGACAGAAGATGACAGAAGATGACAGAAGATCACAGAAGATGACAGAAGATGACATAATGACAGAAGATGACAGAATGACAGACGAGGACAGAAGATGACAGAAGATGGCAGAAGATGACAGAAGATGACAGAATGACAGAAGAGGACAGAATGACAGAAGATGACAGAATGACAGAAGAGGACAGAATGACAGAAGATGATAGAAGATGACAGAAGATGACAGAATGAGAGAAGAGGACAGAATGACAGAAGATGACAGAAGATGACAGAAGATGACAGAAGATGACAGAATGACAGAAGATGACAGAAGATGACAGAAGATGACAAAATGACAGAAGAGGACAGAATGACAGAAGATGACAGAATGACAGAAGAGGGCAGAAGATGACAGAAGATGACAGAATGACAGAAGAGGACAGAATGACAGAAGATGACAGAAGATGACAGAATGACAGAAGAGGACAGAATGACAGAAGATGACAGAAGATGACAGAAGATGACAGAATGACAGAAGATGAGAGAAGATGACAGAGGATGACAAAATGACAGAAGAGGACAGAATGACAGAAGATGACAGAGTGACAGAAGAGGACAGAATGACAGAAGATGACAGAAGATGACAGAAGATGACAGAATGACAGAAGAGGACAGAATGACAGAAGATGACAGAATATGACAGAAGATGATTGAATATGACAGAAGATGACAGAAGATGACAGAAGATGACAGAATGACAGAAGAGGACAGAATGACAGAAGATGACAGAAGATGACAGAAGATGACAGAATGACAGAAGATGACAGAAGATGACGGAAGATGACAGAAGATGACAGAAGATGACAGAATGACAGAAGAGGACAGAATGACAGAAGATGACAGAAGATGACAGAAGATGACAGAAGATGACAGAATGACAGAAGATGTCAGAATGACAGAAGATGACAGAATGACAGAAGAGGACAGAATGACAGATGATGACAGAATGACAGAAGAGGACAGAAGATGACAGAAGATGACAGAAGATGACAGAAGATGACAGAAGGTGACAGAATGACAGAAGAGGACAGAATGACAGAAGATGACAGAAGATGACAGAAGAGGACAGAATGACAGAAGATGACAGAATGACAGAAGAGGACAGAATGACAGAAGATGACAGAATGACAGAAGAGGACAGAAGATGACAGAAGATGACAGAAGATGACAGAATGACAGAAGAGGACAGAAGATGACAGAAGATGACAGAAGATGACAGAATGACAGAAGAGGACAGAATGACAGAGGAGGACAGAATGACAGAAGAGGACAGAATATGACAAAAGATGACAGAAGATGACAGAATGACAGAAGATGACAGAAGATGACAGAAAATGACAGAAGATGACAGAAGATGACAGAAGATGACAGAATGACAGAAGAGGACAGAATGACAGAAGATGACAGAATGACAGAAGATGACAGAATGACAGATGAGGACAGAAGATGACAGAAGATGACAGAAGATGACAGAAGATGACAGAATGACAGAAGAGGGCAGAAGATGACAGAAGATGACAGAAGATGACAGGAGATGACAGAAGATGACAGAATGACAGAAGAGGACAGAAGAGGACAGAAGATGACAGAAGATGACAGAAGATGACAGAATGACAGAAGATGTCAGAAGATGACAGAAGATGACAGAAGATGACAGAAGATAACAGAAGATGACAGAATGACAGAAGAGGACAGAATGACAGAAGAGGACAGAATGACAGAAGATGACAGAAGATGACAGAAGAAGACAGAATATGACAGAAGATGACAGAAGATGACAGAATATGACAGAAGATGACAGAATGACAGAAGAGGACAGAATGACAGAAGAGGACAGAATATGCCAGAAGATGACAGAAGGTGACAGAATGACAGAAGATGACAGAAGATCACAGAAGATGACAGAAGATGACAGAATGGCAGAAGATGACAGAAGATGACAGAATGACAGACGAGGACAGAAGATGACAGAAGATGGCAGAAGATGACAGAAGATGACAGAATGACAGAAGAGGACAGAATGACAGAAGATGATAGAAGATGACAGAAGATGACAGAATGACAGAAGAGGACAGAATGACAGAAGATGACAGAAGATGACAGAAGATGACAGAATGACAGAAGATGACAGAAGATGACAGAAGATGACAAAATGACAGAAGAGGACAGAATGACAGAAGATGACAGAATGACAGAAGAGGACAGAATGACAGAAGATGACAGAAGGTGACAGAATGACAGAAGATGACAGAAGATCACAGAAGATGACAGAAGATGACAGAATGGCAGAAGAGGACAGAATGACAGAAGATGACAGAATGACAGAAGAGGACAGAATGACAGAAGATGACACAAGATGACACAAGATGACAGAATGACAGAAGAGGACAGAATGACAGAAGATGACAGAATGACAGAAGATGACAGAAGATGACAGAATGACAGACGAGGACAGAAGATGACAGAAGATGGCAGAAGATGACAGAAGATGACAGAATGACAGAAGAGGACAGAATGACAGAAGATGATAGAAGATGACAGAAGATGACAGAATGACAGAAGAGGACAGAATGACAGAAGATGACAGAAGATGACAGAAGATGACAGAATGACAGAAGATGACAGAAGATGACAGAAGATGACAAAATGACAGAAGAGGACAGAATGACAGAAGATGACAGAATGACAGAAGAGGACAGAATGACAGAAGATGACAGAAGATGACAGAATGACAGAAGAGGACAGAATGACAGAAGATGAAAGAAGATGACAGAAGATGACAGAAGATGACAGAATGACAGAAGATGACAGAAGATGACAAAATGACAGAAGAGGACAGAATGACAGAAGATGACAGAGTGACAGAAGAGGACAGAAGATGACAGAAGATGACAGAATGACAGAAGACGACAGAAGATGACAGAAGATGACAGAATGACAGAAGAGGACAGAATGACAGAAGATGACAGAATATGACAGAAGATGATTGAATATGACAGAAGATGACAGAAGATGACAGAAGATGACAGAATGACAGAAGAGGACAGAATGACAGAAGATGACAGAAGATGACAGAAGATGACAGAATGACAGAAGATGACAGAAGATGACGGAAGATGACAGAAGATGACAGAAGATGACAGAATGACAGAAGAGGACAGAATGACAGAAGATGACAGAAGATGACAGAAGATGACAGAATGACAGAAGATGTCAGAATGACAGAAGATGACAGAATGACAGAAGAGGACAGAATGACAGAAGAGGACAGAATGACAGAAGATGACAGAAGATGACAGAAGATGACAGAATGACAGAAGAGGACAGAATGACAGATGATGACAGAATGACAGAAGAGGACAGAAGATGGCAGAAGATGACAGAAGGCGACAGAAGATGACAGAAGGTGACAGAATGACAGAAGAGGACAGAATGACAGAAGATGACAGAAGATGACAGAAGATGACAAAATGACAGAAGATGACAGAATGACAGAAGAGGGCAGAAGATGACAGAAGATGACAGAATGACAGAAGAGGACAGAATGACAGAAGATGACAGAATGATAGAAGAGGACAGAATGACAGAAGGTGACAGAAGATGATAGAATGACAGAAGAGGACAGAAGTTGACAGAAGATGACAAAAGATGACAGAATGACAGAAGATGACAGAAGATGACAAAATGACAGAAGAGGACAGAATGACAGAAGATGACAGAGTGACAGAAGAGGACAGAATGACAGAAGATGACAGAAGATGACAGAATGACAGAAGAGGACAGAATGACAGAAGATGGCAGAATATGACAGAAGATGACAGAATATGACAGAAGATGACAGAAGATGACAGAATGACAGAAGAGGACAGAATGACAGAAGATGACAGAAGATGACAGAAGATGACAGAATGACAGAAGATGACAGAAGATGATGGAAGATGACAGAAGATGACAGAAGATGACAGAATGACAGAAGAGGACAGAATGACAGAAGATGACAGAAGATGACAGAAGATGACAGAAGATGACAGAATGACAGAAGATGTCAGAATGACAGAAGATGACAGAATGACAGAAGAGGACAGAATGACAGAAGAGGACAGAATGACAGAAGATGACAGACGATGACAGAAGATGACAGAATGACAGAAGATGACAGAAGATGACAGAATATGACAGAATATGACAGAAGATGACAGAAGATGACAGAATGACAGAAGATGACAGAAGATGACAGTAGATGACTGAAGATGACAGAAGATGACAGAATGACAGAAGAGGACAGAAGATGACAGAAGATGACAGAAGATGACAGAAGATGACAGAATGACAGAAGAGGACAGAATGACAGAAGATGGCAGAATATGACAGAAGATGACAGAAGATGACAGAAGATGACAGAAGATGACAGAAGATGACAGAAGATGACAGAATGACAGAAGATGTCAGAATGACAGAAGATGACAGAATGACAGAAGAGGACAGAATGACAGAAGAGGACAGAATGACAGAAGATGACAGAATGACAGAAGATGACAGAAGATGACAGAAGATGACAGAATGACAGAAGAGGACAGAATGACAGAAGATGACAGAATATGACAGAAGATGATTGAATATGACAGAAGATGACAGAAGATGACAGAAGATGACAGAATGACAGAAGAGGACAGAATGACAGAAGATGACAGAAGATGACAGAATGACAGAAGATGACAGAAGATGACGGAAGATGACAGAAGATGACAGAAGATGACAGAATGACAGAAGAGGACAGAATGACAGAAGATGACAGAAGATGACAGAAGATGACAGAAGATGACAGAATGACAGAAGATGTCAGAATGACAGAAGATGACAGAATGACAGAAGAGGACAGAATGACAGATGATGACAGAATGACAGAAGAGGACAGAAGATGACAGAAGATGACAGAAGATGACAGAAGATGACAGAAGGTGACAGAATGACAGAAGAGGACAGAATGACAGAAGATGACAGAAGATGACAGAAGAGGACAGAATGACAGAAGATGACAGAATGACAGAAGAGGACAGAATGACAGAAGATGACAGAAGATGACAGAATGACAGAAGATGACAGAAGATGACAGAGTATGACAGAAGATGACAGAAGATGACAGAAGATGACAGAAGATGACAGAATGACAGAAGAGGACAGAAGATGACAGAAGATGACAGAAGATGACAGAATGACAGAAGAGGACAGAAGATGACAGAAGATGACAGAATGACAGAAGATGACAGAAGATGACAGAAGATGACAGAAGATGACAGAATGACCGAAGAGGACAGAATGACAGAGGAGGACAGAATGACAGAAGAGGACAGAATATGACAAAAGATGACAGAAGATGACAGAATGACAGAAGATGACAGAAGATGACAGAAAATGACAGAAGATGACAGAAGATGACAGAAGATGACAGAATGACAGAAGAGGACAGAATGACAGAAGATGACAGAATGACAGAAGATGACAGAATGACAGATGAGGACAGAAGATGACAGAAGATGACAGAAGATGACAGAAGATGACAGAATGACAGAAGAGGGCAGAAGATGACAGAAGATGACAGAAGATGACAGGAGATGACAGAAGATGACAGAATGACAGAAGAGGACAGAAGAGGACAGAAGATGACAGAAGATGACAGAAGATGACAGAATGACAGAAGATGTCAGAAGATGACAGAAGATGACAGAAGATGACAGAAGATAACAGAAGATGACAGAATGACAGAAGAGGACAGAATGACAGAAGAGGACAGAATGACAGAAGATGACAGAAGATGACAGAAGAAGACAGAATATGACAGAAGATGACAGAAGATGACAGAATATGACAGAAGATGACAGAATGACAGAAGAGGACAGAATGACAGAAGAGGACAGAATGACAGAAGAGGACAGAATATGCCAGAAGATGACAGAAGGTGACAGAATGACAGAAGATGACAGAAGATGACAGAAGATCACAGAAGATGACAGAAGATGACAGAATGGCAGAAGAGGACAGAATGACAGAAGATGACAGAATGACAGAAGAGGACAGAATGACAGAAGATGACACAAGATGACACAAGATGACAGAATGACAGAAGAGGACAGAATGACAGAAGATGACAGAATGACAGAAGATGACAGAAGATGACAGAAGATGACAGAATGACAGACGAGGACAGAAGATGACAGAAGATGGCAGAAGATGACAGAAGATGACAGAATGACAGAAGAGGACAGAATGACAGAAGATGATAGAAGATGACAGAAGATGACAGAATGACAGAAGAGGACAGAATGACAGAAGATGACAGAAGATGACAGAAGATGACAGAAGATGACAGAAGATGACAGAATGACAGAAGATGACAGAAGATGACAGAAGATGACAAAATGACAGAAGAGGACAGAATGACAGAAGATGACAGAATGACAGAAGAGGACAGAATGACAGAAGATGAGAGAATGACAGAAGAGGACAGAATGACAGAAGATGAAAGAAGATGACAGAATGACAGAAGAGGACAGAATGACAGAAGATGACAGAATATGACAGAAGATGATTGAATATGACAGAAGATGACAGAAGATGACAGAAGATGACAGAATGACAGAAGAGGACAGAATGACAGAAGATGACAGAAGATGACAGAAGATGACAGAATGACAGAAGATGACAGAAGATGACGGAAGATGACAGAAGATGACAGAAGATGACAGAATGACAGAAGAGGACAGAATGACAGAAGATGACAGAAGATGACAGAAGATGACAGAATGACAGAAGATGTCAGAATGACAGAAGATGACAGAATGACAGAAGAGGACAGAATGACAGAAGAGGACAGAATGACAGAAGATGACAGAAGATGACAGAAGATGACAGAATGACAGAAGAGGACAGAATGACAGATGATGACAGAATGACAGAAGAGGACAGAAGATGGCAGAAGATGACAGAAGGCGACAGAAGATGACAGAAGGTGACAGAATGACAGAAGAGGACAGAATGACAGAAGATGACAGAAGATGACAGAAGATGACAAAATGACAGAAGATGACAGAATGACAGAAGAGGGCAGAAGATGACAGAAGATGACAGAATGACAGAAGAGGACAGAATGACAGAAGATGACAGAATGACAGAAGAGGACAGAATGACAGAAGGTGACAGAAGATGATAGAATGACAGAAGAGGACAGAAGTTGACAGAAGATGACAAAAGATGACAGAATGACAGAAGATGACAGAAGATGACAAAATGACAGAAGAGGACAGAATGACAGAAGATGACAGAGTGACAGAAGAGGACAGAATGACAGAAGATGACAGAAGATGACAGAAGATGACAGAATGACAGAAGAGGACAGAATGACAGAAGATGGCAGAATATGACAGAAGATGACAGAATATGACAGAAGATGACAGAAGATGACAGAATGACAGAAGAGGACAGAATGACAGAAGATGACAGAAGATGACAGAAGATGACAGAATGACAGAAGATGACAGAAGATGATGGAAGATGACAGAAGATGACAGAAGATGACAGAATGACAGAAGAGGACAGAATGACAGAAGATGACAGAAGATGACAGAAGATGACAGAAGATGACAGAATGACAGAAGATGTCAGAATGACAGAAGATGACAGAATGACAGAAGAGGACAGAATGACAGAAGAGGACAGAATGACAGAAGATGACAGACGATGACAGAAGATGACAGAATGACAGAAGATGACAGAAGATGACAGAATATGACAGAATATGACAGAAGATGACAGAAGATGACAGAATGACAGAAGATGACAGAAGATGACAGTAGATGACTGAAGATGACAGAAGATGACAGAATGACAGAAGAGGACAGAAGATGACAGAAGATGACAGAAGATGACAGAAGATGACAGAATGACAGAAGAGGACAGAATGACAGAAGATGGCAGAAGATGACAGAAGATGACAGAAGATGACAGAAGATGACAGAAGATGACAGAATGACAGAAGATGTCAGAATGACAGAAGATGACAGAATGACAGAAGAGGACAGAATGACAGAAGAGGACAGAATGACAGAAGATGACAGAATGACAGAAGATGACAGAAGATGACAGAAGATGACAGAATGACAGAAGAGGACAGAATGACAGAAGATGACAGAATATGACAGAAGATGATTGAATATGACAGAAGATGACAGAAGATGACAGAAGATGACAGAATGACAGAAGAGGACAGAATGACAGAAGATGACAGAAGATGACAGAAGATGACAGAATGACAGAAGATGACAGAAGATGACGGAAGATGACAGAAGATGACAGAAGATGACAGAATGACAGAAGAGGACAGAATGACAGAAGATGACAGAAGATGACAGAAGATGACAGAAGATGACAGAATGACAGAAGATGTCAGAATGACAGAAGATGACAGAATGACAGAAGAGGACAGAATGACAGATGATGACAGAATGACAGAAGAGGACAGAAGATGACAGAAGATGACAGAAGATGACAGAAGATGACAGAAGGTGACAGAATGACAGAAGAGGACAGAATGACAGAAGATGACAGAAGATGACAGAAGAGGACAGAATGACAGAAGATGACAGAATGACAGAAGAGGACAGAATGACAGAAGATGACAGAAGATGACAGAAGATGACAGAATGACAGAAGATGACAGAAGATGACAGAGTATGACAGAAGATGACAGAAGATGACAGAAGATGACAGAAGATGACAGAATGACAGAAGAGGACAGAAGATGACAGAAGATGACAGAAGATGACAGAATGACAGAAGAGGACAGAAGATGACAGAAGATGACAGAATGACAGAAGATGACAGAAGATGACAGAAGATGACAGAATGACCGAAGAGGACAGAATGACAGAGGAGGACAGAATGACAGAAGAGGACAGAATATGACAAAAGATGACAGAAGATGACAGAATGACAGAAGATGACAGAAGATGACAGAAAATGACAGAAGATGACAGAAGATGACAGAAGATGACAGAATGACAGAAGAGGACAGAATGACAGAAGATGACAGAATGACAGAAGATGACAGAATGACAGATGAGGACAGAAGATGACAGAAGATGACAGAAGATGACAGAAAATGACAGAATGACAGAAGAGGGCAGAAGATGACAGAAGATGACAGAAGATGACAGGAGATGACAGAAGATGACAGAATGACAGAAGAGGACAGAAGAGGACAGAAGATGACAGAAGATGACAGAAGATGACAGAATGACAGAAGATGTCAGAAGATGACAGAAGATGACAGAAGAAGACAGAAGATAACAGAAGATGACAGAATGACAGAAGAGGACAGAATGACAGAAGAGGACAGAATGACAGAAGATGACAGAAGATGACAGAAGAAGACAGAATATGACAGAAGATGACAGAAGATGACAGAATATGACAGAAGATGACAGAATGACAGAAGAGGACAGAATGACAGAAGAGGACAGAATGACAGAAGAGGACAGAATATGCCAGAAGATGACAGAAGGTGACAGAATGACAGAAGATGACAGAAGATGACAGAAGATCACAGAAGATGACAGAAGATGACAGAATGGCAGAAGAGGACAGAATGACAGAAGATGACAGAATGACAGAAGAGGACAGAATGACAGAAGATGACACAAGATGACACAAGATGACAGAATGACAGAAGAGGACAGAATGACAGAAGATGACAGAATGACAGAAGATGACAGAAGATGACAGAAGATGACAGAATGACAGACGAGGACAGAAGATGACAGAAGATGGCAGAAGATGACAGAAGATGACAGAATGACAGAAGAGGACAGAATGACAGAAGATGATAGAAGATGACAGAAGATGACAGAATGACAGAAGAGGACAGAATGACAGAAGATGACAGAAGATGACAGAAGATGACAGAAGATGACAGAAGATGACAGAATGACAGAAGATGACAGAAGATGACAAAATGACAGAAGAGGACAGAATGACAGAAGATGACAGAATGACAGAAGAGGACAGAATGACAGAAGATGACAGAAGATGAGAGAATGACAGAAGAGGACAGAATGACAGAAGATGAAAGAAGATGACAGAAGATGACAGAAGATGACAGAATGACAGAAGATGACAGAAGATGACAAAATGACAGAAGAGGACAGAATGACAGAAGATGACAGAGTGACAGAAGAGGACAGAAGATGACAGAAGATGACAGAATGACAGAAGACGACAGAAGATGACAGAAGATGACAGAATGACAGAAGAGGACAGAATGACAGAAGATGACAGAATATGACAGAAGATGATTGAATATGACAGAAGATGACAGAAGATGACAGAAGATGACAGAATGACAGAAGAGGACAGAATGACAGAAGATGACAGAAGATGACAGAAGATGACAGAATGACAGAAGATGACAGAAGATGACGGAAGATGACAGAAGATGACAGAAGATGACAGAATGACAGAAGAGGACAGAATGACAGAAGATGACAGAAGATGACAGAAGATGACAGAATGACAGAAGATGTCAGAATGACAGAAGATGACAGAATGACAGAAGAGGACAGAATGACAGAAGAGGACAGAATGACAGAAGATGACAGAAGATGACAGAAGATGACAGAATGACAGAAGAGGACAGAATGACAGATGATGACAGAATGACAGAAGAGGACAGAAGATGGCAGAAGATGACAGAAGGCGACAGAAGATGACAGAAGGTGACAGAATGACAGAAGAGGACAGAATGACAGAAGATGACAGAAGATGACAGAAGATGACAAAATGACAGAAGATGACAGAATGACAGAAGAGGGCAGAAGATGACAGAAGATGACAGAATGACAGAAGAGGACAGAATGACAGAAGATGACAGAATGACAGAAGAGGACAGAATGACAGAAGGTGACAGAAGATGATAGAATGACAGAAGAGGACAGAAGTTGACAGAAGATGACAAAAGATGACAGAATGACAGAAGATGACAGAAGATGACAAAATGACAGAAGAGGACAGAATGACAGAAGATGACAGAGTGACAGAAGAGGACAGAATGACAGAAGATGACAGAAGATGACAGAAGATGACAGAATGACAGAAGAGGACAGAATGACAGAAGATGGCAGAATATGACAGAAGATGACAGAATATGACAGAAGATGACAGAAGATGACAGAATGACAGAAGAGGACAGAATGACAGAAGATGACAGAAGATGACAGAAGATGACAGAATGACAGAAGATGACAGAAGATGATGGAAGATGACAGAAGATGACAGAAGATGACAGAATGACAGAAGAGGACAGAATGACAGAAGATGACAGAAGATGACAGAAGATGACAGAAGATGACAGAATGACAGAAGATGTTAGAATGACAGAAGATGACAGAATGACAGAAGAGGACAGAATGACAGAAGAGGACAGAATGACAGAAGATGACAGACGATGACAGAAGATGACAGAATGACAGAAGATGACAGAAGATGACAGAATATGACAGAATATGACAGAAGATGACAGAAGATGACAGAATGACAGAAGATGACAGAAGATGACAGTAGATGACTGAAGATGACAGAAGATGACAGAATGACAGAAGAGGACAGAAGATGACAGAAGATGACAGAAGATGACAGAAGATGACAGAATGACAGAAGAGGACAGAATGACAGAAGATGGCAGAATATGACAGAAGATGACAGAATATGACAGAAGATGACAGAAGATGACAGAAGATGACAGAAGATGACAGAAGATGACAGAAGATGACAGAATGACAGAAGATGTCAGAATGACAGAAGATGACAGAATGACAGAAGAGGACAGAATGACAGAAGAGGACAGAATGACAGAAGATGACAGACGATGACAGAAGATGACAGAATGACAGAAGATGACAGAAGATGACAGAATATGACAGAATATGACAGAAGATGACAGAAGATGACAGAATGACAGAAGATGACAGAAGATGACAGTAGATGACTGAAGATGACAGAAGATGACAGAATGACAGAAGAGGACAGAAGATGACAGAAGATGACAGAAGATGACAGAATGACAGAAGAGGACAGAATGACAGAAGAGGACAGAATATGATAGAGGATGACAGAAGATGACAGAATGACAGAAGATGACAGAAGATGTCAGAAGGACAGAAGATGACAGAATGACAGAAGATGAAAGAACATGACAGAAGATGACAGAATATGACAGAAGAGGACAGAAGATGACAGAAGATGACAGAAGATGACAGAATATGACAGAAGATGACAGAATGACAGAAGAGGACAGAATGACAGAAGAGGACAGAATATGGCAGAAGATGACACAAGATGACAGAATGACAGAAAATGACAGAAGAGGACAGAATATGACAGAAGAGGACAGAATGACAGAAGATGACAGAAGATGACAGAAGATGACAGAAGATGGCAGAAGATGACAGAAGATGACAGAATATGACAGAGTATGACAGAAGATGACAGAAGATGACAGAATGACAGAAGAGGACAGAATGACAGAAGATGACAGAATGACAGAAGAGGACAGAATGACAGAAGATGACAGAATGACAGAAGATGACAGAAGATGACAGAAGATGACAGAATGACAGAAGAGGACAGAATGACAGAAGATGACAGAAGATGACAGAAGATGACAGAAGATGACAGAAGATGACAGAAGATGACAGAATGACAGAAGATGACAGAAGATGAAAGAAGATGACAAAATGACAGAAGAGGACAGAATGACAGAAGATGACAGAATGACAGAAGAGGACAGAATGACAGAAGATGACAGAATGACAGAAGAGGACAGAATGACAGAAGATGAAAGAAGATGACAGAAGATGACAGAAGATGACAGAATGACAGAAGATGACAGAAGATGACAGAAGATGACAAAATGACAGAAGAGGACAGAATGACAGAAGATGACAGAGTGACAGAAGAGGACAGAAGATGACAGAAGATGACAGAATGACAGAAGATGACAGAAGATGACAGAAGATGACAGAATGACAGAAGAGGACAGAATGACAGAAGATGACAGAATGACAGAAGATGACAGAGTGACAGAAGAGGACAGAAGATGACAGAAGATGACAGAATGACAGAAGATGACAGAAGATGACAGAAGATGACAGAATGACAGAAGAGGACAGAATGACAGAAGATGACAGAATATGACAGAAGATGATTGAATATGACAGAAGATGACAGAAGATGACAGAAGATGACAGAATGACAGAAGAGGACAGAATGACAGAAGATGACAGAAGATGACAGAAGATGACAGAATGACAGAAGATGACAGAAGATGACGGAAGATGACAGAAGATGACAGAAGATGACAGAATGACAGAAGAGGACAGAATGACAGAAGATGACAGAAGATGACAGAAGATGACAGAATGACAGAAGATGTCAGAATGACAGAAGATGACAGAATGACAGAAGAGGACAGAATGACAGAAGAGGACAGAATGACAGAAGATGACAGAAGATGACAGAATGACAGAAGAGGACAGAATGACAGATGATGACAGAATGACAGAAGAGGACAGAAGATGGCAGAAGATGACAGAAGGCGACAGAAGATGACAGAAGGTGACAGAATGACAGAAGAGGACAGAATGATCGAAGATGACAGAAGATGACAGAAGATGACAAAATGACAGAAGAGGACAGAATGACAGAAGATGAAAGAATGACAGAAGAGGACAGAATGACAGAAGGTGACAGAAGATGATAGAATGACAGAAGAGGACAGAAGATGACAGAAGATGACAAAAGATGACAGAATGACAGAAGATGACAGAAGATGACAAAATGACAGAAGAGGACAGAATGACAGAAGATGACAGAGTGACAGAAGAGGACAGAATGACAGAAGATGACAGAAGATGACAGAATGACAGAAGAGGACAGAATGACAGAAGATGGCAGAATATGACAGAAGATGACAGAATATGACAGAAGATGAAAGAAGATGACAGAAGATGACAGAATGACAGAAGAGGACAGAATGACAGAAGATGACAGAAGATGACAGAAGATGACAGAATGACAGAAGATGACAGAAGATGACGGAAGATGACAGAAGATGACAGAAGATGACAGAATGACAGAAGAGGACAGAATGACAGAAGATGACAGAAGATGACAGAAGATGACAGAAGATGACAGAATGACAGAAGATGTCAGAATGACAGAAGATGACAGAATGACAGAAGAGGACAGAATGACAGAAGAGGACAGAATGACAGAAGATGACAGACGATGACAGAAGATGACAGAATGACAGAAGAGGACAGAATGACAGAAGAGGACAGAATATGATAGAGGATGACAGAAGATGACAGAATGACAGAAGATGACAGAAGATGTCAGAAGGACAGAAGATGACAGAATGACAGAAGATGAAAAAACATGACAGAAGATGACAGAAGAGGACAGAAGATGACAGAAGATGACAGAATATGACAGAAGATGACAGAAGATGACAGAATGACAGAAGAGGACAGAATGACAGAAGAGGACAGAATGACAGAAGAGGACAGAATATGGCAGAAGATGACACAAGATGACAGAATGACAGAAAATGACAGAAGAGGACAGAATATGACAGAAGAGGACAGAATGACAGAAGATGACAGAAGATGACAGAAGATGACAGAAGATGGCAGAAGATGACAGAAGATGACAGAATATGACAGAAGATGACAGAGTATGACAGAAGATGACAGAAGATGACAGAAGATGACAGAATGAAAGAAGAGGACAGAATGACAGAAGAGGACAGAATGACAGAAGATGACAGAATGACAGAAGATGACAGAAGATGACAGAAGATGACAGAATGACAGAAGATGACAGATGATGTCAGAAGGACAGAAGATGACAGAATGACAGAAGATGAAAAAACATGACAGAAGATGACAGAAGAGGACAGAAGATGACAGAAGATGACAGAATATGACAGAAGATGACAGAATGACAGAAGAGTACAGAATGACAGAAGAGGACAGAATGACAGAAGAGGACAGAATATGGCAGAAGATGACACAAGATGACAGAATGACAGAAAATGACAGAAGAGGACAGAATATGACAGAAGAGGACAGAATGACAGAAGATGACAGAAGATGACAGAAGATGACAGAAGATGGCAGAAGATGACAGAAGATGACAGAATATGACAGAAGATGACAGAGTATGACAGAAGATGACAGAAGATGACAGAAGATGACAGAATGACAGAAGAGGACAGAATGACAGAAGATGACAGAATGACAGAAGAGGACAGAAGATGACAGAAGATGACAGAAGATGACAGGATGACAGAAGAGGACAGAAGATGACAGAAGATGACAGAATGACAGAAGATGACAGAAGATGACAGAAGATGACAGAAGATGACAGAATTACAGAAGAGGACAGAATGACAGAAGAGGAGAGAAGATGACAGAATGACAGAAGAGGACAGAAGATGACAGAAGATGACAGAAGATGGCAGAATGAAAGAAGAGGACAGAATGACAGAAGAGGACAGAATGACAGAAGATGACAGAATGACAGAAGATGACAGAAGATGACAGAAGATGACAGAATGACAGAAGATGACAGATGATCACAGAATATGACAGAATATGACAGAAGATGACAGAAGATGACAGAAGATGACAGAAGATGACAGTAGATGACAGAAGATGACAGAAGATGACAGAAGATGACAGAAGATGACAGAATGACAGAAGAGGACAGAAGATGACAGAAGATGACAGAATGACAGAAGAGGACAGAATGACAGAAGAGGACAGAATATGAAAGAGGATGACAGAAGATGACAGAATGACAGAAGATGACAGAAGATGTCAGAAGGACAGAAGATGACAGAATGACAGAAGATGACAGAACATGACAGAACATGACAGAAGATGACAGAATATGACAGAAGAGGACAGAAGAGGACAGAAGATGACAGAATATGACAGAAGATGACAGAAGGTGACAGAATGACAGAAGAGGACAGAATGACAGAAGAGGACAGAATATGACAGAAGATGACACAAGATGACAGAATGACAGAAAATGACAGAATGACAGAAGATGACAGAAGATGACAGAAGATGGCAGAAGATGACAGAATATGACAGAAGATGACAGAAGATGACAGAGTATGACAGATGATGACAGAAGATGACAGAAGATGATAGAAGATGACAGAATGACAGAAGAGGACAGAATGACAGAAGATGACAGAATGACAGAAGAGGACAGAAGATGACAGAAGATGACAGAAGATGACAGAAGATGACAGAATGACAGAAGAGGACAGAAGATGACAGAAGATGACAGAATGACAGAAGATGACAGAAGATGACAGAAGATGACAGAATGACCGAAGAGGACAGAATGACAGCAGAGGACAGAATGACAGAAGAGGACAGAATATGACAAAAGATGAGAGAAGATGACAGAATGACAGAAGATGACAGAAGATGACAGAAAATGACAGAAGATGACAGCAGATGACAGAAGATGACAGAATGACAGAAGAGGACAGAATGACAGAAGATGACAGACGATGACAGAAGATGACAGAACGACAGAAGATGACACAAGATGACGGAAGATGACAGAAGATGACAGAAGATGACAGAATGACACAAGAGGACAGAATGACAGAAGATGACAGAATGACAGAAGAGAACAGAATGACAGAAGATGACAGAAGATGACAGAAGATGACAGAAGATGACAGGAGATGACAGAATGACAGAAGATATCAGAATGACAGAAGATGACAGAATGACAGAAGAGGACAGAATGACAGAAGATGACAGAAGATGACAGAAGATGACAGAATGACAGAAGAGGACAGAATGACAGATGATGACAGAATGACAGAAGAGGACAGAAGATGGCAGAAGATGACAGAAGGCGACAGAAGATGACAGAAGGTGACAGAATGACAGAAGAGGACAGAAGGTGACAGAAGATGATAGAATGACAGAAGAGGACAGAAGATGACAGAAGATGACAAAAGATGACAGAATGACAGAAGATGACAGAAGATGACAGAAGATGACAAAATGACAGAAGAGGACAGAATGACAGAAGATGACAGAGTGACAGAAGAGGACAGAATGACAGAAGATGACAGAAGATGACAGAAGATGACAGAATGACAGAAGAGGACAGAATGACAGAAGATGGCAGAATATGACAGAAGATGACAGAATATGACAGAAGATGACAGAAGATGACAGAAGATGACAGAATGACAGAAGAGGACAGAATGACAGAAGATGACAGAAGATGACAGAAGATGACAGAATGACAGAAGATGACAGAAGATGACGGAAGATGACAGAAGATGACAGAAGATGACAGAATGACAGAAGAGGACAGAATGACAGAAGATGACAGAAGATGACAGAAGATGACAGAATGACAGAAGATGTCAGAATGACAGAAGATGACAGAATGACAGAAGAGGACAGAATGACAGAAGAGGACAGAATGACAGAAGATGACAGACGATGACAGAAGATGACAGAATGACAGAAGATGACAGAAGATGACAGAATATGACAGAATATGACAGAAGATGACAGAAGATGACAGAATGACAGAAGATGACAGAAGATGACAGTAGATGACTGAAGATGACAGAAGATGACAGAATGACAGAAGAGGACAGAAGATGACAGAAGATGACAGAAGATGACAGAAGATGACAGAATGACAGAAGAGGACAGAATGACAGAAGAGGACAGAATATGATAGAGGATGACAGAAGATGACAGAATGACAGAAGATGACAGAAGATGTCAGGAGGACAGAAGATGACAGAATGACAGAAGATGAAAGAACATGACAGAAGATGACAGAATATGACAGAAGAGGACAGAAGATGACAGAAGATGACAGAATATGACAGAAGATGACAGAAGATGACAGAATGACAGAAGAGGACAGAATGACAGAAGAGGACAGAATATGGCAGAAGATGACACAAGATGACAGAATGACAGAAAATGACAGAAGATGACAGAAGATGACAGAAGATGACAGAAGATGACAGAAGATGGCAGAAGATGACAGAAGATGACAGAATATGACAGAAGATGACAGAGTATGACAGAAGATGACAGAAGATGACAGAAGATGACAGAATGACAGAAGAGGACAGAATGACAGAAGATGACAGAATGACAGAAGAGGACAGAAGATGACAGAAGATGACAGAAGATGACAGAATGACAGAAGAGGACAGAAGATGACAGAAGATGACAGAATGACAGAAGATGACAGAAGATGACAGAAGATGATAGAATTACAGAAGAGGACAGAATGACAGAAGAGGAGAGAAGATGACAGAATGACAGAAGAGGACAGAAGATGACAGAAGATGACAGAAGATGACAGAATGAAAGAAGAGGACAGAATGACAGAAGAGGACAGAATGACAGAAGATAACAGAATGACAGAAGATGACAGAAGATGACAGAAGATGACAGAATGACAGAAGATGACAGATGATGACAGAATATGACAGAATATGACAGAAGATGACAGAAGATGACAGAAGATGACAGAAGATGACAGTAGATGACAGAAGATGACAGAAGATGACAGAAGATGACAGAAGATGACAGAATGACAGAAGAGGACAGAAGATGACAGAAGATGACAGAATGACAGAAGAGGACAGAATGACAGAAGAGGACAGAATATGAAAGAGGATGACAGAAGATGACAGAATGACAGAAGATGACAGAAGATGTCAGAAGGACAGAAGATGACAGAATGACAGAAGATGACAGAACATGACAGAAGATGACAGAAGATGACAGAATATGACAGAAGAGGACAGAAGATGACAGAAGATGACAGAATATGACAGAAGATGACAGAAGGTGACAGAATGACAGAAGAGGACAGAATGACAGAAGAGGACAGAATATGACAGAAGATGACACAAGATGACAGAATGACAGAAAATGACAGAATGACAGAAGATGACAGAAGATGACAGAAGATGACAGAAGATGGCAGAAGATGACAGAAGATGACAGAATATGACAGAAGATGACAGAAGATGACAGAGTATGACAGATGATGACAGAAGATGACAGAAGATGATAGAAGATGACAGAATGACAGAAGAGGACAGAATGACAGAAGATGACAGAATGACAGAAGAGGACAGAAGATGACAGAAGATGACAGAAGATGACAGAAGATGACAGAATGACAGAAGAGGACAGAAGATGACAGAAGATGACAGAAGATGACAGAAGATGACAGAAGATGTCAGAAGATGACAGAATGACCGAAGAGGACAGAATGACAGAAGAGGACAGAATGACCGAAGAGGACAGAATATGACAAAAGATGAGAGAAGATGACAGAATGACAGAAGATGACAGAAGATGACAGAAAATGACAGAAGATGACAGCAGATGACAGAAGATGACAGAATGACAGAAGAGGACAGAATGACAGAAGATGACAGAATGACAGAAGATGACAGAATGACAGATGAGGACAGAAGATGACAGAAGATGACAGAAGATGACAGAAGATGACAGAATGACAGAAGAGGACAGAAGATGACAGAAGATGACAGAAGATGACAGAATGACAGAAGAGGACAGAAGAGGACAGAAGATGACAGAAGATGACAGAAGATGACAGAAGATGACAGAATGACAGAAGAGGTCAGAAGATGACAGAAGATGACAGAAGATGACAGAAGATAACAGAAGATGACAGAATGACAGAAGAGGACAGAATGACAGAAGAGGACAGAATGACAGAAGATGACAGAAGATGACAGAAGATGACAGAAGATGACAGAAGATGACAGAATATGACAGAAGATGACAGAATATGACAGAAGATGACAGAATGACAGAAGAGGACAGAATGACAGAAGAGGACAGAATATGCCAGAAGGTGACAGAATGACAGAAGATGACAGAAGATGACAGAAGATCACAGAAGATGACAGAATATGACAGAAGATGACAAAAGATGACGGAATGACAGAAGAGGACAGAAGATGACAGAATATGACAGAAGATGACAGAATATGACAGAAGATGACAGAATGACAGAAGAGGACAGAATGACAGAAGAGGACAGAATGACAGAAAATGACAGAATGACAGAAGAGGACAGAATGACAGAAGATGACAGAAGATGACAGAATATGACAGAAGATGACAGAAGATGACGGAATGACAGAAGAGGACAGAATGACAGAAGAGGACAGAATATGCCAGAAGATGACAGAAGGTTACAGAATGACAGAAGATGACAGAAGATGACAGAAGATCACAGAAGATGACAGAAGATGACATAATGACAGAAGATGACAGAATGACAGACGAGGACAGAAGATGACAGAAGATGGCAGAAGATGACAGAAGATGACAGAATGACAGAAGAGGACAGAATGACAGAAGATGACAGAATGACAGAAGAGGACAGAATGACAGAAGATGATAGAAGATGACAGAAGATGACAGAATGAGAGAAGAGGACAGAATGACAGAAGATGACAGAAGATGACAGAAGATGACAGAAGATGACAGAATGACAGAAGATGACAGAAGATGACAGAAGATGACAAAATGACAGAAGAGGACAGAATGACAGAAGATGACAGAATGACAGAAGAGGGCAGAAGATGACAGAAGATGACAGAATGACAGAAGAGGACAGAATGACAGAAGATGACAGAATGACAGAAGAGGACAGAATGACAGAAGATGACAGAAGATGACAGAAGATGACAGAATGACAGAAGATGACAGAAGATGACAGAGGATGACAAAATGACAGAAGAGGACAGAATGACAGAAGATGACAGAGTGACAGAAGAGGACAGAATGACAGAAGATGACAGAAGATGACAGAAGATGACAGAATGACAGAAGAGGACAGAATGACAGAAGATGACAGAATATGACAGAAGATGATTGAATATGACAGAAGATGACAGAAGATGACAGAAGATGACAGAATGACAGAAGAGGACAGAATGACAGAAGATGACAGAAGATGACAGAAGATGACAGAAGATGACAGAAGATGACAGAATGACAGAAGATGTCAGAATGACAGAAGATGACAGAATGACAGAAGAGGACAGAATGACAGATGATGACAGAATGACAGAAGAGGACAGAAGATGACAGAAGATGACAGAAGATGACAGAAGATGACAGAAGGTGACAGAATGACAGAAGAGGACAGAATGACAGAAGATGACAGAAGATGACAGAAGAGGACAGAATGACAGAAGATGACAGAATGACAGAAGAGGACAGAATGACAGAAGATGACAGAAGATGACAGAAGATGACAGAATGACAGAAGATGACAGAAGATGACAGAGTATGACAGAAGATGACAGAAGATGACAGAAGATGACAGAAGATGACAGAATGACAGAAGAGGACAGAAGATGACAGAAGATGACAGAAGATGACAGAATGACAGAAGAGGACAGAAGATGACAGAAGATGACAGAATGACAGAAGATGACAGAAGATGACAGAAGATGACAGAAGATGACAGAATGACCGAAGAGGACAGAATGACAGAAGAGGACAGAATGACAGAAGAGGACAGAATATGACAAAAGATGACAGAAGATGACAGAATGACAGAGGATGACAGAAGATGACAGAAAATGACAGAAGATGACAGAAGATGACAGAAGATGACAGAATGACAGAAGAGGACAGAATGACAGAAGATGACAGAATGACAGAAGATGACAGAATGACAGATGAGGACAGAAGATGACAGAAGATGACAGAAGATGACAGAAGATGACAGAATGACAGAAGAGGACAGAAGATGACAGAAGATGACAGAAGATGACAGGAGATGACAGAAGATGACAGAATGACAGAAGAGGACAGAAGAGGACAGAAGATGACAGAAGATGGCAGAAGATGACAGAATGACAGAAGAGGTCAGAAGATGACAGAAGATGACAGAAGATAACAGAAGATGACAGAATGACAGAAGAGGACAGAATGACAGAAGAGGACAGAATGACAGAAGAAGACAGAATATGACAGAAGATGACAGAAGATGACAGAATATGACAGAAGATGACAGAATAACAGAAGAGGACAGAATGACAGAAGAGGTCAGAATATGCCAGAAGATGACAGAACGTGACAGAATGACAGAAGATGACAGAAGATGACAGAAGATCACAGAAGATGACAGAAGATGACAGAATGGCAGAAGAGGACAGAATGACAGAAGATGACAGAATGACAGAAGAGGACAGAATGACAGAAGATGACACAAGATGACACAAGATGACAGAATGACAGAAGAGGACAGAATGACAGAAGATGACAGAATGACAGAAGATGACAGAAGATGACAGAAGATGACAGAATGACAGACGAGGACATAAGATGACAGAAGATGGCAGAAGATGACAGAAGATGACAGAATGACAGAAGAGGACAGAATGACAGAAGATGATAGAAGATGACAGAAGATGACAGAATGACAGAAGAGGACAGAATGACAGAAGAGGACAGAATGACAGAAGATGACAGAAGATGACAGAATGACAGAAGAGGACAGAATGACAGAAGATGAAAGAAGATGACAGAAGATGACAGAATGACAGAAGATGACAGAAGATGACAGAAGATGACAAAATGACAGAAGAGGACAGAATGACAGAAGATGACAGAGTGACAGAAGAGGACAGAAGATGACAGAAGATGACAGAATGACAGAAGATGACAGAAGATGACAGAAGATGACAGAATGACAGAAGAGGACAGAATGACAGAAGATGACAGAATATGACAGAAGATGATTGAATATGACAGAAGATGACAGAAGATGACAGAAGATGACAGAATGACAGAAGAGGACAGAATGACAGAAGATGACAGAAGATGACAGAAGATGACAGAATGACAGAAGATGACAGAAGATGACGGAAGATGACAGAAGATGACAGAATGACAGAAGAGGACAGAATGACAGAATGACAGAAGAGGACAGAATGACAGATGATGACAGAATGACAGAAGAGGACAGAAGATGGCAGAAGATGACAGAAGGCGACAGAAGATGACAGAAGGTGACAGAATGACAGAAGAGGACAGAATGATCGAAGATGACAGAAGATGACAGAAGATGACAAAATGACAGAAGAGGACAGAATGACAGAAGATGAAAGAATGACAGAAGAGGACAGAATGACAGAAGGTGACAGAAGATGATAGAATGACAGAAGAGGACAGAAGATGACAGAAGATGACAAAAGATGACAGAATGACAGAAGATGACAGAAGATGACAAAATGACAGAAGAGGACAGAATGACAGAAGATGACAGAGTGACAGAAGAGGACAGAATGACAGAAGATGACAGAAGATGACAGAATGACAGAAGAGGACAGAATGACAGAAGATGGCAGAATATGACAGAAGATGACAGAATATGACAGAAGATGACAGAAGATGACAGAAGATGACAGAATGACAGAAGAGGACAGAATGACAGAAGATGACAGAAGATGACAGAAGATGACAGAATGACAGAAGATGACAGAAGATGACGGAAGATGACAGAAGATGACAGAAGATGACAGAATGACAGAAGAGGACAGAATGACAGAAGATGACAGAAGATGACAGAAGATGACAGAAGATGACAGAATGACAGAAGATGTCAGAATGACAGAAGATGACAGAATGACAGAAGAGGACAGAATGACAGAAGAGGACAGAATGACAGAAGATGACAGACGATGACAGAAGATGACAGAATGACAGAAGAGGACAGAATGACAGAAGAGGACAGAATATGATAGAGGATGACAGAAGATGACAGAATGACAGAAGATGACAGAAGATGTCAGAAGGACAGAAGATGACAGAATGACAGAAGATGAAAAAACATGACAGAAGATGACAGAAGAGGACAGAAGATGACAGAAGATGACAGAATATGACAGAAGATGACAGAAGATGACAGAATGACAGAAGAGGACAGAATGACAGAAGAGGACAGAATGACAGAAGAGGACAGAATATGGCTGAAGATGACACAAGATGACAGAATGACAGAAAATGACAGAAGAGGACAGAATATGACAGAAGAGGACAGAATGACAGAAGATGACAGAAGATGACAGAAGATGACAGAAGATGGCAGAAGATGACAGAAGATGACAGAATATGACAGAAGATGACAGAGTATGACAGAAGATGACAGAAGATGACAGAAGATGACAGAATGACAGAAGAGGACAGAATGACAGAAGATGACAGAATGACAGAAGAGGACAGAAGATGACAGAAGATGACAGAAGATGACAGAATGACAGAAGAGGACAGAAGATGACAGAAGATGACAGAATGACAGAAGATGACAGAAGATGACAGAAGATGACAGAAGATGACAGAATTACAGAAGAGGACAGAATGACAGAAGAGGAGAGAAGATGACAGAATGACAGAAGAGGACAGAAGATGACAGAAGATGACAGAAGATGGCAGAATGAAAGAAGAGGACAGAATGACAGAAGAGGACAGAATGACAGAAGATGACAGAATGACAGAAGATGACAGAAGATGACAGAAGATGACAGAATGACAGAAGATGACAGATGATGTCAGAAGGACAGAAGATGACAGAATGACAGAAGATGAAAAAACATGACAGAAGATGACAGAAGAGGACAGAAGATGACAGAAGATGACAGAATATGACAGAAGATGACAGAAGATGACAGAATGACAGAAGAGGACAGAATGACAGAAGAGGACAGAATGACAGAAGAGGACAGAATATGGCAGAAGATGACACAAGATGACAGAATGACAGAAAATGACAGAAGAGGACAGAATATGACAGAAGAGGACAGAATGACAGAAGATGACAGAAGATGACAGAAGATGACAGAAGATGGCAGAAGATGACAGAAGATGACAGAATATGACAGAAGATGACAGAGTATGACAGAAGATGACAGAAGATGACAGAAGATGACAGAATGACAGAAGAGGACAGAATGACAGAAGATGACAGAATGACAGAAGAGGACAGAAGATGACAGAAGATGACAGAAGATGACAGAATGACAGAAGAGGACAGAAGATGACAGAAGATGACAGAATGACAGAAGATGACAGAAGATGACAGAAGATGACAGAAGATGACAGAATTACAGAAGAGGACAGAATGACAGAAGAGGAGAGAAGATGACAGAATGACAGAAGAGGACAGAAGATGACAGAAGATGACAGAAGATGGCAGAATGAAAGAAGAGGACAGAATGACAGAAGAGGACAGAATGACAGAAGATGACAGAATGACAGAAGATGACAGAAGATGACAGAAGATGACAGAATGACAGAAGATGACAGATGATCACAGAATATGACAGAATATGACAGAAGATGACAGAAGATGACAGAAGATGACAGTAGATGACAGAAGATGACAGAAGATGACAGAAGATGACAGAAGATGACAGAATGACAGAAGAGGACAGAAGATGACAGAATGACAGAAGATGACAGAAGATGTCAGAAGGACAGAAGATGACAGAATGACAGAAGATGACAGAACATGACAGAAGATGACAGAAGATGACAGAATATGACAGAAGAGGACAGAAGATGACAGAAGATGACAGAATATGACAGAAGATGACAGAAGGTGACAGAATGACAGAAGAGGACAGAATGACAGAAGAGGACAGAATATGACAGAAGATGACACAAGATGACAGAATGACAGAAAATGACAGAATGACAGAAGATGACAGAAGATGACAGAAGATGGCAGAAGATGGCAGAAGATGACAGAATATGACAGAAGATGACAGAAGATGACAGAGTATGACAGATGATGACAGAAGATGACAGAAGATGATAGAAGATGACAGAATGACAGAAGAGGACAGAATGACAGAAGATGACAGAATGACAGAAGAGGACAGAAGATGACAGAAGATGACAGAAGATGACAGAAGATGACAGAATGACAGAAGAGGACAGAAGATGACAGAAGATGACAGAATGACAGAAGATGACAGAAGATGACAGAAGATGACAGAATGACCGAAGAGGACAGAATGACAGCAGAGGACAGAATGACAGAAGAGGACAGAATATGACAAAAGATGAGAGAAGATGACAGAATGACAGAAGATGACAGAAGATGACAGAAAATGACAGAAGATGACAGCAGATGACAGAAGATGACAGAATGACAGAAGAGGACAGAATGACAGAAGATGACAGACGATGACAGAAGATGACAGAACGACAGAAGATGACACAAGATGACGGAAGATGACAGAAGATGACAGAAGATGACAGAATGACACAAGA
Organism: Somniosus microcephalus; assembly: GCF_052327205.1. Classification (NCBI taxonomy): domain Eukaryota; kingdom Metazoa; phylum Chordata; class Chondrichthyes; order Squaliformes; family Somniosidae; genus Somniosus; species Somniosus microcephalus. The sequence goes on along the minus strand of NW_028225190.1, from coordinate 2,333,583 downwards.
GGACAGAATGACAGAAGATGACAGAATGACAGAAGAGAACAGAATGACAGAAGATGACAGAAGATGACAGAAGATGACAGAAGATGACAGGAGATGACAGAATGACAGAAGATATCAGAATGACAGAAGATGACAGAATGACAGAAGAGGACAGAATGACAGAAGATGACAGAAGATGACAGAAGATGACAGAATGACAGAAGAGGACAGAATGACAGATGATGACAGAATGACAGAAGAGGACAGAAGATGGCAGAAGATGACAGAAGGCGACAGAAGATGACAGAAGGTGACAGAATGACAGAAGAGGACAGAAGGTGACAGAAGATGATAGAATGACAGAAGAGGACAGAAGATGACAGAAGATGACAAAAGATGACAGAATGACAGAAGATGACAGAAGATGACAGAAGATGACAAAATGACAGAAGAGGACAGAATGACAGAAGATGACAGAGTGACAGAAGAGGACAGAATGACAGAAGATGACAGAAGATGACAGAAGATGACAGAATGACAGAAGAGGACAGAATGACAGAAGATGGCAGAATATGACAGAAGATGACAGAATATGACAGAAGATGACAGAAGATGACAGAAGATGACAGAATGACAGAAGAGGACAGAATGACAGAAGATGACAGAAGATGACAGAAGATGACAGAATGACAGAAGATGACAGAAGATGACGGAAGATGACAGAAGATGACAGAAGATGACAGAATGACAGAAGAGGACAGAATGACAGAAGATGACAGAAGATGACAGAATGACAGAAGATGTCAGAATGACAGAAGATGACAGAATGACAGAAGAGGACAGAATGACAGAAGAGGACAGAATGACAGAAGATGACAGACGATGACAGAAGATGACAGAATGACAGAAGATGACAGAAGATGACAGAATATGACAGAATATGACAGAAGATGACAGAAGATGACAGAATGACAGAAGATGACAGAAGATGACAGTAGATGACTGAAGATGACAGAAGATGACAGAATGACAGAAGAGGACAGAAGATGACAGAAGATGACAGAAGATGACAGAAGATGACAGAATGACAGAAGAGGACAGAATGACAGAAGAGGACAGAATATGATAGAGGATGACAGAAGATGACAGAATGACAGAAGATGACAGAAGATGTCAGGAGGACAGAAGATGACAGAATGACAGAAGATGAAAGAACATGACAGAAGATGACAGAATATGACAGAAGAGGACAGAAGATGACAGAAGATGACAGAATATGACAGAAGATGACAGAAGATGACAGAATGACAGAAGAGGACAGAATGACAGAAGAGGACAGAATATGGCAGAAGATGACACAAGATGACAGAATGACAGAAAATGACAGAAGATGACAGAAGATGACAGAAGATGACAGAAGATGACAGAAGATGGCAGAAGATGACAGAAGATGACAGAATATGACAGAAGATGACAGAGTATGACAGAAGATGACAGAAGATGACAGAAGATGACAGAATGACAGAAGAGGACAGAATGACAGAAGATGACAGAATGACAGAAGAGGACAGAAGATGACAGAAGATGACAGAAGATGACAGAATGACAGAAGAGGACAGAAGATGACAGAAGATGACAGAATGACAGAAGATGACAGAAGATGACAGAAGATGATAGAATTACAGAAGAGGACAGAATGACAGAAGAGGAGAGAAGATGACAGAATGACAGAAGAGGACAGAAGATGACAGAAGATGACAGAAGATGACAGAATGAAAGAAGAGGACAGAATGACAGAAGAGGACAGAATGACAGAAGATAACAGAATGACAGAAGATGACAGAAGATGACAGAAGATGACAGAATGACAGAAGATGACAGATGATGACAGAATATGACAGAATATGACAGAAGATGACAGAAGATGACAGAAGATGACAGAAGATGACAGTAGATGACAGAAGATGACAGAAGATGACAGAAGATGACAGAAGATGACAGAATGACAGAAGAGGACAGAAGATGACAGAAGATGACAGAATGACAGAAGAGGACAGAATGACAGAAGAGGACAGAATATGAAAGAGGATGACAGAAGATGACAGAATGACAGAAGATGACAGAAGATGTCAGAAGGACAGAAGATGACAGAATGACAGAAGATGACAGAACATGACAGAAGATGACAGAAGATGACAGAATATGACAGAAGAGGACAGAAGATGACAGAAGATGACAGAATATGACAGAAGATGACAGAAGGTGACAGAATGACAGAAGAGGACAGAATGACAGAAGAGGACAGAATATGACAGAAGATGACACAAGATGACAGAATGACAGAAAATGACAGAATGACAGAAGATGACAGAAGATGACAGAAGATGACAGAAGATGGCAGAAGATGACAGAAGATGACAGAATATGACAGAAGATGACAGAAGATGACAGAGTATGACAGATGATGACAGAAGATGACAGAAGATGATAGAAGATGACAGAATGACAGAAGAGGACAGAATGACAGAAGATGACAGAATGACAGAAGAGGACAGAAGATGACAGAAGATGACAGAAGATGACAGAATGACAGAAGAGGACAGAAGATGACAGAAGATGACAGAAGATGACAGAAGATGACAGAAGATGTCAGAAGATGACAGAATGACCGAAGAGGACAGAATGACAGAAGAGGACAGAATGACAGAAGAGGACAGAATATGACAAAAGATGAGAGAAGATGACAGAATGACAGAAGATGACAGAAGATGACAGAAAATGACAGAAGATGACAGCAGATGACAGAAGATGACAGAATGACAGAAGAGGACAGAATGACAGAAGATGACAGAATGACAGAAGATGACAGAATGACAGATGAGGACAGAAGATGACAGAAGATGACAGAAGATGACAGAATGACAGAAGAGGACAGAAGATGACAGAAGATGACAGAAGATGACAGAATGACAGAAGAGGACAGAAGAGGACAGAAGATGACAGAAGATGAGAGAAGATGACAGAATGACAGAAGATGACAGAAGATGACAGAAAATGACAGAAGATGACAGCAGATGACAGAAGATGACAGAATGACAGAAGAGGACAGAATGACAGAAGAGGACAGAATATGACAAAAGATGAGAGAAGATGACAGAATGACAGAAGATGACAGAAGATGACAGAAAATGACAGAAGATGACAGCAGATGACAGAAGATGACAGAATGACAGAAGAGGACAGAATGACAGAAGATGACAGAATGACAGAAGATGACAGAATGACAGATGAGGACAGAAGATGACAGAAGATGACAGAAGATGACAGAATGACAGAAGAGGACAGAAGATGACAGAAGATGACAGAAGATGACAGAATGACAGAAGAGGACAGAAGAGGACAGAAGATGACAGAAGATGACAGAAGATGACAGAAGATGACAGAATGACAGAAGAGGTCAGAAGATGACAGAAGATGACAGAAGATGACAGAAGATAACAGAAGATGACAGAATGACAGAAGAGGACAGAATGACAGAAGAGGACAGAATGACAGAAGATGACAGAAGATGACAGAAGATGACAGAAGATGACAGAAGATGACAGAATATGACAGAAGATGACAGAATATGACAGAAGATGACAGAATGACAGAAGAGGACAGAATGACAGAAGAGGACAGAATATGCCAGAAGGTGACAGAATGACAGAAGATGACAGAAGATGACAGAAGATCACAGAAGATGACAGAATATGACAGAAGATGACAAAAGATGACGGAATGACAGAAGAGGACAGAAGATGACAGAATATGACAGAAGATGACAGAATATGACAGAAGATGACAGAATGACAGAAGAGGACAGAATGACAGAAGAGGACAGAATGACAGAAGATGACAGAATGACAGAAGAGGACAGAATGACAGAAGATGACAGAAGATGACAGAATATGACAGAAGATGACAGAAGATGACGGAATGACAGAAGAGGACAGAATGACAGAAGAGGACAGAATATGCCAGAAGATGACAGAAGGTTACAGAATGACAGAAGATGACAGAAGATGACAGAAGATCACAGAAGATGACAGAAGATGACATAATGACAGAAGATGACAGAATGACAGACGAGGACAGAAGATGACAGAAGATGGCAGAAGATGACAGAAGATGACAGAATGACAGAAGAGGACAGAATGACAGAAGATGACAGAATGACAGAAGAGGACAGAATGACAGAAGATGATAGAAGATGACAGAAGATGACAGAATGAGAGAAGAGGACAGAATGACAGAAGATGACAGAAGATGACAGAAGATGACAGAAGATGACAGAATGACAGAAGATGACAGAAGATGACAGAAGATGACAAAATGACAGAAGAGGACAGAATGACAGAAGATGACAGAATGACAGAAGAGGGCAGAAGATGACAGAAGATGACAGAATGACAGAAGAGGACAGAATGACAGAAGATGACAGAATGACAGAAGAGGACAGAATGACAGAAGATGACAGAAGATGACAGAAGATGACAGAATGACAGAAGATGACAGAAGATGACAGAGGATGACAAAATGACAGAAGAGGACAGAATGACAGAAGATGACAGAGTGACAGAAGAGGACAGAATGACAGAAGATGACAGAAGATGACAGAATGACAGAAGAGGACAGAATGACAGAAGATGACAGAATATGACAGAAGATGATTGAATATGACAGAAGATGACAGAAGATGACAGAAGATGACAGAATGACAGAAGAGGACAGAATGACAGAAGATGACAGAAGATGACAGAAGATGACAGAAGATGACAGAATGACAGAAGATGTCAGAATGACAGAAGATGACAGAATGACAGAAGAGGACAGAATGACAGATGATGACAGAATGACAGAAGAGGACAGAAGATGACAGAAGATGACAGAAGATGACAGAAGATGACAGAAGGTGACAGAATGACAGAAGAGGACAGAATGACAGAAGATGACAGAAGATGACAGAAGAGGACAGAATGACAGAAGATGACAGAATGACAGAAGAGGACAGAATGACAGAAGATGACAGAAGATGACAGAAGATGACAGAATGACAGAAGATGACAGAAGATGACAGAGTATGACAGAAGATGACAGAAGATGACAGAAGATGACAGAAGATGACAGAATGACAGAAGAGGACAGAAGATGACAGAAGATGACAGAAGATGACAGAATGACAGAAGAGGACAGAAGATGACAGAAGATGACAGAATGACAGAAGATGACAGAAGATGACAGAAGATGACAGAAGATGACAGAATGACCGAAGAGGACAGAATGACAGAAGAGGACAGAATGACAGAAGAGGACAGAATATGACAAAAGATGACAGAAGATGACAGAATGACAGAGGATGACAGAAGATGACAGAAAATGACAGAAGATGACAGAAGATGACAGAAGAAGACAGAATGACAGAAGAGGACAGAATGACAGAAGATGACAGAATGACAGAAGATGACAGAATGACAGATGAGGACAGAAGATGACAGAAGATGACAGAAGATGACAGAATGACAGAAGAGGACAGAAGATGACAGAAGATGACAGGAGATGACAGAAGATGACAGAATGACAGAAGAGGACAGAAGAGGACAGAAGATGACAGAAGATGACAGAAGATGACAGAATGACAGAAGAGGTCAGAAGATGACAGAAGATGACAGAAGATGACAGAAGATAACAGAAGATGACAGAATGACAGAAGAGGACAGAATGACAGAAGAGGACAGAATGACAGAAGATGACAGAAGAAGACAGAATATGACAGAAGATGACAGAAGATGACAGAATATGACAGAAGATGACAGAATAACAGAAGAGGACAGAATGACAGAAGAGGTCAGAATATGCCAGAAGATGACAGAACGTGACAGAATGACAGAAGATGACAGAAGATGACAGAAGATCACAGAAGATGACAGAAGATGACAGAATGGCAGAAGAGGACAGAATGACAGAAGATGACAGAATGACAGAAGAGGACAGAATGACAGAAGATGACACAAGATGACACAAGATGACAGAATGACAGAAGAGGACAGAATGACAGAAGATGACAGAATGACAGAAGATGACAGAAGATGACAGAAGATGACAGAATGACAGACGAGGACAGAAGATGACAGAAGATGGCAGAAGATGACAGAAGATGACAGAATGACAGAAGAGGACAGAATGACAGAAGATGATAGAAGATGACAGAAGATGACAGAATGACAGAAGAGGACAGAATGACAGAAGAGGACAGAATGACAGAAGATGACAGAAGATGACAGAATGACAGAAGAGGACAGAATGACAGAAGATGAAAGAAGATGACAGAAGATGACAGAATGACAGAAGATGACAGAAGATGACAGAAGATGACAAAATGACAGAAGAGGACAGAATGACAGAAGATGACAGAGTGACAGAAGAGGACAGAAGATGACAGAAGATGACAGAATGACAGAAGATGACAGAAGATGACAGAAGATGACAGAATGACAGAAGAGGACAGAATGACAGAAGATGACAGAATATGACAGAAGATGATTGAATATGACAGAAGATGACAGAAGATGACATAATGACAGAAGAGGACAGAATGACAGAAGATGACAGAAGATGACAGAAGATGACAGAATGACAGAAGATGACAGAAGATGACGGAAGATGACAGAAGATGACAGAAGATGACAGAATGACAGAAGAGGACAGAATGACAGAAGATGACAGAAGATGACAGAAGATGACAGAATGACAGAAGATGTCAGAATGACAGAAGATGACAGAATGACAGAAGAGGACAGAATGACAGAAGATGACAGAAGATGACAGAAGATGACAGAAGGTGACAGAAGGTGACAGAATGACCGAAGAGGACAGAATGACAGAAGAGGACAGAATGACAGAAGAGGACAGAATATGACAAAAGATGACAGAAGATGACAGAATGACAGAAGATGACAGAAGATGACAGAAAATGACAGAAGATGACAGAAGATGACAGAAGATGACAGAATGACAGAAGAGGACAGAATGACAGAAGATGAAAGAAGCTGACAGAAGATGACAGAAGATGACAGAATGACAGAAGATGACAGAAGATGACAGAAGGTGACAGAAGATGACAGAATGACAGAAGATTTCAGAATGACAGACGATGACAGAATGACAGAAGAGGACAGAAGATGACAGAAGATGACAGAAGATGACAGAAGATGACAGAAGGTGACAGAATGACAGAAGAGGACAGAATGACAGAAGATGACAGAAGATGACAGAAGAGGACAGAATGACAGAAGATGACAGAATGACAGAAGAGGACAGAATGACAGAAGATGACAGAAGATGACAGAAGATGACAGAATGACAGAAGATGACAGAAGATGACAGAGTATGACAGAAGATGACAGAAGATGACAGAAGATGACAGAAGATGACAGAATGACAGAAGAGGACAGAAGATGACAGAAGATGACAGAAGATGACAGAATGACAGAAGAGGACAGAAGATGACAGAAGATGACAGAATGACAGAAGATGACAGAAGATGACAGAAGATGACAGAATGACCGAAGAGGACAGAATGACAGAAGAGGACAGAATGACAGAAGAGGACAGAATATGACAAAAGATGACAGAAGATGACAGAATGACAGAGGATGACAGAAGATGACAGAAAATGACAGAAGATGACAGAAGATGACAGAAGAAGACAGAATGACAGAAGAGGACAGAATGACAGAAGATGACAGAATGACAGAAGATGACAGAATGACAGATGAGGACAGAAGATGACAGAAGATGACAGAAGATGACAGAATGACAGAAGAGGACAGAAGATGACAGAAGATGACAGGAGATGACAGAAGATGACAGAATGACAGAAGAGGACAGAAGAGGACAGAAGATGACAGAAGATGACAGAAGATGACAGAATGACAGAAGAGGTCAGAAGATGACAGAAGATGACAGAAGATGACAGAAGATAACAGAAGATGACAGAATGACAGAAGAGGACAGAATGACAGAAGAGGACAGAATGACAGAAGATGACAGAAGAAGACAGAATATGACAGAAGATGACAGAAGATGACAGAATATGACAGAAGATGACAGAATAACAGAAGAGGACAGAATGACAGAAGAGGTCAGAATATGCCAGAAGATGACAGAACGTGACAGAATGACAGAAGATGACAGAAGATGACAGAAGATCACAGAAGATGACAGAAGATGACAGAATGGCAGAAGAGGACAGAATGACAGAAGATGACAGAATGACAGAAGAGGACAGAATGACAGAAGATGACACAAGATGACACAAGATGACAGAATGACAGAAGAGGACAGAATGACAGAAGATGACAGAATGACAGAAGATGACAGAAGATGACAGAAGATGACAGAATGACAGACGAGGACAGAAGATGACAGAAGATGGCAGAAGATGACAGAAGATGACAGAATGACAGAAGAGGACAGAATGACAGAAGATGATAGAAGATGACAGAAGATGACAGAATGACAGAAGAGGACAGAATGACAGAAGAGGACAGAATGACAGAAGATGACAGAAGATGACAGAATGACAGAAGAGGACAGAATGACAGAAGATGAAAGAAGATGACAGAAGATGACAGAATGACAGAAGATGACAGAAGATGACAGAAGATGACAAAATGACAGAAGAGGACAGAATGACAGAAGATGACAGAGTGACAGAAGAGGACAGAAGATGACAGAAGATGACAGAATGACAGAAGATGACAGAAGATGACAGAAGATGACAGAATGACAGAAGAGGACAGAATGACAGAAGATGACAGAATATGACAGAAGATGATTGAATATGACAGAAGATGACAGAAGATGACATAATGACAGAAGAGGACAGAATGACAGAAGATGACAGAAGATGACAGAAGATGACAGAATGACAGAAGATGACAGAAGATGACGGAAGATGACAGAAGATGACAGAAGATGACAGAATGACAGAAGAGGACAGAATGACAGAAGATGACAGAAGATGACAGAAGATGACAGAATGACAGAAGATGTCAGAATGACAGAAGATGACAGAATGACAGAAGAGGACAGAATGACAGAAGATGACAGAAGATGACAGAAGATGACAGAAGGTGACAGAAGGTGACAGAATGACCGAAGAGGACAGAATGACAGAAGAGGACAGAATGACAGAAGAGGACAGAATATGACAAAAGATGACAGAAGATGACAGAATGACAGAAGATGACAGAAGATGACAGAAAATGACAGAAGATGACAGAAGATGACAGAAGATGACAGAATGACAGAAGAGGACAGAATGACAGAAGATGAAAGAAGCTGACAGAAGATGACAGAAGATGACAGAATGACAGAAGATGACAGAAGATGACAGAAGGTGACAGAAGATGACAGAATGACAGAAGATTTCAGAATGACAGACGATGACAGAATGACAGAAGAGGACAGAAGATGACAGAAGATGACAGAAGATGACAGAAGATGACAGAAGGTGACAGAATGACAGAAGAGGACAGAATGACAGAAGATGACAGAAGATGACAGAAGAGGACAGAATGACAGAAGATGACAGAATGACAGAAGAGGACAGAATGACAGAAGATGACAGAAGATGACAGAAGATGACAGAATGACAGAAGATGACAGAAGATGACAGAGTATGACAGAAGATGACAGAAGATGACAGAAGATGACAGAAGATGACAGAATGACAGAAGAGGACAGAAGATGACAGAAGATGACAGAAGATGACAGAATGACAGAAGAGGACAGAAGATGACAGAAGATGACAGAATGACAGAAGATGACAGAAGATGACAGAAGATGACAGAATGACCGAAGAGGACAGAATGACAGAAGAGGACAGAATGACAGAAGAGGACAGAATATGACAAAAGATGACAGAAGATGACAGAATGACAGAGGATGACAGAAGATGATAGAAAATGACAGAAGATGACAGAAGATGACAGAAGATGACAGAATGACAGAAGAGGACAGAATGACAGAAGATGACAGAAGATGACAGAAGATGACAGAAGATGACAGAAGATGACAGAATGACAGAAGAGGACAGAAGATGACAGAATGACAGATGAGGACAGAAGATGACAGAAGATGACAGAAGATGACAGAAGATGACAGAATGACAGAAGAGGACAGAAGATGACAGAAGATGACAGAAGATGACAGGAGATGACAGAAGATGACAGAATGACAGAAGAGGACAGAAGAGGACAGAAGATGACAGAAGATGACAGAAGATGACAGAATGACAGAATGACAGATGAGGACAGAAGATGACAGAAGATGACAGAAGATGACAGAAGATGACAGAATGACAGAAGAGGACAGAAGATGACAGAAGATGACAGAAGATGACAGGAGATGACAGAAGATGACAGAATGACAGAAGAGGACAGAAGAGGACAGAAGATGACAGAAGATGACAGAAGATGACAGAATGACAGAAGATGTCAGAAGATGACAGAAGATGACAGAAGATGACAGAATATAACAGAAGATGACAGAATGACAGAAGAGGACAGAATGACAGAAGAGGACAGAATGACAGAAGATGACAGAAGATGACAGAAGAAGACAGAATATGACAGAAGATGACAGAAGATGGCAGAATATGACAGAAGATGACAGAATAACAGAAGAGGACAGAATGACAGAAGAGGACAGAATATGCCAGAAGATGACAGAAGGTGACAGAATGACAGAAGATGACAGAAGATGACAGAAGATCACAGAAGTTGACAGAAGATGACAGAATGGCAGAAGAGGACAGAATGACAGAAGATGACAGAATGACAGAAGAGGACAGAATGACAGAAGATGACACAAGATGACACAAGATGACAGAATGACAGAAGAGGACAGAATGACAGAAGATGACAGAATGACAGAAGATGACAGAAGATGACAGAAGATGACAGAATGACAGACGAGGACAGAAGATGACAGAAGATGGCAGAAGATGACAGAAGATGACAGAATGACAGAAGAGGACAGAATGACAGAAGATGATAGAAGATGACAGAAGATGACAGAATGACAGAAGAGGACAGAATGACAGAAGAGGACAGAATGACAGACGATGACAGAAGATGACAGAATGACAGAAGAGGACAGAATGACAGAAGATGAAAGAAGATGACAGAAGATGACAGAAGATGACAGAATGACAGAAGATGACAGAAGATGACAAAATGACAGAAGAGGACAGAATGACAGAAGATGACAGAGTGACAGAAGAGGACAGAAGATGACAGAAGATGACAGAATGACAGAAGATGACAGAAGATGACAGAAGATGACAGAATGACAGAAGAGGACAGAATGACAGAAGATGACAGAATATGACAGAAGATGATTGAATATGACAGAAGATGACAGAAGATGACAGAATGACAGAAGAGGACAGAATGACAGAAGATGACAGAAGATGACAGAAGATGACAGAATGACAGAAGATGACAGAAGATGACGGAAGATGACAGAAGATGACAGAAGATGACAGAATGACAGAAGAGGACAGAATGACAGAAGATGACAGAAGATGACAGAAGATGACAGAATGACAGAAGATGTCAGAATGACAGAAGATGACAGAATGACAGAAGAGGACAGAATGACAGAAGATGACAGAAGATGACAGAAGATGACAGAAGGTGACAGAATGACAGAAGAGGACAGAATGACAGAAGATGACAGAAGATGACAGAAGATGACAGAAGAGGACAGAATGACAGAAGATGACAGAATGACAGAAGAGGACAGAATGACAGAAGATGACAGAAGATGACAGAAGATGACAGAATGACAGAAGATGACAGAAGATGACAGAGTATGACAGAAGATGACAGAAGATGACAGAAGATGACAGAAGATGACAGAATGACAGAAGAGGACAGAAGATGACAGAAGATGACAGAAGATGACAGAATGACAGAAGAGGACAGAAGATGACAGAAGATGACAGAATGACAGAAGATGACAGAAGATGACAGAAGATGACAGAATGACCGAAGAGGACAGAATGACAGAAGAGGACAGAATGACAGAAGAGGACAGAATATGACAAAAGATGACAGAAGATGACAGAATGACAGAAGATGACAGAAGATGACAGAATGGCAGAAGAGGACAGAATGACAGAAGATGACAGAATGACAGAAGAGGACAGAATGACAGAAGATGACACAAGATGACACAAGATGACAGAATGACAGAAGAGGACAGAATGACAGAAGATGACAGAATGACAGAAGATGACAGAAGATGACAGAAGATGACAGAATGACAGACGAGGACAGAAGATGACAGAAGATGGCAGAAGATGACAGAAGATGACAGAATGACAGAAGAGGACAGAATGACAGAAGATGATAGAAGATGACAGAAGATGACAGAAGATGGCAGAAGATGACAGAATATGACAGAAGATGACAGAAGATGACAGAGTATGACAGATGATGACAGAAGATGACAGAAGATGATAGAAGATGACAGAATGACAGAAGAGGACAGAATGACAGAAGATGACAGAATGACAGAAGAGGACAGAAGATGACAGAAGATGACAGAAGATGACAGAATGACAGAAGAGGACAGAAGATGACAGAATATGACAGAAGATGACAGAAGGTGACAGAATGACAGAAGAGGACAGAATGACAGAAGAGGACAGAATATGACAGAAGATGACACAAGATGACAGAATGACAGAAAATGACAGAATGACAGAAGATGACAGAAGATGACAGAAGATGACAGAAGATGACAGAATATGACAGAAGATGACAGAAGATGACAGAGTATGACAGATGATGACAGAAGATGACAGAAGATGATAGAAGATGACAGAATGACAGAAGAGGACAGAATGACAGAAGATGACAGAATGACAGAAGAGGACAGAAGATGACAGAAGATGACAGAAGATGACAGAATGACAGAAGAGGACAGAAGATGACAGAAGATGACAGAATGACAGAAGATGACAGAAGATGACAGAAGATGACAGAAGATGACAGAATGACCGAAGAGGACAGAATGACAGAAGAGGACAGAATGACAGAAGAGGACAGAATATGACAAAAGATGAGAGAAGATGACAGAATGACAGAAGATGACAGAAGATAACAGAAAATGACAGAAGATGACAGCAGATGACAGAAGATGACAGAATGACAGAAGAGGACAGAATGACAGAAGATGACAGACGATGACAGAAGATGACAGAACGACAGAAGATGACACAAGATGACGGAAGATGACAGAAGATGACAGAAGATGACAGAATGACACAAGAGGACAGAATGACAGAAGATGACAGAATGACAGAAGAGGACAGAATGACAGAAGATGACAGAAGATGACAGAAGATGACAGAAGATGACAGGAGATGACAGAATGACAGAAGATATCAGAATGACAGAAGATGACAGAATGACAGAAGAGGACAGAATGACAGAAGAGGACAGAATGACAGATGATGACAGAAGAGGACCGAAGATGGCAGAAGATGACAGAAGGCGACAGAAGATGACAGAAGGTGACAGAATGACAGAAGAGGACAGAATGACAGAAGGTGACAGAAGATGATAGAATGACAGAAGAGGACAGAAGATGACAGAAGATGACAAAAGATGACAGAATGACAGAAGATGACAGAAGATGACAGAAGATGACAAAATGACAGAAGAGGACAGAATGACAGAAGATGACAGAGTGACAGAAGAGGACAGAATGACAGAAGATGACAGAAGATGACAGAAGATGACAGAATGACAGAAGAGGACAGAATGACAGAAGATGGCAGAATATGACAGAAGATGACAGAATATGACAGAAGATGACAGAAGATCACAGAAGATGACAGAATGACAGAAGAGGACAGAATGACAGAAGATGACAGAAGATGACAGAATGACAGAAGATGACGGAAGATGACGGAAGATGACAGAAGATGACAGAAGATGACAGAATGACAGAAGAGGACAGAATGACAGAAGATGACAGAAGATGACAGAAGATGACAGAAGATGACAGAATGACAGAAGATGTCAGAATGACAGAAGATGACAGAATGACAGAAGAGGACAGAATGACAGAAGAGGACAGAATGACAGAAGATGACAGACGATGACAGAAGATGACAGAAGATGACAGAAGATGACAGAATATGACAGAATATGACAGAAGATGACAGAAGATGACAGAATGACAGAAGATGACAGAAGATGACAGTAGATGACTGAAGATGACAGAAGATGGCAGAATGACAGAAGAGGACAGAAGATGACAGAAGATGACAGAAGATGACAGAAGATGACAGAATGACAGAAGAGGACAGAATGACAGAAGAGGACAGAATATGATAGAGGATGACAGAAGATGACAGAATGACAGAAGAGGACAGAATGACAGAAGAGGACAGAATATGGCAGAAGATGACACAAGATGACAGAATGACAGAAAATGACAGAAGATGACAGAAGATGACAGAAGATGGCAGAAGATGACAGAAGATGACAGAATGACAGAAGAGGACAGAATGACAGAAGATGACAGAATGACAGAAGAGGACAGAAGATGACAGAAGATGACAGAAGATGACAGAATGACAGAAGAGGACAGAAGATGACAGAAGATGACAGAATGACAGAAGATGACAGAAGATGACAGAAGATGACAGAATTACAGAAGAGGACAGAATGACAGAAGAGGAGAGAAGATGACAGAATGACAGAAGAGGACAGAAGATGACAGAAGATGACAGAAGATGACAGAATGAAAGAAGAGGACAGAATGACAGAAGAGGACAGAATGACAGAAGATGACAGAATGACAGAAGATGACAGAAGATGACAGAATGACAGAAGATGACAGATGATGACAGAATATGACAGAATATGACAGAAGATGACAGAAGATGACAGAAGATGACAGAAGATGACAGTAGATGACAGAAGATGACAGAATATGACAGAAGATGACAGAAGATGACAGAATGACAGAAGAGGACAGAAGATGACAGAAGATGACAGAATGACAGAAGAGGACAGAATGACAGAAGAGGACAGAATATGAAAGAGGATGACAGAAGATGACAGAATGACAGAAGATGACAGAAGATGTCAGAAGGACAGAAGATGACAGAATGACAGAAGATGACAGAACATGACAGAAGATGACAGAAGATGACAGAATATGACAGAAGAGGACAGAAGATGACAGAAGATGACAGAATATGACAGAAGATGACAGAAGGTGACAGAATGACAGAAGAGGACAGAATGACAGAAGAGGACAGAATATGACAGAAGATGACACAAGATGACAGAATGACAGAAAATGACAGAAGATGACAGAAGATGACAGAAGATGACAGAAGATGGCAGAAGATGACAGAAGATGACAGAATATGACAGAAGATGACAGAAGATGACAGAGTATGACAGATGATGACAGAAGATGACAGAAGATGATAGAAGATGACAGAATGACAGAAGAGGACAGAATGACAGAAGATGACAGAATGACAGAAGAGGACAGAAGATGACAGAAGATGACAGAAGATGACAGAATGACAGAAGAGGACAGAAGATGACAGAAGATGACAGAATGACAGAAGATGACAGAAGATGACAGAAGATGACAGAAGATGACAGAATGACCGAAGAGGACAGAATGACAGAAGAGGACAGAATGACAGAAGAGGACAGAATATGACAAAAGATGAGAGAAGATGACAGAATGACAGAAGATGACAGAAGATGACAGAAAATGACAGAAGATGACAGCAGATGACAGAAGATGACAGAATGACAGAAGAGGACAGAATGACAGAAGATGACAGAATGACAGAAGATGACAGAATGACAGATGAGGACAGAAGATGACAGAAGATGACAGAAGATGACAGAATGACAGAAGAGGACAGAAGATGACAGAAGATGACAGAAGATGACAGAATGACAGAAGAGGACAGAAGAGGACAGAAGATGACAGAAGATGACAGAAGATGACAGAAGATGACAGAATGACAGAAGAGGTCAGAAGATGACAGAAGATGACAGAAGATGACAGAAGATGACAGAATGACAGAAGAGGACAGAATGACAGAAGAGGACAGAATGACAGAAGATGACAGAAGATGACAGAAGATGACAGAAGATGACAGAAGATGACAGAATATGACAGAAGATGACAGAATATGACAGAAGATGACAGAATGACAGAAGAGGACAGAATGACAGAAGAGGACAGAATATGCCAGAAGGTGACAGAATGACAGAAGATGACAGAAGATGACAGAAGATGACAGAAGATCACAGAAGATGACAGAATATGACAGAAGATGACAAAAGATGACGGAATGACAGAAGAGGACAGAAGATGACAGAATATGACAGAAGATGACAGAATATGACAGAAGATGACAGAATGACAGAAGAGGACAGAATGACAGAAGAGGACAGAATGACAGAAGATGACAGAATGACAGAAGAGGACAGAATGACAGAAGATGACAGAAGATGACAGAATATGACAGAAGATGACAGAAGATGACGGAATGACAGAAGAGGACAGAATGACAGAAGAGGACAGAATATGCCAGAAGATGACAGAAGGTTACAGAATGACAGAAGATGACAGAAGATGACAGAAGATCACAGAAGATGACAGAAGATGACATAATGAAAGAAGATGACAGAATGACAGACGAGGACAGAAGATGACAGAAGATGACAGAAGATGACAGAATGACAGAAGAGGACAGAATGACAGAAGATGACAGAATGACAGAAGAGGACAGAATGACAGAAGATGATAGAAGATGACAGAAGATGACAGAATGAGAGAAGAGGACAGAATGACAGAAGATGACAGAAGATGACAGAAGATGACAGAAGATGACAGAATGACAGAAGATGACAGAAGATGACAGAAGATGACAAAATGACAGAAGAGGACAGAATGACAGAAGATGACAGAATGACAGAAGAGGGCAGAAGATGACAGAAGATGACAGAATGACAGAAGAGGACAGAATTACAGAAGATGACAGAAGATGACAGAATGACAGAAGAGGACAGAATGACAGAAGATGACAGAAGATGACAGAAGATGACAGAAGATGACAGAGGATGACAAAATGACAGAAGAGGACAGAATGACAGAAGATGACAGAGTGACAGAAGAGGACAGAATGACAGAAGATGACATAAGATGACAGAAGATGACAGAATGACAGAAGAGGACAGAATGACAGAAGATGACAGAATATGACAGAAGATGATTGAATATGACAGAAGATGACAGAAGATGACAGAAGATGACAGAATGACAGAAGAGGACAGAATGACAGAAGATGACAGAAGATGACAGAAGATGACAGAAGATGACAGAATGACAGAAGATGTCAGAATGACAGAAGATGACAGAATGACAGAAGAGGACAGAATGACAGATGATGACAGAATGACAGAAGAGGACAGAAGATGACAGAAGATGACAGAAGATGACAGAAGATGACAGAAGGTGACAGAATGACAGAAGAGGACAGAATGACAGAAGATGACAGAAGATGACAGAAGAGGACAGAATGACAGAAGATGACAGAATGACAGAAGAGGACAGAATGACAGAAGATGACAGAAGATGACAGAAGATGACAGAATGACAGAAGATGACAGAAGATGACAGAGTATGACAGAAGATGACAGAAGATGACAGAAGATGACAGAAGATGACAGAAGATGACAGAATGACAGAAGAGGACAGAAGATGACAGAAGATGACAGAAGATGACAGAATGACAGAAGAGGACAGAAGATGACAGAATGACAGAAGATGACAGAAGATGACAGAAGATGACAGAAGATGACAGAATGACCGAAGAGGACAGAATGACAGAAGAGGACAGAATGACAGAAGAGGACAGAATATGACAAAAGATGACAGAAGATGACAGAATGACAGAGGATGACAGAAGATGACAGAAAATGACAGAAGATGACAGAAGATGACAGAAGATGACAGAATGACAGAAGAGGACAGAATGACAGAAGATAACAGAATGACAGAAGATGACAGAATGACAGATGAGGACAGAAGATGACAGAAGATGACAGAAGATGACAGAAGATGACAGAATGACAGAAGAGGACAGAAGATGACAGAAGATGACAGAAGATGACAGGAGATGACAGAAGGTGACAGAATGACAGAAGAGGACAGAAGAGGACAGAAGATGACAGAAGATGACAGAATGACAGAAGAGGTCAGAAGATGACAGAAGATGACAGAAGATGACAGAAGATAACAGAAGATGACAGAATGACAGAAGAGGACAGAATGACAGAAGAGGACAGAATGACAGAAGATGACAGAAGATGACAGAAGAAGACAGAATATGACAGAAGATGACAGAAGATGACTGAATATGACAGAAGATGACAGAATAACAGAAGAGGACAGAATGACAGAAGAGGACAGAATATGCCAGAAGATGACAGAAGGTGACAGAATGACAGAAGATGACAGAAGATGACAGAAGATCACAGAAGATGACAGAAGATGACAGAATGGCAGAAGAGGACAGAATGACAGAAGATGACAGAATGACAGAAGAGGACAGAATGACAGAAGATGACACAAGATGACACAAGATGACAGAATGACAGAAGAGGACAGAATGACAGAAGATGACAGAATGACAGAAGATGACAGAAGATGACAGAAGATGACAGAATGACAGACGAGGACAGAAGATGACAGAAGATGGCAGAAGATGACAGAAGATGACAGAATGATAGAAGAGGACAGAATGACAGAAGATGATAGAAGATGACAGAAGATGACAGAATGACAGAAGAGGACAGAATGACAGAAGATGACAGAAGATGACAGAAGATGACAGAAGATGACAGAAGATGACAGAATGACAGAAGATGACAGAAGATGACAGAAGATGACAAAATGACAGAAGAGGACAGAATGACAGAAGATGACAGAATGACAGAAGAGGACAGAATGACAGAAGATGACAGAAGATGACAGAATGACAGAAGAGGACAGAATGACAGAAGATGAAAGAAGATGACAGAAGATGACAGAATGACAGAAGATGACAGAAGATGACAGAAGATGACAAAATGACAGAAGAGGACAGAATGACAGAAGATGACAGAGTGACAGAAGAGGACAGAAGATGACAGAAGATGACAGAATGACAGAAGATGACAGAAGATGACAGAAGATGACAGAATGACAGAAGAGGACAGAATGACAGAAGATGACAGAATATGACAGAAGATGATTGAATATGACAGAAGATGACAGAAGATGACAGAAGATGACAGAATGACAGAAGAGGACAGAATGACAGAAGATGACAGAAGATGACAGAAGATGACAGAATGACAGAAGATGACAGAAGATGACGGAAGATGACAGAAGATGACAGAAGATGACAGAATGACAGAAGAGGACAGAATGACAGAAGATGACAGAAGATGACAGAAGATGACAGAATGACAGAAGATGTCAGAATGACAGAAGATGACAGAATGACAGAAGAGGACAGAATGACAGAAGATGACAGAAGATGACAGCAGATGACAGAAGATGACAGAAGGTGACAGAATGACAGAAGAGGACAGAATGACAGAAGATGACAGAAGATGACAGAAGATGACAGAAGAGGACAGAATGACAGAAGATGACAGAATGACAGAAGAGGACAGAATGACAGAAGATGACAGAAGATGACAGAAGATGACAGAAGATGACAGAATGACAGAAGATGACAGAAGATGACAGAGTATGACAGAAGATGACAGAAGATGACAGAAGATGACAGAATGACAGAAGAGGACAGAAGATGACAGAAGATGACAGAAGATGACAGAATGACAGAAGAGGACAGAAGATGACAGAAGATGACAGAATGACAGAAGATGACAGAAGATGACAGAAGATGACAGAAGATGACAGAATGACCGAAGAGGACAGAATGACAGAAGAGGACAGAATGACAGAAGAGGACAGAATATGACAAAAGATGACAGAAGATGACAGAATGACAGAAGATGACAGAAGATGACAGAAAATGACAGAAGATGACAGAAGATGACAGAAGATGACAGAATGACAGAAGAGGACAGAATGACAGAAGATGAAAGAAGCTGACAGAAGATGACAGAAGATGACAGAATGACAGAAGATGACAGAAGATGACAGAAGATGACAAAATGACAGAAGAGGGCAGAATGACAGAAGATGACAGAGTGACAGAAGAGGACAGAATGACAGAAGATGACAGAAGATGACAGAATGACACAAGAGGACAGAATGACAGAAGATGACAGAATATGACAGAAGATGATTGAATATGACAGAAGATGACAGAAGATGACAGAAGATGACAGAATGACAGAAGAGGACAGAATGACAGAAGATGACAGAAGATGACAGAAGATGACAGAATGACAGAAGATGACATAAGATGACGGAAGATGACAGAAGATGACAGAAGATGACAGAATGACAGAAGAGGACAGAATGACAGAAGATGACAGAAGATGACAGAAGGTGACAGAAGATGACAGAATGACAGAAGATTTCAGAATGACAGAAGATGACAGAATGACAGAAGAGGACAGAATGACAGAAGATGACAGAAGATGACAGAATGACAGAAGAGGACAGAATGACAGATGATGACAGAATGACAGAAGAGGACAGAAGATGACAGAAGATGACAGAAGATGACAGAAGATGACAGAAGGTGACAGAATGACAGAAGAGGACAGAATGACAGAAGATGACAGAAGATGACAGAAGATGACAGAAGAGGACAGAATGACAGAAGATGACAGAAGAAGACAGAGTATGACAGAAGATGACAGAAGATGACAGAAGATTACAGAAGATGACAGAATGACAGAAGAGGACAGAAGATGACAGAAGATGACAGAAGATGACAGAATGACAGAAGATGACAGAAGATGACAGAAGATGACAGAATGACAGAAGATGACAGAAGATGACAGAAGATGACAGAAGATGACAGAATGACCGAAGAGGACAGAATGACAGAAGAGGACAGAATGACAGAAGAGGACAGAATATGACAAAAGATGACAGAAGATGACAGAATGACAGAAGATGACAGAATATGACAGAATGACAGAAGATGACAGAAGATGACAGAAGATGACAGAAGATAACAGAAGATGACAGAAGATGACAGAATGACAGAAGAGGACAGAAGATGACAGAATGACAGAAGAGGACAGAATGACAGAAGATGACAGAAGATGACAGAAGATGATAGAAGATGACAGAATGACAGAAGAGGACAGAATGACAGAAGATGACAGACGATGACAGATGATGACAGAATGACAGAAGATGACAGAATATGACAGAAGATGACAGAAGATGACAGAAGATGACAGAAGGTGACAGAATGACTGAAGAGGACAGAATGACAGAAGATGACAGAAGATGACAGAAGATGACAGAAGAGGACAGAATGACAGAAGATGACAGAATGACAGAAGAGGACAGAATGACAGAAGATGACAGAAGATGACAGAATGACAGAAGATGACAGAAGAAGACAGAGTATGACAGAAGATGACAGAAGATGAAAAAGATGACAGAAGATGACAGAATGACAGAAGATGACAGAAGATGACAGAATGACAGAAGATGACAGAAGATGACAGAAGATGACAGAAGATGACAGAATGACCGAAGAGGACAGAATGACAGAAGAGGACAGAATGACAGAAGAGGACAGAATATGACAAAAGATGACAGAAGATGACAGAATGACAGAAGATGACAGAATATGACAGAATATGACAGAAGATGACAGAATGACAGAAGATGACAGAAGATGACAGAAGAGGGCAGAATGACAGAAGATAACAGAAGATGACAGAAGATGACAGAATGACAGAAGAGGACAGAAGATGACAGAATGACAGAAGAGGACAGAATGACAGAAGATGACAGAAGATGACAGAAGATGATAGAAGATGACAGAATGACAGAAGAGGACAGAATGACAGAAGATGACAGACGATGACAGAAGATGACAGAATGACAGAAGATGACAGAAGATGACAGAATATGACAGAAGATGACAGAAGATGACAGAATGACTGAAGAGGACAGAAGATGACAGAAGATGACAGAAGATGACAGAAGATGACAGAATGAGAGAAGAGGACAGAATGACAGAAGAGGACAGAATATGATAGAGGATGACAGAAGATGACAGAATGACAGAAGATGACAGAAGATGTCAGAAGGACAGAAGATGACAGAATGACAGAAGATGAAAGAACATGACAGAAGATGACAGAATATGACAGAAGAGGACAGAAGATGACAGAAGATGACAGAATGACAGAAGAGGACAGAATGACAGAAGAGGACAGAATATGGCAGAAGATGACACAAGATGACAGAATGACAGAAAATGACAGAAGAGGACAGAATATGACAGAAGAGGACAGAATGACAGAAGATGACAGAAGATGACAGATGATGACAGAAGATGGCAGAAGATGACAGAAGATGACAGAATATGACAGAAGATGACAGAGTATGACAGAAGATGACAGAAGATGACAGAAGATGACAGAATGACAGAAGAGGACAGAATGACAGAAGATGACAGAATGACAGAAGAGGACAGAAGATGACAGAAGATGACAGAAGATGACAGAAGATGACAGAATGACAGAAGAGGACAGAAGATGACAGAAGATGACAGAATGACAGAAGATGACAGAAGATGACAGAAGATGACAGAAGATGACAGAATTACAGAAGAGGACAGAATGACAGAAGAGGAGAGAAGATGACAGAATGACAGAAGAGGACAGAAGATGACAGAAGATGACAGAAGATGACAGAATGACAGAAGAGGACAGAATGACAGAAGAGGACAGAATGACAGAAGATGACAGAATGACAGAAGATGACAGAAGATGACAGAATATGACAGAATATGACAGAAGATGACAGAAGATGACAGAAGATGACAGAATGACAGAAAATGACAGTAGATGACAGTAGATGACAGAAGATGACAGAAGATGACAGAAGATGACAGAATGACAGAAGAGGACAGAAGATGACAGAAGATGACAGAATGACAGAAGAGGACAGATGATGACAGAATATGACAGAATATGACAGAAGATGACAGAAGATGACAGAAGATGACAGAATGACAGAAAATGACAGTAGATGACAGTAGATGACAGAAGATGACAGAAGATGACAGAAGATGACAGAATGACAGAAGAGGACAGAAGATGACAGAAGATGACAGAATGACAGAAGAGGACAGAATGACAGAAGAGGACAGAATATGTCAGAAGGACAGAAGATGACAGAATGACAGAAGATGACAGAACATGACAGAAGATGACAGAAGATGACAGAATATGACAGAAGAGGACAGAAGATGACAGAAGATGACAGAATATGACAGAAGATGACAGAAGATGACAGAATGACAGAAGAGGACAGAATGACAGAAGAGGACAGAATATGACAGAAGATGACACAAGATGACAGAATGACAGAAAATGACAGAATGACAGAAGATGACAGAAGATGACAGAAGATGACAGAAGATGGCAGAAGATGACAGAAGATGACAGAATATGACAGAAGATGACAGAAGATGACAGAATGACAGAAGAGGACAGAATGACAGAAGATGACAGAATGACAGAAGAGGACAGAAGATGACAGAAGATGACAGAATGACAGAAGAGGACAGAAGATGACAGAAGATGACAGAAGATGACAGAAGATAACAGAAGATGACAGAAGATGACAGAATATGACAGAATGACAGAAGATGACAGAAGATGACAGAAGATGACAGAAGATAACAGAAGATGACAGAAGATGACAGAATGACAGAAGAGGACAGAAGATGACAGAATGACAGAAGAGGACAGAATGACAGAAGATGACAGAAGATGACAGAAGATGATAGAAGATGACAGAATGACAGAAGAGGACAGAATGACAGAAGATGACAGACGATGACAGATGATGACAGAATGACAGAAGATGACAGAAGATGACAGAATATGACAGAAGATGACAGAAGATGACAGAAGATGACAGAAGATGACAGAAGGTGACAGAATGACAGAAGAGGACAGAATGACAGAAGATGACAGAAGATGACAGAAGATGACAGAAGAGGACAGAATGACAGAAGATGACAGAATGACAGAAGAGGACAGAATGACAGAAGAGGACAGAAGATGACAGAAGATGACAGAAGATGACAGAATGACAGAAGAGGACAGAATGACAGAAGAGGACAGAATGACAGAAGAGGACAGAATGACAGAAGATGACAGAATGACAGAAGATGACAGAAGATGACAGAATGGCAGAAGATGACAGATGATGACAGAATATGACAGAATATGACAGAAGATGACAGAAGATGACAGAAGATGACAGAATGACAGAAAATGACAGTAGATGACAGTAGATGACAGAAGATGACAGAAGATGACAGAAGATGACAGAATGACAGAAGAGGACAGAAGATGACAGAAGATGACAGAATGACAGAAGAGGACAGAATGACAGAAGAGGACAGAATATGTCAGAAGGACAGAAGATGACAGAATGACAGAAGATGACAGAACATGACAGAAGATGACAGAAGATGACAGAATATGACAGAAGAGGACAGAAGATGACAGAAGATGACAGAATATGACAGAAGATGACAGAAGATGACAGAATGACAGAAGAGGACAGAATGACAGAAGAGGACAGAATATGACAGAAGATGACACAAGATGACAGAATGACAGAAAATGACAGAATGACAGAAGATGACAGAAGATGACAGAAGATGACAGAAGATGGCAGAAGATGACAGAAGATGACAGAATATGACAGAAGATGACAGAAGATGACAGAATGACAGAAGAGGACAGAATGACAGAAGATGACAGAATGACAGAAGAGGACAGAAGATGACAGAAGATGACAGAATGACAGAAGAGGACAGAAGATGACAGAAGATGACAGTAGATGACAGAAGATAACAGAAGATGACAGAAGATGACAGAATATGACAGAATGACAGAAGATGACAGAAGATGACAGAAGATGACAGAAGATAACAGAAGATGACAGAAGATGACAGAATGACAGAAGAGGACAGAAGATGACAGAATGACAGAAGAGGACAGAATGACAGAAGATGACAGAAGATGACAGAAGATGATAGAAGATGACAGAATGACAGAAGAGGACAGAATGACAGAAGATGACAGACGATGACAGATGATGACAGAATGACAGAAGATGACAGAAGATGACAGAATATGACAGAAGATGACAGAAGATGACAGAAGATGACAGAAGGTGACAGAATGACAGAAGAGGACAGAATGACAGAAGATGACAGAAGATGACAGAATATGACAGAAGAGGACAGAATGACAGAAGATGACAGAATGACAGAAGAGGACAGAATGACAGAAGATGACAGAAGATGACAGAAGATGACAGAATGACAGAAGATGACAGAAGAAGACAGAGTATGACAGAAGATGACAGAAGATGAAAAAGATGACAGAAGATGACAGAATGACAGAAGATGACAGAAGATGACAGAATGACAGAAGATGACAGAAGATGACAGAAGATGACAGAAGATGACAGAATGACCGAAGAGGACAGAATGACAGAAGAGGACAGAATGACAGAAGAGGACAGAATATGACAAAAGATGACAGAAGATGACAGAATGACAGAAGATGACAGAATATGACAGAAGATGACAGAATGACAGAAGATGACAGAAGATGACAGAAGAGGGCAGAATGACAGAAGATAACAGAAGATGACAGAAGATGACAGAATGACAGAAGAGGACAGAAGATGACAGAATGACAGAAGAGGACAGAATGACAGAAGATGACAGAAGATGATAGAAGATGACAGAATGACAGAAGAGGACAGAATGACAGAAGATGACAGACGATGACAGAAGATGACAGAATGACAGAAGATGACAGAAGATGACAGAATATGACAGAATATGACAGAAGATGACAGAAGATGACAGAAGATGACAGAATGACTGAAGAGGACAGAAGATGACAGAAGATGACAGAAGATGACAGAAGATGACAGAATGAGAGAAGAGGACAGAATGACAGAAGAGGACAGAATATGATAGAGGATGACAGAAGATGACAGAATGACAGAAGATGACAGAAGATGTCAGAAGGACAGAAGATGACAGAATGACAGAAGATGAAAGAACATGACAGAAGATGACAGAATATGACAGAAGAGGACAGAAGATGACAGAAGATGACAGAATGACAGAAGAGGACAGAATGACAGAAGAGGACAGAATATGGCAGAAGATGACACAAGATGACAGAATGACAGAAAATGACAGAAGAGGACAGAATATGACAGAAGAGGACAGAATGACAGAAGATGACAGAAGATGACAGATGATGACAGAAGATGGCAGAAGATGACAGAAGATGACAGAATATGACAGAAGATGACAGAGTATGACAGAAGATGACAGAAGATGACAGAAGATGACAGAAGATGACAGAATGACAGAAGAGGACAGAATGAAAGAAGATGACAGAATGACAGAAGAGGACAGAAGATGACAGAAGATGACAGAAGATGACAGAAGATGACAGAATGACAGAAGAGGACAGAAGATGACAGAAGATGACAGAATGACAGAAGATGACAGAAGATGACAGAATGACAGAAGAGGACAGAAGATGACAGAATGACAGAAGATGACAGAAGATGACAGAATGGCAGAAGATGACAGATGATGACAGAATATGACAGAATATGACAGAAGATGACAGAAGATGACAGAAGATGACAGAATGACAGAAAATGACAGTAGATGACAGAAGATGACAGAATGACAGAAGAGGACAGAAGATGACAGAAGATGACAGAATGACAGAAGAGGACAGAATGACAGAAGAGGACAGAATATGTCAGAAGGACAGAAGATGACAGAATGACAGAAGATGACAGAACATGACAGAAGATGACAGAAGATGACAGAATATGACAGAAGAGGACAGAAGATGACAGAAGATGACAGAATATGACAGAAGATGACAGAAGATGACAGAATGACAGAAGAGGACAGAATGACAGAAGAGGACAGAATATGACAGAAGATGACACAAGATGACAGAATGACAGAAAATGACAGAATGACAGAAGATGACAGAAGATGACAGAAGATGACAGAAGATGGCAGAAGATGACAGAAGATGACAGAATATGACAGAAGATGACAGAAGATGACAGAGTATGACAGATGATGACAGAAGATGACAGAAGATGACAGAATGACAGAAGAGGACAGAATGACAGAAGATGACAGAATGACAGAAGAGGACAGAAGATGACAGAAGATGACAGAATGACAGAAGAGGACAGAAGATGACAGAAGATGACAGAAAATGACAGAAGTTGACAGAAGATGACAGAAGATGACAGAATGACCGAAGAGGACAGAATGACAGAAGAGGACAGAATGACAGAAGATGACAGAATGACAGATGAGGACAGAAGATGACAGAAGATGACAGAAGATGACAGAAGATGACAGAATGACAGAAGAGGACAGAAGATGACAGAAGATGACAGAAGATGACAGAAGATGACAGAAGATGACAGAATGACAAAAGAGGACAGAAGAGGACAGAAGATGACAGAAGATGACAGAATGACAGAAGAGGTCAGAAGATGACAGAAGATGACAGAAGATGACAGAAGATAACAGAAGATGACAGAATGACAGAAGAGGACAGAATGACAGAAGAGGACAGAATGACAGAAGATGACAGAAGATGACAGAAGATGACAGAATATGACAGAAGATGACAGAAGATGACAGAATATGACAGAAGATGACAGAATGACAGAAGAGGACAGAATGACAGAAGAGGACAGAATATGCCAGAAGATGACAGAAGGTGACAGAATGACAGAAGATGACAGAAGATGACAGAAGATCACAGAAGATGACAGAAGATGACAGAATGACAGAAGAGGACAGAATGACAGAAGATGACAGAATGACAGAAGAGGACAGAATGACAGAAATGACAGAAGATGACACAAGATGACAGAAGATGACAGAAGATGACAGAATGACAGAAGAGGACAGAATGACAGAAGAGGACAGAATATGCCAGAAGATGACAGAAGGTGACAGAATGACAGAAGATGACAGAAGATGACAGAAGATCACAGAAGATGACAGAAGATGACAGAATGACAGAAGAGGACAGAATGACAGAAGATGACAGAATGACAGAAGATGACAGAAGATGACAGAAGATGACAGAATGACAGACGAGGACAGAAGATGACAGAAGATGGCAGAAGATGACAGAAGATGACAGAATGACAGAAGAGGACAGAATGACAGAAGATGACAGAATGACAGAAGAGGACAGAATGACAGAAGATGATAGAAGATGACAAAAGATGACAGAATGAGAGAAGAGGACAGAATGACAGAAGATGACAGAAGATGACAGAAGATGACAAAATGACAGAAGAGGACAGAATGACAGAAGATGACAGAATGACAGAAGAGGGCAGAAGATGACAGAAGATGACAGAATGACAGAAGAGGACAGAATGACAGAAGATGACAGAAGATGACAGAATGACAGAAGAGGACAGAATGACAGAAGATGACAGAAGATGACAGAAGATGACAGAATGACAGAAGATGACAGAAGATGACAGAGGATGACAAAATGACAGAAGAGGACAGAATGACAGAAGATGACAGAGTGACAGAAGAGGACAGAATGACAGAAGATGACAGAAGATGACAGAAGATGACAGAATGACAGAAGAGGACAGAATGACAGAAGATGACAGAATATGACAGAAGATGATTGAATATGACAGAAGATGACAGAAGATGACAGAAGATGACAGAATGACAGAAGAGGACAGAATGACAGAAGAGGACAGAATATGATAGAGGATGACAGAAGATGACAGAATGACAGAAGATGACAGAAGATGTCAGAAGGACAGAAGATGACAGAATGACAGAAGATGAAAGAACATGACAGAAGATGACAGAATATGACAGAAGAGGACAGAAGATGACAGAAGATGACAGAATGACAGAAGAGGACAGAATGACAGAAGAGGACAGAATATGGCAGAAGATGACACAAGATGACAGAATGACAGAAAATGACAGAAGAGGACAGAATATGACAGAAGAGGACAGAATGACAGAAGATGACAGAAGATGACAGATGATGACAGAAGATGGCAGAAGATGACAGAAGATGACAGAATATGACAGAAGATGACAGAGTATGACAGAAGATGACAGAAGATGACAGAAGATGACAGAATGACAGAAGAGGACAGAATGACAGAAGATGACAGAATGACAGAAGAGGACAGAAGATGACAGAAGATGACGGAAGATGACAGAAGATGACAGAATGACAGAAGAGGACAGAAGATGACAGAAGATGTCAGAATGACAGAAGATGACAGAAGATGACAGAAGATGACAGAAGATGACAGAATTACAGAAGAGGACAGAATGACAGAAGAGGAGAGAAGATGACAGAATATGACAGAAGATGATTGAATATGACAGAAGATGACAGAAGATGACAGAAGATGACAGAATGACAGAAGATGACAGAAGATGTCAGAAGGACAGAAGATGACAGAATGACAGAAGATGAAAGAACATGACAGAAGATGACAGAATATGACAGAAGAGGACAGAAGATGACAGAAGATGACAGAATGACAGAAGAGGACAGAATGACAGAAGAGGACAGAATATGGCAGAAGATGACACAAGATGACAGAATGACAGAAAATGACAGAAGAGGACAGAATATGCCAGAAGAGGACAGAATGACAGAAGATGACAGAAGATGACAGATGATGACAGAAGATGGCAGAAGATGACAGAAGATGACAGAATATGACAGAATATGACAGAAGATGACAGAAGATGACAGAAGATGACAGAAGATGACAGAATGACAGAAGAGGACAGAATGACAGAAGATGACAGAATGACAGAAGAGGACAGAAGATGACAGAAGATGACAGAAGATGACAGAAGATGACAGAAGATGACAGAAGATGACAGAAGATGACAGAATTACAGAAGAGGACAGAATGACAGAAGAGGAGAGAAGATGACAGAATGACAGAAGAGGACAGAAGATGACAGAAGATGACAGAAGATGACAGAATGTGACAGAATGACAGAAGAGGACAGAATGACAGAAGATGACAGAAGATGACAGAAGATGACAGAAGAGGACAGAATGACAGAAGATGACAGAATGACAGAAGAGGACAGAATGACAGAAGATGACAGAAGATGACAGAAGATGACAGAATGACAGAAGATGACAGAAGAAGATAGAGTATGACAGAAGATGACAGAAGATGAAAAAGATGACAGAAGATGACAGAATGATAGAAGAGGACAGAATGACAGAAGATGACAGAATGACAGAAGAGGACAGAAGATGACAGAAGATGACAGAAGATGACAGAATGACAGAAGATGAGAGAAGATGACAGAATGACAGAAGATGACAGAAGATGACAGAAGATGACAGAAGATGACAGAATGACCGAAGAGGACAGAATGACAGAAGAGGACAGAATGACAGAAGAGGACAGAATATGACAAAAGATGACAGAATGACAGAAGATGACAGAATATGACAGAAGATGACAGAATGACAGAAGATGACAGAAGATGACAGAAGAGGGCAGAATGACAGAAGATAACAGAAGATGACAGAAGATGACAGAATGACAGAAGAGGACAGAAGATGACAGAATGACAGAAGAGGACAGAATGACAGAAGATGACAGAAGATGACAGAAGATGATAGAAGATGACAGAATGACAGAAGAGGACAGAATGACAGAAGATGACAGACGATGACAGAAGATGACAGAATGACAGAAGATGACAGAAGATGACAGAATATGACAGAATATGACAGAAGATGACAGAAGATGACAGAAGATGACAGAATGACTGAAGATGACAGAAGATGACAGAAGATGACAGAAGATGACAGAAGATGACAGAATGAGAGAAGAGGACAGAATGACAGAAGAGGACAGAATATGATAGAGGATGACAGAAGATGACAGAATGACAGCAGATGACAGAAGATGTCAGAAGGACAGAAGATGACAGAATGACAGAAGATGAAAGAACATGACAGAAGATGACAGAATATGACAGAAGAGGACAGAAGATGACAGAAGATGACAGAATGACAGAAGAGGACAGAATGACAGAAGAGGACAGAATATGGCAGAAGATGACACAAGATGACAGAATGACAGAAAATGACAGAAGAGGACAGAATATGACAGAAGAGGACAGAATGACAGAAGATGACAGAAGATGACAGATGATGACAGAAGATGGCAGAAGATGACAGAAGATGACAGAATATGACAGAAGATGACAGAGTATGACAGAAGATGACAGAAGATGACAGAAGATGACAGAAGATGACAGAATGACAGAAGAGGACAGAATGACAGAAGATGACAGAATGACAGAAGAGGACAGAAGATGACAGAAGATGACAGAAGATGACAGAAGATGACAGAATGACAGAAGAGGACAGAAGATGACAGAAGATGACAGAATGACAGAAGATGACAGAATGACAGAAGATGACAGAAGATGACAGAAGATGACAGAATTACAGAAGAGGACAGAATGACAGAAGAGGAGAGAAGATGACAGAATGACAGAAGAGGACAGAAGATGACAGAAGATGACAGAAGATGACAGAATGACAGAAGAGGACAGAATGACAGAAGAGGACAGAATGACAGAAGATGACAGAATGACAGAAGATGACAGAAGATGACAGAATGGCAGAAGATGACAGATGATGACAGAATATGACAGAATATGACAGAAGATGACAGAAGATGACAGAAGATGACAGAATGACAGAAGATGACAGTAGATGACAGTAGATGACAGAAGATGACAGAAGATGACAGAAGATGACAGAATGACAGAAGAGGACAGAAGATGACAGAAGATGACAGAATGACAGAAGAGGACAGAATGACAGAAGAGGACAGAATATGTCAGAAGGACAGAAGATGACAGAATGACAGAAGATGACAGAACATGACAGAAGATGACAGAAGATGACAGAATGACAGAAGAGGACAGAATGACAGAAGAGGACAGAATATGACAGAAGATGACACAAGATGACAGAATGACAGAAAATGACAGAATGACAGAAGATGACAGAAGATGACAGAAGATGGCAGAAGATGACAGAAGATGACAGAATATGACAGAAGATGACAGAAGATGACAGAGTATGACAGATGATGACAGAAGATGACAGAAGATGACAGAATGACAGAAGAGGACAGAATGACAGAAGATGACAGAATGACAGAAGAGGACAGAAGATGACAGAAGATGACAGAAGATGACAGAATGACAGAAGAGGACAGAAGATGACAGAAAATGACAGAAGTTGACAGAAGATGACAGAAGATGACAGAATGACCGAAGAGGACAGAATGACAGAAGAGGACAGACTGACAGAAGATGACAGAATGACAGATGAGGACAGAAGATGACAGAAGATGACAGAAGATGACAGAAGATGACAGAATGACAGAAGAGGACAGAAGATGACAGAAGATGACAGAAGATGAGAGAATGACAGAAGAGGACAGAAGTGGACAGAAGATAACAGAAGATGACAGAAGATGACAGAATGACAGAAGAGGTCAGAAGATGACAGAAGATGACAGAAGATGACAGAAGATAACAGAAGATGACAGAATGACAGAAGAGGACAGAATGACAGAAGAGGACAGAATGACAGAAGATGACAGAAGATGACAGAAGATGACAGAAGATGACAGAATATGACAGAAGATGATAGAAGATGACAGAATATGACAGAAGATGACAGAATGACAGAAGAGGACAGAATGACAGAAGAGGACAGAATATGCCAGAAGATGACAGAAGGTGACAGAATGACAGAAGATGACAGAAGATGACAGAAGATGACAGAAGATGACAGAAGATGACAGAATGACAGAAGAGGACAGAATGACAGAAGATGACAGAATGACAGAAGAGGACAGAATGACAGAAATGACAGAAGATGACACAAGATGACAGAAGATGACAGAAGATGACAGAATGACAGAAGAGGACAGAATGACAGAAGAGGACAGAATATGCCAGAAGATGACAGAAGGTGACAGAATGACAGAAGATGACAGAAGATCACAGAAGATGACAGAAGATGACAGAATGACAGAAGAGGACAGAATGACAGAAGATGACAGAATGACAGAAGATGACAGAAGATGACAGAAGATGACAGAATGACAGACGAGGACAGAAGATGACAGAAGATGGCAGAAGATGACAGAATGACAGAAGAGGACAGAATGACAGAAGATGACAGAATGACAGAAGAGGACAGAATGACAGAAGATGATAGAAGATGACAGAAGATGACAGAATGAGAGAAGAGGACAGAATGACAGAAGATGACAGAAGATGACAGAAGATGACAAAATGACAGAAGAGGACAGAATGACAGAAGATGACAGAATGACAGAAGAGGGCAGAAGATGACAGAAGATGACAGAATGACAGAAGAGGACAGAATGACAGAAGATGACAGAAGTTGACAGAATGACAGAAGAGGACAGAATGACAGAAGATGACAGAAGATGACAGAAGATGACAGAATGACAGAAGATGACAGAAGATGACAGAAGATGACAGAAGATGACAGAAGATGACAGAATGACAGAAGAGGACAGAATGACAGAAGAGGACAGAATGACAGAAGATGACAGAGTGACAGAAGAGGACAGAATGACAGAAGATGACAGAAGATGACAGAAGATGACAGAATGACAGAAGAGGACAGAATGACAGAAGATGACAGAATATGACAGAAGATGATTGAATATGACAGAAGATGACAGAAGATGACAGAAGATGACAGAATGACAGAAGAGGACAGAATGACAGAAGATGACAGAAGATGACAGAAGATGACAGAATGACAGAAGATGACAGAAGATGACGGAAGATGACAGAAGATGACAGAAGATGACAGAATGACAGAAGAGGACAGAATGACAGAAAATGACAGAAGATGACAGAAGATGTCAGAATGACAAGAGGACAGAATGACAGATGATGACAGAATGACAGAAGAGGACAGAAGATGACAGAAGATGACAGAAGATGACAGAAGATGACAGAAGGTGACAGAATGACAGAAGAGGACAGAATGACAGAAGATGACAGAAGATGACAGAAGAGGACAGAATGACAGAAGATGACAGAATGACAGAAGAGGACAGAATGACAGAAGATGACAGAAGATGACAGAAGATGACAGAATGACAGAAGATGACAGAAGATGACAGAAGATGACAGAAGATGACAGAATGACAGAAGAGGACAGAAGATGACAGAATATGACAGAAGATGACAGAATGACAGAAGAGGACAGAAGATGACAGAAGATGACAGAATGACAGAAGATGACAGAAGATGACAGAAGATGACAGAAGGACCGAAGAGGACAGAATGACAGAAGAGGACAGAATGACAGAAGAGGACAGAATATGACAAAAGATGACAGAAGATGACAGAATGACAGAAGATGACAGAAGATGACAGAAAATGACAGAAGATGACAGAAGATGACAGAAGATGACAGAATGACAGAAGAGGACAGAATGACAGAAGATGACAGAATGACAGAAGATGACAGAATGACAGATGAGGACAGAAGATGACAGAAGATGACAGAAGATGACAGAAGATGACAGAATGACAGAAGAGGACAGAAGATGACAGAAGATGACAGAAGATGACAGAATGACAGAAGAGGTCAGAAGATGACAGAAGATGACAGAAGATGACAGAAGATAACAGAAGATGACAGAATGACAGAAGAGGACAGAATGACAGAAGAGGACAGAATGACAGAAGATGACAGAAGATGACAGAAGAAGACAGAAGATGACAGAAGATGACAGAATATGACAGAAGATGACAGAAGATGACAGAATATGACAGAAGATGACAGAATGACAGAAGAGGACAGAATGACAGAAGAGGACAGAATATGCCAGAAGATGACAGAAGATGACAGAAGATCAAAGAAGATGACAGAAGATGACAGAATGACAGAAGAGGACAGAATGACTGAAGATGACAGAATGACAGAAGAGGACAGAATGACAGAAGATGACACAAGATGACACAAGATGACAGGATGACAGAAGAGGACAGAATGACAGAAGATGACAGAATGACAGAAGATGACAGAAGATGACAGAAGATGACAGAATGACCGAAGAGGACAGAATGACAGAAGAGGACAGACTGACAGAAGATGACAGAATGACAGATGAGGACAGAAGATGACAGAAGATGACAGAAGATGACAGAAGATGACAGAATGACAGAAGAGGACAGAAGATGACAGAAGATGACAGAAGATGAGAGAATGACAGAAGAGGACAGAAGATGTCAGAATGACAGAAGATGACAGAAGATGACAGAAGATGACAGAAGATGACAGAATTACAGAAGAGGACAGAATGACAGAAGAGGAGAGAAGATGACAGAATATGACAGAAGATGATTGAATATGACAGAAGATGACAGAAGATGACAGAAGATGACAGAATGACAGAAGATGACAGAAGATGTCAGAAGGACAGAAGATGACAGAATGACAGAAGATGAAAGAACATGACAGAAGATGACAGAATATGACAGAAGAGGACAGAAGATGACAGAAGATGACAGAATGACAGAAGAGGACAGAATGACAGAAGAGGACAGAATATGGCAGAAGATGACACAA
Organism: Somniosus microcephalus; assembly: GCF_052327205.1. Classification (NCBI taxonomy): domain Eukaryota; kingdom Metazoa; phylum Chordata; class Chondrichthyes; order Squaliformes; family Somniosidae; genus Somniosus; species Somniosus microcephalus. The sequence goes on along the minus strand of NW_028225190.1, from coordinate 2,297,488 downwards.
GATGACAGAATGACAGAAAATGACAGAAGAGGACAGAATATGCCAGAAGAGGACAGAATGACAGAAGATGACAGAAGATGACAGATGATGACAGAAGATGGCAGAAGATGACAGAAGATGACAGAATATGACAGAAGATGACAGAGTATGACAGAAGATGACAGAAGATGACAGAAGATGACAGAAGATGACAGAATGACAGAAGAGGACAGAATGACAGAAGATGACAGAATGACAGAAGAGGACAGAAGATGACAGAAGATGACAGAAGATGACAGAAGATGACAGAAGATGACAGAAGATGACAGAAGATGACAGAATTACAGAAGAGGACAGAATGACAGAAGAGGAGAGAAGATGACAGAATGACAGAAGAGGACAGAAGATGACAGAAGATGACAGAAGATGACAGAATGTGACAGAATGACAGAAGAGGACAGAATGACAGAAGATGACAGAAGATGACAGAAGATGACAGAAGAGGACAGAATGACAGAAGATGACAGAATGACAGAAGAGGACAGAATGACAGAAGATGACAGAAGATGACAGAAGAGGACAGAATGACAGAAGATGACAGAATATGACAGAAGATGATTGAATATGACAGAAGATGACAGAAGATGACAGAAGATGACAGAATGACAGAAGAGGACAGAATGACAGAAGAGGACAGAATATGATAGAGGATGACAGAAGATGACAGAATGACAGAAGATGACAGAAGATGTCAGAAGGACAGAAGATGACAGAATGACAGAAGATGAAAGAACATGACAGAAGATGACAGAATATGACAGAAGAGGACAGAAGATGACAGAAGATGACAGAATGACAGAAGAGGACAGAATGACAGAAGAGGACAGAATATGGCAGAAGATGACACAAGATGACAGAATGACAGAAAATGACAGAAGATGACAGAGTATGACAGAAGATGACAGAAGATGACAGAAGATGACAGAAGATGACAGAATGACAGAAGAGGACAGAATGACAGAAGATGACAGAATGACAGAAGAGGACAGAAGATGACAGAAGATGACAGAAGATGACAGAAGATGACAGAATGACAGAAGAGGACAGAAGATGACAGAAGATGTCAGAATGACAGAAGATGACAGAAGATGACAGAAGATGACAGAAGATGACAGAATTACAGAAGAGGACAGAATGACAGAAGAGGAGAGAAGATGACAGAATATGACAGAAGATGATTGAATATGACAGAAGATGACAGAAGATGACAGAAGATGACAGAATGACAGAAGATGACAGAAGATGTCAGAAGGACAGAAGATGACAGAATGACAGAAGATGAAAGAACATGACAGAAGATGACAGAATATGACAGAAGAGGACAGAAGATGACAGAAGATGACAGAATGACAGAAGAGGACAGAATGACAGAAGAGGACAGAATATGGCAGAAGATGACACAAGATGACAGAATGACAGAAAATGACAGAAGAGGACAGAATATGCCAGAAGAGGACAGAATGACAGAAGATGACAGAAGATGACAGATGATGACAGAAGATGGCAGAAGATGACAGAAGATGACAGAATATGACAGAAGATGACAGAGTATGACAGAAGATGACAGAAGATGACAGAAGATGACAGAAGATGACAGAATGACAGAAGAGGACAGAATGACAGAAGATGACAGAATGACAGAAGAGGACAGAAGATGACAGAAGATGACAGAAGATGACAGAAGATGACAGAAGATGACAGAAGATGACAGAATTACAGAAGAGGACAGAATGACAGAAGAGGAGAGAAGATGACAGAATGACAGAAGAGGACAGAAGATGACAGAAGATGACAGAAGATGACAGAATGTGACAGAATGACAGAAGAGGACAGAATGACAGAAGATGACAGAAGATGACAGAAGATGACAGAAGAGGACAGAATGACAGAAGATGACAGAATGACAGAAGAGGACAGAATGACAGAAGATGACAGAAGATGACAGAAGATGACAGAATGACAGAAGATGACAGAAGAAGATAGAGTATGACAGAAGATGACAGAAGATGAAAAAGATGACAGAAGATGACAGAATGATAGAAGAGGACAGAATGACAGAAGATGACAGAATGACAGAAGAGGACAGAAGATGACAGAAGATGACAGAAGATGACAGAATGACAGAAGATGAGAGAAGATGACAGAATGACAGAAGATGACAGAAGATGACAGAAGATGACAGAAGATGACAGAATGACCGAAGAGGACAGAATGACAGAAGAGGACAGAATGACAGAAGAGGACAGAATATGACAAAAGATGACAGAATGACAGAAGATGACAGAATATGACAGAAGATGACAGAATGACAGAAGATGACAGAAGATGACAGAAGAGGGCAGAATGACAGAAGATAACAGAAGATGACAGAAGATGACAGAATGACAGAAGAGGACAGAAGATGACAGAATGACAGAAGAGGACAGAATGACAGAAGATGACAGAAGATGACAGAAGATGATAGAAGATGACAGAATGACAGAAGAGGACAGAATGACAGAAGATGACAGACGATGACAGAAGATGACAGAATGACAGAAGATGACAGAATATGACAGAATATGACAGAAGATGACAGAAGATGACAGAAGATGACAGAATGACTGAAGATGACAGAAGATGACAGAAGATGACAGAAGATGACAGAAGATGACAGAATGAGAGAAGAGGACAGAATGACAGAAGAGGACAGAATATGATAGAGGATGACAGAAGATGACAGAATGACAGCAGATGACAGAAGATGTCAGAAGGACAGAAGATGACAGAATGACAGAAGATGAAAGAACATGACAGAAGATGACAGAATATGACAGAAGAGGACAGAAGATGACAGAAGATGACAGAATGACAGAAGAGGACAGAATGACAGAAGAGGACAGAATATGGCAGAAGATGACACAAGATGACAGAATGACAGAAAATGACAGAAGAGGACAGAATATGACAGAAGAGGACAGAATGACAGAAGATGACAGAAGATGACAGATGATGACAGAAGATGGCAGAAGATGACAGAAGATGACAGAATATGACAGAAGATGACAGAGTATGACAGAAGATGACAGAAGATGACAGAAGATGACAGAAGATGACAGAATGACAGAAGAGGACAGAATGACAGAAGATGACAGAATGACAGAAGAGGACAGAAGATGACAGAAGATGACAGAAGATGACAGAAGATGACAGAATGACAGAAGAGGACAGAAGATGACAGAAGATGACAGAATGACAGAAGATGACAGAATGACAGAAGAGGACAGAATGACAGAAGAGGACAGAATATGATAGAGGATGACAGAAGATGACAGAATGACAGAAGATGACAGAAGATGTCAGAAGGACAGAAGATGACAGAATGACAGAAGATGAAAGAACATGACAGAAGATGACAGAATATGACAGAAGAGGACAGAAGATGACAGAAGATGACAGAATGACAGAAGAGGACAGAATGACAGAAGAGGACAGAATATGGCAGAAGATGACACAAGATGACAGAATGACAGAAAATGACAGAAGAGGACAGAATATGACAGAAGAGGACAGAATGACAGAAGATGACAGAAGATGACAGATGATGACAGAAGATGGCAGAAGATGACAGAAGATGACAGAATATGACAGAAGATGACAGAGTATGACAGAAGATGACAGAAGATGACAGAAGATGACAGAAGATGACAGAATGACAGAAGAGGACAGAATGACAGAAGATGACAGAATGACAGAAGAGGACAGAAGATGACAGAAGATGACAGAAGATGACAGAAGATGACAGAATGACAGAAGAGGACAGAAGATGACAGAAGATGTCAGAATGACAGAAGATGACAGAAGATGACAGAAGATGACAGAAGATGACAGAATTACAGAAGAGGACAGAATGACAGAAGAGGAGAGAAGATGACAGAATATGACAGAAGATGATTGAATATGACAGAAGATGACAGAAGATGACAGAAGATGACAGAATGACAGAAGATGACAGAAGATGTCAGAAGGACAGAAGATGACAGAATGACAGAAGATGAAAGAACATGACAGAAGATGACAGAATATGACAGAAGAGGACAGAAGATGACAGAAGATGACAGAATGACAGAAGAGGACAGAATGACAGAAGAGGACAGAATATGGCAGAAGATGACACAAGATGACAGAATGACAGAAAATGACAGAAGAGGACAGAATATGCCAGAAGAGGACAGAATGACAGAAGATGACAGAAGATGACAGATGATGACAGAAGATGGCAGAAGATGACAGAAGATGACAGAATATGACAGAAGATGACAGAGTATGACAGAAGATGACAGAAGATGACAGAAGATGACAGAAGATGACAGAATGACAGAAGAGGACAGAATGACAGAAGATGACAGAATGACAGAAGAGGACAGAAGATGACAGAAGATGACAGAAGATGACAGAAGATGACAGAAGATGACAGAAGATGACAGAAGATGACAGAATTACAGAAGAGGACAGAATGACAGAAGAGGAGAGAAGATGACAGAATGACAGAAGAGGACAGAAGATGACAGAAGATGACAGAAGATGACAGAATGTGACAGAATGACAGAAGAGGACAGAATGACAGAAGATGACAGAAGATGACAGAAGATGACAGAAGAGGACAGAATGACAGAAGATGACAGAATGACAGAAGAGGACAGAATGACAGAAGATGACAGAAGATGACAGAAGATGACAGAATGACAGAAGATGACAGAAGAAGATAGAGTATGACAGAAGATGACAGAAGATGAAAAAGATGACAGAAGATGACAGAATGATAGAAGAGGACAGAATGACAGAAGATGACAGAATGACAGAAGAGGACAGAAGATGACAGAAGATGACAGAAGATGACAGAATGACAGAAGATGAGAGAAGATGACAGAATGACAGAAGATGACAGAAGATGACAGAAGATGACAGAATGACCGAAGAGGACAGAATGACAGAAGAGGACAGAATGACAGAAGAGGACAGAATATGACAAAAGATGACAGAATGACAGAAGATGACAGAATATGACAGAAGATGACAGAATGACAGAAGATGACAGAAGATGACAGAAGAGGGCAGAATGACAGAAGATAACAGAAGATGACAGAAGATGACAGAATGACAGAAGAGGACAGAAGATGACAGAATGACAGAAGAGGACAGAATGACAGAAGATGACAGAAGATGACAGAAGATGATAGAAGATGACAGAATGACAGAAGAGGACAGAATGACAGAAGATGACAGACGATGACAGAAGATGACAGAATGACAGAAGATGACAGAAGATGACAGAATATGACAGAATATGACAGAAGATGACAGAAGATGACAGAAGATGACAGAATGACTGAAGATGACAGAAGATGACAGAAGATGACAGAAGATGACAGAAGATGACAGAATGAGAGAAGAGGACAGAATGACAGAAGAGGACAGAATATGATAGAGGATGACAGAAGATGACAGAATGACAGCAGATGACAGAAGATGTCAGAAGGACAGAAGATGACAGAATGACAGAAGATGAAAGAACATGACAGAAGATGACAGAATATGACAGAAGAGGACAGAAGATGACAGAAGATGACAGAATGACAGAAGAGGACAGAATGACAGAAGAGGACAGAATATGGCAGAAGATGACACAAGATGACAGAATGACAGAAAATGACAGAAGAGGACAGAATATGACAGAAGAGGACAGAATGACAGAAGATGACAGAAGATGACAGATGATGACAGAAGATGGCAGAAGATGACAGAAGATGACAGAATATGACAGAAGATGACAGAGTATGACAGAAGATGACAGAAGATGACAGAAGATGACAGAAGATGACAGAATGACAGAAGAGGACAGAATGACAGAAGATGACAGAATGACAGAAGAGGACAGAAGATGACAGAAGATGACAGAAGATGACAGAAGATGACAGAATGACAGAAGAGGACAGAAGATGACAGAAGATGACAGAATGACAGAAGATGACAGAATGACAGAAGATGACAGAAGATGACAGAAGATGACAGAATTACAGAAGAGGACAGAATGACAGAAGAGGAGAGAAGATGACAGAATGACAGAAGAGGACAGAAGATGACAGAAGATGACAGAAGATGACAGAATGACAGAAGAGGACAGAATGACAGAAGAGGACAGAATGACAGAAGATGACAGAATGACAGAAGATGACAGAAGATGACAGAATGGCAGAAGATGACAGATGATGACAGAATATGACAGAATATGACAGAAGATGACAGAAGATGACAGAAGATGACAGAATGACAGAAGATGACAGTAGATGACAGTAGATGACAGAAGATGACAGAAGATGACAGAAGATGACAGAATGACAGAAGAGGACAGAAGATGACAGAAGATGACAGAATGACAGAAGAGGACAGAATGACAGAAGAGGACAGAATATGTCAGAAGGACAGAAGATGACAGAATGACAGAAGATGACAGAACATGACAGAAGATGACAGAAGATGACAGAATGACAGAAGAGGACAGAATGACAGAAGAGGACAGAATATGACAGAAGATGACACAAGATGACAGAATGACAGAAAATGACAGAATGACAGAAGATGACAGAAGATGACAGAAGATGGCAGAAGATGACAGAAGATGACAGAATATGACAGAAGATGACAGAAGATGACAGAGTATGACAGATGATGACAGAAGATGACAGAAGATGACAGAATGACAGAAGAGGACAGAATGACAGAAGATGACAGAATGACAGAAGAGGACAGAAGATGACAGAAGATGACAGAAGATGACAGAATGACAGAAGAGGACAGAAGATGACAGAAAATGACAGAAGTTGACAGAAGATGACAGAAGATGACAGAATGACCGAAGAGGACAGAATGACAGAAGAGGACAGACTGACAGAAGATGACAGAATGACAGATGAGGACAGAAGATGACAGAAGATGACAGAAGATGACAGAAGATGACAGAATGACAGAAGAGGACAGAAGATGACAGAAGATGACAGAAGATGAGAGAATGACAGAAGAGGACAGAAGTGGACAGAAGATAACAGAAGATGACAGAAGATGACAGAATGACAGAAGAGGTCAGAAGATGACAGAAGATGACAGAAGATGACAGAAGATAACAGAAGATGACAGAATGACAGAAGAGGACAGAATGACAGAAGAGGACAGAATGACAGAAGATGACAGAAGATGACAGAAGATGACAGAAGATGACAGAATATGACAGAAGATGATAGAAGATGACAGAATATGACAGAAGATGACAGAATGACAGAAGAGGACAGAATGACAGAAGAGGACAGAATATGCCAGAAGATGACAGAAGGTGACAGAATGACAGAAGATGACAGAAGATGACAGAAGATGACAGAAGATGACAGAAGATGACAGAATGACAGAAGAGGACAGAATGACAGAAGATGACAGAATGACAGAAGAGGACAGAATGACAGAAATGACAGAAGATGACACAAGATGACAGAAGATGACAGAAGATGACAGAATGACAGAAGAGGACAGAATGACAGAAGAGGACAGAATATGCCAGAAGATGACAGAAGGTGACAGAATGACAGAAGATGACAGAAGATCACAGAAGATGACAGAAGATGACAGAATGACAGAAGAGGACAGAATGACAGAAGATGACAGAATGACAGAAGATGACAGAAGATGACAGAAGATGACAGAATGACAGACGAGGACAGAAGATGACAGAAGATGGCAGAAGATGACAGAATGACAGAAGAGGACAGAATGACAGAAGATGACAGAATGACAGAAGAGGACAGAATGACAGAAGATGATAGAAGATGACAGAAGATGACAGAATGAGAGAAGAGGACAGAATGACAGAAGATGACAGAAGATGACAGAAGATGACAAAATGACAGAAGAGGACAGAATGACAGAAGATGACAGAATGACAGAAGAGGGCAGAAGATGACAGAAGATGACAGAATGACAGAAGAGGACAGAATGACAGAAGATGACAGAAGATGACAGAATGACAGAAGAGGACAGAATGACAGAAGATGACAGAAGATGACAGAAGATGACAGAATGACACAAGATGACAGAAGATGACAGAAGATGACAGAAGATGACAGAAGATGACAGAATGACAGAAGAGGACAGAATGACAGAAGAGGACAGAATGACAGAAGATGACAGAGTGACAGAAGAGGACAGAATGACAGAAGATGACAGAAGATGACAGAAGATGACAGAATGACAGAAGAGGACAGAATGACAGAAGATGACAGAATATGACAGAAGATGATTGAATATGACAGAAGATGACAGAAGATGACAGAAGATGACAGAATGACAGAAGAGGACAGAATGACAGAAGATGACAGAAGATGACAGAAGATGACAGAATGACAGAAGATGACAGAAGATGACGGAAGATGACAGAAGATGACAGAAGATGACAGAATGACAGAAGAGGACAGAATGACAGAAAATGACAGAAGATGACAGAAGATGTCAGAATGACAAGAGGACAGAATGACAGATGATGACAGAATGACAGAAGAGGACAGAAGATGACAGAAGATGACAGAAGATGACAGAAGATGACAGAAGGTGACAGAATGACAGAAGAGGACAGAATGACAGAAGATGACAGAAGATGACAGAAGAGGACAGAATGACAGAAGATGACAGAATGACAGAAGAGGACAGAATGACAGAAGATGACAGAAGATGACAGAAGATGACAGAATGACAGAAGATGACAGAAGATGACAGAAGATGACAGAAGATGACAGAATGACAGAAGAGGACAGAAGATGACAGAATATGACAGAAGATGACAGAATGACAGAAGAGGACAGAAGATGACAGAAGATGACAGAATGACAGAAGATGACAGAAGATGACAGAAGATGACAGAAGGACCGAAGAGGACAGAATGACAGAAGAGGACAGAATGACAGAAGAGGACAGAATATGACAAAAGATGACAGAAGATGACAGAATGACAGAAGATGACAGAAGATGACAGAAAATGACAGAAGATGACAGAAGATGACAGAAGATGACAGAATGACAGAAGAGGACAGAATGACAGAAGATGACAGAATGACAGAAGATGACAGAATGACAGATGAGGACAGAAGATGACAGAAGATGACAGAAGATGACAGAAGATGACAGAATGACAGAAGAGGACAGAAGATGACAGAAGATGACAGAAGATGACAGAATGACAGAAGAGGTCAGAAGATGACAGAAGATGACAGAAGATGACAGAAGATAACAGAAGATGACAGAATGACAGAAGAGGACAGAATGACAGAAGAGGACAGAATGACAGAAGATGACAGAAGATGACAGAAGAAGACAGAAGATGACAGAAGATGACAGAATATGACAGAAGATGACAGAAGATGACAGAATATGACAGAAGATGACAGAATGACAGAAGAGGACAGAATGACAGAAGAGGACAGAATATGCCAGAAGATGACAGAAGGTGACAGAATGACAGAAGATGACAGAAGATGACAGAAGATCAAAGAAGATGACAGAAGATGACAGAATGACAGAAGAGGACAGAATGACTGAAGATGACAGAATGACAGAAGAGGACAGAATGACAGAAGATGACACAAGATGACACAAGATGACAGGATGACAGAAGAGGACAGAATGACAGAAGATGACAGAATGACAGAAGATGACAGAAGATGACAGAAGATGACAGAATGACCGAAGAGGACAGAATGACAGAAGAGGACAGACTGACAGAAGATGACAGAATGACAGATGAGGACAGAAGATGACAGAAGATGACAGAAGATGACAGAAGATGACAGAATGACAGAAGAGGACAGAAGATGACAGAAGATGACAGAAGATGAGAGAATGACAGAAGAGGACAGAAGATGACAGAAGATGTCAGAATGACAGAAGATGACAGAAGATGACAGAAGATGACAGAAGATGACAGAATTACAGAAGAGGACAGAATGACAGAAGAGGAGAGAAGATGACAGAATATGACAGAAGATGATTGAATATGACAGAAGATGACAGAAGATGACAGAAGATGACAGAATGACAGAAGATGACAGAAGATGTCAGAAGGACAGAAGATGACAGAATGACAGAAGATGAAAGAACATGACAGAAGATGACAGAATATGACAGAAGAGGACAGAAGATGACAGAAGATGACAGAATGACAGAAGAGGACAGAATGACAGAAGAGGACAGAATATGGCAGAAGATGACACAAGATGACAGAATGACAGAAAATGACAGAAGAGGACAGAATATGCCAGAAGAGGACAGAATGACAGAAGATGACAGAAGATGACAGATGATGACAGAAGATGGCAGAAGATGACAGAAGATGACAGAATATGACAGAAGATGACAGAGTATGACAGAAGATGACAGAAGATGACAGAAGATGACAGAAGATGACAGAATGACAGAAGAGGACAGAATGACAGAAGATGACAGAATGACAGAAGAGGACAGAAGATGACAGAAGATGACAGAAGATGACAGAAGATGACAGAAGATGACAGAAGATGACAGAAGATGACAGAATTACAGAAGAGGACAGAATGACAGAAGAGGAGAGAAGATGACAGAATGACAGAAGAGGACAGAAGATGACAGAAGATGACAGAAGATGACAGAATGTGACAGAATGACAGAAGAGGACAGAATGACAGAAGATGACAGAAGATGACAGAAGATGACAGAAGAGGACAGAATGACAGAAGATGACAGAATGACAGAAGAGGACAGAATGACAGAAGATGACAGAAGATGACAGAAGAGGACAGAATGACAGAAGATGACAGAATATGACAGAAGATGATTGAATATGACAGAAGATGACAGAAGATGACAGAAGATGACAGAATGACAGAAGAGGACAGAATGACAGAAGAGGACAGAATATGATAGAGGATGACAGAAGATGACAGAATGACAGAAGATGACAGAAGATGTCAGAAGGACAGAAGATGACAGAATGACAGAAGATGAAAGAACATGACAGAAGATGACAGAATATGACAGAAGAGGACAGAAGATGACAGAAGATGACAGAATGACAGAAGAGGACAGAATGACAGAAGAGGACAGAATATGGCAGAAGATGACACAAGATGACAGAATGACAGAAAATGACAGAAGAGGACAGAATATGACAGAAGAGGACAGAATGACAGAAGATGACAGAAGATGACAGATGATGACAGAAGATGGCAGAAGATGACAGAAGATGACAGAATATGACAGAAGATGACAGAGTATGACAGAAGATGACAGAAGATGACAGAAGATGACAGAAGATGACAGAATGACAGAAGAGGACAGAATGACAGAAGATGACAGAATGACAGAAGAGGACAGAAGATGACAGAAGATGACAGAAGATGACAGAAGATGACAGAATGACAGAAGAGGACAGAAGATGACAGAAGATGTCAGAATGACAGAAGATGACAGAAGATGACAGAAGATGACAGAAGATGACAGAATTACAGAAGAGGACAGAATGACAGAAGAGGAGAGAAGATGACAGAATATGACAGAAGATGATTGAATATGACAGAAGATGACAGAAGATGACAGAAGATGACAGAATGACAGAAGATGACAGAAGATGTCAGAAGGACAGAAGATGACAGAATGACAGAAGATGAAAGAACATGACAGAAGATGACAGAATATGACAGAAGAGGACAGAAGATGACAGAAGATGACAGAATGACAGAAGAGGACAGAATGACAGAAGAGGACAGAATATGGCAGAAGATGACACAAGATGACAGAATGACAGAAAATGACAGAAGAGGACAGAATATGCCAGAAGAGGACAGAATGACAGAAGATGACAGAAGATGACAGATGATGACAGAAGATGGCAGAAGATGACAGAAGATGACAGAATATGACAGAAGATGACAGAGTATGACAGAAGATGACAGAAGATGACAGAAGATGACAGAAGATGACAGAATGACAGAAGAGGACAGAATGACAGAAGATGACAGAATGACAGAAGAGGACAGAAGATGACAGAAGATGACAGAAGATGACAGAAGATGACAGAAGATGACAGAAGATGACAGAATTACAGAAGAGGACAGAATGACAGAAGAGGAGAGAAGATGACAGAATGACAGAAGAGGACAGAAGATGACAGAAGATGACAGAAGATGACAGAATGTGACAGAATGACAGAAGAGGACAGAATGACAGAAGATGACAGAAGATGAAAGAAGATGACAGAAGAGGACAGAATGACAGAAGATGACAGAATGACAGAAGAGGACAGAATGACAGAAGATGACAGAAGATGACAGAAGATGACAGAAGATGACAGAATATGACAGAAGATGACAGAATGACAGAAGAGGACAGAATGACAGAAGAGGACAGAATATGCCAGAAGATGACAGAAGGTGACAGAATGACAGAAGATGACAGAAGATGACAGAAGATGACAGAAGATGACAGAAGATGACAGAATGACAGAAGAGGACAGAATGACAGAAGATGACAGAATGACAGAAGAGGACAGAATGACAGAAATGACAGAAGATGACACAAGATGACAGAAGATGACAGAAGATGACAGAATGACAGAAGAGGACAGAATGACAGAAGAGGACAGAATATGCCAGAAGATGACAGAAGGTGACAGAATGACAGAAGATGACAGAAGATCACAGAAGATGACAGAAGATGACAGAATGACAGAAGAGGACAGAATGACAGAAGATGACAGAATGACAGAAGATGACAGAAGATGACAGAAGATGACAGAATGACAGACGAGGACAGAAGATGACAGAAGATGGCAGAAGATGACAGAATGACAGAAGAGGACAGAATGACAGAAGATGACAGAATGACAGAAGAGGACAGAATGACAGAAGATGATAGAAGATGACAGAAGATGACAGAATGAGAGAAGAGGACAGAATGACAGAAGATGACAGAAGATGACAGAAGATGACAAAATGACAGAAGAGGACAGAATGACAGAAGATGACAGAATGACAGAAGAGGGCAGAAGATGACAGAAGATGACAGAATGACAGAAGAGGACAGAATGACAGAAGATGACAGAAGATGACAGAATGACAGAAGAGGACAGAATGACAGAAGATGACAGAAGATGACAGAAGATGACAGAATGACAGAAGATGACAGAAGATGACAGAAGATGACAGAAGATGACAGAAGATGACAGAATGACAGAAGAGGACAGAATGACAGAAGAGGACAGAATGACAGAAGATGACAGAGTGACAGAAGAGGACAGAATGACAGAAGATGACAGAAGATGACAGAAGATGACAGAATGACAGAAGAGGACAGAATGACAGAAGATGACAGAATATGACAGAAGATGATTGAATATGACAGAAGATGACAGAAGATGACAGAAGATGACAGAATGACAGAAGAGGACAGAATGACAGAAGATGACAGAAGATGACAGAAGATGACAGAATGACAGAAGATGACAGAAGATGACGGAAGATGACAGAAGATGACAGAAGATGACAGAATGACAGAAGAGGACAGAATGACAGAAAATGACAGAAGATGACAGAAGATGTCAGAATGACAAGAGGACAGAATGACAGATGATGACAGAATGACAGAAGAGGACAGAAGATGACAGAAGATGACAGAAGATGACAGAAGATGACAGAAGGTGACAGAATGACAGAAGAGGACAGAATGACAGAAGATGACAGAAGATGACAGAAGAGGACAGAATGACAGAAGATGACAGAATGACAGAAGAGGACAGAATGACAGAAGATGACAGAAGATGACAGAAGATGACAGAATGACAGAAGATGACAGAAGATGACAGAAGATGACAGAAGATGACAGAATGACAGAAGAGGACAGAAGATGACAGAATATGACAGAAGATGACAGAATGACAGAAGAGGACAGAAGATGACAGAAGATGACAGAATGACAGAAGATGACAGAAGATGACAGAAGATGACAGAAGGACCGAAGAGGACAGAATGACAGAAGAGGACAGAATGACAGAAGAGGACAGAATATGACAAAAGATGACAGAAGATGACAGAATGACAGAAGATGACAGAAGATGACAGAAAATGACAGAAGATGACAGAAGATGACAGAAGATGACAGAATGACAGAAGAGGACAGAATGACAGAAGATGACAGAATGACAGAAGATGACAGAATGACAGATGAGGACAGAAGATGACAGAAGATGACAGAAGATGACAGAAGATGACAGAATGACAGAAGAGGACAGAAGATGACAGAAGATGACAGAAGATGACAGAATGACAGAAGAGGTCAGAAGATGACAGAAGATGACAGAAGATGACAGAAGATAACAGAAGATGACAGAATGACAGAAGAGGACAGAATGACAGAAGAGGACAGAATGACAGAAGATGACAGAAGATGACAGAAGAAGACAGAAGATGACAGAAGATGACAGAATATGACAGAAGATGACAGAAGATGACAGAATATGACAGAAGATGACAGAATGACAGAAGAGGACAGAATGACAGAAGAGGACAGAATATGCCAGAAGATGACAGAAGGTGACAGAATGACAGAAGATGACAGAAGATGACAGAAGATCAAAGAAGATGACAGAAGATGACAGAATGACAGAAGAGGACAGAATGACTGAAGATGACAGAATGACAGAAGAGGACAGAATGACAGAAGATGACACAAGATGACACAAGATGACAGGATGACAGAAGAGGACAGAATGACAGAAGATGACAGAATGACAGAAGATGACAGAAGATGACAGAAGATGACAGAATGACCGAAGAGGACAGAATGACAGAAGAGGACAGACTGACAGAAGATGACAGAATGACAGATGAGGACAGAAGATGACAGAAGATGACAGAAGATGACAGAAGATGACAGAATGACAGAAGAGGACAGAAGATGACAGAAGATGACAGAAGATGAGAGAATGACAGAAGAGGACAGAAGATGACAGAAGATGTCAGAATGACAGAAGATGACAGAAGATGACAGAAGATGACAGAAGATGACAGAATTACAGAAGAGGACAGAATGACAGAAGAGGAGAGAAGATGACAGAATATGACAGAAGATGATTGAATATGACAGAAGATGACAGAAGATGACAGAAGATGACAGAATGACAGAAGATGACAGAAGATGTCAGAAGGACAGAAGATGACAGAATGACAGAAGATGAAAGAACATGACAGAAGATGACAGAATATGACAGAAGAGGACAGAAGATGACAGAAGATGACAGAATGACAGAAGAGGACAGAATGACAGAAGAGGACAGAATATGGCAGAAGATGACACAAGATGACAGAATGACAGAAAATGACAGAAGAGGACAGAATATGCCAGAAGAGGACAGAATGACAGAAGATGACAGAAGATGACAGATGATGACAGAAGATGGCAGAAGATGACAGAAGATGACAGAATATGACAGAAGATGACAGAGTATGACAGAAGATGACAGAAGATGACAGAAGATGACAGAAGATGACAGAATGACAGAAGAGGACAGAATGACAGAAGATGACAGAATGACAGAAGAGGACAGAAGATGACAGAAGATGACAGAAGATGACAGAAGATGACAGAAGATGACAGAAGATGACAGAAGATGACAGAATTACAGAAGAGGACAGAATGACAGAAGAGGAGAGAAGATGACAGAATGACAGAAGAGGACAGAAGATGACAGAAGATGACAGAAGATGACAGAATGTGACAGAATGACAGAAGAGGACAGAATGACAGAAGATGACAGAAGATGACAGAAGATGACAGAAGAGGACAGAATGACAGAAGATGACAGAATGACAGAAGAGGACAGAATGACAGAAGATGACAGAAGATGACAGAAGAGGACAGAATGACAGAAGATGACAGAATATGACAGAAGATGATTGAATATGACAGAAGATGACAGAAGATGACAGAAGATGACAGAATGACAGAAGAGGACAGAATGACAGAAGAGGACAGAATATGATAGAGGATGACAGAAGATGACAGAATGACAGAAGATGACAGAAGATGTCAGAAGGACAGAAGATGACAGAATGACAGAAGATGAAAGAACATGACAGAAGATGACAGAATATGACAGAAGAGGACAGAAGATGACAGAAGATGACAGAATGACAGAAGAGGACAGAATGACAGAAGAGGACAGAATATGGCAGAAGATGACACAAGATGACAGAATGACAGAAAATGACAGAAGAGGACAGAATATGACAGAAGAGGACAGAATGACAGAAGATGACAGAAGATGACAGATGATGACAGAAGATGGCAGAAGATGACAGAAGATGACAGAATATGACAGAAGATGACAGAGTATGACAGAAGATGACAGAAGATGACAGAAGATGACAGAAGATGACAGAATGACAGAAGAGGACAGAATGACAGAAGATGACAGAATGACAGAAGAGGACAGAAGATGACAGAAGATGACAGAAGATGACAGAAGATGACAGAATGACAGAAGAGGACAGAAGATGACAGAAGATGTCAGAATGACAGAAGATGACAGAAGATGACAGAAGATGACAGAAGATGACAGAATTACAGAAGAGGACAGAATGACAGAAGAGGAGAGAAGATGACAGAATATGACAGAAGATGATTGAATATGACAGAAGATGACAGAAGATGACAGAAGATGACAGAATGACAGAAGATGACAGAAGATGTCAGAAGGACAGAAGATGACAGAATGACAGAAGATGAAAGAACATGACAGAAGATGACAGAATATGACAGAAGAGGACAGAAGATGACAGAAGATGACAGAATGACAGAAGAGGACAGAATGACAGAAGAGGACAGAATATGGCAGAAGATGACACAAGATGACAGAATGACAGAAAATGACAGAAGAGGACAGAATATGCCAGAAGAGGACAGAATGACAGAAGATGACAGAAGATGACAGATGATGACAGAAGATGGCAGAAGATGACAGAAGATGACAGAATATGACAGAAGATGACAGAGTATGACAGAAGATGACAGAAGATGACAGAAGATGACAGAAGATGACAGAATGACAGAAGAGGACAGAATGACAGAAGATGACAGAATGACAGAAGAGGACAGAAGATGACAGAAGATGACAGAAGATGACAGAAGATGACAGAAGATGACAGAAGATGACAGAATTACAGAAGAGGACAGAATGACAGAAGAGGAGAGAAGATGACAGAATGACAGAAGAGGACAGAAGATGACAGAAGATGACAGAAGATGACAGAATGTGACAGAATGACAGAAGAGGACAGAATGACAGAAGATGACAGAAGATGAAAGAAGATGACAGAAGAGGACAGAATGACAGAAGATGACAGAATGACAGAAGAGGACAGAATGACAGAAGATGACAGAAGATGACAGAAGATGACAGAATGACAGAAGATGACAGAAGAAGATAGAGTATGACAGAAGATGACAGAAGATGAAAAAGATGACAGAAGATGACAGAATGATAGAAGAGGACAGAATGACAGAAGATGACAGAATGACAGAAGAGGACAGAAGATGACAGAAGATGACAGAAGATGACAGAATGACAGAAGATGAGAGAAGATGACAGAATGACAGAAGATGACAGAAGATGACAGAAGATGACAGAAGATGACAGAATGACCGAAGAGGACAGAATGACAGAAGAGGACAGAATGACAGAAGAGGACAGAATATGACAAAAGATGACAGAATGACAGAAGATGACAGAATATGACAGAAGATGACAGAATGACAGAAGATGACAGAAGATGACAGAAGAGGGCAGAATGACAGAAGATAACAGAAGATGACAGAAGATGACAGAATGACAGAAGAGGACAGAAGATGACAGAATGACAGAAGAGGACAGAATGACAGAAGATGACAGAAGATGACAGAAGATGATAGAAGATGACAGAATGACAGAAGAGGACAGAATGACAGAAGATGACAGACGATGACAGAAGATGACAGAATGACAGAAGATGACAGAATATGACAGAATATGACAGAAGATGACAGAAGATGACAGAAGATGACAGAATGACTGAAGATGACAGAAGATGACAGAAGATGACAGAAGATGACAGAAGATGACAGAATGAGAGAAGAGGACAGAATGACAGAAGAGGACAGAATATGATAGAGGATGACAGAAGATGACAGAATGACAGCAGATGACAGAAGATGTCAGAAGGACAGAAGATGACAGAATGACAGAAGATGAAAGAACATGACAGAAGATGACAGAATATGACAGAAGAGGACAGAAGATGACAGAAGATGACAGAATGACAGAAGAGGACAGAATGACAGAAGAGGACAGAATATGGCAGAAGATGACACAAGATGACAGAATGACAGAAAATGACAGAAGAGGACAGAATATGACAGAAGAGGACAGAATGACAGAAGATGACAGAAGATGACAGATGATGACAGAAGATGGCAGAAGATGACAGAAGATGACAGAATATGACAGAAGATGACAGAGTATGACAGAAGATGACAGAAGATGACAGAAGATGACAGAAGATGACAGAATGACAGAAGAGGACAGAATGACAGAAGATGACAGAATGACAGAAGAGGACAGAAGATGACAGAAGATGACAGAAGATGACAGAAGATGACAGAATGACAGAAGAGGACAGAAGATGACAGAAGATGACAGAATGACAGAAGATGACAGAATGACAGAAGATGACAGAAGATGACAGAAGATGACAGAATTACAGAAGAGGACAGAATGACAGAAGAGGAGAGAAGATGACAGAATGACAGAAGAGGACAGAAGATGACAGAAGATGACAGAAGATGACAGAATGACAGAAGAGGACAGAATGACAGAAGAGGACAGAATGACAGAAGATGACAGAATGACAGAAGATGACAGAAGATGACAGAATGGCAGAAGATGACAGATGATGACAGAATATGACAGAATATGACAGAAGATGACAGAAGATGACAGAAGATGACAGAATGACAGAAGATGACAGTAGATGACAGTAGATGACAGAAGATGACAGAAGATGACAGAAGATGACAGAATGACAGAAGAGGACAGAAGATGACAGAAGATGACAGAATGACAGAAGAGGACAGAATGACAGAAGAGGACAGAATATGTCAGAAGGACAGAAGATGACAGAATGACAGAAGATGACAGAACATGACAGAAGATGACAGAAGATGACAGAATGACAGAAGAGGACAGAATGACAGAAGAGGACAGAATATGACAGAAGATGACACAAGATGACAGAATGACAGAAAATGACAGAATGACAGAAGATGACAGAAGATGACAGAAGATGACAGAAGATGGCAGAAGATGACAGAAGATGACAGAATATGACAGAAGATGACAGAAGATGACAGAGTATGACAGATGATGACAGAAGATGACAGAAGATGACAGAATGACAGAAGAGGACAGAATGACAGAAGATGACAGAATGACAGAAGAGGACAGAAGATGACAGAAGATGACAGAAGATGACAGAATGACAGAAGAGGACAGAAGATGACAGAAAATGACAGAAGTTGACAGAAGATGACAGAAGATGACAGAATGACCGAAGAGGACAGAATGACAGAAGAGGACAGACTGACAGAAGATGACAGAATGACAGATGAGGACAGAAGATGACAGAAGATGACAGAAGATGACAGAAGATGACAGAATGACAGAAGAGGACAGAAGATGACAGAAGATGACAGAAGATGAGAGAATGACAGAAGAGGACAGAAGTGGACAGAAGATAACAGAAGATGACAGAAGATGACAGAATGACAGAAGAGGTCAGAAGATGACAGAAGATGACAGAAGATGACAGAAGATAACAGAAGATGACAGAATGACAGAAGAGGACAGAATGACAGAAGAGGACAGAATGACAGAAGATGACAGAAGATGACAGAAGATGACAGAAGATGACAGAATATGACAGAAGATGATAGAAGATGACAGAATATGACAGAAGATGACAGAATGACAGAAGAGGACAGAATGACAGAAGAGGACAGAATATGCCAGAAGATGACAGAAGGTGACAGAATGACAGAAGATGACAGAAGATGACAGAAGATGACAGAAGATGACAGAAGATGACAGAATGACAGAAGAGGACAGAATGACAGAAGATGACAGAATGACAGAAGAGGACAGAATGACAGAAATGACAGAAGATGACACAAGATGACAGAAGATGACAGAAGATGACAGAATGACAGAAGAGGACAGAATGACAGAAGAGGACAGAATATGCCAGAAGATGACAGAAGGTGACAGAATGACAGAAGATGACAGAAGATCACAGAAGATGACAGAAGATGACAGAATGACAGAAGAGGACAGAATGACAGAAGATGACAGAATGACAGAAGATGACAGAAGATGACAGAAGATGACAGAATGACAGACGAGGACAGAAGATGACAGAAGATGGCAGAAGATGACAGAATGACAGAAGAGGACAGAATGACAGAAGATGACAGAATGACAGAAGAGGACAGAATGACAGAAGATGATAGAAGATGACAGAAGATGACAGAATGAGAGAAGAGGACAGAATGACAGAAGATGACAGAAGATGACAGAAGATGACAAAATGACAGAAGAGGACAGAATGACAGAAGATGACAGAATGACAGAAGAGGGCAGAAGATGACAGAAGATGACAGAATGACAGAAGAGGACAGAATGACAGAAGATGACAGAAGATGACAGAATGACAGAAGAGGACAGAATGACAGAAGATGACAGAAGATGACAGAAGATGACAGAATGACAGAAGATGACAGAAGATGACAGAAGATGACAGAATGACAGAAGAGGACAGAATGACAGAAGAGGACAGAATGACAGAAGATGACAGAGTGACAGAAGAGGACAGAATGACAGAAGATGACAGAAGATGACAGAAGATGACAGAATGACAGAAGAGGACAGAATGACAGAAGATGACAGAATATGACAGAAGATGATTGAATATGACAGAAGATGACAGAAGATGACAGAAGATGACAGAATGACAGAAGAGGACAGAATGACAGAAGATGACAGAAGATGACAGAAGATGACAGAATGACAGAAGATGACAGAAGATGACGGAAGATGACAGAAGATGACAGAAGATGACAGAATGACAGAAGAGGACAGAATGACAGAAAATGACAGAAGATGACAGAAGATGTCAGAATGACAAGAGGACAGAATGACAGATGATGACAGAATGACAGAAGAGGACAGAAGATGACAGAAGATGACAGAAGATGACAGAAGATGACAGAAGGTGACAGAATGACAGAAGAGGACAGAATGACAGAAGATGACAGAAGATGACAGAAGAGGACAGAATGACAGAAGATGACAGAATGACAGAAGAGGACAGAATGACAGAAGATGACAGAAGATGACAGAAGATGACAGAATGACAGAAGATGACAGAAGATGACAGAAGATGACAGAAGATGACAGAATGACAGAAGAGGACAGAAGATGACAGAATATGACAGAAGATGACAGAATGACAGAAGAGGACAGAAGATGACAGAATGACAGAAGATGACAGAAGATGACAGAAGATGACAGAAGGACCGAAGAGGACAGAATGACAGAAGAGGACAGAATGACAGAAGAGGACAGAATATGACAAAAGATGACAGAAGATGACAGAATGACAGAAGATGACAGAAGATGACAGAAAATGACAGAAGATGACAGAAGATGACAGAAGATGACAGAATGACAGAAGAGGACAGAATGACAGAAGATGACAGAATGACAGAAGATGACAGAATGACAGATGAGGACAGAAGATGACAGAAGATGACAGAAGATGACAGAAGATGACAGAATGACAGAAGAGGACAGAAGATGACAGAAGATGACAGAAGATGACAGAAGATGACAGAAGATGACAGAATGACAGAAGAGGTCAGAAGATGACAGAAGATGACAGAAGATGACAGAAGATAACAGAAGATGACAGAATGACAGAAGAGGACAGAATGACAGAAGAGGACAGAATGACAGAAGATGACAGAAGATGACAGAAGAAGACAGAAGATGACAGAAGATGACAGAATATGACAGAAGATGACAGAAGATGACAGAATATGACAGAAGATGACAGAATGACAGAAGAGGACAGAATGACAGAAGAGGACAGAATATGCCAGAAGATGACAGAAGGTGACAGAATGATAGAAGATGACAGAAGATGACAGAAGATCAAAGAAGATGACAGAAGATGACAGAATGACAGAAGAGGACAGAATGACTGAAGATGACAGAATGACAGAAGAGGACAGAATGACAGAAGATGACACAAGATGACACAAGATGACAGGATGACAGAAGAGGACAGAATGACAGAAGATGACAGAATGACAGAAGATGACAGAAGATGACAGAAGATGACAGAATGACAGACGAGGACAGAAGATGACAGAAGATGGCAGAAGATGACAGAAGATGACAGAATGACAGAAGAGGACAGAATGACAGAAGATGATAGAAGATGACAGAAGATGACAGAATGACAGAAGAGGACAGAATGACAGAAGGTGACAGAAGATGACAGAAGATGACAGAATGACAGAAGATGACAGAAGATGACAGAAGATGACAAAATGACAGAAGAGGACAGAATGACAGAAGATGACAGAATGACAGAAGACGACAGAATGACAGAAGATGACAGAAGATGACAGAATGACAGAAGAGGACAGAATGACAGAAGATGAAAGAAGATGACAGAAGATGGCAGAAGATGACAGAATGACAGAAGATGACAGAAGATGACAGAAGATGACAAAATGACAGAAGAGGACAGAATGACAGAAGATGACAGAGTGACAGAAGAGGACAGAATGACAGAAGATGACAGAAGATGACAGAAGATGACAGAATGACAGAAGAGGACAGAATGACAGAAGATGACAGAATATGACAGAAGATGACAGAAGATGACAGAAGATGACAGAATGACAGAAGAGGACAGAATGACAGAAGATGACAGAAGATGACAGAAGATGATAGAATGACAGAAGATGACAGAAGATGACGGAAGATGACAGAAGATGACAGAAGATGACAGAATGACAGAAGAGGACAGAATGACAGAAGATGACAGAAGACGACAGAAGATGACAGAAGATGACAGAAGATGACAGAAGATGACAGAAGATGTCAGAATGACAGATGATGACAGAATGACAGAAGCGGACAGAAGATGACAGAAGATGACAGAAGATGACAGAAGATGACAGAAGGTGACAGAATGACAGAAGAGGTCAGAATGACAGAAGATGACAGAAGATGACAGAAGAGGACAGAATGACAGAAGATTACAGAATGACAGAAGAGGACAGAATGACAGAAGATGACAGAAGATGACAGAAGATGACAGAATGACAGAAGATGACAGAGTATGATAGAGTATGACAGAAGATGACAGAAGATGACAGAAGATGACAGAAGATGACAGAATGACAGAAGAGGACAGAAGATGACAGAAGATGACAGAAGATGACAGAATGACAGAAGAGGACAGAAGATGACAGAAGATGACAGAATGACAGAAGATGACAGAAGATGACAGAAGATGACAGAATGACCGAAGAGGACAGAATGACAGAAGAGGACAGAATGACAGAAGAGGACAGAATATGACAAAAGATGACAGAAGATGACAGAATGACAGAAGATGACAGAAGATGACAGAAAATGACAGAAGATGACAGAAGATGACAGAAGATGACAGAATGACAGAAGAGGACAGAATGACAGAAGATGACAGAATGACAGAAGATGACAGAATGACAGATGAGGACAGAAGATGACAGAAGATGACAGAAGATGACAGAAGATGACAGAATGACAGAAGAGGACAGAAGATGACAGAAGATGACAGAAGATGACAGAAGATGACAGAAGATGACAGAATGACAGAAGAGGACAGAAGAGGACAGAAGATGACAGAAGATGACAGAATGACAGAAGAGGTCAGAAGATGACAGAAGATGACAGAAGATGACAGAAGATAACAGAAGATGACAGAATGACAGAAGAGGACAGAATGACAGAAGAGGACAGAATGACAGAAGATGACAGAAGATGACAGAAGAAGACAGAAGATGACAGAAGATGACAGAAGATGACAGAATATGACAGAAGATGACAGAAGATGACAGAATATGACAGAAGATGACAGAATGACAGAAGAGGACAGAATGACAGAAGAGGACAGAATATGACAGAAGATGACAGAAGGTGACAGAATGACAGAAGATGACAGAAGATGACAGAAGATCACAGAAGATGACAGAAGATGACAGAATGACAGAAGAGGACAGAATGACAGAAGATGACAGAATGACAGAAGAGGACAGAATGACAGAAGATGACAGAAGATGACACAAGATGACAGAATTACAGAAGAGGACAGAATGACAGAAGATGACAGAATGACAGAAGATGACAGAATGACAGAAGATGACAGAAGATGACAGAAGATGACAGAATGACAGACGAGGACAGAAGATGACAGAAGATGGCAGAAGATGACAGAAGATGACAGAATGACAGAAGAGGACAGAATGACAGAAGAGGTCAGAATGACAGAAGATGACAGAAGATGACAGAAGATGACAGAAGAGGACAGAATGACAGAAGATGACAGAATGACAGAAGAGGACAGAATGACAGAAGATGACAGAAGATGACAGAAGATGACAGAAGATGACAGAATGACAGAAGATGACAGAAGATGACAGAGTATGACAGAAGATGACAGAAGATGACAGAAGATGACAGAATGACAGAAGAGGACAGAAGATGACAGAAGATGACAGAATGACAGAAGAGGACAGAAGATGACAGAAGATGACAGAATGACAGAAGATGACAGAAGATGACAGAAGATGACAGAAGATGACAGAATGACCGAAGAGGACAGAATGACAGAAGAGGACAGAATGACAGAAGAGGACAGAATATGACAAAAGATGACAGAAGATGACAGAATGACAGAAGATGACAGAAGATGACAGAAAATGACAGAAGATGACAGAAGATGACAGAAGATGACAGAATGACAGAAGAGGACAGAATGACAGAAGATGACAGAATGACAGAAGATGACAGAATGACAGATGAGGACAGAAGATGACAGAACATGACAGAAGATGACAGAAGATGACAGAATGACAGAAGAGGACAGAAGAGGACAGAAGATGACAGAAGATGACAGAAGATGACAGAAGATGACAGAAGATGACAGAAGATGACAGAATGACAGAAGATAACAGAAGATGACAGAATGACAGAAGAGGACAGAATGACAGAAGAGGACAGAATGACAGAAGATGACAGAAGATGACAGAAGAAGACAGAAGATGACAGAAGATGACAGAAGATGACAGAATATGACAGAAGATGACAGAAGATGACAGAAGATGACAGAATGACAGAAGAGGACAGAATGACAGAAGAGGACAGAATATGCCAGAAGATGACAGAAGGTGACAGAATGACAGAAGATGACAGAAGATGACAGAAGATCACAGAAGATGACAGAAGATGACAGAATGACAGAAGAGGACAGAATGACAGAAGATGACAGAATGACAGAAGAGGACAGAATGACAGAAGATGACAGAAGATGACACAAGATGACAGGATGACAGAAGAGGACAGAATGACAGAAGATGACAGAATGACAGAAGATGACAGAAGATGACAGAAGATGACAGAATGACAGATGAGGACAGAAGATGACAGAAGATGGCAAAAGATGACAGAAGATGACAGAATGACAGAAGAGGACAGAATGACAGAAGATGAAAGAAGATGACAGAAGATGACAGAATGACAGAAGAGGACAGAATGACAGAAGATGACAGAAGATGACAGAAGATGACAGAAGATGACAGAATGACAGAAGATGACAGAAGATGACAAAATGACAGAAGAGGACAGAATGACAGAAGAGGACAGAATGACAGAAGATGACAGAAGATGACAGAATGACAGAAGAGGACAGAATGACAGAAGATGAAAGAAGATGACAGAAGATGGCAGAAGATGACAGAATGACAGAAGATGACAGAAGATGACAGAAGATGACAAAATGACAGAAGAGGACAGAATGACAGAAGATGACAGAGTGACAGAAGAGGACAGAATGACAGAAGATGACAGAAGATGACAGAAGATGACAGAAGAGGACAGAATGACAGAAGATGACAGAATATGACAGAAGATGACAGAAGATGACAGAATGACAGAAGAGGACAGCATGACAGAAGATGACAGAAGATGACAGAAGATGACAGAATGACAGAAGATGATAGAAGATGACGGAAGATGACAGAAGATGACAGAAGATGACAGAATGACAGAAGAGGACAGAATGACAGAAGATGACAGAAGACGACAGAAGATGACAGAAGATGACAGAAGATGACAGAAGATGACAGAAGGTGACAGAATGACAGAAGAGGTCAGAATGACAGAAGATGACAGAAGATGACAGAAGAGGACAGAATGACAGAAGATGACAGA
Source organism: Somniosus microcephalus (assembly GCF_052327205.1). Classification (NCBI taxonomy): domain Eukaryota; kingdom Metazoa; phylum Chordata; class Chondrichthyes; order Squaliformes; family Somniosidae; genus Somniosus; species Somniosus microcephalus. The sequence goes on along the minus strand of NW_028225190.1, from coordinate 2,270,769 downwards.
ATGACAGAAGAGGACAGAATGACAGAAGATGACAGAAGATGACAGAAGATGACAGAATGACAGAAGATGACAGAAGATGACAGAGTATGACAGAACATGACAGAAGATGACAGAAGATGACAGAATGACAGAAGAGGACAGAAGATGACAGAAGATGACAGAATGACAGAAGAGGACAGAAGATGACAGAAGATGACAGAATGACAGAAGATGACAGAAGATGACAGAAGATGACAGAAGATGACAGAATGACCGAAGAGGACAGAATGACAGAAGAGGACAGAATGACAGAAGAGGACAGAATATGACAAAAGATGACAGAAGATGACAGAATGACAGAAGATGACAGAAGATGACAGAAAATGACAGAAGATGACAGAAGATGACAGAAGATGACAGAATGACAGAAGAGGACAGAATGACAGAAGATGACAGAATGACAGAAGATGACAGAATGACAGATGAGGACAGAAGATGACAGAAGATGACAGAAGATGACAGAAGATGACAGAATGACGGAAGAGGACAGAAGATGACAGAAGATGACAGAAGATGACAGAAGATGACAGAAGATGACAGAATGACAGAAGAGGACAGAAGAGGACAGAAGATGACAGAAGATGACAGAAGATGACAGAAGATGACAGAATGACAGAAGAGGTCAGAAGATGACAGAAGATGACAGAAGATGACAGAAGATAACAGAAGATGACAGAAGATAACAGAAGATGACAGAATGACAGAAGAGGACAGAATGACAGAAGAGGACAGAATGACAGAAGAGGACAGAATGACAGAAGATGACAGAAGATGACAGAAGAAGACAGAAGATGAACAGAAGATGACAGAATATGACAGAAGATGACAGAAGATGACAGAATATGACAGAAGATGACAGAATGACAGAAGAGGACAGAATGACAGAAGAGGACAGAAAATGACAGAAGATGACAGAAGGTGACAGAATGACAGAAGATGACAGAAGATGACAGAAGATCACAGAAGATGACAGAAGATGACAGAATGACAGAAGAGGACAGAATGACAGAAGATGACAGAATGACAGAAGAGGACAGAATGACAGAAGATGACAGAAGATGACACAAGATGACAGAATTACAGAAGAGGACAGAATGACAGAAGATGACAGAAGATGACAGAAGATGACAGAATGACAGACGAGGACAGAAGATGACAGAAGATGGCAGAAGATGACAGAAGATGACAGAATGACAGAAGAGGACAGAATGACAGAAGAGGTCAGAATGACAGAAGATGACAGAAGATGACAGAAGATGACAGAAGAGGACAGAATGACAGAAGATGACAGAATGACAGAAGAGGACAGAATGACAGAAGATGACAGAAGATGACAGAAGATGACAGAAGATGACAGAATGACAGAAGATGACAGAAGATGACAGAGTATGACAGAAGATGACAGAAGATGACAGAAGATGACAGAAGATGACAGAATGACAGAAGAGGACAGAAGATGACAGAAGATGACAGAATGACAGAAGAGGACAGAAGATGACAGAAGATGACAGAATGACAGAAGATGACAGAAGATGACAGAAGATGACAGAATGACCGAAGAGGACAGAATGACAGAAGAGGACAGAATGACAGAAGAGGACAGAATATGACAAAAGATGACAGAAGATGACAGAATGACAGAAGATGACAGAAAATGACAGAAGATGACAGAAGATGACAGAAGATGACAGAATGACAGAAGAGGACAGAATGACAGAAGATGACAGAATGACAGAAGATGACAGAATGACAGATGAGGACAGAAGATGACAGAACATGACAGAAGATGACAGAAGATGACAGAATGACAGAAGAGGACAGAAGAGGCAGAAGATGACAGAAGATGACAGAATGACAGAAGAGGTCAGAAGATGACAGAAGATGACAGAAGATAACAGAAGATGACAGAATGACAGAAGAGGACAGAATGACAGAAGAGGACAGAATGACAGAAGATGACAGAAGATGACAGAAGAAGACAGAAGATGACAGAAGATGACAGAAGATGACAGAATATGACAGAAGATGACAGAAGATGACAGAATATGACAGAAGATGACAGAATGACAGAAGAGGACAGAATGACAGAAGATGACAGAATGACAGAAGAGGACAGAATGACAGAAGATGACAGAAGATGACACAAGATGACAGGATGACAGAAGAGGACAGAATGACAGAAGATGACAGAATGACAGAAGATGACAGAAGATGACAGAATGACAGATGAGGACAGAAGATGACAGAAGATGGCAGAAGATGACAGAAGATGACAGAATGACAGAAGAGGACAGAATGACAGAAGATGAAAGAAGATGACAGAAGATGACAGGATGACAGAAGAGGACAGAATGACAGAAGATGACAGAATGACAGAAGATGACAGAAGATGACAGAAGATGACAGAATGACAGATGAGGACAGAAGATGACAGAAGATGGCAGAAGATGACAGAAGATGACAGAATGACAGAAGAGGACAGAATGACAGAAGATGACAGAAGATGACAGAAGATGACAGAATGACAGAAGATGACAAAATGACAGAAGAGGACAGAATGACAGAAGATGACAGAATGACAGAAGAGGACAGAATGACAGAAGATGACAGAAGATGACAGAATGACAGAAGAGGACAGAATGACAGAAGATGAAAGAAGATGACAGAAGATGGCAGAAGATGACAGAATGACAGAAGATGACAGAAGATGACAGAAGATGACAAAATGACAGATGAGGACAGAAGATGACAGAAGATGACAGAAGATGACAGAAGATGACAGAAGATGACAGAATGACAGAAGAGGACAGAAGATGACAGAAGATGACAGAATGACAGAAGAGGACAGAAGATGACAGAAGATGACAGAAGATGACAGAAGATGACAGAATGACAGAAGAGGTCAGAAGATGACAGAAGATGACAGAAGATGACAGAAGATAACAGAAGATGACAGAATGACAGAAGAGGACAGAATGACAGAAGAGGACAGAATGACAGAAGATGACAGAAGATGACAGAAGAAGACAGAAGATGACAGAATATGACAGAAGATGACAGAAGATGACAGAATATGACAGAAGATGACAGAATGACAGAAGAGGACAGAATGACAGAAGAGGACAGAATATGCCAGAAGATGACAGAAGGTGACAGAATGACAGAAGATGACAGAAGATGACAGAAGATCACAGAAGATGACAGAATGACAGAAGAGGACAGAATGACAGAAGATGACAGAATGACAGAAGAGTACAGAATGACAGAAGAGGACAGAATGACAGAAGAGGACAGAATGACAGAAGATGACAGAAGATGACACAAGATGACAGGATGACAGAAGAGGACAGAATGACAGAAGATGACAGAATGACAGAAGATGACAGAAGATGACAGAAGATGACAGAATGACAGACGAGGACAGAAGATGACAGAAGATGGCAGAAGATGACAGAAGATGACAGAATGACAGAAGAGGACAGAATGACAGAAGATGATAGAAGATGACAGAAGATGACAGAATGACAGAAGAGGACAGAATGACAGAAGATGACAGAAGATGACAGAAGATGACAGAAGATGACAGAATGACAGAAGATGACAGAAGATGACAGAAGAAGACAAAATGACAGAAGAGGACAGAATGACAGAAGATGACAGAATGACAGAAGAGGACAGAATGACAGAAGATGACAGAAGATGACAGAATGACAGAAGAGGACAGAATGACAGAAGATGAAAGAAGATGACAGAAGATGGCAGAAGATGACAGAATGACAGAAGATGACAGAAGATGACAGAAGATGACAAAATGACAGAAGAGGACAGAATGACAGAAGATGACAGAGTGACAGAAGAGGACAGAATGACAGAAGATGACAGAAGATGACAGAAGATGACAGAATGACAGAAGAGGACAGAATGACAGAAGATGACAGAATATGACAGAAAATGACAGAAGATGACAGAATGACAGAAGAGGACAGAATGACAGAAGATGACAGAAGATGACAGAAGATGACAGAATGACAGAAGATGACAGAAGATGACGGAAGATGACAGAAGATGACAGAAGATGACAGAATGACAGAAGAGGACAGAATGACAGAAGGTGACAGAAGATGACAGAAGATGACAGAAGATGACAGAAGATGACAGAAGATGACAGAATGACAGAAGATGTCAGAATGACAGATGATGACAGAATGACAGAAGCGGACAGAAGATGACAGAAGATGACAGAAGATGACAGAAGATGACAGAAGGTGACAGAATGACTGAAGAGGTCAGAATGACAGAAGATGACAGAAGAGGACAGAATGACAGAAGATGACAGAATGACAGAAGAGGACAGAGTGACAGAAGATGACAGAAGATGACAGAAGATGACAGAAGATGACAGAATGACAGAAGATGACAGAAGATGACAGAGTATGACAGAAGATGACAGAAGATGACAGAAGATGACAGAAGATGACAGAATGACAGAAGAGGACAGAAGATGACAGAAGATGACAGAAGATGACAGAATGACAGAAGATGACAGAAGATGACAGAAGATGACAGAATGACAGAAGATGTCAGAATGACAGATGATGACAGAATGACAGAAGCGGACAGAAGATGACAGAAGATGACAGAAGATGACAGAAGATGACAGAAGGTGACAGAATGACAGAAGAGGTCAGAATGACAGAAGATGACAGAAGATGACAGAAGAGGACAGAATGACAGAAGATGACAGAATGACAGAAGAGGACAGAGTGACAGAAGATGACAGAAGATGACAGAAGATGACAGAATGACAGAAGATGACAGAAGATGACAGAGTATGACAGAAGATGACAGAATATGACAGAAGATGACAGAAGATGACAGAAGATGACAGAATGACAGAAGAGGACAGAAGATGACAGAAGATGACAGAAGATGACAGAATGACAGAAGAGGACAGAAGATGACAGAAGATGACAGAATGACAGAAGATGACAGAAGATGACAGAAGATGACAGAAGATGACAGAATGACCGAAGAGGACAGAATGACAGAAGAGGACAGAATGACAGAAGAGGACAGAATATGACAAAAGATGACAGAAGATGACAGAATGACAGAAGATGACAGAAGATGACAGAAAATGACAGAAGATGACAGAAGATGACAGAAGATGACAGAATGACAGAAGAGGACAGAATGACAGAAGATGACAGAATGACAGAAGATGACAGAATGACAGATGAGGACAGAAGATGACAGAAGATGACAGAAGATGACAGAAGATGACAGAATGACAGAAGATGACAGAAGATGACAGAAAATGACAGAAGATGACAGAAGATGACAGAAGATGACAGAATGACAGAAGAGGACAGAATGACAGAAGATGACAGAATGACAGAAGATGACAGAATGACAGATGAGGACAGAAGATGACAGAAGATGACAGAAGATGACAGAAGATGACAGAAGAGGACAGAAGATGACAGAAGATGACAGAAGATGACAGAAGATGACAGAATGACAGAAGAGGACAGAAGAGGACAGAAGATGACAGAAGATGACAGAAGATGACAGAAGATGACAGAATGACAGAAGAGGTCAGAAGATGACAGAAGAAGACAGAAGATGACAGAAGATGACAGAAGATGACAGAAGATGACAGAATATGACAGAAGATGACAGAAGATGACAGAATATGACAGAAGATGACAGAATGACAGAAGAGGACAGAATGACAGAAGAGGACAGAATATGACAGAAGATGACAGAAGGTGACAGAATGACAGAAGATGACAGAAGATGACAGAAGATCACAGAAGATGACAGAAGATGACAGAATAACAGAAGAGGACAGAATGACAGAAGATGACAGAATGACAGAAGAGGACAGAATGACAGAAGATGACAGAAGATGACACAAGATGACAGAATGACAGAAGAGGACAGAATGACAGAAGATGACAGAATGATAGAAGATGACAGAAGATGACAGAAGATGACAGAATGACAGACGAGGACAGAAGATGACAGAAGATGGCAGAAGATGACAGAAGATGACAGAATGACAGAAGAGGACAGAATGACAGAAGAGGTCAGAATGACAGAAGATGACAGAATGACAGAAGAGGACAGAATGACAGAAGATGGCAGAAGATGACAGAATATGACAGAAGATGACAGAATGACAGAAGATGACAGAAGATGACAGAGTATGACAGAAGATGACAGAAGATGACAGAAGATGACAGAATGACAGAAGAGGACAGAAGATGACAGAAGATGACAGAAGATGACAGAATGACAGAAGAGGACAGAAGATGACAGAAGATGACAGAATGACAGAAGATGACAGAAGATGACAGAAGATGACAGAAGATGACAGAATGACCGAAGAGGACAGAATGACAGAAGAGGACAGAATGACAGAAGAGGACAGAATATGACAAAAGATGACAGAAGATGACAGAATGACAGAAGATGACAGAAGATGACAGAAAATGACAGAAGATGACAGAAGATGACAGAATGACAGAAGATGACAGAATGACAGAAGATGACAGAATGACAGAAGATGACAGAATGACAGAAGATGACAGAATGACAGATGAGGACAGAAGATGACAGAAGATGACAGAAGATGACAGAAGATGACAGAAGATGACAGAAGAGGACAGAAGATGACAGAAGATGACAGAAGATGACAGAAGATGACAGAAGATGACAGAATGACAGAAGAGGACAGAAGAGGACAGAAGAGGACAGAAGATGACAGAAGATGACAGAAGATGACAGAATAACAGAAGAGGTCAGAAGATGACAGAAGATGACAGAAGATGACAGAAGATAACAGAAGATGACAGAATGACAGAAGAGGACAGAATGACAGAAGAGGACAGAATGACAGAAGATGACAGAAGATGACAGAAGAAGACAGAAGATGACAGAAGATGACAGAATATGACAGAAGATGACAGAAGATGACAGAATATGACAGAAGATGACAGAATGACAGAAGAGGACAGAATGACAGAAGAGGACAGAATATGCCAAAAGATGACAGAAGGTGACAGAATGACAGAAGATGACAGAAGATGACAGAAGATCACAGAAGATGACAGAAGATGACAGAATGACAGAGGAGGACAGAATGACAGAAGATGACAGAATGACAGAAGAGGACAGAATGACAGAAGATGACAGAAGATGACACAAGATGACAGAATGACAGAAGAGGACAGAATGACAGAAGATGACTGAATGACAGAAGATGACAGAAGATGACAGAAGATGACAGAATGACAGACGAGGACAGAAGATGACAGAAGATGGCAGAAGATGACAGAAGATGACAGAATGACAGAAGAGGACAGAATGACAGAAGATGATAGAAGATGACAGAAGATGACAGAATGACAGAAGAGGACAGAATGACAGAAGATGACAGAAGATGACAGAAGATGACAGAATGACAGAAGATGACAGAAGATGACAGAAGATGACAAAATGACAGAAGAGGACAGAATGACAGAAGATGACAGAATGACAGAAGAGGACAGAATGACAGAAGATGACAGAAGATGACAGAATGACAGAAGAGGACAGAATGACAGAAGATGAAAGAAGATGACAGAAGATGGCAGAAGATGACAGAATGACAGAAGATGACAGAAGATGACAGAAGATGACAAAATGACAGAAGAGGACAGCATGACAGAAGATGACAGAGTGACAGAAGAGGACAGAATGACAGAAGATGACAGAAGATGACAGAAGATGACAGAATGACAGAAGAGGACAGAATGACAGAAGATGACAGAATATGACAGAAGATGATTGAATATGACAGAAGATGACAGAAGATGACAGAAGATGACAGAATGACAGAAGAGGACAGAATGACAGAAGATGACAGAAGATGACAGAAGATGACAGAATGACAGAAGATGACAGAAGATGACGGAAGATGACAGAAGATGACAGAATGACAGAAGAGGACAGAATGACAGAAGATGACAGAAGATGACAGAAGATGACAGAAGATGACAGAATGACAGAAGATGTCAGAATGACAGAAGATGACAGAATGACAGAAGAGGACAGAATGACAGAAGATGACAGAAGATGACAGAAGATGACAGAAGATGACAGAAGATGACAGAATGACAGAAGAGGACAGAATGACAGAAGATGACAGAAGATGACAGAAGATGACAGAAGAGGACAGAATGACAGAAGATGACAGAATGACAGAAGAGGACAGAATGACAGAAGATGACAGAAGATGACAGAATGACAGAAGATGACAGAAGATGAGAGAGTATGACAGAAGATGACAGAAGATGACAGAAGATGACAGAAGATGACAGTATGACAGAAGAGGACAGAAGATGACAGAAGATGACAGAAGATGACATAATGACAGAAGAGGACAGAAGATGACAGAAGATGACAGAATGACAGAAGATGACAGAAGATGACAGAAGATGACAGAATATGACAAAAGATGACAGAAGATGACAGAATGACAGAAGATGACAGAAGATGACAGAAAATGACAGAAGATGACAGAAGATGACAGAAGATGACAGAATGACAGAAGAGGACAGAATGACAGAAGATGACAGAATGACAGAAGATGACAGAATGACAGATGAGGACAGAAGATGACAGAAGATGACAGAAGATGACAGAATGACAGAAGAGGACAGAAGATGACAGAAGATGACAGAAGATGACAGAATATGACAGAATGACAGAAGAGGACAGAAGAGGACAGAAGAGGACAGAAGATGACAGAAGATGACAGAAGATAACAGAAGATGACAGAATGACAGAAGAGGACAGAATGACCGAAGAGGTCAGAAGATGACAGAAGATGACAGAAGATGACAGAAGATAACAGAAGATGACAGAATGACAGAAGAGGACAGAATGACAGAAGATGACAGAAGATGACAGAAGAAGACAGAAGATGACAGAAGATGACAGAAGATGACAGAATATGACAGAAGATGACAGAAGATGACAGAATATGACAGAAGATGACAGAATGACAGAAGAGGACAGAATGACAGAAGAGGACAGAATATGCCAGAAGATGACAGAAGGTGATAGAATGACAGAAGATGACAGAAGATGACAGAAGATGACAGAAGATGACAGAAGAGGACAGAATGACAGAAGATGACAGAATGACAGAAGAATACAGAATGACAGAAGATGACAGAAGATGACACAAGATGACAAAATGACAGAAGAGGACAGAATGACAGAAGATGACAGAATGACAGAAGAGGGCAGAAGATGACAGAAGATGACAGAATGACAGAAGAGGACAGAATGACAGAAGGTGACAGAAGATGACAGAATGACAGAAGAGGACAGAAGATGACAGAAGATGACAAAAGATGACAGAATGACAGAAGATGACAGAAGATGACAGAAGATGACAAAATGACAGAAGAGGACAGAATGACAGAAGATGACAGAGTGACAGAAGAGGACAGAATGGCAGAAGATGACAGAAGATGGAAGAAAATGACAGAATGACAGAAGAGGACAGAATGCCAGAAGATGACAGAATATGACAGAAGATGACAGAATATGACAGAAGATGACAGAAGATGACAGAAGATGACAGAATGACAGAAGAGGACAGAATGACAGAAGATGAAAGAAGATGAAGGAAGATGACAGAAGATGACAGAAGATGACAGAATGACAGAAGAGGACGGAATGACAGAAGATGACAGAAGATGACAGAAGATGACAGAAGATGACAGAATGACAGAAGATGTCAGAATGACAGAAGATGACAGAATGACAGAAGAGGACAGAATGACAGAAGATGCCAGAAGATGACAGAACATGACAGAACATGACAGAATGACAGAAGATGACAGAAGATGACAGAAGAGGACAGAATGACAGAAGATGACAGAATATGACAGAAGATGACAGAATGACATAAGATGACAGAAGATGACAGAAGAGGACAGAATGACAGAAGATAACAGAAGATGACAGAAGATGACAGAATGACAGAAGAGGACAGAAGATGACAGAATGACAGAAGAGGACAGAATGACAGAAGATGACAGAAGATGACAGAAGAAGACAGAATGACAGAAGAGGACAGAATGACAGAAGATGACAGAAGATGACAGAAGATGACAGAAGATGACAGAATGACAGAAGAGGACAGAATGACAGAAGAGGACAGAAGATGACAGAATGACAGAAGAAGACAGAAGAGGACAGAATGACAGAAGATGACAGAAGATGACAGAAGATGACAGAAGATGACAGAATTACAGAAGAGGACAGAATGACAGAAGAGGACAGAAGATGACAGAATGACAAAAGAGGACAGAAGATGACAGAAGATGACAGAATGACAGAAGAGGACAGAATGACAGAAGAGGACAGAATGACAGAAGATGACAGAATGACAGAAGATGACAGAAGATGACAGAAGATGACAGAAGATGACAGAATGACAGAAGATGACAGAAGATGACAGAATATGACAGAAGATGACAGAAGATGACAGAAGATGACAGAAGATGACAGAATGACAGAAGATGACAGAAGATGACAGTAGATGGCAGAAGATGACAGAATGACAGAAGAGGACAGAAGATGACAGAAGATGACAGAAGATGACAGAAGATGACAGAAGATGACAGAAGATGACAGAAGATGACAGAATATGACAGAAGAGGACAGAAGATGACAGAAGATGACAGATATGACAGAAGAGGACAGAATATGATAGAGGATGACAGAAGATGACAGAATGACAGAAGATGACAGAAGATGACAGAATGACAGAAGATGAAAGAACATGACAGAAGATGACAGAAGATGACAGAATATGACAGAAGAGGACAGAAGATGACAGAAGATGACAGATATGACAGAAGATGACAGAAGATGACAGAATGACAGAAGAGGACAGAATGACAGAAGAGGACAGAATATGACAGAAGATGACACAAGATGACAGAATGACAGAAAATGACAGAAGAGGACAGAATATGACAGAAGAGGACAGAATGATAGAAGATGACAGAAGGTGACAGAAGATGGCAGAAGATGACAGAAGATGACAGAATATGACAGAAGATGACAGAAGATGACAGAGTATGACAGAAGATGACAGAAGATGACAGAATGACAGAAGAGGACAGAATGACAGAAGATGACAGAATGACAGAAGAGGACAGAAGATGACAGAGGATGACAGAAGATGACAGAAGATGACAGAATGACAGAAGAGGACAGAAGATGACAGAAGATGACAGAATGACAGAAGATGACAGAAGATGACAGAAGATGACAGAATTACAGAAGAGGACAGAATGACAGAAGAGGACAGAAGATGACAGAATGACAGAAGAGGACAGAAGATGACAGAAGATGACAGAAGATGACAGAATGACAGAAGAGGACAGAATGACAGAAGATGACAGAATGACAGAAGATGACAGAAGATGACAGAAGATGACAGAATGACAGAAGATGACAGAAGATGAGAGTAGATGACAGAAGATGACATAAGATGACAGAAGATGACAGAAGATGACAGAATGACAGAAGAGGACAGAAGATGACAGAAGATGACAGAAGATGACAGATTGACAGAAGAGGACAGAATGACAGAAGAGGACAGAATATGATAGAGGATGACAGAAGATGACAGAATGACAGAAGATGACAGAAGATGTCAGAAGGACAGAAGATGACAGAATGACAAAAGATGACAGAAGATGACAGAAGATGACAGAATATGACAGAAGAGGACAGAAGATGACAGAATATGACAGAAGATGACAGAAGAGGACAGAATGACAGAAGCGGACAGAATATGACAGAAGATGACACAAGATGACAGAATGACAGAAAAGGACAGAAGAGGACAGAACATGACAGAAGAGGACAGAATGACAGAAGATGACAGAAGATGGCAGAAGATGGCAGAAGATGACAGAAGATGACAGAATATGACAGAAGATAACAGAAGATGACAGAGTATGACAGAAGATGACAGAAGATGACAGAAGATGAAAGAAGATGACAGAATGACAGAAGAGGACAGAATGACAGAAGATGACAGAATGACAGAAGAGGACAGAAGATGACAGAAGATGACAGAAGATGACAGAATGACAGAAGAGGACAGAAGATGCCAGAAGAGGACAGAATGACAGAAGAGGACAGAATATGACAAAAGATGACAGAAGATGACAGAATGACAGAAGATGACAGAAGATGACAGAAAATGACAGAAGATGACAGAAGATGACAGAATGACAGAAGAGGAAAGAATGACAGAAGATGACAGAATGACAGAAGATGACAGAATGACAGATGAGGACAGAAGATGACAGAAGATGACAGAATGACAGAAGAGGACAGAAGATGACAGAATGACAGAAGAGGACAGAAGAGGACAGAAGATGACAGAAGATGACAGAAGATGACAGAAGATGACAGAATGAAAGAAGAGGTCAGAAGATGACAGAAGATGACAGAAGATGACAGAAGATAACAGAAGATGACAGAAGATGACAGAATGACAGAAGAGGACAGAATGACAGAAGATGACAGAATGACAGAAGATGACAGAATGACAGATGAGGACAGAAGATGACAGAAGATGACAGAAGATGACAGAAGATGACAGAATGACAGAAGAGGACAGAAGATGACAGAAGATGATAGAAGATGACAGAAGATGACAGAATGACAGAAGAGGACAGAAGATGACAGAAGATGACAGAAGATGACAGAAGATAACAGAAGATGACAGAATGACAGAAGAGGACAGAATGACAGAAGAGGACAGAATGACAGAAGATGACAGAAGATGACAGAAGAAGACAGAAGATGACAGAAGATGACAGAAGATGACAGAATATGACAGAAGATGACAGAAGATGACAGAATATGACAGAAGATGACAGAATGACAGAAGAGGACAGAATGACAGAAGAGGACAGAATATGACAGAAGATGACAGAAGGTGACAGAATGACAGAAGATGACAGAAGATGACAGAAGATCACAGAAGATGACAGAAGATGACAGAATGACAGAAGAGGACAGAATGACAGAAGATGACAGAATGACAGAAGAGGACAGAATGACAGAAGATGACAGAAGATGACACAAGATGACAGAATGACAGAAGAGGACAGAATGACAGAAGATGACAGAATGACAGAAGATGACAGAAGATGACAGAAGATGACAGAATGACAGACGAGGACAGAAGATGACAGAAGATGGCAGAAGATGACAGAAGATGACAGAATGACAGAAGAGGACAGAATGACAGAAGAGGTCAGAATGACAGAAGATGACAGAAGATGACAGAAGATGACAGAAGAGGACAGAATGACAGAAGATGACAGAATGACAGAAGAGGACAGAATGACAGAAGATGACAGAAGATGACAGAAGATGACAGAATGACAGAAGATGACAGAAGATGACAGAGTATGACAGAAGATGACAGAAGATGACAGAAGATGACAGAATGACAGAAGAGGACAGAAGATGACAGAAGATGACAGAAGATGACAGAATGACAGAAGAGGACAGAAGATGACAGAAGATGACAGAATGACAGAAGATGACAGAAGATGACAGAAGATGACAGAAGATGACAGAATGACCGAAGAGGACAGAATGACAGAAGAGGACAGAATGACAGAAGAGGACAGAATATGACAAAAGATGACAGAAGATGACAGAATGACAGAAGATGACAGAAGATGACAGAAAATGACAGAAGATGACAGAAGATGACAGAAGATGACAGAATGACAGAAGAGGACAGAATGACAGAAGATGACAGAATGACAGAAGATGACAGAATGACAGATGAGGACAGAAGATGACAGAAGATGACAGAAGATGACAGAAGATGACAGAATGACAGAAGAGGACAGAAGAGGACAGAAGATGACAGAAGATGACAGAAGATGACAGAAGATGACAGAATGACAGAAGAGGTCAGAAGATGACAGAAGATGACAGAAGATGACAGAAGATAACAGAAGATGACAGAATGACAGAAGAGGACAGAATGACAGAAGAGGACAGAATGACAGAAGATGACAGAAGATGACAGAAGAAGACAGAAGATGACAGAAGATGACAGAAGATGACAGAATATGACAGAAGATGACAGAAGATGACAGAATATGACAGAAGATGACAGAATGAAAGAAGAGGACAGAATGACAGAAGAGGACAGAATATGCCAGAAGATGACAGAAGGTAACAGAATGACAGAAGATGACAGAAGATGACAGAAGATCACAGAAGATGACAGAAGATGACAGAATGACAGAAGAGGACAGAATGACAGAAGATGACAGAATGACAGAAGAGGACAGAATGACAGAAGATGACAGAAGATGACACAAGATGACAGGATGACAGAAGAGGACAGAATGACAGAAGATGACAGAATGACAGAAGATGACAGAAGATGACAGAAGATGACAGAATGACAGATGAGGACAGAAGATGACAGAAGATGGCAGAAGATGACAGAAGATGACAGAATGACAGAAGAGGACAGAATGACAGAAGATGAAAGAAGATGACAGAAGATGACAGAATGACAGAAGAGGACAGAATGACAGAAGATGACAGAAGATGACAGAAGATGACAGAAGATGACAGAATGACAGAAGATGACAGAAGATGACAAAATGACAGAAGAGGACAGAATGACAGAAGATGACAGAATGACAGAAGAGGACAGAATGACAGAAGATGACAGAAGATGACAGAATGACAGAAGAGGACAGAATGACAGAAGATGAAAGGAGATGACAGAAGATGGCAGAAGATGACAGAATGACAGAAGATGACAGAAGATGACAGAAGATGACAAAATGACAGAAGAGGACAGAATGACAGAAGATGACAGAGTGACAGAATGACAGAAGATGACAGAAGATGACAGAAGATGACAGAATGACAGATGAGGACAGAAGATGACAGAAGATGACAGAAGATGACAGAAGATGACAGAAGATGACAGAATGACAGAAGAGGTCAGAAGATGACAGAAGATGACAGAAGATGACAGAAGATAACAGAAGATGACAGAATGACAGAAGAGGACAGAATGACAGAAGAGGACAGAATGACAGAAGATGACAGAAGATGACAGAAGAAGACAGAAGATGACAGAAGATGACAGAAGATGACAGAAGATGACAGAATATGACAGAAGATGACAGAATGACAGAAGAGGACAGAATGACAGAAGAGGACAGAATATGCCAGAAGATGACAGAAGGTGACAGAATGACAGAAGATGACAGAAGATGACAGAAGATCACAGAAGATGACAGAATGACAGAAGAGGACAGAATGACAGAAGATGACAGAATGACAGAAGAGGACAGAATGACAGAAGATGACACAAGATGACACAAGATGACAGGATGACAGAAGAGGACAGAATGACAGAAGATGACAGAATGACAGAAGATGACAGAAGATGACAGAAGATGACAGAATGACAGACGAGGACAGAAGATGACAGAAGATGGCAGAAGATGACAGAAGATGACAGAATGACAGAAGAGGACAGAATGACAGAAGATGATAGAAGATGACAGAAGATGACAGAATGACAGAAGAGGACAGAATGACAGAAGATGACAGAAGATGACAGAAGATGACAGAATGACAGAAGATGACAGAAGATGACAGAAGAAGACAAAATGACAGAAGAGGACAGAATGACAGAAGATGACAGAATGACAGAAGAGGACAGAATGACAGAAGATGACAGAATGACAGAAGAGGACAGAATGACAGAAGATGAAAGAAGATGACAGAAGATGACAGAATATGACAGAAGATGACAGAAGATGACAGAAGATGACAGAAGATGACAGAATGACAGAAGAGGACAGAATGACAGAAGATGACAGAAGATGACAGAAGATGACAGAAGATGACAGAATGACAGAAGAGGACAGAAGAGGACAGAAGATGACAGAAGATGACAGAAGATGACAGAATGACAGAAGAGGTCAGAAGATGACAGAAGATGACAGAAGATAACAGAAGATGACAGAATGACAGAAGAGGACAGAATGACAGAAGAGGACAGAATGACAGAAGATGACAGAAGATGACAGAAGAAGACAGAAGATGACAGAAGATGACAGAAGATGACAGAATATGACAGAAGATGACAGAAGATGACAGAATATGACAGAAGATGACAGAATGACAGAAGAGGACAGAATGACAGAAGAGGACAGAATATGACAGAAGATGACAGAAGGTGACAGAATGACAGAAGATGACAGAAGATGACAGAAGATCACAGAAGATGACAGAAGATGACAGAATGACAGAAGAGGACAGAATGACAGAAGATGACAGAATGACAGAAGAGGACAGAATGACAGAAGATGACACAAGATGACACAAGATGACAGAATGACAGAAGAGGACAGAATGACAGAAGATGACAGAATGACAGAAGATGACAGAAGATGACAGAAGATGACAGAATGACAGACGAGGACAGAAGATGACAGAAGATGGCAGAAGATGACAGAAGATGACAGAATGACAGAAGAGGACAGAATGACAGAAGAGGTCAGAATGACAGAAGATGACAGAATGACAGAAGAGGACAGAATGACAGAAGATGGCAGAAGATGACAGAAGATGACAGAAGATGACAGAAGATGACAGAAGATGACAGAGTATGACAGAAGATGACAGAAGATGACAGAAGATGACAGAAGATGACAGAATGACAGAAGAGGACAGAAGATGACAGAAGATGACAGAAGATGACAGAATGACAGAAGAGGACAGAAGATGACAGAAGATGACAGAATGACAGAAGATGACAGAAGATGACAGAATGACAGAAGAGGACAGAATATGACAAAAGATGACAGAAGATGACAGAATGACAGAAGATGACAGAAGATGACAGAAGATGACAGAAGATGACAGAATGACAGAAGATGACAGAAGATGACAGAAGATGACAAAATGACAGAAGATGACAGAATGACAGAAGAGGACAGAATGACAGAAGATGACAGAAGATGGCACAAGATGACAGAATGACAGAAGAGGACAGAATGACAGAAGATGACAGAATGACAGAAGATGACAGAAGATGACAGAAGATGACAGAATGACAGACGAGGACAGAAGATGACAGAAGATGGCAGAAGATGACAGAAGATGACAGAATGACAGAAGAGGACAGAATGACAGAAGATGATAGAAGATGACAGAAGATGACAGAATGACAGAAGAGGACAGAATGACAGAAGATGACAGAAGATGACAGAAGATGACAGAAGATGACAGAATGACAGAAGATGACAGAAGATGACAGAAGATGACAAAATGACAGAAGAGGACAGAATGACAGAAGATGACAGAATGACAGAAGAGGACAGAATGACAGAAGATGACAGAAGATGACAGAATGACAGAAGAGGACAGAATGACAGAAGATGACAGAAGATGACAGAAGATGACAGAATGACAGAAGAGGACAGAATGACAGAAGATGACAGAATATGACAGAAGATGATTGAATATGACAGAAGATGACAGAAGATGACAGAAGATGACAGAATGACAGAAGAGGACAGAATGACAGAAGATGACAGAAAATGACAGAAGATGACAGAATGACAGAAGATGACAGAAGATGACGGAAGATGACAGAAGATGACAGAAGATGACAGAATGACAGAAGAGGACAGAATGACAGAAGATGACAGAAGATGACAGAAGATGACAGAATGACAGAAGATGTCAGAATGACAGAAGATGACAGAATGACAGAAGAGGACAGAATGACAGAAGATGACAGAAGATGACAGAAGATGACAGAAGGTGACAGAATGACAGAAGATGACAGAAGATGACAGAAGAGGACAGAATGACAGAAGATGACAGAATGACAGAAGAGGACAGAATGACAGAAGATGACAGAAGATGACAGAAGATGACAGAATGACAGAAGATGACAGAAGATGAGAGAGTATGACAGAAGATGACAGAAGATGACAGAAGATGACAGAAGATGACAGAAGATGACAGAATGACAGAAGAGGACAGAAGATGACAGAAGATGACAGAAGATGACATAATGACAGAAGAGGACAGAAGATGACAGAAGATGACAGAATGACAGAAGATGACAGAAGATGACAGAAGATGACAGAATATGACAAAAGATGACAGAAGATGAGAGAATGACAGAAGATGACAGAAGATGACAGAAAATGACAGAAGATGACAGAAGATGACAGAAGATGACAGAATGACAGAAGAGGACAGAATGACAGAAGATGACAGAATGACAGAAGATGACAGAATGACAGATGAGGACAGAAGATGACAGAAGATGACAGAAGATGACAGAAGATGACAGAATGACAGAAGAGGACAGAAGATGACAGAAGATGACAGAAGATGACAGAAGATGACAGAATATGACAGAATGACAGAAGAGGACAGAAGAGGACAGAAGATGACAGAAGATGACAGAAGATGACAGAATGACCGAAGAGGTCAGAAGATGACAGAAGATGACAGAAGATGGCAGAAGATAACAGAAGATGACAGAATGACAGAAGAGGACAGAATGACAGAAGATGACAGAAGATGACAGAAGAAGACAGAAGATGACAGAAGATGACAGAAGATGACAGAATGACAGAAGAGGACAGAAGATGACAGAAGATGACAGAAGATGACAGAATGACAGAAGAGGACAGAAGATGACAGAAGATGACAGAATGACAGAAGATGACAGAAGATGACAGAATGACAGAAGAGGACAGAATATGACAAAAGATGACAGAAGATGACAGAATGACAGAAGATGACAGAAGATGACAGAAGATGACAGAAGATGACAGAATGACAGAAGATGACAGAAGATGACAGAAGATGACAAAATGACAGAAGATGACAGAATGACAGAAGAGGACAGAATGACAGAAGATGACACAAGATGACAGAATGACAGAAGAGGACAGAATGACAGAAGATGACAGAATGACAGAAGATGACAGAAGATGACAGAAGATGACAGAATGACAGACGAGGACAGAAGATGACAGAAGATGGCAGAAGATGACAGAAGATGACAGAATGACAGAAGAGGACAGAATGACAGAAGATGACAGAAGATGACAGAAGATGACAGAATGACAGAAGATGTCAGAATGACAGAAGATGACAGAATGACAGAAGAGGACAGAATGACAGAAGATGACAGAAGATGACAGAAGATGACAGAAGGTGACAGAATGACAGAAGATGACAGAAGATGACAGAAGAGGACAGAATGACAGAAGATGACAGAATGACAGAAGAGGACAGAATGACAGAAGATGACAGAAGATGACAGAAGATGACAGAATGACAGAAGATGACAGAAGATGAGAGAGTATGACAGAAGATGACAGAAGATGACAGAAGATGACAGAAGATGACAGAAGATGACAGAATGACAGAAGAGGACAGAAGATGACAGAAGATGACAGAAGATGACATAATGACAGAAGAGGACAGAAGATGACAGAAGATGACAGAATGACAGAAGATGACAGAAGATGACAGAAGATGACAGAATATGACAAAAGATGACAGAAGATGACAGAATGACAGAAGATGACAGAAGATGACAGAAAATGACAGAAGATGACAGAAGATGACAGAAGATGACAGAATGACAGAAGAGGACAGAATGACAGAAGATGACAGAATGACAGAAGATGACAGAATGACAGATGAGGACAGAAGATGACAGAAGATGACAGAAGATGACAGAAGATGACAGAATGACAGAAGAGGACAGAAGATGACAGAAGATGACAGAAGATGACAGAAGATGACAGAATATGACAGAATGACAGAAGAGGACAGAAGAGGACAGAAGATGACAGAAGATGACAGAAGATGACAGAATGACCGAAGAGGTCAGAAGATGACAGAAGATGACAGAAGATGGCAGAAGATAACAGAAGATGACAGAATGACAGAAGAGGACAGAATGACAGAAGATGACAGAAGATGACAGAAGAAGACAGAAGAAGACAGAAGATGACAGAAGATGACAGAATATGACAGAAGATGACAGAAGATGACAGAATATGACAGAAGATGACAGAATGACAGAAGAGGACAGAATGACAGAAGAGGACAGAATATGCCAGAAGATGACAGAAGGTGATAGAATGACAGAAGATGACAGAAGATGACAGAAGATGACAGAAGATGACAGAATGACAGAAGAGGACAGAATGACAGAAGATGACAGAATGACAGAAGAAGACAGAATGACAGAAGATGACAGAAGATGACACAAGATGACAGAATGACAGAAGAGGACAGAATGACAGAAGATGACAGAATGACAGAAGATGACAGAAGATGACAGAAGATGACAGAAGATGACAGAAGATGACAGAATGACAGAAGATGACAGAAGATGACAGATGATGACAAAATGACAGAAGAGGACAGAATGACAGAAGATGACAGAATGACAGAAGAGGGCAGAAGATGACAGAAGATGACAGAATGACAGAAGAGGACAGAATGACAGAAGGTGACAGAAGATGACAGAATGACAGAAGAGGACAGAAGATGACAGAAGATGACAAAAGATGACAGAATGACAGAAGATGACAGAAGATGACAGAAGATGACAAAATGACAGAAGAGGACAGAATGACAGAAGATGACAGAGTGACAGAAGAGGACAGAATGACAGAAGATGACAGAAGATGGAAGAAAATGACAGAATGACAGAAGAGGACAGAATGACAGAAGATGACAGAATATGACAGAAGATGACAGAATATGACAGAAGATGACAGAAGATGACAGAAAATGACAGAAGAGGACAGAATGACAGAAGATGACAGAAGATGACAGAATGACAGAAGATGAAAGAAGATGAAGGAAGATGACAGAAGATGACAGAAGATGACAGAATGACAGAAGAGGACGGAATGACAGAAGATGACAGAAGATGACAGAAGATGACAGAAGATGACAGAATGACAGAAGATGTCAGAATGACAGAAGATGACAGAATGACAGAAGAGGACAGAATGACAGAAGATGACAGAACATGACAGAACATGACAGAATGACAGAAGATGACAGAAGATGAGAGAAGAGGACAGAATGACAGAAGATGACAGAATATGACAGAAGATGACAGAATGACATAAGATGACAGAAGATGACAGAAGAGGACAGAATGACAGAAGATAACAGAAGATGACAGAAGATGACAGAATGACAGAAGAGGACAGAAGATGACAGAATGACAGAAGAGGACAGAATGACAGAAGATGGCAGAAGATGACAGAAGATGACAGAAGATGACAGAAGATGACAGAAGATGACAGAGTATGACAGAAGATGACAGAAGATGACAGAAGATGACAGAAGATGACAGAATGACAGAAGAGGACAGAAGATGACAGAAGATGACAGAAGATGACAGAATGACAGAAGAGGACAGAAGATGACAGAAGATGACAGAATGACAGAAGATGACAGAAGATGACAGAATGACAGAAGAGGACAGAATATGACAAAAGATGACAGAAGATGACAGAATGACAGAAGATGACAGAAGATGACAGAAGATGACAGAAGATGACAGAATGACAGAAGATGACAGAAGATGACAGAAGATGACAAAATGACAGAAGATGACAGAATGACAGAAGAGGACAGAATGACAGAAGATGACACAAGATGACAGAATGACAGAAGAGGACAGAATGACAGAAGATGACAGAATGACAGAAGATGACAGAAGATGACAGAAGATGACAGAATGACAGACGAGGACAGAAGATGACAGAAGATGGCAGAAGATGACAGAAGATGACAGAATGACAGAAGAGGACAGAATGACAGAAGATGATAGAAGATGACAGAAGATGACAGAATGACAGAAGAGGACAGAATGACAGAAGATGACAGAAGATGACAGAAGATGACAGAAGATGACAGAATGACAGAAGATGACAGAAGATGACAGAAGATGACAAAATGACAGAAGAGGACAGAATGACAGAAGATGACAGAATGACAGAAGAGGACAGAATGACAGAAGATGACAGAAGATGACAGAATGACAGAAGAGGACAGAATGACAGAAGATGAAAGAAGATGACAGAAGATGGCAGAAGATGACAGAATGACAGAAGATGACAGAAGATGACAGAAGATGACAAAATGACAGAAGAGGACAGAATGACAGAAGATGACAGAGTGACAGAAGAGGACAGAATGACAGAAGATGACAGAAGATGACAGAAGATGACAGAATGACAGAAGAGGACAGAATGACAGAAGATGACAGAATATGACAGAAGATGATTGAATATGACAGAAGATGACAGAAGATGACAGAAGATGACAGAATGACAGAAGAGGACAGAATGACAGAAGATGACAGAAGATGACAGAAGATGACAGAATGACAGAAGATGACAGAAGATGACGGAAGATGACAGAAGATGACAGAAGATGACAGAATGACAGAAGAGGACAGAATGACAGAAGATGACAGAAGATGACAGAAGATGACAGAAGATGACAGAATGACAGAAGATGTCAGAATGACAGAAGATGACAGAATGACAGAAGAGGACAGAATGACAGAAGATGACAGAAGATGACAGAAGATGACAGAAGGTGACAGAATGACAGAAGATGACAGAAGATGACAGAAGAGGACAGAATGACAGAAGATGACAGAATGACAGAAGAGGACAGAATGACAGAAGATGACAGAAGATGACAGAAGATGACAGAATGACAGAAGATGACAGAAGATGAGAGAGTATGACAGAAGATGACAGAAGATGACAGAAGATGACAGAAGATGACAGAAGATGACAGAATGACAGAAGAGGACAGAAGATGACAGAAGATGACAGAAGATGACATAATGACAGAAGAGGACAGAAGATGACAGAAGATGACAGAATGACAGAAGATGACAGAAGATGACAGAAGATGACAGAATATGACAAAAGATGACAGAAGATGAC
Organism: Somniosus microcephalus; assembly: GCF_052327205.1. Lineage (NCBI taxonomy): Eukaryota > Metazoa > Chordata > Chondrichthyes > Squaliformes > Somniosidae > Somniosus > Somniosus microcephalus. The sequence continues at coordinate 2,247,610 of NW_028225190.1, read as the reverse complement.
AGAATGACAGAAGATGACAGAAGATGACAGAAAATGACAGAAGATGACAGAAGATGACAGAAGATGACAGAATGACAGAAGAGGACAGAATGACAGAAGATGACAGAATGACAGAAGATGACAGAATGACAGATGAGGACAGAAGATGACAGAAGATGACAGAAGATGACAGAAGATGACAGAATGACAGAAGAGGACAGAAGATGACAGAAGATGACAGAAGATGACAGAAGATGACAGAATATGACAGAATGACAGAAGAGGACAGAAGAGGACAGAAGATGACAGAAGATGACAGAAGATGACAGAATGACCGAAGAGGTCAGAAGATGACAGAAGATGACAGAAGATGACAGAAGATAACAGAAGATGACAGAATGACAGAAGAGGACAGAATGACAGAAGATGACAGAAGATGACAGAAGAAGACAGAAGAAGACAGAAGATGACAGAAGATGACAGAATATGACAGAAGATGACAGAAGATGACAGAATATGACAGAAGATGACAGAATGACAGAAGAGGACAGAATGACAGAAGAGGACAGAATATGCCAGAAGATGACAGAAGGTGATAGAATGACAGAAGATGACAGAAGATGACAGAAGATGACAGAAGATGACAGAATGACAGAAGAGGACAGAATGACAGAAGATGACAGAATGACAGAAGAAGACAGAATGACAGAAGATGACAGAAGATGACACAAGATGACAGAATGACAGAAGAGGACAGAATGACAGAAGATGACAGAATGACAGAAGATGACAGAAGATGACAGAAGATGACAGAAGATGACAGAAGATGACAGAATGACAGAAGATGACAGAAGATGACAGAAGATGACAAAATGACAGAAGAGGACAGAATGACAGAAGATGACAGAATGACAGAAGAGGGCAGAAGATGACAGAAGATGACAGAATGACAGAAGAGGACAGAATGACAGAAGGTGACAGAAGATGACAGAATGACAGAAGAGGACAGAAGATGACAGAAGATGACAAAAGATGACAGAATGACAGAAGATGACAGAAGATGACAGAAGATGACAAAATGACAGAAGAGGACAGAATGACAGAAGATGACAGAGTGACAGAAGAGGACAGAATGACAGAAGATGACAGAAGATGGAAGAAAATGACAGAATGACAGAAGAGGACAGAATGACAGAAGATGACAGAATATGACAGAAGATGACAGAATATGACAGAAGATGACAGAAGATGACAGAAAATGACAGAAGAGGACAGAATGACAGAAGATGACAGAAGATGACAGAATGACAGAAGATGAAAGAAGATGAAGGAAGATGACAGAAGATGACAGAAGATGACAGAATGACAGAAGAGGACGGAATGACAGAAGATGACAGAAGATGACAGAAGATGACAGAAGATGACAGAATGACAGAAGATGTCAGAATGACAGAAGATGACAGAATGACAGAAGAGGACAGAATGACAGAAGATGACAGAAGATGACAGAACATGACAGAACATGACAGAATGACAGAAGATGACAGAAGATGACAGAAGAGGACAGAATGACAGAAGATGACAGAATATGACAGAAGATGACAGAATGACATAAGATGACAGAAGATGACAGAAGAGGACAGAATGACAGAAGATAACAGAAGATGACAGAAGATGACAGAATGACAGAAGAGGACAGAAGATGACAGAATGACAGAAGAGGACAGAATGACAGAAGATGGCAGAAGATGACAGAAGATGACAGAAGATGACAGAAGATGACAGAAGATGACAGAGTATGACAGAAGATGACAGAAGATGACAGAAGATGACAGAAGATGACAGAAGATGACAGAATGACAGAAGAGGACAGAAGATGACAGAAGATGACAGAAGATGACAGAATGACAGAAGAGGACAGAAGATGACAGAAGATGACAGAATGACAGAAGATGACAGAAGATGACAGAATGACAGAAGAGGACAGAATATGACAAAAGATGACAGAAGATGACAGAATGACAGAAGATGACAGAAGATGACAGAAGATGACAGAAGATGACAGAATGACAGAAGATGACAGAAGATGACAGAAGATGACAAAATGACAGAAGATGACAGAATGACAGAAGAGGACAGAATGACAGAAGATGACACAAGATGACAGAATGACAGAAGAGGACAGAATGACAGAAGATGACAGAATGACAGAAGATGACAGAAGATGACAGAAGATGACAGAATGACAGACGAGGACAGAAGATGACAGAAGATGGCAGAAGATGACAGAAGATGACAGAATGACAGAAGAGGACAGAATGACAGAAGATGATAGAAGATGACAGAAGATGACAGAATGACAGAAGAGGACAGAATGACAGAAGATGACAGAAGATGACAGAAGATGACAGAAGATGACAGAATGACAGAAGATGACAGAAGATGACAGAAGATGACAAAATGACAGAAGAGGACAGAATGACAGAAGATGACAGAATGACAGAAGAGGACAGAATGACAGAAGATGACAGAAGATGACAGAATGACAGAAGAGGACAGAATGACAGAAGATGAAAGAAGATGACAGAAGATGGCAGAAGATGACAGAATGACAGAAGATGACAGAAGATGACAGAAGATGACAAAATGACAGAAGAGGACAGAATGACAGAAGATGACAGAGTGACAGAAGAGGACAGAATGACAGAAGATGACAGAAGATGACAGAAGATGACAGAATGACAGAAGAGGACAGAATGACAGAAGATGACAGAATATGACAGAAGATGATTGAATATGACAGAAGATGACAGAAGATGACAGAAGATGACAGAATGACAGAAGAGGACAGAATGACAGAAGATGACAGAAGATGACAGAAGATGACAGAATGACAGAAGATGACAGAAGATGACGGAAGATGACAGAAGATGACAGAAGATGACAGAATGACAGAAGAGGACAGAATGACAGAAGATGACAGAAGATGACAGAAGATGACAGAAGATGACAGAATGACAGAAGATGTCAGAATGACAGAAGATGACAGAATGACAGAAGAGGACAGAATGACAGAAGATGACAGAAGATGACAGAAGATGACAGAAGGTGACAGAATGACAGAAGATGACAGAAGATGACAGAAGAGGACAGAATGACAGAAGATGACAGAATGACAGAAGAGGACAGAATGACAGAAGATGACAGAAGATGACAGAAGATGACAGAATGACAGAAGATGACAGAAGATGAGAGAGTATGACAGAAGATGACAGAAGATGACAGAAGATGACAGAAGATGACAGAATGACAGAAGAGGACAGAAGATGACAGAAGATGACAGAAGATGACATAATGACAGAAGAGGACAGAAGATGACAGAAGATGACAGAATGACAGAAGATGACAGAAGATGACAGAAGATGACAGAATATGACAAAAGATGACAGAAGATGACAGAATGACAGAAGATGACAGAAGATGACAGAAAATGACAGAAGATGACAGAAGATGACAGAAGATGACAGAATGACAGAAGAGGACAGAATGACAGAAGATGACAGAATGACAGAAGATGACAGAATGACAGATGAGGACAGAAGATGACAGAAGATGACAGAAGATGACAGAAGATGACAGAATGACAGAAGAGGACAGAAGATGACAGAAGATGACAGAAGATGACAGAAGATGACAGAATATGACAGAATGACAGAAGAGGACAGAAGAGGACAGAAGATGACAGAAGATGACAGAAGATGACAGAAGATGACAGAATGACCGAAGAGGTCAGAAGATGACAGAAGATGACAGAAGATGACAGAAGATAACAGAAGATGACAGAATGACAGAAGAGGACAGAATGACAGAAGATGACAGAAGATGACAGAAGAAGACAGAAGAAGACAGAAGATGACAGAAGATGACAGAATATGACAGAAGATGACAGAAGATGACAGAATATGACAGAAGATGACAGAATGACAGAAGAGGACAGAATGACAGAAGAGGACAGAATATGCCAGAAGATGACAGAAGGTGATAGAATGACAGAAGATGACAGAAGATGACAGAAGATGACAGAAGATGACAGAAGATGACAGAATGACAGAAGAGGACAGAATGACAGAAGATGACAGAATGACAGAAGAAGACAGAATGACAGAAGATGACAGAAGATGACACAAGATGACAGAATGACAGAAGAGGACAGAATGACAGAAGATGACAGAATGACAGAAGATGACAGAAGATGACAGAAGATGACAGAAGATGACAGAAGATGACAGAATGACAGAAGATGACAGAAGATGACAGAAGATGACAAAATGACAGAAGAGGACAGAATGACAGAAGATGACAGAATGACAGAAGAGGGCAGAAGATGACAGAAGATGACAGAATGACAGAAGGTGACAGAAGATGACAGAATGACAGAAGAGGACAGAAGATGACAGAAGATGACAAAAGATGACAGAATGACAGAAGATGACAGAAGATGACAGAAGATGACAAAATGACAGAAGAGGACAGAATGACAGAAGATGACAGAGTGACAGAAGAGGACAGAATGACAGAAGATGACAGAAGATGGAAGAAAATGACAGAATGACAGAAGAGGACAGAATGACAGAAGATGACAGAATATGACAGAAGATGACAGAATATGACAGAAGATGACAGAAGATGACAGAAAATGACAGAAGAGGACAGAATGACAGAAGATGACAGAAGATGACAGAATGACAGAAGATGAAAGAAGATGAAGGAAGATGACAGAAGATGACAGAAGATGACAGAATGACAGAAGAGGACGGAATGACAGAAGATGACAGAAGATGACAGAAGATGACAGAAGATGACAGAATGACAGAAGATGTCAGAATGACAGAAGATGACAGAATGACAGAAGAGGACAGAATGACAGAAGATGACAGAAGATGACAGAACATGACAGAACATGACAGAATGACAGAAGATGACAGAAGATGACAGAAGAGGACAGAATGACAGAAGATGACAGAATATGACAGAAGATGACAGAATGACATAAGATGACAGAAGATGACAGAAGAGGACAGAATGACAGAAGATAACAGAAGATGACAGAAGATGACAGAATGACAGAAGAGGACAGAAGATGACAGAATGACAGAAGAGGACAGAATGACAGAAGATGACAGAAGATGACAGAAGAAGACAGAATGACAGAAGAGGACAGAATGACAGAAGATGACAGAAGATGACAGAAGATGACAGAATGACAGAAGAGGACAGAATGACAGAAGAGGACAGAAGATGACAGAATGACAGAAGAAGACAGAAGAGGACAGAATGACAGAAGATGACAGAAGATGACAGAAGATGACAGAAGATGACAGAAGATGACAGAAGATGACAGAATGACAGAAGATGACAGAAGATGACAGAAGATGACAAAATGACAGAAGAGGACAGAATGACAGAAGATGACAGAATGACAGAAGAGGGCAGAAGATGACAGAAGATGACAGAATGACAGAAGGTGACAGAAGATGACAGAATGACAGAAGAGGACAGAAGATGACAGAAGATGACAAAAGATGACAGAATGACAGAAGATGACAGAAGATGACAGAAGATGACAAAATGACAGAAGAGGACAGAATGACAGAAGATGACAGAGTGACAGAAGAGGACAGAATGACAGAAGATGACAGAAGATGGAAGAAAATGACAGAATGACAGAAGAGGACAGAATGACAGAAGATGACAGAATATGACAGAAGATGACAGAATATGACAGAAGATGACAGAAGATGACAGAAAATGACAGAAGAGGACAGAATGACAGAAGATGACAGAAGATGACAGAATGACAGAAGATGAAAGAAGATGAAGGAAGATGACAGAAGATGACAGAAGATGACAGAATGACAGAAGAGGACGGAATGACAGAAGATGACAGAAGATGACAGAAGATGACAGAAGATGACAGAATGACAGAAGATGTCAGAATGACAGAAGATGACAGAATGACAGAAGAGGACAGAATGACAGAAGATGACAGAAGATGACAGAACATGACAGAACATGACAGAATGACAGAAGATGACAGAAGATGACAGAAGAGGACAGAATGACAGAAGATGACAGAATATGACAGAAGATGACAGAATGACATAAGATGACAGAAGATGACAGAAGAGGACAGAATGACAGAAGATAACAGAAGATGACAGAAGATGACAGAATGACAGAAGAGGACAGAAGATGACAGAATGACAGAAGAGGACAGAATGACAGAAGATGACAGAAGATGACAGAAGAAGACAGAATGACAGAAGAGGACAGAATGACAGAAGATGACAGAAGATGACAGAAGATGACAGAATGACAGAAGAGGACAGAATGACAGAAGAGGACAGAAGATGACAGAATGACAGAAGAAGACAGAAGAGGACAGAATGACAGAAGATGACAGAAGATGACAGAAGATGACAGAAGATGACAGAATTACAGAAGAGGACAGAATGACAGAAGAGGACAGAAGATGACAGAATGACAGAAGAGGACAGAAGATGACAGAAGATGACAGAATGACAGAAGAGGTCAGAATGACAGAAGAGGACAGAATGACAGAAGATGACAGAATGACAGAAGATGACAGAAGATGACAGAAGATGACAGAATGACAGAAGATGACAGAAGATGGCAGAATATGACAGAATATGACAGAAGATGACAGAAGATGACAGAAGATGACAGAATGACAGAAGATGACAGAAGATGACAGTAGATGGCAGAAGATGACAGAATGACAGAAGAGGACAGAAGATGACAGAAGATGACAGAAGATGACAGAATGACAGAAGAGGACAGAATGACAGAAGAGGACAGAATATGATAGAGGATGACAGAAGATGACAGAATGACAGAAGATGACAGAAGATGACAGAATGACAGAAGATGAAAGAACATGACAGAAGATGACAGAAGATGACAGAATATGACAGAAGAGGACAGAAGATGACAGAAGATGACAGAATATGACAGAAGATGACAGAAGATGACAGAATGACAGAAGAGGACAGAATGACAGAAGAGGACAGAATATGACAGAAGATGACACAAGATGACAGAATGACAGAAGAGGACAGAATGACAGAAGAGGACAGAATATGATAGAGGATGACAGAAGATGACAGAATGACAGAAGATGACAGAAGATGACAGAAGATGACAGAAGAAGACAGAATGACAGAAGAGGACAGAATGACAGAAGATGACAGAAGATGACAGAAGATGACAGAATGACAGAAGAGGACAGAATGACAGAAGAGGACAGAAGATGACAGAATGACAGAAGAAGACAGAAGAGGACAGAATGACAGAAGATGACAGAAGATGACAGAAGATGACAGAAGATGACAGAATTACAGAAGAGGACAGAATGACAGAAGAGGACAGAAGATGACAGAATGACAGAAGAGGACAGAAGATGACAGAAGATGACAGAATGACAGAAGAGGTCAGAATGACAGAAGAGGACAGAATGACAGAAGATGACAGAATGACAGAAGATGACAGAAGATGACAGAAGATGACAGAATGACAGAAGATGACAGAAGATGGCAGAATATGACAGAATATGACAGAAGATGACAGAAGATGACAGAAGATGACAGAATGACAGAAGATGACAGAAGATGACAGTAGATGGCAGAAGATGACAGAATGACAGAAGAGGACAGAAGATGACAGAAGATGACAGAAGATGACAGAAGATGACAGAAGATGACAGAATGACAGAAGATGACAGAAGATGACAGAATGACAGAAGATGAAAGAACATGACAGAAGATGACAGAAGATGACAGAATATGACAGAAGAGGACAGAAGATGACAGAAGATGACAGAATATGACAGAAGATGACAGAAGATGACAGAATGACAGAAGAGGACAGAATGACAGAAGAGGACAGAATATGACAGAAGATGACACAAGATGACAGAATGACAGAAGAGGACAGAATGACAGAAGAGGACAGAATATGATAGAGGATGACAGAAGATGACAGAATGACAGAAGATGACAGAAGATGACAGAAGATGACAGAAGAAGACAGAATGACAGAAGAGGACAGAATGACAGAAGATGACAGAAGATGACAGAAGATGACAGAATGACAGAAGAGGACAGAATGACAGAAGAGGACAGAAGATGACAGAATGACAGAAGAAGACAGAAGAGGACAGAATGACAGAAGATGACAGAAGATGACAGAAGATGACAGAAGATGACAGAATTACAGAAGAGGACAGAATGACAGAAGAGGACAGAAGATGACAGAATGACAGAAGAGGACAGAAGATGACAGAAGATGACAGAATGACAGAAGAGGTCAGAATGACAGAAGAGGACAGAATGACAGAAGATGAAAGAATGACAGAAGATGACAGAAGATGACAGAAGATGACAGAATGACAGAAGATGACAGAAGATGGCAGAATATGACAGAATATGACAGAAGATGACAGAAGATGACAGAAGATGACAGAATGACAGAAGATGACAGAAGATGACAGTAGATGGCAGAAGATGACAGAATGACAGAAGAGGACAGAAGATGACAGAAGATGACAGAAGATGACAGAAGATGACAGAAGATGACAGAATGACAGAAGAGGACAGAATGACAGAAGAGGACAGAATATGATAGAGGATGACAGAAGATGACAGAATGACAGAAGATGACAGAAGATGACAGAATGACAGAAGATGAAAGAACATGACAGAAGATGACAGAAGATGACAGAATATGACAGAAGAGGACAGAAGATGACAGAAGATGACAGAGTATGACAGAAGATGACAGAAGATGACAGAATGACAGAAGAGGACAGAATGACAGAAGATGACAGAATGACAGAAGATGACAGAGGATGACAGAAGATGACAGAAGATGACAGAATGACAGAAGAGGACAGAAGATGACAGAAGATGACAGAATGACAGAAGATGACAGAAGATGACAGAAGATGACAGAAGATGACAGAATTACAGAAGAGGACAGAATGACAGAAGAGGACAGAAGATGACAGAATGACAGAAGAGGACAGAAGATGACAGAAGATGACAGAAGATGACAGAATGACAGAAGAGGACAGAATGACAGAAGATGACAGAATGACAGAAGATGACAGAAGATGACAGAAGATGACAGAATGACAGAAGATGACAGAAGATGAGAGTAGATGACAGAAGATGACATAAGATGACAGAAGATGACAGAAGATGACAGAATGACAGAAGAGGACAGAAGATGACAGAAGATGACAGAAGATGACAGATTGACAGAAGAGGACAGAATGACAGAAGAGGACAGAATATGATAGAGGATGACAGAAGATGACAGAATGACAGAAGATGACAGAAGATGTCAGAAGGACAGAAGATGACAGAATGACAAAAGATGACAGAAGATGACAGAATATGACAGAAGAGGACAGAAGATGACAGAATATGACAGAAGATGACAGAAGAGGACAGAATGACAGAAGCGGACAGAATATGACAGAAGATGACAGAATGACATAAGATGACAGAAGATGACAGAAGAGGACAGAATGACAGAAGATAACAGAAGATGACAGAAGATGACAGAATGACAGAAGAGGACAGAAGATGACAGAATGACAGAAGAGGACAGAATGACAGAAGATGACAGAAGATGACAGAAGAAGACAGAATGACAGAAGAGGACAGAATGACAGAAGATGACAGAAGATGACAGAAGATGACAGAATGACAGAAGAGGACAGAATGACAGAAGAGGACAGAAGATGACAGAATGACAGAAGAAGACAGAAGAGGACAGAATGACAGAAGATGACAGAAGATGACAGAAGATGACAGAAGATGACAGAATTACAGAAGAGGACAGAATGACAGAAGAGGACAGAAGATGACAGAATGACAGAAGAGGACAGAAGATGACAGAAGATGACAGAATGACAGAAGAGGTCAGAATGACAGAAGAGGACAGAATGACAGAAGATGACAGAATGACAGAAGATGACAGAAGATGACAGAAGATGACAGAATGACAGAAGATGACAGAAGATGGCAGAATATGACAGAATATGACAGAAGATGACAGAAGATGACAGAAGATGACAGAATGACAGAAGATGACAGAAGATGACAGTAGATGGCAGAAGATGACAGAATGACAGAAGAGGACAGAAGATGACAGAAGATGACAGAAGATGACAGAATGACAGAAGAGGACAGAATGACAGAAGAGGACAGAATATGATAGAGGATGACAGAAGATGACAGAATGACAGAAGATGACAGAAGATGACAGAATGACAGAAGATGAAAGAACATGACAGAAGATGACAGAAGATGACAGAATATGACAGAAGAGGACAGAAGATGACAGAAGATGACAGAATATGACAGAAGATGACAGAAGATGACAGAATGACAGAAGAGGACAGAATGACAGAAGAGGACAGAATATGACAGAAGATGACACAAGATGACAGAATGACAGAAGAGGACAGAATGACAGAAGAGGACAGAATATGATAGAGGATGACAGAAGATGACAGAATGACAGAAGATGACAGAAGATGACAGAAGATGACAGAAGAAGACAGAATGACAGAAGAGGACAGAATGACAGAAGATGACAGAAGATGACAGAAGATGACAGAAGATGACAGAATGACAGAAGAGGACAGAATGACAGAAGAGGACAGAAGATGACAGAATGACAGAAGAAGACAGAAGAGGACAGAATGACAGAAGATGACAGAAGATGACAGAAGATGACAGAAGATGACAGAATTACAGAAGAGGACAGAATGACAGAAGAGGACAGAAGATGACAGAATGACAGAAGAGGACAGAAGATGACAGAAGATGACAGAATGACAGAAGAGGTCAGAATGACAGAAGAGGACAGAATGACAGAAGATGACAGAATGACAGAAGATGACAGAAGATGACAGAAGATGACAGAATGACAGAAGATGACAGAAGATGGCAGAATATGACAGAATATGACAGAAGATGACAGAAGATGACAGAAGATGACAGAATGACAGAAGATGACAGAAGATGACAGTAGATGGCAGAAGATGACAGAATGACAGAAGAGGACAGAAGATGACAGAAGATGACAGAAGATGACAGAAGATGACAGAAGATGACAGAATGACAGAAGATGACAGAAGATGACAGAATGACAGAAGATGAAAGAACATGACAGAAGATGACAGAAGATGACAGAATATGACAGAAGAGGACAGAAGATGACAGAAGATGACAGAATATGACAGAAGATGACAGAAGATGACAGAATGACAGAAGAGGACAGAATGACAGAAGAGGACAGAATATGACAGAAGATGACACAAGATGACAGAATGACAGAAGAGGACAGAATGACAGAAGAGGACAGAATATGATAGAGGATGACAGAAGATGACAGAATGACAGAAGATGACAGAAGATGACAGAAGATGACAGAAGAAGACAGAATGACAGAAGAGGACAGAATGACAGAAGATGACAGAAGATGACAGAAGATGACAGAATGACAGAAGAGGACAGAATGACAGAAGAGGACAGAAGATGACAGAATGACAGAAGAAGACAGAAGAGGACAGAATGACAGAAGATGACAGAAGATGACAGAAGATGACAGAAGATGACAGAATTACAGAAGAGGACAGAATGACAGAAGAGGACAGAAGATGACAGAATGACAGAAGAGGACAGAAGATGACAGAAGATGACAGAATGACAGAAGAGGTCAGAATGACAGAAGAGGACAGAATGACAGAAGATGAAAGAATGACAGAAGATGACAGAAGATGACAGAAGATGACAGAATGACAGAAGATGACAGAAGATGGCAGAAAATACAGAATATGACAGAAGATGACAGAAGATGACAGAAGATGACAGAATGACAGAAGATGACAGAAGATGACAGTAGATGGCAGAAGATGACAGAATGACAGAAGAGGACAGAAGATGACAGAAGATGACAGAAGATGACAGAAGATGACAGAAGATGACAGAATGACAGAAGAGGACAGAATGACAGAAGAGGACAGAATATGATAGAGGATGACAGAAGATGACAGAATGACAGAAGATGACAGAAGATGACAGAATGACAGAAGATGAAAGAACATGACAGAAGATGACAGAAGATGACAGAATATGACAGAAGAGGACAGAAGATGACAGAAGATGACAGAGTATGACAGAAGATGACAGAAGATGACAGAATGACAGAAGAGGACAGAATGACAGAAGATGACAGAATGACAGAAGAGGACAGAAGATGACAGAGGATGACAGAAGATGACAGAAGATGACAGAATGACAGAAGAGGACAGAAGATGACAGAAGATGACAGAATGACAGAAGATGACAGAAGATGACAGAAGATGACAGAAGATGACAGAATTACAGAAGAGGACAGAATGACAGAAGAGGACAGAAGATGACAGAATGACAGAAGAGGACAGAAGATGACAGAAGATGACAGAAGATGACAGAATGACAGAAGAGGACAGAATGACAGAAGATGACAGAATGACAGAAGATGACAGAAGATGACAGAAGATGACAGAATGACAGAAGATGACAGAAGATGAGAGTAGATGACAGAAGATGACATAAGATGACAGAAGATGACAGAAGATGACAGAATGACAGAAGAGGACAGAAGATGACAGAAGATGACAGAAGATGACAGATTGACAGAAGAGGACAGAATGACAGAAGAGGACAGAATATGATAGAGGATGACAGAAGATGACAGAATGACAGAAGATGACAGAAGATGTCAGAAGGACAGAAGATGACAGAATGACAAAAGATGACAGAAGATGACAGAATATGACAGAAGAGGACAGAAGATGACAGAATATGACAGAAGATGACAGAAGAGGACAGAATGACAGAAGCGGACAGAATATGACAGAAGATGACACAAGATGACAGAATGACAGAAAATGACAGAAGAGGACAGAACATGACAGAAGAGGACAGAATGACAGAAGATGACAGAAGATGGCAGAAGATGGCAGAAGATGACAGAAGATGACAGAATATGACAGAAGATGACAGAAGATGACAGAATGACAGAAAATGACAGAAGAGGACAGAACATGACAGAAGAGGACAGAATGACAGAAGATGACAGAAGATGGCAGAAGATGGCAGAAGATGACAGAAGATGACAGAATATGACAGAAGATGACAGAAGATGACAGAGTATGACAGAAGATGACAGAAGATGACAGAAGATGAAAGAAGATGACAGAATGACAGAAGAGGACAGAATGACAGAAGATGACAGAATGACAGAAGAGGACAGAAGATGACAGAAGATGACAGAAGATGACAGAATGACAGAAGAGGACAGAAGATGCCAGAAGAGGACAGAATGACAGAAGAGGACAGAATATGACAAAAGATGACAGAAGATGACAGAATGACAGAAGATGACAGAAGATGACAGAAAATGACAGAAGATGACAGAAGATGACAGAAGATGACAGAATGACAGAAGAGGAAAGAATGACAGAAGATGACAGAATGACAGAAGATGACAGAATGACAGATGAGGACAGAAGATGACAGAAGATGACAGAAGATGACAGAAGATGACAGAATGACAGAAGAGGACAGAAGATGACAGAATGACAGAAGAGGACAGAAGAGGACAGAAGATGACAGAAGATGACAGAAGATGACAGAATGACAGAAGAGGTCAGAAGATGACAGAAGATGACAGAAGATGACAGAAGATAACAGAAGATGACAGAATGACAGAAGAGGACAGAATGACAGAAGAGGACAGAATGACAGAAGATGACAGAAGATGAAAAGATGACAGAATATGACAGAAGATGAAAGAAGATGACAGAATATGACAGAAGATGACAGAATGACAGAAGAGGACAGAATGGCAGAAGAGGACAGAATATGCCAGAAGATGACAGAAGGTGACAGAAGGTGACAGAATGACAGAAGATGACAGAAGATGACAGAAGATCACAGAAGATGACAGAAGATGACAGAATGACAGAAGAGGACAGAATGACAGAAGATGACAGAATGACAGAAGAGGACAGAATGACAGAAGATGACACAAGATGACACAAGATGACAGAATGACAGAAGAGGACAGAATGACAGAAGATGACAGAATGACGGAAGATGACAGAGGATGACAGAAGATGACAGAAGATGACAGAAGATGACAGAATGACAGACGAGGAAAGAAGATGACAGAAGATGGCAGAAGATGACAGAAGATGACAGAATGACAGAAGAGGACAGAATGACAGAAGATGACAGAATGACAGAAGAGGACAGAATGACAGAAGATGATAGAAGATGACAGAAGATGACAGAATGACAGAAGAGGACAGAATGACAGAAGATGACAGAAGATGACAGAAGATGACAGAAGATGACAGAATGACAGAAGATGACAGAAGATGACAGAAGATGACAAAATGACAGAAGAGGACAGAATGACAGAAGATGACAGAATGACAGAAGAGGGCAGAAGATGACAGAAGATGACAGAAGATGACAGAAGATGACAGAATGACAGAAGAGGACAGAATGACAGAAGATGACAGAAGATGACAGAAGATGACAGAATATGACAGAAGATGAAAAAGATGACAGAAGATGACAGAAGAGGACAGAATGACAGAAGATGACAGAAGATGACAGAATGACGGAAGATGACAGAAGATGACGCAAGATGACAGAAGATGACAGAAGATGACAGAATGACAGAAGAGGACATAATGACAGAAGATGACAGAAGATGACAGAAGATGACAGAATGACAGAAGATGACAGAATGACAGAAGAGGACACAATCACATGAGGTGACAGAAGATGACAGAAGATGACAGAATGACAGAAGAGGACAGAATGACAGAAGATGACAGAATGACAGAAGAGGACAGAATGACAGAAGATGACAGAAGATGACAGAATGACAGAAGAGGACAGAATGACAGAAGATGACAGAAGATGACAGAATGACAGAAGATGACACAAGATGACACAAGATGACAAAATGACAGAAGAGGACAGAATGACAGAAGATGACAGAGTGACAGAAGAGGACAGAATGACAGAAGATGACAGAAGATGACAGAAGATGACAGAATGACAGAAGAGGACAGAATGACAGAAGATGACAGAAGATGACAGAATGACAGAAGATGACACAAGATGACGGGAGATGACAGATGATGACAGAAGATGACAGAATGACACAAGAGGACAGAATGACAGAAGATGACAGAATGACAGAAGAGGACAGAATGACAGAAGATGACAGAAGATGACAGAAGATGACAGAAGATGACAGGAGATGACAGAATGACAGAAGATATCAGAATGATAGAAGATGACAGAATGACAGAAGAGGACAGAAGATGACAGAAGATGACAGAATGACAGAAGAGGACAGAATGACAGATGATGACAGAATGACAGAAGAGGACAGAAGATGGCAGAAGATGACAGAAGGCGACAGAAGGTGACAGAATGACAGAAGAGGACAGAATGACAGAAGATGACAGAAGATGACAAAATGACAGAAGAGGACAGAATGACAGAAGATGACAGAATGACAGAAGAGGGCAGAAGATGACAGAAGATGACAGAATGACAGAAGAGGACAGAATGACAGAAGATGACAGAATGACAGAAGAGGACAGAATGACAGAAGAGGACTGAATATGACAGAAGATGACAGAAGATGACAGAATGACAGAAGATGACAGAAGATGACAGCAGATGACAGAATGACAGAAAATGACGGAAGAGGACAGTATATGACAGAAGAGGACAGAATCACAGAAGATGACAGAAGACGACAGAAGATGACAGAAGATGGCAGAAGATGACAGAAGATGACAGAATATGACAGAAGATGACAGAAGAGGACAGAATCACAGAAGATGACAGAAGACGACAGAAGATGACAGAAGATGGCAGAAGATGACAGAAGATGACAGAAGACGACAGAAGATGACAGAAGATGACAGAATGACAGAAGAGGACAGAATGACAGAAGATGACAGAATGACAGAAGAGGACAGAAGATGACAGAAGATGACAGAATGACAGAAGATGACAGAAGATCACAGAAGAGGACAGAATGACAGAAGATGACAGAAGATGAGAGAAGATGACAGAAGATGACAGAAGATGACAGAATGACAGAAGATGCCAGAAGATGACAGAAGAGGAAAGAATGACAGAAGATGACAGAATATGACAGAAGATGACAGAATGACAGAAGAGGACAGAAGATGACAGAATGACAGAAGAGGACAGAATGACAGAAGATGAGAGAAGATGACAGAAGATGACAGAAGATGACAGAAGATGACAGAATGACAGAAGAGGACAGAAGATGACAGAAGATGACAGAATGACAGAAGATGGCAGAAGATGACAGAAGATGACAGAAGATGACAGAATGACCGAAGAGGACAGAATGACAGAAGAGGACAGAATGACAGAAGAGGACAGGATATGACAAAAGATGACAGAAGATGACAGAAAATGACAGAAGATGACAGAAGATGACAGAAGATGACAGAATGACAGAAGAGGACAGAATGACAGAAGATGACAGAATGACAGAAGAAGACAGAATGACAGATGAGGACAGAAGATGACAGAAGATGACAGAAGATGACAGAAGATGACAGAAGATGACAGAAGATGACAGAAGAGGACAGAAGATGACAGAAGATGACAGAAGATGACAGAAGATGACAGAATGACAGAAGAGGACAGAAGAGGACAGAGGATGACAGAAGATGACAGAAGATGACAGAAGATGACAGAATGACAGAAGAGGTCAGAAGATGACAGAAGATGACAGAAGATGACAGAATGACAGAAGAGGACAGAATGACAGAAGAGGACAGAATGACAGAAGATGACAGAAGATGACATAAGATGACAGAAGATGACAGAAGATGACAGAATATGACAGAAGATTACAGAAGATGACAGAAGATGACAGAATATGACAGAAGATGACAGAAGATGACAGAATATGACAGAATGACAGAAGAGGACAGAATGACAGAAGAGGACAGAATATGCCAGAAGATGACAGAAGGTGACAGAATGACAGAAGATGACAGAAGATGACAGAAGATCACAGATGATGACAGAAGATGACAGAATGACAGAAGAGGACAGAATGACAGAAGATGACAGAATGACAGAAGAGGACAGAATGACAGATGATGACACAAGATGACACAAGATGACAGAATGACAGAAGAGGACAGAATGACAGAAGATGACAGAATGACAGAAGATGACAGAAGATGACAGAAGATGACAGAAGATGATAGAAGATGACAGAATGACAGACGAGGACAGAAGATGACAGAAGATGGCAGAAGATGACAGAAGATGAATGAATGACAGAAGAGCACAGAATGACAGAAGATGACAGAATGACAGGAGAGGGCAGAATGACAGAAGATGACAGAAGATGACAGAAGATGACAGAAGATGACAGAATGACAGAAGATGACAGAAGATGACAGAAGACGACAGAATGACCGAAGAGGACAGAATGACAGAAGAGGACAGGATATGACAAAAGATGACAGAAGATGACAGAATGACAGAAGATGACAAAAGATGACAGAAAATGACAGAAGATGACAGAAGATGACAGAAGATGACAGAATGACAGAAGAGGACAGAAGATGACAGAAGATGACAGAAGATGACAGAATGACAGAAGAGGACAGAAGATGACAGAAGATGACAGAAGGTGACAGAAGATGACAGAAGAGGTCAGAAGATGACAGAAGATGACAGAAGATGACAGAAGATGACAGAATGACAGAAGAGGACAGAAAGACAGAAGAGGACAGAATGACAGAAGATGACAGAAGATGACAGAAGATGACAGAATATGACAGAAGATGACAGAATATGACAGAATATGACAGAAGATGACAGAATATGACAGAAGAGGACAGAATGAAAGAAGATGACAGAAGATGACAGAAGAAGACAGAAGATGACAGAAGATGGCAGAAGATGACAGAAGATGACAGAATATGACAGAAGGTGACAGAAGATGACAGAAGAGGTCAGAAGATGACAGAAGATGACAGAAGAAGACAGAAGATGACAGAATGACAGAAGAGGACAGAAAGACAGAAGAGGACAGAATGACAGAAGATGGCAGAAGATGACAGAAGATGACAGAAGATGACAGAATATGACAGAAGAGGACAGAAGATGACAGAAGATGACAGAATATGACAGAAGATGACAGAATATGACAGAAGAGGACAGAATGAAAGAAGATGACAGAAGATGTCAGAAGAAGACAGAAGATGGCAGAAGATGGCAGAAGATGACAGAATATGACAGAAGATGACAGAAGATGACAGAGTATGACAGAAGATGACAGAAGATGACAGAAGATGACAGAAGATGACAGAATGACGGAAGAGGACAGAATGACAGAAGATGACAGAATGACAGAAGAGGCCAGAAGATGACAGAAGATGACAGAAGATGACAGAAGATGACAGAATGACAGAAGAGGACAGAAGATGACAGAAGATGACAGAAGATGACAGAAAGACCGAAGAGGACAGAATGACAGAAGAGGACAGAATGACAGAAGAGGACAGAATTTGACAGAAGATGACACAAGATGACAGAATGACAGAAAATGACAGAAGAGGACAGAATATGACAGAAGAGGACTGAATGACAGAAGGTGACAGAAGATGACAGAATATGACAGAAGATGACAGAAGATGACAGAAGATGACAGAATGACAGAAGATGACAGAAGATGACAGTAGATGACAGAAGATGACAGAAGATGACAGTATGGCAGAAGAGGACAGAAGATGACAGAAGATGACAGAAGATGACAGAAGATGACAGAATGACAGAAGAGGACAGAATGACAGAAGAGGACAGAATATGATAGAGGATGACAGAAGATGACAGAATGACAGAAGATGAGAGAAGATGTCAGAAGGACAGAAGATGACAGAATGACAGAAGATGACAGAACATGACAGAAGATGACAGAAGATGACAGAATATGACAGAAGAGGACAGAAGATGACAGAAGATGACAGAATGACAGAAGAGGACAGAATGACAGAAGAGGACAGAATATGACAGAAGATGACATAAG
Organism: Somniosus microcephalus; assembly: GCF_052327205.1. Taxonomy (NCBI): domain Eukaryota; kingdom Metazoa; phylum Chordata; class Chondrichthyes; order Squaliformes; family Somniosidae; genus Somniosus; species Somniosus microcephalus. The sequence continues at coordinate 2,228,371 of NW_028225190.1, read as the reverse complement.
ATGATAGAATGACAGAAAATGACAGAAGAGGACAGAATATGACAGAAGAGGACAGAATGACAGAAGATGACAGAAGACGACAGAAGATGACAGAAGATGGCAGAAGATGACAGAAGATGACAGCATATGTCAGAAGATGACAGAAGATGACAGAGTATGACAGAAGATGACAGAAGATGACAGAAGATGACAGAAGATGACAGAATGATAGAAGAGGACAGAATGACAGGAGATGACAGAATGACAGAAGAGGACAGAAAATGACAGAAGATGACAGAAGATGACAGAATGACAGAAGAGGACAGAAGATGACAGAAGATGACAGAAGATGACAGAAGAGGACAGAATGACAGAAGAGGACAGAATGAGAGAAGATGACAGAATGACAGAAGAGGACAGAATGGCAGAAGATGACAGAATGACAGAAGAGGACAGAATGACAGAAGATGACAGAAGATGACAGAAGATGACAGAATGAGAGAAGATGACAGAAGATGGCAGAAGATGACAGAAGATGACAGAATGACAGAAGATGACAGAAGATGACAGAAGATGACAGAATGACAGAAGAGGACAGAATGACAGAAGATGACAGAATGACAGTAGGGGACAGAAAGGCAGAAGATGACAGAAGATGACAGAATGACAGAAGAGGACAGAATGACAGAAGATGACAGAATGACAGAAGAGGACAGAAGATGACAGAAGATGACAGAATGACAGAAGATGACAGAAGAGGACAGAATGACAGAAGATGACAGAAGATGACAGAAGATGACAGAATGACAGAAGATGACAGAAGATGACAGAAGAGGACAGAATATGACAGAAGATGACAGAATGACAGAACATGACAGAAGATGACAGAAGAGGACAGAATGACAGAAGATAACAGAAGATGACAGAAGATGACAGAATGACAGAAGAGGACAGAAGATGACAGAAGACAGAAGAGGACAGAATGACAGAAGATGACAGAAGATGACAGAATGACAGAAGAGGACAGAATGACAGAAGATGACAGAAGATGACAGAATGACAGAAGAGGACAGAATGACAGAAGAGGACAGAAGATGACAGAATGACAGAAGAGGACAGAAGATGACAGAAGATGACAGAAGATGACAGAATGACAGAAGAGGACAGAATGACAGAAGAGGACAGAATGACAGAAGATCACAGAATGACAGAAGATGACAGAAGATGACAGAAGATGACAGAATGACAGAAGATGACAGAAGATGACAGAATATGACAGAATATGACAGAAGATGACAGAAGATGACAGAAGATGACAGAATGACAGAAGATGACAGAAGATGACAGTAGATGACAGAAGATGACAGAATGACAGAAGATGACAGAAGATGACAGAAGAGGACAGAATGACAGAAGATGACAGAAGATGACAGAAGATGACAGAAGATGACAGAAGATGACAGAAGATGACAGAAGATGACAGAAGAGGACAGAATGACAGAAGATGACAGAATATGACAGAAGATGACAGAATGACAGAACATGACAGAAGATGACAGAAGAGGACAGAATGACAGAAGATAACAGAAGATGACAGAAGATGACAGAATGACAGAAGAGGACAGAAGATGACAGAAGACAGAAGAGGACAGAATGACAGAAGATGACAGAAGATGACAGAATGACAGAAGAGGACAGAATGACAGAAGATGACAGAAGATGACAGAAGATGACAGAAGATGACAGAATGACAGAAGAGGACAGAATGACAGAAGAGGACAGAAGATGACAGAATGACAGAAGAGGACAGAATGACAGAAGAGGACAGGATATGACAAAATATGACAGAAGATGACAGAATGACAGAAGATGACAAAAGATGACAGAAAATGACAGAAGATGACAGAAGATGACAGAAGATGACAGAATGACAGAAGAGGACAGAAGATGACAGAAGATGACAGAATGACAGAAGAGGACAGAAGATGACAGAAGGTGACAGAAGATGACAGAAGAGGTCAGAAGATGACAGAAGATGACAGAAGATGACAGAATGACAGAAGAGGACAGAAAGACAGAAGAGGACAGAATGACAGAAGATGGCAGAAGATGACAGAAGATGACAGAAGATGACAGAATATGACAGAAGATGACAGAAGATGACAGAATATGACAGAAGATGACAGAATATGACAGAAGATGACAGAATGAAAGAAGATGACAGAAGATGACAGAAGAAGACAGAAGAATGACAGAAGATGACAGAAGATGACAGTAGATGACTGAAGATGACAGAAGATGACAGAATGACAGAAGAGGACAGAAGATGACAGAAGATGACAGAAGATGACAGAATGACAGAAGAGGACAGAATGACAGAAGAGGACAGAATATGATAGAGGATGACAGAAGATGACAGAATGACAGAAGATGACAGAAGATGTCAGAAGGACAGAAGATGACAGAATGACAGAAGATGAAAGAACATGACAGAAGATGACAGAAGATGACAGAATATGACAGAAGAGGACAGAAGATGACAGAAGATGACAGAATATGAGAGAAGATGACAGAAGATGACAGAATGACAGAAGAGGACAGAATGACAGAAGAGGACAGAATATGACAGAAGATGACAGAAGATGACAGAAGATGACAGAATGACAGAAAAGGACAGAAGATGACAGAAGATGACAGAATGACAGAAGATGACAGAAGATGACAGAAGATGACAGAAGATGACAGAAGACGACAGAATGACCGAAGAGGACAGAATGACAGAAGAGGACAGGATATGACAAAAGATGACAGAAGATGACAGAATGACAGAAGATGACAAAAGATGACAGAAAATGACAGAAGATGACAGATGATGACAGAAGATGACAGAATGACAGAAGAGGACAGAAGATGACAGAAGATGACAGAAGGTGACAGAATGACAGAAGAGGACAGAAGATGACAGAAGGTGACAGAAGATGACAGAAGAGGTCAGAAGATGACAGAAGATGACAGAAGATGACAGAAGATGACAGAATGACAGAAGAGGACAGAAAGACAGAAGAGGACAGAATGACAGAAGATGGCAGAAGATGACAGAAGATGACAGAAGATGACAGAAGATGACAGAATATGACAGAAGATGACAGAAGATGACAGAAGATGACAGAATATGACAGAAGATGACAGAATATGACAGAAGAGGACAGAATGAAAGAAGATGACAGAAGATGACAGAAGAAGACAGAAGATGACAGAAGATGGCAGAAGATGACAGAAGATGACAGAATATGACAGAAGATGACAGAAGATGACAGAGTATGACAGAAGATGACAGAAGATGACAGAAGATGACAGAATGACGGAAGAGGACAGAATGACAGAAGATGACAGAATGACAGAAGAGGCCAGAAGATGACAGAAGATGACAGAAGATGACAGAAGATGACAGAATGACAGAAGAGGACAGAAGATGACAGAAGATGACAGAATGACAGAAGATGACAGAAGATGACAGAAGATGACAGAAGATGACAGAATGACCGAAGAGGACAGAATGACAGAAGAGGACAGAATGACAGAAGAGGACAGAATTTGACAGAAGATGACACAAGATGACAGAATGACAGAAAATGACAGAAGAGGACAGAATATGACAGAAGAGGACAGAATGACAGAAGATGACAGAAGATGACAGAATATGACAGAAGATGACAGAAGATGACAGAAGATGACAGAATGACAGAAGATGACAGAAGATGACAGTAGATGACAGAAGATGACAGAAGATGACAGAAGATGACAGTATGGCAGCAGAGGACAGAAGATGACAGAAGATGACAGAAGATGACAGAAGATGACAGAATGACAGAAGAGGACAGAATGACAGAAGAGGACAGAATATGATAGAGGATGACAGAAGATGACAGAATGACAGAAGATGAGAGAAGATGTCAGAAGAACGGAAGATGACAGAATGACAGAAGATGACAGAAGATGACAGAAGATGACAGAATGACAGAAGAGGACAGAATGACAGAAGAGGACAGAATATGATAGAGGATGACAGAAGATGACAGAATGACAGAAGATGAGAGAAGATGTCAGAAGAACGGAAGATGACAGAATGACAGAAGATGACAGAAGATGGCAGAAGATGACAGAAGATGACAGAATGACAGAAGAGGACAGAATGACAGAAGATGATAGAAGATGACAGAAGATGACAGAATGACAGAAGAGGACAGAATGACAGAAGATGACAGAAGATGACAGAAGATGACAGAAGATGACAGAATGACAGAAGATGACAGAAGATGACAGAAGATGACAAAATGACAGAAGAGGACAGAATGACAGAAGATGACAGAATGACAGAAGAGGACAGAATGACAGAAGATGACAGAAGATGACAGAATGACAGAAGAGGACAGAATGACAGAAGATGAAAGAAGATGACAGAAGATGGCAGAAGATGACAGAATGACAGAAGATGACAGAAGATGACAGAAGATGACAAAATGACAGAAGAGGACAGAATGACAGAAGATGACAGAGTGACAGAAGAGGACAGAATGACAGAAGATGACAGAAGATGACAGAAGATGACAGAATGACAGAAGAGGACAGAATGACAGAAGATGACAGAATATGACAGAAGATGATTGAATATGACAGAAGATGACAGAAGATGACAGAAGATGACAGAATGACAGAAGAGGACAGAATGACAGAAGATGACAGAAAATGACAGAAGATGACAGAATGACAGAAGATGACAGAAGATGACGGAAGATGACAGAAGATGACAGAAGATGACAGAATGACAGAAGAGGACAGAATGACAGAAGATGACAGAAGATGACAGAAGATGACAGAATGACAGAAGATGTCAGAATGACAGAAGATGACAGAATGACAGAAGAGGACAGAATGACAGAAGATGACAGAAGATGACAGAAGATGACAGAAGGTGACAGAATGACAGAAGATGACAGAAGATGACAGAAGAGGACAGAATGACAGAAGATGACAGAATGACAGAAGAGGACAGAATGACAGAAGATGACAGAAGATGACAGAAGATGACAGAATGACAGAAGATGACAGAAGATGAGAGAGTATGACAGAAGATGACAGAAGATGACAGAAGATGACAGAAGATGACAGAAGATGACAGAATGACAGAAGAGGACAGAAGATGACAGAAGATGACAGAAGATGACATAATGACAGAAGAGGACAGAAGATGACAGAAGATGACAGAATGACAGAAGATGACAGAAGATGACAGAAGATGACAGAATATGACAAAAGATGACAGAAGATGACAGAATGACAGAAGATGACAGAAGATGACAGAAAATGACAGAAGATGACAGAAGATGACAGAAGATGACAGAATGACAGAAGAGGACAGAATGACAGAAGATGACAGAATGACAGAAGATGACAGAATGACAGATGAGGACAGAAGATGACAGAAGATGACAGAAGATGACAGAAGATGACAGAATGACAGAAGAGGACAGAAGATGACAGAAGATGACAGAAGATGACAGAAGATGACAGAATATGACAGAATGACAGAAGAGGACAGAAGAGGACAGAAGATGACAGAAGATGACAGAAGATGACAGAATGACCGAAGAGGTCAGAAGATGACAGAAGATGACAGAAGATGACAGAAGATAACAGAAGATGACAGAATGACAGAAGAGGACAGAATGACAGAAGATGACAGAAGATGACAGAAGAAGACAGAAGAAGACAGAAGATGACAGAAGATGACAGAATATGACAGAAGATGACAGAAGATGACAGAATATGACAGAAGATGACAGAATGACAGAAGAGGACAGAATGACAGAAGAGGACAGAATATGCCAGAAGATGACAGAAGGTGATAGAATGACAGAAGATGACAGAAGATGACAGAAGATGACAGAAGATGACAGAATGACAGAAGAGGACAGAATGACAGAAGATGACAGAATGACAGAAGAAGACAGAATGACAGAAGATGACAGAAGATGACACAAGATGACAGAATGACAGAAGAGGACAGAATGACAGAAGATGACAGAATGACAGAAGATGACAGAAGATGACAGAAGATGACAGAAGATGACAGAAGATGACAGAATGACAGAAGATGACAGAAGATGACAGAAGATGACAAAATGACAGAAGAGGACAGAATGACAGAAGATGACAGAATGACAGAAGAGGGCAGAAGATGACAGAAGATGACAGAATGACAGAAGAGGACAGAATGACAGAAGGTGACAGAAGATGACAGAATGACAGAAGAGGACAGAAGATGACAGAAGATGACAAAAGATGACAGAATGACAGAAGATGACAGAAGATGACAGAAGATGACAAAATGACAGAAGAGGACAGAATGACAGAAGATGACAGAGTGACAGAAGAGGACAGAATGACAGAAGATGACAGAAGATGGAAGAAAATGACAGAATGACAGAAGAGGACAGAATGACAGAAGATGACAGAATATGACAGAAGATGACAGAATATGACAGAAGATGACAGAAAATGACAGAAGAGGACAGAATGACAGAAGATGACAGAAGATGACAGAATGACAGAAGATGAAAGAAGATGAAGGAAGATGACAGAAGATGACAGAAGATGACAGAATGACAGAAGAGGACGGAATGACAGAAGATGACAGAAGATGACAGAAGATGACAGAAGATGACAGAATGACAGAAGATGTCAGAATGACAGAAGATGACAGAATGACAGAAGAGGACAGAATGACAGAAGATGACAGAACATGACAGAACATGACAGAATGACAGAAGATGACAGAAGATGACAGAAGAGGACAGAATGACAGAAGATGACAGAATATGACAGAAGATGACAGAATGACATAAGATGACAGAAGATGACAGAAGAGGACAGAATGACAGAAGATAACAGAAGATGACAGAAGATGACAGAATGACAGAAGAGGACAGAAGATGACAGAATGACAGAAGAGGACAGAATGACAGAAGATGGCAGAAGATGACAGAAGATGACAGAAGATGACAGAAGATGACAGAAGATGACAGAGTATGACAGAAGATGACAGAAGATGACAGAAGATGACAGAAGATGACAGAATGACAGAAGAGGACAGAAGATGACAGAAGATGACAGAAGATGACAGAATGACAGAAGAGGACAGAAGATGACAGAAGATGACAGAATGACAGAAGATGACAGAAGATGACAGAATGACAGAAGAGGACAGAATATGACAAAAGATGACAGAAGATGACAGAATGACAGAAGATGACAGAAGATGACAGAAGATGACAGAAGAGGACAGAATGACAGAAGATGACACAAGATGACAGAATGACAGAAGAGGACAGAATGACAGAAGATGACAGAATGACAGAAGATGACAGAAGATGACAGAAGATGACAGAATGACAGACGAGGACAGAAGATGACAGAAGATGGCAGAAGATGACAGAAGATGACAGAATGACAGAAGAGGACAGAATGACAGAAGATGATAGAAGATGACAGAAGATGACAGAATGACAGAAGAGGACAGAATGACAGAAGATGACAGAAGATGACAGAAGATGACAGAAGATGACAGAATGACAGAAGATGACAGAAGATGACAGAAGATGACAAAATGACAGAAGAGGACAGAATGACAGAAGATGACAGAATGACAGAAGAGGACAGAATGACAGAAGATGACAGAAGATGACAGAATGACAGAAGAGGACAGAATGACAGAAGATGAAAGAAGATGACAGAAGATGGCAGAAGATGACAGAATGACAGAAGATGACAGAAGATGACAGAAGATGACAAAATGACAGAAGAGGACAGAATGACAGAAGATGACAGAGTGACAGAAGAGGACAGAATGACAGAAGATGACAGAAGATGACAGAAGATGACAGAATGACAGAAGAGGACAGAATGACAGAAGATGACAGAATATGACAGAAGATGATTGAATATGACAGAAGATGACAGAAGATGACAGAAGATGACAGAATGACAGAAGAGGACAGAATGACAGAAGATGACAGAAGATGACAGAAGATGACAGAATGACAGAAGATGACAGAAGATGACGGAAGATGACAGAAGATGACAGAAGATGACAGAATGACAGAAGAGGACAGAATGACAGAAGATGACAGAAGATGACAGAAGATGACAGAAGATGACAGAATGACAGAAGATGTCAGAATGACAGAAGATGACAGAATGACAGAAGAGGACAGAATGACAGAAGATGACAGAAGATGACAGAAGATGACAGAAGGTGACAGAATGACAGAAGATGACAGAAGATGACAGAAGAGGACAGAATGACAGAAGATGACAGAATGACAGAAGAGGACAGAATGACAGAAGATGACAGAAGATGACAGAAGATGACAGAATGACAGAAGATGACAGAAGATGAGAGAGTATGACAGAAGATGACAGAAGATGACAGAAGATGACAGAAGATGACAGAAGATGACAGAATGACAGAAGAGGACAGAAGATGACAGAAGATGACAGAAGATGACATAATGACAGAAGAGGACAGAAGATGACAGAAGATGACAGAATGACAGAAGATGACAGAAGATGACAGAAGATGACAGAATATGACAAAAGATGACAGAAGATGACAGAATGACAGAAGATGACAGAAGATGACAGAAAATGACAGAAGATGACAGAAGATGACAGAAGATGACAGAATGACAGAAGAGGACAGAATGACAGAAGATGACAGAATGACAGAAGATGACAGAATGACAGATGAGGACAGAAGATGACAGAAGATGACAGAAGATGACAGAAGATGACAGAATGACAGAAGAGGACAGAAGATGACAGAAGATGACAGAAGATGACAGAAGATGACAGAATATGACAGAATGACAGAAGAGGACAGAAGAGGACAGAAGATGACAGAAGATGACAGAAGATGACAGAATGACCGAAGAGGTCAGAAGATGACAGAAGATGACAGAAGATGACAGAAGATAACAGAAGATGACAGAATGACAGAAGAGGACAGAATGACAGAAGATGACAGAAGATGACAGAAGAAGACAGAAGAAGACAGAAGATGACAGAAGATGACAGAATATGACAGAAGATGACAGAAGATGACAGAATATGACAGAAGATGACAGAATGACAGAAGAGGACAGAATGACAGAAGAGGACAGAATATGCCAGAAGATGACAGAAGGTGATAGAATGACAGAAGATGACAGAAGATGACAGAAGATGACAGAAGATGACAGAATGACAGAAGAGGACAGAATGACAGAAGATGACAGAATGACAGAAGAAGACAGAATGACAGAAGATGACAGAAGATGACACAAGATGACAGAATGACAGAAGAGGACAGAATGACAGAAGATGACAGAATGACAGAAGATGACAGAAGATGACAGAAGATGACAGAAGATGACAGAAGATGACAGAATGACAGAAGATGACAGAAGATGACAGAAGATGACAAAATGACAGAAGAGGACAGAATGACAGAAGATGACAGAATGACAGAAGAGGGCAGAAGATGACAGAAGATGACAGAATGACAGAAGAGGACAGAATGACAGAAGGTGACAGAAGATGACAGAATGACAGAAGAGGACAGAAGATGACAGAAGATGACAAAAGATGACAGAATGACAGAAGATGACAGAAGATGACAGAAGATGACAAAATGACAGAAGAGGACAGAATGACAGAAGATGACAGAGTGACAGAAGAGGACAGAATGACAGAAGATGACAGAAGATGGAAGAAAATGACAGAATGACAGAAGAGGACAGAATGACAGAAGATGACAGAATATGACAGAAGATGACAGAATATGACAGAAGATGACAGAAGATGACAGAAAATGACAGAAGAGGACAGAATGACAGAAGATGACAGAAGATGACAGAATGACAGAAGATGAAAGAAGATGAAGGAAGATGACAGAAGATGACAGAAGATGACAGAATGACAGAAGAGGACGGAATGACAGAAGATGACAGAAGATGACAGAAGATGACAGAAGATGACAGAATGACAGAAGATGTCAGAATGACAGAAGATGACAGAATGACAGAAGAGGACAGAATGACAGAAGATGACAGAAGATGACAGAACATGACAGAACATGACAGAATGACAGAAGATGACAGAAGATGACAGAAGAGGACAGAATGACAGAAGATGACAGAATATGACAGAAGATGACAGAATGACATAAGATGACAGAAGATGACAGAAGAGGACAGAATGACAGAAGATAACAGAAGATGACAGAAGATGACAGAATGACAGAAGAGGACAGAAGATGACAGAATGACAGAAGAGGACAGAATGACAGAAGATGGCAGAAGATGACAGAAGATGACAGAAGATGACAGAAGATGACAGAAGATGACAGAGTATGACAGAAGATGACAGAAGATGACAGAAGATGACAGAAGATGACAGAATGACAGAAGAGGACAGAAGATGACAGAAGATGACAGAAGATGACAGAATGACAGAAGAGGACAGAAGATGACAGAAGATGACAGAATGACAGAAGATGACAGAAGATGACAGAATGACAGAAGAGGACAGAATATGACAAAAGATGACAGAAGATGACAGAATGACAGAAGATGACAGAAGATGACAGAAGATGACAGAAGATGACAGAATGACAGAAGATGACAGAAGATGACAGAAGATGACAAAATGACAGAAGATGACAGAATGACAGAAGAGGACAGAATGACAGAAGATGACACAAGATGACAGAATGACAGAAGAGGACAGAATGACAGAAGATGACAGAATGACAGAAGATGACAGAAGATGACAGAAGATGACAGAATGACAGACGAGGACAGAAGATGACAGAAGATGGCAGAAGATGACAGAAGATGACAGAATGACAGAAGAGGACAGAATGACAGAAGATGATAGAAGATGACAGAAGATGACAGAATGACAGAAGAGGACAGAATGACAGAAGATGACAGAAGATGACAGAAGATGACAGAAGATGACAGAATGACAGAAGATGACAGAAGATGACAGAAGATGACAAAATGACAGAAGAGGACAGAATGACAGAAGATGACAGAATGACAGAAGAGGACAGAATGACAGAAGATGACAGAAGATGACAGAATGACAGAAGAGGACAGAATGACAGAAGATGAAAGAAGATGACAGAAGATGGCAGAAGATGACAGAATGACAGAAGATGACAGAAGATGACAGAAGATGACAAAATGACAGAAGAGGACAGAATGACAGAAGATGACAGAGTGACAGAAGAGGACAGAATGACAGAAGATGACAGAAGATGACAGAAGATGACAGAATGACAGAAGAGGACAGAATGACAGAAGATGACAGAATATGACAGAAGATGATTGAATATGACAGAAGATGACAGAAGATGACAGAAGATGACAGAATGACAGAAGAGGACAGAATGACAGAAGATGACAGAAGATGACAGAAGATGACAGAATGACAGAAGATGACAGAAGATGACGGAAGATGACAGAAGATGACAGAAGATGACAGAATGACAGAAGAGGACAGAATGACAGAAGATGACAGAAGATGACAGAAGATGACAGAAGATGACAGAATGACAGAAGATGTCAGAATGACAGAAGATGACAGAATGACAGAAGAGGACAGAATGACAGAAGATGACAGAAGATGACAGAAGATGACAGAAGGTGACAGAATGACAGAAGATGACAGAAGATGACAGAAGAGGACAGAATGACAGAAGATGACAGAATGACAGAAGAGGACAGAATGACAGAAGATGACAGAAGATGACAGAAGATGACAGAATGACAGAAGATGACAGAAGATGAGAGAGTATGACAGAAGATGACAGAAGATGACAGAAGATGACAGAAGATGACAGAAGATGACAGAATGACAGAAGAGGACAGAAGATGACAGAAGATGACAGAAGATGACATAATGACAGAAGAGGACAGAAGATGACAGAAGATGACAGAATGACAGAAGATGACAGAAGATGACAGAAGATGACAGAATATGACAAAAGATGACAGAAGATGACAGAATGACAGAAGATGACAGAAGATGACAGAAAATGACAGAAGATGACAGAAGATGACAGAAGATGACAGAATGACAGAAGAGGACAGAATGACAGAAGATGACAGAATGACAGAAGATGACAGAATGACAGATGAGGACAGAAGATGACAGAAGATGACAGAAGATGACAGAAGATGACAGAATGACAGAAGAGGACAGAAGATGACAGAAGATGACAGAAGATGACAGAAGATGACAGAATATGACAGAATGACAGAAGAGGACAGAAGAGGACAGAAGATGACAGAAGATGACAGAAGATGACAGAAGATGACAGAATGACCGAAGAGGTCAGAAGATGACAGAAGATGACAGAAGATGACAGAAGATAACAGAAGATGACAGAATGACAGAAGAGGACAGAATGACAGAAGATGACAGAAGATGACAGAAGAAGACAGAAGAAGACAGAAGATGACAGAAGATGACAGAATATGACAGAAGATGACAGAAGATGACAGAATATGACAGAAGATGACAGAATGACAGAAGAGGACAGAATGACAGAAGAGGACAGAATATGCCAGAAGATGACAGAAGGTGATAGAATGACAGAAGATGACAGAAGATGACAGAAGATGACAGAAGATGACAGAAGATGACAGAATGACAGAAGAGGACAGAATGACAGAAGATGACAGAATGACAGAAGAAGACAGAATGACAGAAGATGACAGAAGATGACACAAGATGACAGAATGACAGAAGAGGACAGAATGACAGAAGATGACAGAATGACAGAAGATGACAGAAGATGACAGAAGATGACAGAAGATGACAGAAGATGACAGAATGACAGAAGATGACAGAAGATGACAGAAGATGACAAAATGACAGAAGAGGACAGAATGACAGAAGATGACAGAATGACAGAAGAGGGCAGAAGATGACAGAAGATGACAGAATGACAGAAGGTGACAGAAGATGACAGAATGACAGAAGAGGACAGAAGATGACAGAAGATGACAAAAGATGACAGAATGACAGAAGATGACAGAAGATGACAGAAGATGACAAAATGACAGAAGAGGACAGAATGACAGAAGATGACAGAGTGACAGAAGAGGACAGAATGACAGAAGATGACAGAAGATGGAAGAAAATGACAGAATGACAGAAGAGGACAGAATGACAGAAGATGACAGAATATGACAGAAGATGACAGAATATGACAGAAGATGACAGAAGATGACAGAAAATGACAGAAGAGGACAGAATGACAGAAGATGACAGAAGATGACAGAATGACAGAAGATGAAAGAAGATGAAGGAAGATGACAGAAGATGACAGAAGATGACAGAATGACAGAAGAGGACGGAATGACAGAAGATGACAGAAGATGACAGAAGATGACAGAAGATGACAGAATGACAGAAGATGTCAGAATGACAGAAGATGACAGAATGACAGAAGAGGACAGAATGACAGAAGATGACAGAAGATGACAGAACATGACAGAACATGACAGAATGACAGAAGATGACAGAAGATGACAGAAGAGGACAGAATGACAGAAGATGACAGAATATGACAGAAGATGACAGAATGACATAAGATGACAGAAGATGACAGAAGAGGACAGAATGACAGAAGATAACAGAAGATGACAGAAGATGACAGAATGACAGAAGAGGACAGAAGATGACAGAATGACAGAAGAGGACAGAATGACAGAAGATGACAGAAGATGACAGAAGAAGACAGAATGACAGAAGAGGACAGAATGACAGAAGATGACAGAAGATGACAGAAGATGACAGAATGACAGAAGAGGACAGAATGACAGAAGAGGACAGAAGATGACAGAATGACAGAAGAAGACAGAAGAGGACAGAATGACAGAAGATGACAGAAGATGACAGAAGATGACAGAAGATGACAGAAGATGACAGAAGATGACAGAATGACAGAAGATGACAGAAGATGACAGAAGATGACAAAATGACAGAAGAGGACAGAATGACAGAAGATGACAGAATGACAGAAGAGGGCAGAAGATGACAGAAGATGACAGAATGACAGAAGGTGACAGAAGATGACAGAATGACAGAAGAGGACAGAAGATGACAGAAGATGACAAAAGATGACAGAATGACAGAAGATGACAGAAGATGACAGAAGATGACAAAATGACAGAAGAGGACAGAATGACAGAAGATGACAGAGTGACAGAAGAGGACAGAATGACAGAAGATGACAGAAGATGGAAGAAAATGACAGAATGACAGAAGAGGACAGAATGACAGAAGATGACAGAATATGACAGAAGATGACAGAATATGACAGAAGATGACAGAAGATGACAGAAAATGACAGAAGAGGACAGAATGACAGAAGATGACAGAAGATGACAGAATGACAGAAGATGAAAGAAGATGAAGGAAGATGACAGAAGATGACAGAAGATGACAGAATGACAGAAGAGGACGGAATGACAGAAGATGACAGAAGATGACAGAAGATGACAGAAGATGACAGAATGACAGAAGATGTCAGAATGACAGAAGATGACAGAATGACAGAAGAGGACAGAATGACAGAAGATGACAGAAGATGACAGAACATGACAGAACATGACAGAATGACAGAAGATGACAGAAGATGACAGAAGAGGACAGAATGACAGAAGATGACAGAATATGACAGAAGATGACAGAATGACATAAGATGACAGAAGATGACAGAAGAGGACAGAATGACAGAAGATAACAGAAGATGACAGAAGATGACAGAATGACAGAAGAGGACAGAAGATGACAGAATGACAGAAGAGGACAGAATGACAGAAGATGACAGAAGATGACAGAAGAAGACAGAATGACAGAAGAGGACAGAATGACAGAAGATGACAGAAGATGACAGAATGACAGAAGAGGACAGAATGACAGAAGAGGACAGAAGATGACAGAATGACAGAAGAAGACAGAAGAGGACAGAATGACAGAAGATGACAGAAGATGACAGAAGATGACAGAAGATGACAGAATTACAGAAGAGGACAGAATGACAGAAGAGGACAGAAGATGACAGAATGACAGAAGAGGACAGAAGATGACAGAAGATGACAGAATGACAGAAGAGGTCAGAATGACAGAAGAGGACAGAATGACAGAAGATGACAGAATGACAGAAGATGACAGAAGATGACAGAAGATGACAGAATGACAGAAGATGACAGAAGATGGCAGAATATGACAGAATATGACAGAAGATGACAGAAGATGACAGAAGATGACAGAATGACAGAAGATGACAGAAGATGACAGTAGATGGCAGAAGATGACAGAATGACAGAAGAGGACAGAAGATGACAGAAGATGACAGAAGATGACAGAATGACAGAAGAGGACAGAATGACAGAAGAGGACAGAATATGATAGAGGATGACAGAAGATGACAGAATGACAGAAGATGACAGAAGATGACAGAATGACAGAAGATGAAAGAACATGACAGAAGATGACAGAAGATGACAGAATATGACAGAAGAGGACAGAAGATGACAGAAGATGACAGAATATGACAGAAGATGACAGAAGATGACAGAAAAACAGAAGAGGACAGAATGACAGAAGAGGACAGAATATGACAGAAGATGACACAAGATGACAGAATGACAGAAGAGGACAGAATGACAGAAGAGGACAGAATATGATAGAGGATGACAGAAGATGACAGAATGACAGAAGATGACAGAAGATGACAGAAGATGACAGAAGAAGACAGAATGACAGAAGAGGACAGAATGACAGAAGATGACAGAAGATGACAGAAGATGACAGAAGATGACAGAATGACAGAAGAGGACAGAATGACAGAAGAGGACAGAAGATGACAGAATGACAGAAGAAGACAGAAGAGGACAGAATGACAGAAGATGACAGAAGATGACAGAAGATGACAGAAGATGACAGAATTACAGAAGAGGACAGAATGACAGAAGAGGACAGAAGATGACAGAATGACAGAAGAGGACAGAAGATGACAGAAGATGACAGAATGACAGAAGAGGTCAGAATGACAGAAGAGGACAGAATGACAGAAGATGACAGAATGACAGAAGATGACAGAAGATGACAGAAGATGACAGAATGACAGAAGATGACAGAAGATGGCAGAATATGACAGAATATGACAGAAGATGACAGAAGATGACAGAAGATGACAGAATGACAGAAGATGACAGAAGATGACAGTAGATGGCAGAAGATGACAGAATGACAGAAGAGGACAGAAGATGACAGAAGATGACAGAAGATGACAGAAGATGACAGAAGATGACAGAATGACAGAAGATGACAGAAGATGACAGAATGACAGAAGATGAAAGAACATGACAGAAGATGACAGAAGATGACAGAATATGACAGAAGAGGACAGAAGATGACAGAAGATGACAGAATATGACAGAAGATGACAGAAGATGACAGAATGACAGAAGAGGACAGAATGACAGAAGAGGACAGAATATGACAGAAGATGACACAAGATGACAGAATGACAGAAGAGGACAGAATGACAGAAGAGGACAGAATATGATAGAGGATGACAGAAGATGACAGAATGACAGAAGATGACAGAAGATGACAGAAGATGACAGAAGAAGACAGAATGACAGAAGAGGACAGAATGACAGAAGATGACAGAAGATGACAGAAGATGACAGAAGATGACAGAATGACAGAAGAGGACAGAATGACAGAAGAGGACAGAAGATGACAGAATGACAGAAGAAGACAGAAGAGGACAGAATGACAGAAGATGACAGAAGATGACAGAAGATGACAGAAGATGACAGAATTACAGAAGAGGACAGAATGACAGAAGAGGACAGAAGATGACAGAATGACAGAAGAGGACAGAAGATGACAGAAGATGACAGAATGACAGAAGAGGTCAGAATGACAGAAGAGGACAGAATGACAGAAGATGAAAGAATGACAGAAGATGACAGAAGATGACAGAAGATGACAGAATGACAGAAGATGACAGAAGATGGCAGAATATGACAGAATATGACAGAAGATGACAGAAGATGACAGAAGATGACAGAATGACAGAAGATGACAGAAGATGACAGTAGATGGCAGAAGATGACAGAATGACAGAAGAGGACAGAAGATGACAGAAGATGACAGAAGATGACAGAAGATGACAGAAGATGACAGAATGACAGAAGAGGACAGAATGACAGAAGAGGACAGAATATGATAGAGGATGACAGAAGATGACAGAATGACAGAAGATGACAGAAGATGACAGAATGACAGAAGATGAAAGAACATGACAGAAGATGACAGAAGATGACAGAATATGACAGAAGAGGACAGAAGATGACAGAAGATGACAGAGTATGACAGAAGATGACAGAAGATGACAGAATGACAGAAGAGGACAGAATGACAGAAGATGACAGAATGACAGAAGAGGACAGAAGATGACAGAGGATGACAGAAGATGACAGAAGATGACAGAATGACAGAAGAGGACAGAAGATGACAGAAGATGACAGAATGACAGAAGATGACAGAAGATGACAGAAGATGACAGAAGATGACAGAATTACAGAAGAGGACAGAATGACAGAAGAGGACAGAAGATGACAGAATGACAGAAGAGGACAGAAGATGACAGAAGATGACAGAAGATGACAGAAGAGGACAGAAGATGACAGAAGATGACAGAGTATGACAGAAGATGACAGAAGATGACAGAATGACAGAAGAGGACAGAATGACAGAAGATGACAGAATGACAGAAGAGGACAGAAGATGACAGAGGATGACAGAAGATGACAGAAGATGACAGAATGACAGAAGAGGACAGAAGATGACAGAAGATGACAGAATGACAGAAGATGACAGAAGATGACAGAAGATGACAGAAGATGACAGAATGACAGAAGATGACAGAAGATGACAGAAGATGACAGAATGACAGAAGATGACAGAAGATGAGAGTAGATGACAGAAGATGACATAAGATGACAGAAGATGACAGAAGATGACAGAATGACAGAAGAGGACAGAAGATGACAGAAGATGACAGAAGATGACAGATTGACAGAAGAGGACAGAATGACAGAAGAGGACAGAATATGATAGAGGATGACAGAAGATGACAGAATGACAGAAGATGACAGAAGATGTCAGAAGGACAGAAGATGACAGAATGACAAAAGATGACAGAAGATGACAGAATATGACAGAAGAGGACAGAAGATGACAGAATATGACAGAAGATGACAGAAGAGGACAGAATGACAGAAGCGGACAGAATATGACAGAAGATGACACAAGATGACAGAATGACAGAAAATGACAGAAGAGGACAGAACATGACAGAAGAGGACAGAATGACAGAAGATGACAGAAGATGGCAGAAGATGGCAGAAGATGACAGAAGATGACAGAATATGACAGAAGATGACAGAAGATGACAGAATGACAGAAAATGACAGAAGAGGACAGAACATGACAGAAGAGGACAGAATGACAGAAGATGACAGAAGATGGCAGAAGATGGCAGAAGATGACAGAAGATGACAGAATATGACAGAAGATGACAGAAGATGACAGAGTATGACAGAAGATGACAGAAGATGACAGAAGATGAAAGAAGATGACAGAATGACAGAAGAGGACAGAATGACAGAAGATGACAGAATGACAGAAGAGGACAGAAGATGACAGAAGATGACAGAAGATGACAGAATGACAGAAGAGGACAGAAGATGCCAGAAGAGGACAGAATGACAGAAGAGGACAGAATATGACAAAAGATGACAGAAGATGACAGAATGACAGAAGATGACAGAAGATGACAGAAAATGACAGAAGATGACAGAAGATGACAGAAGATGACAGAATGACAGAAGAGGAAAGAATGACAGAAGATGACAGAATGACAGAAGATGACAGAATGACAGATGAGGACAGAAGATGACAGAAGATGACAGAAGATGACAGAAGATGACAGAATGACAGAAGAGGACAGAAGATGACAGAATGACAGAAGAGGACAGAAGAGGACAGAAGATGACAGAAGATGACAGAAGATGACAGAATGACAGAAGAGGTCAGAAGATGACAGAAGATGACAGAAGATGACAGAAGATAACAGAAGATGACAGAATGACAGAAGAGGACAGAATGACAGAAGAGGACAGAATGACAGAAGATGACAGAAGATGACAGAAGATGAAAAGATGACAGAATATGACAGAAGATGAAAGAAGATGACAGAATATGACAGAAGATGACAGAATGACAGAAGAGGACAGAATGGCAGAAGAGGACAGAATATGCCAGAAGATGACAGAAGGTGACAGAAGGTGACAGAATGACAGAAGATGACAGAAGATGACAGAAGATCACAGAAGATGACAGAAGATGACAGAATGACAGAAGAGGACAGAATGACAGAAGATGACAGAATGACAGAAGAGGACAGAATGACAGAAGATGACACAAGATGACACAAGATGACAGAATGACAGAAGAGGACAGAATGACAGAAGATGACAGAATGACGGAAGATGACAGAGGATGACAGAAGATGACAGAAGATGACAGAAGATGACAGAATGACAGACGAGGAAAGAAGATGACAGAAGATGGCAGAAGATGACAGAAGATGACAGAATGACAGAAGAGGACAGAATGACAGAAGATGACAGAATGACAGAAGAGGACAGAATGACAGAAGATGATAGAAGATGACAGAAGATGACAGAATGACAGAAGAGGACAGAATGACAGAAGATGACAGAAGATGACAGAAGATGACAGAAGATGACAGAATGACAGAAGATGACAGAAGATGACAGAAGATGACAAAATGACAGAAGAGGACAGAATGACAGAAGATGACAGAATGACAGAAGAGGGCAGAAGATGACAGAAGATGACAGAAGATGACAGAAGATGACAGAATGACAGAAGAGGACAGAATGACAGAAGATGACAGAAGATGACAGAAGATGACAGAATATGACAGAAGATGAAAAAGATGACAGAAGATGACAGAAGAGGACAGAATGACAGAAGATGACAGAAGATGACAGAATGACGGAAGATGACAGAAGATGACGCAAGATGACAGAAGATGACAGAAGATGACAGAATGACAGAAGAGGACATAATGACAGAAGATGACAGAAGATGACAGAAGATGACAGAATGACAGAAGATGACAGAATGACAGAAGAGGACACAATCACATGAGGTGACAGAAGATGACAGAAGATGACAGAATGACAGAAGAGGACAGAATGACAGAAGATGACAGAATGACAGAAGAGGACAGAATGACAGAAGATGACAGAAGATGACAGAATGACAGAAGAGGACAGAATGACAGAAGATGACAGAAGATGACAGAATGACAGAAGATGACACAAGATGACACAAGATGACAAAATGACAGAAGAGGACAGAATGACAGAAGATGACAGAGTGACAGAAGAGGACAGAATGACAGAAGATGACAGAAGATGACAGAAGATGACAGAATGACAGAAGAGGACAGAATGACAGAAGATGACAGAAGATGACAGAATGACAGAAGATGACACAAGATGACGGGAGATGACAGATGATGACAGAAGATGACAGAATGACACAAGAGGACAGAATGACAGAAGATGACAGAATGACAGAAGAGGACAGAATGACAGAAGATGACAGAAGATGACAGAAGATGACAGAAGATGACAGGAGATGACAGAATGACAGAAGATATCAGAATGATAGAAGATGACAGAATGACAGAAGAGGACAGAAGATGACAGAAGATGACAGAATGACAGAAGAGGACAGAATGACAGATGATGACAGAATGACAGAAGAGGACAGAAGATGGCAGAAGATGACAGAAGGCGACAGAAGGTGACAGAATGACAGAAGAGGACAGAATGACAGAAGATGACAGAAGATGACAAAATGACAGAAGAGGACAGAATGACAGAAGATGACAGAATGACAGAAGAGGGCAGAAGATGACAGAAGATGACAGAATGACAGAAGAGGACAGAATGACAGAAGATGACAGAATGACAGAAGAGGACAGAATGACAGAAGAGGACTGAATATGACAGAAGATGACAGAAGATGACAGAATGACAGAAGATGACAGAAGATGACAGCAGATGACAGAATGACAGAAAATGACGGAAGAGGACAGTATATGACAGAAGAGGACAGAATCACAGAAGATGACAGAAGACGACAGAAGATGACAGAAGATGGCAGAAGATGACAGAAGATGACAGAATATGACAGAAGATGACAGAAGAGGACAGAATCACAGAAGATGACAGAAGACGACAGAAGATGACAGAAGATGGCAGAAGATGACAGAAGATGACAGAAGACGACAGAAGATGACAGAAGATGACAGAATGACAGAAGAGGACAGAATGACAGAAGATGACAGAATGACAGAAGAGGACAGAAGATGACAGAAGATGACAGAATGACAGAAGATGACAGAAGATCACAGAAGAGGACAGAATGACAGAAGATGACAGAAGATGAGAGAAGATGACAGAAGATGACAGAAGATGACAGAATGACAGAAGATGCCAGAAGATGACAGAAGAGGAAAGAATGACAGAAGATGACAGAATATGACAGAAGATGACAGAATGACAGAAGAGGACAGAAGATGACAGAATGACAGAAGAGGACAGAATGACAGAAGATGAGAGAAGATGACAGAAGATGACAGAAGATGACAGAAGATGACAGAATGACAGAAGAGGACAGAAGATGACAGAAGATGACAGAATGACAGAAGATGGCAGAAGATGACAGAAGATGACAGAAGATGACAGAATGACCGAAGAGGACAGAATGACAGAAGAGGACAGAATGACAGAAGAGGACAGGATATGACAAAAGATGACAGAAGATGACAGAAAATGACAGAAGATGACAGAAGATGACAGAAGATGACAGAATGACAGAAGAGGACAGAATGACAGAAGATGACAGAATGACAGAAGAAGACAGAATGACAGATGAGGACAGAAGATGACAGAAGATGACAGAAGATGACAGAAGATGACAGAAGATGACAGAAGATGACAGAAGAGGACAGAAGATGACAGAAGATGACAGAAGATGACAGAATGACAGAAGAGGACAGAAGAGGACAGAGGATGACAGAAGATGACAGAAGATGACAGAAGATGACAGAATGACAGAAGAGGTCAGAAGATGACAGAAGATGACAGAAGATGACAGAATGACAGAAGAGGACAGAATGACAGAAGAGGACAGAATGACAGAAGATGACAGAAGATGACATAAGATGACAGAAGATGACAGAAGATGACAGAATATGACAGAAGATTACAGAAGATGACAGAAGATGACAGAATATGACAGAAGATGACAGAAGATGACAGAATATGACAGAATGACAGAAGAGGACAGAATGACAGAAGAGGACAGAATATGCCAGAAGATGACAGAAGGTGACAGAATGACAGAAGATGACAGAAGATGACAGAAGATCACAGATGATGACAGAAGATGACAGAATGACAGAAGAGGACAGAATGACAGAAGATGACAGAATGACAGAAGAGGACAGAATGACAGATGATGACACAAGATGACACAAGATGACAGAATGACAGAAGAGGACAGAATGACAGAAGATGACAGAATGACAGAAGATGACAGAAGATGACAGAAGATGACAGAAGATGATAGAAGATGACAGAATGACAGACGAGGACAGAAGATGACAGAAGATGGCAGAAGATGACAGAAGATGAATGAATGACAGAAGAGCACAGAATGACAGAAGATGACAGAATGACAGGAGAGGGCAGAATGACAGAAGATGACAGAAGATGACAGAAGATGACAGAAGATGACAGAATGACAGAAGATGACAGAAGATGACAGAAGACGACAGAATGACCGAAGAGGACAGAATGACAGAAGAGGACAGGATATGACAAAAGATGACAGAAGATGACAGAATGACAGAAGATGACAAAAGATGACAGAAAATGACAGAAGATGACAGAAGATGACAGAAGATGACAGAATGACAGAAGAGGACAGAAGATGACAGAAGATGACAGAAGATGACAGAATGACAGAAGAGGACAGAAGATGACAGAAGATGACAGAAGGTGACAGAAGATGACAGAAGAGGTCAGAAGATGACAGAAGATGACAGAAGATGACAGAAGATGACAGAATGACAGAAGAGGACAGAAAGACAGAAGAGGACAGAATGACAGAAGATGACAGAAGATGACAGAAGATGACAGAATATGACAGAAGATGACAGAATATGACAGAATATGACAGAAGATGACAGAATATGACAGAAGAGGACAGAATGAAAGAAGATGACAGAAGATGACAGAAGAAGACAGAAGATGACAGAAGATGGCAGAAGATGACAGAAGATGACAGAATATGACAGAAGGTGACAGAAGATGACAGAAGAGGTCAGAAGATGACAGAAGATGACAG
Source organism: Somniosus microcephalus (assembly GCF_052327205.1). Lineage (NCBI taxonomy): Eukaryota > Metazoa > Chordata > Chondrichthyes > Squaliformes > Somniosidae > Somniosus > Somniosus microcephalus. Next base: position 2,204,740 of record NW_028225190.1, on the reverse strand, counting down.
AAGAAGACAGAAGATGACAGAATGACAGAAGAGGACAGAAAGACAGAAGAGGACAGAATGACAGAAGATGGCAGAAGATGACAGAAGATGACAGAAGATGACAGAATATGACAGAAGAGGACAGAAGATGACAGAAGATGACAGAATATGACAGAAGATGACAGAATATGACAGAAGAGGACAGAATGAAAGAAGATGACAGAAGATGTCAGAAGAAGACAGAAGATGGCAGAAGATGGCAGAAGATGACAGAATATGACAGAAGATGACAGAAGATGACAGAGTATGACAGAAGATGACAGAAGATGACAGAAGATGACAGAAGATGACAGAATGACGGAAGAGGACAGAATGACAGAAGATGACAGAATGACAGAAGAGGCCAGAAGATGACAGAAGATGACAGAAGATGACAGAAGATGACAGAATGACAGAAGAGGACAGAAGATGACAGAAGATGACAGAAGATGACAGAAAGACCGAAGAGGACAGAATGACAGAAGAGGACAGAATGACAGAAGAGGACAGAATTTGACAGAAGATGACACAAGATGACAGAATGACAGAAAATGACAGAAGAGGACAGAATATGACAGAAGAGGACTGAATGACAGAAGGTGACAGAAGATGACAGAATATGACAGAAGATGACAGAAGATGACAGAAGATGACAGAATGACAGAAGATGACAGAAGATGACAGTAGATGACAGAAGATGACAGAAGATGACAGTATGGCAGAAGAGGACAGAAGATGACAGAAGATGACAGAAGATGACAGAAGATGACAGAATGACAGAAGAGGACAGAATGACAGAAGAGGACAGAATATGATAGAGGATGACAGAAGATGACAGAATGACAGAAGATGAGAGAAGATGTCAGAAGGACAGAAGATGACAGAATGACAGAAGATGACAGAACATGACAGAAGATGACAGAAGATGACAGAATATGACAGAAGAGGACAGAAGATGACAGAAGATGACAGAATGACAGAAGAGGACAGAATGACAGAAGAGGACAGAATATGACAGAAGATGACATAAGATGATAGAATGACAGAAAATGACAGAAGAGGACAGAATATGACAGAAGAGGACAGAATGACAGAAGATGACAGAAGACGACAGAAGATGACAGAAGATGGCAGAAGATGACAGAAGATGACAGCATATGTCAGAAGATGACAGAAGATGACAGAGTATGACAGAAGATGACAGAAGATGACAGAAGATGACAGAATGATAGAAGAGGACAGAATGACAGGAGATGACAGAATGACAGAAGAGGACAGAAAATGACAGAAGATGACAGAAGATGACAGAATGACAGAAGAGGACAGAAGATGACAGAAGATGACAGAAGATGACAGAAGAGGACAGAATGACAGAAGAGGACAGAATGAGAGAAGATGACAGAATGACAGAAGAGGACAGAATGGCAGAAGATGACAGAATGACAGAAGAGGACAGAATGACAGAAGATGACAGAAGATGACAGAAGATGACAGAATGAGAGAAGATGACAGAAGATGGCAGAAGATGACAGAAGATGACAGAATGACAGAAGATGACAGAAGATGACAGAAGATGACAGAAGATGACAGAATGACAGAAGAGGACAGAATGACAGAAGATGACAGAATGACAGTAGGGGACAGAAAGGCAGAAGATGACAGAAGATGACAGAATGACAGAAGAGGACAGAATGACAGAAGATGACAGAATGACAGAAGAGGACAGAAGATGACAGAAGATGACAGAATGACAGAAGATGACAGAAGAGGACAGAATGACAGAAGATGACAGAAGATGACAGAAGATGACAGAAGATGACAGAATGACAGAAGATGACAGAAGATGACAGAAGAGGACAGAATATGACAGAAGATGACAGAATGACAGAACATGACAGAAGATGACAGAAGAGGACAGAATGACAGAAGATAACAGAAGATGACAGAAGATGACAGAATGACAGAAGAGGACAGAAGATGACAGAAGACAGAAGAGGACAGAATGACAGAAGATGACAGAAGATGACAGAATGACAGAAGAGGACAGAATGACAGAAGATGACAGAAGATGACAGAAGATGACAGAATGACAGAAGAGGACAGAATGACAGAAGAGGACAGAAGATGACAGAATGACAGAAGAGGACAGAAGATGACAGAAGATGACAGAAGATGACAGAATGACAGAAGAGGACAGAATGACAGAAGAGGACAGAATGACAGAAGATCACAGAATGACAGAAGATGACAGAAGATGACAGAAGATGACAGAATGACAGAAGATGACAGAAGATGACAGAATATGACAGAATATGACAGAAGATGACAGAAGATGACAGAAGATGACAGAATGACAGAAGATGACAGAAGATGACAGTAGATGACAGAAGATGACAGAATGACAGAAGATGACAGAAGATGACAGAAGAGGACAGAATGACAGAAGATGACAGAAGATGACAGAAGATGACAGAAGATGACAGAAGATGACAGAAGATGACAGAAGATGACAGAAGAGGACAGAATGACAGAAGATGACAGAATATGACAGAAGATGACAGAATGACAGAACATGACAGAAGATGACAGAAGAGGACAGAATGACAGAAGATAACAGAAGATGACAGAAGATGACAGAATGACAGAAGAGGACAGAAGATGACAGAAGACAGAAGAGGACAGAATGACAGAAGATGACAGAAGATGACAGAATGACAGAAGAGGACAGAATGACAGAAGATGACAGAAGATGACAGAAGATGACAGAAGATGACAGAATGACAGAAGAGGACAGAATGACAGAAGAGGACAGAAGATGACAGAATGACAGAAGAGGACAGAATGACAGAAGAGGACAGGATATGACAAAAGATGACAGAAGATGACAGAATGACAGAAGATGACAAAAGATGACAGAAAATGACAGAAGATGACAGAAGATGACAGAAGATGACAGAATGACAGAAGAGGACAGAAGATGACAGAAGATGACAGAATGACAGAAGAGGACAGAAGATGACAGAAGGTGACAGAAGATGACAGAAGAGGTCAGAAGATGACAGAAGATGACAGAAGATGACAGAATGACAGAAGAGGACAGAAAGACAGAAGAGGACAGAATGACAGAAGATGGCAGAAGATGACAGAAGATGACAGAAGATGACAGAATATGACAGAAGATGACAGAAGATGACAGAATATGACAGAAGATGACAGAATATGACAGAAGATGACAGAATGAAAGAAGATGACAGAAGATGACAGAAGAAGACAGAAGAATGACAGAAGATGACAGAAGATGACAGTAGATGACTGAAGATGACAGAAGATGACAGAATGACAGAAGAGGACAGAAGATGACAGAAGATGACAGAAGATGACAGAATGACAGAAGAGGACAGAATGACAGAAGAGGACAGAATATGATAGAGGATGACAGAAGATGACAGAATGACAGAAGATGACAGAAGATGTCAGAAGGACAGAAGATGACAGAATGACAGAAGATGAAAGAACATGACAGAAGATGACAGAAGATGACAGAATATGACAGAAGAGGACAGAAGATGACAGAAGATGACAGAATATGAGAGAAGATGACAGAAGATGACAGAATGACAGAAGAGGACAGAATGACAGAAGAGGACAGAATATGACAGAAGATGACAGAAGATGACAGAAGATGACAGAATGACAGAAAAGGACAGAAGATGACAGAAGATGACAGAATGACAGAAGATGACAGAAGATGACAGAAGATGACAGAAGATGACAGAAGACGACAGAATGACCGAAGAGGACAGAATGACAGAAGAGGACAGGATATGACAAAAGATGACAGAAGATGACAGAATGACAGAAGATGACAAAAGATGACAGAAAATGACAGAAGATGACAGATGATGACAGAAGATGACAGAATGACAGAAGAGGACAGAAGATGACAGAAGATGACAGAAGGTGACAGAATGACAGAAGAGGACAGAAGATGACAGAAGATGACAGAAGGTGACAGAAGATGACAGAAGAGGTCAGAAGATGACAGAAGATGACAGAAGATGACAGAAGATGACAGAATGACAGAAGAGGACAGAAAGACAGAAGAGGACAGAATGACAGAAGATGGCAGAAGATGACAGAAGATGACAGAAGATGACAGAAGATGACAGAATATGACAGAAGATGACAGAAGATGACAGAAGATGACAGAATATGACAGAAGATGACAGAATATGACAGAAGAGGACAGAATGAAAGAAGATGACAGAAGATGACAGAAGAAGACAGAAGATGACAGAAGATGGCAGAAGATGACAGAAGATGACAGAATATGACAGAAGATGACAGAAGATGACAGAGTATGACAGAAGATGACAGAAGATGACAGAAGATGACAGAATGACGGAAGAGGACAGAATGACAGAAGATGACAGAATGACAGAAGAGGCCAGAAGATGACAGAAGATGACAGAAGATGACAGAAGATGACAGAATGACAGAAGAGGACAGAAGATGACAGAAGATGACAGAATGACAGAAGATGACAGAAGATGACAGAAGATGACAGAAGATGACAGAATGACCGAAGAGGACAGAATGACAGAAGAGGACAGAATGACAGAAGAGGACAGAATTTGACAGAAGATGACACAAGATGACAGAATGACAGAAAATGACAGAAGAGGACAGAATATGACAGAAGAGGACAGAATGACAGAAGATGACAGAAGATGACAGAATATGACAGAAGATGACAGAAGATGACAGAAGATGATAGAATGACAGAAGATGACAGAAGATGACAGTAGATGACAGAAGATGACAGAAGATGACAGAAGATGACAGTATGGCAGCAGAGGACAGAAGATGACAGAAGATGACAGAAGATGACAGAAGATGACAGAATGACAGAAGAGGACAGAATGACAGAAGAGGACAGAATATGATAGAGGATGACAGAAGATGACAGAATGACAGAAGATGAGAGAAGATGTCAGAAGAACGGAAGATGACAGAATGACAGAAGATGACAGAACATGACAGAAGATGACAGAAGATGACAGAATATGACAGAAGAGGACAGAAGATGACAGAAGATGACAGAATGACAGAAGAGGACAGAATGACAGAAGAGGACAGAATATGACAGAAGATGACATAAGATGATAGAATGACAGAAAATGACAGAAGAGGACAGAATATGACAGAAGAGGACAGAATGACAGAAGATGACAGAAGATGACAGAAGATGGCAGAAGATGACAGAAGATGACAGCATATGACAGAAGATGACAGAAGATGACAGAGTATGACAGAGTATGACAGAAGATGACAGAAGATGACAGAAGATGACAGAAGATGACAGAATGATAGAAGAGGACAGAATGACAGGAGATGACAGAATGACAGAAGAGGACAGAAGATGACAGAAGATGACAGAATGACAGAAGAGGACAGAAGATGACAGAAGATGACAGAAGAGGACAGAATGACAGAAGAGGACAGAATGAGAGAAGATGACAGAATGACAGAAGAGGACTGAATGGCAGAAGATGACAGAAGATGACAGAATGACAGAAGAGGACAGAATGACAGAAGATGACAGAAGACGACAGAAGATGACAGAAGATGACAGAATGAGAGAAGATGACAGAAGATGGCAGAAGATGACAGAAGATGACAGAATGACAGAAGATGACAGAAGATGACAGAAGATGACAGAAGATGACAGAATGACAGAAGAGGACAGAATGACAGAAGATGACAGAATGACAGTAGAGGACAGAAAGGCAGAAGATGACAGAAGATGACAGAATGACAGAAGAGGACAGAATGACAGAAGATGACAGAATGACAGAAGAGGACAGAAGATGACAGAAGATGACAGAATGACAGAAGATGATAGAAGAGGACAGAATGACAGAAGATGACAGAAGATGACAGAAGATGACAGAAGATGACAGAATGACAGAAGATGACAGAAGATGACAGAAGAGGACAGAATGACAGAAGATGACAGAATATGACAGAAGATGACAGAATGACAGAACATGACAGAAGATGACAGAAGAGGACAGAATGAGAGAAGATAACAGAAGATGACAGAAGATGACAGAATGACAGAAGAGGACAGAAGATGACAGAAGACAGAAGAGGACAGAATGACAGAAGATGACAGAAGATGACAGAATGACAGAAGAGGACAGAATGACAGAAGATGACAGAAGATGACAGAAGATGACAGAATGACAGAAGAGGACAGAATGACAGAAGAGGACAGAAGATGACAGAAGATGACAGAAGATGACAGAATGACAGAAGATGACAGAATGACAGAAGAGGACAGAAGATGACAGAAGATGACAGAAGATGACAGAATGACAGAAGAGGACAGAATGACAGAAGAGGACAGAATATGATAGAGGATGACAGAAGATGACAGAATGACAGAAGATGTCAGAAGGACAGAAGATGACAGAATGACAGAAGATGAAAGAACATGACAGAAGATGACAGAATATGACAGAAGAGGACAGAAGATGACAGAAGATGACAGAATATGAGAGAAGATGACAGAAGATGACAGAATGACAGAAGAGGACAGAATGACAGAAGAGGACAGAATATGACAGAAGATGACAGAAGATGACAGAAGATGACAGAATGACAGAAGAGGACAGAAGATGACAGAAGATGACAGAATGACAGAAGATGACAGAAGATGACAGAAGATGACAGAAGATGACAGAAGACGACAGAATGACCGAAGAGGACAGAATGACAGAAGAGGACAGGATATGACAAAAGATGACAGAAGATGACAGAATGACAGAAGATGACAAAAGATGACAGAAAATGACAGAAGATGACAGATGATGACAGAAGATGACAGAATGACAGAAGAGGACAGAAGATGACAGAAGATGACAGAAGATGACAGAAGGTGACAGAATGACAGAAGAGGACAGAAGATGACAGAAGATGACAGAAGGTGACAGAAGATGACAGAAGAGGTCAGAAGATGACAGAAGATGACAGAAGATGACAGAAGATGACAGAATGACAGAAGAGGACAGAAAGACAGAAGAGGACAGAATGACAGAAGATGGCAGAAGATGACAGAAGATGACAGAAGATGACAGAAGATGACAGAATATGACAGAAGATGACAGAAGATGACAGAAGATGACAGAATATGACAGAAGATGACAGAATATGACAGAAGAGGACAGAATGAAAGAAGATGACAGAAGATGACAGAAGAAGACAGAAGATGACAGAAGATGGCAGAAGATGACAGAAGATGACAGAATATGACAGAAGATGACAGAAGATGACAGAGTATGACAGAAGATGACAGAAGATGACAGAAGATGACAGAAGATGACAGAATGACGGAAGAGGACAGAATGACAGAAGATGACAGAATGACAGAAGAGGCCAGAAGATGACAGAAGATGACAGAAGATGACAGAAGATGACAGAATGACAGAAGAGGACAGAAGATGACAGAAGATGACAGAAGATGACAGAATGACCGAAGAGGACAGAATGACAGAGAGGACAGAATGACAGAAGAGGACAGAATTTGACAGAAGATGACACAAGATGACAGAATGACAGAAAATGACAGAAGAGGACAGAATATGACAGAAGAGGACAGAATGACAGAAGATGACAGAAGATGACAGAATATGACAGAAGATGACAGAAGATGACAGAAGATGACAGAATGACAGAAGATGACAGAAGATGACAGTAGATGACAGAAGATGACAGAAGATGACAGAAGATGACAGTATGGCAGCAGAGGACAGAAGATGACAGAAGATGACAGAAGATGACAGAATGACAGAAGAGGACAGAATGACAGAAGAGGACAGAATATGATAGAGGATGACAGAAGATGACAGAATGACAGAAGATGAGAGAAGATGTCAGAAGAACGGAAGATGACAGAATGACAGAAGATGACAGAACATGACAGAAGATGACAGAAGATGACAGAATATGACAGAAGAGGACAGAAGATGACAGAAGATGACAGAATGACAGAAGAGGACAGAATGACAGAAGAGGACAGAATATGACAGAAGATGACATAAGATGATAGAATGACAGAAAATGACAGAAGAGGACAGAATATGACAGAAGAGGACAGAATGACAGAAGATGACAGAAGATGACAGAAGATGACAGAAGATGGCAGAAGATGACAGAAGATGACAGAAGATGGCAGAAGATGACAGAAGATGACAGCATATGACAGAAGATGACAGAAGATGACAGAGTATGACAGAGTATGACAGAAGATGACAGAAGATGACAGAAGATGACAGAAGATGACAGAATGATAGAAGAGGACAGAATGACAGGAGATGACAGAATGACAGAAGAGGACAGAAGATGACAGAAGATGACAGAAGATGACAGAATGACAGAAGAGGACAGAAGATGACAGAAGATGACAGAAGAGGACAGAATGACAGAAGAGGACAGAATGAGAGAAGATGACAGAATGACAGAAGAGGACTGAATGGCAGAAGATGACAGAAGATGACAGAATGACAGAAGAGGACAGAATGACAGAAGATGACAGAAGACGACAGAAGATGACAGAAGATGACAGAATGAGAGAGGATGACAGAAGATGGCAGAAGATGACAGAAGATGACAGAATGACAGAAGATGACAGAAGATGACAGAAGATGACAGAAGATGACAGAATGACAGAAGAGGACAGAATGACAGAAGATGACAGAATGACAGTAGGGGACAGAAAGGCAGAAGATGACAGAAGATGACAGAATGACAGAAGAGGACAGAATGACAGAAGATGACAGAATGACAGAAGAGGACAGAAGATGACAGAAGATGACAGAATGACAGAAGATGATAGAAGAGGACAGAATGACAGAAGATGACAGAAGATGACAGAAGATGACAGAAGATGACAGAATGACAGAAGTTGACAGAAGATGACAGAAGAGGACAGAATGACAGAAGATGACAGAATATGACAGAAGATGACAGAATGACAGAACATGACAGAAGATGACAGAAGAGGACAGAATGAGAGAAGATAACAGAAGATGACAGAAGATGACAGAATGACAGAAGAGGACAGAAGATGACAGAAGACAGAAGAGGACAGAATGACAGAAGATGACAGAAGATGACAGAATGACAGAAGAGGACAGAATGACAGAAGATGACAGAAGATGACAGAAGATGACAGAATGACAGAAGAGGACAGAATGACAGAAGAGGACAGAAGATGACAGAAGATGACAGAAGATGACAGAATGACAGAAGATGACAGAATGACAGAAGAGGACAGAATGACAGAAGATGACAGAAGATGACAGAAGATGACAGAAGATGACAGAATGACAGAAGAGGACAGAATGACAGAAGATGACAGAATGACAGAAGATGACAGAAGATGACAGAATGACAGAAGATGACAGAAGATGACAGGATATGACAGAAGATGACAGAAGATGACAGAATGACAGAAGATGACAAAAGATGACAGAAAATGACAGAAGATGACAGATGATGACAGAAGATGACAGAATGACAGAAGAGGACAGAAGATGACAGAAGATGACAGAAGATGACAGAAGGTGACAGAATGACAGAAGAGGACAGAAGATGACAGAAGATGACAGAAGGTGACAGAAGATGACAGAAGAGGTCAGAAGATGACAGAAGATGACAGAAGATGACAGAAGATGACAGAATGACAGAAGAGGACAGAAAGACAGAAGAGGACAGAATGACAGAAGATGGCAGAAGATGACAGAAGATGACAGAAGATGACAGAAGATGACAGAATATGACAGAAGATGACAGAAGATGACAGAAGATGACAGAATATGACAGAAGATGACAGAATATGACAGAAGAGGACAGAATGAAAGAAGATGACAGAAGATGACAGAAGAAGACAGAAGATGACAGAAGATGGCAGAAGATGACAGAAGATGACAGAATATGACAGAAGATGACAGAAGATGACAGAGTATGACAGAAGATGACAGAAGATGACAGAAGATGACAGAAGATGACAGAATGACGGAAGAGGACAGAATGACAGAAGATGACAGAATGACAGAAGATGACAGAATATGACAGAAGATGACACAAGATGACAGAATGACAGAAAATGACAGAATGACAGAAGATGACAGAAGATGACAGAAGATGACAGAAGATGGCAGAAGATGACAGAAGATGACAGAATATGACAGAAGATGACAGAAGATGACAGAGTATGACAGATGATGACAGAAGATGACAGAAGATGACAGAAGAGGACAGAATGACAGAAGATGACAGAATGACAGAAGAGGACAGAAGATGACAGAAGATGACAGAATGACAGAAGAGGACAGAAGATGACAGGAGATGACAGAAAATGACAGAAGTTGACAGAAGATGACAGAAGATGACAGAATGACCGAAGAGGACAGAATGACAGAAGAGGACAGAATGACAGAAGATGACAGAATGACAGATGAGGACAGAAGATGACAGAAGATGACAGAAGATGACAGAATGACAGAAGAGGACAGAAGATGACAGAAGATGACAGAAGATGACAGAAGATGACAGAAGATGACAGAATGACAGAAGAGGACAGAAGAGGACAGAAGATGACAGAAGATGACAGAAGATGACAGAATGACAGAAGAGGTCAGAAGATGACAGAAGATGACAGAAGATGACAGAAGATAACAGAAGATGACAGAATGACAGAAGAGGACAGAATGACAGAAGAGGACAGAATGACAGAAGATGACAGAAGATGACAGAAGATGACAGAAGATGACAGAATATGACAGAAGATGACAGAAGATGACAGAATATGACAGAAGATGACAGAATGACAGAAGAGGACAGAATGACAGAAGAGGACAGAATATGCCAGAAGATGACAGAAGGTGACAGAATGACAGAAGATGACAGAAGATGACAGAAGATCACAGAAGATGACAGAAGATGACAGAATGACAGAAGAGGACAGAATGACAGAAGATGACAGAATGACAGAAGAGGACAGAATGACAGAAATGACAGAAGATGACACAAGATGACAAGAAGATGACAGAAGATGACAGAATGACAGAAGAGGACAGAATGACAGAAGAGGACAGAATATGCCAGAAGATGACAGAAGGTGACAGAATGACAGAAGATGACAGAAGATGACAGAAGATCACAGAAGATGACAGAAGATGACAGAATGACAGAAGAGGACAGAATGACAGAAGATGACAGAATGACAGAAGATGACAGAAGATGACAGAATGACAGACGAGGACAGAAGATGACAGAAGATGGCAGAAGATGACAGAAGATGACAGAATGACAGAAGAGGACAGAATGACAGAAGATGACAGAATGACAGAAGAGGACAGAATGACAGAAGATGATAGAAGATGACAAAAGATGACAGAATGAGAGAAGAGGACAGAATGACAGAAGATGACAGAAGATGACAGAAGATGACAGAATGACAGAAGAGGGCAGAAGATGACAGAAGATGACAGAATGACAGAAGAGGACAGAATGACAGAAGATGACAGAAGATGACAGAATGACAGAAGAGGACAGAATGACAGAAGATGACAGAAGATGACAGAAGATGACAGAATGACAGAAGATGACAGAAGATGACAGAGGATGACAAAATGACAGAAGAGGACAGAATGACAGAAGATGACAGAGTGACAGAAGAGGACAGAATGACAGAAGATGACAGAAGATGACAGAAGATGACAGAATGACAGAAGAGGACAGAATGACAGAAGATGACAGAATATGACAGAAGATGATTGAATATGACAGAAGATGACAGAAGATGACAGAAGATGACAGAATGACAGAAGAGGACAGAATGACAGAAGAGGACAGAATATGATAGAGGATGACAGAAGATGACAGAATGACAGAAGATGACAGAAGATGTCAGAAGGACAGAAGATGACAGAATGACAGAAGATGAAAGAACATGACAGAAGATGACAGAATATGACAGAAGATGACAGAAGATGACAGAATGACAGAAGAGGACAGAATGACAGAAGAGGACAGAATATGGCAGAAGATGACACAAGATGACAGAATGACAGAAAATGACAGAAGATGACAGAATGACAGAAGATGAGAGAAGATGACAGATGATGACAGAAGATGGCAGAAGATGACAGAAGATGACAGAATATGACAGAAGATGACAGAGTATGACAGAAGATGACAGAAGATGACAGAAGATGACAGAAGATGACAGAATGACAGAAGAGGACAGAAGATGACAGAAGATGTCAGAATGACAGAAGATGACAGAAGATGACAGAAGATGACAGAATTACAGAAGAGGACAGAATGACAGAAGAGGAGAGAAGATGACAGAATATGACAGAAGATGATTGAATATGACAGAAGATGACAGAAGATGACAGAAGATGACAGAATGACAGAAGAGGACAGAATGACAGAAGAGGACAGAATATGATAGAGGATGACAGAAGATGACAGAATGACAGAAGATGACAGAAGATGTCAGAAGGACAGAAGATGACAGAATGACAGAAGATGAAAGAACATGACAGAAGATGACAGAATATGACAGAAGAGGACAGAAGATGACAGAAGATGACAGAATGACAGAAGAGGACAGAATGACAGAAGAGGACAGAATATGGCAGAAGATGACACAAGATGACAGAATGACAGAAAATGACAGAAGAGGACAGAATATGACAGAAGAGGACAGAATGACAGAAGATGACAGAAGATGACAGATGATGACAGAAGATGGCAGAAGATGACAGAAGATGACAGAATATGACAGAAGATGACAGAAGATGACAGAGTATGACAGAAGATGACAGAAGATGACAGAAGATGACAGAAGATGACAGAATGACAGAAGAGGACAGAATGACAGAAGATGACAGAATGACAGAAGAGGACAGAAGATGACAGAAGATGACAGAAGATGACAGAAGATCACAGAATGACAGAAGAGGACAGAAGATGACAGAAGATGTCAGAATGACAGAAGATGACAGAAGATGACAGAAGATGACAGAAGATGACAGAATTACAGAAGAGGACAGAATGACAGAAGAGGAGAGAAGATGACAGAATGACAGAAGAGGACAGAAGATGACAGAAGATGACAGAAGATGACAGAAGATGACAGAAGGTGACAGAATGACAGAAGAGGACAGAATGACAGAAGATGACAGAAGATGACAGAAGATGACAGAAGAGGACAGAAGAGGACAGAATGACAGAAGAGGACAGAATGACAGAAGATGACAGAAGATGACAGAAGATGACAGAATGACAGAAGATGACAGAAGAAGACAGAGTATGACAGAAGATGACAGAAGATGAAAAAGATGACAGAAGATGACAGAATGATAGAAGAGGACAGAATGACAGAAGATGACAGAATGACAGAAGAGGACAGAAGATGACAGAAGATGACAGAAGATGACAGAATGACAGAAGATGACAGAAGATGACAGAATGACAGAAGATGACAGAAGATGACAGAAGATGACAGAAGATGACAGAATGACCGAAGAGGACAGAATGACAGAAGAGGACAGAATGACAGAAGAGGACAGAATATGACAAAAGATGACAGAAGATGACAGAATGACAGAAGATGACAGAATATGACAGAAGATGACAGAATGACAGAAGATGACAGAAGATGACAGAAGAGGGCAGAATGACAGAAGATAACAGAAGATGACAGAAGATGACAGAATGACAGAAGAGGACAGAAGATGACAGAGTATGACAGATGATGACAGAAGATGACAGAAGATGACAGAAGAGGACAGAATGACAGAAGATGACAGAATGACAGAAGAGGACAGAAGATGACAGAAGATGACAGAAGATGACAGAAGATGACAGAAGATGGCAGAAGATGACAGAAGATGACAGAATATGACAGAAGATGACAGAAGATGACAGAGTATGACAGATGATGACAGAAGATGACAGAAGATGACAGAAGAGGACAGAATGACAGAAGATGACAGAATGACAGAAGAGGACAGAAGATGACAGAAGATGACAGAATGACAGAAGAGGACAGAAGATGACAGGAGATGACAGAAAATGACAGAAGTTGACAGAAGATGACAGAAGATGACAGAATGACCGAAGAGGACAGAATGACAGAAGAGGACAGAATGACAGAAGATGACAGAATGACAGATGAGGACAGAAGATGACAGAAGATGACAGAAGATGACAGAAGATGACAGAATGACAGAAGAGGACAGAAGATGACAGAAGATGACAGAAGATGACAGAAGATGACAGAAGATGACAGAATGACAGAAGAGGACAGAAGAGGACAGAAGATGACAGAAGATGACAGAAGATGACAGAATGACAGAAGAGGTCAGAAGATGACAGAAGATGACAGAAGATGACAGAAGATAACAGAAGATGACAGAATGACAGAAGAGGACAGAATGACAGAAGAGGACAGAATGACAGAAGATGACAGAAGATGACAGAAGATGACAGAAGATGACAGAATATGACAGAAGATGACAGAAGATGACAGAATATGACAGAAGATGACAGAATGACAGAAGAGGACAGAATGACAGAAGAGGACAGAATATGCCAGAAGATGACAGAAGGTGACAGAATGACAGAAGATGACAGAAGATGACAGAAGATCACAGAAGATGACAGAAGATGACAGAATGACAGAAGAGGACAGAATGACAGAAGATGACAGAATGACAGAAGAGGACAGAATGACAGAAATGACAGAAGATGACACAAGATGACAAGAAGATGACAGAAGATGACAGAATGACAGAAGAGGACAGAATGACAGAAGAGGACAGAATATGCCAGAAGATGACAGAAGGTGACAGAATGACAGAAGATGACAGAAGATGACAGAAGATGACAGAAGATGACAGAATGACAGAAGAGGACAGAATGACAGAAGATGACAGAATGACAGAAGATGACAGAAGATGACAGAATGACAGACGAGGACAGAAGATGACAGAAGATGGCAGAAGATGACAGAAGATGACAGAATGACAGAAGAGGACAGAATGACAGAAGATGACAGAATGACAGAAGAGGACAGAATGACAGAAGATGATAGAAGATGACAAAAGATGACAGAATGAGAGAAGAGGACAGAATGACAGAAGATGACAGAAGATGACAGAAGATGACAGAATGACAGAAGAGGGCAGAAGATGACAGAAGATGACAGAATGACAGAAGAGGACAGAATGACAGAAGATGACAGAAGATGACAGAATGACAGAAGAGGACAGAATGACAGAAGATGACAGAAGATGACAAAGATGACAGAATGACAGAAGATGACAGAAGATGACAGAGGATGACAAAATGACAGAAGAGGACAGAATGACAGAAGATGACAGAGTGACAGAAGAGGACAGAATGACAGAAGATGACAGAAGATGACAGAAGATGACAGAATGACAGAAGAGGACAGAATGACAGAAGATGACAGAATATGACAGAAGATGATTGAATATGACAGAAGATGACAGAAGATGACAGAAGATGACAGAATGACAGAAGAGGACAGAATGACAGAAGAGGACAGAATATGATAGAGGATGACAGAAGATGACAGAATGACAGAAGATGACAGAAGATGTCAGAAGGACAGAAGATGACAGAATGACAGAAGATGAAAGAACATGACAGAAGATGACAGAATATGACAGAAGATGACAGAAGATGACAGAATGACAGAAGAGGACAGAATGACAGAAGAGGACAGAATATGGCAGAAGATGACACAAGATGACAGAATGACAGAAAATGACAGAAGAGGACAGAATGACAGAAGATGAGAGAAGATGACAGATGATGACAGAAGATGGCAGAAGATGACAGAAGATGACAGAATATGACAGAAGATGACAGAGTATGACAGAAGATGACAGAAGATGACAGAAGATGACAGAAGATGACAGAATGACAGAAGAGGACAGAAGATGACAGAAGATGTCAGAATGACAGAAGATGACAGAAGATGACAGAAGATGACAGAAGATGACAGAATTACAGAAGAGGACAGAATGACAGAAGAGGAGAGAAGATGACAGAATATGACAGAAGATGATTGAATATGACAGAAGATGACAGAAGATGACAGAAGATGACAGAATGACAGAAGAGGACAGAATGACAGAAGAGGACAGAATATGATAGAGGATGACAGAAGATGACAGAATGACAGAAGATGACAGAAGATGTCAGAAGGACAGAAGATGACAGAATGACAGAAGATGAAAGAACATGACAGAAGATGACAGAATATGACAGAAGAGGACAGAAGATGACAGAAGATGACAGAATGACAGAAGAGGACAGAATGACAGAAGAGGACAGAATATGGCAGAAGATGACACAAGACGACAGAATGACAGAAAATGACAGAAGAGGACAGAATATGACAGAAGAGGACAGAATGACAGAAGATGACAGAAGATGACAGATGATGACAGAAGATGGCAGAAGATGACAGAAGATGACAGAATATGACAGAAGATGACAGAAGATGACAGAGTATGACAGAAGATGACAGAAGATGACAGAAGATGACAGAAGATGACAGAATGACAGAAGAGGACAGAATGACAGAAGATGACAGAATGACAGAAGAGGACAGAAGATGACAGAAGATGACAGAAGATGACAGAAGATCACAGAATGACAGAAGAGGACAGAAGATGACAGAAGATGTCAGAATGACAGAAGATGACAGAAGATGACAGAAGATGACAGAAGATGACAGAATTACAGAAGAGGACAGAATGACAGAAGAGGAGAGAAGATGACAGAATGACAGAAGAGGACAGAAGATGACAGAAGATGACAGAAGATGACAGAAGATGACAGAAGGTGACAGAATGACAGAAGAGGACAGAATGACAGAAGATGACAGAAGATGACAGAAGATGACAGAAGAGGACAGAAGAGGACAGAATGACAGAAGAGGACAGAATGACAGAAGATGACAGAAGATGACAGAAGATGACAGAATGACAGAAGAAGACAGAAGAAGACAGAGTATGACAGAAGATGACAGAAGATGAAAAAGATGACAGAAGATGACAGAATGATAGAAGAGGACAGAATGACAGAAGATGACAGAATGACAGAAGAGGACAGAAGATGACAGAAGATGACAGAAGATGACAGAATGACAGAAGATGACAGAAGATGACAGAATGACAGAAGATGACAGAAGATGACAGAAGATGACAGAAGATGACAGAATGACCGAAGAGGACAGAATGACAGAAGAGGACAGAATGACAGAAGAGGACAGAATATGACAAAAGATGACAGAAGATGACAGAATGACAGAAGATGACAGAATATGACAGAAGATGACAGAATGACAGAAGATGACAGAAGATGACAGAAGAGGGCAGAATGACAGAAGATAACAGAAGATGACAGAAGATGACAGAATGACAGAAGAGGACAGAAGATGACAGAATGACAGAAGAGGACAGAATGACAGAAGATGACAGAAGATGACAGAAGATGATAGAAGATGACAGAATGACAGAAGAGGACAGAATGACAGAAGATGACAGACGATGACAGAAGATGACAGAATGACAGAAGATGACAGAAGATGACAGAATATGACAGAATATGACAGAAGATGACAGAAGATGACAGAATGTCTGAAGATGACAGAAGATGACAGAAGATGACAGAAGATGACAGAATGAGAGAAGAGGACAGAATGACAGAAGAGTACAGAATATGATAGAGGATGACAGAAGATGACAGAATGACAGAAGATGACAGAGGATGTCAGAAGGGCAGAAGATGACAGAATGACAGAAGATGAAAGAACATGACAGAAGATGACAGAATATGACAGAAGAGGACAGAAGATGACAGAAGATGACAGAATGACAGAAGAGGACAGAATGACAGAAGAGGACAGAATATGGCAGAAGATGACACAAGATGACAGAATGACAGAAGATGACAGAAGAGGACAGATGATGACAGAAGATGGCAGAAGATGTCAGAAGATGACAGAATATGACAGAAGATGACAGAGTATGACAGAAGATGACAGAAGATGACAGAAGATGACAGAAGATGACAGAATGACAGAAGAGGACAGAATGACAGAAGATGACAGAATGACAGAAGAGGACAGAAGATGACAGAAGATGACAGAAGATGACAGAAGATGACAGAATGACAGAAGAGGACAGAAGATGACAGAAGATGACAGAATGACAGAAGATGACAGAAGATGACAGAAGATGACAGAATTACAGAAGAGGACAGAATGACAGAAGAGGAGAGAAGATGACAGAATGACAGCAGAGGACAGAAGATGACAGAAGATGACAGAAGATGACAGAATGACAGAAGAGGACAGAATGACAGAAGAGGACAGAATGACAGAAGATGACAGAATGACAGAAGATGACAGAAGATGACAGAATGGCAGAAGATGACAGATGATGACAGAATATGACAGAATATGACAGAAGATGACAGAAGATGACAGAATGACAGAAGATGACAGTAGATGACAGTAGATGACAGAAGATGACAGAAGATGACAGAAGATGACAGAATGACAGAAGAGGACAGAAGATGACAGAAGATGACAGAATGACAGAAGAGGACAGAATGACAGAAGAGGACAGAATATGTCAGAAGGACAGAAGATGCCAGAATGACAGAAGATGACAGAACATGACAGAAGATGACAGAAGATGACAGAATATGACAGAAGAGGACAGAAGATGACAGAAGATGACAGAATATGACAGAAGATGACAGAAGATGACAGAATGACAGAAGAGGACAGAATGACAGAGGAGGACAGAATATGACAGAAGATGACACAAGATTACAGAATGACAGAAAATGACAGAATGACAGAAGATGACAGAAGATGACAGAAGATGAAAGAAGATGGCAGAAGATGACAGAAGATGACAGAATATGACAGAAGATGACAGAAGATGACAGAGTATGACAGATGATGACAGAAGATGACAGAAGATGACAGAATGACAGAAGAGGACAGAATGACAGAAGATGACAGAATGACAGAAGAGGACAGAAGATGACAGAAGATGACAGAAGATGACAGAATGACAGAAGAGGACAGAAGATGACAGAAAATGACAGAAGTTGACAGAAGATGACAGAAGATGACAGAATGACCGAAGAGGACAGAATGACAGAAGAGGACAGAATGACAGAAGATGACAGAATGACAGATGAGGACAGAAGATGACAGAAGATGACAGAAGATGACAGAAGATGACAGAATGACAGAAGAGGACAGAAGATGACAGAAGATGACAGAAGATGACAGAAGATGACAGAATGACAGAAGAGGACAGAAGAGGACAGAAGATAACAGAAGATGACAGAAGATGACAGAAGAGGTCAGAAGATGACAGAAGATGACAGAAGATGACAGAAGATAACAGAAGATGACAGAATGACAGAAGAGGACAGAATGACAGAAGAGGACAGAATGACAGAAGATGACAGAAGATGACAGAAGATGACAGAAGATGACAGAATATGACAGAAGATGACAGAAGATGACAGAATATGACAGAAGATGACAGAATGACAGAAGAGGACAGAATGACAGAAGAGGACAGAATATGCCAGAAGATGACAGAAGATGACAGAAGATGACAGAAGATCACAGAAGATGACAGAAGATGACAGAATGACAGAAGAGGACAGAATGACAGAAGATGACAGAATGACAGAAGAGGACAGAATGACAGAAATGACAGAAGATGACACAAGATGACAGAAGATGACAGAAGATGACAGAATGACAGAAGAGGACAGAATGACAGAAGAGGACAGAATATGCCAGAAGATGACAGAAGGTGACAGAATGACAGAAGATGACAGAAGATCACAGAAGATGACAGAAGATGACAGAATGACAGAAGAGGACAGAATGACAGAAGATGACAGAATGACAGAAGATGACAGAAGATGACAGAAGATGACAGAATGACAGACGAGGACAGAAGATGACAGAAGATGGCAGAAGATGACAGAAGATGACAGAATGACAGAAGAGGACAGAATGACAGAAGATGACAGAATGACAGAAGAGGACAGAATGACAGAAGATGATAGAAGATGACAGAAGATGACAGAATGAGAGAAGAGGACAGAATGACAGAAGATGACAGAAGATGACAAAATGACAGAAGAGGACAGAATGACAGAAGATGACAGAATGACAGAAGAGGGCAGAAGATGACAGAAGATGACAGAATGACAGAAGAGGACAGAATGACAGAAGATGACAGAAGATGACAGAATGACAGAAGAGGACAGAATGACAGAAGATGACAGAAGATGACAGAAGATGACAGAATGACAGAAGATGACAGAAGATGACAGAGGATGACAAAATGACAGAAGAGGACAGAATGACAGAAGATGACAGAGTGACAGAAGAGGACAGAATGACAGAAGATGACAGAAGATGACAGAAGATGACAGAATGACAGAAGAGGACAGAAAGACAGAAGATGACAGAATATGACAGAAGATGATTGAATATGACAGAAGATGACAGAAGATGACAGAATGACAGAAGAGGACAGAATGACAGAAGATGACAGAAGATGACAGAAGATGACAGAATGACAGAAGATGACAGAAGATGACGGAAGATGACAGAAGATGACAGAAGATGACAGAATGACAGAAGAGGACAGAATGACAGAAAATGACAGAAGATGACAGAAGATGTCAGAATGACAGAAGAGGACAGAATGACAGATGATGACAGAATGACAGAAGAGGACAGAAGATGACAGAAGATGACAGAAGATGACAGAAGATGACAGAAGGTGACAGAATGACAGAAGAGGACAGAATGACAGAAGATGACAGAAGATGACAGAAGAGGACAGAATGACAGAAGATGACAGAATGACAGAAGAGGACAGAATGACAGAAGATGACAGAAGATGACAGAAGATGACAGAATGACAGAAGATGACAGAAGATGACAGAAGATGACAGAAGATGACAGAATGACAGAAGAGGACAGAAGATGACAGAAGATGACAGAAGATGACAGAATGACAGAAGAGGACAGAAGATGACAGAAGATGACAGAATGACAGAAGATGACAGAAGATGACAGAAGGACCGAAGAGGACAGAATGACAGAAGAGGACAGAATGACAGAAGAGGACAGAATATGACAAAAGATGACAGAAGATGACAGAATGACAGAAGATGACAGAAGATGACAGAAAATGACAGAAGATGACAGAAGATGACAGAAGATGACAGAATGACAGAAGAGGACAGAATGACAGAAGATGACAGAATGACAGAAGATGACAGAATGACAGATGAGGACAGAAGATGACAGAAGATGACAGAAGATGACAGAAGATGACAGAAGATGACAGAATGACAGAATGACAGAAGAGGACAGAAGATGACAGAAGATGACAGAAGATGACAGAATGACAGAAGAGGTCAGAAGATGACAGAAGATGACAGAAGATGACAGAAGATAACAGAAGATGACAGAATGACAGAAGAGGATAGAATGACAGAAGAGGACAGAATGACAGAAGATGACAGAAGATGACAGAAGAAGACAGAAGATGACAGAAGATGACAGAAGATGACAGAATATGACAGAAGATGACAGAAGATGACAGAATATGACAGAAGATGACAGAATGACAGAAGAGGACAGAATGACAGAAGAGGACAGAATATGCCAGAAGATGACAGAAGGTGACAGAATGACAGAAGATGACAGAAGATGACAGAAGATCAAAGAAGATGACAGAAGATGACAGAATGACAGAAGAGGACAGAATGACTGAAGATGACAGAATGACAGAAGAGGACAGAATGACAGAAGATGACAGAAGATGACACAAGATGACAGGATGACAGAAGAGGACAGAATGACAGAAGATGACAGAATGACAGAAGATGACAGAAGATGACAGAAGATGACAGAATGACAGACGAGGACAGAAGATGACAGAAGATGGCAGAAGATGACAGAAGATGACAGAATGACAGAAGAGGACAGAATGACAGAAGATGATAGAAGATGACAGAAGATGACAGAATGACAGAAGAGGACAGAATGACAGAAGATGACAGAAGATGACAGAAGATGACAGAATGACAGAAGATGACAGAAGATGACAGAAGATGACAAAATGACAGAAGAGGACAGAATGACAGAAGATGACAGAATGACAGAAGAGGACAGAATGACAGAAGATGACAGAAGATGACAGAATGACAGAAGAGGACAGAATGACAGAAGATGAAAGAAGATGACAGAAGATGGCAGAAGATGACAGAATGACAGAAGATGACAGAAGATGACAGAAGATGACAAAATGACAGAAGAGGACAGAATGACAGAAGATGACAGAGTGACAGAAGAGGACAGAATGACAGAAGATGACAGAAGATGACAGAAGATGACAGAATGACAGAAGAGGACAGAATGACAGAAGATGACAGAATATGACAGAAGATGACAGAAGATGACAGAAGATGACAGAATGACAGAAGAGGACAGAATGACAGAAGATGACAGAAGATGACAGAAGATGACAGAATGACAGAAGATGACAGAAGATGACGGAAGATGACAGAAGATGACAGAAGATGACAGAATGACAGAAGAGGACAGAATGACAGAAGATGACAGAAGACGACAGAAGATGACAGAAGATGACAGAAGATGACAGAAGATGTCAGAATGACAGATGATGACAGAATGACAGAAGCGGACAGAAGATGACAGAAGATGACAGAAGATGACAGAAGATGACAGAAGATGACAGAAGGTGACAGAATGACAGAAGAGGTCAGAATGACAGAAGATGACAGAAGATGACAGAAGAGGACAGAATGACAGAAGATGACAGAATGACAGAAGAGGACAGAATGACAGAAGATGACAGAAGATGACAGAAGATGACAGAAGATGACAGAATGACAGAAGATGACAGAAGATGACAGAAGATGACAGAATGACAGAAGATGACAGAAGATGACAGAAGATGACAGAAGATGACAGAATGACCGAAGAGGACAGAATGACAGAAGAGGACAGAATGACAGAAGAGGACAGAATATGACAAAAGATGACAGAAGATGACAGAATGACAGAAGATGACAGAAGATGACAGAAAATGACAGAAAATGACAGAAGATGACAGAAGATGACAGAATGACAGAAGAGGACAGAATGACAGAAGATGACAGAATGACAGAAGATGACAGAATGACAGATGAGGACAGAAGATGACAGAAGATGACAGAAGATGACAGAAGATGACAGAAGATGACAGAATGACAGAAGAGGACAGAAGATGACAGAAGATGACAGAAGATGACAGAAGATGACAGAAGATGACAGAATGACAGAAGAGGACAGAAGAGGACAGAAGATGACAGAAGATGACAGAAGATGACAGAAGATGACAGAATGACAGAAGAGGTCAGAAGATGACAGAAGATGACAGAAGATGACAGAAGATAACAGAAGATGACAGAATGACAGAAGAGGACAGAAGATGACGGAAGATGACAGAAGATGACAGAAGATGACAGAATGACAGAAGAGGACAGAATGACAGAAGATGACAGAAGACGACAGAAGATGACAGAAGATGACAGAAGATGACAGAAGATGACAGAAGATGTCAGAATGACAGATGATGACAGAATGACAGAAGCGGACAGAAGATGACAGAAGATGACAGAAGATGACAGAAGATGACAGAAGATGACAGAAGGTGACAGAATGACAGAAGAGGTCAGAATGACAGAAGATGACAGAAGATGACAGAAGATGACAGAATGACAGAATGACAGAAGAGGACAGAAGATGACAGAAGATGACAGAAGATGACAGAATGACAGAAGAGGTCAGAAGATGACAGAAGATGACAGAAGATGACAGAAGATAACAGAAGATGACAGAATGACAGAAGAGGATAGAATGACAGAAGAGGACAGAATGACAGAAGATGACAGAAGATGACAGAAGAAGACAGAAGATGACAGAAGATGACAGAAGATGACAGAATATGACAGAAGATGACAGAAGATGACAGAATATGACAGAAGATGACAGAATGACAGAAGAGGACAGAATGACAGAAGAGGACAGAATATGCCAGAAGATGACAGAAGGTGACAGAATGACAGAAGATGACAGAAGATGACAGAAGATCAAAGAAGATGACAGAAGATGACAGAATGACAGAAGAGGACAGAATGACTGAAGATGACAGAATGACAGAAAAGGACAGAATGACAGAAGATGACAGAAGATGACACAAGATGACAGGATGACAGAAGAGGACAGAATGACAGAAGATGACAGAATGACAGAAGATGACAGAAGATGACAGAAGATGACAGAATGACAGACGAGGACAGAAGATGACAGAAGATGGCAGAAGATGACAGAAGATGACAGAATGACAGAATGACAGAAGATGATAGAAGATGACAGAAGATGACAGAATGACAGAAGAGGACAGAATGACAGAAGATGACAGAAGATGACAGAAGATGACAGAATGACAGAAGATGACAGAAGATGACAGAAGATGACAAAATGACAGAAGAGGACAGAATGACAGAAGATGACAGAATGACAGAAGAGGACAGAATGACAGAAGATGACAGAAGATGACAGAATGACAGAAGAGGACAGAATGACAGAAGATGAAAGAAGATGACAGAAGATGGCAGAAGATGACAGAATGACAGAAGATGACAGAAGATGACAGAAGATGACAAAATGACAGAAGAGGACAGAATGACAGAAGATGACAGAGTGACAGAAGAGGACAGAATGACAGAAGATGACAGAAGATGACAGAAGATGACAGAATGACAGAAGAGGACAGAATGACAGAAGATGACAGAATATGACAGAAGATGACAGAAGATGACAGAAGATGACAGAATGACAGAAGAGGACAGAATGACAGAAGATGACAGAAGATGACAGAAGATGACAGAATGACAGAAGATGACAGAAGATGACAGAAGATGACAGAAGATGACAGAAGATGACAGAATGACAGAAGAGGACAGAATGACAGAAGATGACAGAAGACGACAGAAGATGACAGAAGATGACAGAAGATGACAGAAGATGACAGAAGATGTCAGAATGACAGATGATGACAGAATGACAGAAGCGGACAGAAGATGACAGAAGATGACAGAAGATGACAGAAGATGACAGAAGATGACAGAAGGTGACAGAATGACAGAAGAGGTCAGAATGACAGAAGATGACAGAAGATGACAGAAGAGGACAGAATGACAGAAGATGACAGAATGACAGAAGAGGACAGAATGACAGAAGATGACAGAAGATGACAGAAGATGACAGAAGATGACAGAAGATGACAGAATGACAGAAGATGACAGAAGATGACAGAAGATGACAGAAGATGACAGAATGACCGAAGAGGACAGAATGACAGAAGAGGACAGAATGACAGAAGAGGACAGAATATGACAAAAGATGACAGAAGATGACAGAATGACAGAAGATGACAGAAGATGACAGAAGATGACAGAAGATGACAGAATGACAGAAGAGGACAGAAGATGACAGAAGATGACAGAAGATGACAGAAGATGACAGAAGATGACAGAATGACAGAAGAGGACAGAAGAGGACAGAAGATGACAGAAGATGACAGAAGATGACAGAAGATGACAGAATGACAGAAGAGGTCAGAAGATGACAGAAGATGACAGAAGATGACAGAAGATAACAGAAGATGACAGAATGACAGAAGAGGACAGAAGATGACGGAAGATGACAGAAGATGACAGAAGATGACAGAATGACAGAAGAGGACAGAATGACAGAAGATGACAGAAGACGACAGAAGATGACAGAAGATGACAGAAGATGACAGAAGATGACAGAAGATGTCAGAATGACAGATGATGACAGAATGACAGAAGCGGACAGAAGATGACAGAAGATGACAGAAGATGACAGAAGATGACAGAAGATGACAGAAGGTGACAGAATGACAGAAGAGGTCAGAATGACAGAAGATGACAGAAGATGACAGAAGATGACAGAATGACAGAATGACAGAAGAGGACAGAAGATGACAGAAGATGACAGAAGATGACAGAAGATGACAGAAGATGACAGAATGACAGAAGAGGTCAGAAGATGACAGAAGATGACAGAAGATGACAGAAGATAACAGAAGATGACAGAATGACAGAAGAGGATAGAATGACAGAAGAGGACAGAATGACAGAAGATGACAGAAGATGACAGAAGAAGACAGAAGATGACAGAATGACAGACGAGGACAGAAGATGACAGAAGATGGCAGAAGATGACAGAAGATGACAGAATGACAGAATGACAGAAGATGATAGAAGATGACAGAAGATGACAGAATGACAGAAGAGGACAGAATGACAGAAGATGACAGAAGATGACAGAAGATGACAGAATGACAGAAGATGACAGAAGATGAGAGAAGATGACAAAATGACAGAAGAGGACAGAATGACAGAAGATGACAGAATGACAGAAGAGGACAGAATGACAGAAGATGACAGAAGATGACAGAATGACAGAAGAGGACAGAATGACAGAAGATGAAAGAAGATGACAGAAGATGGCAGAAGATGACAGAATGACAGAAGATGACAGAAGATGACAGAAGATGACAAAATGACAGAAGAGGACAGAATGACAGAAGATGACAGAGTGACAGAAGAGGACAGAATGACAGAAGATGACAGAAGATGACAGAAGATGACAGAATGACAAAAGAGGACAGAATGACAGAAGATGACAGAATATGACAGAAGATGACAGAAGATGACAGAAGATGACAGAATGACAGAAGAGGACAGAATGACAGAAGATGACAGAAGATGACAGAAGATGACAGAATGACAGAAGATGACAGAAGATGACGGAAGATGACAGAAGATGACAGAAGATGACAGAATGACAGAAGAGGACAGAATGACAGAAGATGACAGAAGACGACAGAAGATGACAGAAGATGACAGAAGATGACAGAAGATGACAGAAGATGTCAGAATGACAGATGATGACAGAATGACAGAAGCGGACAGAAGATGACAGAAGATGACAGAAGATGACAGAAGATGACAGAAGATGACAGAAGGTGACAGAATGACAGAAGAGGTCAGAATGACAGAAGATGACAGAAGATGACAGAAGAGGACAGAATGACAGAAGATGACAGAATGACAGAAGAGGACAGAATGACAGAAGATGACAGAAGATGACAGAAGATGACAGAAGATGACAGAAGATGACAGAATGACAGAAGATGACAGAAGATGACAGAAGATGACAGAAGATGACAGAATGACCGAAGAGGACAGAATGACAGAAGAGGACAGAATGACAGAAGAGGACAGAATATGACAAAAGATGACAGAAGATGACAGAATGACAGAAGATGACAGAAGATGACAGAAGATGACAGAAGATGACAGAATGACAGAAGAGGACAGAAGATGACAGAAGATGACAGAAGATGACAGAAGATGACAGAAGATGACAGAATGACAGAAGAGGACAGAAGAGGACAGAAGATGACAGAAGATGACAGAAGATGACAGAAGATGACAGAATGACAGAAGAGGTCAGAAGATGACAGAAGATGACAGAAGATGACAGAAGATAACAGAAGATGACAGAATGACAGAAGAGGACAGAAGATGACGGAAGATGACAGAAGATGACAGAAGATGACAGAATGACAGAAGAGGACAGAATGACAGAAGATGACAGAAGACGACAGAAGATGACAGAAGATGACAGAAGATGACAGAAGATGACAGAAGATGTCAGAATGACAGATGATGACAGAATGACAGAAGCGGACAGAAGATGACAGAAGATGACAGAAGATGACAGAAGATGACAGAAGATGACAGAAGGTGACAGAATGACAGAAGAGGTCAGAATGACAGAAGATGACAGAAGATGACAGAAGATGACAGAATGACAGAATGACAGAAGAGGACAGAAGATGACAGAAGATGACAGAAGATGACAGAAGATGACAGAATGACAGAAGAGGTCAGAAGATGACAGAAGATGACAGAAGATGACAGAAGATAACAGAAGATGACAGAATGACAGAAGAGGATAGAATGACAGAAGAGGACAGAATGACAGAAGATGACAGAAGATGACAGAAGAAGACAGAAGAAGACAGAAGATGACAGAAGATGACAGAAGATGACAGAATATGACAGAAGATGACAGAAGATGACAGAATATGACAGAAGATGACAGAATGACAGAAGAGGACAGAATGACAGAAGAGGACAGAATATGCCAGAAGATGACAGAAGGTGACAGAATGACAGAAGATGACAGAAGATGACAGAAGATCAAAGAAGATGACAGAAGATGACAGAATGACAGAAGAGGACAGAATGACTGAAGATGACAGAATGACAGAAGAGGACAGAATGACAGAAGATGACAGAAGATGACACAAGATGACAGGATGACAGAAGAGGACAGAATGACAGAAGATGACAGAATGACAGAAGATGACAGAAGATGACAGAATGACAGACGAGGACAGAAGATGACAGAAGATGGCAGAAGATGACAGAAGATGACAGAATGACAGAATGACAGAAGATGATAGAAGATGACAGAAGATGACAGAATGACAGAAGAGGACAGAATGACAGAAGATGACAGAAGATGACAGAAGATGACAGAATGACAGAAGATGACAGAAGATGACAGAAGATGACAAAATGACAGAAGAGGACAGAATGACAGAAGATGACAGAATGACAGAAGACGACAGAATGACAGAAGATGACAGAAGATGACAGAATGACAGAAGAGGACAGAATGACAGAAGATGAAAGAAGATGACAGAAGATGGCAGAAGATGACAGAATGACAGAAGATGACAGAAGATGACAGAAGATGACAAAATGACAGAAGAGGACAGAATGACAGAAGATGACAGAGTGACAGAAGAGGACAGAATGACAGAAGATGACAGAAGATGACAGAAGATGACAGAATGACAGAAGAGGACAGAATGACAGAAGATGACAGAATATGACAGAAGATGACAGAAGATGACAGAAGATGACAGAATGACAGAAGAGGACAGAATGACAGAAGATGACAGAAGATGACAGAAGATGACAGAATGACAGAAGATGACAGAAGATGACGGAAGATGACAGAAGATGACAGAAGATGACAGAATGACAGAAGAGGACAGAATGACAGAAGATGACAGAAGACGACAGAAGATGACAGAAGATGACAGAAGATGACAGAAGATGACAGAAGATGTCAGAATGACAGATGATGACAGAATGACAGAAGCGGACAGAAGATGACAGAAGATGACAGAAGATGACAGAAGATGACAGAAGATGACAGAAGGTGACAGAATGACAGAAGAGGTCAGAATGACAGAAGATGACAGAAGATGACAGAAGAGGACAGAATGACAGAAGATGACAGAATGACAGAAGAGGACAGAATGACAGAAGATGACAGAAGATGACAGAAGATGACAGAAGATGACAGAAGATGACAGAATGACAGAAGATGACAGAAGATGACAGAAGATGACAGAAGATGACAGAATGACCGAAGAGGACAGAATGACAGAAGAGGACAGAATGACAGAAGAGGACAGAATATGACAAAAGATGACAGAAGATGACAGAATGACAGAAGATGACAGAAGATGACAGAAAATGACAGAAGATGACAGAAGATGACAGAAGATGACAGAATGACAGAAGAGGACAGAATGACAGAAGATGACAGAATGACAGAAGATGACAGAATGACAGATGAGGACAGAAGATGACAGAAGATGACAGAAGATGACAGAAGATGACAGAATGACAGAAGAGGACAGAAGATGACAGAAGATGACAGAAGATGACAGAAGATGACAGAATGACAGAAGAGGACAGAAGAGGACAGAAGAGGACAGAAGATGACAGAAGATGACAGAAGATGACAGAAGATGACAGAATGACAGAAGAGGTCAGAAGATGACAGAAGATGACAGAAGATGACAGAAGATGACAGAATGACAGAAGAGGTCAGAAGATGACAGAAGATGACAGAAGATGACAGAAGATAACAGAAGATGACAGAATGACAGAAGAGGACAGAATGACAGAAGAGGACAGAATGACAGAAGATGACAGAAGATGACAGAAGAAGACAGAAGATGACAGAAGATGACAGAAGATGACAGAATATGACAGAAGATGACAGAAGATGACAGAATATGACAGAAGATGACAGAATGACAGAAGAGGACAGAATGACAGAAGAGGACAGAATATGACAGAAGATGACAGAAGGTGACAGAATGACAGAAGATGACAGAAGATGACAGAAGATCACAGAAGATGACAGAAGATGACAGAATGACAGAAGAGGACAGAATGACAGAAGATGACAGAATGACAGAAGAGGACAGAATGACAGAAGATGACAGAAGATGACACAAGATGACAGAATTACAGAAGAGGACAGAATGACAGAAGATGACAGAATGACAGAAGATGACAGAAGATGACAGAAGATGACAGAATGACAGACGAGGACAGAAGATGACAGAGGATGGCAGAAGATGACAGAAGATGACAGAATGACAGAAGAGGACAGAATGACAGAAGAGGTCAGAATGACAGAAGATGACAGAAGATGACAGAAGAGGACAGAATGACAGAAGATGACAGAATGACAGAAGAGGACAGAATGACAGAAGATGACAGAAGATGACAGAAGATGACAGAAGATGACAGAATGACAGAAGATGACAGAAGATGACAGAGTATGACAGAAGATGACAGAAGATGACAGAAGATGACAGAATGACAGAAGAGGACAGAAGATGACAGAAGATGACAGAAGATGACAGAATGACAGAAGAGGACAGAAGATGACAGAAGATGACAGAATGACAGAAGATGACAGAAGATGACAGAAGATGACAGAATGACCGAAGAGGACAGAATGACAGAAGAGGACAGAATGACAGAAGAGGACAGAATATGACAAAAGATGACAGAAGATGACAGAATGACAGAAGATGACAGAAGATGACAGAAAATGACAGAAGATGACAGAAGATGACAGAAGATGACAGAATGACAGAAGAGGACAGAATGACAGAAGATGACAGAATGACAGAAGATGACAGAATGACAGATGAGGACAGAAGATGACAGAACATGACAGAAGATGACAGAAGATGACAGAATGACAGAAGAGGACAGAAGAGGACAGAAGATGACAGAAGATGACAGAAGATGACAGAAGATGACAGAATGACAGAAGAGGTCAGAAGATGACAGAAGATGACAGAAGATGACAGAAGATAACAGAAGATGACAGAATGACAGAAGAGGACAGAATGACAGAAGAGGACAGAATGACAGAAGATGACAGAAGATGACAGAAGAAGACAGAAGATGACAGAAGATGACAGAAGATGACAGAATATGACAGAAGATGACAGAAGATGACAGAATATGACAGAAGATGACAGAATGACAGAAGAGGACAGAATGACAGAAGAGGACAGAATATGCCAGAAGATGACAGAAGGTGACAGAATGACAGAAGATGACAGAAGATGACAGAAGATCACAGAAGATGACAGAAGATGACAGAATGACAGAAGCGGACAGAATGACAGAAGATGACAGAATGACAGAAGAGGACAGAATGACAGAAGATGACAGAAGATGACACAAGATGACAGGATGACAGAAGAGGACAGAATGACAGAAGATGACAGAATGACAGAAGATGACAGAAGATGACAGAATGACAGATGAGGACAGAAGATGACAGAAGATGGCAGAAGATGACAGAAGATGACAGAATGACAGAAGAGGACAGAATGACAGAAGATGAAAGAAGATGACAGAAGATGACAGAATGACAGAAGAGGACAGAATGACAGAAGATGACAGAAGATGACAGAAGATGACAGAAGATGACAGAATGACAGAAGATGACAGAAGATGACAAAATGACAGAAGAGGACAGAATGACAGAAGAGGACAGAATGACAGAAGATGACAGAAGATGACAGAATGACAGAAGAGGACAGAATGACAGAAGATGAAAGAAGATGACAGAAGATGGCAGAAGATGACAGAATGACAGAAGATGACAGAAGATGACAGAAGATGACAAAATGACAGAAGAGGACAGAATGACAGAAGATGACAGAGTGACAGAAGAGGACAGAATGACAGAAGATGACAGAAGATGACAGAAGATGACAGAATGACAGAAGAGGACAGAATGACAGAAGATGACAGAATATGACAGAAGATGACAGAAGATGACAGAATGACAGAAGAGGACAGAATGACAGAAGATGACAGAAGATGACAGAAGATGACAGAATGACAGAAGATGACAGAAGATGACGGAAGATGACAGAAGATGACAGAAGATGACTGAATGACAGAAGAGGACAGAATGACAGAAGATGACAGAAGACGACAGAAGATGACAGAAGATGACAGAAGATGACAGAAGATGACAGAAGATGTCAGAATGACAGGTGATGACAGAATGACAGAAGCGGACAGAAGATGACAGAAGATGACAGAAGATGACAGAAGATGACAGAAGGTGACAGAATGACAGAAGAGGTCAGAATGACAGAAGATGACAGAAGATGACAGAAGAGGACAGAATGACAGAAGATGACAGAATGACAGAAGAGGACAGAATGACAGAAGATGACAGAGTATGACAGAAGATGACAGAAGATGACAGAAGATGACAGAAGATGACAGAATGACAGAAGAGGACAGAAGATGACAGAAGATGACAGAAGATGACAGAATGACAGAAGAGGACAGAAGATGACAGAAGATGACAGAATGACAGAAGATGACAGAAGATGACAGAATGACCGAAGAGGACAGAATGACAGAAGAGGACAGAATGACAGAAGAGGACAGAATATGACAAAAGATGACAGAAGATGACAGAATGACAGAAGATGACAGAAGATGACAGAAAATGACAGAAGATGACAGAAGATGACAGAAGATGACAGAATGACAGAAGAGGACAGAATGACAGAAGATGACAGAATGACAGATGAGGACAGAAGATGACAGAAGATGACAGAAGATGACAGAAGATGACAGAATGACAGAAGAGGACAGAAGATGACAGAAGATGACAGAAGATGACAGAAGATGACAGAAGATGACAGAATGACAGAAGAGGACAGAAGAGGACAGAAGATGACAGACGATGACAGAAGATGACAGAAGATGACAGAATGACAGAAGAGGTCAGAAGATGACAGAAGATGACAGAAGATGACAGAAGATAACAGAAGATGACAGAATGACAGAAGAGGACAGAATGACAGAAGAGGACAGAATGACAGAAGATGACAGAAGATGACAGAAGAAGACAGAAGATGAACAGAAGATGACAGAATATGACAGAAGATGACAGAAGATGACAGAATATGACAGAAGATGACAGAATGACAGAAGAGGACAGAATGACAGAAGAGGACAGAATATGACAGAAGATGACAGAAGGTGACAGAATGACAGAAGATGACAGAAGATGACAGAGTATGACAGAAGATGACAGAAGATGACAGAAGATGACAGAATGACAGAAGAGGACAGAAGATGACAGAAGATGACAGAAGATGACAGAATGACAGAAGAGGACAGAAGATGACAGAAGATGACAGAATGACAGAAGATGACAGAAGATGACAGAAGATGACAGAATGACCGAAGAGGACAGAATGACAGAAGAGGACAGAATGACAGAAGAGGACAGAATATGACAAAAGATGACAGAAGATGACAGAATGACAGAAGATGACAGAAGATGACAGAAAATGACAGAAGATGACAGAAGATGACAGAAGATGACAGAATGACAGAAGAGGACAGAATGACAGAAGATGACAGAATGACAGAAGATGACAGAATGACAGATGAGGACAGAAGATGACAGAACATGACAGAAGATGACAGAAGATGACAGAATGACAGAAGAGGACAGAAGAGGACAGAAGATGACAGAAGATGACAGAAGATGACAGAAGATGACAGAATGACAGAAGAGGTCAGAAGATGACAGAAGATGACAGAAGATAACAGAAGATGACAGAATGACAGAAGAGGACAGAATGACAGAAGAGGACAGAATGACAGAAGATGACAGAAGATGACAGAAGAAGACAGAAGATGACAGAAGATGACAGAAGATGACAGAAGATGACAGAATATGACAGAAGATGACAGAAGATGACAGAATATGACAGAAGATGACAGAATGACAGAAGAGGACAGAATGACAGAAGAGGACAGAATATGCCAGAAGATGACAGAAGGTGACAGAATGACAGAAGATGACAGAAGATGACAGAAGATCACAGAAGATGACAGAAGATGACAGAATGACAGAAGAGGACAGAATGACAGAAGATGACAGAATGACAGAAGAGGACAGAATGACAGAAGATGACAGAAGATGACACAAGATGACAGGATGACAGAAGAGGACAGAATGACAGAAGATGACAGAATGACAGAAGATGACAGAAGATGACAGAAGATGACAGAATGACAGATGAGGACAGAAGATGACAGAAGATGGCAGAAGATGACAGAAGATGACAGAATGACAGAAGAGGACAGAATGACAGAAGATGAAAGAAGATGACAGAAGATGACAGAATGACAGAAGAGGACAGAATGACAGAAGATGACAGAAGATGACAGAAGATGACAGAATGACAGAAGATGACAGAAGATGACAAAATGACAGAAGAGGACAGAATGACAGAAGATGACAGAATGACAGAAGAGGACAGAATGACAGAAGATGACAGAAGATGACAGAATGACAGAAGAGGACAGAATGACAGAAGATGAAAGAAGATGACAGAAGATGGCAGAAGATGACAGAATGACAGAAGATGACAGAAGATGACAGAAGATGACAAAATGACAGAAGAGGACAGAATGACAGAAGATGACAGAGTGACAGAAGAGGACAGAATGACAGAAGATGACAGAAGATGACAGAAGATGACAGAATGACAGATGAGGACAGAAGATGACAGAAGATGACAGAAGATGACAGAAGATGACAGAATGACAGAAGAGGACAGAAGATGACAGAAGATGACAGAAGATGACAGAATGACAGAAGAGGACAGAAGATGACAGAAGATGACAGAAGATGACAGAAGATGACAGAATGACAGAAGAGGTCAGAAGATGACAGAAGATGACAGAAGATGACAGAAGATAACAGAAGATGACAGAATGACAGAAGAGGACAGAATGACAGAAGAGGACAGAATGACAGAAGATGACAGAAGATGACAGAAGATGACAGAATATGACAGAAGATGACAGAATGACAGAAGAGGACAGAATGACAGAAGAGGACAGAATATGCCAGAAGATGACAGAAGGTGACAGAATGACAGAAGATGACAGAAGATGACAGAAGATCACAGAAGATGACAGAATGACAGAAGAGGACAGAATGACAGAAGATGACAGAATGACAGAAGAGGACAGAATGACAGAAGATGACACAAGATGACACAAGATGACAGGATGACAGAAGAGGACAGAATGACAGAAGATGACAGAATGACAGAAGATGACAGAAGATGACAGAAGATGACAGAATGACAGACGAGGACAGAAGATGACAGAAGATGGCAGAAGATGACAGAAGATGACAGAATGACAGAAGAGGACAGAATGACAGAAGATGATAGAAGATGACAGAAGATGACAGAATGACAGAAGAGGACAGAATGACAGAAGATGACAGAAGATGACAGAAGATGACAGAAGATGACAGAATGACAGAAGATGACAGAAGATGACAGAAGAAGACAAAATGACAGAAGAGGACAGAATGACAGAAGATGACAGAATGACAGAAGAGGACAGAATGACAGAAGATGACAGAAGATGACAGAATGACAGAAGATGACAGAAGATGACAAAATGACAGAAGAGGACTGAATGACAGAAGAGGACAGAATGACAGAAGATGACAGAAGATGACAGAATGACAGAAGAGGACAGAATGACAGAAGATGAAAGAAGATGACAGAAGATGGCAGAAGATGACAGAATGACAGAAGATGACAGAAGATGACAGAAGATGACAAAATGACAGAAGAGGACAGAATGACAGAAGATGACAGAGTGACAGAAGAGGACAGAATGACAGAAGATGACAGAAGATGACAGAAGATGACAGAATGACAGAAGAGGACAGAATGACAGAAGATGACAGAATATGACAGAAGATGACAGAAGATGACAGAAGATGACAGAATGACAGAAGAGGACAGAATGACAGAAGATGACAGAAGATGACAGAAGATGACAGAATGACAGAAGATGACAGAAGATGACGGAAGATGACAGAAGATGACAGAAGATGACAGAATGACAGAAGAGGACAGAATGACAGAAGATGACAGAAGACGACAGAAGATGACAGAAGATGACAGAAGATGACAGAAGATGACAGAAGATGTCAGAATGACAGATGATGACAGAATGACAGAAGCGGACAGAAGATGACAGAAGATGACAGAAGATGACAGAAGATGACAGAAGGTGACAGAATGACAGAAGAGGTCAGAATGACAGAAGATGACAGAAGATGACAGAAGAGGACAGAATGACAGAAGATGACAGAATGACAGAAGAGGACAGAATGACAGAAGATGACAGAGTATGACAGAAGATGACAGAAGATGACAGAAGATGACAGAAGATGACAGAAGATGACAGAATGACAGAAGAGGACAGAAGATGACAGAAGATGACAGAATGACAGAAGAGGACAGAAGATGACAGAAGATGACAGAATGACAGAAGATGACAGAAGATGACAGAATGACCGAAGAGGACAGAATGACAGAAGAGGACAGAATGACAGAAGAGGACAGAATATGACAAAAGATGACAGAAGATGACAGAATGACAGAAGATGACAGAAGATGACAGAAAATGACAGAAGATGACAGAAGATGACAGAAGATGACAGAATGACAGAAGAGGACAGAATGACAGAAGATGACAGAATGACAGATGAGGACAGAAGATGACAGAAGATGACAGAAGATGACAGAAGATGACAGAATGACAGAAGAGGACAGAAGATGACAGAAGATGACAGAAGATGACAGAAGATGACAGAAGATGACAGAATGACAGAAGAGGACAGAAGAGGACAGAAGATGACAGAAGATGACAGAAGATGACAGAAGATGACAGAATGACAGAAGAGGTCAGAAGATGACAGAAGATGACAGAAGATGACAGAAGATAACAGAAGATGACAGAATGACAGAAGAGGACAGAATGACAGAAGAGGACAGAATGACAGAAGATGACAGAAGATGACAGAAGAAGACAGAAGATGAACAGAAGATGACAGAATATGACAGAAGATGACAGAAGATGACAGAATATGACAGAAGATGACAGAATGACAGAAGAGGACAGAATGACAGAAGAGGACAGAATATGACAGAAGATGACAGAAGGTGACAGAATGACAGAAGATGACAGAAGATGACAGAGTATGACAGAAGATGACAGAAGATGACAGAAGATGACAGAATGACAGAAGAGGACAGAAGATGACAGAAGATGACAGAAGATGACAGAATGACAGAAGAGGACAGAAGATGACAGAAGATGACAGAATGACAGAAGATGACAGAAGATGACAGAATGACCGAAGAGGACAGAATGACAGAAGAGGACAGAATGACAGAAGAGGACAGAATATGACAAAAGATGACAGAAGATGACAGAATGACAGAAGATGACAGAAGATGACAGAAAATGACAGAAGATGACAGAAGATGACAGAAGATGACAGAATGACAGAAGAGGACAGAATGACAGAAGATGACAGAATGACAGAAGATGACAGAATGACAGATGAGGACAGAAGATGACAGAACATGACAGAAGATGACAGAAGATGACAGAATGACAGAAGAGGACAGAAGAGGACAGAAGATGACAGAAGATGACAGAAGATGACAGAAGATGACAGAATGACAGAAGAGGTCAGAAGATGACAGAAGATGACAGAAGATGACAGAAGATAACAGAAGATGACAGAATGACAGAAGAGGACAGAATGACAGAAGAGGACAGAATGACAGAAGATGACAGAAGATGACAGAAGAAGACAGAAGATGACAGAAGATGACAGAAGATGACAGAATATGACAGAAGATGACAGAAGATGACAGAATATGACAGAAGATGACAGAATGACAGAAGAGGACAGAATGACAGAAGAGGACAGAATATGCCAGAAGATGACAGAAGGTGACAGAATGACAGAAGATGACAGAAGATGACAGAAGATCACAGAAGATGACAGAAGATGACAGAATGACAGAAGAGGACAGAATGACAGAAGATGACAGAATGACAGAAGAGGACAGAATGACAGAAGATGACAGAAGATGACACAAGATGACAGGATGACAGAAGAGGACAGAATGACAGAAGATGACAGAATGACAGAAGATGACAGAAGATGACAGAAGATGACAGAATGACAGATGAGGACAGAAGATGACAGAAGATGGCAGAAGATGACAGAATGACAGAAGAGGACAGAATGACAGAAGATGAAAGAAGATGACAGAAGATGACAGAATGACAGAAGAGGACAGAATGACAGAAGATGACAGAAGATGACAGAAGATGACAGAATGACAGAAGATGACAGAAGATGACAAAATGACAGAAGAGGACAGAATGACAGAAGATGACAGAATGACAGAAGAGGACAGAATGACAGAAGATGACAGAATGACAGAAGAGGACAGAATGACAGAAGATGAAAGAAGATGACAGAAGATGGCAGAAGATGACAGAATGACAGAAGATGACAGAAGATGACAGAAGATGACAAAATGACAGAAGAGGACAGAATGACAGAAGATGACAGAGTGACAGAAGAGGACAGAATGACAGAAGATGACAGAAGATGACAGAAGATGACAGAATGACAGATGAGGACAGAAGATGACAGAAGATGACAGAAGATGACAGAAGATGACAGAATGACAGAAGAGGACAGAAGATGACAGAAGATGACAGAAGATGACAGAATGACAGAAGAGGACAGAAGATGACAGAAGATGACAGAAGATGACAGAAGATGACAGAATGACAGAAGAGGTCAGAAGATGACAGAAGATGACAGAAGATGACAGAAGATAACAGAAGATGACAGAATGACAGAAGAGGACAGAATGACAGAAGAGGACAGAATGACAGAAGATGACAGAAGATGACAGAAGATGACAGAATATGACAGAAGATGACAGAATGACAGAAGAGGACAGAATGACAGAAGAGGACAGAATATGCCAGAAGATGACAGAAGGTGACAGAATGACAGAAGATGACAGAAGATGACAGAAGATCACAGAAGATGACAGAATGACAGAAGAGGACAGAATGACAGAAGATGACAGAATGACAGAAGAGGACAGAATGACAGAAGATGACAGAAGATGACACAAGATGACAGGATGACAGAAGAGGACAGAATGACAGAAGATGACAGAATGACAGAAGATGACAGAAGATGACAGAAGATGACAGAATGACAGACGAGGACAGAAGATGACAGAAGATGGCAGAAGATGACAGAAGATGACAGAATGACAGAAGAGGACAGAATGACAGAAGATGATAGAAGATGACAGAAGATGACAGAATGACAGAAGAGGACAGAATGACAGAAGATGACAGAAGATGACAGAAGATGACAGAAGATGACAGAATGACAGAAGATGACAGAAGATGACAGAAGAAGACAAAATGACAGAAGAGGACAGAATGACAGAAGATGACAGAATGACAGAAGAGGACAGAATGACAGAAGATGACAGAAGATGACAGAATGACAGAAGAGGACAGAATGACAGAAGATGAAAGAAGATGACAGAAGATGGCAGAAGATGACAGAATGACAGAAGATGACAGAAGATGACAGAGGATGACAAAATGACAGAAGAGGACAGAATGACAGAAGATGACAGAGTGACAGAAGAGGACAGAATGACAGAAGATGACAGAAGATGACAGAAGATGACAGAATGACAGAAGAGGACAGAATGACAGAAGATGACAGAATATGACAGAAGATGACAGAAGATGACAGAATGACAGAAGAGGACAGAATGACAGAAGATGACAGAAGATGACAGAAGATGACAGAATGACAGAAGATGACAGAAGATGACGGAAGATGACAGAAGATGACAGAAGATGACAGAATGACAGAAGAGGACAGAATGACTGAAGGTGACAGAAGATGACAGAAGATGACAGAAGATGACAGAAGATGACAGAATGACAGAAGATGTCAGAATGACAGATGATGACAGAATGACAGAAGCGGACAGAAGATGACAGAAGATGACAGAAGATGACAGAAGATGACAGAAGGTGACAGAATGACTGAAGAGGTCAGAATGACAGAAGATGACAGAAGAGGACAGAATGACAGAAGATGACAGAATGACAGAAGAGGACAGAGTGACAGAAGATGACAGAAGATGACAGAAGATGACAGAATGACAGAACATGACAGAAGATGACAGAGTATGACTGAAGATGACAGAAGATGACAGAAGATGACAGAAGATGACAGAATGGCAGAAGAGGACAGAAGATGACAGAAGATGACAGAAGATGACAGAATGACAGAAGATGACAGAAGATGACAGAATGACAGAAGATGTCAGAATGACAGATGATGACAGAATGACAGAAGCGGACAGAAGATGACAGAAGATGACAGAAGATGACAGAAGATGACAGAAGGTGACAGAATGACAGAAGAGGTCAGAATGACAGAAGATGACAGAAGATGACAGAAGAGGACAGAATGACAGAAGATGACAGAATGACAGAAGAGGACAGAGTGACAGAAGATGACAGAAGATGACAGAAGATGACAGAATGACAGAAGATGACAGAAGATGACAGAGTATGACAGAAGATGACAGAAGATGACAGAAGATGACAGAAGATGACAGAAGATGACAGAATGACAGAAGAGGACAGAAGATGACAGAAGATGACAGAAGATGACAGAATGACAGAAGAGGACAGAAGATGACAGAATGACAGAAGATGACAGAAGATGACAGAAGATGACAGAAGATGACAGAATGACCGAAGAGGACAGAATGACAGAAGAGGACAGAATGACAGAAGAGGACAGAATATGACAAAAGATGACAGAAGATGACAGAATGACAGAAGATGACAGAAGATGACAGAAAATGACAGAAGATGACAGAAGATGACAGAAGATGACAGAATGACAGAAGAGGACAGAATGACAGAAGATGACAGAATGACAGAAGATGACAGAATGACAGATGAGGACAGAAGATGACAGAAGATGACAGAAGATGACAGAAGATGACAGAATGACAGAAGAGGACAGAAGATGACAGAAGATGACAGAAGATGACAGAAGATGACAGAAGATGACAGAATGACAGAAGAGGACAGAAGAGGACAGAAGATGACAGAAGATGACAGAAGATGACAGAAGATGACAGAATGACAGAAGAGGTCAGAAGATGACAGAAGATGACAGAAGATAACAGAAGATGACAGAATGACAGAAGAGGACAGAATGACAGAAGAGGACAGAATGACAGAAGATGACAGAAGATGACAGAAGAAGACAGAAGATGACAGAAGATGACAGAAGATGACAGAATATGACAGAAGATGACAGAAGATGACAGAATATGACAGAAGATGACAGAATGACAGAAGAGGACAGAATGACAGAAGAGGACAGAATATGACAGAAGATGACAGAAGGTGACAGAATGACAGAAGATGACAGAAGATGACAGAAGATGACAGAAGATGACAGAATGACAGAAGAGGACAGAATGACAGAAGATGACAGAATGACAGAAGAGGACAGAATGACAGAAGATGACAGAAGATGACACAAGATGACAGAATGACAGAAGAGGACAGAATGACAGAAGATGACAGAATGATAGAAGATGACAGAAGATGACAGAAGATGACAGAATGACAGACGAGGACAGAAGATGACAGAAGATGGCAGAAGATGACAGAAGATGACAGAATGACAGAAGAGGACAGAATGACAGAAGAGGTCAGAATGACAGAAGATGACAGAATGACAGAAGAGGACAGAATGACAGAAGATGGCAGAAGATGACAGAATATGACAGAAGATGACAGAATGACAGAAGATGACAGAAGATGACAGAGTATGACAGAAGATGACAGAAGATGACAGAAGATGACAGAATGACAGAAGAGGACAGAAGATGACAGAAGATGACAGAAGATGACAGAATGACAGAAGAGGACAGAAGATGACAGAAGATGACAGAATGACAGAAGATGACAGAAGATGACAGAAGATGACAGAAGATGACAGAATGACCGAAGAGGACAGAATGACAGAAGAGGACAGAATGACAGAAGAGGACAGAATATGACAAAAGATGACAGAAGATGACAGAATGACAGAAGATGACAGAAGATGACAGAAAATGACAGAAGATGACAGAAGATGACAGAATGACAGAAGATGACAGAATGACAGAAGATGACAGAATGACAGAAGATGACAGAATGACAGATGAGGACAGAAGATGACAGAAGATGACAGAAGATGACAGAAGATGACAGAATGACAGAAGAGGACAGAAGATGACAGAAGATGACAGAAGATGACAGAAGATGACAGAATGTCAGAAGAGGACAGAAGAGGACAGAAGATGACAGAAGATGACAGAAGATGACAGAAGATGACAGAATAACAGAAGAGGTCAGAAGATGACAGAAGATGACAGAAGATGACAGAAGATAACAGAAGATGACAGAATGACAGAAGAGGACAGAATGACAGAAGAGGACAGAATG
The DNA here is from genome assembly GCF_052327205.1 of Somniosus microcephalus. NCBI lineage: Eukaryota > Metazoa > Chordata > Chondrichthyes > Squaliformes > Somniosidae > Somniosus > Somniosus microcephalus. The sequence goes on along the minus strand of NW_028225190.1, from coordinate 2,161,522 downwards.
ACAGAAGATGACAGAAGATGACAGAAGAAGACAGAAGATGACAGAAGATGACAGAATATGACAGAAGATGACAGAAGATGACAGAATATGACAGAAGATGACAGAATGACAGAAGAGGACAGAATGACAGAAGAGGACAGAATATGCCAGAAGATGACAGAAGGTGACAGAATGACAGAAGATGACAGAAGATGACAGAAGATCACAGAAGATGACAGAAGATGACAGAATGACAGAAGAGGACAGAATGACAGAAGATGACAGAATGACAGAAGAGGACAGAATGACAGAAGATGACAGAAGATGACACAAGATGACAGAATGACAGAAGAGGACAGAATGACAGAAGATGACTGGATGACAGAAGATGACAGAAGATGACAGAAGATGACAGAATGACAGACGAGGACAGAAGATGACAGAAGATGGCAGAAGATGACAGAAGATGACAGAATGACAGAAGAGGACAGAATGACAGAAGATGATAGAAGATGACAGAAGATGACAGAATGACAGAAGAGGACAGAATGACAGAAGATGACAGAAGATGACAGAAGATGACAGAAGATGACAGAATGACAGAAGATGACAGAAGATGACAGAAGATGACAAAATGACAGAAGAGGACAGAATGACAGAAGATGACAGAATGACAGAAGAGGACAGAATGACAGAAGATGACAGAAGATGACAGAATGACAGAAGAGGACAGAATGACAGAAGATGAAAGAAGATGACAGAAGATGGCAGAAGATGACAGAATGACAGAAGATGACAGAAGATGACAGAAGATGACAAAATGACAGAAGAGGACAGCATGACAGAAGATGACAGAGTGACAGAAGAGGACAGAATGACAGAAGATGACAGAAGATGACAGAAGATGACAGAATGACAGAAGAGGACAGAATGACAGAAGATGACAGAATATGACAGAAGATGATTGAATATGACAGAAGATGACAGAAGATGACAGAAGATGACAGAGTGACAGAAGAGGACAGAATGACAGAAGATGACAGAAGATGACAGAAGATGACAGAATGACAGAAGAGGACAGAATGACAGAAGATGACAGAATATGACAGAAGATGACAGAAGATGACAGAATGACAGAAGAGGACAGAATGACAGAAGATGACAGAAGATGACAGAAGATGACAGAATGACAGAAGATGACAGAAGATGACGGAAGATGACAGAAGATGACAGAAGATGACAGAATGACAGAAGAGGACAGAATGACTGAAGGTGACAGAAGATGACAGAAGATGACAGAAGATGACAGAAGATGACAGAATGACAGAAGATGTCAGAATGACAGATGATGACAGAATGACAGAAGCGGACAGAAGATGACAGAAGATGACAGAAGATGACAGAAGATGACAGAAGGTGACAGAATGACTGAAGAGGTCAGAATGACAGAAGATGACAGAAGAGGACAGAATGACAGAAGATGACAGAATGACAGAAGAGGACAGAGTGACAGAAGATGACAGAAGATGACAGAAGATGACAGAATGACAGAACATGACAGAAGATGACAGAGTATGACTGAAGATGACAGAAGATGACAGAAGATGACAGAAGATGACAGAATGGCAGAAGAGGACAGAAGATGACAGAAGATGACAGAAGATGACAGAATGACAGAAGATGACAGAAGATGACAGAATGACAGAAGATGTCAGAATGACAGATGATGACAGAATGACAGAAGCGGACAGAAGATGACAGAAGATGACAGAAGATGACAGAAGATGACAGAAGGTGACAGAATGACAGAAGAGGTCAGAATGACAGAAGATGACAGAAGATGACAGAAGAGGACAGAATGACAGAAGATGACAGAATGACAGAAGAGGACAGAGTGACAGAAGATGACAGAAGATGACAGAAGATGACAGAATGACAGAAGATGACAGAAGATGACAGAGTATGACAGAAGATGACAGAAGATGACAGAAGATGACAGAAGATGACAGAAGATGACAGAATGACAGAAGAGGACAGAAGATGACAGAAGATGACAGAAGATGACAGAATGACAGAAGAGGACAGAAGATGACAGAATGACAGAAGATGACAGAAGATGACAGAAGATGACAGAAGATGACAGAATGACCGAAGAGGACAGAATGACAGAAGAGGACAGAATGACAGAAGAGGACAGAATATGACAAAAGATGACAGAAGATGACAGAATGACAGAAGATGACAGAAGATGACAGAAAATGACAGAAGATGACAGAAGATGACAGAAGATGACAGAATGACAGAAGAGGACAGAATGACAGAAGATGACAGAATGACAGAAGATGACAGAATGACAGATGAGGACAGAAGATGACAGAAGATGACAGAAGATGACAGAAGATGACAGAATGACAGAAGAGGACAGAAGATGACAGAAGATGACAGAAGATGACAGAAGATGACAGAAGATGACAGAATGACAGAAGAGGACAGAAGAGGACAGAAGATGACAGAAGATGACAGAAGATGACAGAAGATGACAGAATGACAGAAGAGGTCAGAAGATGACAGAAGATGACAGAAGATAACAGAAGATGACAGAATGACAGAAGAGGACAGAATGACAGAAGAGGACAGAATGACAGAAGATGACAGAAGATGACAGAAGAAGACAGAAGATGACAGAAGATGACAGAAGATGACAGAATATGACAGAAGATGACAGAAGATGACAGAATATGACAGAAGATGACAGAATGACAGAAGAGGACAGAATGACAGAAGAGGACAGAATATGACAGAAGATGACAGAAGGTGACAGAATGACAGAAGATGACAGAAGATGACAGAAGATGACAGAAGATGACAGAATGACAGAAGAGGACAGAATGACAGAAGATGACAGAATGACAGAAGAGGACAGAATGACAGAAGATGACAGAAGATGACACAAGATGACAGAATGACAGAAGAGGACAGAATGACAGAAGATGACAGAATGATAGAAGATGACAGAAGATGACAGAAGATGACAGAATGACAGACGAGGACAGAAGATGACAGAAGATGGCAGAAGATGACAGAAGATGACAGAATGACAGAAGAGGACAGAATGACAGAAGAGGTCAGAATGACAGAAGATGACAGAATGACAGAAGAGGACAGAATGACAGAAGATGGCAGAAGATGACAGAATATGACAGAAGATGACAGAATGACAGAAGATGACAGAAGATGACAGAGTATGACAGAAGATGACAGAAGATGACAGAAGATGACAGAATGACAGAAGAGGACAGAAGATGACAGAAGATGACAGAAGATGACAGAATGACAGAAGAGGACAGAAGATGACAGAAGATGACAGAATGACAGAAGATGACAGAAGATGACAGAAGATGACAGAAGATGACAGAATGACCGAAGAGGACAGAATGACAGAAGAGGACAGAATGACAGAAGAGGACAGAATATGACAAAAGATGACAGAAGATGACAGAATGACAGAAGATGACAGAAGATGACAGAAAATGACAGAAGATGACAGAAGATGACAGAATGACAGAAGATGACAGAATGACAGAAGATGACAGAATGACAGAAGATGACAGAATGACAGATGAGGACAGAAGATGACAGAAGATGACAGAAGATGACAGAAGATGACAGAATGACAGAAGAGGACAGAAGATGACAGAAGATGACAGAAGATGACAGAAGATGACAGAATGTCAGAAGAGGACAGAAGAGGACAGAAGATGACAGAAGATGACAGAAGATGACAGAAGATGACAGAATAACAGAAGAGGTCAGAAGATGACAGAAGATGACAGAAGATGACAGAAGATAACAGAAGATGACAGAATGACAGAAGAGGACAGAATGACAGAAGAGGACAGAATGACAGAAGATGACAGAAGATGACAGAAGAAGACAGAAGATGACAGAAGATGACAGAATATGACAGAAGATGACAGAAGATGACAGAATATGACAGAAGATGACAGAATGACAGAAGAGGACAGAATGACAGAAGAGGACAGAATATGCCAGAAGATGACAGAAGGTGACAGAATGACAGAAGATGACAGAAGATGACAGAAGATCACAGAAGATGACAGAAGATGACAGAATGACAGAAGAGGACAGAATGACAGAAGATGACAGAATGACAGAAGAGGACAGAATGACAGAAGATGACAGAAGATGACACAAGATGACAGAATGACAGAAGAGGACAGAATGACAGAAGATGACTGGATGACAGAAGATGACAGAAGATGACAGAAGATGACAGAATGACAGACGAGGACAGAAGATGACAGAAGATGGCAGAAGATGACAGAAGATGACAGAATGACAGAAGAGGACAGAATGACAGAAGATGATAGAAGATGACAGAAGATGACAGAATGACAGAAGAGGACAGAATGACAGAAGATGACAGAAGATGACAGAAGATGACAGAAGATGACAGAATGACAGAAGATGACAGAAGATGACAGAAGATGACAAAATGACAGAAGAGGACAGAATGACAGAAGATGACAGAATGACAGAAGAGGACAGAATGACAGAAGATGACAGAAGATGACAGAATGACAGAAGAGGACAGAATGACAGAAGATGAAAGAAGATGACAGAAGATGGCAGAAGATGACAGAATGACAGAAGATGACAGAAGATGACAGAAGATGACAAAATGACAGAAGAGGACAGCATGACAGAAGATGACAGAGTGACAGAAGAGGACAGAATGACAGAAGATGACAGAAGATGACAGAAGATGACAGAATGACAGAAGAGGACAGAATGACAGAAGATGACAGAATATGACAGAAGATGATTGAATATGACAGAAGATGACAGAAGATGACAGAAGATGACAGAATGACAGAAGAGGACAGAATGACAGAAGATGACAGAAGATGACAGAAGATGACAGAATGACAGAAGATGACAGAAGATGACGGAAGATGACAGAAGATGACAGAAGATGACAGAATGACAGAAGAGGACAGAATGACAGAAGATGACAGAAGATGACAGAAGATGACAGAAGATGACAGAATGACAGAAGATGTCAGAATGACAGAAGATGACAGAATGACAGAAGAGGACAGAATGACAGAAGATGACAGAAGATGACAGAAGATGACAGAAGATGACAGAAGATGACAGAAGGTGACAGAATGACAGAAGAGGACAGAATGACAGAAGATGACAGAAGATGACAGAAGATGACAGAAGAGGACAGAATGACAGAAGATGACAGAATGACAGAAGAGGACAGAATGACAGAAGATGACAGAAGATGACAGAAGATGACAGAATGACAGAAGATGACAGAAGATGAGAGAGTATGACAGAAGATGACAGAAGATGACAGAAGATGACAGAAGATGACAGAATGACAGAAGAGGACAGAAGATGACAGAAGATGACAGAAGATGACATAATGACAGAAGAGGACAGAAGATGACAGAAGATGACAGAATGACAGAAGATGACAGAAGATGACAGAAGATGACAGAATATGACAAAAGATGACAGAAGATGACAGAATATGACAGAAGATGACAGAATGACAGAAGAGGACAGAATGACAGAAGAGGACAGAATATGCCAGAAGATGACAGAAGATGACAGAATATGACAGAATGACAGAAGAGGACAGAAGAGGACAGAAGATGACAGAAGATGACAGAAGATGACAGAAGATGACAGAATGACCGAAGAGGTCAGAAGATGACAGAAGATGACAGAAGATGACAGAAGATAACAGAAGATGACAGAATGACAGAAGAGGACAGAATGACAGAAGATGACAGAAGATGACAGAAGAAGACAGAAGATGACAGAAGATGACAGAAGATGACAGAATATGACAGAAGATGACAGAAGATGACAGAATATGACAGAAGATGACAGAATGACAGAAGAGGACAGAATGACAGAAGAGGACAGAATATGCCAGAAGATGACAGAAGGTGATAGAATGACAGAAGATGACAGAAGATGACAGAAGATGACAGAAGTTGACAGAAGATGACAGAATGACAGAAGAGGACAAAATGACAGAAGATGACAGAATGACAGAAGAAGACAGAATGACAGAAGATGACAGAAGATGACACAAGATGACAGAATGACAGAAGAGGACAGAATGACAGAAGATGACAGAATGACAGAAGATGACAGAAGATGACACAAGATGACAGAAGATGACAGAATGACAGAAGATGACAGAAGATGACAGAAGATGACAAAATGACAGAAGAGGACAGAATGACAGAAGATGAAAGAATGACAGAAGAGGGCAGAAGATGACAGAAGATGACAGAATGACAGAAGAGGACAGAATGACAGAAGTGACAGAAGATGACAGAATGACAGAAGATGACAGAAGATGACAGAAGATGACAGAATATGACAGAAGATGACAGAAGATGACAGAAGATGAAAGAATGACAGAAGAGGACAGAATGACAGAAGATGACAGAAGATGACAGAATGACAGAAGATGAAAGAAGATGAAGGAAGATGACAGAAGATGACAGAAGATGACAGAATGACAGAAGAGGACGGAATGACAGAAGATGACAGAAGATGACAGAAGATGACAGAAGATGACAGAATGACAGAAGATGTCAGAATGACAGAAGATGACAGAATGACAGAAGAGGACAGAATGACAGAAGATGACAGAAGATGACAGAAGATGACAGAACATGACAGAATGACAGAAGATGACAGAAGATGACAGAAGAGGACAGAATGACAGAAGATGACAGAATATGACAGAAGATGACAGAATGACATAAGATGACAGAAGATGACAGAAGAGGACAGAATGACAGAAGATAACAGAAGATGACAGAAGATGACAGAATGACAGAAGAGGACAGAAGATGACAGAATGACAGAAGAGGACAGAATGACAGAAGATGACAGAAGATGACAGAAGAAGACAGAATGACAGAAGAGGACAGAATGACAGAAGATGACAGAAGATGACAGAAGATGACAGAAGATGACAGAATGACAGAAGAGGACAGAATGACAGAAGAGGACAGAAGATGACAGAATGACAGAAGAAGACAGAAGAGGACAGAATGACAGAAGATGACAGAAGATGACAGAAGATGACAGAATTACAGAAGAGGACAGAATGACAGAAGAGGACAGAAGATGACAGAATGACAGAAGAGGACAGAAGATGACAGAAGATGACAGAATGACAGAAGAGGACAGAATGACAGAAGAGGACAGAATGACAGAAGATGACAGAATGACAGAAGATGACAGAAGATGACAGAAGATGACAGAATGACAGAAGATGACAGAAGATGACAGAATATGACAGAATATGACAGAAGATGACAGAAGATGACAGAAGATGACAGAATGACAGAAGATGACAGAAGATGACAGTAGATGGCAGAAGATGACAGAATGACAGAAGAGGACAGAAGATGACAGAAGATGACAGAAGATGACAGAAGATGACAGAAGATGACAGAATGACAGAAGAGGACAGAATGACAGAAGAGGACAGAATATGATAGAGGATGACAGAAGATGACAGAATGACAGAAGATGACAGAAGATGACAGAATGACAGAAGATGAAAGAACATGACAGAAGATGACAGAAGATGACAGAATATGACAGAAGAGGACAGAAGATGACAGAAGAGGACAGAATATGACAGAAGATGACACAAGATGACAGAATGACAGAAAATGACAGAAGAGGACAGAATATGACAGAAGAGGACAGAATGATAGAAGATGACAGAAGGTGACAGAAGATGGCAGAAGATGACAGAAGATGACAGAATATGACAGAAGATGACAGAAGATGACAGAGTATGACAGAAGATGACAGAAGATGACAGAATGACAGAAGAGGACAGAATGACAGAAGATGACAGAATGACAGAAGAGGACAGAAGATGACAGAGGATGACAGAAGATGACAGAAGATGACAGAATGACAGAAGAGGACAGAAGATGACAGAAGATGACAGAATGACAGAAGATGACAGAAGATGACAGAAGATGACAGAAGATGACAGAATGACAGAAGATGACAGAATGACAGAAGATGACAGAAGATGACAGAAGATGACAGAATGACAGAAGATGACAGAAGATGAGAGTAGATGACAGAAGATGACATAAGATGACAGAAGATGACAGAAGATGACAGAATGACAGAAGAGGACAGAAGATGACAGAAGATGACAGAAGATGACAGATTGACAGAAGAGGACAGAATGACAGAAGAGGACAGAATATGATAGAGGATGACAGAAGATGACAGAATGACAGAAGATGACAGAAGATGTCAGAAGGACAGAAGATGACAGAATGACAAAAGATGACAGAAGATGACAGAAGATGACAGAATATGACAGAAGAGGACAGAAGATGACAGAATATGACAGAAGATGACAGAAGAGGACAGAATGACAGAAGCGGACAGAATATGACAGAAGATGACACAAGATGACAGAATGACAGAAAATGACAGAAGAGGACAGAATGACAGAAGATGACAGAAGATGGCAGAAGATGACAGAAGATGACAGAATATGACAGAAGATGACAGAAGATGACAGAGTATGACAGAAGATGACAGAAGATGACAGAAGATGAAAGAAGATGACAGAATGACAGAAGAGGACAGAATGACAGAAGATGACAGAATGACAGAAGAGGACAGAAGATGACAGAAGATGACAGAAGATGACAGAATGACAGAAGAGGACAGAAGATGCCAGAAGAGGACAGAATGACAGAAGAGGACAGAATATGACAAAAGATGACAGAAGATGACAGAATGACAGAAGATGACAGAAGATGACAGAAAATGACAGAAGATGACAGAAGATGACAGAAGATGACAGAATGACAGAAGAGGAAAGAATGACAGAAGATGACAGAATGACAGAAGATGACAGAATGACAGATGAGGACAGAAGATGACAGAAGATGACAGAATGACAGAAGAGGACAGAAGATGACAGAATGACAGAAGAGGACAGAAGAGGACAGAAGATGACAGAAGATGACAGAAGATGACAGAATGAAAGAAGAGGTCAGAAGATGACAGAAGATGACAGAAGATGACAGAAGATAACAGAAGATGACAGAAGATGACAGAATGACAGAAGAGGACAGAATGACAGAAGATGACAGAATGACAGAAGATGACAGAATGACAGATGAGGACAGAAGATGACAGAAGATGACAGAAGATGACAGAAGATGACAGAATGACAGAAGAGGACAGAAGATGACAGAAGATGACAGAAGATGACAGAATGACAGAAGAGGACAGAAGAGGACAGAAGATGACAGAAGATGACAGAAGATGACAGAATGACAGAAGAAGTTAGAAGATGACAGAAGATGACAGAAGATGACAGAAGATGACAGAATGACAGAAGAGGACAGAATGACAGAAGAGGACAGAATGACAGAAGATGACAGAAGATGACAGAAGAAGACAGAAGATGACAGAAGATGACAGAAGATGACAGAATATGACAGAAGATGACAGAATGACAGAAGAAGTCAGAAGATGACAGAAGATGACAGAAGATGACAGAAGATGACAGAATGACAGAAGAGGACAGAATGACAGAAGAGGACAGAATATGATAGAGGATGACAGAAGATGACAGAATGACAGAAGATGACAGAAGATGACAGAATGACAGAAGATGAAAGAACATGACAGAAGATGACAGAAGATGACAGAATATGACAGAAGAGGACAGAAGATGACAGAAGATGACAGAATATGACAGAAGATGACAGAAGATGACAGAATGACAGAAGAGGACAGAATGACAGAAGAGGACAGAATATGACAGAAGATGACACAAGATGACAGAACGACAGAAAATGACAGAAGAGGACAGAATATGACAGAAGAGGACAGAATGATAGAAGATGACAGAAGGTGACAGAAGATGGCAGAAGATGACAGAAGATGACAGAATATGACAGAAGATGACAGAAGATGACAGAGTATGACAGAAGATGACAGAAGATGACAGAATGACAGAAGAGGACAGAATGACAGAAGATGACAGAATGACAGAAGAGGACAGAAGATGACAGAGGATGACAGAAGATGACAGAAGATGACAGAATGACAGAAGAGGACAGAAGATGACAGAAGATGACAGAATGACAGAAGATGACAGAAGATGACAGAAGATGACAGAAGATGACAGAATTACAGAAGAGGACAGAATGACAGAAGAGGACAGAAGATGACAGAATGACAGAAGAGGACAGAAGATGACAGAAGATGACAGAATGACAGAAGAGGACAGAATGACAGAAGATGACAGAATGACAGAAGATGACAGAAGATGACAGAAGATGACAGAATGACAGAAGATGACAGAAGATGAGAGTAGATGACAGAAGATGACATAAGATGACAGAAGATGACAGAAGATGACAGAATGACAGAAGAGGACAGAAGATGACAGAAGATGACAGAAGATGACAGATTGACAGAAGAGGACAGAATGACAGAAGAGGACAGAATATGATAGAGGATGACAGAAGATGACAGAATGACAGAAGATGACAGAAGATGTCAGAAGGACAGAAGATGACAGAATGACAAAAGATGACAGAAGATGACAGAAGATGACAGAATATGACAGAAGAGGACAGAAGATGACCGAATATGACAGAAGATGACAGAAGAGGACAGAATGACAGAAGCGGACAGAATATGACAGAAGATGACACAAGATGACAGAATGACAGAAAATGACAGAAGAGGACAGAACATGACAGAAGAGGACAGAATGACAGAAGATGACAGAAGATGGCAGAAGATGACAGAAGATGACAGAAGATGACAGAAGATGACAGAGTATGACAGAAGATGACAGAAGATGACAGAAGATGAAAGAAGATGACAGAATGACAGAAGAGGACAGAATGACAGAAGATGACAGAATGACAGAAGAGGAGAGAAGATGACAGAAGATGACAGAAGATGACAGAATGACAGAAGAGGACAGAAGATGCCAGAAGAGGACAGAATGACAGAAGAGGACAGAATATGACAAAAGATGACAGAAGATGACAGAATGACAGAAGATGACAGAAGATGACAGAAAATGACAGAAGATGACAGAAGATGACAGAAGATGACAGAATGACAGAAGAGGAAAGAATGACAGAAGATGACAGAATGACAGAAGATGACAGAATGACAGATGAGGACAGAAGATGACAGAAGATGACAGAATGACAGAAGAGGACAGAAGATGACAGAATGACAGAAGAGGACAGAAGAGGACAGAAGATGACAGAGGATGACAGAAGATGACAGAAGATGACAGAATGAAAGAAGAGGTCAGAAGATGACAGAAGATGACAGAAGATGACAGAAGATGACAGAATGACAGAAGAGGACAGAAGAGGACAGAAGATGACAGAAGATGACAGAAGATGACAGAAGATGACAGAATGAAAGAAGAGGTCAGAAGATGACAGAAGAGGACAGAAGATGACAGAAGATGACAGAATGACAGAAGATGACAGAAGATGACAGAAGATGACAGAATGACAGAAGAGGACAGAATGACAGAAGATGACAGAATGACAGAAGATGACAGAATGACAGATGAGGACAGAAGATGACAGAAGATGACAGAAGATGACAGAATGACAGAAGAGGACAGAAGATGACAGAAGATGACAGAAGATGACAGAAGATGACAGAATGACAGAAGATGACAGAATGACAGAAGAGGACAGAATGACAGAAGAGGACAGAATATGCCAGAAGATGACAGAAGGTGACAGAATGACAGAAGATGACAGAAGATGACAGAAGATCACAGAAGATGACAGAAGATGACAGAATGACAGAAGAGGACAGAATGACAGAAGATGACAGAATGACAGAAGAGGACAGAATGACAGAAGATGACAGAAGATGACAGAAGATGACAGAAGATGACAGAATGACAGAAGATGACAGAAGATGACAGAAGATGACAAAATGACAGAAGATGACAGAATGACAGAAGAGGACAGAATGACAGAAGATGACAGAAGATGACACAAGATGACAGAATGACAGAAGAGGACAGAATGACAGAAGATGACAGAATGACAGAAGATGACAGAAGATGACAGAAGATGACAGAATGACAGACGAGGACAGAAGATGACAGAAGATGGCAGAAGATGACAGAAGATGACAGAATGACAGAAGAGGACAGAATGACAGAAGATGATAGAAGATGACAGATGATGACAGAATGACAGAAGAGGACAGAATGACAGAAGATGACAGAAGATGACAGAAGATGACAGAAGATGACAGAATGACAGAAGATGACAGAAGATGACAGAAGATGACAAAATGACAGAAGAGGACAGAATGACAGAAGATGACAGAATGACAGAAGAGGACAGAATGACAGAAGATGACAGAATGACAGAAGAGGACAGAATGACAGAAGATGAAAGAAGATGACAGAAGATGGCAGAAGATGTCAGAATGACAGAAGATGACAGAAGATGACAGAAGAGGACAGAATGACAGAAGATGACAGAAGATGGCAGAAGATGACAGAATGACAGAAGAGGACAGAATGACAGAAGATGACAGAATATGACAGAAGATGATTGAATATGACAGAAGATGACAGAAGATGACAGAAGATGACAGAATGACAGAAGAGGACAGAATGACAGAAGATGACAGAAGATGACAGAAGATGACAGAATGACAGAAGATGACAGAAGATGACGGAAGATGACAGAAGATGACAGAAGATGACAGAATGACAGAAGAGGACAGAATGACAGAAGATGACAGAAGATGACAGAAGATGACAGAATGACAGAAGATGTCAGAATGACAGAAGATGACAGAATGACAGAAGATGACAGAAGATGACAGAAGATGACAGAAGATGACAGAAGATGACAGAAGGTGACAGAATGACAGAAGAGGACAGAATGACAGAAGATGACAGAAGATGACAGAAGAGGACAGAATGACAGAAGATGACAGAATGACAGAAGAGGACAGAATGACAGAAGATGACAGAAGATGACAGAAGATGACAGAATGACAGAAGATGACAGAAGATGAGAGAGTATGACAGAAGATGACAGAAGATGACAGAAGATGACAGAAGATGACAGAATGACAGAAGAGGACAGAAGATGACAGAAGATGACAGAAGATGACATAATGACAGAAGATGACAGAAGATGACAGAATGACAGAAGATGACAGAAGATGACAGAAGATGACAGAAGATGACAAAAGATGACAGAAGATGACAGAATGACAGAAGATGACAGAAGATGACAGAAAATGACAGAAGATGACAGAAGATGACAGAAGATGACAGAATGACAGAAGAGGACAGAATGACAGAAGAGGACAGAATGACAGAAGATGACAGAATGACAGAAGATGACAGAATGACAGATGAGGACAGAAGATGACAGAAGATGACAGAAGATGACAGAAGATGACAGAATGACAGAAGAGGACAGAAGATGACAGAAGATGACAGAAGATGACAGAAGATGACAGAATATGACAGAATGACAGAAGAGGACAGAAGAGGACAGAAGATGACAGAAGATGACAGAAGATGACAGAAGATGACAGAATGACCGAAGAGGTCAGAAGATGACAGAAGATGACAGAAGATGACAGAAGATAACAGAAGATGACAGAATGACAGAAGAGGACAGAATGACAGAAGATGACAGAAGATGACAGAAGAAGACAGAAGATGACAGAAGATGACAGAAGATGACAGAATATGACAGAAGATGACAGAAGATGACAGAATATGACAGAAGATGACAGAATGACAGAAGAGGACAGAATGACAGAAGAGGACAGACTTTGCCAGAAGATGACAGAAGGTGATAGAATGACAGAAGATGACAGAAGATGACAGAAGATGACAGAAGATGACAGAAGATGACAGAATGACAGAAGAGGACAGAATGACAGAAGATGACAGAATGACAGAAGAAGACAGAATGACAGAAGATGACAGAAGATGACACAAGATGACAGAATGACAGAAGAGGACAGAATGACAGAAGATGACAGAATGACAGAAGATGACAGAAGATGACAGAAGATGACAGAATGACAGAAGATGACAGAAGATGACAGAAGATGACAAAATGACAGAAGAGGACAGAATGACAGAAGATGACAGAATGACAGAAGAGGGCAGAAGATGACAGAAGATGACAGAATGACAGAAGAGGACAGAATGACAGAAGGTGACAGAAGATGACAGAATGACAGAAGAGGACAGAAGATGACAGAAGATGACAAAAGATGACAGAATGACAGAAGATGACAGAAGATGACAGAAGATGACAAAATGACAGAAGAGGACAGAATGACAGAAGATGACAGAGTGACAGAAGAGGACAGAATGACAGAAGATGACAGAAGATGGAAGAAAATGACAGAATGACAGAAGAGGACAGAATGACAGAAGATGACAGAATATGACAGAAGATGACAGAATATGACAGAAGATGACAGAAGATGACAGAAGATGACAGAATGACAGAAGAGGACAGAATGACAGAAGATGACAGAAGATGACAGAATGACAGAAGATGAAAGAAGATGAAGGAAGATGACAGAAGATGACAGAAGATGACAGAATGACAGAAGAGGACGGAATGACAGAAGATGACAGAAGATGACAGAAGATGACAGAAGATGACAGAATGACAGAAGATGTCAGAATAACAGAAGATGACAGAATGACAGAAGAGGACAGAATGACAGAAGATGACAGAAGATGACAGAACATGACAGAACATGACAGAATGACAGAAGATGACAGAAGATGACAGAAGAGGACAGAATGACAGAAGATGACAGAATATGACAGAAGATGACAGAATGACATAAGATGACAGAAGATGACAGAAGATAACAGAAGATGACAGAAGATGACAGAATGACAGAAGAGGACAGAAGATGACAGAATGACAGAAGAGGACAGAATGACAGAAGATGACAGAAGATGACAGAAGAAGACAGAATGACAGAAGAGGACAGAATGACAGAAGATGACAGAAGATGACAGAAGATGACAGAAGATGACAGAATGACAGAAGAGGACAGAATGACAGAAGAGGACAGAAGATGACAGAATGACAGAAGAAGACAGAAGAGGACAGAATGACAGAAGATGACAGAAGATGACAGAAGATGACAGAAGATGACAGAATTACAGAAGAGGACAGAATGACAGAAGAGGACAGAAGATGACAGAATGACAGAAGAGGACAGAAGATGACAGAAGATGACAGAATGACAGAAGAGGACAGAATGACAGAAGATGACAGAATGACCGAAGAGGACAGAAGATGACAGAAGATGACAGAAGATGACAGAAGATGACAGAATGACCGAAGAGGTCAGAAGATGACAGAAGATGACAGAAGATGACAGAAGATAACAGAAGATGACAGAATGACAGAAGAGGACAGAATGACAGAAGATGACAGAAGATGACAGAAGATGACAGAAGATGACAGAATATGACAGAAGATGACAGAAGATGACAGAATATGACAGAAGATGACAGAATGACAGAAGAGGACAGAATGACAGAAGAGGACAGAATATGCCAGAAGATGACAGAAGGTGATAGAATGACAGAAGATGACAGAAGATGACAGAAGATGACAGAAGATGACAGAAGATGACAGAATGACAGAAGAGGACAGAATGACAGAAGATGACAGAATGACAGAAGAAGACAGAATGACAGAAGATGACAGAAGATGACACAAGATGACAGAATGACAGAAGAGGACAGAATGACAGAAGATGACAGAATGACAGAAGATGACAGAAGATGACAGAAGATGACAGAAGATGACAGAAGATGACAGAATGACAGAAGATGACAGAAGATGACAGAATGACAGAAGATGACAGAAGGACAGAAGATGACAGAAGATGACAGAAGATGACAGAATGACAGACGAGGACAGAAGATGACAGAAGATGGCAGAAGATGACAGAAGATGACAGAATGACAGAAGAGGACAGAATGACAGAAGATGATAGAAGATGACAGATGATGACAGAATGACAGAAGAGGACAGAATGACAGAAGATGACAGAAGATGACAGAAGATGACAGAATGACAGAAGATGACAGAAGATGACAGAAGATGACAAAATGACAGAAGAGGACAGAATGACAGAAGATGACAGAATGACAGAAGAGGACAGAATGACAGAAGATGACAGAAGATGACAGAATGAAAGAAGAGGACAGAATGACAGAAGATGAAAGAAGATGACAGAAGATGGCAGAAGATGTCAGAATGACAGAAGATGACAGAAGATGACAGAAGATGACAAAATGACAGAAGAGGACAGAATGACAGAAGATGACAGAGTGACAGAAGAGGACAGAATGACAGAAGATGACAGAAGATGACAGAAGATGACAGAATGACAGAAGAGGACAGAATGACAGAAGATGACAGAATATGACAGAAGATGATTGAATATGACAGAAGATGACAGAAGATGACAGAATGACAGAAGAGGACAGAATGACAGAAGATGACAGAAGATGACAGAAGATGACAGAATGACAGAAGATGACAGAAGATGACGGAAGATGACAGAAGATGACAGAAGATGACAGAATGACAGAAGAGGACAGAATGACAGAAGATGACAGAAGATGACAGAAGATGACAGAATGACAGAAGATGTCAGAATGACAGAAGATGACAGAATGACAGAAGATGACAGAAGATGACAGAAGATGACAGAAGATGACAGAAGGTGACAGAATGACAGAAGAGGACAGAATGACAGAAGATGACAGAAGATGACAGAAGAGGACAGAATGACAGAAGATGACAGAATGACAGAAGAGGACAGAATGACAGAAGATGACAGAAGATGACAGAAGATGACAGAATGACAGAAGATGACAGAAGATGAGAGAGTATGACAGAAGATGACAGAAGATGACAGAAGATGACAGAAGATGACAGAATGACAGAAGAGGACAGAAGATGACAGAAGATGACAGAAGATGACATAATGACAGAAGATGACAGAAGATGACAGAATGACAGAAGATGACAGAAGATGACAGAAGATGACAGAAGATGACAAAAGATGACAGAAGATGACAGAATGACAGAAGATGACAGAAGATGACAGAAAATGACAGAAGATGACAGAAGATGACAGAAGATGACAGAATGACAGAAGAGGACAGAATGACAGAAGAGGACAGAATGACAGAAGATGACAGAATGACAGAAGATGACAGAATGACAGATGAGGACAGAAGATGACAGAAGATGACAGAAGATGACAGAAGATGACAGAATGACAGAAGAGGACAGAAGATGACAGAAGATGACAGAAGATGACAGAAGATGACAGAATATGACAGAATGACAGAAGAGGACAGAAGAGGACAGAAGATGACAGAAGATGACAGAAGATGACAGAAGATGACAGAATGACCGAAGAGGTCAGAAGATGACAGAAGATGACAGAAGATGACAGAAGATAACAGAAGATGACAGAATGACAGAAGAGGACAGAATGACAGAAGATGACAGAAGATGACAGAAGAAGACAGAAGATGACAGAAGATGACAGAAGATGACAGAATATGACAGAAGATGACAGAAGATGACAGAATATGACAGAAGATGACAGAATGACAGAAGAGGACAGAATGACAGAAGAGGACAGAATGACAGAAGATGACAGAAGATGACAGAATGACAGAAGATGACAGAAGATGAGAGAGTATGACAGAAGATGACAGAAGATGACAGAAGATGACAGAAGATGACAGAATGACAGAAGAGGACAGAATGACAGAAGATGACAGAATGACAGAAGAAGACAGAATGACAGAAGATGACAGAAGATGACACAAGATGACAGAATGACAGAAGAGGACAGAATGACAGAAGATGACAGAATGACAGAAGATGACAGAAGATGACAGAAGATGACAGAATGACAGAAGATGACAGAAGATGACAGAAGATGACAAAATGACAGAAGAGGACAGAATGACAGAAGATGACAGAATGACAGAAGAGGGCAGAAGATGACAGAAGATGACAGAATGACAGAAGAGGACAGAATGACAGAAGGTGACAGAAGATGACAGAATGACAGAAGAGGACAGAAGATGACAGAAGATGACAAAAGATGACAGAATGACAGAAGATGACAGAAGATGACAGAAGATGACAAAATGACAGAAGAGGACAGAATGACAGAAGATGACAGAGTGACAGAAGAGGACAGAATGACAGAAGATGACAGAAGATGGAAGAAAATGACAGAATGACAGAAGAGGACAGAATGACAGAAGATGACAGAATATGACAGAAGATGACAGAATATGACAGAAGATGACAGAAGATGACAGAAGATGACAGAATGACAGAAGAGGACAGAATGACAGAAGATGACAGAAGATGACAGAATGACAGAAGATGAAAGAAGATGAAGGAAGATGACAGAAGATGACAGAAGATGACAGAATGACAGAAGAGGACGGAATGACAGAAGATGACAGAAGATGACAGAAGATGACAGAAGATGACAGAATGACAGAAGATGTCAGAATGACAGAAGATGACAGAATGACAGAAGAGGACAGAATGACAGAAGATGACAGAAGATGACAGAACATGACAGAACATGACAGAATGACAGAAGATGACAGAAGATGACAGAAGAGGACAGAATGACAGAAGATGACAGAATATGACAGAAGATGACAGAATGACATAAGATGACAGAAGATGACAGAAGATAACAGAAGATGACAGAAGATGACAGAATGACAGAAGAGGACAGAAGATGACAGAATGACAGAAGAGGACAGAATGACAGAAGATGACAGAAGATGACAGAAGAAGACAGAATGACAGAAGAGGACAGAATGACAGAAGATGACAGAAGATGACAGAAGATGACAGAAGATGACAGAATGACAGAAGAGGACAGAAGATGACAGAAGAAGACAGAATGACAGAAGAGGACAGAATGACAGAAGATGACAGAAGATGACAGAAGATGACAGAAGATGACAGAATGACAGAAGAGGACAGAATGACAGAAGAGGACAGAAGAGGACAGAATGACAGAAGATGACAGAAGATGACAGAAGATGACAGAAGATGACAGAATTACAGAAGAGGACAGAATGACAGAAGAGGACAGAAGATGACAGAATGACAGAAGAGGACAGAAGATGACAGAAGATGACAGAATGACAGAAGAGGACAGAATGACAGAAGATGACAGAATGACCGAAGAGGACAGAAGATGACAGAAGATGACAGAAGATGACAGAAGATGACAGAATGACCGAAGAGGTCAGAAGATGACAGAAGATGACAGAAGATGACAGAAGATAACAGAAGATGACAGAATGACAGAAGAGGACAGAATGACAGAAGATGACAGAAGATGACAGAAGATGACAGAAGATGACAGAATATGACAGAAGATGACAGAAGATGACAGAATATGACAGAAGATGACAGAATGACAGAAGAGGACAGAATGACAGAAGAGGACAGAATATGCCAGAAGATGACAGAAGGTGATAGAATGAGAGAAGATGACAGAAGATGACAGAAGATGACAGAAGATGACAGAAGATGACAGAATGACAGAAGAGGACAGAATGACAGAAGATGACAGAATGACAGAAGAAGACAGAATGACAGAAGATGACACAAGATGACACAAGATGACAGAATGACAGAAGAGGACAGAATGACAGAAGATGACAGAATAACAGAAGATGACAGAAGATGACAGAAGATGACAGAAGATGACAGAAGATGACAGAATGACAGAAGATGACAGAAGATGACAGAAGATGACAAAATGACAGAAGAGGACAGAATGACAGAAGATGACAGAATGACAGAAGAGGGCAGAAGATGACAGAATGACAGAAGAGGACAGAATGACAGAAGGTGACAGAAGATGACAGAATGACAGAAGAGGACAGAAGATGACAGAAGATGACAAAAGATGACAGAATGACAGAAGATGACAGAAGATGACAGAAGATGACAAAATGACAGAAGAGGACAGAATGACAGAAGATGACAGAGTGACAGAAGAGGACAGAATGACAGAAGATGACAGAAGATGGAAGAAAATGACAGAATGACAGAAGAGGACAGAATGACAGAAGAAGACAGAAGATGACAGAAGATGACAGAATATGACAGAAGATGACAGAAGAGGACAGAATGACAGAAGATGACAGAATGACAGAAGATGACAGAAGATGACAGAAGATGACAGAATGACAGACGAGGACAGAAGATGACAGAAGATGGCAGAAGATGACAGAAGATGACAGAATGACAGAAGAGGACAGAATGACAGAAGATGATAGAAGATGACAGAAGATGACAGAATGACAGAAGAGGACAGAATGACAGAAGATGACAGAAGATGACAGAAGATGACAGAAGATGACAGAATGACAGAAGATGACAGAAGATGACAAAATGACAGAAGAGGACAGAATGACAGAAGATGACAGAATGACAGAAGAGGACAGAATGACAGAAGATGACAGAAGATGACAGAATGACAGAAGAGGACAGAATGACAGAAGATGAAAGAAGATGACAAAAGATGGCAGAAGATGACAGAATGACAGAAGATGACAGAAGATGACAGAAGATGACAAAATGACAGAAGAGGACAGAATGACAGAAGATGACAGAGTGACAGAAGAGGACAGAATGACAGAAGATGACAGAAGATGACAGAAGATGACAGAATGACAGAAGAGGACAGAATGACAGAAGATGACAGAATATGACAGAAGATGATTGAATATGACAGAAGATGACAGAAGATGACAGAAGATGACAGAATGACAGAAGAGGACAGAATGACAGAAGATGACAGAAGATGACAGAATGACAGAAGATGACAGAAGATGACGGAAGATGACAGAAGATGACAGAAGATGACAGAATGACAGAAGAGGACAGAATGACAGAAGATGACAGAAGATGACAGAAGATGACAGAATGACAGAAGATGTCAGAATGACAGAAGATGACAGAATGACAGAAGAGGACAGAATGACAGAAGATGACAGAAGATGACAGAAGATGACAGAAGATGACAGAAGATGACAGAAGGTGACAGAATGACAGAAGAGGACAGAATGACAGAAGATGACAGAAGATGACAGAAGAGGACAGAATGACAGAAGATGACAGAATGACAGAAGAGGACAGAATGACAGAAGATGACAGAAGATGACAGAAGATGACAGAATGACAGAAGATGACAGAAGATGAGAGAGTATGACAGAAGATGACAGAAGATGACAGAAGATGACAGAAGATGACAGAATGACAGAAGAGGACAGAAGATGACAGAAGATGACAGAAGATGACATAATGACAGAAGAGGACAGAAGATGACAGAAGATGACAGAATGACAGAAGATGACAGAAGAAGACAGAAGATGACAGAATATGACAAAAGATGACAGAAGATGACAGAATGACAGAAGATGACAGAAGATGACAGAAAATGACAGAAGATGACAGAAGATGACAGAAGATGACAGAATGACAGAAGAGGACAGAATGACAGAAGATGACAGAATGACAGAAGATGACAGAATGACAGATGAGGACAGAAGATGACAGAAGATGACAGAAGATGACAGAAGATGACAGAATGACAGAAGAGGACAGAAGATGACAGAAGATGACAGAAGATGACAGAAGATGACAGAATATGACAGAATGACAGAAGAGGACAGAAGAGGACAGAAGATGACAGAAGATGACAGAAGATGACAGAAGATGACAGAATGACCGAAGAGGTCAGAAGATGACAGAAGATGACAGAAGATGACAGAAGATAACAGAAGATGACAGAATGACAGAAGAGGACAGAATGACAGAAGATGACAGAAGATGACAGAAGAAGACAGAAGATGACAGAAGATGACAGAAGATGACAGAATATGACAGAAGATGACAGAAGATGACAGAATATGACAGAAGATGACAGAATGACAGAAGAGGACAGAATGACAGAAGAGGACAGAATATGCCAGAAGATGACAGAAGGTGATAGAATGACAGAAGATGACAGAAGATGACAGAAGATGACAGAAGATGACAGAAGATGACAGAATGACAGAAGAGGACAGAATGACAGAAGATGACAGAATGACAGAAGAAGACAGAATGACAGAAGATGACAGAAGATGACACAAGATGACAGAATGACAGAAGAGGACAGAATGACAGAAGATGACAGAATGACAGAAGATGACAGAAGATGACAGAAGATGACAGAATGACAGAAGATGACAGAAGATGATAGAAGATGACAAAATGACAGAAGAGGACAGAATGACAGAAGATGACAGAATGACAGAAGAGGGCAGAAGATGACAGAAGATGACAGAATGACAGAAGAGGACAGAATGACAGAAGGTGACAGAAGATGACAGAATGACAGAAGAGGACAGAAGATGACAGAAGATGACAAAAGATGACAGAATGACAGAAGATGACAGAAGATGACAGAAGATGACAAAATGACAGAAGAGGACAGAATGACAGAAGATGACAGAGTGACAGAAGAGGACAGAATGACAGAAGATGACAGAAGATGGAAGAAAATGACAGAATGACAGAAGAGGACAGAATGACAGAAGATGACAGAATATGACAGAAGATGACAGAATATGACAGAAGATGACAGAAGATGACAGAAGATGACAGAATGACAGAAGAGGACAGAATGACAGAAGATGACAGAAGATGACAGAATGACAGAAGATGAAAGAAGATGAAGGAAGATGACAGAAGATGACAGAAGATGACAGAATGACAGAAGAGGACGGAATGACAGAAGATGACAGAAGATGACAGAAGATGACAGAAGATGACAGAATGACAGAAGATGTCAGAATGACAGAAGATGACAGAATGACAGAAGAGGACACAATGACAGAAGATGACAGAAGATGACAGAACATGACAGAACATGACAGAATGACAGAAGATGACAGAAGATGACAGAAGAGGACAGAATGACAGAAGATGACAGAATATGACAGAAGATGACAGAATGACATAAGATGACAGAAGATGACAGAAGATAACAGAAGATGACAGAAGATGACAGAATGACAGAAGAGGACAGAAGATGACAGAATGACAGAAGAGGACAGAATGACAGAAGATGACAGAAGATGACAGAAGAAGACAGAATGACAGAAGAGGACAGAATGACAGAAGATGACAGAAGATGACAGAAGATGACAGAAGATGACAGAATGACAGAAGAGGACAGAATGACAGAAGAGGACAGAAGATGACAGAATGACAGAAGAAGACAGAAGAGGACAGAATGACAGAAGATGACAGAAGATGACAGAAGATGACAGAAGATGACAGAATTACAGAAGAGGACAGAATGACAGAAGAGGACAGAAGATGACAGAATGACAGAAGAGGACAGAAGATGACAGAAGATGACAGAATGACAGAAGAGGACAGAATGACAGAAGAGGACAGAATGACAGAAGATGACAGAATGACAGAAGATGACAGAAGATGACAGAAGATGACAGAATGACAGAAGATGACAGAAGATGACAAAATATGACAGAATATGACAGAAGATGACAGAAGATGACAGAAGATGACAGAATGACAGAAGATGACAGAAGATGACAGTAGATGGCAGAAGATGACAGAATGACAGAAGAGGACAGAAGATGACAGAAGATGACTGAAGATGACAGAAGATGACAGAAGATGACAGAATGACAGAAGAGGACAGAATGACAGAAGAGGACAGAATATGATAGAGGATGACAGAAGATGACAGAATGACAGAAGATGACAGAAGATGACAGAATGATAGAAGATGAAAGAACATGACAGAAGATGACAGAAGATGACAGAATATGACAGAAGAGGACAGAAGATGACAGAAGATGACAGAATATGACAGAAGATGACAGAAGATGACAGAATGACAGAAGAGGACAGAATGACAGAAGAGGACAGAATATGACAGAAGATGACACAAGATGACAGAATGACAGAAAATGACAGAAGAGGACAGAATATGACAGAAGAGGACAAAATGATAGAAGATGACAGAAGGTGACAGAAGATGGCAGAAGATGACAGAAGATGACAGAATATGACAGAAGATGACAGAAGATGACAGAGTATGACAGAAGATGACAGAAGATGACAGAATGACAGAAGAGGACAGAATGACAGAAGATGACAGAATGACAGAAGAGGACAGAAGATGACAGAGGATGACAGAAGATGACAGAAGATGACAGAATGACAGAAGAGGACAGAAGATGACAGAAGATGACAGAATGACAGAAGATGACAGAAGATGACAGAAGATGACAGAAGATGACAGAATTACAGAAGAGGACAGAATGACAGAAGAGGACAGAAGATGACAGAATGACAGAAGAGGACAGAAGATGACAGAAGATGACAGAAGATGACAGAATGACAGAAGAGGACAGAATGACAGAAGATGACAGAATGACAGAAGATGACAGAAGATGACAGAAGATGACAGAATGACAGAAGATGACAGAAGATGAGAGTAGATGACAGAAGATGACATAAGATGACAGAAGATGACAGAAGATGACAGAATGACAGAAGAGGACAGAAGATGACAGAAGATGACAGAAGATGACAGATTGACAGAAGAGGACAGAATGACAGAAGAGGACAGAATATGATAGAGGATGACAGAAGATGACAGAATGACAGAAGATGACAGAAGATGACAGAATGACAGAAGAGGACAGAATGACAGAAGATGACAGAATAACAGAAGATGACAGAATGACAGATGAGGACAGAAGATGACAGAAGATGACAGAAAATGACAGAAGATGACAGAATGACAGAAGAGGAGAGAAGATGACAGAAGATGACTGAAGATGACAGAAGATGACAGAATCACAGAAGAGGACAGAAGAGGACAGAAGATGACAGAAGATGACAGAAGATGACAGAATGACAGAAGATGACAGAAGATGACAGAAGATGACAAAATGACAGAAGAGGACAGAATGACAGAAGATGACAGAGTGACAGAAGAGGACAGAATGACAGAAGATGACAGAAGATGGAAGAAAATGACAGAATGACAGAAGAGGACAGAATGACAGAAGAAGACAGAAGATGACAGAAGATGACAGAATATGACAGAAGATGACAGAAGAGGACAGAATGACAGAAGATGACAGAATGACAGAAGATGACAGAAGATGACAGAAGATGACAGAATGACAGACGAGGACAGAAGATGACAGAAGATGGCAGAAGATGACAGAAGATGACAGAATGACAGAAGAGGACAGAATGACAGAAGATGATAGAAGATGACAGAAGATGACAGAATGACAGAAGAGGACAGAATGACAGAAGATGACAGAAGATGACAGAAGATGACAGAAGATGACAGAATGACAGAAGATGACAGAAGATGACAAAATGACAGAAGAGGACAGAATGACAGAAGATGACAGAATGACAGAAGAGGACAGAATGACAGAAGATGACAGAAGATGACAGAATGACAGAAGAGGACAGAATGACAGAAGATGAAAGAAGATGACAAAAGATGGCAGAAGATGACAGAATGACAGAAGATGACAGAAGATGACAGAAGATGACAAAATGACAGAAGAGGACAGAATGACAGAAGATGACAGAGTGACAGAAGAGGACAGAATGACAGAAGATGACAGAAGATGACAGAAGATGACAGAATGACAGAAGAGGACAGAATGACAGAAGATGACAGAATATGACAGAAGATGATTGAATATGACAGAAGATGACAGAAGATGACAGAAGATGACAGAATGACAGAAGAGGACAGAATGACAGAAGATGACAGAAGATGACAGAATGACAGAAGATGACAGAAGATGACGGAAGATGACAGAAGATGACAGAAGATGACAGAATGACAGAAGAGGACAGAATGACAGAAGATGACAGAAGATGACAGAAGATGACAGAATGACAGAAGATGTCAGAATGACAGAAGATGACAGAATGACAGAAGAGGACAGAATGACAGAAGATGACAGAAGATGACAGAAGATGACAGAAGATGACAGAAGATGACAGAAGGTGACAGAATGACAGAAGAGGACAGAATGACAGAAGATGACAGAAGATGACAGAAGAGGACAGAATGACAGAAGATGACAGAATGACAGAAGAGGACAGAATGACAGAAGATGACAGAAGATGACAGAAGATGACAGAATGACAGAAGATGACAGAAGATGAGAGAGTATGACAGAAGATGACAGAAGATGACAGAAGATGACAGAAGATGACAGAATGACAGAAGAGGACAGAAGATGACAGAAGATGACAGAAGATGACATAATGACAGAAGAGGACAGAAGATGACAGAAGATGACAGAATGACAGAAGATGACAGAAGAAGACAGAAGATGACAGAATATGACAAAAGATGACAGAAGATGACAGAATGACAGAAGATGACAGAAGATGACAGAAAATGACAGAAGATGACAGAAGATGACAGAAGATGACAGAATGACAGAAGAGGACAGAATGACAGAAGATGACAGAATGACAGAAGATGACAGAATGACAGATGAGGACAGAAGATGACAGAAGATGACAGAAGATGACAGAAGATGACAGAATGACAGAAGAGGACAGAAGATGACAGAAGATGACAGAAGATGACAGAAGATGACAGAATATGACAGAATGACAGAAGAGGACAGAAGAGGACAGAAGATGACAGAAGATGACAGAAGATGACAGAAGATGACAGAATGACCGAAGAGGTCAGAAGATGACAGAAGATGACAGAAGATGACAGAAGATAACAGAAGATGACAGAATGACAGAAGAGGACAGAATGACAGAAGATGACAGAAGATGACAGAAGAAGACAGAAGATGACAGAAGATGACAGAAGATGACAGAATATGACAGAAGATGACAGAAGATGACAGAATATGACAGAAGATGACAGAATGACAGAAGAGGACAGAATGACAGAAGAGGACAGAATATGCCAGAAGATGACAGAAGGTGATAGAATGACAGAAGATGACAGAAGATGACAGAAGATGACAGAAGATGACAGAAGATGACAGAATGACAGAAGAGGACAGAATGACAGAAGATGACAGAATGACAGAAGAAGACAGAATGACAGAAGATGACAGAAGATGACACAAGATGACAGAATGACAGAAGAGGACAGAATGACAGAAGATGACAGAATGACAGAAGATGACAGAAGATGACAGAAGATGACAGAATGACAGAAGATGACAGAAGATGATAGAAGATGACAAAATGACAGAAGAGGACAGAATGACAGAAGATGACAGAATGACAGAAGAGGGCAGAAGATGACAGAAGATGACAGAATGACAGAAGAGGACAGAATGACAGAAGGTGACAGAAGATGACAGAATGACAGAAGAGGACAGAAGATGACAGAAGATGACAAAAGATGACAGAATGACAGAAGATGACAGAAGATGACAGAAGATGACAAAATGACAGAAGAGGACAGAATGACAGAAGATGACAGAGTGACAGAAGAGGACAGAATGACAGAAGATGACAGAAGATGGAAGAAAATGACAGAATGACAGAAGAGGACAGAATGACAGAAGATGACAGAATATGACAGAAGATGACAGAATATGACAGAAGATGACAGAAGATGACAGAAGATGACAGAATGACAGAAGAGGACAGAATGACAGAAGATGACAGAAGATGACAGAATGACAGAAGATGAAAGAAGATGAAGGAAGATGACAGAAGATGACAGAAGATGACAGAATGACAGAAGAGGACGGAATGACAGAAGATGACAGAAGATGACAGAAGATGACAGAATGACAGAAGATGTCAGAATGACAGAAGATGACAGAATGACAGAAGAGGACACAATGACAGAAGATGACAGAAGATGACAGAACATGACAGAACATGACAGAATGACAGAAGATGACAGAAGATGACAGAAGAGGACAGAATGACAGAAGATGACAGAATATGACAGAAGATGACAGAATGACATAAGATGACAGAAGATGACAGAAGATAACAGAAGATGACAGAAGATGACAGAATGACAGAAGAGGACAGAAGATGACAGAATGACAGAAGAGGACAGAATGACAGAAGATGACAGAAGATGACAGAAGAAGACAGAATGACAGAAGAGGACAGAATGACAGAAGATGACAGAAGATGACAGAAGATGACAGAAGATGACAGAATGACAGAAGAGGACAGAATGACAGAAGAGGACAGAAGATGACAGAATGACAGAAGAAGACAGAAGAGGACAGAATGACAGAAGATGACAGAAGATGACAGAAGATGACAGAAGATGACAGAATTACAGAAGAGGACAGAATGACAGAAGAGGACAGAAGATGACAGAATGACAGAAGAGGACAGAAGATGACAGAAGATGACAGAATGACAGAAGAGGACAGAATGACAGAAGAGGACAGAATGACAGAAGATGACAGAATGACAGAAGATGACAGAAGATGACAGAAGATGACAGAATGACAGAAGATGACAGAAGATGACAAAATATGACAGAATATGACAGAAGATGACAGAAGATGACAGAAGATGACAGAATGACAGAAGATGACAGAAGATGACAGTAGATGGCAGAAGATGACAGAATGACAGAAGAGGACAGAAGATGACAGAAGATGACTGAAGATGACAGAAGATGACAGAAGATGACAGAATGACAGAAGAGGACAGAATGACAGAAGAGGACAGAATATGATAGAGGATGACAGAAGATGACAGAATGACAGAAGATGACAGAAGATGACAGAATGATAGAAGATGAAAGAACATGACAGAAGATGACAGAAGATGACAGAATATGACAGAAGAGGACAGAAGATGACAGAAGATGACAGAATATGACAGAAGATGACAGAAGATGACAGAATGACAGAAGAGGACAGAATGACAGAAGAGGACAGAATATGACAGAAGATGACACAAGATGACAGAATGACAGAAAATGACAGAAGAGGACAGAATATGACAGAAGAGGACAAAATGATAGAAGATGACAGAAGGTGACAGAAGATGGCAGAAGATGACAGAAGATGACAGAATATGACAGAAGATGACAGAAGATGACAGAGTATGACAGAAGATGACAGAAGATGACAGAATGACAGAAGAGGACAGAATGACAGAAGATGACAGAATGACAGAAGAGGACAGAAGATGACAGAGGATGACAGAAGATGACAGAAGATGACAGAATGACAGAAGAGGACAGAAGATGACAGAAGATGACAGAATGACAGAAGATGACAGAAGATGACAGAAGATGACAGAAGATGACAGAATTACAGAAGAGGACAGAATGACAGAAGAGGACAGAAGATGACAGAATGACAGAAGAGGACAGAAGATGACAGAAGATGACAGAAGATGACAGAATGACAGAAGAGGACAGAATGACAGAAGATGACAGAATGACAGAAGATGACAGAAGATGACAGAAGATGACAGAATGACAGAAGATGACAGAAGATGAGAGTAGATGACAGAAGATGACATAAGATGACAGAAGATGACAGAAGATGACAGAATGACAGAAGAGGACAGAAGATGACAGAAGATGACAGAAGATGACAGATTGACAGAAGAGGACAGAATGACAGAAGAGGACAGAATATGATAGAGGATGACAGAAGATGACAGAATGACAGAAGATGACAGAAGATGACAGAATGACAGAAGAGGACAGAATGACAGAAGATGACAGAATAACAGAAGATGACAGAATGACAGATGAGGACAGAAGATGACAGAAGATGACAGAAAATGACAGAAGATGACAGAATGACAGAAGAGGAGAGAAGATGACAGAAGATGACTGAAGATGACAGAAGATGACAGAATCACAGAAGAGGACAGAAGAGGACAGAAGATGACAGAAGATGACAGAAGATGACAGAATGACAGAAGAGGACAGAATGACAGAAGAGGACAGAATGACAGAAGATGACAGAAGATGACAGAAGATGACAGAATGACAGAAGATGACAGAAGATGACAGAATGACAGAAAATGACAGAAGAGGACAGAAGATGACAGAAGATGACAGAAGATGGCAGAAGATGACAGAAGATGACAGAATATGACAGAATGACAGAAGAGGACAGAATGACAGAAGATGACAGAATGACAGAAGAGGACAGAAGATGACAGAAGATGACATAAGATGACAGAATGACAGAAGAGGACAGAAGATGACAGAAGATGACAGAAGATGGCAGAAGATGACAGAAGAGGACAAAATATGACAAAAGATGACAGAAGATGACAGAATGACCGAAGATGACAGAAAATGACAGAAGATGACAGAAGATGACAGAATGACAGAAGAGGACAGAATGACAGAAGATGACAGAATGACAGATGATGACAGAATGACAGATGAGGACAGAAGATGACAGAAGATGACAGAAGATGACAGAAGATGACAGAAGATGACAGAAGATGACAGAAGATGACAGAATGACAGAAGAGGACAGAAGATGACAGAAGATGACAGAAGATGACAGAATGACAGAAGAGGACAGAAGAGGACAGAAGATGACAGAAGATGACAGAAGATGACAGAATGACAGAAGAGGTCAGAAGATGACAGAAGATGACTGAAGATGACTGAAGATGACAGAAGATAACAGAGGATGACAGAATGACAGAAGAGGACAGAATGACAGAGGATGACAGAATGACAGAAGATGACAGAATGACGGAAGATGACAGAAGATGACAGAAGAGGACAGAAGATGACAGAAGATGACAGAAGATGACAGATTGACAGAAGATGACAGGAGATGACAGAATGGCAGAAGATGACAGAAGAGGACAGAATGACTGAAGAGGACAGAATGACAGAAGATGACAGAACATGATAGAATGCCAGAAGAGGACAGAAGATGACAGAAGATGGCAGAAGATGACAGAAGATGATAGAAGATGACAGAATGACAGAAGAGGACAGAAGATGACAGAAGATGACAGAAGATGACAGAAGATGACAGAATGACAGAGGAGGACAGAAAATGACAGAAGATGACAGAAGATGACAGAAGATGACAGAATGACAGAAGAGGACAGAAGATGACAGAAGATGACAGAAGATGACAGAAGATGACAGAATGACAGAAGATGACAGAAGATGACAGAAGATGACAGAATGACAGAAAATGACAGAAGAGGACAGAAGATGACAGAAGATGACAGAAGATGGCAGAAGATGACAGAAGATGACAGAATATGACAGAATGACAGAAGAGGACAGAATGACAGAAGATGACAGAATGACAGAAGAGGACAGAAGATGACAGAAGATGACATAAGATGACAGAATGACAGAAGAGGACAGAAGATGACAGAAGATGACAGAAGATGGCAGAAGATGACAGAAGAGGACAAAATATGACAAAAGATGACAGAAGATGACAGAATGACCGAAGATGACAGAAGTTGACAGAAAATGACAGAAGATGACAGAAGATGACAGAAGATGACAGAATGACAGAAGAGGACAGAATGACAGAAGATGACAGAATGACAGTAGATGACAGAATGACAGATGAGGACAGAAGATGACAGAAGATGACAGAAGATGAGAGAAGATGACAGAAGATGACAGAAGATGACAGAATGACAGAAGAGGACAGAAGATGACAGAAGATGACAGAAGATGACAGAATGACAGAAGAGGACAGAAGAGGACAGAAGATGACAGAAGATGACAGAAGATGACAGAATGACAGAAGAGGTCAGAATGACAGAAGAGGACAGAAGATGACAGAATGACAGAAGAAGACAGAAGAGGACAGAATGACAGAAGATGACAGAAGATGACAGAAGATGACAGAAGATGACAGAATGACAGAAGAGGACAGAATGACAGAAGAGGACAGAAGATGACAGAATGACAGAAGAAGACAGAAGAGGACAGAATGACAGAAGATGACAGAAGATGACAGAAGATGACAGAAGATGACAGAATTACAGAAGAGGACAGAATGACAGAAGAGGACAGAAGATGACAGAATGACAGAAGAGGACAGAAGATGACAGAAGATGACAGAATGACAGAAGAGGACAGAATGACAGAAGAGGACAGAATGACAGAAGATGACAGAATGACAGAAGATGACAGAAGATGACAGAAGATGACAGAATGACAGAAGATGACAGAAGATGACAGAATATGACAGAATATGACAGAAGATGACAGAAGATGACAGAAGATGACAGAATGACAGAAGATGACAGAAGATGACAGTAGATGGCAGAAGATGACAGAATGACAGAAGAGGACAGAAGATGACAGAAGATGACTGAAGATGACAGAAGATGACAGAAGATGACAGAATGACAGAAGAGGACAGAATGACAGAAGAGGACAGAATATGATAGAGGATGACAGAAGATGACAGAATGACAGAAGATGACAGAAGATGACAGAATGATAGAAGATGAAAGAACATGACAGAAGATGACAGAAGATGACAGAATATGACAGAAGAGGACAGAAGATGACAGAAGATGACAGAATATGACAGAAGATGACAGAAGATGACAGAATGACAGAAGAGGACAGAATGACAGAAGAGGACAGAATATGACAGAAGATGACACAAGATGACAGAATGACAGAAAATGACAGAAGAGGACAGAATATGACAGAAGAGGACAGAATGATAGAAGATGACAGAAGGTGACAGAAGATGGCAGAAGATGACAGAAGATGACAGAATATGACAGAAGATGACAGAAGATGACAGAGTATGACAGAAGATGACAGAAGATGACAGAATGACAGAAGAGGACAGAATGACAGAAGATGACAGAATGACAGAAGAGGACAGAAGATGACAGAGGATGACAGAAGATGACAGAAGATGACAGAATGACAGAAGAGGACAGAAGATGACAGAAGATGACAGAATGACAGAAGATGACAGAAGATGACAGAAGATGACAGAATTACAGAAGAGGACAGAATGACAGAAGAGGACAGAAGATGACAGAATGACAGAAGAGGACAGAAGATGACAGAAGATGACAGAAGATGACAGAATGACAGAAGAGGACAGAATGACAGAAGATGACAGAATGACAGAAGATGACAGAAGATGACAGAAGATGACAGAATGACAGAAGATGACAGAAGATGAGAGTAGATGACAGAAGATGACATAAGATGACAGAAGATGACAGAAGATGACAGAATGACAGAAGAGGACAGAAGATGACAGAAGATGACAGAAGATGACAGATTGACAGAAGAGGACAGAATGACAGAAGAGGACAGAATATGATAGAGGATGACAGAAGATGACAGAATGACAGAAGATGACAGAAGATGACAGAATGACAGAAGAGGACAGAATGACAGAAGATGACAGAATAACAGAAGATGACAGAATGACAGATGAGGACAGAAGATGACAGAAGATGACAGAAAATGACAGAAGATGACAGAATGACAGAAGAGGAGAGAAGATGACAGAAGATGACTGAAGATGACAGAAGATGACAGAATCACAGAAGAGGACAGAAGAGGACAGAAGATGACAGAAGATGACAGAAGATGACAGAATGACAGAAGAGGACAGAATGACAGAAGAGGACAGAATGACAGAAGATGACAGAAGATGACAGAAGATGACAGAATGACAGAAGATGACAGA
The DNA here is from genome assembly GCF_052327205.1 of Somniosus microcephalus. Lineage (NCBI taxonomy): Eukaryota > Metazoa > Chordata > Chondrichthyes > Squaliformes > Somniosidae > Somniosus > Somniosus microcephalus. Next base: position 2,127,600 of record NW_028225190.1, on the reverse strand, counting down.
AGATGACAGAATGACAGAAAATGACAGAAGAGGACAGAAGATGACAGAAGATGACAGAAGATGGCAGAAGATGACAGAAGATGACAGAATATGACAGAATGACAGAAGAGGACAGAATGACAGAAGATGACAGAATGACAGAAGAGGACAGAAGATGACAGAAGATGACATAAGATGACAGAATGACAGAAGAGGACAGAAGATGACAGAAGATGACAGAAGATGGCAGAAGATGACAGAAGAGGACAAAATATGACAAAAGATGACAGAAGATGACAGAATGACCGAAGATGACAGAAGTTGACAGAAAATGACAGAAGATGACAGAAGATGACAGAATGACAGAAGAGGACAGAATGACAGAAGATGACAGAATGACAGATGATGACAGAATGACAGATGAGGACAGAAGATGACAGAAGATGACAGAAGATGACAGAAGATGACAGAAGATGACAGAAGATGACAGAAGATGACAGAATGACAGAAGAGGACAGAAGATGACAGAAGATGACAGAAGATGACAGAATGACAGAAGAGGACAGAAGAGGACAGAAGATGACAGAAGATGACAGAAGATGACAGAATGACAGAAGAGGTCAGAAGATGACAGAAGATGACTGAAGATGACTGAAGATGACAGAAGATAACAGAGGATGACAGAATGACAGAAGAGGACAGAATGACAGAGGATGACAGAATGACAGAAGATGACAGAATGACGGAAGATGACAGAAGATGACAGAAGAGGACAGAAGATGACAGAAGATGACAGAAGATGACAGATTGACAGAAGATGACAGGAGATGACAGAATGGCAGAAGATGACAGAAGAGGACAGAATGACTGAAGAGGACAGAATGACAGAAGATGACAGAACATGATAGAATGCCAGAAGAGGACAGAAGATGACAGAAGATGACAGAAGATGACAGAAGATGATAGAAGATGACAGAATGACAGAAGAGGACAGAAGATGACAGAAGATGACAGAAGATGACAGAAGATGACAGAATGACAGAGGAGGACAGAAAATGACAGAAGATGACAGAAGATGACAGAAGATGACAGAATGACAGAAGAGGACAGAAGATGACAGAAGATGACAGAAGATGACAGAAGATGACAGAATGACAGAAGATGACAGAAGATGACAGAAGATGACAGAATGACAGAAAATGACAGAAGAGGACAGAAGATGACAGAAGATGACAGAAGATGGCAGAAGATGACAGAAGATGACAGAATATGACAGAATGACAGAAGAGGACAGAATGACAGAAGATGACAGAATGACAGAAGAGGACAGAAGATGACAGAAGATGACATAAGATGACAGAATGACAGAAGAGGACAGAAGATGACAGAAGATGACAGAAGATGGCAGAAGATGACAGAAGAGGACAAAATATGACAAAAGATGACAGAAGATGACAGAATGACCGAAGATGACAGAAGTTGACAGAAAATGACAGAAGATGACAGAAGATGACAGAAGATGACAGAATGACAGAAGAGGACAGAATGACAGAAGATGACAGAATGACAGTAGATGACAGAATGACAGATGAGGACAGAAGATGACAGAAGATGACAGAAGATGAGAGAAGATGACAGAAGATGACAGAAGATGACAGAATGACAGAAGAGGACAGAAGATGACAGAAGATGACAGAAGATGACAGAATGACAGAAGAGGACAGAAGAGGACAGAAGATGACAGAAGATGACAGAAGATGACAGAATGACAGAAGAGGTCAGAAGATGACAGAAGATGACTGAAGATGACTGAAGATGACAGAAGATAACAGAGGATGACAGAATGACAGAAAAGGACAGAATGACAGAGGATGACAGAATGACAGAAGATGACAGAATGACGGAAGATGACAGAAGATGACAGAAGATGACAGAAGATGACAGAATGACAGAAGAGCACAGAAGAGGACAGAAGATGACAGAAGATGACAGAAGATGACAGAAGATGACAGATTGACAGAAGATGACAGGAGAAGACAGAATGGCAGAAGATGACAGAAGAGGACAGAATGACTGAAGAGGACAGAATGACAGAAGATGACAGAACATGATAGAATGCCAGAAGAGGACAGAAGAAGACAGAAGATGACAGAAGATGACAGAAGATGATAGAAGATGACAGAATGACAGAAGAGGACAGAAGATGACAGAAGATGACAGAAGATGACAGAATGACAGAGGAGGACAGAAAATGACAGAAGATGACAGAAGATGACAGAAGATGACAGAATGACAGAAGAGGACAGAAGATGACAGAAGATGACAGAAGATGACAGAATGACAGAAGAGGACAGAATGACAGAAGAGGTAAGAATGACAGAAGATGACAGAAGATGACAGAAGAGGACAGAATTACAGAAGAGGACAGAATGACAGAAGAGGACAGAATGACAGAAGATGACAGAAGATGACAGAATGACAGAAGAGGACAGAAGATGACAGAAGATGACAGAAAATGACAGAAGATGACCGAATGACAGAAGATGACAGAAGATGACAGAATATGTCAGAATATGACAGAAGATGACAGAAGATGACAGAATGACAGAAGATGACAGAAGATGACAGAAGATGACAGAAGATGACAGAAGATGACAGAAGATGACAGAATGACAGAAGAGGACAGAAGATGACAGAAGATGACAGAAGATGACAGAAGATGACAGAATGACAGAAGAGGACAGAATGACAGAAGATGACAGAAGATGTCAGAAGGACAGAAGATGACAGAAGATGTCAGAAGGACAGAAGATGACAGAATGACAGAAGATGACAGAACATGACAGAAGATGACAGAAGATGACAGAATGGCAGAAGATGACAGAAGATGACAGAATATGACAGAAGATGACAGAAGATGACAGAATGACAGAAGAGGACAGAATGACAGAAGAGGACAGAATATGACAGAAGATGACAGAAGATGACAGAATGACAGAAGATGACAGAAGATGACAGAATGACAGAAAATGACAGGAGAGGACAGAATATGACAGAAGAGGACAGAATGAAAGAAGATGACAGAAGATGACAGAAGAAGACAGAAGATGACAGAAGATGGCAGAATGACAGAAGATGACAGAAGATGACAGAAGATGACAAAATGACAGAAGAGGACAGAATGACAGAAGATGACAGAATGACAGAAGAGGGCAGAAGATGACAGAAGACGACAGAATGACAGAAGAGGACAGAATGACAGAAGATGCCAGAATGACAGAAGAGGACAGAATGACAGAAGATGACAGAAGATGACAGAAGATGACAGAAGATGACAGAATGACAGAAGATGACAGAAGATGACAGAAGATGACAAAATGACAGAAGAGGACAGAATGACAGAAGATGACAGAATGACAGAAGAGGACAGAATGACAGAAGATGACAGAAGATGACAGAATGACAGAAGAGGACAGAATGACAGAAGATGACAGAATATGACAGAAGATGACAGAATATGACAGAAGATAACAGAAGATGACAGAAGATGACAGAAGATGATAGAGTGACATAAGAGAACAGAATGGCAGAAGATGACAGAAGATGACAGAAGATGACAGAATGACAGAAGATGACAGAAGATGACCGAAGATGACAGGAGATGACAGAAGATGACAGAATGACAGAAGAGGACTGAATGACAGAAGATGACAGAAGATGACAGAATGACAGAAGATGACAGAATGACAGAAGATGACAGAATGACAGAAGAGGACAGAATGACAGAAGATGACAGAAGATGACAGAAGATGACAGAATGACAGAAGAGGACAGAATGACAAAAGATGACAGAATGACAGAAGAGGACAGAAGATGACAGAAGATGACAGAAGATGACAGAAGATGACAGAAGGTGACAGAATGACAGAAGAGGACAGAATGACAGAAGATGACAGAAGATGACAGAAGATGACAGAAGAGGACAGAATGATAGAAGATGACAAAATGACAGAAGAGGACAGAATGACAGAAGATGACAGAATGACAGAAGAGGACAGAATGAGAGAAGATGACAGAAGAGGACAGAATGACAGAAGATGAAAGAAGATGACAGAAGATGACAGAATGACAGAAGAGGACAGAATGACAGAAGATGACAGAAGATGACAGAAGAGGACAGAAGATGACAGAAGATGACAGAATGACAGAAGATGACAGAAGATGAGAGAAGATGACAGAAGTTGACAGAAGATGACAGAATGACAGAAGAGGACAGAATGACAGAAGATGACAGAAGATGACAGAATGACAGAAGAGGGCAGAAGGTGACAGAAGATGACAGAATGACAGAAGCGGACAGAACGACAGACGATGACAGAAGGTGACAGAAGATGACAGAAGATGACAGAATGACAAAAGAGGACAGAATGACAGAAGATGACAGAATGACAGAAGAGGATAGAAGATGACAGAAGATGACAGAAGATGACAGATTGACAGAAGAGGACAGAATGACAGAAGATGACAGAATGACAGAAGAGGACAGAAGATGACAAAAGATGACAGAATGGCAGAAGATGACAGAAGATGACAGAAGAGGACAGAATGACAGAATTTGACAGAAGATGACAGAATGACAGAAGATGACAGATGATGACAGGAGAGGACAGAAGATGACAGAAGATGACAGAATGATAGAAGAGGACAGAATGACAGAAGATGACAGAAGGTGACAGAAGAGGACAGAATGACAGAAGATGACAGAATGACAGATAAGGACAGAAGATGACAGAATGACAGAAGATGACAGAAGATGACAGAAGATGACAGAAGATGACAGAAGATGACAGAAGATGACAGAAGATGAGAGAATGACAGAATAGGACAGAAGATGACAGAAGATGACAGAATGACAGAAGATGACAGAAGATGACAGAAGATGACAGAAGAGGACAGAATGACAGAAGATGACAGAGGATGACAGAAGATGACAGAAGATGACAGAAGAGGACAGAAGATGACAGAAGAGGACAGAATATGACAGAAGAGGACAGAATGACAGAAGATGAAAGAAGATGACAGAAGATGACAGAATATGACAGAAGATGACAGAAGATGACAGAAGATGACAGAAGATGACAGAATATGACAGAAGATGACAGAATGACAGAAGAGGACAGAATGACAGAAGAGGACAGAATACGACAGAAGGACAGAATGACAGAGGATGACAGAATGACAGAAGATGACAGAATGACAGAAGATGACAGAAGATGACAGAATGACAGAAGAGCACAGAAGAGGACAGAAGATGACAGAAGATGTCAGAAGATGACAGAAGATGACAGATTGACAGAAGATGACAGGAGATGACAGAAGATGATAGAAGATGACAGAATGACAGAAGAGGACAGAAGATGACAGAAGATGACAGAAGATGACAGAATGACAGAGGAGGACAGAAAATGACAGAAGATGACAGAAGATGACAGAAGATGACAGAATGACAGAAGAGGACAGAAGATGACAGAAGATGACAGAAGATGACAGAATGACAGAAGAGGACAGAATGACAGAAGAGGTAAGAATGACAGAAGATGACAGAAGATGACAGAAGAGGACAGAATTACAGAAGAGGACAGAATGACAGAAGAGGACAGAATGACAGAAGATGACAGAAGATGACAGAATGACAGAAGAGGACAGAAGATGACAGAAGATGACAGAAAATGACAGAAGATGACCGAATGACAGAAGATGACAGAAGATGACAGAATATGTCAGAATATGACAGAAGATGACAGAAGATGACAGAAGATGACAGAATGACAGAAGATGACAGAAGATGACAGAAGATGACAGAAGATGACAGAAGATGACAGAAGATGACAGAATGACAGAAGAGGACAGAAGATGACAGAAGATGACAGAAGATGACAGAAGATGACAGAATGACAGAAGAGGACAGAATGACAGAAGATGACAGAAGATGTCAGAAGGACAGAAGATGACAGAAGATGTCAGAAGGACAGAAGATGACAGAATGACAGAAGATGACAGAACATGACAGAAGATGACAGAAGATGACAGAATGGCAGAAGATGACAGAAGATGACAGAATATGACAGAAGATGACAGAAGATGACAGAATGACAGAAGAGGACAGAATGACAGAAGAGGACAGAATATGACAGAAGATGACAGAAGATGACAGAATGACAGAAGATGACAGAAGATGACAGAATGACAGAAAATGACAGGAGAGGACAGAATATGACAGAAGAGGACAGAATGAAAGAAGATGACAGAAGATGACAGAAGAAGACAGAAGATGACAGAAGATGGCAGAATGACAGAAGATGACAGAAGATGACAGAAGATGACAAAATGACAGAAGAGGACAGAATGACAGAAGATGACAGAATGACAGAAGAGGGCAGAAGATGACAGAAGACGACAGAATGACAGAAGAGGACAGAATGACAGAAGATGCCAGAATGACAGAAGAGGAAAGAATGACAGAAGATGACAGAAGATGACAGAAGATGACAGAAGATGACAGAATGACAGAAGATGACAGAAGATGACAGAAGATGACAAAATGACAGAAGAGGACAGAATGACAGAAGATGACAGAATGACAGAAGAGGACAGAATGACAGAAGATGACAGAAGATGACAGAATGACAGAAGAGGACAGAATGACAGAAGATGACAGAATATGACAGAAGATGACAGAATATGACAGAAGATAACAGAAGATGACAGAAGATGACAGAAGATGATAGAGTGACATAAGAGAACAGAATGGCAGAAGATGACAGAAGATGACAGAAGATGACAGAATGACAGAAGATGACAGAAGATGACCGAAGATGACAGGAGATGACAGAAGATGACAGAATGACAGAAGAGGACTGAATGACAGAAGATGACAGAAGATGACAGAATGACAGAAGATGACAGAATGACAGAAGATGACAGAATGACAGAAGAGGACAGAATGACAGAAGATGACAGAAGATGACAGAAGATGACAGAATGACAGAAGAGGACAGAATGACAAAAGATGACAGAATGACAGAAGAGGACAGAAGATGACAGAAGATGACAGAAGATGACAGAAGATGACAGAAGGAGACAGAATGACAGAAGAGGACAGAATGACAGAAGATGACAGAAGATGACAGAAGATGACAGAAGAGGACAGAATGATAGAAGATGACAAAATGACAGAAGAGGACAGAATGACAGAAGATGACAGAATGACAGAAGAGGACAGAATGAGAGAAGATGACAGAAGAGGACAGAATGACAGAAGATGAAAGAAGATGACAGAAGATGACAGAATGACAGAAGAGGACAGAATGACAGAAGATGACAGAAGATGACAGAAGAGGACAGAAGATGACAGAAGATGACAGAATGACAGAAGATGACAGAAGATGAGAGAAGATGACAGAAGTTGACAGAAGATGACAGAATGACAGAAGAGGACAGAATGACAGAAGATGACAGAAGATGACAGAATGACAGAAGAGGGCAGAAGGTGACAGAAGATGACAGTTTGACAGAAGCGGACAGAACGACAGACGATGACAGAAGGTGACAGAAGATGACAGAAGATGACAGAATGACAAAAGAGGACAGAATGACAGAAGATGACAGAATGACAGAAGAGGATAGAAGATGACAGAAGATGACAGAAGATGACAGATTGACAGAAGAGGACAGAATGACAGAAGATGACAGAATGACAGAAGAGGACAGAAGATGACAAAAGATGACAGAATGGCAGAAGATGACAGAAGATGACAGAAGAGGACAGAATGACAGAATTTGACAGAAGATGACAGAATGACAGAAGATGACAGATGATGACAGGAGAGGACAGAAGATGACAGAAGATGACAGAATGATAGAAGAGGACAGAATGACAGAAGATGACAGAAGGTGACAGAAGAGGACAGAATGACAGAAGATGACAGAATGACAGATAAGGACAGAAGATGACAGAATGACAGAAGATGACAGAAGATGACAGAAGATGACAGAAGATGACAGAAGATGACAGAAGATGACAGAAGATGAGAGAATGACAGAATAGGACAGAAGATGACAGAAGATGACAGAATGACAGAAGATGACAGAAGATGACAGAAGATGACAGAAGAGGACAGAATGACAGAAGATGACAGAGGATGACAGAAGATGACAGAAGATGACAGAAGAGGACAGAAGATGACAGAAGAGGACAGAATATGACAGAAGAGGACAGAATGACAGAAGATGAAAGAAGATGACAGAAGATGACAGAATATGACAGAAGATGACAGAAGATGACAGAAGATGACAGAAGATGACAGAATATGACAGAAGATGACAGAATGACAGAAGAGGACAGAATGACAGAAGAGGACAGAATACGACAGAAGGACAGAATGACAGAGGATGACAGAATGACAGAAGATGACAGAATGACAGAAGATGACAGAAGATGACAGAATGACAGAAGAGCACAGAAGAGGACAGAAGATGGCAGAAGATGTCAGAAGATGACAGAAGATGACAGATTGACAGAAGATGACAGGAGATGACAGAATGGCAGAAGATGACAGAAGAGGACAGAATGACTGAAGAGGACAGAATGACAGAAGATGACAGAACATGATAGAATGCCAGAAGAGGACAGAAGGTGACAGAAGATGACAGAAGATGACAGAAGATGACAGAAGATGATAGAAGATGACAGAATGACAGAAGAGGACAGAAGATGACAGAAGATGACAGAAGATGACAGAATGACAGAGGAGGACAGAAAATGACAGAAGATGACAGAAGATGACAGAAGATGACAGAAGATGACAGAATGACAGAAGAGGACAGAATGACAGAAGAGGACAGAATGACAGAAGATGACAGAAGATGACAGAAGAGGACAGAATTACAGAAGAGGACAGAATGACAGAAGAGGACAGAATGACACATGACAGAAGATGACAGAAGATGACAGAATGACAGAAGATGACAGAAGATGGCAGAATGACAGAAGATGACAGAAGATGACAGAAGATGACAGAATATGACAGAATATGACAGAAGATGAAAGAAGATGACAGAAGATGACAGAAGATGACAGAATGACAGAAGAGGACAGAATGACAGAAGAGCACAGAATATGACAGAAGATGACAGAAGATGACAGAATGACAGAAGATGACAGAAGATGACAGAATATGACAGAAGATGACAGAAGATGACAGAAGATGACAGAAGATGACAGAAGATGACGGAATATGACGGAATATGACAGAATGACAGAAGAGGACAGAATGACAGAAGAGGACAGAATATGACAGAAGATGACAGAATGACAAGATGACAGAAGATGACAGAATGACAGAAGATGACAGAAGATGGCAGAAGATGACAGAACATGACAGAACATGACAGAAGATGACAGAAGATGACAGAGTATGACAGAAGATGTCAGAAGATGACAGAAGATGACAGAATGACAGAAGAGGACAGAATGACAGAAGATGACAGAATGACAGAAGAGGACAGAAGATGACAGAAGATGACAGAATGACAGAAGAGGACAGAAGATGACAGAAGATGACAGAAGATGACAGAAGATGACAGAAGATGACAGAATGACCGAAGAGGACAGAATGACAGAAGAGGACAGAATGACAGAAGAGGACAGAATATGACAAAAGATGACAGAAGATGACAGAATGACAGAAGATGACAGAAGATGACAGAAAATGACAGAAGATGACAGAAGATGACAGAATGACAGAAGAGGACAGAATGACAGAAGATGACAGAATAACAGAAGATGACAGAATGACAGATGAGGACAGAAGATGACAGAAGATGACAGAATGACAGAAGAGGAGAGAAGATGACAGAAGATGACTGAAGATGACAGAAGATGACAGAATCACAGAAGAGGACAGAAGAGGACAGAAGATGACAGAAGATGACAGAAAATGACAGAAGAGGACAGAAGATGACAGAAGATGACAGAATGACAGAAGATGACAGAATGACAGAAGATGACAGAATGACAGAAGAGGACAGAATGACAGAAGATGACAGAAGATGACAGAAGATGACAGAATGACAGAAGAGGACAGAATGACTAAAGATGACAGAATGACAGAAGAGGACAGAAGATGACAGAAGATGACAGAAGATGACAGAAGGTGACAGAATGACAGAAGAGGACAGAATGACAGAAGATGACAGAAGATGACAGAAGATGACAGAAGAGGACAGAATGATAGAAGATGACAAAATGACAGAAGAGGACAGAATGACAGAAGATGACAGAATGACAGAAGAGGACAGAATGAGAGAAGATGACAGAAGAGGACAGAATGACAGAAGATGAAAGAAGATGACAGAAGATGACAGAATGACAGAAGAGGACAGAATGACAGAAGATGACAGAAGATGACAGAAGAGGACAGAAGATGACAGAATGACAGAAGATGACAGAAGATGAGAGAAGATGACAGAAGTTGACAGAAGATGACAGAATGACAGAAGAGGACAGAATGACAGAAGATGACAGAAGATGACAGAATGACAGAAGAGGGCAGAAGGTGACAGAAGATGACAGAATGACAGAAGCGGACAGAACGACAGACGATGACCGAATGACAGAAGAGGACAGAAGATGACAGAAGAGGACAGAATGACAGAAGATGACAGAAGATGACAGAAGATGACAGAAATTGATAGAATGACAGAAGAGGACAGAATGACAGAAGATGACAGAAGATGACAGAAGATGACAGAATGACAGAAGAGGACAGAAGATGACAGAATGACAGAAGAGGGCAGAATGACAGAAGATGACAGAAGATGACAGAAGATGACAGAATGACAGAAGAGGACAGAATGACAGAAGATGACAGAATGACAGAAGAGGACAGAATGACAGAAGATGACAGAAGGTGACAGAAGATGACAGAAGATGACAGAATAACAGAAGATGACAGAAGATGACAGAAAATGACAGAAGATGACAGAAGATGACAGAATGACAGAAGAGGACAGAATGACAGAAGATGACAGAATAACAGAAGATGACAGAATGACAGATGAGGACAGAAGATGACAGAAGATGACAGAATGACAGAAGAGGAGAGAAGATGACAGAAGATGACTGAAGATGACAGAAGATGACAGAATCACAGAAGAGGACAGAAGAGGACAGAAGATGACAGAAGATGACAGAAAATGACAGAAGAGGACAGAAGATGACAGAAGATGACAGAATGACAGAAGATGACAGAATGACAGAAGATGACAGAATGACAGAAGAGGACAGAATGACAGAAGATGACAGAAGATGACAGAAGATGACAGAATGACAGAAGAGGACAGAATGACTAAAGATGACAGAATGACAGAAGAGGTCAGAAGATGACAGAAGATGACAGAAGATGACAGAAGATGACAGAAGGTGACAGAATGACAGAAGAGGACAGAATGACAGAAGATGACAGAAGATGACAGAAGATGACAGAAGAGGACAGAATGATAGAAGATGACAAAATGACAGAAGAGGACAGAATGACAGAAGATGACAGAATGACAGAAGAGGACAGAATGAGAGAAGATGACAGAAGAGGACAGAATGACAGAAGATGAAAGAAGATGACAGAAGATGACAGAATGACAGAAGAGGACAGAATGACAGAAGATGACAGAAGATGACAGAAGAGGACAGAAGATGACAGAAGATGACAGAATGACAGAAGATGACAGAAGATGAGAGAAGATGACAGAAGTTGACAGAAGATGACAGAATGACAGAAGAGGACAGAATGACAGAAGATGACAGAAGATGACAGAATGACAGAAGAGGGCAGAAGGTGACAGAAGATGACAGAATGACAGAAGCGGACAGAACGACAGACGATGACCGAATGACAGAAGAGGACAGAAGATGACAGAAGAGGACAGAATGACAGAAGATGACAGAAGATGACAGAAGATGACAGAAGATGATAGAATGACAGAAGAGGACAGAATGACAGAAGATGACAGAAGATGACAGAATGACAGAAGAGGACAGAAGATGACAGAATGACAGAAGAGGGCAGAATGACAGAAGATGACAGAAGATGACAGAAGATGACAGAATGACAGAAGAGGACAGAATGACAGAAGATGACAGAATGACAGAAGAGGACAGAATGACAGAAGATGACAGAAGGTGACAGAAGATGACAGAAGATGACAGAATGACAGAAGAGGACAGAATGACAGAAGATGACAGAAGATGACAGAATGACAGAAGAGGATAGAAGATGACAGAAGATGACAGTAGATGACAGATTGACAGAAGAGGACAGAATGACAGAAGATGACAGAATGACAGAAGAGGACAGAAGATGACAAAAGATGACAGAATGGCAGAAGATGACAGAAGATGACAGAAGAGGACAGAATGACAGAATTTGACAGAAGATGACAGAATGACAGAAGATGACAGATGATGACAGGAGAGGACAGAAGATGACAGAAGATGACAGAATGATAGAAGAGGACAGAATGACAGAAGATGACAGAAGGTGACAGAAGAGGACAGAATGACAGAAGATGACAGAATGACAGATAAGGACAGAAGATGACAGAATGACAGAAGATGACAGAAGATGACAGAAGATGACAGAAGATGACAGAAGATGACAGAAGGTGACAGAAGATGACAGAATATGAGAGAATAACAGAATAGGACAGAATATGACAGAAGATGACAGAATGACAGAAGATGACAGAGGATGACAGAAGATGACAGAAGATGACAGAAGATGACAGAAGAGGACAGAATGACAGAAGATGACAGAGGATGACAGAAGATGACAGAAGATGACAGAAGAGGACAGAAGATGACAGAAGAGGACAGAATATGACAGAAGAGGACAGAATGACAGAAGATGAAAGAAGATGACAGAAGATGACAGAATATGACAGAAGATGACAGAAGATGACAGAAGATGACAGAAGATGACAGAATATGACAGAAGATGACAGAATGACAGAAGAGGACAGAATGACAGAAGAGGACAGAATACGACAGAAGGACAGAAAGACAGAGGATGACAGAATGACAGAAGATGACAGAATGACAGAAGATGACAGAAGATGACAGAAGATGACAGAATGACAGAAGAGCACAGAAGAGGACAGAAGATGACAGAAGATGTCAGAAGATGACAGAAGATGACAGATTGACAGAAGATGACAGGAGATGACAGAATGGCAGAAGATGACAGAAGAGGACAGAATGACTGAAGAGGACAGAATGACAGAAGATGACAGAACATGATAGAATGCCAGAAGAGGACAGAAGATGACAGAAGATGACAGAAGATGACAGAAGATGATAGAAGATGACAGAATGACAGAAGAGGACAGAAGATGACAGAAGATGACAGAAGATGACAGAATGACAGAGGAGGACAGAAAATGACAGAAGATGACAGAAGATGACAGAAGATGACAGAATTACAGATGAGGACAGAATGACAGAAGAGGACAGAATGACAGAAGATGACAGAAGAGGACAGAATTACAGATGAGGACAGAATGACAGAAGAGGACAGAATGACAGAAGGTGACAGAAGATGACAGAAGATGACAGAATGACAGAAGATGACAGAAGATGGCAGAATGACAGAAGATGACAGAAGATGACAGAAGATGACAGAATATGACAGAAGATGACAGAAGATGACAGAAGATGACAGAAGATGACAGAATGACAGAAGAGGACAGAATGACAGAAGAGCACAGAATATGACAGAAGATGACAGAAGATGACAGAATGACAGAAGATGACAGAAGATGACAGAATATGACAGAAGATGACAGAAGATGACAGAAGATGACGGAATATGACGGAATATGACAGAATGACAGAAGAGGACAGAATGACAGAAGAGGACAGAATATGACAGAAGATGACAGAAGATGACAGAATGACAAGATGACAGAAGATGACAGAATGACAGAAGATGACAGAAGATGGCAGAAGATGACAGAACATGACAGAATATGACAGAAGATGACAGAAGATGACAGAGTATGACAGAAGATGTCAGAAGATGACAGAAGATGACAGAATGACAGAAGAGGACAGAATGACAGAAGATGACAGAATGACAGAAGAGGACAGAAGATGACAGAAGATGACAGAAGATGACAGAAGATGACAGAATGACAGAAGAGGACAGAAGATGACAGAAGATGACAGAAGATGACAGAAGATGACAGAAGATGACAGAAGATGACAGAATGACCGAAGAGGACAGAATGACAGAAGAGGACAGAATGACAGAAGAGGACAGAATATGACAAAAGATCACAGAAGATGACAGAATGACAGAAGATGACAGAAGATGACAGAAAATGACAGAAGATGACAGAAGATGACAGAATGACAGAAGAGGACAGAATGACAGAAGATGACAGAATAACAGAAGATGACAGAATGACAGAAGAGGAGAGAAGATGACAGAAGATGACTGAAGATGACAGAAGATGACAGAATCACAGAAGAGGACAGAAGAGGACAGAAGATGACAGAAGATGACAGAAGATGACAGAATGACAGAAGAGGACAGAATGACAGAAGAGGACAGAATGACAGAAGATGACAGAAGATGACAGAAGATGACAGAATGACAGAAGATCACAGAAGATGACAGAAGATGACAGAATGACAGAAAATGACAGAAGAGGACAGAAGATGACAGAAGATGACAGAAGATGGCAGAAGATGACAGAAGATGACAGAATATGACAGAATGACAGAAGAGGACAGAATGACAGAAGATGACAGAATGACAGAAGAGGACAGAAGATGACAGAAGATGACATAAGATGACAGAATGACAGAAGAGGACAGAAGATGACAGAAGATGACAGAAGATGACAGAAGATGGCAGAAGATGACAGAAGAGGACAAAATATGACAAAAGATGACAGAAGATGACAGAATGACCGAAGATGACAGAAGTTGACAGAAAATGACAGAAGATGACAGAAGATGACAGAAGATGACAGAATGACAGAAGAGGACAGAATGACAGAAGATGACAGAATGACAGTAGATGACAGAATGACAGATGAGGACAGAAGATGACAGAAGATGACAGAAGATGAGAGAAGATGACAGAAGATGACAGAAGATGACAGAATGACAGAAGAGGATAGAAGATGACAGAAGATGACAGAATGACAGAAGAGGACAGAAGAGGACAGAAGATGACAGAAGATGACAGAAGATGACAGAATGACAGAAGAGGTCAGAAGATGACAGAAGATGACTGAAGATGACTGAAGATGACAGAAGATAACAGAGGATGACAGAATGACAGAAGAGGACAGATTGACAGAGGATGACAGAATGACAGAAGATGACAGAATGACGGAAGATGACAGAAGATGACAGAAGATGACAGAAGATGACAGAATGACAGAAGAGCACAGAAGAGGACAGAAGATGACAGAAGATGACAGAAGATGACAGATTGACAGAAGATGACAGGAGATGACAGAATGGCAGAAGATGACAGAAGAGGACAGAATGACTGAAGAGGACAGAATGACAGAAGATGACAGAACATGATAGAATGCCAGAAGAGGACAGAAGATGACAGAAGATGACAGAAGATGATAGAAGATGACAGAATGACAGAAGAGGACAGAAGATGACAGAAGATGACAGAAGATGACAGAAGATGACAGAATGACAGAGGAGGACAGAAAATGACAGAAGATGACAGAAGATGACAGAAGATGACAGAATGACAGAAGAGGACAGAAGATGACAGAAGATGACAGAAGATGACAGAAGATGACAGAATGACAGAAGAGGACAGAATGACAGAAGAGGTAAGAATGACAGAAGATGACAGAAGATGACAGAAGAGGACAGAATTACAGAAGAGGACAGAATGACAGAAGAGGACAGAATGACAGAAGAGGACAGAAGATGACAGAAGATGACAGAAAATGACAGAAGATGACAGAATGACAGAAGATGACAGAAGATGACAGAATATGTCAGAAGATGACAGAAGATGACAGAAGATGACAGAAGATGACAGAATGACAGAAGATGACAGAAGATGACAGAAGATGACAGAAGATGACAGAAGATGACAGAAGATGACAGAATGACAGAAGAGGACAGAAGATGACAGAAGATGACAGAAGATGACAGAAGATTACAGAATGACAGAAGAGGACAGAATGACAGAAGATGACAGAAGATGTCAGAAGGACAGAAGATGACAGAAGATGTCAGAAGGACAGAAGATGACAGAAAGACAGAAGATGACAGAACATGACAGAAGATGACAGAAGATGACAGAATGGCAGAAGATGACAGAAGATGACAGAATATGACAGAAGATGACAGAAGATGACAGAATGACAGAAGAGGACAGAATGACAGAAGAGGACAGAATATGACAGAAGATGACAGAAGATGACAGAATGACAGAAGATGACAGAAGATGACAGAAGATGACAGAATGACAGAAAATGACAGGAGAGGACAGAATATGACAGAAGAGGACAGAATGAAAGAAGATGACAGAAGATGACAGAAGAAGACAGAAGATGACAGAAGATGGCAGAAGATGACAGAACATGACAGAATATGACAGAAGATGACAGAAGATGACAGAGTATGACAGAAGATGTCAGAAGATGACCGAAGATGACAGAATGACAGAAGAGGACAGAATGACAGAAGATGACAGAATGACAGAAGAGGACAGAAGATGACAGAAGATGACAGAAGATGACAGAAGATGACAGAATGACAGAAGAGGACAGAAGATGACAGAAGATGACAGAATGACAGAAGATGACAGAAGATGACAGAAGATGACAGAAGATGCAAGAAGATGACAGAATGACCGAAGAGGACAGAATGACAGAAGAGGACAGAATGACAGAAGAGGACAGAATATGACAAAAGATGACAGAAGATGACAGAATGACAGAAGATGACAGAAGATGACAGAAAATGACAGAAGATGACAGAAGATGACAGAATGACAGAAGAGGACAGAATGACAGAAGATGACAGAATAACAGAAGATGACCGAATGAAAGATGAGGACAGAAGATGACAGAAGATGACAGAAGATGACAGAGGATGACAGAAGATGACAGAATGACAGAAGAGGAGAGAAGATGACAGAAGATGACTGAAGATGACAGAAGATGACAGAATCACAGAAGAGGACAGAAGAGGACAGAAGATGACAGAAGATGACAGAAGATGACAGAATGACAGAAGAGGTCAGAAGATGACAGAAGATGACAGAAGATGACAGAATGACAGAAGAGGACAGAATGACAGAAGAGGACAGAATGACAGAAGATGACAGAAGATGACAGAAGATGACAGAATGTCAGAAGATGACAGAAGATGACAGAAGATGACAGAATGACAGAAAATGACAGAAGAGGACAGAAGATGACAGAGGATGACAGAAGATGGCAGAAGATGACAGAAGATGACAGAATATGACAGAATGACAGAAGAGGACAGAATGACAGAAGATGACAGAATGACAGAAGAGGACAGAAGATGGCAGAAGATGACAGAAGAGGACAAAATATGACAAAAGATGACAGAAGATGACAGAATGACCGAAGATGACAGAAGATGACAGAAAATGACAGAAGATGACAGAAGATGACAGAAGGTGACAGAATGACAGAAGAGGACAGAATGACAGAAGATGACAGAATGACTGAAGATGACAGAATGACAGATGAGGACAGAAGATGACAGAAGATGACAGAAGATGACAGATGATGACAGAAGATGACAGAAGATGACAGAATGACAGAAGAGGACAGAAGATGACAGAAGATGACAGAAGATGACAGAATGACAGAAGAGGACAGAAGAGGACAGAAGATGACAGAAGATGACAGAAGATGACAGAAGATGACAGAATGACAGAAGAGGTCAGAAGATGACAGAAGATGACTGAAGATGACTGAAGATGACAGAAGATAACAGAGGATGACAGAATGACAGAAGAGGACAGAATGACAGAAGAGGAAAGAATGACAGGAGATGACAGAAGATGACAGAAGATGACAGAAGAAGACAGAATATGACTGAAGATGACAGAAGATGACAGAAGATGACAGAATATGACAGAAGATGACAGAAGATGACAGAATATGACAGAAGTTGACAGAATGACAGAAGAGGACAGAATGACAGAAGAGGACAAAATATGCCAGAAGATGACAGAATGACAGAAGAGGACAGAATGACAGAAGATGACAGAATGACAGAAGATGACAAAAGATGACAGAAGATGGCAGAAGATGACAGAAGATGACAGAATGACAGAAGAGGACAGAATGACAGAAGATGACAGAATGACAGAAGAGGACAGAATGACAGAAGATGATAGAAGATGACAGAAGATGATAGAATGACAGAAGAGGACAGAATGACAGAAGATGACAGAAGATGACAGAAGATGACAGAAGATGACAGAAGATGACAGAATGACAGAAGATGACAGAAGATGACAGAAGATGACAAAATGACAGAAGAGGACAGAATGACAGAAGATGACAGAATGACAGAAGAGGACAGAATGACAGAAGATGACAGAAGATGACAGAATGACAGAAGAGGACAGAATGACAGAAGATGACAGAATATGACAGAAGATGACAGAATATGACAGAAGATAACAGAAGATGACAGAAGATGACAGAAGATGATAGAATGACAGAAGAGGACAGAATGGCAGAAGATGACAGAAGATGACAGAAGATGACAGAATGACAGAAGAGGACAGAATGACAAAAGATGACAGAATGACAGAAGAGGACAGAAGATGACAGAAGATGACAGAAGATGACAGAAGGTGACAGAATGACAGAAGAGGACAGAATGACAGAAGATGACAGAAGATGACAGAAGAGGACAGAATGACAGAAGATGACAAAATGACAGAAGAGGACAGAATGACAGAAGATGACAGAAGATGACAGAAGATGACAGAATGACAGAAGAGGACAGAATGAGAGAAGATGACAGAAGAGGACAGAATGACAGAAGATGACAGAAGATGACAGAAGATGACAGAAGATGACAGAATGACAGAAGATGACAGAAGATGAAAGAAGATGACAAAATGACAGAAGAGGACAGAATGACAGAAGATGACAGATTGACAGAAGAGGACAGAATGAGAGAAGATGACAGAAGAGGACAGAATGACAGAAGATGACAGAAGATGACAGAATATGACAGAAGATAACAGAAGATGACAGAAGATGACAGAAGATGATAGAATGACAGAAGAGGACAGAATGGCAGAAGATGACAGAAGATGACAGAAGATGACAGAATGACAGAAGATGACAGAAGATGACCGAAGATGACAGGAGATGACAGAAAATGACAGAATGACAGAAGAGGACAGAATGACAGAAGATGACAGAAGATGACAGAAGATGACAGAATGACAGAAGATGACAGAATGACAGAAGATGACAGAATGACAGAAGAGGACAGAATGACAGAAGATGACAGAAGATGACAGAAGATGACAGAATGACAGAAGAGGACAGAATGACAAAAGATGACAGAATGACAGAAGAGGACAGAAGATGACAGAAGATGACAGAAGGTGACAGAATGACAGAAGAGGACAGAATGACAGAAGATGACAGAAGATGACAGAAGATGACAGAAGAGGACAGAATGATAGAAGATGACAAAATGACAGAAGAGGACAGAATGACAGAAGATGACAGAAGATGACAGAAGATGACAGAATGACAGAAGAGGACAGAATGAGAGAAGATGACAGAAGAGGACAGAATGACAGAAGATGAAAGAAGATGACAGAAGATGACAGAATGACAGAAGAGGACAGAATGACAGAAGATGACAGAAGATGACAGAAGAGGACAGAAGATGACAGAAGATGACAGAATGACAGAAGATGACAGAAGATGACAGAAGATGAGAGAAGATGACAGAAGTTGACAGAAGATGACAGAATGACAGAAGAGGACAGAATGACAGAAGATGACAGAAGATGACAGAATGACAGAAGAGGGCAGAAGGTGACAGAAGATGACAGAATGACAGAAGCGGACAGAACGACAGACGATGACCGAATGACAGAAGAGGACAGAAGATGACAGAAGAGGACAGAATGACAGAAGATGACAGAAGATGACAGAAGATGACAGAAGATGATAGAATGACAGAAGAGGACAGAATGACAGAAGATGACAGAAGATGACAGAAGATGACAGAATGACAGAAGAGGACAGAAGATGACAGAATGACAGAAGAGGGCAGAATGACAGAAGATGACAGAAGATGACAGAAGATGACAGATGACAGAATGACAGAAGAGGACAGAATGACAGAAGATGACAGAATGACAGAAGAGGACAGAATGACAGAAGATGACAAAAGATGACAGAAGATGGCAGAAGATGACAGAAGATGACAGAATGAAAGAAGAGGACAGAATGACAGAAGATGACAGAATGACAGAAGAGGACAGAATGACAGAGGATGATAGAAGATGACAGAAGATGACAGAATGACAGAAGAGGACAGAATGACAGAAGATGACAGAAGATGACAGAAGATGACAGAAGATGACAGAAGATGACAGAATATGACAGAAGATAACAGAAGATGACAGAAGATGACAGAAGATGATAGAATGACAGAAGAGGACAGAATGGCAGAAGATGACAGAAGATGACAGAAGATGACAGAATGACAGAAGATGACAGAAGATGACAGAATGACAGAAGAAGACAGAATGACAGAAGATGACAGAAGATGACAGAAGATGACAGAATGACAGAAGATGACAGAATGACAGAAGATGACAGAATGACAGAAGAGGACAGAATGACAGAAGATGACAGAAGATGACAGAAGATGACAGAATGACAGAAGAGGACAGAATGACAAAAGATGACAGAATGACAGAAGAGGACAGAAGATGACAGAAGATGACAGAAGATGATAGAAGATGACAGAAGGTGACAGAAGGACAGAAGAGGACAGAATGACAGAAGATGACAGAAGATGACAGAAGATGACAGAAGAGGACAGAATGACAGAAGATGACAAAATGACAGAAGAGGACAGAATGACAGAAGATGACAGAAGATGACAGAAGATGACAGAAGATGACAGAATGACAGAAGAGGACAGAATGAGAGAAGATGACAGAAGAGGACAGAATGACAGAAGATGACAGAAGATGACAGAAGATGACAGAAAATGACAGAAGATGACAGAAGATGAAAGAAGATGACAAAATGACAGAAGAGGACAGAATGACAGAAGATGACAGAATGACAGAAGAGGACAGAATGAGAGAAGATGACAGAAGAGGACAGAATGACAGAAGATGACAGTAGATGACAGAATATGACAGAAGATAACAGAAGATGACAGAAGATGACAGAAGATGATAGAATGACAGAAGAGGACAGAATGGCAGAAGATGACAGAAGATGACCGAAGATGACAGGAGATGACAGAAGATGACAGAATGACAGAAGAGGACAGAATGACAGAAGATGACAGAAGATGACAGAAGATGACAGAATGACAAAAGATGACAGAATGACAGAAGATGACAGAATGACAGAAGAGGACAGAATGACAGAAGATGACAGAAGATGACAGAAGATGACAGAATGACAGAAGAGGACAGAATGACAAAAGATGACAGAATGACAGAAGAGGACAGAAGATGACAGAAGATGACAGAAGATGACAGAAGGTGACAGAATGACAGAAGAGGACAGAATGACAGAAGATGACAGAAGATGACAGAAGAGGACAGAATGATAGAAGATGACAAAATGACAGAAGAGGACAGAATGACAGAAGATGACAGAAGATGACAGAAGATGACAGAAGATGACAGAATGACAGAAGAGGACAGAATGAGAGAAGATGACAGAAGAGGACAGAATGACAGAAGATGAAAGAAGATGACAGAAGATGACAGAATGACAGAAGAGGACAGAATGACAGAAGATGACAGAAGATGACAGAAGAGGACAGAAGATGACAGAAGATGACAGAATGACAGAAGATGACAGAAGATGACAGAAGATGAGAGAAGATGACAGAAGTTGACAGAAGATGACAGAATGACAGAAGAGGACAGAATGACAGAAGATGACAGAAGATGACAGAATGACAGAAGAGGGCAGAAGGTGACAGAAGATGACAGAATGACAGAAGCGGACAGAACGACAGACGATGACCGAATGACAGAAGAGGACAGAAGATGACAGAAGAGGACAGAATGACAGAAGATGACAGAAGATGACAGAAGATGACAGAAGATGATAGAATGACAGAAGAGGACAGAATGACAGAAGATGACAGAAGATGACAGAAGATGACAGAATGACAGAAGAGGACAGAAGATGACAGAATGACAGAAGAGGGCAGAATGACAGAAGATGACAGAAGATGACAGAAGATGACAGAATGACAGAAGAGGACAGAATGACAGAAGTTGACAGAATGACAGAAGAGGACAGAATGACAGAAGATGACAGAAGGTGACAGAAAATGACAGAAGACGACAGAATGACAGAAGAGGACAGAATGACAGAAGATGACAGAAGATGACAGAATGACAGAAGAGGATAGAAGATGAGAGAAGATGACAGAAGATGACAGATTGACAGAAGAGGACAGAATGACAGAAGATGACAGAATGACAGAAGAGGACAGAAGATGACAAAAGATGACAGAATGGCAGAAGATGACAGAAGATGACAGAAGAGGACAGAATGACAGAATTTGACAGAAGATGACAGAATGACAGAAGATGAAAGATGATGACAGGAGAGGACAGAAGATGACAGAAGATGACAGAATGATAGAAGAGGACAGAATGACAGAAGATGACAGAAGGTGACAGAAGAGGACAGAATGACAGAAGATGACAGAATGACAGATAAGGACAGAAGATGACAGAATGACAGAAGATGACAGAAGATGACAGAAGATGACAGAAGATGACAGAAGGTGACAGAAGATGACAGAAGATGAGAGAATGACAGAAGATGACAGAGGATGACAGAAGATGACAGAAGATGACAGAAGATGACAGAAGATGACAGAAGAGGACAGAATGACAGAAGATGACAGAGGATGACAGAAGATGACAGAAGATGACAGAAGAGGACAGAAGATGACAGAAGAGGACAGAATATGACAGAAGAGGACAGAATGACAGAAGATGAAAGAAGATGACAGAAGATGACAGAATATGACAGAAGATGACAGAAGATGACAGAAGATGACAGAATATGACAGAAGATGACAGAATGACAGAAGAGGACAGAATGACAGAAGAGGACAGAATACGACAGAAGGACAGAATGACAGAGGATGACAGAATGGCAGAAGATGACAGAATGACAGAAGATGACAGAAGATGATAGAAGATGACAGAATGACAGAAGAGCACAGAAGAGGACAGAAGATGACAGAAGATGTCAGAAGATGACAGAAGATGACAGATTGACAGAAGATGACAGGAGATGACAGAATGGCAGAAGATGACAGAAGAGGACAGAATGACTGAAGAGGACAGAATGACAGAAGATGACAGAACATGATAGAATGCCAGAGAGGACAGAAGATGACAGAAGATGACAGAAGATGACAGAAGATGACAGAAGATGATAGAAGATGACAGAACGACAGAAGAGGACAGAAGATGACAGAAGATGACAGAATGACAGAGGAGGACAGAAAATGACAGAAGATGACAGAAGATGACAGAAGATGACAGAAGATGACAGAATGACAGAAGAGGACAGAATGACAGAAGAGGACAGAATGACAGAAGATGACAGAAGAGGACAGAATTACAGAAGAGGACAGAATGACAGAAGAGGACAGAATGACAGAAGATGACAGAAGATGACAGAAGATGACAGAATGACAGAAGATGACAGAAGATGGCAGAATGACAGAAGATGACAGAAGATGACAGAAGATGACAGAATATGACAGAATATGACAGAAGATGACAGAAGATGACAGAATGACAGAAGAGGACAGAATGACAGAAGAGCACAGAATATGACAGAAGATGACAGAAGATGACAGAATGACAGAAGATGACAGAAGATGACAGAATATGATAGAAGATGACAGAAGATGACAGAAGATGACAGAAGATGACGGAATATGACGGAATATGAGAGAATGACAGAAGAGGACAGAATGACAGAAGAGGACAGAATATGACAGAAGATGACAGAAGATGACAGAATGACAAGATGACAGAAGATGACAGAACGACAGAAGATGACAGAAGATGGCAGAAGATGACAGAACATGACAGAATATGACAGAAGATGACAGAAGATGACAGAATATGACAGAAGATGTCAGAAGATGACAGAAGATGACAGAATGACAGAAGAGGACAGAATGACAGAAGATGACAGAATGACAGAAGAGGACAGAAGATGACAGAAGATAACAGAAGATGACAGAAGATGACAGAATGACAGAAGAGGACAGAAGATGACAGAAGATGACAGAAGATGACAGAAGATGACAGAAGATGACAGAATGACCGAAGAGGACAGAATGACAGAAGAGGACAGAATGACAGAAGAGGACAGAATATGACAAAAGATGACAGAAGATGACAGAATGACAGAAGATGACAGAAGATGGCAGAAAATGACAGAAGATGACAGAAGATGACAGAATGACAGAAGAGGACAGAATGACAGAAGATGACAGAATAACAGAAGATGACAGAATGACAGATGAGGACAGAAGATGACAGAAGATGACAGAAGATGACAGAATGACAGAAGAGGAGAGAAGATGACAGAAGATGACTGAAGATGACAGAAGATGACAGAATCACAGAAGAGGACAGAAGAGGACAGAAGATGACAGAAGATGACAGAAGATGACAGAATGACAGAAGAGGACAGAATGACAGAAGAGGACAGAATGACAGAAGATGACAGAAGATGACAGAAGATGACAGAATGACAGAAAATGACAGAAGAGGACAGAAGATGACAGAAGATGGCAGAAGATGACAGAAGATGACAGAATATGACAGAATGACAGAAGAGGACAGAATGACAGAAGATGACAGAATGACAGAAGAGGACAGAAGATGACAGAAGATGACATAAGATGACAGAATGACAGAAGAGGACAGAAGATGACAGAAGATGACAGATGATGGCAGAAGATGACAGAAGAGGACAAATATGACAAAAGATGACAGAAGATGACAGAATGACCGAAGATGACAGAAGATGACAGAAAATGACAGAAGATGACAGAAGATGACAGAAGATGACAGAATGATAGAAGAGGACAGAATGACAGAAGATGACAGAATGACAGAAGATGACAGAATGACAGATGAGGACAGAAGATGACAGAAGATGACAGAAGATGACAGAAGATGACAGAAGATGACAGAAGATGACAGAATGAAAGAAGAGGACAGAAGATGACAGAAGATGACTGAAGATGACAGAATGACAGAAGAGGACAGAAGAGGACAGAAGATGACAGAAGATGACAGAAGATGACAGAATGACAGAAGAGGTCAGAAGATGACAGAAGATGACTGAAGATGACTGAAGATGACAGAAGATAACAGAGGATGACAGAATGACAGAAGAGGACAGAATGACAGAGGATGACAGAATGACAGAAGATGACAGAATGACAGAAGATGACAGAAGATGACAGAAGATGACAGAAGATGACAGAATGACAGAAGAGCACAGAAGAGGACAGAAGATGACAGAAGATGACAGAAGATGACAGAAGATGACAGATTGACAGAAGATGACAGGAGATGACAGAATGGCAGAAGATGACAGAAGAGGACAGAATGACTGAAGAGGACAGAATGACAGAAGATGACAGAACATGATAGAATGCCAGAAGAGGACAGAAGATGACAGAAGATGACAGAAGATGACAGAAGATGATAGAAGATGACAGAATGACAGAAGAGGACAGAAGATGACAGAAGATGACAGAATGACAGAGGAGGACAGAAAATGACAGAAGATGACAGAAGATGACGGAAGATGACAGAATGACAGAAGAGGACAGAAGATGACAGAAGATGAGAGAAGATGACAGAAGATGACAGAATGACAGAAGATGACAGAAGATGACAGAAGATGAGAGAAGATGACAGAAGTTGACAGAAGATGACAGAATGACAGAAGAGGACAGAATGACAGAAGATGACAGAAGATGACAGAATGACAGAAGAGGGCAGAAGGTGACAGAAGATGACAGAATGACAGAAGCGGACAGAACGACAGACGATGACCGAATGACAGAAGAGGACAGAAGATGACAGAAGAGGACAGAATGACAGAAGATGACAGAAGATGACAGAAGATGATAGAATGACAGAAGAGGACAGGATGACAGAAGATGACAGAAGATGACAGAATGACAGAAGAGGACAGAAGATGACAGAATGACAGAAGAGGGCAGAATGACAGAAGATGACAGAAGATGACAGAAGATGACAGAAGATGACAGAATGACAGAAGAGGACAGAATGACAGAAGTTGACAGAATGACAGAAGAGGACAGAATGACAGAAGATGACAGAAGGTGACAGAAAATGACAGAAGACGACAGAATGACAGAAGAGGACAGAATGACAGAAGATGACAGAAGATGACAGAATGACAGAAGAGGATAGAAGATGAGAGAAGATGACAGAAGATGACAGATTGACAGAAGAGGACAGAATGACAGAAGATGACAGAATGACAGAAGAGGACAGAAGATGACAAAAGATGACAGAATGGCAGAAGATGACAGAAGATGACAGAAGAGGACAGAATGACAGAATTTGACAGAAGATGACAGAATGACAGAAGATGAAAGATGATGACAGGAGAGGACAGAATGACAGAAGATGACAGAATGACAGATAAGGACAGAAGATGACAGAATGACAGAAGATGACAGAAGATGACAGAAGATGACAGAAGATGACAGAAGGTGACAGAAGATGACAGAAGATGAGAGAATGACAGAATAGGACAGAAGATGACAGAAGATGACAGAATGACAGAAGATGACAGAGGATGACAGAAGATGACAGAAGATGACAGAAGATGACAGAAGAGGACAGAATGACAGAAGATGACAGAAGATGACAGAAGATGACAGAAGAGGACAGAAGATGACAGAAGAGGACAGAATATGACAGAAGAGGACAGAATGACAGAAGATGAAAGAAGATGACAGAAGATGACAGAATATGACAGAAGATGACAGAAGATGACAGAAGATGACAGAAGATGACAGAAGATGACAGAAGATGACAGAATGACAGAAGAGGACAGAATGACAGAAGAGGACAGAATACGACAGAAGGACAGAATGACAGAGGATGACAGAATGACAGAAGATGACAGAATGACAGAAGATGACAGAAGATGACAGAAGATGACAGAATGACAGAAGAGGACAGAAGATGACAGAAGATGACAGAAGATGACAGAAGATGACAGAATGACAGAAGAGGACAGAATGACAGAAGATGACAGAAGATGTCAGAAGATGACAGAAGATGACAGATTGACAGAAGATGACAGAACATGATAGAATGCCAGAGAGGACAGAAGATGACAGAAGATGACAGAAGATGACAGAAGATGACAGAAGATGATAGAAGATGACAGAACGACAGAAGAGGACAGAAGATGACAGAAGATGACAGAAGATGACAGAAGGACAGAGGAGGACAGAAAATGACAGAAGATGACAGAAGATGACAGAAGATGACAGAATGACAGAAGAGGACAGAATGACAGAAGAGGACAGAATGACAGAAGATGACAGAAGATGACAGAAGAGGACAGAATTACAGAAGAGGACAGAATGACAGAAGAGGACAGAATGACAGAAGATGACAGAAGATGACAGAAGATGACAGAATGACAGAAGATGACAGAAGATGGCAGAATGACAGAAGATGACAGAAGATGACAGAATATGACAGAATATGACAGAAGATGACAGAAGATGACAGAAGATGACAGAAGATGACAGAATGACAGAAGAGGACAGAATGACAGAAGAGCACAGAATATGACAGAAGATGACAGAAGGTGACAGAATGACAGAAGATGACAGAAGATGACAGAATATGATAGAAGATGACAGAAGATGACAGAAGATGACAGAAGATGACGGAATATGACGGAATATGAGAGAATGACAGAAGAGGACAGAATGACAGAAGAGGACAGAATATGACAGAAGATGACAGAAGATGACAGAATGACAAGATGACAGAAGATGACAGAATGACAGAAGATGACAGAAGATGGCAGAAAATGACAGAACATGACAGAATATGACAGAAGATGACAGAAGATGACAGAATATGACAGAAGATGTCAGAAGATGACAGAAGATGACAGAATGACAGAAGAGGACAGAATGACAGAAGATGACAGAATGACAGAAGAGGACAGAAGATGACAGAAGATAACAGAAGATGACAGAAGATGACAGAATGACAGAAGAGGACAGAAGATGACAGAAGATGACAGAAGATGACAGAAGATGACAGAAGATGACAGAATGACCGAAGAGTACAGAATGACAGAAGAGGACAGAATGACAGAAGAGGACAGAATATGACAAAAGATGACAGAAGATGACAGAATGACAGAAGATGACAGAAGATGACAGAAAATGACAGAAGATGACAGAAGATGACAGAATGACAGAAGAGGACAGAATGACAGAAGATGACAGAATAACAGAAGATGACAGAATGACAGATGAGGACAGAAGATGACAGAAGATGACAGAAGATGACAGAAGATGACAGAATGACAGAAGAGGAGAGAAGATGACAGAAGATGACTGAAGATGACAGAAGATGACAGAATCACAGAAGAGGACAGAAGAGGACAGAAGATGACAGAAGATGACAGAAGATGACAGAAGATGACAGAATGACAGAAAGGACAGAATGACAGAAGAGGACAGAATGACAGAAGATGACAGAAGATGACAGAAGATGACAGAATGACAGAAGATGACAGAAGATGACAGAAGATGACAGAATGACAGAAAATGACAGAAGAGGACAGAAGATGACAGAAGATGGCAGAAGATGACAGAAGATGACAGAATATGACAGAATGACAGAAGAGGACAGAATGACAGAAGATGACAGAATGACAGAAGAGGACAGAAGATGACAGAAGATGACATAAGATGACAGAATGACAGAAGAGGACAGAAGATGACAGAAGATGACAGATGATGGCTGAAGATGACAGAAGAGGACAAATATGACAAAAGATGACAGAAGATGACAGAATGACCGAAGATGACAGAAGATGACAGAAAATGACAGAAGATGACAGAAGATGACAGAAGATGACAGAATGACAGAAGAGGACAGAATGACAGAAGATGACAGAATGACAGAAGATGACAGAATGACAGATGAGGACAGAAGATGACAGAAGATGACAGAAGATGAGAGAAGATGACAGAAGATGACAGAAGATGACAGAATGAAAGAAGAGGACAGAAGATGACAGAAGATGACAGAAGATGACTGAAGATGACAGAATGACAGAAGAGGACAGAAGAGGGCAGAAGATGACAGAAGATGACAGAAGATGACAGAATGACAGAAGAGGTCAGAAGATGACAGAAGATGACTGAAGATGACTGAAGATGACAGAAGATAACAGAGGATGACAGAATGACAGAAGAGGACAGAATGACAGAGGATGACAGAATGACAGAAGATGACAGAATGACAGAAGATGACAGAAGATGACAGAAGGTGACAGAATGACAGAAGAGCACAGAAGAGGACAGAAGATGACAGAAGATGACAGAAGATGACAGAAGATGACAGATTGACAGAAGATGACAGGAGATGACAGAATGGCAGAAGATGACAGAAGAGGACAGAATGACTGAAGAGGACAGAATGACAGAAGATGACAGAACATGATAGAATGCCAGAAGAGGACAGAAGATGACAGAAGATGACAGAAGATGACAGAAGATGATAGAAGATGACAGAATGACAGAAGAGGACAGAAGATGACAGAAGATGACAGAAGATGACAGAATGACAGAGGAGGACAGAAAATGACAGAAGATGACAGAAGATGACGGAAGATGACAGAATGACAGAAGAGGACAGAAGATGACAGAAGATGACAGAAGATGACAGAAGATGACAGAATGACAGAAGAGGACAGAATGACAGAAGAGGTAAGAATGACAGAAGATGACAGAAGATGACAGAAGAGGACAGAATTACAGAAGAGGACAGAATGACAGAAGAGGACAGAATGACAGAAGATGACAGAAGATGACAGAATGACAGAAGAGGACAGAAGATGACAGAAGATGACAGAAAATGACAGAAGATGACAGAATGACAGAAGATGACAGAAGATGACAGAATATGTCAGAATATGACAGAAGATGACAGAAGATGACAGAATGACAGAAGATGACAGAAGATGACAGAAGATGACAGAAGATGACAGAAGATGACAGAATGACAGAAGAGGACAGAAGATGACAGAAGATGACAGAAGATGACAGAAGATGACAGAATGACAGAAGAGGACAGAATGACAGAAGAGGACAGAATATGATAGAGGATGACAGAAGATGATGGAATGACAGAAGATGACAGAAGATGTCAGAAGGACAGAAGATGACAGAATGACAGAAGATGACAGAACATGACAGAAGATGACAGAAGATGACAGAATGGCAGAAGATGACAGAAGATGACAGAATATGACAGAAGATGACAGAAGATGACAGAATGACAGAAGAGGACAGAATGACAGAAGAGGACAGAATATGACAGAAGATGACAGAAGATGACAGAATGACAGAAGATGACAGAAGATGACAGAAGATGACAGAATGACAGAAAATGACAGGAGAGGACAGAATATGACAGAAGAGGACAGAATGAAAGAAGATGACAGAAGATGACAGAAGAAGACAGAAGATGACAGAAGATGGCAGAAGATGACAGAACATGACAGAATATGACAGAAGATGACAGAAGATGACAGAGTATGACAGAAGATGTCAGAAGATGACAGAAGATGACAGAATGACAGAAGAGGACAGAATGACAGAAGATGACAGAGTGACAGAAGAGGACAGAAGATGACAGAAGATGACAGAAGATGACAGAAGATGACAGAAGATGACAGAAGATGACAGAATGACAGAAGATGACAGAAGATGACAGAAGATGACAGAATGACAGAAAATGACAGAAGAGGACAGAAGATGACAGAAGATGGCAGAAGATGACAGAAGATGACAGAATATGACAGAATGACAGAAGAGGACAGAATGACAGAAGATGACAGAATGACAGAAGAGGACAGAAGATGACAGAAGATGACATAAGATGACAGAATGACAGAAGAGGACAGAAGATGACAGAAGATGACAGATGATGGCTGAAGATGACAGAAGAGGACAAATATGACAAAAGATGACAGAAGATGACAGAATGACCGAAGATGACAGAAGATGACAGAAAATGACAGAAGATGACAGAAGATGACAGAAGATGACAGAATGACAGAAGAGGACAGAATGACAGAAGATGACAGAATGACAGAAGATGACAGAATGACAGATGAGGACAGAAGATGACAGAAGATGACAGAAGATGAGAGAAGATGACAGAAGATGACAGAAGATGACAGAATGAAAGAAGAGGACAGAAGATGACAGAAGATGACAGAAGATGACTGAAGATGACAGAATGACAGAAGAGGACAGAAGAGGACAGAAGATGACAGAAGATGACAGAAGATGACAGAATGACAGAAGAGGTCAGAAGATGACAGAAGATGACTGAAGATGACTGAAGATGACAGAAGATAACAGAGGATGACAGAATGACAGAAGAGGACAGTATGACAGAGGATGACAGAATGACAGAAGATGACAGAATGACAGAAGATGACAGAAGATGACAGAAGATGACAGAATGACAGAAGAGCACAGAAGAGGACAGAAGATGACAGAAGATGACAGAAGATGACAGAAGATGACAGATTGACAGAAGATGACAGGAGATGACAGAATGGCAGAAGATGACAGAAGAGGACAGAATGACTGAAGAGGACAGAATGACAGAAGATGACAGAACATGATAGAATGCCAGAAGAGGACAGAAGATGACAGAAGATGACAGAAGATGACAGAAGATGATAGAAGATGACAGAATGACAG
Organism: Somniosus microcephalus; assembly: GCF_052327205.1. Classification (NCBI taxonomy): domain Eukaryota; kingdom Metazoa; phylum Chordata; class Chondrichthyes; order Squaliformes; family Somniosidae; genus Somniosus; species Somniosus microcephalus. Next base: position 2,095,217 of record NW_028225190.1, on the reverse strand, counting down.
AAGAGGACAGAAGATGACAGAAGATGACAGAAGATGACAGAATGACAGAGGAGGACAGAAAATGACAGAAGATGACAGAAGATGACGGAAGATGACAGAATGACAGAAGAGGACAGAAGATGACAGAAGATGACAGAAGATGACAGAAGATGACAGAATGACAGAAGAGGACAGAATGACAGAAGAGGTAAGAATGACAGAAGATGACAGAAGATGACAGAAGAGGACAGAATTACAGAAGAGGACAGAATGACAGAAGAGGACAGAATGACAGAAGATGACAGAAGATGACAGAATGACAGAAGAGGACAGAAGATGACAGAAGATGACAGAAAATGACAGAAGATGACAGAATGACAGAAGATGACAGAAGATGACAGAATATGTCAGAATATGACAGAAGCTGACAGAAGATGACAGAAGATGACAGAATGACAGAAGATGACAGAAGATGACAGAAGATGACAGAAGATGACAGAAGATGACAGAATGACAGAAGAGGACAGAAGATGACAGAAGATGACAGAAGATGACAGAAGATGACAGAATGACAGAAGAGGACAGAATGACAGAAGAGGACAGAATATGATAGAGGATGACAGAAGATGATGGAATGACAGAAGATGACAGAAGAAGTCAGAAGGACAGAAGATGACAGAATGACAGAAGATGACAGAACATGACAGAAGATGACAGAAGATGACAGAATGGCAGAAGATGACAGAAGATGACAGAATATGACAGAAGATGACAGAAGATGACAGAATGACAGAAGAGGACAGAATGACAGAAGAGCACAGAATATGACAGAAGATGACAGAAGATGACAGAATGACAGAAGATGACAGAAGATGACAGAAGATGACAGAATGACAGAAAATGACAGGAGAGGACAGAATATGACAGAAGAGGACAGAATGAAAGAAGATGACAGAAGATGACAGAAGAAGACAGAAGATGACAGAAGATGGCAGAAGATGACAGAACATGACAGAATATGACAGAAGATGACAGAAGATGACAGAGTATGACAGAAGATGTCAGAAGATGACAGAAGATGACAGAATGACAGAAGAGGACAGAATGACAGAAGATGACAGAATGACAGAAGAGGACAGAAGATGACAGAAGATGACAGAATGACAGAAGATGACAGAAGATGACAGAAGATGACAGAATGACCGAAGAGGACAGAATGACAGAAGAGGACAGAATGACAGAAGAGGACAGAATATGACAAAAGATGACAGAAGATGACAGAATGACAGAAGATGACAGAAGATGACAGAAAATGACAGAAGATGACAGAAGATGACAGAATGACAGAAGAGGACAGAATGACAGAAGATGACAGAATAACAGAAGATGACAGAATGACAGATGAGGACAGAAGATGACAGAAGATGACAGAAGATGACAGAGGATGACAGAAGATGACAGAATGACAGAAGAGGAGAGAAGATGACAGAAGATGACTGAAGATGACAGAAGATGACAGAATCACAGAAGAGGACAGAAGATGACAGAAGATGACAGAAGATGACAGAATGACAGAAGAGGTCAGAAGATGACAGAAGATGACAGAAGATGACAGAAGATGACAGAATGACAGAAGAGGACAGAATGACAGAAGATGACAGAATGACTGAAGATGACAGAATGACAGATGAGGACAGAAGATGACAGAAGAGGACAGAATGACAGAAGATGACAGAATGACTGAAGATGACAGAATGACAGAAGATGACAGAAGATGACAGAAGATGACAGAATGACAGAAGATGACAGAAGATGACAGAAGATGACAGAATGACAGTAAATGACAGAAGAGGACAGAAGATGACAGAGGATGACAGAAGATGACAGAATGACAGAAGAGGACAGAAGATGACAGAAGATGACAGAATATGACAGAATGACAGAAGAGGACAGAATGACAGAATATGACAGAATGACAGAAGAGGACAGAAGATGACAGAAGATGACAGAAGATGACAGAATGACAGAAGAGGACAGAAGATGACAGAAGATGACAGAAGATGGCAGAAGATGACAGAAGAGGACAAAATATGACAAAAGATGACAGAAGATGACAGAATGACCGAAGATGACAGAAGATGACAGAAAATGACAGAAGATGACAGAAGATGACAGAAGATGACAGAATGACAGAAGAGGACAGAATGACAGAAGATGACAGAATGACTGAAGATGACAGAATGACAGATGAGGACAGAAGATGGCAGAAGATGACAGAAGATGAGAGAAGATGACAGAAGATGACAGAATGACAGAAGAGGACAGAAGATGACAGAAGATGACAGAAGATGACAGAATGACAGAAGAGGACAGAAGAGGACAGAAGATGACAGAAGATGACAGAAGATGACAGAAGATGACAGAATGACAGAAGAGGTCAGAAGATGACAGAAGATGACTGAAGATGACTGAAGATGACAGAAGATAACAGAGGATGACAGAATGACAGAAGAGGACAGAATGACAGAAGAGGAAAGAATGACAGGAGATGACAGAAGATGACAGAAGATGAGAGAAGAAGACAGAATATGACAGAAGATGACAGAATATGACAGAAGATGACAGAAGATGACAGAATATGACAGAAGTTGACAGAATGACAGAAGAGGACAGAATGACAGAAGAGGACAAAATATGCCAGAAGATGACAGAATGACAGAAGAGGACAGAATGACAGAAGATGACAGAATGACAAGATGACAAAAGATGACAGAAGATGGCAGAAGATGACAGAAGATGACAGAATGACAGAAGAGGACAGAATGACAGAAGATGACAGAATGACAGAAGAGGACAGAATGACATTTGATGATAGAAGATGACAGAAGATGACAGAATGACAGAAGAGGACAGAATGACAGAAGATGACAGAAGATGACAGAAGATGACAGAAGATGACAGAAGATGACAGAATGACAGAAGATGACAGAAGATGACAGAAGATGACAAAATGACAGAAGAGGACAGAATGACAGAAGATGACAGAATGACAGAAGAGGGCAGAAGATGACAGAAGACGACAGAATGACAGAAGAGGACAGAATGACAGAAGATGACAGAATGACAGAAGAGGACAGAATGACAGAAGATGACAGAAGATGACAGAAGATGACAGAAGATGACAGAATGACAGAAGATGACAGAAGATGACAGAAGATGACAAAATGACAGAAGAGGACAGAATGACAGAAGATGACAGAATTACAGAAGAGGACAGAATGACAGAAGATGACAGAAGATGACAGAATGACAGAAGAGGACAGAATGACAGAAGATGACAGAATATGACAGAAGATGACAGAATATAACAGAAGATAACAGAAGATGACAGAAGATGACAGAAGATGATAGAATGACAGAAGAGGACAGAATGGCAGAAGATGACAGAAGATGACAGAATGACAGAAGATGACAGAAGATGACCGAAGATGACAGGAGATGACAGAAGATGACAGAATGACAGAAGAGGACAGAATGACAGAAGATGACAGAAGATGACAGAAGATGTCAGAAGGACAGAAGATGACAGAATGACAGAAGATGACAGAACATGACAGAAGATGACAGAAGATGACAGAATGGCAGAAGATGACAGAAGATGACAGAATATGACAGAAGATGACAGAAGATAACAGAATGACAGAAGAGGACAGAATGACAGAAGAGGACAGAATATGACAGAAGATGACAGAAGATGACAGAATGACAGAAGATGACAGAAGATGACAGAATGACAGAAAATGACAGGAGAGGACAGAATATGACAGAAGAGGACAGAATGAAAGAAGATGATAGAAGATGACAGAAGATGGCAGAAGATGACAGAACATGACAGAATATGACAGAAGATGACAGAAGATGACAGAGTATGACAGAAGATGTCAGAAGATGACAGAAGATGACAGAATGACAGAAGAGGACAGAATGACAGAAGATGACAGAATGACAGAAGAGGACAGAAGATGACAGAAGATGACAGAAGATGACAGAATGACAGAAGAGGACAGAAGATGACAGAAGATGACAGAATGACAGAAGATGACAGAAGATGACAGAAGATGACAGAATGACCGAAGAGGACAGAATGACAGAAGAGGACCGAATGACAGAAGAGGACAGAATATGACAAAAGATGACAGAAGATGACAGAATGACAGAAGATGACAGAAGCTGACAGAAAATGACAGAAGATGACAGAAGATGACAGAATGACAGAAGAGGACAGAATGACAGAAGATGACAGAATAACAGAAGATGACAGAATGACAGATGAGGACAGAAGATGACAGAAGATGACAGAAGATGACAGAGGATGACAGAAGATGACAGATTGACAGAAGAGGAGAGAAGATGACAGAAGATGATTGAAGATGACAGAAGATGACAGAATCACAGAAGAGGACAGAAGAGGACAGAAGATGACAGAAGATGACAGAAGATGACAGAATGACAGAAGAGGTCAGAAGATGACAGAAGATGACAGAAGATGACAGAAGATGACAGAATGACAGAAGAGGACAGAATGACAGAAGAGGACAGAATGACAGAAGATGACAGAAGATGACAGAAGATGACAGAATGACAGAAGATGACAGAAGATGACAGAAGATGACAGAATGACAGAAAATGACAGAAGAGGACAGAAGATGACAGAGGATGACAGAAGATGGCAGAAGATGACAGAAGATGAAAGAATATGACAGAATGACAGAAGAGGACAGAATGACAGAAGATGACAGAATGACAGAAGAGGACAGAAGATGACAGAAGATGACAGAAGATGACAGAATGACAGAAGAGGACAGAAGATGACAGAAGATGACAGAAGATGGCAGAAGATGACAGAAGAGGACAAAATATGACAAAAGATGACAGAAGATGACAGAATGACCGAAGATGACAGAAGATGACAGAAAATGACAGAAGATGACAGAAGATGACAGAAGATGACAGAATGACAGAAGAGGACAGAATGACAGAAGATGACAGAATGACTGAAGATGACAGAATGACAGATGAGGACAGAAGATGACAGAAGATGACAGAAGATGAGAGAAGATGACAGAAGATGACAGAAGATGACAGAATGACAGAAGAGGACAGAAGATGACAGAAGATGACAGAAGATGACAGAATGACAGAAGAGGACAGAAGAGGACAGAAGATGACAGAAGATGACAGAAGATGACAGAAGATGACAGAATGACAGAAGAGGTCAGAAGATGACAGAAGATGACTGAAGATGACTGAAGATGACAGAAGATAACAGAGGATGACAGAATGACAGAAGAGGACAGAATGACAGAAGAGGAAAGAATGACAGGAGATGACAGAAGATGACAGAAGATGACAGAAGAAGACAGAATATGACAGAAGATGACAGAAGATGACAGAATATGACAGAAGATGACAGAATATGACAGAAGTTGACAGAATGACAGAAGAGGACAGAATGACAGAAGAGGACAAAATATGCCAGAAGATGACAGAATGACAGAAGAGGACAGAATGACAGAAGATGACAGAATGACAGAAGATGACAAAAGATGACAGAAGATGGCAGAAGATGACAGAAGATGACAGAATGACAGAAGAGGACAGAATGACAGAAGATGACAGAATGACAGAAGAGGACAGAATGACAGAAGATGATAGAAGATGACAGAAGATGACAGAATGACAGAAGAGGACAGAATGACAGAAGATGACAGAAGATGACAGAAGATGACAGAAGATGACAGAAGGACAGAAGATGACAGAAGATGACAAAATGACAGAAGAGGACAGAATGACAGAAGATGACAGAATGACAGAAGAGGACAGAATGACAGAAGATGACAGAAGATGACAGAATGACAGAAGAGGACAGAATGACAGAAGATGACAGAATATGACAGAAGATGACAGAATATAACAGAAGATAACAGAAGATGACAGAAGATGACAGAAGATGATAGAATGACAGAAGAGGACAGAATGGCAGAAGATGACAGAAGATGACAGAAGATGACAGAATGACAGAAGATGACAGAAGATGACCGAAGATGACAGGAGATGACAGAAGATGACAGAATGACAGAAGAGGACAGAATGACAGAAGATGACAGAAGATGACAGAAGATGACAGAATGACAGAAGAGGACAGAAGATGACAGAAGATGACAGAAGATGACAGAAGATGACAGAAGGTGACAGAATGACAGAAGAGGACAGAATGACAGAAGATGACAGAAGATGACAGAAGATGACAGAAGAGGACAGAATGACAGAAGATGACAAAATGACAGAAGAGGACAGAATGACAGAAGATGACAGAAGATGACAGAAGATGACAGAAGATGACAGAATGACAGAAGAGGACAGAATGAGCGAAGATGACAGAAGAGGACAGAATGACAGAAGATGAAAGAAGATGACAGAAGATGACAGAATGACAGAAGAGGACAGAATGACAGAAGATGACAGAAGATGACAGAAGAGGACAGAAGATGACAGAAGATGACAGAATGACAGAAGATGACAGAAGATGACAGAAGATGAGAGAAGATGACAGAAGTTGACAGAAGATGACAGAATGACAGAAGAGGACAGAATGACAGAAGATGACAGAAGATGACAGAATGACAGAAGAGGGCAGAAGGTGACAGAAGATGACAGAATGACAGAAGCGGACAGAATGACAGACGATGACCGAATGACAGAAGAGGACAGAAGATGACAGAAGAGGACAGAATGAGAGAAGATGACAGAAGATGACAGAAGATGACAGAAGATGATAGAATGACAGAAGAGGACAGAATGACAGAAGATGACAGAAGATGACAGAATGACAGAAGAGGACAGAAGATGACAGAATGACAGAAGAGGGCAGAATGACAGAAGATGACAGAAGATGACAGAAGATGACAGAAGATGACAGAATGAAAGAAGAGGACAGAATGACAGAAGATGACAGAATGACAGAAGAGGACAGAATGACAGAAGATGACAGAAGGTGACAGAAGATGACAGAAGATGACAGAATGACAGAAGAGGACAGAATGACAGAAGATGACAGAAGATGACAGAATGACAGAAGAGGATAGAAGATGACAGAAGATGACAGAAGATGACAGATTGACAGAAGAGGACAGAATGACAGAAGATGACAGAATGACAGAAGAGGACAGAAGATGACAAAAGATGACAGAATGGCAGAAGATGAAAGAAGATGACAGAAGAGGACAGAATGACAGAATTTGACAGAAGATGACAGAATGACAGAAGATGACAGATGATGACAGGAGAGGACAGAAGATGACAGAAGATGACAGAATGATAGAAGAGGACAGAATGACAGAAGATGACAGAATGAAAGATAAGGACAGAAGATGACAGAATGACAGAAGATGACAGAAGATGACAGAAGATGACAGAAGGTGACAGAAGATGACAGAAGATGAGAGAATGACAGAATAGGACAGAAGATGACAGAAGATGACAGAATGACAGAAGATGACAGAGGATGACAGAAGAGGACAGAATGACAGAAGATGACAGAGGATGACAGAAGATGACACAAGATGACAGAAGATGACAGAAGAGGACAGAAGATGACAGAAGAGGACAGAATATGACAGAAGAGGACAGAATGACAGAAGATGAAAGAAGATGACAGAAGATGACAGAATATGACAGAAGATGACAGAAGATGACAGAATGACAGAGGAGGACAGAAAATGACAGAAGATGACAGAAGATGACAGAAGATGACAGAATGACAGAAGAGGACAGAAGATGACAGAAGATGACAGAAGATGACAGAATGACAGAAGAGGACAGAATGACAGAAGAGGTAAGAATGACAGAAGATGACAGAAGATGACAGAAGAGGACAGAATGACAGAAGAGGACAGAATGACAGAAGAGGTAAGAATGACAGAAGATGACAGAAGATGACAGAAGAGGACAGAATGACAGAAGATGACAGAAGATGACAAAATGACAGAAGAGGACAGAAGATGACAGAAGATGACAGAAAATGACAGAAGATGACAGAATGACAGAAGATGACAGAAGATGACAGAATATGTCAGAATATGACAGAAGATGACAGAAGATGACAGAATGACAGAAGATGACAGAAGATGACAGAAGATGACAGAAGATGACAGAATGACAGAAGAGGACAGAAGATGACAGAAGATGACAGAAGATGACAGAAGATGACAGAATGACAGAAGAGGACAGAATGACAGAAGAGGACAGAATATGATAGAGGATGACAGAAGATGACGGAATGACAGAAGATGACAGAAGATGTCAGAAGGACAGAAGATGACCGAATGACAGAAGATGACAGAACATGACAGAAGATGACAGAAGATGACAGAATGGCAGAAGATGACAGAAGATGACAGAAGATGACAGAATGACAGAAGAGGACAGAATGACAGAAGAGGACAGAATATGACAGAAGATGACAGATGACAGAATGACAGAAGATGACAGAAGATGACAGAAGATGACAGAATGACAGAAAATGACAGAATGACAGAAGAGGACAGAATGACAGAAGATGACACAAGATGACACAAGATGACAGGATGACAGAAGAGGACAGAATGACAGAAGATGACAGAATGACAGAAGATGACAGAAGATGACAGAAGATGACAGAATGACAGACGAGGACAGAAGATGACAGAAGATGGCAGAAGATGACAGAAGATGACAGAATGACAGAAGAGGACAGAACGACAGAAGATGATAGAAGATGACAGAAGATGACAGAATGACAGAAGAGGACAGAATGACAGAAGATGACAGAAGATGACAGAATGACAGAAGATGACAGAAGATGACAGAAGAAGACAAAATGACAGAAGAGGACAGAATGACAGAAGATGACAGAATGACAGAAGAGGACAGAATGACAGAAGATGACAGAAGATGACAGAATGACAGAAGAGGACAGAATGACAGAAGATGAAAGAAGATGACAGAAGATGGCAGAAGATGACAGAATGACAGAAGATGACAGAAGATGACAGAAGATGACAAAATGACAGAAGAGGACAGAATGACAGAAGATGACAGAGTGACAGAAGAGGACAGAATGACAGAAGATGACAGAAGATGACAGAAGATGACAGAATGACAGAAGAGGACAGAATGACAGAAGATGACAGAATATGACAGAAGATGACAGAAGATGACAGAATGACAGAAGAGGACAGAATGACAGAAGATGACAGAAGATGACAGAAGATGACAGAATGACAGAAGATGACAGAAGATGACGGAAGATGACAGAAGATGACAGAAGATGACAGAATGACAGAAGAGGACAGAATGACAGAAGGTGACAGAAGATGACAGAAGATGACAGAAGATGACAGTTGATGACAGAAGATGACAGAATGACAGAAGATGTCAGAATGACAGATGATGACAGAATGACAGAAGCGGACAGAAGATGACAGAAGATGACAGAAGATGACAGAAGATGACAGAAGGTGACAGAATGACTGAAGAGGTCAGAATGACAGAAGATGACAGAAGAGGACAGAATGACAGAAGATGACAGAATGACAGAAGAGGACAGAGTGACAGAAGATGACAGAAGATGACAGAAGATGACAGAAGATGACAGAATGACAGAAGATGACAGAAGATGACAGAGTATGACAGAAGATGACAGAAGATGACAGAAGATGACAGAAGATGACAGAATGACAGAAGAGGACAGAAGATGACAGAAGATGACAGAAGATGACAGAAGATGACAGAAGATGACAGAAGATGACAGAATGACAGAAGATGTCAGAATGACAGATGATGACAGAATGACAGAAGCGGACAGAAGATGACAGAAGAGGACAGAATGACAGAAGATGACAGAATGACAGAAGAGGACAGAAGATGACAGAAGATGACATAAGATGACAGAATGACAGAAGAGGACAGAAGATGACAGAAGATGACAGATGATGGCTGAAGATGACAGAAGAGGACAAATATGACAAAAGATGACAGAAGATGACAGAATGACCGAAGATGACAGAAGATGACAGAAAATGACAGAAGATGACAGAAGATGACAGAAGATGACAGAATGACAGAAGAGGACAGAATGACAGAAGATGACAGAATGACAGAAGATGACAGAATGACAGATGAGGACAGAAGATGACAGAAGATGACAGAAGATGAGAGAAGATGACAGAAGATGACAGAAGATGACAGAATGAAAGAAGAGGACAGAAGATGACAGAAGATGACAGAAGATGACTGAAGATGACAGAATGACAGAAGAGGACAGAAGAGGACAGAAGATGACAGAAGATGACAGAAGATGACAGAATGACAGAAGAGGTCAGAAGATGACAGAAGATGACTGAAGATGACTGAAGATGACAGAAGATAACAGAGGATGACAGAATGACAGAAGAGGACAGAATGACAGAGGATGACAGAATGACAGAAGATGACAGAATGACAGAAGATGACAGAAGATGACAGAAGATGACAGAATGACAGAAGAGCACAGAAGAGGACAGAAGATGACAGAAGATGACAGAAGATGACAGATTGACAGAAGATGACAGGAGATGACAGAATGGCAGAAGATGACAGAAGAGGACAGAATGACTGAAGAGGACAGAATGACAGAAGATGACAGAACATGATAGAATGCCAGAAGAGGACAGAAGATGACAGAAGATGACAGAAGATGACAGAAGATGATAGAAGATGACAGAATGACAGAAGAGGACAGAAGATGACAGAAGATGACAGAAGATGACAGAATGACAGAGGAGGACAGAAAATGACAGAAGATGACAGAAGATGACGGAAGATGACAGAATGACAGAAGAGGACAGAAGATGACAGAAGATGACAGAAGATGACAGAAGATGACAGAATGACAGAAGAGGACAGAATGACAGAAGAGGTAAGAATGACAGAAGATGACAGAAGATGACAGAAGAGGACAGAATTACAGAAGAGGACAGAATGACAGAAGAGGACAGAATGACAGAAGATGACAGAAGATGACAGAATGACAGAAGAGGACAGAAGATGACAGAAGATGACAGAAAATGACAGAAGATGACAGAATGACAGAAGATGACAGAAGATGACAGAATATGTCAGAATATGACAGAAGATGACAGAAGATGACAGAAGATGACAGAATGACAGAAGATGACAGAAGATGACAGAAGATGACAGAAGATGACAGAAGATGACAGAATGACAGAAGAGGACAGAAGATGACAGAAGATGACAGAAGATGACAGAAGATGACAGAATGACAGAAGAGGACAGAATGACAGAAGAGGACAGAATATGATAGAGGATGACAGAAGATGATGGAATGACAGAAGATGACAGAAGAAGTCAGAAGGACAGAAGATGAAATAATGACAGAAGATGACAGAACATGACAGAAGATGACAGAAGATGACAGAATGGCAGAAGATGACAGAAGATGACAGAATATGACAGAAGATGACAGAAGATGACAGAATGACAGAAGAGGACAGAATGACAGAAGAGGACAGAATATGACAGAAGATGACAGAAGATGACAGAATGACAGAAGATGACAGAAGATGACAGAAGATGACAGAATGACAGAAAATGACAGGAGAGGACAGAATATGACAGAAGAGGACAGAATGAAAGAAGATGACAGAAGATGACAGAAGAAGACAGAAGATGACAGAAGATGGCAGAAGATGACAGAACATGACAGAATATGACAGAAGATGACAGAAGATGACAGAGTATGACAGAAGATGACAGAGTATGACAGAAGATGTCAGAAGATGACAGAAGATGACAGAATGACAGAAGAGGACAGAATGACAGAAGATGACAGAATGACAGAAGATGACAGAAGATGACAGAAGATGACAGAAGATGACAGAAGATGACAGAAGATGACAGAATGACAGAAGAGGACAGAAGATGACAGAAGATGACAGAATGACAGAAGATGACAGAAGATGACAGAAGATGACAGAATGACCGAAGAGGACAGAATGACAGAAGAGGACAGAATGACAGAAGAGGACAGAATATGACAAAAGATGACAGAAGATGACAGAATGACAGAAGATGACAGAAGATGACAGAAAATGACAGAAGATGACAGAAGATGACAGAATGACAGAAGAGGACAGAATGACAGAAGATGACAGAATAACAGAAGATGACAGAATGACAGATGAGGACAGAAGATGACAGAAGATGACAGAAGATGACAGAGGATGACAGAAGATGACAGAATGACAGAAGAGGAGAGAAGATGACAGAAGATGACTGAAGATGACAGAAGATGACAGAATCACAGAAGAGGACAGAAGATGACAGAAGATGACAGAAGATGACAGAATGACAGAAGAGGTCAGAAGATGACAGAAGATGACAGAAGATGACAGAAGATGACAGAATGACAGAAGAGGACAGAATGACAGAAGATGACAGAATGACTGAAGATGACAGAATGACAGATGAGGACAGAAGATGACAGAAGAGGACAGAATGACAGAAGATGACAGAATGACTGAAGATGACAGAATGACAGAAGATGACAGAAGATGACAGAAGATGACAGAATGACAGAAGATGACAGAAGATGACAGAAGATGACAGAATGACAGTAAATGACAGAAGAGGACAGAAGATGACAGAGGATGACAGAAGATGACAGAATGACAGAAGAGGACAGAAGATGACAGAAGATGACAGAATATGACAGAATGACAGAAGAGGACAGAATGACAGAAGATGACAGAATGACAGAAGAGGACAGAAGATGACAGAAGATGACAGAAGATGACAGAATGACAGAAGAGGACAGAAGATGACAGAAGATGACAGAAGATGGCAGAAGATGACAGAAGAGGACAAAATATGACAAAAGATGACAGAAGATGACAGAATGACCGAAGATGACAGAAGATGACAGAAAATGACAGAAGATGACAGAAGATGACAGAAGATGACAGAATGACAGAAGAGGACAGAATGACAGAAGATGACAGAATGACTGAAGATGACAGAATGACAGATGAGGACAGAAGATGGCAGAAGATGACAGAAGATGAGAGAAGATGACAGAAGATGACAGAATGACAGAAGAGGACAGAAGATGACAGAAGATGACAGAAGATGACAGAATGACAGAAGAGGACAGAAGAGGACAGAAGATGACAGAAGATGACAGAAGATGACAGAATGACAGAAGAGGTCAGAAGATGACAGAAGATGACTGAAGATGACAGAAGATAACAGAGGATGACAGAATGACAGAAGAGGACAGAATGACAGAAGAGGAAAGAATGACAGGAGATGACAGAAGATGACAGAAGATGAGAGAAGAAGACAGAATATGACAGAAGATGACAGAATATGACAGAAGATGACAGAAGATGACAGAATATGACAGAAGTTGACAGAATGACAGAAGAGGACAGAATGACAGAAGAGGACAAAATATGCCAGAAGATGACAGAATGACAGAAGAGGACAGAATGACAGAAGATGACAGAATGACAAGATGACAAAAGATGACAGAAGATGGCAGAAGATGACAGAAGATGACAGAATGACAGAAGAGGACAGAATGACAGAAGATGACAGAATGACAGAAGAGGACAGAATGACATTTGATGATAGAAGATGACAGAAGATGACAGAATGACAGAAGAGGACAGAATGACAGAAGATGACAGAAGATGACAGAAGATGACAGAAGATGACAGAATGACAGAAGATGACAGAAGATGACAGAAGATGACAAAATGACAGAAGAGGACAGAATGACAGAAGATGACAGAATGACAGAAGAGGGCAGAAGATGACAGAAGACGACAGAATGACAGAAGAGGACAGAATGACAGAAGATGACAGAATGACAGAAGAGGACAGAATGACAGAAGATGACAGAAGATGACAGAAGATGACAGAAGATGACAGAATGACAGAAGATGACAGAAGATGACAGAAGATGACAAAATGACAGAAGAGGACAGAATGACAGAAGATGACAGAATGACAGAAGAGGACAGAATGACAGAAGATGACAGAAGATGACAGAATGACAGAAGAGGACAGAATGACAGAAGATGACAGAATATGACAGAAGATGACAGAATATAACAGAAGATAACAGAAGATGACAGAAGATGACAGAAGATGATAGAATGACAGAAGAGGACAGAATGGCAGAAGATGACAGAAGATGACAGAATGACAGAAGATGACAGAAGATGACCGAAGATGACAGGAGATGACAGAAGATGACAGAATGACAGAAGAGGACAGAATGACAGAAGATGACAGAAGATATCAGAAGGACAGAAGATGACAGAATGACAGAAGATGACAGAACATGACAGAAGATGACAGAAGATGACAGAATGGCAGAAGATGACAGAAGATGACAGAATATGACAGAAGATGACAGAAGATAACAGAATGACAGAAGAGGACAGAATGACAGAAGAGGACAGAATATGACAGAAGATGACAGAAGATGACAGAATGACAGAAGATGACAGAAGATGACAGAAGATGACAGAATGACAGAAAATGACAGGAGAGGACAGAATATGACAGAAGAGGACAGAATGAAAGAAGATGATAGAAGATGACAGAAGAAGACAGAAGATGACAGAAGATGGCAGAAGATGACAGAACATGACAGAATATGACAGAAGATGACAGAAGATGACAGAGTATGACAGAAGATGTCAGAAGATGACAGAAGATGACAGAATGACAGAAGAGGACAGAATGACAGAAGATGACAGAATGACAGAAGAGGACAGAAGATGACAGAAGATGACAGAAGATGACAGAAGATGACAGAATGACAGAAGAGGACAGAAGATGACAGAAGATGACAGAATGACAGAAGATGACAGAAGATGACAGAAGATGACAGAAGATGACAGAATGACCGAAGAGGACAGAATGACAGAAGAGGACCGAATGACAGAAGAGGACAGAATATGACAAAAGATGACAGAAGATGACAGAATGACAGAAGATGACAGAAGATGACAGAAAATGACAGAAGATGACAGAAGATGACAGAATGACAGAAGAGGACAGAATGACAGAAGATGACAGAATAACAGAAGATGACAGAATGACAGATGAGGACAGAAGATGACAGAAGATGACAGAAGATGACAGAGGATGACAGAAGATGACAGATTGACAGAAGAGGAGAGAAGATGACAGAAGATTATTGAAGATGACAGAAGATGACAGAATCACAGAAGAGGACAGAAGAGGACAGAAGATGACAGAAGATGACAGAAGATGACAGAATGACAGAAGAGGTCAGAAGATGACAGAAGATGACAGAAGATGACAGAAGATGACAGAATGACAGAAGAGGACAGAATGACAGAAGAGGACAGAATGACAGAAGATGACAGAAGATGACAGAAGATGACAGAATGACAGAAGATGACAGAAGATGACAGAAGATGACAGAATGACAGAAAATGACAGAAGAGGACAGAAGATGACAGAAGATGACAGAAAATGACAGAAGATGACAGAAGATGACAGAAGATGACAGAATGACAGAAGAGGACAGAATGACAGAAGATGACAGAATGACTGAAGATGACAGAATGACAGATGCAGACAGAAGATGACAGAAGATGACAGAAGATGAGAGAAGATGACAGAAGATGACAGAAGATGACAGAATGACAGAAGAGGACAGAAGATGACAGAAGATGACAGAAGATGACAGAATGACAGAAGAGGACAGAAGAGGACAGAAGATGACAGAAGATGACAGAAGATGACAGAAGATGACAGAATGACAGAAGAGGTCAGAAGATGACAGAAGATGACTGAAGATGACTGAAGATGACAGAAGATAACAGAGGATGACAGAATGACAGAAGAGGACAGAATGACAGAAGAGGAAAGAATGACAGGAGATGACAGAAGATGACAGAAGATGACAGAAGAAGACAGAATATGACAGAAGATGACAGAAGATGACAGAATATGACAGAAGATGACAGAAGATGACAGAATATGACAGAAGTTGACAGAATGACAGAAGAGGACAGAATGACAGAAGAGGACAAAATATGCCAGAAGATGACAGAATGACAGAAGAGGACAGAATGACAGAAGATGACAGAATGACAGAAGATGACAAAAGATGACAGAAGATGGCAGAAGATGACAGAAGATGACAGAATGACAGAAGAGGACAGAATGACAGAAGATGACAGAATGACAGAAGAGGACAGAATGACAGAAGATGATAGAAGATGACAGAAGATGACAGAATGACAGAAGAGGACAGAATGACAGAAGATGACAGAAGATGACAGAAGATGACAGAAGATGACAGAATGACAGAAGATGACAGAAGATGACAAAATGACAGAAGAGGACAGAATGACAGAAGATGACAGAATGACAGAAGAGGACAGAATGACAGAAGATGACAGAAGATGACAGAATGACAGAAGAGGACAGAATGACAGAAGATGACAGAATATGACAGAAGATCACAGAATATAACAGAAGATAACAGAAGATGACAGAAGATGACAGAAGATGATAGAATGACAGAAGAGGACAGAATGGCAGAAGATGACAGAAGATGACAGAAGATGACAGAATGACAGAAGATGACAGAAGATGACCGAAGATGACAGGAGATGACAGACGATGACAGAATGACAGAAGAGGACAGAATGACAGAAGATGAGAGAAGATGACAGAAGATGACAGAATGACAGAAGAGGACAGAAGATGACAGAAGATGACAGAAGATGACAGAAGATGACAGAAGGTGACAGAATGACAGAAGAGGACAGAATGACAGAAGATGACAGAAGATGACAGAA
The DNA here is from genome assembly GCF_052327205.1 of Somniosus microcephalus. Taxonomy (NCBI): domain Eukaryota; kingdom Metazoa; phylum Chordata; class Chondrichthyes; order Squaliformes; family Somniosidae; genus Somniosus; species Somniosus microcephalus. Next base: position 2,078,289 of record NW_028225190.1, on the reverse strand, counting down.
GATGACAGAAGAGGACAGAATGACAGAAGATGACAAAATGACAGAAGAGGACAGAATGACAGAAGATGACAGAAGATGACAGAAGATGACAGAAGATGACAGAATGACAGAAGAGGACAGAATGAGCGAAGATGACAGAAGAGGACAGAATGACAGAAGATGAAAGAAGATGACAGAAGATGACAGAATGACAGAAGAGGACAGAATGACAGAAGATGACAGAAGATGACAGAAGAGGACAGAAGATGACAGAAGATGACAGAATGACAGAAGATGACAGAAGATGACAGAAGATGAGAGAAGATGACAGAAGTTGACAGAAGATGACAGAATGACAGAAGAGGACAGAATGACAGAAGATGACAGAAGATGACAGAATGACAGAAGAGGGCAGAAGGTGACAGAAGATGACAGAATGACAGAAGCGGACAGAACGACAGACGATGACCGAATGACAGAAGAGGACAGAAGATGACAGAAGAGGACAGAATGAGAGAAGATGACAGAAGATGACAGAAGATGACAGAAGATGATAGAATGACAGAAGAGGACAGAATGACAGAAGATGACAGAAGATGACAGAAGATGACAGAATGACAGAAGAGGACAGAAGATGACAGAATGACAGAAGAGGGCAGAATGACAGAAGATGACAGAAGATGACAGAAGATGACAGAAGATGACAGAATGAAAGAAGAGGACAGAATGACAGAAGATGACAGAATGACAGAAGAGGACAGAATGACAGAAGATGACAGAAGGTGACAGAAGATGACAGAAGATGACAGAATGACAGAAGAGGACAGAATGACAGAAGATGACAGAAGATGACAGAATGACAGAAGAGGATAGAAGATGACAGAAGATGACAGAAGATGACAGATTGACAGAAGAGGACAGAATGACAGAAGATGACAGAATGACAGAAGAGGACAGAAGATGACAAAAGATGACAGAATGGCAGAAGATGACAGAAGATGACAGAAGAGGACAGAATGACAGAATTTGACAGAAGATGACAGAATGACAGAAGATGACAGATGATGACAGGAGAGGACAGAAGATGACAGAAGATGACAGAATGATAGAAGAGGACAGAATGACAGAAGATGACAGAATGAAAGATAAGGACAGAAGATGACAGAATGACAGAAGATGACAGAAGATGACAGAAGATGACAGAAGATGACAGAAGATGACAGAAGGTGACAGAAGATGACAGAAGATGAGAGAATGACAGAATAGGACAGAAGATGACAGAAGATGACAGAATGACAGAAGATGACAGAGGATGACAGAAGAGGACAGAATGACAGAAGATGACAGAGGATGACAGAAGATGACACAAGATGACAGAAGATGACAGAAGAGGACAGAAGATGACAGAAGAGGACAGAATATGACAGAAGAGGACAGAATGACAGAAGATGAAAGAAGATGACAGAAGATGACAGAATATGACAGAAGATGACAGAAGATGACAGAATGACAGAGGAGGACAGAAAATGACAGAAGATGACAGAAGATGACAGAAGATGACAGAAGAGGACAGAAGATGACAGAAGATGACAGAAGATGACAGAATGACAGAAGAGGACAGAATGACAGAAGAGGTAAGAATGACAGAAGATGACAGAAGATGACAGAAGAGGACAGAATGACAGAAGAGGACAGAATGACAGAAGAGGTAAGAATGACAGAAGATGACAGAAGATGACAGAAGAGGACAGAATGACAGAAGATGACAGAAGATGACAAAATGACAGAAGAGGACAGAAGATGACAGAAGATGACAGAAAATGACAGAAGATGACAGAATGACAGAAGATGACAGAAGATGACAGAATATGTCAGAATATGACAGAAGATGACAGAAGATGACAGAAGATGACAGAATGACAGAAGATGACAGAAGATGACAGAAGATGACAGAAGATGACAGAAGATGACAGAATGACAGAAGAGGACAGAAGATGACAGAAGATGACAGAAGATGACAGAAGATGACAGAATGACAGAAGAGGACAGAATGACAGAAGAGGACAGAATATGATAGAGGATGACAGAAGATGACGGAATGACAGAAGATGACAGAAGATGTCAGAAGGACAGAAGATGACCGAATGACAGAAGATGACAGAACATGACAGAAGATGACAGAAGATGACAGAATGGCAGAAGATGACAGAAGATGACAGAAGATGACAGAATGACAGAAGAGGACAGAATGACAGAAGAGGACAGAATATGACAGAAGATGACAGAAGATGACAGAATGACAGAAGATGACAGAAGATGACAGAAGATGACAGAATGACAGAAAATGACAGAATGACAGAAGAGGACAGAATGACAGAAGATGACAGAAGATGACACAAGATGACAGGATGACAGAAGAGGACAGAATGACAGAAGATGACAGAATGACAGAAGATGACAGAAGATGACAGAAGATGACAGAATGACAGACGAGGACAGAAGATGACAGAAGATGGCAGAAGATGACAGAAGATGACAGAATGACAGAAGAGGACAGAATGACAGAAGATGATAGAAGATGACAGAAGATGACAGAATGACAGAAGAGGACAGAATGACAGAAGATGACAGAAGATGACAGAAGATGACAGAAGATGACAGAATGACAGAAGATGACAGAAGATGACAGAAGAAGACAAAATGACAGAAGAGGACAGAATGACAGAAGATGACAGAATGACAGAAGAGGACAGAATGACAGAAGATGACAGAAGATGACAGAATGACAGAAGAGGACAGAATGACAGAAGATGAAAGAAGATGACAGAAGATGGCAGAAGATGACAGAATGACAGAAGATGACAGAAGATGACAGAAGATGACAAAATGACAGAAGAGGACAGAATGACAGAAGATGACAGAGTGACAGAAGAGGACAGAATGACAGAAGATGACAGAAGATGACAGAAGATGACAGAATGACAGAAGAGGACAGAATGACAGAAGATGACAGAATATGACAGAAGATGACAGAAGATGACAGAATGACAGAAGAGGACAGAATGACAGAAGATGACAGAAGATGACAGAAGATGACAGAATGACAGAAGATGACAGAAGATGACGGAAGATGACAGAAGATGACAGAAGATGACAGAATGACAGAAGAGGACAGAATGACAGAAGGTGACAGAAGATGACAGAAGATGACAGAAGATGACAGAAGATGACAGAAGATGACAGAAGATGACAGAAGGTGACAGAATGACTGAAGAGGTCAGAATGACAGAAGATGACAGAAGAGGACAGAATGACAGAAGATGACAGAATGACAGAAGAGGACAGAGTGACAGAAGATGACAGAAGATGACAGAAGATGACAGAAGATGACAGAATGACAGAAGATGACAGAAGATGACAGAGTATGACAGAAGATGACAGAAGATGACAGAAGATGACAGAAGATGACAGAATGACAGAAGAGGACAGAAGATGACAGAAGATGACAGAAGATGACAGAATGACAGAAGATGACAGAAGATGACAGAAGATGACAGAATGACAGAAGATGTCAGAATGACAGATGATGACAGAATGACAGAAGCGGACAGAAGATGACAGAAGATGACAGAAGATGACAGAAGATGACAGAAGGTGACAGAATGACAGAAGAGGTCAGAATGACAGAAGATGACAGAAGATGACAGAAGAGGACAGAATGACAGAAGATGACAGAATGACAGAAGATGACAGAGTGACAGAAGATGACAGAAGATGACAGAAGATGACAGAATGACAGAAGATGACAGAAGATGACAGAGTATGACAGAAGATGACAGAAGATGACAGAAGATGACAGAAGATGACAGAAGATGACAGAAGATGACAGAAGATGACAGAATGACAGAAGAGGACAGAAGATGACAGAAGATGACAGAAGATGACAGAATGACAGAAGAGGACAGAAGATGACAGAAGATGACAGAATGACAGAAGATGACAGAAGATGACAGAAGATGACAGAAGATGACAGAATGACCGAAGAGGACAGAATGACAGAAGAGGACAGAATGACAGAAGAGGACAGAATATGACAAAAGATGACAGAAGATGACAGAATGACAGAAGATGACAGAAGATGACAGAAAATGACAGAAGATGACAGAAGATGACAGAAGATGACAGAATGACAGAAGAGGACAGAATGACAGAAGATGACAGAATGACAGAAGATGACAGAATGACAGATGAGGACAGAAGATGACAGAAGATGACAGAAGATGACAGAAGATGACAGAATGACAGAAGATGACAGAAGATGACAGAAAATGACAGAAGATGACAGAAGATGACAGAAGATGACAGAATGACAGAAGAGGACAGAATGACAGAAGATGACAGAATGACAGAAGATGACAGAATGACAGATGAGGACAGAAGATGACAGAAGATGACAGAAGATGACAGAAGATGACAGAAGAGGACAGAAGATGACAGAAGATGACAGAAGATGACAGAATGACAGAAGAGGACAGAAGAGGACAGAAGATGACAGAAGATGACAGAAGATGACAGAAGATGACAGAATGACAGAAGAGGTCAGAAGATGACAGAAGAAGACAGAAGATGACAGAAGATGACAGAAGATGACAGAAGATGACAGAATATGACAGAAGATGACAGAAGATGACAGAATATGACAGAAGATGACAGAATGACAGAAGAGGACAGAATGACAGAAGAGGACAGAATATGACAGAAGATGACAGAAGGTGACAGAATGACAGAAGATGACAGAAGATGACAGAAGATCACAGAAGATGACAGAAGATGACAGAATGACAGAAGAGGACAGAATGACAGAAGATGACAGAATGACAGAAGAGGACAGAATGACAGAAGATGACAGAAGATGACACAAGATGACAGAATGACAGAAGAGGACAGAATGACAGAAGATGACAGAATGATAGAAGATGACAGAAGATGACAGAAGATGACAGAATGACAGACGAGGACAGAAGATGACAGAAGATGGCAGAAGATGACAGAAGATGACAGAATGACAGAAGAGGACAGAATGACAGAAGAGGTCAGAATGACAGAAGATGACAGAATGACAGAAGAGGACAGAATGACAGAAGATGGCAGAAGATGACAGAATATGACAGAAGATGACAGAATGACAGAAGATGACAGAAGATGACAGAGTATGACAGAAGATGACAGAAGATGACAGAAGATGACAGAATGACAGAAGAGGACAGAAGATGACAGAAGATGACAGAAGATGACAGAATGACAGAAGAGGACAGAAGATGACAGAAGATGACAGAATGACAGAAGATGACAGAAGATGACAGAAGATGACAGAAGATGACAGAATGACCGAAGAGGACAGAATGACAGAAGAGGACAGAATGACAGAAGAGGACAGAATATGACAAAAGATGACAGAAGATGACAGAATGACAGAAGATGACAGAAGATGACAGAAAATGACAGAAGATGACAGAAGATGACAGAATGACAGAAGATGACAGAATGACAGAAGATGACAGAATGACAGAAGATGACAGAATGACAGATGAGGACAGAAGATGACAGAAGATGACAGAAGATGACAGAAGATGACAGAAGAGGACAGAAGATGACAGAAGATGACAGAAGATGACAGAAGATGACAGAATGACAGAAGAGGACAGAAGAGGACAGAAGAGGACAGAAGATGACAGAAGATGACAGAAGATGACAGAATAACAGAAGAGGTCAGAAGATGACAGAAGATGACAGAAGATGACAGAAGATAACAGAAGATGACAGAATGACAGAAGAGGACAGAGTGACAGAAGATGACAGAAGATGACAGAAGATGACAGAAGATGACAGAATGACAGAAGATGACAGAAGATGACAGAGTATGACAGAAGATGACAGAAGATGACAGAAGATGACAGAAGATGACAGAATGACAGAAGAGGACAGAAGATGACAGAAGATGACAGAAGATGACAGAATGACAGAAGATGACAGAAGATGACAGAAGATGACAGAATGACAGAAGATGTCAGAATGACAGATGATGACAGAATGACAGAAGCGGACAGAAGATGACAGAAGATGACAGAAGATGACAGAAGATGACAGAAGGTGACAGAATGACAGAAGAGGTCAGAATGACAGAAGATGACAGAAGATGACAGAAGAGGACAGAATGACAGAAGATGACAGAATGACAGAAGATGACAGAGTGACAGAAGATGACAGAAGATGACAGAAGATGACAGAATGACAGAAGATGACAGAAGATGACAGAGTATGACAGAAGATGACAGAAGATGACAGAAGATGACAGAAGATGACAGAAGATGACAGAAGATGACAGAAGATGACAGAATGACAGAAGAGGACAGAAGATGACAGAAGATGACAGAAGATGACAGAATGACAGAAGAGGACAGAAGATGACAGAAGATGACAGAATGACAGAAGATGACAGAAGATGACAGAAGATGACAGAAGATGACAGAATGACCGAAGAGGACAGAATGACAGAAGAGGACAGAATGACAGAAGAGGACAGAATATGACAAAAGATGACAGAAGATGACAGAATGACAGAAGATGACAGAAGATGACAGAAAATGACAGAAGATGACAGAAGATGACAGAAGATGACAGAATGACAGAAGAGGACAGAATGACAGAAGATGACAGAATGACAGAAGATGACAGAATGACAGATGAGGACAGAAGATGACAGAAGATGACAGAAGATGACAGAAGATGACAGAATGACAGAAGATGACAGAAGATGACAGAAAATGACAGAAGATGACAGAAGATGACAGAAGATGACAGAATGACAGAAGAGGACAGAATGACAGAAGATGACAGAATGACAGAAGATGACAGAATGACAGATGAGGACAGAAGATGACAGAAGATGACAGAAGATGACAGAAGATGACAGAAGAGGACAGAAGATGACAGAAGATGACAGAAGATGACAGAATGACAGAAGAGGACAGAAGAGGACAGAAGATGACAGAAGATGACAGAAGATGACAGAAGATGACAGAATGACAGAAGAGGTCAGAAGATGACAGAAGAAGACAGAAGATGACAGAAGATGACAGAAGATGACAGAAGATGACAGAATATGACAGAAGATGACAGAAGATGACAGAATATGACAGAAGATGACAGAATGACAGAAGAGGACAGAATGACAGAAGAGGACAGAATATGACAGAAGATGACAGAAGGTGACAGAATGACAGAAGATGACAGAAGATGACAGAAGATCACAGAAGATGACAGAAGATGACAGAATGACAGAAGAGGACAGAATGACAGAAGATGACAGAATGACAGAAGAGGACAGAATGACAGAAGATGACAGAAGATGACACAAGATGACAGAATGACAGAAGAGGACAGAATGACAGAAGATGACAGAATGATAGAAGATGACAGAAGATGACAGAAGATGACAGAATGACAGACGAGGACAGAAGATGACAGAAGATGGCAGAAGATGACAGAAGATGACAGAATGACAGAAGAGGACAGAATGACAGAAGAGGTCAGAATGACAGAAGATGACAGAATGACAGAAGAGGACAGAATGACAGAAGATGGCAGAAGATGACAGAATATGACAGAAGATGACAGAATGACAGAAGATGACAGAAGATGACAGAGTATGACAGAAGATGACAGAAGATGACAGAAGATGACAGAATGACAGAAGAGGACAGAAGATGACAGAAGATGACAGAAGATGACAGAATGACAGAAGAGGACAGAAGATGACAGAAGATGACAGAATGACAGAAGATGACAGAAGATGACAGAAGATGACAGAAGATGACAGAATGACCGAAGAGGACAGAATGACAGAAGAGGACAGAATGACAGAAGAGGACAGAATATGACAAAAGATGACAGAAGATGACAGAATGACAGAAGATGACAGAAGATGACAGAAAATGACAGAAGATGACAGAAGATGACAGAATGACAGAAGATGACAGAATGACAGAAGATGACAGAATGACAGAAGATGACAGAATGACAGATGAGGACAGAAGATGACAGAAGATGACAGAAGATGACAGAAGATGACAGAAGAGGACAGAAGATGACAGAAGATGACAGAAGATGACAGAAGATGACAGAATGACAGAAGAGGACAGAAGAGGACAGAAGAGGACAGAAGATGACAGAAGATGACAGAAGATGACAGAATAACAGAAGAGGTCAGAAGATGACAGAAGATGACAGAAGATGACAGAAGATAACAGAAGATGACAGAATGACAGAAGAGGACAGAATGACAGAAGAGGACAGAATGACAGAAGATGACAGAAGATGACAGAAGAAGACAGAAGATGACAGAAGATGACAGAATATGACAGAAGATGACAGAAGATGACAGAATATGACAGAAGATGACAGAATGACAGAAGAGGACAGAATGACAGAAGAGGACAGAATATGCCAAAAGATGACAGAAGGTGACAGAATGACAGAAGATGACAGAAGATGACAGAAGATCACAGAAGATGACAGAAGATGACAGAATGACAGAAGAGGACAGAATGACAGAAGATGACAGAATGACAGAAGAGGACAGAATGACAGAAGATGACAGAAGATGACACAAGATGACAGAATGACAGAAGAGGACAGAATGACAGAAGATGACTGAATGACAGAAGATGACAGAAGATGACAGAAGATGACAGAATGACAGACGAGGACAGAAGATGACAGAAGATGGCAGAAGATGACAGAAGATGACAGAATGACAGAAGAGGACAGAATGACAGAAGATGATAGAAGATGACAGAAGATGACAGAATGACAGAAGAGGACAGAATGACAGAAGATGACAGAAGATGACAGAAGATGACAGAAGATGACAGAATGACAGAAGATGACAGAAGATGACAGAAGATGACAAAATGACAGAAGAGGACAGAATGACAGAAGATGACAGAATGACAGAAGAGGACAGAATGACAGAAGATGACAGAAGATGACAGAATGACAGAAGAGGACAGAATGACAGAAGATGAAAGAAGATGACAGAAGATGGCAGAAGATGACAGAATGACAGAAGATGACAGAAGATGACAGAAGATGACAAAATGACAGAAGAGGACAGCATGACAGAAGATGACAGAGTGACAGAAGAGGACAGAATGACAGAAGATGACAGAAGATGACAGAATGACAGAAGAGGACAGAATGACAGAAGATGACAGAATATGACAGAAGATGATTGAATATGACAGAAGATGACAGAAGATGACAGAATGACAGAAGAGGACAGAATGACAGAAGATGACAGAAGATGACAGAAGATGACAGAATGACAGAAGATGACAGAAGATGACGGAAGATGACAGAAGATGACAGAAGATGACAGAATGACAGAAGAGGACAGAATGACAGAAGATGACAGAAGATGACAGAAGATGACAGAAGATGACAGAATGACAGAAGAGGACAGAATGACAGAAGATGACAGAAGATGACAGAAGATGACAGAAGATGACAGAAGATGACAGAAGGTGACAGAATGACAGAAGAGGACAGAATGACAGAAGATGACAGAAGATGACAGAAGATGACAGAAGAGGACAGAATGACAGAAGATGACAGAATGACAGAAGAGGACAGAATGACAGAAGATGACAGAAGATGACAGAAGATGACAGAATGACAGAAGATGACAGAAGATGAGAGAGTATGACAGAAGATGACAGAAGATGACAGAAGATGACAGAAGATGACAGTATGACAGAAGAGGACAGAAGATGACAGAAGATGACAGAAGATGACATAATGACAGAAGAGGACAGAAGATGACAGAAGATGACAGAATGACAGAAGATGACAGAAGATGACAGAAGATGACAGAATATGACAAAAGATGACAGAAGATGACAGAATGACAGAAGATGACAGAAGATGACAGAAAATGACAGAAGATGACAGAAGATGACAGAATGACAGAAGAGGACAGAATGACAGAAGATGACAGAATGACAGAAGATGACAGAATGACAGATGAGGACAGAAGATGACAGAAGATGACAGAAGATGACAGAATGACAGAAGAGGACAGAAGATGACAGAAGATGACAGAAGATGACAGAATATGACAGAATGACAGAAGAGGACAGAAGAGGACAGAAGAGGACAGAAGATGACAGAAGATGACAGAAGATGACAGAATGACCGAAGAGGTCAGAAGATGACAGAAGATGACAGAAGATGACAGAAGATAACAGAAGATGACAGAATGACAGAAGAGGACAGAATGACAGAAGATGACAGAAGATGACAGAAGAAGACAGAAGATGACAGAAGATGACAGAAGATGACAGAATATGACAGAAGATGACAGAAGATGACAGAATATGACAGAAGATGACAGAATGACAGAAGAGGACAGAATGACAGAAGAGGACAGAATATGCCAGAAGATGACAGAAGGTGATAGAATGACAGAAGATGACAGAAGATGACAGAAGATGACAGAAGATGACAGAAGAGGACAGAATGACAGAAGATGACAGAATGACAGAAGATGACAGAATGACAGAAGATGACAGAAGATGACAGAAGATGACAAAATGACAGAAGAGGACAGAATGACAGAAGATGACAGAATGACAGAAGAGGGCAGAAGATGACAGAAGATGACAGAATGACAGAAGAGGACAGAATGACAGAAGGTGACAGAAGATGACAGAATGACAGAAGAGGACAGAAGATGACAGAAGATGACAAAAGATGACAGAATGACAGAAGATGACAGAAGATGACAGAAGATGACAAAATGACAGAAGAGGACAGAATGACAGAAGATGACAGAGTGACAGAAGAGGACAGAATGGCAGAAGATGACAGAAGATGGAAGAAAATGACAGAATGACAGAAGAGGACAGAATGCCAGAAGATGACAGAATATGACAGAAGATGACAGAATATGACAGAAGATGACAGAAGATGACAGAAGATGACAGAATGACAGAAGAGGACAGAATGACAGAAGATGAAAGAAGATGAAGGAAGATGACAGAAGATGACAGAAGATGACAGAATGACAGAAGAGGACGGAATGACAGAAGATGACAGAAGATGACAGAAGATGACAGAAGATGACAGAATGACAGAAGATGTCAGAATGACAGAAGATGACAGAATGACAGAAGAGGACAGAATGACAGAAGATGACAGAAGATGACAGAACATGACAGAACATGACAGAATGACAGAAGATGACAGAAGATGACAGAAGAGGACAGAATGACAGAAGATGACAGAATATGACAGAAGATGACAGAATGACATAAGATGACAGAAGATGACAGAAGAGGACAGAATGACAGAAGATAACAGAAGATGACAGAAGATGACAGAATGACAGAAGAGGACAGAAGATGACAGAATGACAGAAGAGGACAGAATGACAGAAGATGACAGAAGATGACAGAAGAAGACAGAATGACAGAAGAGGACAGAATGACAGAAGATGACAGAAGATGACAGAAGATGACAGAAGATGACAGAATGACAGAAGAGGACAGAATGACAGAAGAGGACAGAAGATGACAGAATGACAGAAGAAGACAGAAGAGGACAGAATGACAGAAGATGACAGAAGATGACAGAAGATGACAGAAGATGACAGAATTACAGAAGAGGACAGAATGACAGAAGAGGACAGAAGATGACAGAATGACAGAAGAGGACAGAAGATGACAGAAGATGACAGAATGACAGAAGAGGACAGAATGACAGAAGAGGACAGAATGACAGAAGATGACAGAATGACAGAAGATGACAGAAGATGACAGAAGATGACAGAAGATGACAGAATGACAGAAGATGACAGAAGATGACAGAATATGACAGAAGATGACAGAAGATGACAGAAGATGACAGAAGATGACAGAATGACAGAAGATGACAGAAGATGACAGTAGATGGCAGAAGATGACAGAATGACAGAAGAGGACAGAAGATGACAGAAGATGACAGAAGATGACAGAAGATGACAGAATGACAGAAGAGGACAGAATGACAGAAGAGGACAGAATATGATAGAGGATGACAGAAGATGACAGAATGACAGAAGATGACAGAAGATGACAGAATGACAGAAGATGAAAGAACATGACAGAAGATGACAGAAGATGACAGAATATGACAGAAGAGGACAGAAGATGACAGAAGATGACAGATATGACAGAAGATGACAGAAGATGACAGAATGACAGAAGAGGACAGAATGACAGAAGAGGACAGAATATGACAGAAGATGACACAAGATGACAGAATGACAGAAAATGACAGAAGTGGACAGAATATGACAGAAGAGGACAGAATGATAGAAGATGACAGAAGGTGACAGAAGATGGCAGAAGATGACAGAAGATGACAGAATATGACAGAAGATGACAGACGATGACAGAGTATGACAGAAGATGACAGAAGATGACAGAATGACAGAAGAGGACAGAATGACAGAAGATGACAGAATGACAGAAGAGGACAGAAGATGACAGAGGATGACAGAAGATGACAGAAGATGACAGAATGACAGAAGAGGACAGAAGATGACAGAAGATGACAGAATGACAGAAGATGGCAGAAGATGACAGAAGATGACAGAATTACAGAAGAGGACAGAATGACAGAAGAGGACAGAAGATGACAGAATGACAGAAGAGGACAGAAGATGACAGAAGATGACAGAAGATGACAGAATGACAGAAGAGGACAGAATGACAGAAGATGACAGAATGACAGAAGATGACAGAAGATGACAGAAGATGACAGAATGACAGAAGATGACAGAAGATGAGAGTAGATGACAGAAGATGACATAAGATGACAGAAGATGACAGAAGATGACAGAATGACAGAAGAGGACAGAAGATGACAGAAGATGACAGAAGATGACAGATTGACAGAAGAGGACAGAATGACAGAAGAGGACAGAATATGATAGAGGATGACAGAAGATGACAGAATGACAGAAGATGACAGAAGATGTCAGAAGGACAGAAGATGACAGAATGACAAAAGATGACAGAAGATGACAGAAGATGACAGAATATGACAGAAGAGGACAGAAGATGACAGAATATGACAGAAGATGACAGAAGAGGACAGAATGACAGAAGCGGACAGAATATGACAGAAGATGACACAAGATGACAGAATGACAGAAAATGACAGAAGAGGACAGAACATGACAGAAGAGGACAGAATGACAGAAGATGACAGAAGATGGCAGAAGATGGCAGAAGATGACAGAAGATGACAGAATATGACAGAAGATAACAGAAGATGACAGAGTATGACAGAAGATGACAGAAGATGACAGAAGATGAAAGAAGATGACAGAATGACAGAAGAGGACAGAATGACAGAAGATGACAGAATGACAGAAGAGGACAGAAGATGACAGAAGATGACAGAAGATGACAGAATGACAGAAGAGGACAGAAGATGCCAGAAGAGGACAGAATGACAGAAGAGGACAGAATTTGACAAAAGATGACAGAAGATGACAGAATGACAGAAGATGACAGAAGATGACAGAAAATGACAGAAGATGACAGAAGATGACAGAAGATGACAGAATGACAGAAGAGGAAAGAATGACAGAAGATGACAGAATGACAGAAGATGACAGAATGACAGATGAGGACAGAAGATGACAGAAGATGACAGAATGGCAGAAGAGGACAGAAGATGACAGAATGACAGAAGAGGACAGAAGAGGACAGAAGATGACAGAAGATGACAGAAGATGACAGAATGAAAGAAGAGGTCAGAAGATGACAGAAGATGACAGAAGATGACAGAAGATAACAGAAGATGACAGAAGATGACAGAATGACAGAAGAGGACAGAATGACAGAAGATGACAGAATGACAGAAGATGACAGAATGACAGATGAGGACAGAAGATGACAGAAGATGACAGAAGATGACAGAAGATGACAGAATGACAGAAGAGGACAGAAGATGACAGAAGATGATAGAAGATGACAGAAGATGACAGAATGACAGAAGAGGACAGAAGAGGACAGAAGATGACAGAAGATGACAGAAGATGACAGAATGACAGAAGAGGTCAGAAGATGACAGAAGATGACAGAAGATGACAGAAGATAACAGAAGATGACAGAATGACAGAAGAGGACAGAATGACAGAAGAGGACAGAATGACAGAAGATGACAGAAGATGACAGAAGAAGACAGAAGATGACAGAAGATGACAGAAGATGACAGAATATGACAGAAGATGACAGAAGATGACAGAATATGACAGAAGATGACAGAATGACAGAAGAGGACAGAATGACAGAAGAGGACAGAATATGACAGAAGATGACAGAAGGTGACAGAATGACAGAAGATGACAGAAGATGACAGAAGATCACAGAAGATGACAGAAGATGACAGAATGACAGAAGAGGACAGAATGACAGAAGATGACAGAATGACAGAAGAGGACAGAATGACAGAAGATGACAGAAGATGACACAAGATGACAGAATGACAGAAGAGGACAGAATGACAGAAGATGACAGAATGACAGAAGATGACAGAAGATGACAGAAGATGACAGAATGACAGACGAGGACAGAAGATGACAGAAGATGGCAGAAGATGACAGAAGATGACAGAATGACAGAAGAGGACAGAATGACAGAAGAGGTCAGAATGACAGAAGATGACAGAAGATGACAGAAGATGACAGAAGAGGACAGAATGACAGAAGATGACAGAATGACAGAAGAGGACAGAATGACAGAAGATGACAGAAGATGACAGAAGATGACAGAATGACAGAAGATGACAGAAGATGACAGAGTATGACAGAAGATGACAGAAGATGACAGAAGATGACAGAATGACAGAAGAGGACAGAAGATGACAGAAGATGACAGAAGATGACAGAATGACAGAAGAGGACAGAAGATGACAGAAGATGACAGAATGACAGAAGATGACAGAAGATGACAGAAGATGACAGAAGATGACAGAATGACCGAAGAGGACAGAATGACAGAAGAGGACAGAATGACAGAAGAGGACAGAATATGACAAAAGATGACAGAAGATGACAGAATGACAGAAGATGACAGAAGATGACAGAAAATGACAGAAGATGACAGAAGATGACAGAAGATGACAGAATGACAGAAGAGGACAGAATGACAGAAGATGACAGAATGACAGAAGATGACAGAATGACAGATGAGGACAGAAGATGACAGAAGATGACAGAAGATGACAGAAGATGACAGAATGACAGAAGAGGACAGAAGAGGACAGAAGATGACAGAAGATGACAGAAGATGACAGAAGATGACAGAATGACAGAAGAGGTCAGAAGATGACAGAAGATGACAGAAGATGACAGAAGATAACAGAAGATGACAGAATGACAGAAGAGGACAGAATGACAGAAGAGGACAGAATGACAGAAGATGACAGAAGATGACAGAAGAAGACAGAAGATGACAGAAGATGACAGAAGTAAACAGAATATGACAGAAGATGACAGAAGATGACAGAATATGACAATGGATGACAGAATGACAGAAGAGGACAGAATGACAGAAGAGGACAGAATATGCCAGAAGATGACAGAAGGTGACAGAATGACAGAAGATGACAGAAGATGACAGAAGATCACAGAAGATGACAGAAGATGACAGAATGACAGAAGAGGACAGAATGACAGAAGATGACAGAATGACAGAAGAGGACAGAATGACAGAAGATGACAGAAGATGACACAAGATGACAGGATGACAGAAGAGGACAGAATGACAGAAGATGACAGAATGACAGAAGATGACAGAAGATGACAGAAGATGACAGAATGACAGATGAGGACAGAAGATGACAGAAGATGGCAGAAGATGACAGAAGATGACAGAATGACAGAAGAGGACAGAATGACAGAAGATGAAAGAAGATGACAGAAGATGACAGAATGACAGAAGAGGACAGAATGACAGAAGATGACAGAAGATGACAGAAGATGACAGAAGATGACAGAATGGCAGAAGATGACAGAAGATGACAGAAGATGACAAAATGACAGAAGAGGACAGAATGACAGAAGATGACAGAATGACAGAAGAGGACAGAATGACAGAAGATGACAGAAGATGACAGAATGACAGAAGAGGACAGAATGACAGAAGATGAAAGAAGATGACAGAAGATGGCAGAAGATGACAGAATGACAGAAGATGACAGAAGATGACAGAAGATGACAAAATGACAGAAGAGGACAGAATGACAGAAGATGACAGAGTGACAGAAGAGGACAGAATGACAGAAGATGACAGAAGATGACAGAAGATGACAGAATGACAGATGAGGACAGAAGATGACAGAAGATGACAGAAGATGACAGAAGATGACAGAAGATGACAGAATGACAGAAGAGGTCAGAAGATGACAGAAGATGACAGAAGATGACAGAAGATAACAGAAGATGACAGAATGACAGAAGAGGACAGAATGACAGAAGAGGACAGAATGACAGAAGATGACAGAAGATGACAGAAGAAGACAGAAGATGACAGAAGATGACAGAAGATGACAGAAGATGACAGAAGATGACAGA
The DNA here is from genome assembly GCF_052327205.1 of Somniosus microcephalus. Taxonomy (NCBI): domain Eukaryota; kingdom Metazoa; phylum Chordata; class Chondrichthyes; order Squaliformes; family Somniosidae; genus Somniosus; species Somniosus microcephalus. The sequence goes on along the minus strand of NW_028225190.1, from coordinate 2,061,623 downwards.
AGATGACAGAAGATGACAGAATATGACAGAAGATGACAGAATGACAGAAGAGGACAGAATGACAGAAGAGGACAGAATATGCCAGAAGATGACAGAAGGTGACAGAATGACAGAAGATGACAGAAGATGACAGAAGATCACAGAAGATGACAGAATGACAGAAGCGGACAGAATGACAGAAGATGACAGAATGACAGAAGAGGACAGAATGACAGAAGATGACACAAGATGACACAAGATGACAGGATGACAGAAGAGGACAGAATGACAGAAGATGACAGAATGACAGAAGATGACAGAAGATGACAGAAGATGACAGAATGACAGACGAGGACAGAAGATGACAGAAGATGGCAGAAGATGACAGAAGATGACAGAATGACAGAAGAGGACAGAATGACAGAAGATGATAGAAGATGACAGAAGATGACAGAATGACAGACGAGGACAGAAGATGACAGAAGATGGCAGAAGATGACAGAAGATGACAGAATGACAGAAGAGGACAGAATGACAGAAGAGGTCAGAATGACAGAAGATGACAGAAGATGACAGAAGATGACAGAAGAGGACAGAATGACAGAAGATGACAGAATGACAGAAGAGGACAGAATGACAGAAGATGACAGAAGATGACAGAAGATGACAGAAGATGACAGAATGACAGAAGATGACAGAAGATGACAGAGTATGACAGAAGATGACAGAAGATGACAGAAGATGACAGAAGATGACAGAAGAGGACAGAAGATGACAGAAGATGACAGAATGACAGAAGATGACAGAAGATGACAGAAGATGACAGAATGACCGAAGAGGACAGAATGACAGAAGAGGACAGAATGACAGAAGAGGACAGAATATGACAAAAGATGACAGAAGATGACAGAATGACAGAAGATGACAGAAGATGACAGAAAATGACAGAAGATGACAGAAGATGACAGAAGATGACAGAATGACAGAAGAGGACAGAATGACAGAAGATGACAGAATGACAGAAGATGACAGAATGACAGATGAGGACAGAAGATGACAGAAGATGACAGAATGACAGAAGAGGACAGAATGACAGAAGATGACAGAAGATGACACAAGATGACAGGATGACAGAAGAGGACAGAATGACAGAAGATGACAGAATGACAGAAGATGACAGAAGATGACAGAAGATGACAGAATGACAGACGAGGACAGAAGATGACAGAAGATGGCAGAAGATGACAGAAGATGACAGAATGACAGAAGAGGACAGAATGACAGAAGATGATAGAAGATGACAGAAGATGACAGAATGACAGACGAGGACAGAAGATGACAGAAGATGGCAGAAGATGATAGAAGATGACAGAATGACAGAAGAGGACAGAATGACAGAAGAGGTCAGAATGACAGAAGATGACAGAAGATGACAGAAGATGACAGAAGAGGACAGAATGACAGAAGATGACAGAATGACAGAAGAGGACAGAATGACAGAAGATGACAGAAGATGACAGAAGATGACAGAAGATGACAGAATGACAGAAGATGACAGAAGATGACAGAGTATGACAGAAGATGACAGAAGATGACAGAAGATGACAGAAGATGACAGAAGAGGACAGAAGATGACAGAAGATGACAGAATGACAGAAGATGACAGAAGATGACAGAAGATGACAGAAGATGACAGAATGACCGAAGAGGACAGAATGACAGAAGAGGACAGAATGACAGAAGAGGACAGAATATGACAAAAGATGACAGAAGATGACAGAATGACAGAAGATGACAGAAGATGACAGAAAATGACAGAAGATGACAGAAGATGACAGAATGACAGAAGAGGACAGAATGACAGAAGATGACAGAATGACAGAAGATGACAGAATGACAGATGAGGACAGAAGATGACAGAAGATGACAGAAGATGACAGAAGATGACAGAATGACAGAAGAGGACAGAAGAGGACAGAAGATGACAGAAGATGACAGAAGATGACAGAAGATGACAGAATGACAGAAGAGGTCAGAAGATGACAGAAGATGACAGAAGATGACAGAAGATAACAGAAGATGACAGAATGACAGAAGAGGACAGAATGACAGAAGAGGACAGAATGACAGAAGATGACAGAAGATGACAGAAGAAGACAGAAGATGACAGAAGATGACAGAAGATGACAGAATATGACAGAAGATGACAGAAGATGACAGAATATGACAGAAGATGACAGAATGACAGAAGAGGACAGAATGACAGAAGAGCACAGAATATGCCAGAAGATGACAGAAGGTGACAGAATGACAGAAGATGACAGAAGATGACAGAAGATCACAGAAGATGACAGAAGATGACAGAATGACAGAAGAGGACAGAATGACAGAAGATGACAGAATGACAGAAGAGGACAGAATGACAGAAGATGACAGAAGATGACACAAGATGACAGGATGACAGAAGAGGATAGAATGACAGAAGATGACAGAATGACAGAAGATGACAGAAGATGACAGAAGATGACAGAATGACAGATGAGGACAGAAGATGACAGAAGATGGCAGAAGATGACAGAAGATGACAGAATGACAGAAGAGGACAGAATGACAGAAGATGAAAGAAGATGACAGAAGATGACAGAATGACAGAAGAGGACAGAATGACAGAAGATGACAGAAGATGACAGAAGATGACAGAAGATGACAGAATGACAGAAGATGACAGAAGATGACAAAATGACAGAAGAGGACAGAATGACAGAAGATGACAGAATGACAGAAGAGGACAGAATGACAGAAGATGACAGAAGATGACAGAATGACAGAAGAGGACAGAATGACAGAAGATGAAAGAAGATGACAGAAGATGGCAGAAGATGACAGAATGACAGAAGATGACAGAAGATGACAGAAGATGACAAAATGACAGAAGAGGACAGAATGACAGAAGATGACAGAGTGACAGAATGACAGAAGATGACAGAAGATGACAGAAGATGACAGAATGACAGATGAGGACAGAAGATGACAGAAGATGACAGAAGATGACAGAAGATGACAGAAGATGACAGAATGACAGAAGAGGTCAGAAGATGACAGAAGATGACAGAAGATGACAGAAGATAACAGAAGATGACAGAATGACAGAAGAGGACAGAATGACAGAAGAGGACAGAATGACAGAAGATGACAGAAGATGACAGAAGAAGACAGAAGATGACAGAAGATGACAGAAGATGACAGAAGATGACAGAATATGACAGAAGATGACAGAATGACAGAAGAGGACAGAATGACAGAAGAGGACAGAATATGCCAGAAGATGACAGAAGGTGACAGAATGACAGAAGATGACAGAAGATGACAGAAGATCACAGAAGATGACAGAATGACAGAAGAGGACAGAATGACAGAAGATGACAGAATGACAGAAGAGGACAGAATGACAGAAGATGACAGAAGATGACACAAGATGACAGGATGACAGAAGAGGACAGAATGACAGAAGATGACAGAATGACAGAAGATGACAGAAGATGACAGAAGATGACAGAATGACAGACGAGGACAGAAGATGACAGAAGATGGCAGAAGATGACAGAAGATGACAGAATGACAGAAGAGGACAGAATGACAGAAGATGATAGAAGATGACAGAAGATGACAGAATGACAGAAGAGGACAGAATGACAGAAGATGACAGAAGATGACAGAAGATGACAGAATGACAGAAGATGACAGAAGATGACAGAAGAAGACAAAATGACAGAAGAGGACAGAATGACAGAAGATGACAGAATGACAGAAGAGGACAGAATGACAGAAGATGACAGAATGACAGAAGAGGACAGAATGACAGAAGATGAAAGAAGATGACAGAAGATGACAGAATATGACAGAAGATGACAGAAGATGACAGAAGATGACAGAAGATGACAGAATGACAGAAGAGGACAGAATGACAGAAGATGACAGAAGATGACAGAAGATGACAGAAGATGACAGAATGACAGAAGAGGACAGAAGAGGACAGAAGATGACAGAAGATGACAGAAGATGACAGAATGACAGAAGAGGTCAGAAGATGACAGAAGATGACAGAAGATAACAGAAGATGACAGAATGACAGAAGAGGACAGAATGACAGAAGAGGACAGAATGACAGAAGATGACAGAAGATGACAGAAGAAGACAGAAGATGACAGAAGATGACAGAAGATGACAGAATATGACAGAAGATGACAGAAGATGACAGAATATGACAGAAGATGACAGAATGACAGAAGAGGACAGAATGACAGAAGAGGACAGAATATGACAGAAGATGACAGAAGGTGACAGAATGACAGAAGATGACAGAAGATGACAGAAGATCACAGAAGATGACAGAAGATGACAGAATGACAGAAGAGGACAGAATGACAGAAGATGACAGAATGACAGAAGAGGACAGAATGACAGAAGATGACACAAGATGACACAAGATGACAGAATGACAGAAGAGGACAGAATGACAGAAGATGACAGAATGACAGAAGATGACAGAAGATGACAGAAGATGACAGAAGATGACAGAATGATAGACGAGGACAGAAGATGACAGAAGATGGCAGAAGATGACAGAAGATGACAGAATGACAGAAGAGGACAGAATGACAGAAGAGGTCAGAATGACAGAAGATGACAGAATGACAGAAGAGGACAGAATGACAGAAGATGGCAGAAGATGACAGAAGATGACAGAAGATGACAGAAGATGACAGAAGATGACAGAGTATGACAGAAGATGACAGAAGATGACAGAAGATGACAGAAGATGACAGAATGACAGAAGAGGACAGAAGATGACAGAAGATGACAGAAGATGACAGAATGACAGAAGAGGACAGAAGATGACAGAAGATGACAGAATGACAGAAGATGACAGAAGATGACAGAAGATGACAGAAGATGACAGAATGACCGAAGAGGACAGAATGACAGAAGAGGACAGAATGACAGAAGAGGACAGAATATGACAAAAGATGACAGAAGATGACAGAATGACAGAAGATGACAGAAGATGACAGAAAATGACAGAAGATGACAGAAGATGACAGAATGACAGAAGATGACAGAATGACAGAAGATGACAGAATGACAGAAGATGACAGAATGACAGATGAGGACAGAAGATGACAGAAGATGACAGAAGATGACAGAAGATGACAGAAGATGACAGAATGACAGAAGAGGACAGAAGATGACAGAAGATGACAGAAGATGACAGAAGATGACAGAAGATGACAGAATGACAGAAGAGGACAGAAGAGGACAGAAGATGACAGAAGATGACAGAAGATGACAGAAGATGACAGAATAACAGAAGAGGTCAGAAGATGACAGAAGATGACAGAAGATGACAGAAGATAACAGAAGATGACAGAATGACAGAAGAGGACAGAATGACAGAAGAGGACAGAATGACAGAAGATGACAGAATATGCCAGAAGATGACAGAAGGTGACAGAATGACAGAAGATGACAGAAGATGACAGAAGATCACAGAAGATGACAGAAGATGACAGAATGACAGAAGAGGACAGAATGACAGAAGATGACAGAATGACAGAAGAGGACAGAATGACAGAAGATGACAGAAGATGACAGAAGATGACAGAAGATGACAGAATGACAGAAGATGACAGAAGATGACAGAAGATGACAAAATGACAGAAGATGACAGAATGACAGAAGAGGACAGAATGACAGAAGATGACAGAAGATGACACAAGATGACAGAATGACAGAAGAGGACAGAATGACAGAAGATGACAGAATGACAGAAGATGACAGAAGATGACAGAAGATGACAGAATGACAGACGAGGACAGAAGATGACAGAAGATGGCAGAAGATGACAGAAGATGACAGAATGACAGAAGAGGACAGAATGACAGAAGATGATAGAAGATGACAGAAGATGACAGAATGACAGAAGAGGACAGAATGACAGAAGATGACAGAAGATGACAGAAGATGACAGAAGATGACAGAATGACAGAAGATGACAGAAGATGACAAAATGACAGAAGAGGACAGAATGACAGAAGATGACAGAATGACAGAAGAGGACAGAATGACAGAAGATGACAGAAGATGACAGAATGACAGAAGAGGACAGAATGACAGAAGATGAAAGATGACAGAAGATGGCAGAAGATGACAGAATGACAGAAGATGACAGAAGATGACAGAAGATGACAAAATGACAGAAGAGGACAGAATGACAGAAGATGACAGAGTGACAGAAGAGGACAGAATGCCAGAAGATGACAGAAGATGACAGAAGATGACAGAATGACAGAAGAGGACAGAATGACAGAAGATGACAGAATATGACAGAAGATGATTGAATATGACAGAAGATGACAGAAGATGACAGAAGATGACAGAATGACAGAAGAGGACAGAATGACAGAAGATGACAGAAGATGACAGAAGATGACAGAATGACAGAAGATGACAGAAGATGACGGAAGATGACAGAAGATGACAGAAGATGACAGAATGACAGAAGAGGACAGAATGACAGAAGATGACAGAAGATGACAGAAGATGACAGAAGATGACAGAATGACAGAAGATGTCAGAATGACAGAAGATGACAGAATGACAGAAGAGGACAGAATGACAGAAGATGACAGAAGATGACAGAAGATGACAGAAGGTGACAGAATGACAGAAGAGGACAGAATGACAGAAGATGACAGAAGATGACAGAAGAGGACAGAATGACAGAAGATGACAGAATGACAGAAGAGGACAGAATGACAGAAGATGACAGAAGATGACAGAAGATGACAGAATGACAGAAGATGACAGAAGATGAGAGAGTATGACAGAAGATGACAGAAGATGACAGAAGATGACAGAAGATGACAGAATGACAGAAGAGGACAGAAGATGACAGAAGATGACAGAAGATGACATAATGACAGAAGAGGACAGAAGATGACAGAAGATGACAGAATGACAGAAGATGACAGAAGATGACAGAAGATGACAGAATATGACAAAAGATGACAGAAGATGACAGAATGACAGAAGATGACAGAAGATGACAGAAAATGACAGAAGATGACAGAAGATGACAGAATGACAGAAGAGGACAGAATGACAGAAGATGACAGAATGACAGAAGATGACAGAATGACAGATGAGGACAGAAGATGAGAGAAGATGACAGAAGATGACAGAAGATGACAGAATGACAGAAGAGGACAGAAGATGACAGAAGATGACAGAAGATGACAGAAGATGACAGAATATGACAGAATGACAGAAGAGGACAGAAGAGGACAGAAGATGACAGAAGATGACAGAAGATGACAGAAGATGACAGAATGACCGAAGAGGTCAGAAGATGACAGAAGATGACAGAAGATGACAGAAGATAACAGAAGATGACAGAATGACAGAAGAGGACAGAATGACAGAAGATGACAGAAGATGACAGAAGAAGACAGAAGATGACAGAAGATGACAGAATATGACAGAAGATGACAGAAGATGACAGAATATGACAGAAGATGACAGAATGACAGAAGAGGACAGAATGACAGAAGAGGACAGAATATGCCAGAAGATGACAGAAGGTGATAGAATGACAAAAGATGACAGAAGATGACAGAAGATGACAGAAGATGACAGAAGATGACAGAATGACAGAAGAGGACAGAATGACAGAAGATGACAGAATGACAGAAGAAGACAGAATGACAGAAGATGACAGACGATGACAGAAGATGACAGAATGACAGAAGATGACAGAAGATGACAGAATATGACAGAATATGACAGAAGATGACAGAAGATGACAGAAGATGACAGAATGTCTGAAGATGACAGAAGATGACAGAAGATGACAGAAGATGACAGAATGAGAGAAGAGGACAGAATGACAGAAGAGGACAGAATATGATAGAGGATGACAGAAGATGACAGAATGACAGAAGATGACAGAAGATGTCAGAAGGACAGAAGATGACAGAATGACAGAAGATGAAAGAACATGACAGAAGATGACAGAATATGACAGAAGAGGACAGAAGATGACAGAAGATGACAGAATGACAGAAGAGGACAGAATGACAGAAGAGGACAGAATATGGCAGAAGATGACACAAGATGACAGAATGACAGAAGATGACAGAAGAGGACAGATGATGACAGAAGATGGCAGAAGATGACAGAAGATGACAGAATATGACAGAAGATGACAGAGTATGACAGAAGATGACAGAAGATGACAGAAGATGACAGAAGATGACAGAATGACAGAAGAGGACAGAATGACAGAAGATGACAGAATGACAGAAGAGGACAGAAGATGACAGAAGATGACAGAAGATGACAGAAGATGACAGAATGACAGAAGAGGACAGAAGATGACAGAAGATGACAGAATGACAGAAGATGACAGAAGATGACAGAAGATGACAGAATTACAGAAGAGGACAGAATGACAGAAGAGGAGAGAAGATGACAGAATGACAGAAGAGGACAGAAGATGACAGAAGATGACAGAAGATGACAGAATGACAGAAGAGGACAGAATGAAAGAAGAGGACAGAATGACAGAAGATGACAGAATGACAGAAGATGACAGAAGATGACAGAATGGCAGAAGATGACAGATGATGACAGAATATGACAGAATATGACAGAAGATGACAGAAGATGACAGAATGACAGAAGATGACAGTAGATGACAGTAGATGACAGAAGATGACAGAAGATGACAGAAGATGACAGAATGACAGAAGAGGACAGAAGATGACAGAAGATGACAGAATGACAGAAGAGGACAGAATGACAGAAGAGGACAGAATATGTCAGAAGGACAGAAGATGACAGAATGACAGAAGATGACAGAACATGACAGAAGATGACAGAAGATGACAGAATATGACAGAAGAGGACAGAAGATGACAGAAGATGACAGAATATGACAGAAGATGACAGAAGATGACAGAATGACAGAAGAGGACAGAATATGACAGAAGATGACACAAGATTACAGAATGACAGAAAATGACAGAATGACAGAAGATGACAGAAGATGACAGAAGATGAAAGAAGATGGCAGAAGATGACAGAAGTTGACAGAATATGACAGAAGATGACAGAAGATGACAGAGTATGACAGATGATGACAGAAGATGACAGAAGATGACAGAATGACAGAAGAGGACAGAATGACAGAAGATGACAGAATGACAGAAGAGGACAGAAGATGACAGAAGATGACAGAAGATGACAGAATGACAGAAGAGGACAGAAGATGACAGAAAATGACAGAAGTTGACAGAAGATGACAGAAGATGACAGAATGACCGAAGAGGACAGAATGACAGAAGAGGACAGAATGACAGAAGATGACAGAATGACAGATGAGGACAGAAGATGACAGAAGATGACAGAAGATGACAGAAGATGACAGAATGATAGAAGAGGACAGAAGATGACAGAAGATGACAGAAGATGACAGAATGACAGAAGAGGACAGAAGAGGACAGAAGATAACAGAAGATGACAGAAGATGACAGAATGACAGAAGAGGTCAGAAGATGACAGAAGATGACAGAAGATGACAGAAGATAACAGAAGATGACAGAATGACAGAAGAGGACAGAATGACAGAAGAGGACAGAATGACAGAAGATGACAGAAGATGACAGAAGATGACAGAAGATGACAGAATATGACAGAAGATGACAGAAGATGACAGAATATGACAGAAGATGACAGAATGACAGAAGAGGACAGAATGACAGAAGAGGACAGAATGACAGAAATGACAGAAGATGACACAAGATGACAGAAGATGACAGAAGATGACAGAATGACAGAAGAGGACAGAATGACAGAAGAGGACAGAATATGCCAGAAGATGACAGAAGGTGACAGAATGACAGAAGATGACAGAAGATCACAGAAGATGACAGAAGATGACAGAATGACAGAAGAGGACAGAATGACAGAAGATGACAGAATGACAGAAGATGACAGAAGATGACAGAAGATGACAGAATGACAGACGAGGACAGAAGATGACAGAAGATGGCAGAAGACGACAGAAGATGACAGAATGACAGAAGAGGACAGAATGACAGAAGATGACAGAATGACAGAAGAGGACAGAATGACAGAAGATGATAGAAGATGACAGAAGATGACAGAATGAGAGAAGAGGACAGAATGACAGAAGATGACAGAAGATGACAGAAGATGACAAAATGACAGAAGAGGACAGAATGACAGAAGATGACAGAAGATGACAGAAGATCACAGAAGATGACAGAAGATGACAGAATGACAGAAGAGGACAGAATGACAGAAGATGACAGAATGACAGAAGAGGACAGAATGACAGAAATGACAGAAGATGACACAAGATGACAGAAGATGACAGAAGATGACAGAATGACAGAAGAGGACAGAATGACAGAAGAGGACAGAATATGCCAGAAGATGACAGAAGGTGACAGAATGACAGAAGATGACAGAAGATCACAGAAGATGACAGAAGATGACAGAATGACAGAAGAGGACAGAATGACAGAAGATGACAGAATGACAGAAGATGACAGAAGATGACAGAAGACGACAGAATGACAGACGAGGACAGAAGATGACAGAAGATGGCAGAAGACGACAGAAGATGACAGAATGACAGAAGAGGACAGAATGACAGAAGATGACAGAATGACAGAAGAGGACAGAATGACAGAAGATGATAGAAGATGACAGAAGATGACAGAATGAGAGAAGAGGACAGAATGACAGAAGATGACAGAAGATGACAGAAGATGACAAAATGACAGAAGAGGACAGAATGACAGAAGATGACAGAATGACAGAAGAGGACAGAATGACAGAAGATGACAGAAGATGACAGAATGACAGAAGAGGACAGAATGACAGAAGATGACAGAAGATGACAGAAGATGACAGAATGACAGAAGATGACAGAAGATGACAGAGGATGACAAAATGACAGAAGAGGACAGAATGACAGAAGATGACAGAGTGACAGAAGAGGACAGAATGACAGAAGATGACAGAAGATGACAGAAGATGACAGAATGACAGAAGAGGACAGAAAGACAGAAGATGACAGAATATGACAGAAGATGATTGAATATGACAGAAGATGACAGAAGATGACAGAAGATGACAGAATGACAGAAGAGGACAGAATGACAGAAGATGACAGAAGATGACAGAAGATGACAGAATGACAGAAGATGACAGAAGATGACGGAAGATGACAGAAGATGACAGAAGATGACAGAATGACAGAAGAGGACAGAATGACAGAAAATGACAGCAGATGACAGAAGATGTCAGAATGACAGAAGAGGACAGAATGACAGATGATGACAGAATGACAGAAGAGGACAGAAGATGACAGAAGATGACAGAAGATGACAGAAGATGACAGAAGATGACAGAAGGTGACAGAATGACAGAAGAGGACAGAATGACAGAAGATGACAGAAGATGACAGAAGAGGACAGAATGACAGAAGATGACAGAATGACAGAAGAGGACAGAATGACAGAAGATGACAGAAGATGACAGAAGATGACAGAATGACAGAAGATGACAGAAGATGACAGAAGATGACAGAAGATGACAGAATGACAGAAGAGGACAGAAGATGACAGAAGATGACAGAAGATGACAGAATGACAGAAGAGGACAGAAGATGACAGAAGATGACAGAATGACAGAAGATGACAGAAGATGACAGAAGGACCGAAGAGGACAGAATGACAGAAGAGGACAGAATGACAGAAGAGGACAGAATATGACAAAAGATGACAGAAGATGACAGAATGACAGAAGATGACAGAAGATGACAGAAAATGACAGAAGATGACAGAAGATGACAGAAGATGACAGAATGACAGAAGAGGACAGAATGACAGAAGATGACAGAATGACAGAAGATGACAGAATGACAGATGAGGACAGAAGATGACAGAAGATGACAGAAGATGACAGAAGATGACAGAAGATGACAGAATGACAGAATGACAGAAGAGGACAGAAGATGACAGAAGATGACAGAAGATGACAGAAGATGACAGAATGACAGAAGAGGTCAGAAGATGACAGAAGATGACAGAAGATGACAGAAGATGACAGAAGATAACAGAAGATGACAGAATGACAGAAGAGGATAGAATGACAGAAGAGGACAGAATGACAGAAGATGACAGAAGATGACAGAAGAAGACAGAAGATGACAGAAGATGACAGAAGATGACAGAATATGACAGAAGATGACAGAAGATGACAGAATATGACAGAAGATGACAGAATGACAGAAGAGGACAGAATGACAGAAGAGGACAGAATATGCCAGAAGATGACAGAAGGTGACAGAATGACAGAAGATGACAGAAGATGACAGAAGATCAAAGAAGATGACAGAAGAGGACAGAATGACTGAAGATGACAGAATGACAGAAGAGGACAGAATGACAGAAGATGACACAAGATGACACAAGATGACAGGATGACAGAAGAGGACAGAATGACAGAAGATGACAGAATGACAGAAGATGACAGAAGATGACAGAAGATGACAGAATGACAGACGAGGACAGAAGATGACAGAAGATGGCAGAAGATGACAGAAGATGACAGAATGACAGAAGAGGACAGAATGACAGAAGATGATAGAAGATGACAGAAGATGACAGAGTATGACAGAAGATGACAGAAGATGACAGAAGATGACAGAAGATGACAGAATGACAGAAGAGGACAGAAGATGACAGAAGATGACAGAAGATGACAGAATGACAGAAGAGGACAGAAGATGACAGAAGATGACAGAATGACAGAAGATGACAGAAGATGACAGAAGATGACAGAAGATGACAGAATGACCGAAGAGGACAGAATGACAGAAGAGGACAGAATGACAGAAGAGGACAGAATATGACAAAAGATGACAGAAGATGACAGAATGACAGAAGATGACAGAAGATGACAGAAAATGACAGAAGATGACAGAAGATGACAGAATGACAGAAGATGACAGAATGACAGAAGATGACAGAATGACAGAAGATGACAGAATGACAGATGAGGACAGAAGATGACAGAAGATGACAGAAGATGACAGAAGATGACAGAAGATGACAGAATGACAGAAGAGGACAGAAGATGACAGAAGATGACAGAAGATGACAGAAGATGACAGAAGATGACAGAATGACAGAAGAGGACAGAAGAGGACAGAAGATGACAGAAGATGACAGAAGATGACAGAAGATGACAGAATAACAGAAGAGGTCAGAAGATGACAGAAGATGACAGAAGATGACAGAAGATAACAGAAGATGACAGAATGACAGAAGAGGACAGAATGACAGAAGAGGACAGAATGACAGAAGATGACAGAATATGCCAGAAGATGACAGAAGGTGACAGAATGACAGAAGATGACAGAAGATGACAGAAGATCACAGAAGATGACAGAAGATGACAGAATGACAGAAGAGGACAGAATGACAGAAGATGACAGAATGACAGAAGAGGACAGAATGACAGAAGATGACAGAAGATGACAGAAGATGACAGAAGATGACAGAATGACAGAAGATGACAGAAGATGACAGAAGATGACAAAATGACAGAAGATGACAGAATGACAGAAGAGGACAGAATGACAGAAGATGACAGAAGATGACACAAGATGACAGAATGACAGAAGAGGACAGAATGACAGAAGATGACAGAATGACAGAAGATGACAGAAGATGACAGAATGACAGACGAGGACAGAAGATGACAGAAGATGGCAGAAGATGACAGAAGATGACAGAATGACAGAAGAGGACAGAATGACAGAAGATGATAGAAGATGACAGAAGATGACAGAATGACAGAAGAGGACAGAATGACAGAAGATGACAGAAGATGACAGAAGATGACAGAAGATGACAGAATGACAGAAGATGACAGAAGATGACAAAATGACAGAAGAGGACAGAATGACAGAAGATGACAGAATGACAGAAGAGGACAGAATGACAGAAGATGACAGAAGATGACAGAATGACAGAAGAGGACAGAATGACAGAAGATGAAAGAAGATGACAGAAGATGGCAGAAGATGACAGAATGACAGAAGATGACAGAAGATGACAGAAGATGACAAAATGACAGAAGAGGACAGAATGACAGAAGATGACAGAGTGACAGAAGAGGACAGAATGCCAGAAGATGACAGAAGATGACAGAAGATGACAGAATGACAGAAGAGGACAGAATGACAGAAGATGACAGAATATGACAGAAGATGATTGAATATGACAGAAGATGACAGAAGATGACAGAAGATGACAGAATGACAGAAGAGGACAGAATGACAGAAGATGACAGAAGATGACAGAAGATGACAGAATGACAGAAGATGACAGAAGATGACGGAAGATGACAGAAGATGACAGAAGATGACAGAATGACAGAAGAGGACAGAATGACAGAAGATGACAGAAGATGACAGAAGATGACAGAAGATGACAGAATGACAGAAGATGTCAGAATGACAGAAGATGACAGAATGACAGAAGAGGACAGAATGACAGAAGATGACAGAAGATGACAGAAGATGACAGAAGGTGACAGAATGACAGAAGAGGACAGAATGACAGAAGATGACAGAAGATGACAGAAGAGGACAGAATGACAGAAGATGACAGAATGACAGAAGAGGACAGAATGACAGAAGATGACAGAAGATGACAGAAGATGACAGAATGACAGAAGATGACAGAAGATGAGAGAGTATGACAGAAGATGACAGAAGATGACAGAAGATGACAGAAGATGACAGAATGACAGAAGAGGACAGAAGATGACAGAAGATGACAGAAGATGACATAATGACAGAAGAGGACAGAAGATGACAGAAGATGACAGAATGACAGAAGATGACAGAAGATGACAGAAGATGACAGAATATGACAAAAGATGACAGAAGATGACAGAATGACAGAAGATGACAGAAGATGACAGAAAATGACAGAAGATGACAGAAGATGACAGAATGACAGAAGAGGACAGAATGACAGAAGATGACAGAATGACAGAAGATGACAGAATGACAGATGAGGACAGAAGATGAGAGAAGATGACAGAAGATGACAGAAGATGACAGAATGACAGAAGAGGACAGAAGATGACAGAAGATGACAGAAGATGACAGAAGATGACAGAATATGACAGAATGACAGAAGAGGACAGAAGAGGACAGAAGATGACAGAAGATGACAGAAGATGACAGAAGATGACAGAATGACCGAAGAGGTCAGAAGATGACAGAAGATGACAGAAGATGACAGAAGATAACAGAAGATGACAGAATGACAGAAGAGGACAGAATGACAGAAGATGACAGAAGATGACAGAAGAAGACAGAAGATGACAGAAGATGACAGAATATGACAGAAGATGACAGAAGATGACAGAATATGACAGAAGATGACAGAATGACAGAAGAGGACAGAATGACAGAAGAGGACAGAATATGCCAGAAGATGACAGAAGGTGATAGAATGACAAAAGATGACAGAAGATGACAGAAGATGACAGAAGATGACAGAAGATGACAGAATGACAGAAGAGGACAGAATGACAGAAGATGACAGAATGACAGAAGAAGACAGAATGACAGAAGATGACAGACGATGACAGAAGATGACAGAATGACAGAAGATGACAGAAGATGACAGAATATGACAGAATATGACAGAAGATGACAGAAGATGACAGAAGATGACAGAATGTCTGAAGATGACAGAAGATGACAGAAGATGACAGAAGATGACAGAATGAGAGAAGAGGACAGAATGACAGAAGAGGACAGAATATGATAGAGGATGACAGAAGATGACAGAATGACAGAAGATGACAGAAGATGTCAGAAGGACAGAAGATGACAGAATGACAGAAGATGAAAGAACATGACAGAAGATGACAGAATATGACAGAAGAGGACAGAAGATGACAGAAGATGACAGAATGACAGAAGAGGACAGAATGACAGAAGAGGACAGAATATGGCAGAAGATGACACAAGATGACAGAATGACAGAAGATGACAGAAGAGGACAGATGATGACAGAAGATGGCAGAAGATGACAGAAGATGACAGAATATGACAGAAGATGACAGAGTATGACAGAAGATGACAGAAGATGACAGAAGATGACAGAAGATGACAGAATGACAGAAGAGGACAGAATGACAGAAGATGACAGAATGACAGAAGAGGACAGAAGATGACAGAAGATGACAGAAGATGACAGAAGATGACAGAATGACAGAAGAGGACAGAAGATGACAGAAGATGACAGAATGACAGAAGATGACAGAAGATGACAGAAGATGACAGAATTACAGAAGAGGACAGAATGACAGAAGAGGAGAGAAGATGACAGAATGACAGAAGAGGACAGAAGATGACAGAAGATGACAGAAGATGACAGAATGACAGAAGAGGACAGAATGAAAGAAGAGGACAGAATGACAGAAGATGACAGAATGACAGAAGATGACAGAAGATGACAGAATGGCAGAAGATGACAGATGATGACAGAATATGACAGAATATGACAGAAGATGACAGAAGATGACAGAATGACAGAAGATGACAGTAGATGACAGTAGATGACAGAAGATGACAGAAGATGACAGAAGATGACAGAATGACAGAAGAGGACAGAAGATGACAGAAGATGACAGAATGACAGAAGAGGACAGAATGACAGAAGAGGACAGAATATGTCAGAAGGACAGAAGATGACAGAATGACAGAAGATGACAGAACATGACAGAAGATGACAGAAGATGACAGAATATGACAGAAGAGGACAGAAGATGACAGAAGATGACAGAATATGACAGAAGATGACAGAAGATGACAGAATGACAGAAGAGGACAGAATATGACAGAAGATGACACAAGATTACAGAATGACAGAAAATGACAGAATGACAGAAGATGACAGAAGATGACAGAAGATGAAAGAAGATGGCAGAAGATGACAGAAGTTGACAGAATATGACAGAAGATGACAGAAGATGACAGAGTATGACAGATGATGACAGAAGATGACAGAAGATGACAGAATGACAGAAGAGGACAGAATGACAGAAGATGACAGAATGACAGAAGAGGACAGAAGATGACAGAAGATGACAGAAGATGACAGAATGACAGAAGAGGACAGAAGATGACAGAAAATGACAGAAGTTGACAGAAGATGACAGAAGATGACAGAATGACCGAAGAGGACAGAATGACAGAAGAGGACAGAATGACAGAAGATGACAGAATGACAGATGAGGACAGAAGATGACAGAAGATGACAGAAGATGACAGAAGATGACAGAATGATAGAAGAGGACAGAAGATGACAGAAGATGACAGAAGATGACAGAATGACAGAAGAGGACAGAAGAGGACAGAAGATAACAGAAGATGACAGAAGATGACAGAATGACAGAAGAGGTCAGAAGATGACAGAAGATGACAGAAGATGACAGAAGATAACAGAAGATGACAGAATGACAGAAGAGGACAGAATGACAGAAGAGGACAGAATGACAGAAGATGACAGAAGATGACAGAAGATGACAGAAGATGACAGAATATG
Organism: Somniosus microcephalus; assembly: GCF_052327205.1. Taxonomy (NCBI): domain Eukaryota; kingdom Metazoa; phylum Chordata; class Chondrichthyes; order Squaliformes; family Somniosidae; genus Somniosus; species Somniosus microcephalus. The sequence continues at coordinate 2,043,915 of NW_028225190.1, read as the reverse complement.
ACAGAAGATGACAGAAGATGACAGAATATGACAGAAGATGACAGAATGACAGAAGAGGACAGAATGACAGAAGAGGACAGAATGACAGAAATGACAGAAGATGACACAAGATGACAGAAGATGACAGAAGATGACAGAATGACAGAAGAGGACAGAATGACAGAAGAGGACAGAATATGCCAGAAGATGACAGAAGGTGACAGAATGACAGAAGATGACAGAAGATCACAGAAGATGACAGAAGATGACAGAATGACAGAAGAGGACAGAATGACAGAAGATGACAGAATGACAGAAGATGACAGAAGATGACAGAAGATGACAGAATGACAGACGAGGACAGAAGATGACAGAAGATGGCAGAAGACGACAGAAGATGACAGAATGACAGAAGAGGACAGAATGACAGAAGATGACAGAATGACAGAAGAGGACAGAATGACAGAAGATGATAGAAGATGACAGAAGATGACAGAATGAGAGAAGAGGACAGAATGACAGAAGATGACAGAAGATGACAGAAGATGACAAAATGACAGAAGAGGACAGAATGACAGAAGATGACAGAAGATGACAGAAGATCACAGAAGATGACAGAAGATGACAGAATGACAGAAGAGGACAGAATGACAGAAGATGACAGAATGACAGAAGAGGACAGAATGACAGAAATGACAGAAGATGACACAAGATGACAGAAGATGACAGAAGATGACAGAATGACAGAAGAGGACAGAATGACAGAAGAGGACAGAATATGCCAGAAGATGACAGAAGGTGACAGAATGACAGAAGATGACAGAAGATCACAGAAGATGACAGAAGATGACAGAATGACAGAAGAGGACAGAATGACAGAAGATGACAGAATGACAGAAGATGACAGAAGATGACAGAAGACGACAGAATGACAGACGAGGACAGAAGATGACAGAAGATGGCAGAAGACGACAGAAGATGACAGAATGACAGAAGAGGACAGAATGACAGAAGATGACAGAATGACAGAAGAGGACAGAATGACAGAAGATGATAGAAGATGACAGAAGATGACAGAATGAGAGAAGAGGACAGAATGACAGAAGATGACAGAAGATGACAGAAGATGACAAAATGACAGAAGAGGACAGAATGACAGAAGATGACAGAATGACAGAAGAGGACAGAATGACAGAAGATGACAGAAGATGACAGAATGACAGAAGAGGACAGAATGACAGAAGATGACAGAAGATGACAGAAGATGACAGAATGACAGAAGATGACAGAAGATGACAGAGGATGACAAAATGACAGAAGAGGACAGAATGACAGAAGATGACAGAGTGACAGAAGAGGACAGAATGACAGAAGATGACAGAAGATGACAGAAGATGACAGAATGACAGAAGAGGACAGAAAGACAGAAGATGACAGAATATGACAGAAGATGATTGAATATGACAGAAGATGACAGAAGATGACAGAAGATGACAGAATGACAGAAGAGGACAGAATGACAGAAGATGACAGAAGATGACAGAAGATGACAGAATGACAGAAGATGACAGAAGATGACGGAAGATGACAGAAGATGACAGAAGATGACAGAATGACAGAAGAGGACAGAATGACAGAAAATGACAGCAGATGACAGAAGATGTCAGAATGACAGAAGAGGACAGAATGACAGATGATGACAGAATGACAGAAGAGGACAGAAGATGACAGAAGATGACAGAAGATGACAGAAGATGACAGAAGATGACAGAAGGTGACAGAATGACAGAAGAGGACAGAATGACAGAAGATGACAGAAGATGACAGAAGAGGACAGAATGACAGAAGATGACAGAATGACAGAAGAGGACAGAATGACAGAAGATGACAGAAGATGACAGAAGATGACAGAATGACAGAAGATGACAGAAGATGACAGAAGATGACAGAAGATGACAGAATGACAGAAGAGGACAGAAGATGACAGAAGATGACAGAAGATGACAGAATGACAGAAGAGGACAGAAGATGACAGAAGATGACAGAATGACAGAAGATGACAGAAGATGACAGAAGGACCGAAGAGGACAGAATGACAGAAGAGGACAGAATGACAGAAGAGGACAGAATATGACAAAAGATGACAGAAGATGACAGAATGACAGAAGATGACAGAAGATGACAGAAAATGACAGAAGATGACAGAAGATGACAGAAGATGACAGAATGACAGAAGAGGACAGAATGACAGAAGATGACAGAATGACAGAAGATGACAGAATGACAGATGAGGACAGAAGATGACAGAAGATGACAGAAGATGACAGAAGATGACAGAAGATGACAGAATGACAGAATGACAGAAGAGGACAGAAGATGACAGAAGATGACAGAAGATGACAGAAGATGACAGAATGACAGAAGAGGTCAGAAGATGACAGAAGATGACAGAAGATGACAGAAGATGACAGAAGATAACAGAAGATGACAGAATGACAGAAGAGGATAGAATGACAGAAGAGGACAGAATGACAGAAGATGACAGAAGATGACAGAAGAAGACAGAAGATGACAGAAGATGACAGAAGATGACAGAATATGACAGAAGATGACAGAAGATGACAGAATATGACAGAAGATGACAGAATGACAGAAGAGGACAGAATGACAGAAGAGGACAGAATATGCCAGAAGATGACAGAAGGTGACAGAATGACAGAAGATGACAGAAGATGACAGAAGATCAAAGAAGATGACAGAAGAGGACAGAATGACTGAAGATGACAGAATGACAGAAGAGGACAGAATGACAGAAGATGACACAAGATGACACAAGATGACAGGATGACAGAAGAGGACAGAATGACAGAAGATGACAGAATGACAGAAGATGACAGAAGATGACAGAAGATGACAGAATGACAGACGAGGACAGAAGATGACAGAAGATGGCAGAAGATGACAGAAGATGACAGAATGACAGAAGAGGACAGAATGACAGAAGATGATAGAAGATGACAGAATGACAGAAGAGGACAGAATGACAGAAGATGACAGAAGATGACAGAAGATGACAGAATGACAGAAGATGACAGAAGATCAAAGAAGATGACAGAAGATGACAGAATGACAGAAGAGGACAGAATGACTGAAGATGACAGAATGACAGAAGAGGACAGAATGACAGAAGATGACAGAAGATGACACAAGATGACAGGATGACAGAAGAGGACAGAATGACAGAAGATGACAGAATGACAGAAGATGACAGAAGATGACAGAAGATGACAGAATGACAGACGAGGACAGAAGATGACAGAAGATGGCAGAAGATGACAGAAGATGACAGAATGACAGAAGAGGACAGAATGACAGAAGATGACAGAAGATGACAGAAGATGACAGAATGACAGAAGATGACAGAAGATGACAGAAGATGACAAAATGACAGAAGAGGACAGAATGACAGAAGATGACAGAATGACAGAAGAGGACAGAATGACAGAAGATGACAGAAGATGACAGAATGACAGAAGATGACAGAAGATGACAGAAGATGACAAAATGACAGAAGAGGACAGAATGACAGAAGATGACAGAATGACAGAAGATGACAGAAGATGACAGAAGATGACAGAATGACAGAAGAGGACAGAATGACAGAAGATGACAGAATGACAGAAGATGACAGAATGACAGATGAGGACAGAAGATGACAGAAGATGACAGAATGACAGAAGAGGACAGAAGATGACAGAAGATGACAGAATGACAGAAGATGACAGAAGATGACAGAAGGACCGAAGAGGACAGAATGACAGAAGAGGACAGAATGACAGAAGAGGACAGAATATGACAAAAGATGACAGAAGATGACAGAATGACAGAAGATGACAGAAGATGACAGAAAATGACAGAAGATGACAGAAGATGACAGAAGATGACAGAATGACAGAAGAGGACAGAATGACAGAAGATGACAGAATGACAGAAGATGACAGAATGACAGATGAGGACAGAAGATGACAGAAGATGACAGAAGATGACAGAAGATGACAGAAGATGACAGAATGACAGAATGACAGAAGAGGACAGAAGATGACAGAAGATGACAGAAGATGACAGAAGATGACAGAATGACAGAAGAGGTCAGAAGATGACAGAAGATGACAGAAGATGACAGAAGATGACAGAAGATAACAGAAGATGACAGAATGACAGAAGAGGATAGAATGACAGAAGAGGACAGAATGACAGAAGATGACAGAAGATGACAGAAGAAGACAGAAGATGACAGAAGATGACAGAAGATGACAGAATATGACAGAAGATGACAGAAGATGACAGAATATGACAGAAGATGACAGAATGACAGAAGAGGACAGAATGACAGAAGAGGACAGAATATGCCAGAAGATGACAGAAGGTGACAGAATGACAGAAGATGACAGAAGATGACAGAAGATCAAAGAAGATGACAGAAGAGGACAGAATGACTGAAGATGACAGAATGACAGAAGAGGACAGAATGACAGAAGATGACACAAGATGACACAAGATGACAGGATGACAGAAGAGGACAGAATGACAGAAGATGACAGAATGACAGAAGATGACAGAAGATGACAGAAGATGACAGAATGACAGACGAGGACAGAAGATGACAGAAGATGGCAGAAGATGACAGAAGATGACAGAATGACAGAAGAGGACAGAATGACAGAAGATGATAGAAGATGACAGAAGATGACAGAGTATGACAGAAGATGACAGAAGATGACAGAAGATGACAGAAGATGACAGAATGACAGAAGAGGACAGAAGATGACAGAAGATGACAGAAGATGACAGAATGACAGAAGAGGACAGAAGATGACAGAAGATGACAGAATGACAGAAGATGACAGAAGATGACAGAAGATGACAGAAGATGACAGAATGACCGAAGAGGACAGAATGACAGAAGAGGACAGAATGACAGAAGAGGACAGAATATGACAAAAGATGACAGAAGATGACAGAATGACAGAAGATGACAGAAGATGACAGAAAATGACAGAAGATGACAGAAGATGACAGAATGACAGAAGATGACAGAATGACAGAAGATGACAGAATGACAGAAGATGACAGAATGACAGATGAGGACAGAAGATGACAGAAGATGACAGAAGATGACAGAAGATGACAGAAGATGACAGAATGACAGAAGAGGACAGAAGATGACAGAAGATGACAGAAGATGACAGAAGATGACAGAAGATGACAGAATGACAGAAGAGGACAGAAGAGGACAGAAGATGACAGAAGATGACAGAAGATGACAGAAGATGACAGAATAACAGAAGAGGTCAGAAGATGACAGAAGATGACAGAAGATGACAGAAGATAACAGAAGATGACAGAATGACAGAAGAGGACAGAATGACAGAAGAGGACAGAATGACAGAAGATGACAGAATATGCCAGAAGATGACAGAAGGTGACAGAATGACAGAAGATGACAGAAGATGACAGAAGATCACAGAAGATGACAGAAGATGACAGAATGACAGAAGAGGACAGAATGACAGAAGATGACAGAATGACAGAAGAGGACAGAATGACAGAAGATGACAGAAGATGACAGAAGATGACAGAAGATGACAGAATGACAGAAGATGACAGAAGATGACAGAAGATGACAAAATGACAGAAGATGACAGAATGACAGAAGAGGACAGAATGACAGAAGATGACAGAAGATGACACAAGATGACAGAATGACAGAAGAGGACAGAATGACAGAAGATGACAGAATGACAGAAGATGACAGAAGATGACAGAATGACAGACGAGGACAGAAGATGACAGAAGATGGCAGAAGATGACAGAAGATGACAGAATGACAGAAGAGGACAGAATGACAGAAGATGATAGAAGATGACAGAAGATGACAGAATGACAGAAGAGGACAGAATGACAGAAGATGACAGAAGATGACAGAAGATGACAGAAGATGACAGAATGACAGAAGATGACAGAAGATGACAAAATGACAGAAGAGGACAGAATGACAGAAGATGACAGAATGACAGAAGAGGACAGAATGACAGAAGATGACAGAAGATGACAGAATGACAGAAGAGGACAGAATGACAGAAGATGAAAGAAGATGACAGAAGATGGCAGAAGATGACAGAATGACAGAAGATGACAGAAGATGACAGAAGATGACAAAATGACAGAAGAGGACAGAATGACAGAAGATGACAGAGTGACAGAAGAGGACAGAATGCCAGAAGATGACAGAAGATGACAGAAGATGACAGAATGACAGAAGAGGACAGAATGACAGAAGATGACAGAATATGACAGAAGATGATTGAATATGACAGAAGATGACAGAAGATGACAGAAGATGACAGAATGACAGAAGAGGACAGAATGACAGAAGATGACAGAAGATGACAGAAGATGACAGAATGACAGAAGATGACAGAAGATGACGGAAGATGACAGAAGATGACAGAAGATGACAGAATGACAGAAGAGGACAGAATGACAGAAGATGACAGAAGATGACAGAAGATGACAGAAGATGACAGAATGACAGAAGATGTCAGAATGACAGAAGATGACAGAATGACAGAAGAGGACAGAATGACAGAAGATGACAGAAGATGACAGAAGATGACAGAAGGTGACAGAATGACAGAAGAGGACAGAATGACAGAAGATGACAGAAGATGACAGAAGAGGACAGAATGACAGAAGATGACAGAATGACAGAAGAGGACAGAATGACAGAAGATGACAGAAGATGACAGAAGATGACAGAATGACAGAAGATGACAGAAGATGAGAGAGTATGACAGAAGATGACAGAAGATGACAGAAGATGACAGAAGATGACAGAATGACAGAAGAGGACAGAAGATGACAGAAGATGACAGAAGATGACATAATGACAGAAGAGGACAGAAGATGACAGAAGATGACAGAATGACAGAAGATGACAGAAGATGACAGAAGATGACAGAATATGACAAAAGATGACAGAAGATGACAGAATGACAGAAGATGACCGAAGATGACAGAAAATGACAGAAGATGACAGAAGATGACAGAATGACAGAAGAGGACAGAATGACAGAAGATGACAGAATGACAGAAGATGACAGAATGACAGATGAGGACAGAAGATGAGAGAAGATGACAGAAGATGACAGAAGATGACAGAATGACAGAAGAGGACAGAAGATGACAGAAGATGACAGAAGATGACAGAAGATGACAGAATATGACAGAATGACAGAAGAGGACAGAAGAGGACAGAAGATGACAGAAGATGACAGAAGATGACAGAAGATGACAGAATGACCGAAGAGGTCAGAAGATGACAGAAGATGACAGAAGATGACAGAAGATAACAGAAGATGACAGAATGACAGAAGAGGACAGAATGACAGAAGATGACAGAAGATGACAGAAGAAGACAGAAGATGACAGAAGATGACAGAATATGACAGAAGATGACAGAAGATGACAGAATATGACAGAAGATGACAGAATGACAGAAGAGGACAGAATGACAGAAGAGGACAGAATATGCCAGAAGATGACAGAAGGTGATAGAATGACAAAAGATGACAGAAGATGACAGAAGATGACAGAAGATGACAGAAGATGACAGAATGACAGAAGAGGACAGAATGACAGAAGATGACAGAATGACAGAAGAAGACAGAATGACAGAAGATGACAGACGATGACAGAAGATGACAGAATGACAGAAGATGACAGAAGATGACAGAATATGACAGAATATGACAGAAGATGACAGAAGATGACAGAAGATGACAGAATGTCTGAAGATGACAGAAGATGACAGAAGATGACAGAAGATGACAGAATGAGAGAAGAGGACAGAATGACAGAAGAGGACAGAATATGATAGAGGATGACAGAAGATGACAGAATGACAGAAGATGACAGAAGATGTCAGAAGGACAGAAGATGACAGAATGACAGAAGATGAAAGAACATGACAGAAGATGACAGAATATGACAGAAGAGGACAGAAGATGACAGAAGATGACAGAATGACAGAAGAGGACAGAATGACAGAAGAGGACAGAATATGGCAGAAGATGACACAAGATGACAGAATGACAGAAGATGACAGAAGAGGACAGATGATGACAGAAGATGGCAGAAGATGACAGAAGATGACAGAATATGACAGAAGATGACAGAGTATGACAGAAGATGACAGAAGATGACAGAAGATGACAGAAGATGACAGAATGACAGAAGAGGACAGAATGACAGAAGATGACAGAATGACAGAAGAGGACAGAAGATGACAGAAGATGACAGAAGATGACAGAAGATGACAGAATGACAGAAGAGGACAGAAGATGACAGAAGATGACAGAATGACAGAAGATGACAGAAGATGACAGAAGATGACAGAATTACAGAAGAGGACAGAATGACAGAAGAGGAGAGAAGATGACAGAATGACAGAAGAGGACAGAAGATGACAGAAGATGACAGAAGATGACAGAATGACAGAAGAGGACAGAATGAAAGAAGAGGACAGAATGACAGAAGATGACAGAATGACAGAAGATGACAGAAGATGACAGAATGGCAGAAGATGACAGATGATGACAGAATATGACAGAATATGACAGAAGATGACAGAAGATGACAGAATGACAGAAGATGACAGTAGATGACAGTAGATGACAGAAGATGACAGAAGATGACAGAAGATGACAGAATGACAGAAGAGGACAGAAGATGACAGAAGATGACAGAATGACAGAAGAGGACAGAATGACAGAAGAGGACAGAATATGTCAGAAGGACAGAAGATGACAGAATGACAGAAGATGACAGAACATGACAGAAGATGACAGAAGATGACAGAATATGACAGAAGAGGACAGAAGATGACAGAAGATGACAGAATATGACAGAAGATGACAGAAGATGACAGAATGACAGAAGAGGACAGAATATGACAGAAGATGACACAAGATTACAGAATGACAGAAAATGACAGAATGACAGAAGATGACAGAAGATGACAGAAGATGAAAGAAGATGGCAGAAGATGACAGAAGTTGACAGAATATGACAGAAGATGACAGAAGATGACAGAGTATGACAGATGATGACAGAAGATGACAGAAGATGACAGAATGACAGAAGAGGACAGAATGACAGAAGATGACAGAATGACAGAAGAGGACAGAAGATGACAGAAGATGACAGAAGATGACAGAATGACAGAAGAGGACAGAAGATGACAGAAAATGACAGAAGTTGACAGAAGATGACAGAAGATGACAGAATGACCGAAGAGGACAGAATGACAGAAGAGGACAGAATGACAGAAGATGACAGAATGACAGATGAGGACAGAAGATGACAGAAGATGACAGAAGATGACAGAAGATGACAGAATGATAGAAGAGGACAGAAGATGACAGAAGATGACAGAAGATGACAGAATGACAGAAGAGGACAGAAGAGGACAGAAGATAACAGAAGATGACAGAAGATGACAGAATGACAGAAGAGGTCAGAAGATGACAGAAGATGACAGAAGATGACAGAAGATAACAGAAGATGACAGAATGACAGAAGAGGACAGAATGACAGAAGAGGACAGAATGACAGAAGATGACAGAAGATGACAGAAGATGACAGAAGATGACAGAATATGACAGAAGATGACAGAAGATGACAGAATATGACAGAAGATGACAGAATGACAGAAGAGGACAGAATGACAGAAGAGGACAGAATGACAGAAATGACAGAAGATGACACAAGATGACAGAAGATGACAGAAGATGACAGAATGACAGAAGAGGACAGAATGACAGAAGAGGACAGAATATGCCAGAAGATGACAGAAGGTGACAGAATGACAGAAGATGACAGAAGATCACAGAAGATGACAGAAGATGACAGAATGACAGAAGAGGACAGAATGACAGAAGATGACAGAATGACAGAAGATGACAGAAGATGACAGAAGATGACAGAATGACAGACGAGGACAGAAGATGACAGAAGATGGCAGAAGACGACAGAAGATGACAGAATGACAGAAGAGGACAGAATGACAGAAGATGACAGAATGACAGAAGAGGACAGAATGACAGAAGATGATAGAAGATGACAGAAGATGACAGAATGAGAGAAGAGGACAGAATGACAGAAGATGACAGAAGATGACAGAAGATGACAAAATGACAGAAGAGGACAGAATGACAGAAGATGACAGAAGATGACAGAAGATCACAGAAGATGACAGAAGATGACAGAATGACAGAAGAGGACAGAATGACAGAAGATGACAGAATGACAGAAGAGGACAGAATGACAGAAATGACAGAAGATGACACAAGATGACAGAAGATGACAGAAGATGACAGAATGACAGAAGAGGACAGAATGACAGAAGAGGACAGAATATGCCAGAAGATGACAGAAGGTGACAGAATGACAGAAGATGACAGAAGATCACAGAAGATGACAGAAGATGACAGAATGACAGAAGAGGACAGAATGACAGAAGATGACAGAATGACAGAAGATGACAGAAGATGACAGAAGACGACAGAATGACAGACGAGGACAGAAGATGACAGAAGATGGCAGAAGACGACAGAAGATGACAGAATGACAGAAGAGGACAGAATGACAGAAGATGACAGAATGACAGAAGAGGACAGAATGACAGAAGATGATAGAAGATGACAGAAGATGACAGAATGAGAGAAGAGGACAGAATGACAGAAGATGACAGAAGATGACAGAAGATGACAAAATGACAGAAGAGGACAGAATGACAGAAGATGACAGAATGACAGAAGAGGACAGAATGACAGAAGATGACAGAAGATGACAGAATGACAGAAGAGGACAGAATGACAGAAGATGACAGAAGATGACAGAAGATGACAGAATGACAGAAGATGACAGAAGATGACAGAGGATGACAAAATGACAGAAGAGGACAGAATGACAGAAGATGACAGAGTGACAGAAGAGGACAGAATGACAGAAGATGACAGAAGATGACAGAAGATGACAGAATGACAGAAGAGGACAGAAAGACAGAAGATGACAGAATATGACAGAAGATGATTGAATATGACAGAAGATGACAGAAGATGACAGAAGATGACAGAATGACAGAAGAGGACAGAATGACAGAAGATGACAGAAGATGACAGAAGATGACAGAATGACAGAAGATGACAGAAGATGACGGAAGATGACAGAAGATGACAGAAGATGACAGAATGACAGAAGAGGACAGAATGACAGAAAATGACAGCAGATGACAGAAGATGTCAGAATGACAGAAGAGGACAGAATGACAGATGATGACAGAATGACAGAAGAGGACAGAAGATGACAGAAGATGACAGAAGATGACAGAAGATGACAGAAGATGACAGAAGGTGACAGAATGACAGAAGAGGACAGAATGACAGAAGATGACAGAAGATGACAGAAGAGGACAGAATGACAGAAGATGACAGAATGACAGAAGAGGACAGAATGACAGAAGATGACAGAAGATGACAGAAGATGACAGAATGACAGAAGATGACAGAAGATGACAGAAGATGACAGAAGATGACAGAATGACAGAAGAGGACAGAAGATGACAGAAGATGACAGAAGATGACAGAATGACAGAAGAGGACAGAAGATGACAGAAGATGACAGAATGACAGAAGATGACAGAAGATGACAGAAGGACCGAAGAGGACAGAATGACAGAAGAGGACAGAATGACAGAAGAGGACAGAATATGACAAAAGATGACAGAAGATGACAGAATGACAGAAGATGACAGAAGATGACAGAAAATGACAGAAGATGACAGAAGATGACAGAAGATGACAGAATGACAGAAGAGGACAGAATGACAGAAGATGACAGAATGACAGAAGATGACAGAATGACAGATGAGGACAGAAGATGACAGAAGATGACAGAAGATGACAGAAGATGACAGAAGATGACAGAATGACAGAATGACAGAAGAGGACAGAAGATGACAGAAGATGACAGAAGATGACAGAAGATGACAGAATGACAGAAGAGGTCAGAAGATGACAGAAGATGACAGAAGATGACAGAAGATGACAGAAGATAACAGAAGATGACAGAATGACAGAAGAGGATAGAATGACAGAAGAGGACAGAATGACAGAAGATGACAGAAGATGACAGAAGAAGACAGAAGATGACAGAAGATGACAGAAGATGACAGAATATGACAGAAGATGACAGAAGATGACAGAATATGACAGAAGATGACAGAATGACAGAAGAGGACAGAATGACAGAAGAGGACAGAATATGCCAGAAGATGACAGAAGGTGACAGAATGACAGAAGATGACAGAAGATGACAGAAGATCAAAGAAGATGACAGAAGAGGACAGAATGACTGAAGATGACAGAATGACAGAAGAGGACAGAATGACAGAAGATGACACAAGATGACACAAGATGACAGGATGACAGAAGAGGACAGAATGACAGAAGATGACAGAATGACAGAAGATGACAGAAGATGACAGAAGATGACAGAATGACAGACGAGGACAGAAGATGACAGAAGATGGCAGAAGATGACAGAAGATGACAGAATGACAGAAGAGGACAGAATGACAGAAGATGATAGAAGATGACAGAATGACAGAAGAGGACAGAATGACAGAAGATGACAGAAGATGACAGAAGATGACAGAATGACAGAAGATGACAGAAGATCAAAGAAGATGACAGAAGATGACAGAATGACAGAAGAGGACAGAATGACTGAAGATGACAGAATGACAGAAGAGGACAGAATGACAGAAGATGACAGAAGATGACACAAGATGACAGGATGACAGAAGAGGACAGAATGACAGAAGATGACAGAATGACAGAAGATGACAGAAGATGACAGAAGATGACAGAATGACAGACGAGGACAGAAGATGACAGAAGATGGCAGAAGATGACAGAAGATGACAGAATGACAGAAGAGGACAGAATGACAGAAGATGACAGAAGATGACAGAAGATGACAGAATGACAGAAGATGACAGAAGATGACAGAAGATGACAAAATGACAGAAGAGGACAGAATGACAGAAGATGACAGAATGACAGAAGAGGACAGAATGACAGAAGATGACAGAAGATGACAGAATGACAGAAGAGGACAGAATGACAGAAGATGAAAGAAGATGACAGAAGATGGCAGAAGATGACAGAATGACAGAAGATGACAGAAGATGACAGAAGATGACAAAATGACAGAAGAGGACAGAATGACAGAAGATGACAGAGTGACAGAAGAGGACAGAATGACAGAAGATGACAGAAGATGACAGAAGATGACAGAATGACAGAAGAGGACAGAATGACAGAAGATGACAGAATATGACAGAAGATGACAGAAGATGACAGAAGATGACAGAATGACAGAAGAGGACAGAATGACAGAAGATGACAGAAGATGACAGAAGATGACAGAATGACAGAAGATGACAGAAGATGACGGAAGATGACAGAAGATGAAAGAAGATGACAGAATGACAGAAGAGGACAGAATGACAGAAGATGACAGAAGACGACAGAAGATGACAGAAGATGACAGAAGATGACAGAAGATGTCAGAATGACAGATGATGACAGAATGACAGAAGCGGACAGAAGATGACAGAAGATGACAGAAGATGACAGAAGATGACAGAAGATGACAGAAGGTGACAGAATGACAGAAGAGGTCAGAATGACAGAAGATGACAGAAGATGACAGAAGAGGACAGAATGACAGAAGATGACAGAATGACAGAAGAGGACAGAATGACAGAAGATGACAGAAGATGACAGAAGATGACAGAAGATGACAGAATGACAGAAGATGACAGAAGATGACAGAAGATGACAGAATGACAGAAGATGACAGAAGATGACAGAAGATGACAGAAGATGACAGAATGACCGAAGAGGACAGAATGACAGAAGAGGACAGAATGACAGAAGAGGACAGAATATGACAAAAGATGACAGAAGATGACAGAATGACAGAAGATGACAGAAGATGACAGAAAATGACAGAAGATGACAGAAGATGACAGAAGATGACAGAATGACAGAAGAGGACAGAATGACAGAAGATGACAGAATGACAGAAGATGACAGAATGACAGATGAGGACAGAAGATGACAGAAGATGACAGAAGATGACAGAAGATGACAGAATGACAGAAGAGGACAGAAGATGACAGAAGATGACAGAAGAGGACAGAAGATGACAGAAGATGACAGAAGATGACAGAAGATGACAGAATGACAGAAGAGGACAGAAGAGGACAGAAGATGACAGAAGATGACAGAAGATGACAGAAGATGACAGAATGACAGAAGAGGTCAGAAGATGACAGAAGATGACAGAAGATGACAGAAGATAACAGAAGATGACAGAATGACAGAAGAGGACAGAAGATGACGGAAGATGACAGAAGATGACAGAAGATGACAGAAGGACAGAAGAGGACAGAATGACAGAAGATGACAGAAGACGACAGAAGATGACAGAAGATGACAGAAGATGACAGAAGATGACAGAAGATGTCAGAATGACAGATGATGACAGAATGACAGAAGCGGACAGAAGATGACAGAAGATGACAGAAGATGACAGAAGATGACAGAAGATGACAGAAGGTGACAGAATGACAGAAGAGGTCAGAATGACAGAAGATGACAGAAGATGACAGAATGACAGAATGACAGAAGAGGACAGAAGATGACAGAAGATGACAGAAGATGACAGAAGATGACAGAATGACAGAAGAGGTCAGAAGATGACAGAAGATGACAGAAGATGACAGAAGATAACAGAAGATGACAGAATGACAGAAGAGGATAGAATGACAGAAGAGGACAGAATGACAGAAGATGACAGAAGATGACAGAAGAAGACAGAAGATGACAGAAGATGACAGAAGATGACAGAAGATGACAGAATATGACAGAAGATGACAGAAGATGACAGAATATGACAGAAGATGACAGAATGACAGAAGAGGACAGAATGACAGAAGAGGACAGAATATGCCAGAAGATGACAGAAGGTGACAGAATGACAGAAGATGACAGAAGATGACAGAAGATCAAAGAAGATGACAGAAGATGACAGAATGACAGAAGAGGACAGAATGACTGAAGATGACAGAATGACAGAAGAGGACAGAATGACAGAAGATGACAGAAGATGACACAAGATGACAGGATGACAGAAGAGGACAGAATGACAGAAGATGACAGAATGACAGAAGATGACAGAAGATGACAGAAGATGACAGAATGACAGACGAGGACAGAAGATGACAGAAGATGGCAGAAGATGACAGAAGATGACAGAATGACAGAATGACAGAAGATGATAGAAGATGACAGAAGATGACAGAATGACAGAAGAGGACAGAATGACAGAAGATGACAGAAGATGACAGAAGATGACAGAATGACAGAAGATGACAGAAGATGACAGAAGATGACAAAATGACAGAAGAGGACAGAATGACAGAAGATGACAGAATGACAGAAGAGGACAGAATGACAGAAGATGACAGAAGATGACAGAATGACAGAAGAGGACAGAATGACAGAAGATGAAAGAAGATGACAGAAGATGGCAGAAGATGACAGAATGACAGAAGATGACAGAAGATGACAGAAGATGACAAAATGACAGAAGAGGACAGAATGACAGAAGATGACAGAGTGACAGAAGAGGACAGAATGACAGAAGATGACAGAAGATGACAGAAGATGACAGAATGACAGAAGAGGACAGAATGACAGAAGATGACAGAATATGACAGAAGATGACAGAAGATGACAGAAGATGACAGAATGACAGAAGAGGACAGAATGACAGAAGATGACAGAAGATGACAGAAGATGACAGAATGACAGAAGATGACAGAAGATGACGGAAGATGACAGAAGATGACAGAAGATGACAGAATGACAGAAGAGGACAGAATGACAGAAGATGACAGAAGACGACAGAAGATGACAGAGGATGACAGAAGATGACAGAAGATGACAGAAGATGTCAGAATGACAGATGATGACAGAATGACAGAAGCGGACAGAAGATGACAGAAGATGACAGAAGATGACAGAAGATGACAGAAGATGACAGAAGGTGACAGAATGACAGAAGAGGTCAGAATGACAGAAGATGACAGAAGATGACAGAAGAGGACAGAATGACAGAAGATGACAGAATGACAGAAGAGGACAGAATGACAGAAGATGACAGAAGATGACAGAAGATGACAGAAGATGACAGAATGACAGAAGATGACAGAAGATGACAGAAGATGACAGAATGACAGAAGATGACAGAAGATGACAGAAGATGACAGAAGATGACAGAATGACCGAAGAGGACAGAATGACAGAAGAGGACAGAATGACAGAAGAGGACAGAATATGACAAAAGATGACAGAAGATGACAGAATGACAGAAGATGACAGAAGATGACAGAAAATGACAGAAGATGACAGAAGATGACAGAAGATGACAGAATGACAGAAGAGGACAGAATGACAGAAGATGACAGAATGACAGAAGATGACAGAATGACAGATGAGGACAGAAGATGACAGAAGATGACAGAAGATGACAGAAGATGACAGAATGACAGAAGAGGACAGAAGATGACAGAAGATGACAGAAGATGACAGAAGATGACAGAAGATGACAGAATGACAGAAGAGGACAGAAGAGGACAGAAGATGACAGAAGATGACAGAAGATGACAGAAGATGACAGAATGACAGAAGAGGTCAGAAGATGACAGAAGATGACAGAAGATGACAGAAGATAACAGAAGATGACAGAATGACAGAAGAGGACAGAATGACAGAAGAGGACAGAATGACAGAAGATGACAGAAGATGACAGAAGAAGACAGAAGATGACAGAAGATGACAGAAGATGACAGAATATGACAGAAGATGACAGAAGATGACAGAATATGACAGAAGATGACAGAATGACAGAAGAGGACAGAATGACAGAAGAGGACAGAATATGACAGAAGATGACAGAAGGTGACAGAATGACAGAAGATGACAGAAGATGACAGAAGATCACAGAAGATGACAGAAGATGACAGAATGACAGAAGAGGACAGAATGACAGAAGATGACAGAATGACAGAAGAGGACAGAATGACAGAAGATGACAGAAGATGACACAAGATGACAGAATTACAGAAGAGGACAGAATGACAGAAGATGACAGAATGACAGAAGATGACAGAAGATGACAGAAGATGACAGAATGACAGACGAGGACAGAAGATGACAGAGGATGGCAGAAGATGACAGAAGATGACAGAATGACAGAAGAGGACAGAATGACAGAAGAGGTCAGAATGACAGAAGATGACAGAAGATGACAGAAGAGGACAGAATGACAGAAGATGACAGAATGACAGAAGAGGACAGAATGACAGAAGATGACAGAAGATGACAGAAGATGACAGAAGATGACAGAATGACAGAAGATGACAGAAGATGACAGAGTATGACAGAAGATGACAGAAGATGACAGAAGATGACAGAATGACAGAAGAGGACAGAAGATGACAGAAGATGACAGAAGATGACAGAATGACAGAAGAGGACAGAAGATGACAGAAGATGACAGAATGACAGAAGATGACAGAAGATGACAGAAGATGACAGAATGACCGAAGAGGACAGAATGACAGAAGAGGACAGAATGACAGAAGAGGACAGAATATGACAAAAGATGACAGAAGATGACAGAATGACAGAAGATGACAGAAGATGACAGAAAATGACAGAAGATGACAGAAGATGACAGAAGATGACAGAATGACAGAAGAGGACAGAATGACAGAAGATGACAGAATGACAGAAGATGACAGAATGACAGATGAGGACAGAAGATGACAGAACATGACAGAAGATGACAGAAGATGACAGAATGACAGAAGAGGACAGAAGAGGACAGAAGATGACAGAAGATGACAGAAGATGACAGAATGACAGAAGAGGTCAGAAGATGACAGAAGATGACAGAAGATGACAGAAGATAACAGAAGATGACAGAATGACAGAAGAGGACAGAATGACAGAAGAGGACAGAATGACAGAAGATGACAGAAGATGACAGAAGAAGACAGAAGATGACAGAAGATGACAGAATATGACAGAAGATGACAGAAGATGACAGAATATGACAGAAGATGACAGAATGACAGAAGAGGACAGAATGACAGAAGAGGACAGAATATGCCAGAAGATGACAGAAGGTGACAGAATGACAGAAGATGACAGAAGATGACAGAAGATCACAGAAGATGACAGAAGATGACAGAATGACAGAAGCGGACAGAATGACAGAAGATGACAGAATGACAGAAGAGGACAGAATGACAGAAGATGACAGAAGATGACACAAGATGACAGGATGACAGAAGAGGACAGAATGACAGAAGATGACAGAATGACAGAAGATGACAGAAGATGACAGAATGACAGATGAGGACAGAAGATGACAGAAGATGGCAGAAGATGACAGAAGATGACAGAATGACAGAAGAGGACAGAATGACAGAAGATGAAAGAAGATGACAGAAGATGACAGAATGACAGAAGAGGACAGAATGACAGAAGATGACAGAAGATGACAGAAGATGACAGAAGATGACAGAATGACAGAAGATGACAGAAGATGACAAAATGACAGAAGAGGACAGAATGACAGAAGAGGACAGAATGACAGAAGATGACAGAAGATGACAGAATGACAGAAGAGGACAGAATGACAGAAGATGAAAGAAGATGACAGAAGATGGCAGAAGATGACAGAATGACAGAAGATGACAGAAGATGACAGAAGATGACAAAATGACAGAAGAGGACAGAATGACAGAAGATGACAGAGTGACAGAAGAGGACAGAATGACAGAAGATGACAGAAGATGACAGAAGATGACAGAATGACAGAAGAGGACAGAATGACAGAAGATGACAGAATATGACAGAAGATGACAGAAGATGACAGAATGACAGAAGAGGACAGAATGACAGAAGATGACAGAAGATGACAGAATGACAGAAGATGACAGAAGATGACGGAAGATGACAGAAGATGACAGAAGATGACAGAATGACAGAAGAGGACAGAATGACAGAAGATGACAGAAGACGACAGAAGATGACAGAAGATGACAGAAGATGACAGAAGATGACAGAAGATGTCAGAATGACAGATGATGACAGAATGACAGAAGCGGACAGAAGATGACAGAAGATGACAGAAGATGACAGAAGATGACAGAAGGTGACAGAATGACAGAAGAGGTCAGAATGACAGAAGATGACAGAAGATGACAGAAGAGGACAGAATGACAGAAGATGACAGAATGACAGAAGAGGACAGAATGACAGAAGATGACAGAGTATGACAGAAGATGACAGAAGATGACAGAAGATGACAGAAGAT
Source organism: Somniosus microcephalus (assembly GCF_052327205.1). Classification (NCBI taxonomy): domain Eukaryota; kingdom Metazoa; phylum Chordata; class Chondrichthyes; order Squaliformes; family Somniosidae; genus Somniosus; species Somniosus microcephalus. The sequence goes on along the minus strand of NW_028225190.1, from coordinate 2,024,352 downwards.
GACAGAATGACAGAAGAGGACAGAAGATGACAGAAGATGACAGAAGACGACAGAATGACAGAAGAGGACAGAAGATGACAGAAGATGACAGAATGACAGAAGATGACAGAAGATGACAGAATGACCGAAGAGGACAGAATGACAGAAGAGGACAGAATGACAGAAGAGGACAGAATATGACAAAAGATGACAGAAGATGACAGAATGACAGAAGATGACAGAAGATGACAGAAAATGACAGAAGATGACAGAAGATGACAGAAGATGACAGAATGACAGAAGAGGACAGAATGACAGAAGATGACAGAATGACAGAAGATGACAGAATGACAGATGAGGACAGAAGATGACAGAAGATGACAGAAGATGACAGAAGATGACAGAATGACAGAAGAGGACAGAAGATGACAGAAGATGACAGAAGATGACAGAAGATGACAGAAGATGACAGAATGACAGAAGAGGACAGAAGAGGACAGAAGATGACAGAAGATGACAGAAGATGACAGAAGATGACAGAATGACAGAAGAGGTCAGAAGATGACAGAAGATGACAGAAGATGACAGAAGATAACAGAAGATGACAGAATGACAGAAGAGGACAGAATGACAGAAGAGGACAGAATGACAGAAGATGACAGAAGATGACAGAAGAAGACAGAAGATGAACAGAAGATGACAGAATATGACAGAAGATGACAGAAGATGACAGAATATGACAGAAGATGACAGAATGACAGAAGAGGACAGAATGACAGAAGAGGACAGAATATGACAGAAGATGACAGAAGGTGACAGAATGACAGAAGATGACAGAAGATGACAGAGTATGACAGAAGATGACAGAAGATGACAGAAGATGACAGAATGACAGAAGAGGACAGAAGATGACAGAAGATGACAGAAGATGACAGAATGACAGAAGAGGACAGAAGATGACAGAAGATGACAGAATGACAGAAGATGACAGAAGATGACAGAAGATGACAGAATGACCGAAGAGGACAGAATGACAGAAGAGGACAGAATGACAGAAGAGGACAGAATATGACAAAAGATGACAGAAGATGACAGAATGACAGAAGATGACAGAAGATGACAGAAAATGACAGAAGATGACAGAAGATGACAGAAGATGACAGAATGACAGAAGAGGACAGAATGACAGAAGATGACAGAATGACAGAAGATGACAGAATGACAGATGAGGACAGAAGATGACAGAACATGACAGAAGATGACAGAAGATGACAGAATGACAGAAGAGGACAGAAGAGGACAGAAGATGACAGAAGATGACAGAAGATGACAGAAGATGACAGAATGACAGAAGAGGTCAGAAGATGACAGAAGATGACAGAAGATGACAGAAGATAACAGAAGATGACAGAATGACAGAAGAGGACAGAATGACAGAAGAGGACAGAATGACAGAAGATGACAGAAGATGACAGAAGAAGACAGAAGATGACAGAAGATGACAGAAGATGACAGAATATGACAGAAGATGACAGAAGATGACAGAATATGACAGAAGATGACAGAATGACAGAAGAGGACAGAATGACAGAAGAGGACAGAATATGCCAGAAGATGACAGAAGGTGACAGAATGACAGAAGATGACAGAAGATGACAGAAGATCACAGAAGATGACAGAAGATGACAGAATGACAGAAGAGGACAGAATGACAGAAGATGACAGAATGACAGAAGAGGACAGAATGACAGAAGATGACAGAAGATGACACAAGATGACAGGATGACAGAAGAGGACAGAATGACAGAAGATGACAGAATGACAGAAGATGACAGAAGATGACAGAAGATGACAGAATGACAGATGAGGACAGAAGATGACAGAAGATGGCAGAAGATGACAGAAGATGACAGAATGACAGAAGAGGACAGAATGACAGAAGATGAAAGAAGATGACAGAAGATGACAGAATGACAGAAGAGGACAGAATGACAGAAGATGACAGAAGATGACAGAATGACAGAAGATGACAGAAGATGACAAAATGACAGAAGAGGACAGAATGACAGAAGATGACAGAATGACAGAAGATGACAGAAGATGACAGAATGACAGAAGAGGACAGAATGACAGAAGATGAAAGAAGATGACAGAAGATGGCAGAAGATGACAGAATGACAGAAGATGACAGAAGATGACAGAAGATGACAAAATGACAGAAGAGGACAGAATGACAGAAGATGACAGAGTGACAGAAGAGGACAGAATGACAGAAGATGACAGAAGATGACAGAAGATGACAGAATGACAGATGAGGACAGAAGATGACAGAAGATGACAGAAGATGACAGAAGATGACAGAATGACAGAAGAGGACAGAAGATGACAGAAGATGACAGAAGATGACAGAATGACAGAAGAGGACAGAAGATGACAGAAGATGACAGAAGATGACAGAAGATGACAGAATGACAGAAGAGGTCAGAAGATGACAGAAGATGACAGAAGATGACAGAAGATAACAGAAGATGACAGAATGACAGAAGAGGACAGAATGACAGAAGAGGACAGAATGACAGAAGATGACAGAAGATGACAGAAGATGACAGAATATGACAGAAGATGACAGAATGACAGAAGAGGACAGAATGACAGAAGAGGACAGAATATGCCAGAAGATGACAGAAGGTGACAGAATGACAGAAGATGACAGAAGATGACAGAAGATCACAGAAGATGACAGAATGACAGAAGAGGACAGAATGACAGAAGATGACAGAATGACAGAAGAGGACAGAAAGACAGAAGATGACAGAAGATGACACAAGATGACAGGATGACAGAAGATGACAGAATGACAGAAGATGACAGAATGACAGAAGATGACAGAAGATGACAGAAGATGACAGAATGACAGACGAGGACAGAAGATGACAGAAGATGGCAGAAGATGACAGAAGATGACAGAATGACAGAAGAGGACAGAATGACAGAAGATGATAGAAGATGACAGAAGATCACAGAATGACAGAAGAGGACAGAATGACAGAAGATGACAGAAGATGACAGAAGATGACAGAAGATGACAGAATGACAGAAGATGACAGAAGATGACAGAAGAAGACAAAATGACAGAAGAGGACAGAATGACAGAAGATGACAGAATGACAGAAGAGGACAGAATGACAGAAGATGACAGAAGATGACAGAATGACAGAAGAGGACAGAATGACAGAAGATGAAAGAAGATGACAGAAGATGGCAGAAGATGACAGAATGACAGAAGATGACAGAAGATGACAGAAGATGACAAAATGACAGAAGAGGACAGAATGACAGAAGATGACAGAGTGACAGAAGAGGACAGAATGACAGAAGATGACAGAAGATGACAGAAGATGACAGAATGACAGAAGAGGACAGAATGACAGAAGATGACAGAATATGACAGAAGATGACAGAAGATGACAGAATGACAGAAGAGGACAGAATGACAGAAGATGACAGAAGATGACAGAAGATGACAGAATGACAGAAGATGACAGAAGATGACGGAAGATGACAGAAGATGACAGAAGATGACAGAATGACAGAAGAGGACAGAATGACAGAAGGTGACAGAAGATGACAGAAGATGACAGAAGATGACAGAAGATGACAGAATGACAGAAGATGTCAGAATGACAGATGATGACAGAATGACAGAAGCGGACAGAAGATGACAGAAGATGACAGAAGATGACAGAAGATGACAGAAGGTGACAGAATGACTGAAGAGGTCAGAATGACAGAAGATGACAGAAGATGACAGAAGAGGACAGAATGACAGAAGATGACAGAATGACAGAAGAGGACAGAGTGACAGAAGATGACAGAAGATGACAGAAGATGACAGAATGACAGAAGATGACAGAAGATGACAGAGTATGACAGAAGATGACAGAAGATGACAGAAGATGACAGAAGATGACAGAATGACAGAAGAGGACAGAAGATGACAGAAGATGACAGAAGATGACAGAATGACAGAAGATGACAGAAGATGACAGAAGATGACAGAATGACAGAAGATGTCAGAATGACAGATGATGACAGAATGACAGAAGCGGACAGAAGATGACAGAAGATGACAGAAGATGACAGAAGGTGACAGAATGACAGAAGAGGTCAGAATGACAGAAGATGACAGAAGATGACAGAAGAGGACAGAATGACAGAAGATGACAGAATGACAGAAGAGGACAGAGTGACAGAAGATGACAGAAGATGACAGAAGATGACAGAATGACAGAAGATGACAGAAGATGACAGAGTATGACAGAAGATGACAGAAGATGACAGAAGATGACAGAAGATGACAGAAGATGACAGAATGACAGAAGAGGACAGAAGATGACAGAAGATGACAGAAGATGACAGAATGACAGAAGAGGACAGAAGATGACAGAAGATGACAGAATGACAGAAGATGACAGAAGATGACAGAAGATGACAGAAGATGACAGAATGACCGAAGAGGACAGAATGACAGAAGAGGACAGAATGACAGAAGAGGACAGAATATGACAAAAGATGACAGAAGATGACAGAATGACAGAAGATGACAGAAGATGACAGAAAATGACAGAAGATGACAGAAGATGACAGAAGATGACAGAATGACAGAAGAGGACAGAATGACAGAAGATGACAGAATGACAGAAGATGACAGAATGACAGATGAGGACAGAAGATGACAGAAGATGACAGAAGATGACAGAAGATGACAGAATGACAGAAGAGGACAGAAGATGACAGAAGATGACAGAAGATGACAGAAGATGACAGAAGATGACAGAATGACAGAAGAGGACAGAAGAGGACAGAAGATGACAGAAGATGACAGAAGATGACAGAAGATGACAGAATGACAGAAGAGGTCAGAAGATGACAGAAGATGACAGAAGATAACAGAAGATGACAGAATGACAGAAGAGGACAGAATGACAGAAGAGGACAGAATGACAGAAGATGACAGAAGATGACAGAAGAAGACAGAAGATGACAGAAGATGACAGAAGATGACAGAATATGACAGAAGATGACAGAAGATGACAGAATATGACAGAAGATGACAGAATGACAGAAGAGGACAGAATGACAGAAGAGGACAGAATATGACAGAAGATGACAGAAGGTGACAGAATGACAGAAGATGACAGAAGATGACAGAAGATCACAGAAGATGACAGAAGATGACAGAATGACAGAAGAGGACAGAATGACAGAAGATGACAGAATGACAGAAGAGGACAGAATGACAGAAGATGACAGAAGATGACACAAGATGACAGAATGACAGAAGAGGACAGAATGACAGAAGATGACAGAATGATAGAAGATGACAGAAGATGACAGAAGATGACAGAATGACAGACGAGGACAGAAGATGACAGAAGATGGCAGAAGATGACAGAAGATGACAGAATGACAGAAGAGGACAGAATGACAGAAGAGGTCAGAATGACAGAAGATGACAGAATGACAGAAGAGGACAGAATGACAGAAGATGGCAGAAGATGACAGAATATGACAGAAGATGACAGAATGACAGAAGATGACAGAAGATGACAGAGTATGACAGAAGATGACAGAAGATGACAGAAGATGACAGAATGACAGAAGAGGACAGAAGATGACAGAAGATGACAGAAGAGGACAGAAGATGACAGAAGATGACAGAAGATGACAGAAGATGACAGAATGACAGAAGATGACAGAAGATGACAGAAGATGACAGAAGATGACAGAATGACCGAAGAGGACAGAATGACAGAAGAGGACAGAATGACAGAAGAGGACAGAATATGACAAAAGATGACAGAAGATGACAGAATGACAGAAGATGACAGAAGATGACAGAAAATGACAGAAGATGACAGAAGATGACAGAATGACAGAAGATGACAGAATGACAGAAGATGACAGAATGACAGAAGATGACAGAATGACAGATGAGGACAGAAGATGACAGAAGATGACAGAAGATGACAGAAGATGACAGAATGACAGAAGAGGACAGAAGATGACAGAAGATGACAGAAGATGACAGAAGATGACAGAATGTCAGAAGAGGACAGAAGAGGACAGAAGATGACAGAAGATGACAGAAGATGACAGAAGATGACAGAATAACAGAAGAGGTCAGAAGATGACAGAAGATGACAGAAGATGACAGAAGATAACAGAAGATGACAGAATGACAGAAGAGGACAGAATGACAGAAGAGGACAGAATGACAGAAGATGACAGAAGATGACAGAAGAAGACAGAAGATGACAGAAGATGACAGAATATGACAGAAGATGACAGAAGATGACAGAATATGACAGAAGATGACAGAATGACAGAAGAGGACAGAATGACAGAAGAGGACAGAATATGCCAGAAGATGACAGAAGGTGACAGAATGACAGAAGATGACAGAAGATGACAGAAGATCACAGAAGATGACAGAAGAGGACAGAATGACAGAAGATGACAGAATGACAGAAGAGGACAGAATGACAGAAGATGACAGAAGATGACACAAGATGACAGAATGACAGAAGAGGACAGAATGACAGAAGATGACTGGATGACAGAAGATGACAGAAGATGACAGAAGATGACAGAATGACAGACGAGGACTGAAGATGACAGAAGATCGCAGAAGATGACAGAAGATGACAGAATGACAGAAGAGGACAGAATGACAGAAGATGATAGAAGATGACAGAAGATGACAGAATGACAGAAGAGGACAGAATGACAGAAGATGACAGAAGATGACAGAAGATGACAGAAGATGACAGAATGACAGAAGATGAACGAAGATGACAGAAGATGACAAAATGACAGAAGAGGACAGAATGACAGAAGATGACAGAATGACAGAAGAGGACAGAATGACAGAAGATGACAGAAGATGACAGAATGACAGAAGAGGACAGAATGACAGAAGATGAAAGAAGATGACAGAAGATAACAGAAGATGACAGAATGACAGAAGAGGACAGAATGGCAGAAGATGACAGAATGACAGAAGATGACAGAAGATGACAGAAGATGACAAAATGACAGAAGAGGACAGCATGACAGAAGATGACAGAGTGACAGAAGAGGACAGAATGACAGAAGATGACAGAAGATGACAGAAGATGACAGAATGACAGAAGAGGACAGAATGACAGAAGATGACAGAATATGACAGAAGATGATTGAATATGACAGAAGATGACAGAAGATGACAGAAGATGACAGAATGACAGAAGAGGACAGAATGACAGAAGATGACAGAAGATGACAGAAGATGACAGAATGACAGAAGATGACAGAAGATGACGGAAGATGACAGAAGATGACAGAAGATGACAGAATGACAGAAGAGGACAGAATGACAGAAGATGACAGAAGATGACAGAAGATGACAGAAGATGACAGAATGACAGAAGATGTCAGAATGACAGAAGATGACAGAATGACAGAAGAGGACAGAATGACAGAAGATGACAGAAGATGACAGAAGATGACAGAAGATGACAGAAGATGACAGAAGGTGACAGAATGACAGAAGAGGACAGAATGACAGAAGATGACAGAAGATGACAGAAGATGACAGAAGAGGACAGAATGACAGAAGATGACAGAATGACAGAAGAGGACAGAATGACAGAAGATGACAGAAGATGACAGAAGATGACAGAATGACAGAAGATGACAGAAGATGAGAGAGTATGACAGAAGATGACAGAAGATGACAGAAGATGACAGAAGATGACAGAATGACAGAAGAGGACAGAAGATGACAGAAGATGACAGAAGATGACATAATGACAGAAGAGGACAGAAGATGACAGAAGATGACAGAATGACAGAAGATGACAGAAGATGACAGAAGATGACAGAATATGACAAAAGATGACAGAAGATGACAGAATGACAGAAGATGACAGAAGATGACAGAAGATGACAGAAGATGACAGAAGATGACAGAATGACAGAAGAGGACAGAATGACAGAAGATGACAGAATGACAGAAGATGACAGAATGACAGATGAGGACAGAAGATGACAGAAGATGACAGAAGATGACAGAATGACAGAAGAGGACAGAAGATGACAGAAGATGACAGAAGATGACAGAATATGACAGAATGACAGAAGAGGACAGAAGAGGACAGAAGATGACAGAAGATGACAGAAGATGACAGAAGATGACAGAATGACCGAAGAGGTCAGAAGATGACAGAAGATGACAGAAGATGACAGAAGATAACAGAAGATGACAGAATGACAGAAGAGGACAGAATGACAGAAGATGACAGAAGATGACAGAAGAAGACAGAAGATGACAGAAGATGACAGAAGATGACAGAATATGACAGAAGATGACAGAAGATGACAGAATATGACAGAAGATGACAGAATGACAGAAGAGGACAGAATGACAGAAGAGGACAGAATATGCCAGAAGATGACAGAAGGTGATAGAATGACAGAAGATGACAGAAGATGACAGAAGATGACAGAAGATGACAGAATGACAGAAGAGGACAGAATGACAGAAGATGACAGAATGACAGAAGAAGACAGAATGACAGAAGATGACAGAAGATGACACAAGATGACAGAATGACAGAAGAGGACAGAATGACAGAAGATGACAGAATGACAGAAGATGACAGAAGATGACAGAAGATGACAGAAGATGACAGAATGACAGAAGATGACAGAAGATGACAGAAGATGACAAAATGACAGAAGAGGACAGAATGATAGAAGATGACAGAATGACAGAAGAGGGCAGAAGATGACAGAAGATGACAGAATGACAGAAGAGGACAGAATGACAGAAGGTGACAGAAGATGACAGAATGACAGAAGATGACAGAAGATGACAGAAGATGACAGAATATGACAGAAGATGACAGAAGATGACAGAAGATGACAGAATGACAGAAGAGGACAGAATGACAGAAGATGACAGAAGATGACAGAATGACAGAAGATGAAAGAAGATGAAGGAAGATGACAGAAGATGACAGAATGACAGAAGAAGACGGAATGACAGAAGATGACAGAAGATGACAGAAGATGACAGAAGATGACAGAATGACAGAAGATGTCAGAATGACAGAAGATGACAGAATGACAGAAGAGGACAGAATGACAGAAGATGACAGAAGATGACAGAAGATGACAGAACATGACAGAATGACAGAAGATGACAGAAGATGACAGAAGAGGACAGAATGACAGAAGATGACAGAATATGACAGAAGATGACAGAATGACATAAGATGACAGAAGATGACAGAAGAGGACAGAATGACAGAAGATAACAGAAGATGACAGAAGATGACAGAATGACAGAAGAGGACAGAAGATGACAGAATGACAGAAGAGGACAGAATGACAGAAGATGACAGAAGATGACAGAAGAAGACAGAATGACAGAAGAGGACAGAATGACAGAAGATGACAGAAGATGACAGAAGATGACAGAAGATGACAGAATGACAGAAGAGGACAGAATGACAGAAGAGGACAGAAGATGACAGAATGACAGAAGAAGACAGAAGAGGACAGAATGACAGAAGATGACAGAAGATGACAGAAGATGACAGAAGATGACAGAATTACAGAAGAGGACAGAATGACAGAAGAGGACAGAAGATGACAGAATGACAGAAGAGGACAGAAGATGACAGAAGATGACAGAATGACAGAAGAGGACAGAATGACAGAAGAGGACAGAATGACAGAAGATGACAGAATGACAGAAGATGACAGAAGATGACAGAAGATGACAGAATGACAGAAGATGACAGAAGATGACAGAATATGACAGAATATGACAGAAGATGACAGAAGATGACAGAAGATGACAGAATGACAGAAGATGACAGAAGATGACAGTAGATGGCAGAAGATGACAGAATGACAGAAGAGGACAGAAGATGACAGAAGATGACAGAAGATGACAGAAGATGACAGAAGATGACAGAATGACAGAAGAGGACAGAATGACAGAAGAGGACAGAATATGATAGAGGATGACAGAAGATGACAGAATGACAGAAGATGACAGAAGATGACAGAATGACAGAAGATGAAAGAACATGACAGAAGATGACAGAAGATGACAGAATATGACAGAAGAGGACAGAAGATGACAGAAGATGACAGAATATGACAGAAGATGACAGAAGATGACAGAATGACAGAAGAGGACAGAATGACAGAAGAGGACAGAATATGACAGAAGATGACACAAGATGACAGAATGACAGAAAATGACAGAAGAGGACAGAATATGACAGAAGAGGACAGAATGATAGAAGATGACAGAAGGTGACAGAAGATGGCAGAAGATGACAGAAGATGACAGAATATGACAGAAGATGACAGAAGATGACAGAGTATGACAGAAGATGACAGAAGATGACAGAATGACAGAAGAGGACAGAATGACAGAAGATGACAGAATGACAGAAGAGGACAGAAGATGACAGAGGATGACAGAAGATGACAGAAGATGACAGAATGACAGAAGAGGACAGAAGATGACAGAAGATGACAGAATGACAGAAGATGACAGAAGATGACAGAAGATGACAGAAGATGACAGAATGACAGAAGATGACAGAATGACAGAAGATGACAGAAGATGACAGAAGATGACAGAATGACAGAAGATGACAGAAGATGAGAGTAGATGACAGAAGATGACATAAGATGACAGAAGATGACAGAAGATGACAGAATGACAGAAGAGGACAGAAGATGACAGAAGATGACAGAAGATGACAGATTGACAGAAGAGGACAGAATGACAGAAGAGGACAGAATATGATAGAGGATGACAGAAGATGACAGAATGACAGAAGATGACAGAAGATGTCAGAAGGACAGAAGATGACAGAATGACAAAAGATGACAGAAGATGACAGAAGATGACAGAATATGACAGAAGAGGACAGAAGATGACAGAATATGACAGAAGATGACAGAAGAGGACAGAATGACAGAAGCGGACAGAATATGACAGAAGATGACACAAGATGACAGAATGACAGAAAATGACAGAAGAGGACAGAACATGACAGAAGAGGACAGAATGACAGAAGATGACAGAAGATGGCAGAAGATGACAGAAGATGACAGAATATGACAGAAGATGACAGAAGATGACAGAGTATGACAGAAGATGACAGAAGATGAAAGAAGATGACAGAATGACAGAAGAGGACAGAATGACAGAAGATGACAGAATGACAGAAGAGGACAGAAGCTGACAGAAGATGACAGAAGATGACAGAATGACAGAAGAGGACAGAAGATGCCAGAAGAGGACAGAATGACAGAAGAGGACAGAATATGACAAAAGATGACAGAAGATGACAGAATGACAGAAGATGACAGAAGATGACAGAAAATGACAGAAGATGACAGAAGATGACAGAAGATGACAGAATGACAGAAGAGGAAAGAATGACAGAAGATGACAGAATGACAGAAGATGACAGAATGACAGATGAGGACAGAAGATGACAGAAGATGACAGAATGACAGAAGAGGACAGAAGATGACAGAATGACAGAAGAGGACAGAAGAGGACAGAAGATGACAGAAGATGACAGAAGATGACAGAAGATGACAGAATGAAAGAAGAGGTCAGAAGATGACAGAAGATGACAGAAGATGACAGAAGATAACAGAAGATGACAGAATGACAGAAGAGGACAGAATGACAGAAGATGACAGAATGACAGAAGATGACAGAATGACAGATGAGGACAGAAGATGACAGAAGATGACAGAAGATGACAGAAGATGACAGAATGACAGAAGAGGACAGAAGATGACAGAAGATGACAGAAGATGACAGAAGATGACAGAATGACAGAAGAGGACAGAAGATGACAGAAGATGACAGAAGATGACAGAATGACAGAAGAAGTCAGAAGATGACAGAAGATGACAGAAGATGACAGAAGATGACAGAATGACAGAAGAGGACAGAATGACAGAAGAGGACAGAATGACAGAAGATGACAGAAGATGACAGAAGAAGACAGAAGATGACAGAAGATGACAGAAGATGACAGAATATGACAGAAGATGACAGAATGAGAGAAGAAGTCAGAAGATGACAGAAGATGACAGAAGATGACAGAAGATGACAGAATGACAGAAGAGGACAGAATGACAGAAGAGGACAGAATATGATAGAGGATGACAGAAGATGACAGAATGACAGAAGATGACAGAAGATGACAGAATGACAGAAGATGAAAGAACATGACAGAAGATGACAGAAGATGACAGAATATGACAGAAGAGGACAGAAGATGACAGAGGATGACAGAATATGACAGAAGATGACAGAAGATGACAGAATGACAGAAGAGGACAGAATGACAGAAGAGGACAGAATATGACAGAAGATGACACAAGATGACAGAATGACAGAAAATGACAGAAGAGGACAGAATATGACAGAAGAGGACAGAATGATAGAAGATGACAGAAGGTGACAGAAGATGGCAGAAGATGACAGAAGATGACAGAATATGACAGAAGATGACAGAAGATGACAGAGTATGACAGAAGATGACAGAAGATGACAGAATGACAGAAGAGGACAGAATGACAGAAGATGACAGAATGACAGAAGAGGACAGAAGATGACAGAGGATGACAGAAGATGACAGAAGATGACAGAATGACAGAAGAGGACAGAAGATGACAGAAGATGACAGAATGACAGAAGATGACAGAAGATGACAGAAGATGACAGAAGATGACAGAATTACAGAAGAGGACAGAATGACAGAAGAGGACAGAAGATGACAGAATGACAGAAGAGGACAGAAGATGACAGAAGATGACAGAAGATGACAGAATGACAGAAGAGGACAGAATGACAGAAGATGACAGAATGACAGAAGATGACAGAAGATGACAGAAGATGACAGAATGACAGAAGATGACAGAAGATGAGAGTAGATGACAGAAGATGACATAAGATGACAGAAGATGACAGATGATGACAGAATGACAGAAGAGGACAGAAGATGACAGAAGATGACAGAAGATGACAGATTGACAGAAGAGGACAGAATGACAGAAGAGGACAGAATATGATAGAGGATGACAGAAGATGACAGAATGACAGAAGATGACAGAAGATGTCAGAAGGACAGAAGATGACAGAATGACAAAAGATGACAGAAGATGACAGAAGATGACAGAATATGACAGAAGAGGACAGAAGATGACAGAATATGACAGAAGATGACAGAAGAGGACAGAATGACAGAAGCGGACAGAATATGACAGAAGATGACACAAGATGACAGAATGACAGAAAATGACAGAAGAGGACAGAACATGACAGAAGAGGACAGAATGACAGAAGATGACAGAAGATGGCAGAAGATGACAGAAGATGACAGAATATGACAGAAGATGAAAGAAGATGACAGAATGACAGAAGAGGACAGAATGACAGAAGATGACAGAATGACAGAAGAGGACAGAAGATGACAGAAGATGACAGAAGATGACAGAATGACAGAAGAGGACAGAAGATGCCAGAAGAGGACAGAATGACAGAAGAGGACAGAATATGACAAAAGATGACAGAACATGACAGAATGACAGAAGATGACAGAAGATGACAGAAAATGACAGAAGATGACAGAAGATGACAGAAGATGACAGAATGACAGAAGAGGAAAGAATGACAGAAGATGACAGAATGACAGAAGATGACAGAATGACAGATGAGGACAGAAGATGACAGAAGATGACAGAATGACAGAAGAGGACAGAAGATGACAGAATGACAGAAGAGGACAGAAGAGGACAGAAGATGACAGAAGATGACAGAAGATGACAGAAGATGACAGAATGAAAGAAGAGGTCAGAAGATGACAGAAGATGACAGAAGATGACAGAAGATAACAGAAGATGACAGAAGATGACAGAATGACAGAAGAGGACAGAATGACAAAAGATGACAGAAGATGACAGAAGATGACAGAATATGACAGAAGAGGACAGAAGATGACAGAATATGACAGAAGATGACAGAAGAGGACAGAATGACAGAAGCGGACAGAATATGACAGAAGATGACACAAGATGACAGAATGACAGAAAATGACAGAAGAGGACAGAACATGACAGAAGAGGACAGAATGACAGAAGATGACAGAAGATGGCAGAAGATGACAGAAGATGACAGAATATGACAGAAGATGAAAGAAGATGACAGAATGACAGAAGAGGACAGAATGACAGAAGATGACAGAATGACAGAAGAGGACAGAAGATGACAGAAGATGACAGAAGATGACAGAATGACAGAAGAGGACAGAAGATGCCAGAAGAGGACAGAATGACAGAAGAGGACAGAATATGACAAAAGATGACAGAAGATGACAGAATGACAGAAGATGACAGAAGATGACAGAAAATGACAGAAGATGACAGAAGATGACAGAAGATGACAGAATGACAGAAGAGGAAAGAATGACAGAAGATGACAGAATGACAGAAGATGACAGAATGACAGATGAGGACAGAAGATGACAGAAGATGACAGAATGACAGAAGAGGACAGAAGATGACAGAATGACAGAAGAGGACAGAAGAGGACAGAAGATGACAGAAGATGACAGAAGATGACAGAAGATGACAGAATGAAAGAAGAGGTCAGAAGATGACAGAAGATGACAGAAGATGACAGAAGATAACAGAAGATGACAGAAGATGACAGAATGACAGAAGAGGACAGAATGACAGAAGATGACAGAATGACAGAAGATGACAGAATGACAGATGAGGACAGAAGATGACAGAAGATGACAGAAGATGACAGAAGATGACAGAATGACAGAAGAGGACAGAAGATGACAGAAGATGACAGAAGATGACAGAAGATGACAGAATGACAGAAGAGGACAGAAGAGGACAGAAGATGACAGAAGATGACAGAAGATGACAGAATGACAGAAGAAGTCAGAAGATGACAGAAGATGACAGAAGATGACAGAAGATGACAGAATGACAGAAGAGGACAGAATGACAGAAGAGGACAGAATGACAGAAGATGACAGAAGATGACAGAAGAAGACAGAAGATGACAGAAGATGACAGAAGATGACAGAATATGACAGAAGATGACAGAAGATGACAGAATATGACAGAAGATGACAGAATGACAGAAGAGGACAGAATGACAGAAGAGGACAGAATATGACAGAAGATGACAGAAGGTGACAGAATGACAGAAGATGACAGAAGATGACAGAAGATCACAGAAGATGACAGAAGATGACAGAATGACAGAAGAGGACAGAATGACAGAAGATGACAGAATGACAGAAGAGGACAGAATGACAGAAGATGACAGAAGATGACACAAGATGACAGAATGACAGAAGAGGACAGAATGACAGAAGATGACAGAATGACAGAAGATGACAGAAGATGACAGAAGATGACAGAATGACAGACGAGGACAGAAGATGACAGAAGATGGCAGAAGATGACAGAAGATGACAGAATGACAGAAGAGGACAGAATGACAGAAGAGGTCAGAATGACAGAAGATGACAGAAGATGACAGAAGAGGACAGAATGACAGAAGATGACAGAATGACAGAAGAGGACAGAATGACAGAAGATGACAGAAGATGACAGAAGATGACAGAAGATGACAGAATGACAGAAGATGACAGAAGATGACAGAGTATGACAGAAGATGACAGAAGATGACAGAAGATGACAGAATGACAGAAGAGGACAGAAGATGACAGAAGATGACAGAAGATGACAGAATGACAGAAGAGGACAGAAGATGACAGAAGATGACAGAATGACAGAAGATGACAGAAGATGACAGAAGATGACAGAATGACCGAAGAGGACAGAATGACAGAAGAGGACAGAATGACAGAAGAGGACAGAATATGACAAAAGATGACAGAAGATGACAGAATGACAGAAGATGACAGAAGATGACAGAAAATGACAGAAGATGACAGAAGATGACAGAATGACAGAAGAGGACAGAATGACAGAAGATGACAGAATGACAGAAGATGACAGAATGACAGATGAGGACAGAAGATGACAGAAGATGACAGAAGATGACAGAAGATGACAGAATGACAGAAGAGGACAGAAGAGGACAGAAGATGACAGAAGATGACAGAAGATGACAGAAGATGACAGAATGACAGAAGAGGTCAGAAGATGACAGAAGATGACAGAAGATGACAGAAGATAACAGAAGATGACAGAATGACAGAAGAGGACAGAATGACAGAAGAGGACAGAATGACAGAAGATGACAGAAGATGACAGAAGAAGACAGAAGATGACAGAAGATGACAGAAGATGACAGAATATGACAGAAGATGACAGAAGATGACAGAATATGACAGAAGATGACAGAATGACAGAAGAGGACAGAATGACAGAAGAGGACAGAATATGCCAGAAGATGACAGAAGGTGACAGAATGGCAGAAGATGACAGAAGATGACAGAAGATCACAGAAGATGACAGAAGATGACAGAATGACAGAAGAGGACAGAATGACAGAAGATGACAGAATGACAGAAGAGGACAGAATGACAGAAGATGACAGAAGATGACACAAGATGACAGGATGACAGAAGAGGACAGAATGACAGAAGATGACAGAATGACAGAAGATGACAGAAGATGACAGAAGATGACAGAATGACAGATGAGGACAGAAGATGACAGAAGATGGCAGAAGATGACAGAAGATGACAGAATGACAGAAGAGGACAGAATGACAGAAGATGAAAGAAGATGACAGAAGATGACAGAATGACAGAAGAGGACAGAATGACAGAAGATGACAGAAGATGACAGAAGATGACAGAAGATGACAGAATGACAGAAGATGACAGAAGAAGACAGAAGATGATAAAAGGACAGAAGAGGACAGAATGACAGAAGATGACAGAATGACAGAAGAGGACAGAATGACAGAAGATGACAGAAGATGACAGAATGACAGAAGAGGACAGAATGACAGAAGATGAAAGAAGATGACAGAAGATGGCAGAAGATGACAGAATGACAGAAGATGACAGAAGATGACAGAAGATGACAAAATGACAGAAGAGGACAGAATGACAGAAGATGACAGAGTGACAGAAGAGGACAGAATGACAGAAGATGACAGAAGATGACAGAAGATGACAGAATGACAGATGAGGACAGAAGATGACAGAAGATGACAGAAGATGACAGAAGATGACAGAATGACAGAAGAGGACAGAAGATGACAGAAGATGACAGAAGATGACAGAATGACAGAAGAGGACAGAAGATGACAGAAGATGACAGAAGATGACAGAAGATGACAGAATGACAGAAGAGGTCAGAAGATGACAGAAGATGACAGAAGATGACAGAAGATAACAGAAGATGACAGAATGACAGAAGAGGACAGAATGACAGAAGAGGACAGAATGACAGAAGATGACAGAAGATGACAGAAGAAGACAGAAGATGACAGAAGATGACAGAAGATGACAGAATATGACAGAAGATGACAGAAGATGACAGAATATGACAGAAGATGACAGAATGACAGACCAGGACAGAAGATGACAGAAGATGGCAGAAGATGACAGAAGATGACAGAATGACAGAAGAGGACAGAAGATGACAGAAGATGACAGAATGACAGAAGATGACAGAAGATGACGGAAGATGACAGAAGATGACAGAAGATGACAGAATGACAGAAGAGGACAGAATGACAGAAGGTGACAGAAGATGACAGAAGATGACAGAAGATGACAGAAGATGACAGAATGACAGAAGATGTCAGAATGACAGATGATGACAGAATGACAGAAGCGGACAGAAGATGACAGAAGATGACAGAAGATGACAGAAGATGACAGAAGGTGACAGAATGACTGAAGAGGTCAGAATGACAGAAGATGACAGAAGATGACAGAAGAGGACAGAATGACAGAAGATGACAGAATGACAGAAGAGGACAGAGTGACAGAAGATGACAGAAGATGACAGAAGATGACAGAATGACAGAAGATGACAGAAGATGACAGAGTATGACAGAAGATGACAGAAGATGACAGAAGATGACAGAAGATGACAGAATGACAGAAGAGGACAGAAGATGACAGAAGATGACAGAAGATGACAGAATGACAGAAGATGACAGAAGATGACAGAAGATGACAGAATGACAGAAGATGTCAGAATGACAGATGATGACAGAATGACAGAAGCGGACAGAAGATGACAGAAGATGACAGAAGATGACAGAAGGTGACAGAATGACAGAAGAGGTCAGAATGACAGAAGATGACAGAAGATGACAGAAGAGGACAGAATGACAGAAGATGACAGAATGACAGAAGAGGACAGAGTGACAGAAGATGACAGAAGATGACAGAAGATGACAGAATGACAGAAGATGACAGAAGATGACAGAGTATGACAGAAGATGACAGAAGATGACAGAAGATGACAGAAGATGACAGAAGATGACAGAATGACAGAAGAGGACAGAAGATGACAGAAGATGACAGAAGATGACAGAATGACAGAAGAGGACAGAAGATGACAGAAGATGACAGAATGACAGAAGATGACAGAAGATGACAGAAGATGACAGAAGATGACAGAATGACCGAAGAGGACAGAATGACAGAAGAGGACAGAATGACAGAAGAGGACAGAATATGACAAAAGATGACAGAAGATGACAGAATGACAGAAGATGACAGAAGATGACAGAAAATGACAGAAGATGACAGAAGATGACAGAAGATGACAGAATGACAGAAGAGGACAGAATGACAGAAGATGACAGAATGACAGAAGATGACAGAATGACAGATGAGGACAGAAGATGACAGAAGATGACAGAAGATGACAGAAGATGACAGAATGACAGAAGAGGACAGAAGATGACAGAAGATGACAGAAGATGACAGAAGATGACAGAAGATGACAGAATGACAGAAGAGGACAGAAGAGGACAGAAGATGACAGAAGATGACAGAAGATGACAGAAGATGACAGAATGACAGAAGAGGTCAGAAGATGACAGAAGATGACAGAAGATAACAGAAGATGACAGAATGACAGAAGAGGACAGAATGACAGAAGAGGACAGAATGACAGAAGATGACAGAAGATGACAGAAGAAGACAGAAGATGACAGAAGATGACAGAAGATGACAGAATATGACAGAAGATGACAGAAGATGACAGAATATGACAGAAGATGACAGAATGACAGAAGAGGACAGAATGACAGAAGAGGACAGAATATGACAGAAGATGACAGAAGGTGACAGAATGACAGAAGATGACAGAAGATGACAGAAGATCACAGAAGATGACAGAAGATGACAGAATGACAGAAGAGGACAGAATGACAGAAGATGACAGAATGACAGAAGAGGACAGAATGACAGAAGATGACAGAAGATGACACAAGATGACAGAATGACAGAAGAGGACAGAATGACAGAAGATGACAGAATGATAGAAGATGACAGAAGATGACAGAAGATGACAGAATGACAGACGAGGACAGAAGATGACAGAAGATGGCAGAAGATGACAGAAGATGACAGAATGACAGAAGAGGACAGAATGACAGAAGAGGTCAGAATGACAGAAGATGACAGAATGACAGAAGAGGACAGAATGACAGAAGATGGCAGAAGATGACAGAATATGACAGAAGATGACAGAATGACAGAAGATGACAGAAGATGACAGAGTATGACAGAAGATGACAGAAGATGACAGAAGATGACAGAATGACAGAAGAGGACAGAAGATGACAGAAGATGACAGAAGAGGACAGAAGATGACAGAAGATGACAGAAGATGACAGAAGATGACAGAATGACAGAAGATGACAGAAGATGACAGAAGATGACAGAAGATGACAGAATGACCGAAGAGGACAGAATGACAGAAGAGGACAGAATGACAGAAGAGGACAGAATATGACAAAAGATGACAGAAGATGACAGAATGACAGAAGATGACAGAAGATGACAGAAAATGACAGAAGATGACAGAAGATGACAGAATGACAGAAGATGACAGAATGACAGAAGAGGACAGAAGATGACAGAAGATGACAGAAGATGACAGAAGATGACAGAATGTCAGAAGAGGACAGAAGAGGACAGAAGATGACAGAAGATGACAGAAGATGACAGAATAACAGAAGAGGTCAGAAGATGACAGAAGATGACAGAAGATGACAGAAGATAACAGAAGATGACAGAATGACAGAAGAGGACAGAATGACAGAAGAGGACAGAATGACAGAAGATGACAGAAGATGACAGAAGAAGACAGAAGATGACAGAAGATGACAGAATATGACAGAAGATGACAGAAGATGACAGAATATGACAGAAGATGACAGAATGACAGAAGAGGACAGAATGACAGAAGAGGACAGAATATGCCAGAAGATGACAGAAGGTGACAGAATGACAGAAGATGACAGAAGATGACAGAAGATCACAGAAGATGACAGAAGAGGACAGAATGACAGAAGATGACAGAATGACAGAAGAGGACAGAATGACAGAAGATGACAGAAGATGACACAAGATGACAGAATGACAGAAGAGGACAGAATGACAGAAGATGACTGGATGACAGAAGATGACAGAAGATGACAGAAGATGACAGAATGACAGACGAGGACTGAAGATGACAGAAGATCGCAGAAGATGACAGAAGATGACAGAATGACAGAAGAGGACAGAATGACAGAAGATGATAGAAGATGACAGAAGATGACAGAATGACAGAAGAGGACAGAATGACAGAAGATGACAGAAGATGACAGAAGATGACAGAAGATGACAGAATGACAGAAGATGAACGAAGATGACAGAAGATGACAAAATGACAGAAGAGGACAGAATGACAGAAGATGACAGAATGACAGAAGAGGACAGAATGACAGAAGATGACAGAAGATGACAGAATGACAGAAGAGGACAGAATGACAGAAGATGAAAGAAGATGACAGAAGATAACAGAAGATGACAGAATGACAGAAGAGGACAGAATGGCAGAAGATGACAGAATGACAGAAGATGACAGAAGATGACAGAAGATGACAAAATGACAGAAGAGGACAGCATGACAGAAGATGACAGAGTGACAGAAGAGGACAGAATGACAGAAGATGACAGAAGATGACAGAAGATGACAGAATGACAGAAGAGGACAGAATGACAGAAGATGACAGAAGATGACAGAATGACAGAAGAGGACAGAATGACAGAAGATGAAAGAAGATGACAGAAGATAACAGAAGATGACAGAATGACAGAAGAGGACAGAATGGCAGAAGATGACAGAATGACAGAAGATGACAGAAGATGACAGAAGATGACAAAATGACAGAAGAGGACAGCATGACAGAAGATGACAGAGTGACAGAAGAGGACAGAATGACAGAAGATGACAGAAGATGACAGAAGATGACAGAATGACAGAAGAGGACAGAATGACAGAAGATGACAGAATATGACAGAAGATGATTGAATATGACAGAAGATGACAGAAGATGACAGAAGATGACAGAAGATGACAGAATGACAGAAGAGGACAGAATGACAGAAGATGACAGAAGATGACAGAAGATGACAGAATGACAGAAGATGACAGAAGATGACGGAAGATGACAGAAGATGACAGAAGATGACAGAATGACAGAAGAGGACAGAATGACAGAAGATGACAGAAGATGACAGAAGATGACAGAAGATGACAGAATGACAGAAGATGTCAGAATGACAGAAGATGACAGAATGACAGAAGAGGACAGAATGACAGAAGATGACAGAAGATGACAGAAGATGACAGAAGATGACAGAAGATGACAGAAGGTGACAGAATGACAGAAGAGGACAGAATGACAGAAGATGACAGAAGATGACAGAAGATGACAGAAGAGGACAGAATGACAGAAGATGACAGAATGACAGAAGAGGACAGAATGACAGAAGATGACAGAAGATGACAGAAGATGACAGAATGACAGAAGATGACAGAAGATGAGAGAGTATGACAGAAGATGACAGAAGATGACAGAAGATGACAGAAGATGACAGAATGACAGAAGAGGACAGAAGATGACAGAAGATGACAGAAGATGACATAATGACAGAAGAGGACAGAAGATGACAGAAGATGACAGAATGACAGAAGATGACAGAAGATGACAGAAGATGACAGAATATGACAAAAGATGACAGAAGATGACAGAATGACAGAAGATGACAGAAGATGACAGAAGATGACAGAAGATGACAGAAGATGACAGAATGACAGAAGAGGACAGAATGACAGAAGATGACAGAATGACAGAAGATGACAGAATGACAGATGAGGACAGAAGATGACAGAAGATGACAGAAGATGACAGAATGACAGAAGAGGACAGAAGATGACAGAAGATGACAGAAGATGACAGAATATGACAGAATGACAGAAGAGGACAGAAGAGGACAGAAGATGACAGAAGATGACAGAAGATGACAGAAGATGACAGAATGACCGAAGAGGTCAGAAGATGACAGAAGATGACAGAAGATGACAGAAGATAACAGAAGATGACAGAATGACAGAAGAGGACAGAATGACAGAAGATGACAGAAGATGACAGAAGAAGACAGAAGATGACAGAAGATGACAGAAGATGACAGAATATGACAGAAGATGACAGAAGATGACAGAATATGACAGAAGATGACAGAATGACAGAAGAGGACAGAATGACAGAAGAGGACAGAATATGCCAGAAGATGACAGAAGGTGATAGAATGACAGAAGATGACAGAAGATGACAGAAGATGACAGAAGATGACAGAATGACAGAAGAGGACAGAATGACAGAAGATGACAGAATGACAGAAGAAGACAGAATGACAGAAGATGACAGAAGATGACACAAGATGACAGAATGACAGAAGAGGACAGAATGACAGAAGATGACAGAATGACAGAAGATGACAGAAGATGACAGAAGATGACAGAAGATGACAGAATGACAGAAGATGACAGAAGATGACAGAAGATGACAAAATGACAGAAGAGGACAGAATGATAGAAGATGACAGAATGACAGAAGAGGGCAGAAGATGACAGAAGATGACAGAATGACAGAAGAGGACAGAATGACAGAAGGTGACAGAAGATGACAGAATGACAGAAGATGACAGAAGATGACAGAAGATGACAGAATATGACAGAAGATGACAGAAGATGACAGAAGATGACAGAATGACAGAAGAGGACAGAATGACAGAAGATGACAGAAGATGACAGAATGACAGAAGATGAAAGAAGATGAAGGAAGATGACAGAAGATGACAGAATGACAGAAGAAGACGGAATGACAGAAGATGACAGAAGATGACAGAAGATGACAGAAGATGACAGAATGACAGAAGATGTCAGAATGACAGAAGATGACAGAATGACAGAAGAGGACAGAATGACAGAAGATGACAGAAGATGACAGAAGATGACAGAACATGACAGAATGACAGAAGATGACAGAAGATGACAGAAGAGGACAGAATGACAGAAGATGACAGAATATGACAGAAGATGACAGAATGACATAAGATGACAGAAGATGACAGAAGAGGACAGAATGACAGAAGATAACAGAAGATGACAGAAGATGACAGAATGACAGAAGAGGACAGAAGATGACAGAATGACAGAAGAGGACAGAATGACAGAAGATGACAGAAGATGACAGAAGAAGACAGAATGACAGAAGAGGACAGAATGACAGAAGATGACAGAAGATGACAGAAGATGACAGAAGATGACAGAATGACAGAAGAGGACAGAATGACAGAAGAGGACAGAAGATGACAGAATGACAGAAGAAGACAGAAGAGGACAGAATGACAGAAGATGACAGAAGATGACAGAAGATGACAGAAGATGACAGAATTACAGAAGAGGACAGAATGACAGAAGAGGACAGAAGATGACAGAATGACAGAAGAGGACAGAAGATGACAGAAGATGACAGAATGACAGAAGAGGACAGAATGACAGAAGAGGACAGAATGACAGAAGATGACAGAATGACAGAAGATGACAGAAGATGACAGAAGATGACAGAATGACAGAAGATGACAGAAGATGACAGAATATGACAGAATATGACAGAAGATGACAGAAGATGACAGAAGATGACAGAATGACAGAAGATGACAGAAGATGACAGTAGATGGCAGAAGATGACAGAATGACAGAAGAGGACAGAAGATGACAGAAGATGACAGAAGATGACAGAAGATGACAGAAGATGACAGAATGACAGAAGAGGACAGAATGACAGAAGAGGACAGAATATGATAGAGGATGACAGAAGATGACAGAATGACAGAAGATGACAGAAGATGACAGAATGACAGAAGATGAAAGAACATGACAGAAGATGACAGAAGATGACAGAATATGACAGAAGAGGACAGAAGATGACAGAAGATGACAGAATATGACAGAAGATGACAGAAGATGACAGAATGACAGAAGAGGACAGAATGACAGAAGAGGACAGAATATGACAGAAGATGACACAAGATGACAGAATGACAGAAAATGACAGAAGAGGACAGAATATGACAGAAGAGGACAGAATGATAGAAGATGACAGAAGGTGACAGAAGATGGCAGAAGATGACAGAAGATGACAGAATATGACAGAAGATGACAGAAGATGACAGAGTATGACAGAAGATGACAGAAGATGACAGAATGACAGAAGAGGACAGAATGACAGAAGATGACAGAATGACAGAAGAGGACAGAAGATGACAGAGGATGACAGAAGATGACAGAAGATGACAGAATGACAGAAGAGGACAGAAGATGACAGAAGATGACAGAATGACAGAAGATGACAGAAGATGACAGAAGATGACAGAAGATGACAGAATGACAGAAGATGACAGAATGACAGAAGATGACAGAAGATGACAGAAGATGACAGAATGACAGAAGATGACAGAAGATGAGAGTAGATGACAGAAGATGACATAAGATGACAGAAGATGACAGAAGATGACAGAATGACAGAAGAGGACAGAAGATGACAGAAGATGACAGAAGATGACAGATTGACAGAAGAGGACAGAATGACAGAAGAGGACAGAATATGATAGAGGATGACAGAAGATGACAGAATGACAGAAGATGACAGAAGATGTCAGAAGGACAGAAGATGACAGAATGACAAAAGATGACAGAAGATGACAGAAGATGACAGAATATGACAGAAGAGGACAGAAGATGACAGAATATGACAGAAGATGACAGAAGAGGTCAGAATGACAGAAGCGGACAGAATATGACAGAAGATGACACAAGATGACAGAATGACAGAAAATGACAGAAGAGGACAGAACATGACAGAAGAGGACAGAATGACAGAAGATGACAGAAGATGGCAGAAGATGACAGAAGATGACAGAATATGACAGAAGATGACAGAAGATGACAGAGTATGACAGAAGATGACAGAAGATGAAAGAAGATGACAGAATGACAGAAGAGGACAGAATGACAGAAGATGACAGAATGACAGAAGAGGACAGAAGCTGACAGAAGATGACAGAAGATGACAGAATGACAGAAGAGGACAGAAGATGCCAGAAGAGGACAGAATGACAGAAGAGGACAGAATATGACAAAAGATGACAGAAGATGACAGAATGACAGAAGATGACAGAAGATGACAGAAAATGACAGAAGATGACAGAAGATGACAGAAGATGACAGAATGACAGAAGAGGAAAGAATGACAGAAGATGACAGAATGACAGAAGATGACAGAATGACAGATGAGGACAGAAGATGACAGAAGATGACAGAATGACAGAAGAGGACAGAAGATGACAGAATGACAGAAGAGGACAGAAGAGGACAGAAGATGACAGAAGATGACAGAAGATGACAGAAGATGACAGAATGAAAGAAGAGGTCAGAAGATGACAGAAGATGACAGAAGATGACAGAAGATAACAGAAGATGACAGAATGACAGAAGAGGACAGAATGACAGAAGATGACAGAATGACAGAAGATGACAGAATGACAGATGAGGACAGAAGATGACAGAAGATGACAGAAGATGACAGAAGATGACAGAATGACAGAAGAGGACAGAAGATGACAGAAGATGACAGAAGATGACAGAAGATGACAGAATGACAGAAGAGGACAGAAGATGACAGAAGATGACAGAAGATGACAGAATGACAGAAGAAGTCAGAAGATGACAGAAGATGACAGAAGATGACAGAAGATGACAGAATGACAGAAGAGGACAGAATGACAGAAGAGGACAGAATGACAGAAGATGACAGAAGATGACAGAAGAAGACAGAAGATGACAGAAGATGACAGAAGATGACAGAATATGACAGAAGATGACAGAATGAGAGAAGAAGTCAGAAGATGACAGAAGATGACAGAAGATGACAGAAGATGACAGAATGACAGAAGAGGACAGAATGACAGAAGAGGACAGAATATGATAGAGGATGACAGAAGATGACAGAATGACAGAAGATGACAGAAGATGACAGAATGACAGAAGATGAAAGAACATGACAGAAGATGACAGAAGATGACAGAATATGACAGAAGAGGACAGAAGATGACAGAGGATGACAGAATATGACAGAAGATGACAGAAGATGACAGAATGACAGAAGAGGACAGAATGACAGAAGAGGACAGAATATGACAGAAGATGACACAAGATGACAGAATGACAGAAAATGACAGAAGAGGACAGAATATGACAGAAGAGGACAGAATGATAGAAGATGACAGAAGGTGACAGAAGATGGCAGAAGATGACAGAAGATGACAGAATATGACAGAAGATGACAGAAGATGACAGAGTATGACAGAAGATGACAGAAGATGACAGAATGACAGAAGAGGACAGAATGACAGAAGATGACAGAATGACAGAAGAGGACAGAAGATGACAGAGGATGACAGAAGATGACAGAAGATGACAGAATGACAGAAGAGGACAGAAGATGACAGAAGATGACAGAATGACAGAAGATGACAGAAGATGACAGAAGATGACAGAAGATGACAGAATTACAGAAGAGGACAGAATGACAGAAGAGGACAGAAGATGACAGAATGACAGAAGAGGACAGAAGATGACAGAAGATGACAGAAGATGACAGAATGACAGAAGAGGACAGAATGACAGAAGATGACAGAATGACAGAAGATGACAGAAGATGACAGAAGATGACAGAATGACAGAAGATGACAGAAGATGAGAGTAGATGACAGAAGATGACATAAGATGACAGAAGATGACAGAAGATGACAGAATGACAGAAGAGGACAGAAGATGACAGAAGATGACAGAAGATGACAGATTGACAGAAGAGGACAGAATGACAGAAGAGGACAGAATATGATAGAGGATGACAGAAGATGACAGAATGACAGAAGATGACAGAAGATGTCAGAAGGACAGAAGA
The DNA here is from genome assembly GCF_052327205.1 of Somniosus microcephalus. NCBI lineage: Eukaryota > Metazoa > Chordata > Chondrichthyes > Squaliformes > Somniosidae > Somniosus > Somniosus microcephalus. Next base: position 1,996,724 of record NW_028225190.1, on the reverse strand, counting down.
TGACAGAATGACAAAAGATGACAGAAGATGACAGAAGATGACAGAATATGACAGAAGAGGACAGAAGATGACAGAATATGACAGAAGATGACAGAAGAGGACAGAATGACAGAAGCGGACAGAATATGACAGAAGATGACACAAGATGACAGAATGACAGAAAATGACAGAAGAGGACAGAACATGACAGAAGAGGACAGAATGACAGAAGATGACAGAAGATGGCAGAAGATGACAGAAGATGACAGAATATGACAGAAGATGAAAGAAGATGACAGAATGACAGAAGAGGACAGAATGACAGAAGATGACAGAATGACAGAAGAGGACAGAAGATGACAGAAGATGACAGAAGATGACAGAATGACAGAAGAGGACAGAAGATGCCAGAAGAGGACAGAATGACAGAAGAGGACAGAATATGACAAAAGATGACAGAACATGACAGAATGACAGAAGATGACAGAAGATGACAGAAAATGACAGAAGATGACAGAAGATGACAGAAGATGACAGAATGACAGAAGAGGAAAGAATGACAGAAGATGACAGAATGACAGAAGATGACAGAATGACAGATGAGGACAGAAGATGACAGAAGATGACAGAATGACAGAAGAGGACAGAAGATGACAGAATGACAGAAGAGGACAGAAGAGGACAGAAGATGACAGAAGATGACAGAAGATGACAGAAGATGACAGAATGAAAGAAGAGGTCAGAAGATGACAGAAGATGACAGAAGATGACAGAAGATAACAGAAGATGACAGAAGATGACAGAATGACAGAAGAGGACAGAATGACAAAAGATGACAGAAGATGACAGAAGATGACAGAATATGACAGAAGAGGACAGAAGATGACAGAATATGACAGAAGATGACAGAAGAGGACAGAATGACAGAAGCGGACAGAATATGACAGAAGATGACACAAGATGACAGAATGACAGAAAATGACAGAAGAGGACAGAACATGACAGAAGAGGACAGAATGACAGAAGATGACAGAAGATGGCAGAAGATGACAGAAGATGACAGAATATGACAGAAGATGAAAGAAGATGACAGAATGACAGAAGAGGACAGAATGACAGAAGATGACAGAATGACAGAAGAGGACAGAAGATGACAGAAGATGACAGAAGATGACAGAATGACAGAAGAGGACAGAAGATGCCAGAAGAGGACAGAATGACAGAAGAGGACAGAATATGACAAAAGATGACAGAAGATGACAGAATGACAGAAGATGACAGAAGATGACAGAAAATGACAGAAGATGACAGAAGATGACAGAAGATGACAGAATGACAGAAGAGGAAAGAATGACAGAAGATGACAGAATGACAGAAGATGACAGAATGACAGATGAGGACAGAAGATGACAGAAGATGACAGAATGACAGAAGAGGACAGAAGATGACAGAATGACAGAAGAGGACAGAAGAGGACAGAAGATGACAGAAGATGACAGAAGATGACAGAAGATGACAGAATGAAAGAAGAGGTCAGAAGATGACAGAAGATGACAGAAGATGACAGAAGATAACAGAAGATGACAGAAGATGACAGAATGACAGAAGAGGACAGAATGACAGAAGATGACAGAATGACAGAAGATGACAGAATGACAGATGAGGACAGAAGATGACAGAAGATGACAGAAGATGACAGAAGATGACAGAATGACAGAAGAGGACAGAAGATGACAGAAGATGACAGAAGATGACAGAATGACAGAAGAGGACAGAAGAGGACAGAAGATGACAGAAGATGACAGAAGATGACAGAATGACAGAAGAAGTCAGAAGATGACAGAAGATGACAGAAGATGACAGAAGATGACAGAATGACAGAAGAGGACAGAATGACAGAAGAGGACAGAATGACAGAAGATGACAGAAGATGACAGAAGAAGACAGAAGATGACAGAAGATGACAGAAGATGACAGAATATGACAGAAGATGACAGAAGATGACAGAATATGACAGAAGATGACAGAATGACAGAAGAGGACAGAATGACAGAAGAGGACAGAATATGACAGAAGATGACAGAAGGTGACAGAATGACAGAAGATGACAGAAGATGACAGAAGATCACAGAAGATGACAGAAGATGACAGAATGACAGAAGAGGACAGAATGACAGAAGATGACAGAATGACAGAAGAGGACAGAATGACAGAAGATGACAGAAGATGACACAAGATGACAGAATGACAGAAGAGGACAGAATGACAGAAGATGACAGAATGACAGAAGATGACAGAAGATGACAGAAGATGACAGAATGACAGACGAGGACAGAAGATGACAGAAGATGGCAGAAGATGACAGAAGATGACAGAATGACAGAAGAGGACAGAATGACAGAAGAGGTCAGAATGACAGAAGATGACAGAAGATGACAGAAGAGGACAGAATGACAGAAGATGACAGAATGACAGAAGAGGACAGAATGACAGAAGATGACAGAAGATGACAGAAGATGACAGAAGATGACAGAATGACAGAAGATGACAGAAGATGACAGAGTATGACAGAAGATGACAGAAGATGACAGAAGATGACAGAATGACAGAAGAGGACAGAAGATGACAGAAGATGACAGAAGATGACAGAATGACAGAAGAGGACAGAAGATGACAGAAGATGACAGAATGACAGAAGATGACAGAAGATGACAGAAGATGACAGAATGACCGAAGAGGACAGAATGACAGAAGAGGACAGAATGACAGAAGAGGACAGAATATGACAAAAGATGACAGAAGATGACAGAATGACAGAAGATGACAGAAGATGACAGAAAATGACAGAAGATGACAGAAGATGACAGAAGATGACAGAATGACAGAAGAGGACAGAATGAAAGAAGATGACAGAATGACAGAAGATGACAGAATGACAGATGAGGACAGAAGATGACAGAAGATGACAGAAGATGACAGAAGATGACAGAATGACAGAAGAGGACAGAAGAGGACAGAAGATGACAGAAGATGACAGAAGATGACAGAAGATGACAGAATGACAGAAGAGGTCAGAAGATGACAGAAGATGACAGAAGATGACAGAAGATAACAGAAGATGACAGAATGACAGAAGAGGACAGAATGACAGAAGAGGACAGAATGACAGAAGATGACAGAAGATGACAGAAGAAGACAGAAGATGACAGAAGATGACAGAAGATGACAGAATATGACAGAAGATGACAGAAGATGACAGAATATGACAGAAGATGACAGAATGACAGAAGAGGACAGAATGACAGAAGAGGACAGAATATGCCAGAAGATGACAGAAGGTGACAGAATGGCAGAAGATGACAGAAGATGACAGAAGATCACAGAAGATGACAGAAGATGACAGAATGACAGAAGAGGACAGAATGACAGAAGATGACAGAATGACAGAAGAGGACAGAATGACAGAAGATGACAGAAGATGACACAAGATGACAGGATGACAGAAGAGGACAGAATGACAGAAGATGACAGAATGACAGAAGATGACAGAAGATGACAGAAGATGACAGAATGACAGATGAGGACAGAAGATGACAGAAGATGGCAGAAGATGACAGAAGATGACAGAATGACAGAAGAGGACAGAATGACAGAAGATGAAAGAAGATGACAGAAGATGACAGAATGACAGAAGAGGACAGAATGACAGAAGATGACAGAAGATGACAGAAGATGACAGAAGATGACAGAATGACAGAAGATGACAGAAGAAGACAGAAGATGATAAAAGGACAGAAGAGGACAGAATGACAGAAGATGACAGAATGACAGAAGAGGACAGAATGACAGAAGATGACAGAAGATGACAGAATGACAGAAGAGGACAGAATGACAGAAGATGAAAGAAGATGACAGAAGATGGCAGAAGATGACAGAATGACAGAAGATGACAGAAGATGACAGAAGATGACAAAATGACAGAAGAGGACAGAATGACAGAAGATGACAGAGTGACAGAAGAGGACAGAATGACAGAAGATGACAGAAGATGACAGAAGATGACAGAATGACAGATGAGGACAGAAGATGACAGAAGATGACAGAAGATGACAGAAGATGACAGAATGACAGAAGAGGACAGAAGATGACAGAAGATGACAGAAGATGACAGAATGACAGAAGAGGACAGAAGATGACAGAAGATGACAGAAGATGACAGAAGATGACAGAATGACAGAAGAGGTCAGAAGATGACAGAAGATGACAGAAGATGACAGAAGATAACAGAAGATGACAGAATGACAGAAGAGGACAGAATGACAGAAGAGGACAGAATGACAGAAGATGACAGAAGATGACAGAAGAAGACAGAAGATGACAGAAGATGACAGAAGATGACAGAATATGACAGAAGATGACAGAAGATGACAGAATATGACAGAAGATGACAGAATGACAGACCAGGACAGAAGATGACAGAAGATGGCAGAAGATGACAGAAGATGACAGAATGACAGAAGAGGACAGAATGACAGAAGATGATAGAAGATGACAGAAGATGACAGAATGACAGAAGAGGACAGAATGACAGAAGAGGACAGAATATGCCAGAAGATGAGAGAAGGTGACAGAATGACAGAAGATGACAGAAGATGACAGAAGATCACAGAAGATGACAGAATGACAGAAGAGGACAGAATGACAGAAGATGACAGAATGACAGAAGAGGACAGAATGACAGAAGATGACAGAAGATGACACAAGATGACAGGATGACAGAAGAGGACAGAATGACAGAAGATGACAGAATGACAGAAGATGACAGAAGATGACAGAAGATGACAGAATGACAGACGAGGACAGAAGATGACAGAAGATGGCAGAAGATGACAGAAGATGACAGAATGACAGAAGAGGACAGAATGACAGAAGATGATAGAAGATGACAGAAGATGACAGAATGACAGAAGAGGACAGAATGACAGAAGATGACAGAAGATGACAGAAGATGACAGAAGATGACAGAATGACAGAAGATGACAGAAGATGACAGAAGAAGACAAAATGACAGAAGAGGACAGAATGACAGAAGATGACAGAATGACAGAAGAGGACAGAATGACAGAAGATGACAGAATGACAGAAGAGGACAGAATGACAGAAGATGAAAGAAGATGACAGAAGATGGCAGAAGATGACAGAATGACAGAAGATGACAGAAGATGACAGAAGATGACAAAATGACAGAAGAGGACAGAATGACAGAAGATGACAGAGTGACAGAAGAGGACAGAATGACAGAAGGTGACAGAAGATGACAGAAGATGACAGAAGATGACAGAAGATGACAGAATGACAGAAGATGTCAGAATGACAGATGATGACAGAATGACAGAAGCGGACAGAAGATGACAGAAGATGACAGAAGATGACAGAAGGTGACAGAATGACTGAAGAGGTCAGAATGACAGAAGATGACAGAAGATGACAGAAGAGGACAGAATGACAGAAGATGACAGAATGACAGAAGAGGACAGAATGACAGAAGATGACAGAAGATGACAGAAGATGACAGAATGACAGAAGATGACAGAAGATGACGGAAGATGACAGAAGATGACAGAAGATGACAGAATGACAGAAGAGGACAGAATGACAGAAGGTGACAGAAGATGACAGAAGATGACAGAAGATGACAGAAGATGACAGAATGACAGAAGATGTCAGAATGACAGATGATGACAGAATGACAGAAGCGGACAGAAGATGACAGAAGATGACAGAAGATGACAGAAGGTGACAGAATGACTGAAGAGGTCAGAATGACAGAAGATGACAGAAGATGACAGAAGAGGACAGAATGACAGAAGATGACAGAATGACAGAAGAGGACAGAGTGACAGAAGATGACAGAAGATGACAGAAAATGACAGAAGATGACAGAATGACAGAAGAGGACAGAAGATGACAGAAGATGACAGAATGACAGAAGATGACAGAAGATGACAGAAGATGACAGAATGACAGAAGATGTCAGAATGACAGATGATGACAGAATGACAGAAGCGGACAGAAGATGACAGAAGATGACAGAAGATGACAGAAGGTGACAGAATGACAGAAGAGGTCAGAATGACAGAAGATGACAGAAGAGGACAGAATGACAGAAGATGACAGAATGACAGAAGAGGACAGAGTGACAGAAGATGACAGAAAATGACAGAAGATGACAGAATGACAGAAGATGACAGAAGATGACAGAGTATGACAGAAGATGACAGAAGATGACAGAAGATGACAGAAGATGACAGAATGACAGAAGAGGACAGAAGATGACAGAAGATGACAGAAGATGACAGAATGACAGAAGAGGACAGAAGATGACAGAAGATGACAGAAGATGACAGAATGACAGAAGATGACAGAAGATGACAGAAGATGACAGAAGATGACAGAATGACCGAAGAGGACAGAATGACAGAAGAGGACAGAATGACAGAAGAGGACAGAATATGACAAAAGATGACAGAAGATGACAGAATGACAGAAGATGACAGAAGATGACAGAAAATGACAGAAGATGACAGAAGATGACAGAAGATGACAGAATGACAGAAGAGGACAGAATGACAGAAGATGACAGAATGACAGAAGGTGACAGAATGACAGATGAGGACAGAAGATGACAGAAGATGACAGAAGATGACAGAAGATGACAGAATGACAGAAGAGGACAGAAGATGACAGAAGATGAAAGAAGATGACAGAAGATGACAGAATGACAGAAGAGGACAGAAGAGGACAGAAGATGACAGAAGATGACAGAAGATGACAGAATGACAGAAGAGGTCAGAAGATGACAGAAGATGACAGAAGATAACAGAAGATGACAGAATGACAGAAGAGGACAGAATGACAGAAGAGGACAGAATGACAGAAGATGACAGAAGATGACAGAAGAAGACAGAAGATGACAGAAGATGACAGAAGATGACAGAATATGACAGAAGATGACAGAAGATGACAGAATATGACAGATGATGACAGAATGACAGAAGAGGACAGAATGACAGAAGAGGACAGAATATGACAGAAGATGACAGAAGGTGACAGAATGACAGAAGATGACAGAAGATGACAGAAGATCACAGAAGATGACAGAAGATGACAGAATGACAGAAGAGGACAGAATGACAGAAGATGACAGAATGACAGAAGAGGACAGAATGACAGAAGATGACACAAGATGACACAAGATGACAGAATGACAGAAGAGGACAGAATGACAGAAGATGACAGAATGACAGAAGATGACAGAAGATGACAGAATGACAGACGAGGACAGAAGATGACAGAAGATGGCAGAAGATGACAGAAGATGACAGAATGACAGAAGAGGACAGAATGACAGAAGAGGTCAGAATGACAGAAGATGACAGAATGACAGAAGAGGACAGAATGACAGAAGATGGCAGAAGATGACAGAAGATGACAGAAGATGACAGAATGACAGAAGATGACAGAAGATGACAGAGTATGACAGAAGATGACAGAAGATGACAGAAGATGACAGAATGACAGAAGAGGACAGAAGATGACAGAAGATGACAGAAGATGACAGAATGACAGAAGAGGACAGAAGATGACAGAATGACAGAAGATGACAGAAGATGACAGAAGATGACAGAATGACCGAAGAGGACAGAATGACAGAAGAGGACAGAATGACAGAAGAGGACAGAATATGACAAAAGATGACAGAAGATGACAGAATGACAGAAGATGACAGAAGATGACAGAAAATGACAGAAGATGACAGAAGATGACAGAATGACAGAAGATGACAGAATGACAGAAGATGACAGAATGACAGAAGATGACAGAATGACAGATGAGGACAGAAGATGACAGAAGATGACAGAAGATGACAGAAGATGACAGAATGACAGAAGAGGACAGAAGATGACAGAAGATGACAGAAGATGACAGAAGATGACAGAATGACAGAAGAGGACAGAAGAGGACAGAAGATGACATAAGATGACAGAAGATGACAGAAGATGACAGAATAACAGAAGAGGTCAGAAGATGACAGAAGATGACAGAAGATGACAGAAGATAACAGAAGATGACAGAATGACAGAAGAGGACAGAATGACAGAAGAGGACAGAATGACAGAAGATGACAGAAGATGACAGAAGAAGACAGAAGATGACAGAAGATGACAGAATATGACAGAAGATGACAGAAGATGACAGAATATGACAGAAGATGACAGAATGACAGAAGAGGACAGAATGACAGAAGAGGACAGAATATGCCAGAAGATGACAGAAGGTGACAGAATGACAGAAGATGACAGAAGATGACAGAAGATCACAGAAGATGACAGAAGATGACAGAATGACAGAAGAGGACAGAATGACAGAAGATGACAGAATGACAGAAGAGGACAGAATGACAGAAGATGACAGAAGATGACAGAAGATGACAGAATGACAGAAGATGACAGAAGATGACAGAAGATGACAAAATGACAGAAGATGACAGAATGACAGAAGAGGAGAGAATGACAGAAGATGACAGAAGATGACACAAGATGACAGAATGACAGAAGAGGACAGAATGACAGAAGATGACAGAATGACAGAAGATGACAGAAGATGACAGAAGATGACAGAATGACAGACGAGGACAGAAGATGACAGAAGATGGCAGAAGATGACAGAAGATGACAGAATGACAGAAGAGGACAGAATGACAGAAGATGATAGAAGATGACAGATGATGACAGAATGACAGAAGAGGACAGAATGACAGAAGATCACAGAAGATGACAGAAGATGACAGAAGATGACAGAATGACAGAAGATGACAGAATGACAGAAGATGACAGAAGATGACAGAAGATGACAAAATGACAGAAGAGGACAGAATGACAGAAGATGACAGAGTGACAGAAGAGGACAGAATGACAGAAGATGACAGAAGATGACAGAAGATGACAGAAGATGTCAGAATGACAGAAGATGACAGAAGATGACAGAAGATGACAAAATGACAGAAGAGGACAGAATGACAGAAGATGACAGAGTGACAGAAGAGGACAGAATGACAGAAGATGACAGAAGATGACAGAAGATGACAGAATGACAGAAGAGGACAGAATGACAGAAGATGACAGAATATGACAGAAGATGATTGAATATGACAGAAGATGACAGAAGATGACAGAAGATGACAGAATGACAGAAGAGGACAGAATGACAGAAGATGACAGAAGATGACAGAAGATGACAGAATGACAGAAGATGACAGAAGATGACGGAAGATGACAGAAGATGACAGAAGATGACAGAATGACAGAAGAGGACAGAATGACAGAAGATGACAGAAGATGACAGAAGATGACAGAAGATGACAGAATGACAGAAGATGTCAGAATGACAGAAGATGACAGAATGACAGAAGATGACAGAAGATGACAGAAGATGACAGAAGATGACAGAAGATGACAGAAGGTGACAGAATGACAGAAGAGGACAGAATGACAGAAGATGACAGAAGATGACAGAAGAGGACAGAATGACAGAAGATGACAGAATGACAGAAGAGGACAGAATAACAGAAGATGACAGAAGATGACAGAAGATGACAGAATGACAGAAGATGACAGAAGATGAGAGAGTATGACAGAAGATGACAGAAGATGACAGAAGATGACAGAAGATGACAGAATGACAGAAGAGGACAGAAGATGACAGAAGATGACATAATGACAGAAGATGACAGAAGATGACAGAATGACAGAAGATGACAGAAGATGACAGAAGATGACAGAAGATGACAAAAGATGACAGAAGATGACAGAATGACAGAAGATGACAGAAGATGACAGAAAATGACAGAAGATGACAGAAGATGACAGAAGATGACAGAATGACAGAAGAGGACAGAATGACAGAAGAGGACAGAATGACAGAAGATGACAGAATGACAGAAGATGACAGAATGACAGATGAGGACAGAAGATGACAGAAGATGACAGAAGATGACAGAAGATGACAGAATGACAGAAGAGGACAGAAGATGACAGAAGATGACAGAAGATGACAGAAGATGACAGAATATGACAGAATGACAGAAGAGGACAGAAGAGGACAGAAGATGACAGAAGATGACAGAAGATGACAGAAGATGACAGAATGACCGAAGAGGTCAGAAGATGACAGAAGATGACAGAAGATGACAGAAGATAACAGAAGATGACAGAATGACAGAAGAGGACAGAATGACAGAAGATGACAGAAGATGACAGAAGAAGACAGAAGATGACAGAAGATGACAGAAGATGACAGAATATGACAGAAGATGACAGAAGATGACAGAATATGACAGAAGATGACAGAATGACAGAAGAGGACAGAATGACAGAAGAGGACAGAATATGCCAGAAGATGACAGAAGGTGATAGAATGACAGAAGATGACAGAAGATGACAGAAGATGACAGAAGATGACAGAAGATGACAGAATGACAGAAGAGGACAGAATGACAGAAGATGACAGAATGACAGAAGAAGACAGAATGACAGAAGATGACAGAAGATGACACAAGATGACAGAATGACAGAAGAGGACAGAATGACAGAAGATGACAGAATGACAGAAGATGACAGAAGATGACAGAAGATGACAGAAGATGACAGAAGATGACAGAATGACAGAAGATGACAGAAGATGACAGAAGATGACAAAATGACAGAAGAGGACAGAATGACAGAAGATGACAGAATGACAGAAGAGGGCAGAAGATGACAGAATGACAGAAGAGGACAGAATGACAGAAGGTGACAGAAGATGACAGAATGACAGAAGAGGACAGAAGATGAGAGAAGATGACAAAAGATGACAGAATGACAGAAGATGACAGAAGATGACAGAAGATGACAAAATGACAGAAGAGGACAGAATGACAGAAGATGACAGAGTGACAGAAGAGGACAGAATGACAGAAGATGACAGAAGATGGAAGAAAATGACAGAATGACAGAAGAGGACAGAATGACAGAAGAAGACAGAAGATGACAGAAGATGACAGAATATGACAGAAGATGACAGAAGAGGACAGAATGAAAGAAGATGACAGAATGACAGAAGATGACAGAAGATGACAGAAGATGACAGAATGACAGACGAGGACAGAAGATGACAGAAGATGGCAGAAGATGACAGAAGATGACAGAATGACAGAAGAGGACAGAATGACAGAAGATGATAGAAGATGACAGAAGATGACAGAATGACAGAAGAGGACAGAATGACAGAAGATGACAGAAGATGACAGAATGACAGAAGATGACAGAAGATGACAGAAGATGACAAAATGACAGAAGAGGACAGAATGACAGAAGATGACAGAATGACAGAAGAGGACAGAATGACAGAAGATGACAGAAGATGACAGAATGACAGAAGAGGACAGAATGACAGAAGATGAAAGAAGATGACAGAAGATGGCAGAAGATGACAGAATGACAGAAGATGACAGAAGATGACAGAAGATGACAAAATGACAGAAGAGGACAGAATGACAGAAGATGACAGAGTGACAGAAGAGGACAGAATGACAGAAGATGACAGAAGATGACAGAAGATGACAGAATGACAGAAGAGGACAGAATGACAGAAGATGACAGAATATGACAGAAGATGATTGAATATGACAGAAGATGACAGAAGATGACAGAAGATGACAGAATGACAGAAGAGGACAGAATGACAGAAGATGACAGAAGATGACAGAATGACAGAAGATGACAGAAGATGACGGAAGATGACAGAAGATGACAGAAGATGACAGAATGACAGAAGAGGACAGAATGACAGAAGATGACAGAAGATGACAGAAGATGACAGAATGACAGAAGATGTCAGAATGACAGAAGATGACAGAATGACAGAAGAGGACAGAATGACAGAAGATGACAGAAGATGACAGAAGATGACAGAAGATGACAGAAGGTGACAGAATGACAGAAGAGTACAGAATGACAGAAGATGACAGAAGATGACAGAAGAGGACAGAATGACAGAAGATGACAGAATGACAGAAGAGGACAGAATGACAGAAGATGACAGAAGATGACAGAAGATGACAGAATGACAGAAGATGACAGAAGATGAGAGAGTATGACAGAAGATGACAGAAGATGACAGAAGATGACAGAAGATGACAGAATGACAGAAGAGGACAGAAGATGACAGAAGATGACAGAAGATGACATAATGACAGAAGAGGACAGAAGATGACAGAAGATGACAGAATGACAGAAGATGACAGAAGAAGACAGAAGATGACAGAATATGACAAAAGATGACAGAAGATGACAGAATGACAGAAGATGACAGAAGATGACAGAAAATGACAGAAGATGACAGAAGATGACAGAAGATGACAGAATGACAGAAGAGGACAGAATGACAGAAGATGACAGAATGACAGAAGATGACAGAATGACAGATGAGGACAGAAGATGACAGAAGATGACAGAAGATGACAGAAGATGACAGAATGACAGAAGAGGACAGAAGATGACAGAAGATGACAGAAGATGACAGAAGATGACAGAATATGACAGAATGACAGAAGAGGACAGAAGAGGACAGAAGATGACAGAAGATGACAGAAGATGACAGAATGACCGAAGAGGTCAGAAGATGACAGAAGATGACAGAAGATGACAGAAGATAACAGAAGATGACAGAATGACAGAAGAGGACAGAATGACAGAAGATGACAGAAGATGACAGAAGAAGACAGAAGATGACAGAAGATGACAGAAGATGACAGAATATGACAGAAGATGACAGAAGATGACAGAATATGACAGAAGATGACAGAATGACAGAAGAGGACAGAATGACAGAAGAGGACAGAATATGCCAGAAGATGACAGAAGGTGATAGAATGACAGAAGATGACAGAAGATGGCAGAAGATGACAGAAGATGACAGAAGATGACAGAATGACAGAAGAGGACAGAATGACAGAAGATGACAGAATGACAGAAGAAGACAGAATGACAGAAGATGACAGAAGATGACACAAGATGACAGAATGACAGAAGAGGACAGAATGACAGAAGATGACAGAATGACAGAAGATGACAGAAGATGACAGAAGATGACAGAATGACAGAAGATGACAGAAGATGACAGAAGATGACAAAATGACAGAAGAGGACAGAATGACAGAAGATGACAGAATGACAGAAGAGGGCAGAAGATGACAGAAGATGACAGAATGACAGAAGAGGACAGAATGACAGAAGGTGACAGAAGATGACAGAATGACAGAAGAGGACAGAAGATGACAGAAGATGACAAAAGATGACAGAATGACAGAAGATGACAGAAGATGACAGAAGATGACAAAATGACAGAAGAGGACAGAATGACAGAAGATGACAGAGTGACAGAAGAGGACAGAATGACAGAAGATGACAGAAGATGGAAGAAAATGACAGAATGACAGAAGAGGACAGAATGACAGAAGATGACAGAATATGACAGAAGATGACAGAATATGACAGAAGATGACAGAAGATGACAGAAGATGACAGAATGACAGAAGAGGACAGAATGACAGAAGATGACAGAAGATGACAGAATGACAGAAGATGAAAGAAGATGAAGGAAGATGACAGAAGATGACAGAAGATGACAGAATGACAGAAGAGGACGGAATGACAGAAGATGACAGAAGATGACAGAAGATGACAGAAGATGACAGAATGACAGAAGATGTCAGAATGACAGAAGATGACAGAATGACAGAAGAGGACAGAATGACAGAAAATGACAGAAGATGACAGAACATGACAGAACATGACAGAATGACAGAAGATGACAGAAGATGACAGAAGAGGACAGAATGACAGAAGATGACAGAATATGACAGAAGATGACAGAATGACATAAGATGACAGAAGATGACAGAAGATAACAGAAGATGACAGAAGATGACAGAATGACAGAAGAGGACAGAAGATGACAGAATGACAGAAGAGGACAGAATGACAGAAGATGACAGAAGATGACAGAAGAAGACAGAATGACAGAAGAGGACAGAATGACAGAAGATGACAGAAGATGACAGAAGATGACAGAAGATGACAGAATGACAGAAGAGGACAGAATGACAGAAGAGGACAGAAGATGACAGAATGACAGAAGAAGACAGAAGAGGACAGAATGACAGAAGATGACAGAAGATGACAGAAGATGACAGAATTACAGAAGAGGACAGAATGACAGAAGAGGACAGAAGATGACAGAATGACAGAAGAGGACAGAAGATGACAGAATGACAGAAGAGGACAGAATGACAAAAGAGGACAGAATGACAGAAGATGACAGAATGACAGAAGATGACAGAAGATGACAGAAGATGACAGAATGACAGAAGATGACAGAAGATGACAGAATATGACAGAATATGACAGAAGATGACAGAAGATGACAGAATGACAGAAGATGACAGAAGATGACAGTAGATGGCAGAAGATGACAGAATGACAGAAGAGGACAGAAGATGACAGAAGATGACTGAAGATGACAGAAGATGACAGAAGATGACAGAATGACAGAAGAGGACAGAATGACAGAAGAGGACAGAATATGATAGAGGATGACAGAAGATGACAGAATGACAGAAGATGACAGAAGATGACAGAATGACAGAAGATGAAAGAACATGACAGAAGATGACAGAAGATGACAGAATATGACAGAAGAGGACAGAAGATGACAGAAGATGACAGAATATGACAGAAGATGACAGAAGATGACAGAATGACAGAAGAGGACAGAATGACAGAAGAGGACAGAATATGACAGAAGATGACACAAGATGACAGAATGACAGAAAATGACAGAAGAGGACAGAATATGACAGAAGAGGACAGAATGATAGAAGATGACAGAAGGTGACAGAAGATGGCAGAAGATGACAGAAGATGACAGAATATGACAGAAGATGACAGAAGATGACAGAGTATGACAGAAGATTACAGAAGATGACAGAATGACAGAAGAGGACAGAATGACAGAAGATGACAGAATGACAGAAGAGGACAGAAGATGACAGAGGATGACAGAAGATGACAGAAGATGACAGAATGACAGAAGAGGACAGAAGATGACAGAAGATGACAGAATGACAGAAGATGACAGAAGATGACAGAAGATGACAGAAGATGACAGAATTACAGAAGAGGACAGAATGACAGAAGAGGACAGAAGATGACAGAATGACAGAAGAGGACAGAAGATGACAGAAGATGACAGAAGATGACAGAATGACAGAAGAGGACAGAATGACAGAAGATGACAGAATGACAGAAGATGACAGAAGATGACAGAAGATGACAGAATGACAGAAGATGACAGAATGACAGAAGATGACAGAAGATGACAGAAGATGACAGAATGACAGAAGATGTCAGAATGACAGAAGATGACAGAATGACAGAAGAGGACAGAATGACAGAAGATGACAGAAGATGACAGAAGATGACAGAAGATGACAGAAGGTGACAGAATGACAGAAGAGGACAGAATGACAGAAGATGACAGAAGATGACAGAAGAGGACAGAATGACAGAAGATGACAGAATGACAGAAGAGGACAGAATGACAGAAGATGACAGAAGATGACAGAAGATGACAGAATGACAGAAGATGACAGAAGATGAGAGAGTATGACAGAAGATGACAGAAGATGACAGAAGATGACAGAAGATGACAGAATGACAGAAGAGGACAGAAGATGACAGAAGATGACAGAAGATGACATAATGACAGAAGAGGACAGAAGATGACAGAAGATGACAGAATGACAGAAGATGACAGAAGAAGACAGAAGATGACAGAATATGACAAAAGATGACAGAAGATGACAGAATGACAGAAGATGACAGAAGATGACAGAAAATGACAGAAGATGACAGAAGATGACAGAAGATGACAGAATGACAGAAGAGGACAGAATGACAGAAGATGACAGAATGACAGAAGATGACAGAATGACAGATGAGGACAGAAGATGACAGAAGATGACAGAAGATGACAGAAGATGACAGAATGACAGAAGAGGACAGAAGATGACAGAAGATGACAGAAGATGACAGAAGATGACAGAATATGACAGAATGACAGAAGAGGACAGAAGAGGACAGAAGATGACAGAAGATGACAGAAGATGACAGAATGACCGAAGAGGTCAGAAGATGACAGAAGATGACAGAAGATGACAGAAGATAACAGAAGATGACAGAATGACAGAAGAGGACAGAATGACAGAAGATGACAGAAGATGACAGAAGAAGACAGAAGATGACAGAAGATGACAGAAGATGACAGAATATGACAGAAGATGACAGAAGATGACAGAATATGACAGAAGATGACAGAATGACAGAAGAGGACAGAATGACAGAAGAGGACAGAATATGCCAGAAGATGATAGAAGGTGATAGAATGACAGAAGATGACAGAAGATGACAGAAGATGACAGAAGATGACAGAAGATGACAGAATGACAGAAGAGGACAGAATGACAGAAGATGACAGAATGACAGAAGAAGACAGAATGACAGAAGATGACAGAAGATGACACAAGATGACAGAATGACAGAAGAGGACAGAATGACAGAAGATGACAGAATGACAGAAGATGACAGAAGATGACAGAAGATGACAGAATGACAGAAGATGACAGAAGATGACAGAAGATGACAAAATGACAGAAGAGGACAGAATGACAGAAGATGACAGAATGACAGAAGAGGGCAGAAGATGACAGAAGATGACAGAATGACAGAAGAGGACAGAATGACAGAAGGTGACAGAAGATGACAGAATGACAGAAGAGGACAGAAGATGACAGAAGATGACAAAAGATGACAGAATGACAGAAGATGACAGAAGATGACAGAAGATGACAAAATGACAGAAGAGGACAGAATGACAGAAGATGACAGAGTGACAGAAGAGGACAGAATGACAGAAGATGACAGAAGATGGAAGAAAATGACAGAATGACAGAAGAGGACAGAATGACAGAAGATGACAGAATATGACAGAAGATGACAGAATATGACAGAAGATGACAGAAGATGACAGAAGATGACAGAATGACAGAAGAGGACAGAATGACAGAAGATGACAGAAGATGACAGAATGACAGAAGATGAAAGAAGATGAAGGAAGATGACAGAAGATGACAGAAGATGACAGAATGACAGAAGAGGACGGAATGACAGAAGATGACAGAAGATGACAGAAGATGACAGAAGATGACAGAATGACAGAAGATGTCAGAATGACAGAAGATGACAGAATGACAGAAGAGGACAGAATGACAGAAAATGACAGAAGATGACAGAACATGACAGAACATGACAGAATGACAGAAGATGACAGAAGATGACAGAAGAGGACAGAATGACAGAAGATGACAGAATATGACAGAAGATGACAGAATGACATAAGATGACAGAAGATGACAGAAGATAACAGAAGATGACAGAAGATGACAGAATGACAGAAGAGGACAGAAGATGACAGAATGACAGAAGAGGACAGAATGACAGAAGATGACAGAAGATGACAGAAGAAGACAGAATGACAGAAGAGGACAGAATGACAGAAGATGACAGAAGATGACAGAAGATGACAGAAGATGACAGAATGACAGAAGAGGACAGAATGACAGAAGAGGACAGAAGATGACAGAATGACAGAAGAAGACAGAAGAGGACAGAATGACAGAAGATGACAGAAGATGACAGAAGATGACAGAATTACAGAAGAGGACAGAATGACAGAAGAGGACAGAAGATGACAGAATGACAGAAGAGGACAGAAGATGACAGAATGACAGAAGAGGACAGAATGACAAAAGAGGACAGAATGACAGAAGATGACAGAATGACAGAAGATGACAGAAGATGACAGAAGATGACAGAATGACAGAAGATGACAGAAGATGACAGAATATGACAGAATATGACAGAAGATGACAGAAGATGACAGAATGACAGAAGATGACAGAAGATGACAGTAGATGGCAGAAGATGACAGAATGACAGAAGAGGACAGAAGATGACAGAAGATGACTGAAGATGACAGAAGATGACAGAAGATGACAGAATGACAGAAGAGGACAGAATGACAGAAGAGGACAGAATATGATAGAGGATGACAGAAGATGACAGAATGACAGAAGATGACAGAAGATGACAGAATGACAGAAGATGAAAGAACATGACAGAAGATGACAGAAGATGACAGAATATGACAGAAGAGGACAGAAGATGACAGAAGATGACAGAATATGACAGAAGATGACAGAAGATGACAGAATGACAGAAGAGGACAGAATGACAGAAGAGGACAGAATATGACAGAAGATGACACAAGATGACAGAATGACAGAAAATGACAGAAGAGGACAGAATATGACAGAAGAGGACAGAATGATAGAAGATGACAGAAGGTGACAGAAGATGGCAGAAGATGACAGAAGATGACAGAATATGACAGAAGATGACAGAAGATGACAGAGTATGACAGAAGATGACAGAAGATGACAGAATGACAGAAGAGGACAGAATGACAGAAGATGACAGAATGACAGAAGAGGACAGAAGATGACAGAGGATGACAGAAGATGACAGAAGATGACAGAATGACAGAAGAGGACAGAAGATGACAGAAGATGACAGAATGACAGAAGATGACAGAAGATGACAGAAGATGACAGAAGATGACAGAATTACAGAAGAGGACAGAATGACAGAAGAGGACAGAAGATGACAGAATGACAGAAGAGGACAGAAGATGACAGAAGATGACAGAAGATGACAGAATGACAGAAGAGGACAGAATGACAGAAGATGACAGAATGACAGAAGATGACAGAAGATGACAGAAGATGACAGAATGACAGAAGATGACAGAAGATGAGAGTAGATGACAGAAGATGACTTAAGATGACAGAAGATGACAGAAGATGACAGAATGACAGAAGAGGACAGAAGATGACAGAAGATGACAGAAGAGGACAGAATGACAGAAGAGGACAGAATATGATAGAGGATGACAGAAGATGACAGAATGACAGAAGATGACAGAAGATGACAGAATGACAGAAGAGGACAGAATGACAGAAGATGACAGAATAACAGAAGATGACAGAATGACAGATGAACACAGAAGATGACAGAAGATGACAGAAGATGACAGAAGATGACAGAATGACAGAAGAGGAGAGAAGATGACAGAAGATGACTGAAGATGACAGAAGATGACAGAATCACAGAAGAGGACAGAAGAGGACAGAAGATGACAGAAGATGACAGAAGATGACAGAATGACAGAAGAGGACAGAATGACAGAAGAGGACAGAATGACAGAAGATGACAGAAGATGACAGAAGATGACAGAATGACAGAAGATGACAGAAGATGACAGAATGACAGAAAATGACAGAAGAGGACAGAAGATGACAGAAGATGACAGACGATGGCAGAAGATGACAGAAGATGACAGAATATGACAGAATGACAGAAGAGGACAGAATGACAGAAGATGACAGAATGACAGAAGAGGACAGAAGATGACAGAAGATGACATAAGATGACAGAATGACAGAAGAGGACAGAAGATGACAGAAGATGACAGAAGATGGCAGAAGATGACAGAAGAGGACAAAATATGACAAAAGATGACAGAAGATGACAGAATGACCGAAGATGACAGAAGTTGACAGAAAATGACAGAAGATGACAGAAGATGACAGAATGACAGAAGAGGACAGAATGACAGAAGATGACAGAATGACAGATGATGACAGAATGACAGATGAGGACAGAAGATGACAGAAGATGACAGAAGATGACAGAAGATGACAGAAGATGACAGAAGATGACAGAATGACAGAAGAGGACAGAAGATGACAGAAGATGACAGAAGATGACAGAATGACAGAAGAGGACAGAAGAGGACAGAAGATGACAGAAGATGACAGAATGACAGAAGAGGTCAGAAGATGACAGAAGATGACTGAAGATGACTGAAGATGACAGAAGATAACAGAGGATGACAGAATGACAGAAGAGGACAGAATGACAGAGGATGACAGAATGACAGAAGATGACAGAATGACGGAAGATGACAGAAGATGACAGAAGAGGACAGAAGATGACAGAAGATGACAGAAGATGACAGATTGACAGAAGATGACAGGAGATGACAGAATGGCAGAAGATGACAGAAGAGGACAGAATGACTGAAGAGGACAGAATGAAAGAAGATGACAGAACATGATAGAATGCCAGAAGAGGACAGAAGATGACAGAAGATGACAGAAGATGACAGAAGATGATAGAAGATGACAGAATGACAGAAGAGGACAGAAGATGACAGAAGATGACAGAAGATGACAGAAGATGACAGAATGACAGAGGAGGACAGAAAATGACAGAAGATGACAGAAGATGACAGAAGATGACAGAATGACAGAAGAGGACAGAAGATGACAGAAGATGACAGAAGATGACAGAAGATGACAGAATGACAGAAGATGACAGAAGATGACAGAAGATGACAGAATGACAGAAAATGACAGAAGAGGACAGAAGATGACAGAAGATGACAGAAGATGGCAGAAGATGACAGAAGATGACAGAATATGACAGAATGACAGAAGAGGACAGAATGACAGAAGATGACAGAATGACAGAAGAGGACAGAAGATGACAGAAGATGACATAAGATGACAGAATGACAGAAGAGGACAGAAGATGACAGAAGATGACAGAAGATGGCAGAAGATGACAGAAGAGGACAAAATATGACAAAAGATGACAGAAGATGACAGAATGACCGAAGATGACAGAAGTTGACAGAAGTTGACAGAAAATGACAGAAGATGACAGAAGATGACAGAAGATGACAGAATGACAGAAGAGGACAGAATGACAGAAGATGACAGAATGACAGTAGATGACAGAATGACAGATGAGGACAGAAGATGACAGAAGATGACAGAAGATGAGAGAAGATGACAGAAGATGACAGAAGATGACAGAATGACAGAAGAGGACAGAAGATGACAGAAGATGACAGAAGATGACAGAATGACAGAAGAGGACAGAAGAGGACAGAAGATGACAGAAGATGACAGAAGATGACAGAATGACAGAAGAGGTCAGAAGATGACAGAAGATGACTGAAGATGACTGAAGATGACAGAAGATAACAGAGGATGACAGAATGACAGAAAAGGACAGAATGACAGAGGATGACAGAATGACAGAAGATGACAGAATGACGGAAGATGACAGAAGATGACAGAAGATGACAGAAGATGACAGAATGACAGAAGAGCACAGAAGAGGACAGAAGATGACAGAAGATGACAGAAGATGACAGAAGATGACAGATTGACAGAAGATGACAGGAGAAGACAGAATGGCAGAAGATGACAGAAGAGGACAGAATGACTGAAGAGGACAGAATGACAGAAGATGACAGAACATGATAGAATGCCAGAAGAGGACAGAAGATGACAGAAGATGACAGAAGATGACAGAAGATGATAGAAGATGACAGAATGACAGAAGAGGACAGAAGATGACAGAAGATGACAGAAGATGACAGAATGACAGAGGAGGACAGAAAATGACAGAAGATGACAGAAGATGACAGAAGATGACAGAATGACAGAAGAGGACAGAAGATGACAGAAGATGACAGAAGATGACAGAATGACAGAAGAGGACAGAATGACAGAAGAGGTAAGAATGACAGAAGATGACAGAAGATGACAGAAGAGGACAGAATTACAGAAGAGGACAGAATGACAGAAGAGGACAGAATGACAGAAGATGACAGAAGATGACAGAATGACAGAAGAGGACAGAAGATGACAGAAGATGACAGAAAATGACAGAAGATGACCGAATGACAGAAGATGACAGAAGATGACCGAATATGTCAGAATATGACAGAAGATGACAGAAGATGACAGAAGATGACAGAATGACAGAAGATGACAGAAGATGACAGAAGATGACAGAAGATGACAGAAGATGACAGAAGATGACAGAATGACAGAATGACAGAAGAGGACAGAAGATGACAGAAGATGACAGAAGATGACAGAAGATGACAGAATGACAGAAGAGGACAGAATGACAGAAGATGACAGAAGATGTCAGAAGGACAGAAGATGACAGAAGATGTCAGAAGGACAGAAGATGACAGAATGACAGAAGATGACAGAACATGACAGAAGATGACAGAAGATGACAGAATGGCAGAAGATGACAGAAGATGACAGAATATGACAGAAGATGACAGAAGATGACAGAATGACAGAAGAGGACAGAATGACAGAAGAGGACAGAATATGACAGAAGATGACAGAAGATGACAGAATGACAGAAGATGACAGAAGATGACAGAATGACAGAAAATGACAGGAGAGGACAGAATATGACAGAAGAGGACAGAATGAAAGAAGATGACAGAAGATGACAGAAGAAGACAGAAGATGACAGAAGATGGCAGAATGACAGAAGATGACAGAAGATGACAGAAGATGACAAAATGACAGAAGAGGACAGAATGACAGAAGATGACAGAATGACAGAAGAGGGCAGAAGATGACAGAAGACGACAGAATGACAGAAGAGGACAGAATGACAGAAGATGCCAGAATGACAGAAGAGGACAGAATGAGAGAAGATGACAGAAGATTACAGAAGATGACAGAAGATGACAGAATGACAGAAGATGACAGAAGATGACAGAAGATGACAAAATGACAGAAGAGGACAGAATGACAGAAGATGACAGAATGACAGAAGAGGACAGAATGACAGAAGATGACAGAAGATGACAGAATGACAGAAGAGGACAGAATGACAGAAGATGACAGAATATGACAGAAGATGACAGAATATGACAGAAGATAACAGAAGATGACAGAAGATGACAGAAGATGATAGAGTGACATAAGAGAACAGAATGGCAGAAGATGACAGAAGATGACAGAAGATGACAGAATGACAGAAGATGACAGAAGATGACCGAAGATGACAGGAGATGACAGAAGATGACAGAATGACAGAAGAGGACTGAATGACAGAAGATGACAGAAGATGACAGAATGACAGAAGATGACAGAATGACAGAAGATGACAGAATGACAGAAGAGGACAGAATGACAGAAGATGACAGAAGATGACAGAAGATGACAGAATGACAGAAGAGGACAGAATGACAAAAGATGACAGAATGACAGAAGAGGACAGAAGATGACAGAAGATGACAGAAGATGACAGAAGATGACAGAAGGTGACAGAATGACAGAAGAGGACAGAATGACAGAAGATGACAGAAGATGACAGAAGATGACAGAAGAGGACAGAATGATAGAAGATGACAAAATGACAGAAGAGGACAGAATGACAGAAGATGACAGAATGACAGAAGAGGACAGAATGAGAGAAGATGACAGAAGAGGACAGAATGACAGAAGATGAAAGAAGATGACAGAAGATGACAGAATGACAGAAGAGGACAGAATGACAGAAGATGACAGAAGATGACAGAAGAGGACAGAAGATGACAGAAGATGACAGAATGACAGAAGATGACAGAAGATGAGAGAAGATGACAGAAGTTGACAGAAGATGACAGAATGACAGAAGAGGACAGAATGACAGAAGATGACAGAAGATGACAGAATGACAGAAGAGGGCAGAAGGTGACAGAAGATGACAGAATGACAGAAGCGGACAGAACGACAGACGATGACAGAAGGTGACAGAAGATGACAGAAGATGACAGAATGACAAAAGAGGACAGAATGACAGAAGATGACAGAATGACAGAAGAGGATAGAAGATGACAGAAGATGACAGAAGATGACAGATTGACAGAAGAGGACAGAATGACAGAAGATGACAGAATGACAGAAGAGGACAGAAGATGACAAAAGATGACAGAATGGCAGAAGATGACAGAAGATGACAGAAGAGGACAGAATGACAGAATTTGACAGAAGATGACAGAATGACAGAAGATGACAGATGATGACAGGAGAGGACAGAAGATGACAGAAGATGACAGAATGATAGAAGAGGACAGAATGACAGAAGATGACAGAAGGTGACAGAAGAGGACAGAATGACAGAAGATGACAGAATGACAGATAAGGACAGAAGATGACAGAATGACAGAAGATGACAGAAGATGACAGAAGATGACAGAAGATGACAGAAGATGACAGAAGGTGACAGAAGATGACAGAAGATGAGAGAATGACAGAATAGGACAGAAGATGACAGAAGATGACAGAATGACAGAAGATGACAGAAGATGACAGAAGATGACAGAAGAGGACAGAATGACAGAAGATGACAGAGGATGACAGAAGATGACAGAAGATGACAGAAGAGGACAGAAGATGACAGAAGAGGACAGAATATGACAGAAGAGGACAGAATGACAGAAGATGAAAGAAGATGACAGAAGATGACAGAATATGACAGAAGATGACAGAAGATGACAGAAGATGACAGAAGATGACAGAAGATGACAGAATATGACAGAAGATGACAGAATGACAGAAGAGGACAGAATGACAGAAGAGGACAGAATACGACAGAAGGACAGAATGACAGAGGATGACAGAATGACAGAAGATGACAGAATGACAGAAGATGACAGAAGATGACAGAATGACAGAAGAGCACAGAAGAGGACAGAAGATGACAGAAGATGTCAGAAGATGACAGAAGATGACAGATTGACAGAAGATGACAGGAGATGACAGAATGGCAGAAGATGACAGAAGAGGACAGAATGACTGAAGAGGACAGAATGACAGAAGATGACAGAACATGATAGAATGCCAGAAGAGGACAGAAGATGACAGAAGATGACAGAAGATGACAGAAGATGATAGAAGATGACAGAATGACAGAAGAGGACAGAAGATGACAGAAGATGACAGAAGATGACAGAAGATGACAGAATGACAGAGGAGGACAGAAAATGACAGAAGATGACAGAAGATGACAGAAGATGACAGAATGACAGAAGAGGACAGAATGACAGAAGAGGACAGAATGACAGAAGATGACAGAAGATGACAGAAGAGGACAGAATTACAGAAGAGGACAGAATGACAGAAGAGGACAGAATGACAGATGACAGAAGATGACAGAAGATGACAGAATGACAGAAGATGACAGAAGATGGCAGAATGACAGAAGATGACAGAAGATGACAGAAGATGACAGAATATGACAGAATATGACAGAAGATGACAGAAGATGACAGAAGATGACAGAAGATGACAGAATGACAGAAGAGGACAGAATGACAGAAGAGCACAGAATATGACAGAAGATGACAGAAGATGACAGAATGACAGAAGATGACAGAAGATGACAGAATATGACAGAAGATGACAGAAGATGACAGAAGATGACAGAAGATGACGGAATATGACGGAATATGACAGAATGACAGAAGAGGACAGAATGACAGAAGAGGACAGAATATGACAGAAGATGACAGAATGACAAGATGACAGAAGATGACAGAATG
Source organism: Somniosus microcephalus (assembly GCF_052327205.1). Taxonomy (NCBI): domain Eukaryota; kingdom Metazoa; phylum Chordata; class Chondrichthyes; order Squaliformes; family Somniosidae; genus Somniosus; species Somniosus microcephalus. The sequence continues at coordinate 1,971,053 of NW_028225190.1, read as the reverse complement.
ACAGAAGATGACAGAAGATGGCAGAAGATGACAGAACATGACAGAATATGACAGAAGATGACAGAAGATGACAGAGTATGACAGAAGATGTCAGAAGATGACAGAAGATGACAGAATGACAGAAGAGGACAGAATGACAGAAGATGACAGAATGACAGAAGAGGACAGAAGATGACAGAAGATGACAGAATGACAGAAGAGGACAGAAGATGAAAGAAGATGACAGAAGATGACAGAAGATGACAGAAGATGACAGAATGACCGAAGAGGACAGAATGACAGAAGAGGACAGAATGACAGAAGAGGACAGAATATGACAAAAGATGACAGAAGATGACAGAATGACAGAAGATGACAGAAGATGACAGAAAATGACAGAAGATGACAGAAGATGACAGAATGACAGAAGAGGACAGAATGACAGAAGATGACAGAATAACAGAAGATGACAGAATGACAGATGAGGACAGAAGATGACAGAAGATGACAGAATGACAGAAGAGGAGAGAAGATGACAGAAGATGACTGAAGATGACAGAAGATGACAGAATCACAGAAGAGGACAGAAGAGGACAGAAGATGACAGAAGATGACAGAAAATGACAGAAGAGGACAGAAGATGACAGAAGATGACAGAATGACAGAAGATGACAGAATGACAGAAGATGAGAGAATGACAGAAGAGGACAGAATGACAGAAGATGACAGAAGATGACAGAAGATGACAGAATGACAGAAGAGGACAGAATGACTAAAGATGACAGAATGACAGAAGAGGACAGAAGATGACAGAAGATGACAGAAGATGACAGAAGATGACAGAAGGTGACAGAATGACAGAAGAGGACAGAATGACAGAAGATGACAGAAGATGACAGAAGATGACAGAAGAGGACAGAATGATAGAAGATGACAAAATGACAGAAGAGGACAGAATGACAGAAGATGACAGAATGACAGAAGAGGACAGAATGAGAGAAGATGACAGAAGAGGACAGAATGACAGAAGATGAAAGAAGATGACAGAAGATGACAGAATGACAGAAGAGGACACAATGACAGAAGATGACAGAAGATGACAGAAGAGGACAGAAGATGACAGAATGACAGAAGATGACAGAAGATGAGAGAAGATGACAGAAGTTGACAGAAGATGACAGAATGACAGAAGAGGACAGAATGACAGAAGATGACAGAAGATGACAGAATGACAGAAGCGGACAGAACGACAGACGATGACCGAATGACAGAAGAGGACAGAAGATGACAGAAGAGGACAGAATGACAGAAGATGACAGAAGATGACAGAAGATGACAGAAATTGATAGAATGACAGAAGAGGACAGAATGACAGAAGATGACAGAAGATGACAGAATGACAGAAGAGGACAGAAGATGACAGAATGACAGAAGAGGGCAGAATGACAGAAGATGACAGAAGATGACAGAAGATGACAGAATGACAGAAGAGGACAGAATGACAGAAGATGACAGAATGACAGAAGAGGACAGAATGACAGAAGATGACAGAAGGTGACAGAAGATGACAGAAGATGACAGAATGACAGAAGATGACAGAAGATGACAGAAAATGACAGAAGATGACAGAAGATGACAGAATGACAGAAGAGGACAGAATGACAGAAGATGACAGAATAACAGAAGATGACAGAATGACAGATGAGGACAGAAGATGACAGAAGATGACAGAATGACAGAAGAGGAGAGAAGATGACAGAAGATGACTGAAGATGACAGAAGATGACAGAATCACAGAAGAGGACAGAAGAGGACAGAAGATGACAGAAGATGATAGAAAATGACAGAAGAGGACAGAAGATGACAGAAGATGACAGAATGACAGAAGATGACAGAATGACAGAAGATGACAGAATGACAGAAGAGGACAGAATGACAGAAGATGACAGAAGATGACAGAAGATGACAGAATGACAGAAGAGGACAGAATGACTAAAGATGACAGAATGACAGAAGAGGTCAGAAGATGACAGAAGATGACAGAAGATGACAGAAGATGACAGAAGGTGACAGAATGACAGAAGAGGACAGAATGACAGAAGATGACAGAAGATGACAGAAGATGACAGAAGAGGACAGAATGATAGAAGATGACAAAATGACAGAAGAGGACAGAATGACAGAAGATGACAGAATGACAGAAGAGGACAGAATGAGAGAAGATGACAGAAGAGGACAGAATGACAGAAGATGAAAGAAGATGACAGAAGATGACAGAATGACAGAAGAGGACAGAATGACAGAAGATGACAGAAGATGACAGAAGAGGACAGAAGATGACAGAAGATGACAGAATGACAGAAGATGACAGAAGATGAGAGAAGATGACAGAAGTTGACAGAAGATGACAGAATGACAGAAGAGGACAGAATGACAGAAGATGACAGAAGATGACAGAATGACAGAAGAGGGCAGAAGGTGACAGAAGATGACAGAATGACAGAAGCGGACAGAACGACAGACGATGACCGAATGACAGAAGAGGACAGAAGATGACAGAAGAGGACAGAATGACAGAAGATGACAGAAGATGACAGAAGATGACAGAAGATGATAGAATGACAGAAGAGGACAGAATGACAGAAGATGACAGAAGATGACAGAATGACAGAAGAGGACAGAAGATGACAGAATGACAGAAGAGGGCAGAATGACAGAAGATGACAGAAGATGACAGAATGACAGAAGAGGACAGAATGACAGAAGATGACAGAATGACAGAAGAGGACAGAATGACAGAAGATGACAGAAGGTGAAAGAAGATGACAGAAGATGACAGAATGACAGAAGAGGACAGAATGACAGAAGATGACAGAAGATGACAGAATGACAGAAGAGGATAGAAGATGACAGAAGATGACAGTAGATGACAGATTGACAGAAGAGGACAGAATGACAGAAGATGACAGAATGGCAGAAGATGACAGAAGATGACAGAAGAGGACAGAATGACAGAATTTGACAGAAGATGACAGAATGACAGAAGATGACAGATGATGACAGGAGAGGACAGAAGATGACAGAAGATGACAGAATGATAGAAGAGGACAGAATGACAGAAGATGACAGAAGGTGACAGAAGAGGACAGAATGACAGAAGATGACAGAATGACAGATAAGGACAGAAGATGACAGAATGACAGAAGATGACAGAAGATGACAGAAGATGACAGAAGATGACAGAAGATGACAGAAGGTGACAGAAGATGACAGAAGATGAGAGAATAACAGAATAGGACAGAAGATGACAGAAGATGACAGAATGACAGAAGATGACAGAGGATGACAGAAGATGACAGAAGATGACAGAAGATGACAGAAGATGACAGAAGAGGACAGAATGACAGAAGATGACAGAGGATGACAGAAGATGACAGAAGATGACAGAAGAGGACAGAAGATGACAGAAGAGGACAGAATATGACAGAAGAGGACAGAATGACAGAAGATGAAAGAAGATGACAGAAGATGACAGAATATGACAGAAGATGACAGAAGATGACAGAAGATGACAGAAGATGACAGAAGATGACAGAATATGACAGAAGATGACAGAATGACAGAAGATGAAAGAAGATGACAGAAGATGACAGAATATGACAGAAGATGACAGAAGATGAAAGAAGATGACAGAAGATGACAGAATATGACAGAAGATGATAGAAGATGACAGAAGATGACAGAAGATGACAGAAGATGACAGAATATGACAGAAGAGGACAGAATACGACAGAAGGACAGAAAGACAGAGGATGACAGAATGACAGAAGATGACAGAATGACAGAAGATGACAGAAGATGACAGAAGATGACAGAATGACAGAAGAGCACAGAAGAGGACAGAAGATGACAGAAGATGTCAGAAGATGACAGAAGATGACAGATTGACAGAAGATGACAGGAGATGACAGAATGGCAGAAGATGACAGAAGAGGACAGAATGACTGAAGAGGACAGAATGACAGAAGATGACAGAACATGATAGAATGCCAGAAGAGGACAGAAGATGACAGAAGATGACAGAAGATGACAGAAGATGATAGAAGATGACAGAATGACAGAAGAGGACAGAAGATGACAGAAGATGACAGAAGATGACAGAATGACAGAGGAGGACAGAAAATGACAGAAGATGACAGAAGATGACAGAAGATGACAGAAGATGACAGAATGACAGAAGAGGACAGAATGACAGAAGAGGACAGAATGACAGAAGATGACAGAAGATGACAGAAGAGGACAGAATTACAGATGAGGACAGAATGACAGAAGAGGACAGAATGACAGAAGGTGACAGAAGATGACAGAATGACCGAAGATGACAGAAGATGACAGAAAATGACAGAAGATGACAGAAGATGACAGAAGATGACAGAATGACAGAAGAGGACAGAATGACAGAAGATGACAGAATGACAGAAGATGACAGAATGACAGATGAGGACAGAAGATGACAGAAGATGACAGAAGATGAGAGAAGATGACAGAAGATGACAGAAGATGACAGAATGAAAGAAGAGGACAGAAGATGACAGAAGATGACAGAAGATGACTGAAGATGACAGAATGACAGAAGAGGACAGAAGAGGACAGAAGATGACAGAAGATGACAGAAGATGACAGAATGACAGAAGAGGTCAGAAGATGACAGAAGATGACTGAAGATGACTGAAGATGACAGAAGATAACAGAGGATGACAGAATGACAGAAGAGGACAGAATGACAGAGGATGACAGAATGACAGAAGATGACAGAATGACAGAAGATGACAGAAGATGACAGAAGGTGACAGAATGACAGAAGAGCACAGAAGAGGACAGAAGATGACAGAAGATGACAGAAGATGACAGAAGATGACAGATTGACAGAAGATGACAGGAGATGACAGAATGGCAGAAGATGACAGAAGAGGACAGAATGACTGAAGAGGACAGAATGACAGAAGATGACAGAACATGATAGAATGCCAGAAGAGGACAGAAGATGACAGAAGATGACAGAAGATGACAGAAGATGATAGAAGATGACAGAATGACAGAAGAGGACAGAAGATGACAGAAGATGACAGAATGACAGAGGAGGACAGAAAATGACAGAAGATGACAGAAGATGACGGAAGATGACAGAATGACAGAAGAGGACAGAAGATGACAGAAGATGACAGAAGATGACAGAAGATGACAGAATGACAGAAGAGGACAGAATGACAGAAGAGGTAAGAATGACAGAAGATGACAGAAGATGACAGAAGAGGACAGAATTACAGAAGAGGACAGAATGACAGAAGAGGACAGAATGACAGAAGATGACAGAAGATGACAGAATGACAGAAGAGGACAGAAGATGACAGAAGATGACAGAAAATGACAGAAGATGACAGAATGACAGAAGATGACAGAAGATGACAGAATATGTCAGAATATGACAGAAGATGACAGAAGATGACAGAATGACAGAAGATGACAGAAGATGACAGAAGATGACAGAAGATGACAGAAGATGACAGAATGACAGAAGAGGACAGAAGATGACAGAAGATGACAGAAGATGACAGAAGATGACAGAATGACAGAAGAGGACAGAATGACAGAAGAGGACAGAATATGATAGAGGATGACAGAAGATGATGGAATGACAGAAGATGACAGAAGATGTCAGAAGGACAGAAGATGACAGAATGACAGAAGATGACAGAACATGACAGAAGATGACAGAAGATGACAGAATGGCAGAAGATGACAGAAGATGACAGAATATGACAGAAGATGACAGAAGATGACAGAATGACAGAAGAGGACAGAATGACAGAAGAGGACAGAATATGACAGAAGATGACAGAATGACAGAAGATGACAGAAGATGACAGAAGATGACAGAATGACAGAAAATGACAGGAGAGGACAGAATATGACAGAAGAGGACAGAATGAAAGAAGATGACAGAAGATGACAGAAGAAGACAGAAAATGACAGAAGATGGCAGAAGATGACAGAACATGACAGAATATGACAGAAGATGACAGAAGATGACAGAGTATGACAGAAGATGTCAGAAGATGACAGAAGATGACAGAATGACAGAAGAGGACAGAATGACAGAAGATGACAGAATGACAGAAGAGGACAGAAGATGACAGAAGATGACAGAAGATGACAGAAGATGACAGAAGATGACAGAAGATGACAGAATGACAGAAGATGACAGAAGATGACAGAAGATGACAGAATGACAGAAAATGACAGAAGAGGACAGAAGATGACAGAAGATGGCAGAAGATGACAGAAGATGACAGAATATGACAGAATGACAGAAGAGGACAGAATGACAGAAGATGACAGAATGACAGAAGAGGACAGAAGATGACAGAAGATGACATAAGATGACAGAATGACAGAAGAGGACAGAAGATGACAGAAGATGACAGATGATGGCTGAAGATGACAGAAGAGGACAAATATGACAAAAGATGACAGAAGATGACAGAATGACCGAAGATGACAGAAGATGACAGAAAATGACAGAAGATGACAGAAGATGACAGAAGATGACAGAATGACAGAAGAGGACAGAATGACAGAAGATGACAGAATGACAGAAGATGACAGAATGACAGATGAGGACAGAAGATGACAGAAGATGACAGAAGATGAGAGAAGATGACAGAAGATGACAGAAGATGACAGAATGAAAGAAGAGGACAGAAGATGACAGAAGATGACAGAAGATGACTGAAGATGACAGAAGAGGACAGAAGAGGACAGAAGATGACAGAAGATAACAGAAGATGACAGAATGACAGAAGAGGTCAGAAGATGACAGAAGATGACTGAAGATGACTGAAGATGACAGAAGATAACAGAGGATGACAGAATGACAGAAGAGGACAGAATGACAGAGGATGACAGAATGACAGAAGATGACAGAATGACAGAAGATGACAGAAGATGACAGAAGATGACAGAATGACAGAAGAGCACAGAAGAGGACAGAAGATGACAGAAGATGACAGAAGATGACAGAAGATGACAGATTGACAGAAGATGACAGGAGATGACAGAATGGCAGAAGATGACAGAAGAGGACAGAATGACTGAAGAGGACAGAATGACAGAAGATGACAGAACATGATAGAATGCCAGAAGAGGACAGAAGATGACAGAAGATGACAGAAGATGACAGAAGATGATAGAAGATGACAGAATGACAGAAGAGGACAGAAGATGACAGAAGATGACAGAAGATGACAGAATGACAGAGGAGGACAGAAAATGACAGAAGATGACAGAAGATGACGGAAGATGACAGAATGACAGAAGAGGACAGAAGATGACAGAAGATGACAGAAGATGACAGAAGATGACAGAATGACAGAAGAGGACAGAATGACAGAAGAGGTAAGAATGACAGAAGATGACAGAAGATGACAGAAGAGGACAGAATTACAGAAGAGGACAGAATGACAGAAGAGGACAGAATGACAGAAGATGACAGAAGATGACAGAATGACAGAAGAGGACAGAAGATGACAGAAGATGACAGAAAATGACAGAAGATGACAGAATGACAGAAGATGACAGAAGATGACAGAATATGTCAGAATATGACAGAAGATGACAGAATGACAGAAGAGGACAGAATGACAGAAGAGGACAGAATATGATAGAGGATGACAGAAGATGATGGAATGACAGAAGATGACAGAAGATGACAGAAGATGACAGAATGACAGAAGAGGACAGAAGATGACAGAAGATGACAGAAGATGACAGAATGACAGAAGAGGACAGAATGACAGAAGAGGACAGAATATGATAGAGGATGACAGAAGATGATGGAATGACAGAAGATGACAGAAGATGTCAGAAGGACAGAAGATGACAGAATGACAGAAGATGACAGAACATGACAGAAGATGACAGAAGATGACAGAATGGCAGAAGATGACAGAAGATGACAGAATATGACAGAAGATGACAGAAGATGACAGAATGACAGAAGAGGACAGAATGACAGAAGAGGACAGAATATGACAGAAGATGACAGAAGATGACAGAATGACAGAAGATGACAGAAGATGACAGAATGACAGAAAATGACAGGAGAGGACAGAATATGACAGAAGAGGACAGAATGAAAGAAGATGACAGAAGATGACAGAAGAAGACAGAAGATGACAGAAGATGGCAGAAGATGACAGAACATGACAGAATATGACAGAAGATGACAGAAGATGACAGAGTATGACAGAAGATGTCAGAAGATGACAGAAGATGACAGAATGACAGAAGAGGACAGAATGACAGAAGATGACAGAATGACAGAAGAGGACAGAAGATGACAGAAGATGACAGAAGATGACAGAAGATGACAGAAGATGACAGAAGATGACAGAATGACAGAAGAGGACAGAAGATGACAGAAGATGACAGAATGACAGAAGATGACAGAAGATGACAGAAGATGACAGAATGACCGAAGAGGACAGAATGACAGAAGAGGACAGAATGACAGAAGAGGACAGAATATGACAAAAGATGACAGAAGATGACAGAATGACAGAAGATGACAGAAGATGACAGAAAATGACAGAAGATGACAGAAGATGACAGAATGACAGAAGAGGACAGAATGACAGAAGATGACAGAATAACAGAAGATGACAGAATGACAGATGAGGACAGAAGATGACAGAAGATGACAGAAGATGACAGAGGATGACAGAAGATGACAGAATGACAGAAGAGGAGAGAAGATGACAGAAGATGACTGAAGATGACAGAAGATGACAGAATCACAGAAGAGGACAGAAGATGACAGAAGATGACAGAAGATGACAGAAGATGACAAAATGACAGAAGAGGTCAGAAGATGACAGAAGATGACAGAAGATGACAGAAGATGACAGAATGACAGAAGAGGACAGAATGACAGAAGATGACAGAATGACTGAAGATGACAGAATGACAGATGAGGACAGAAGATGACAGAAGAGGACAGAATGACAGAAGATGACAGAATGACTGAAGATGACAGAATGACAGAAGATGACAGAAGATGACAGAAGATGACAGAATGACAGAAGATGACAGAAGATGACAGAAGATGACAGAATGACAGTAAATGACAGAAGAGGACAGAAGATGACAGAGGATGACAGAAGATGACAGAATGACAGAAGAGGACAGAAGATGACAGAAGATGACAGAATATGACAGAATGACAGAAGAGGACAGAATGACAGAAGATGACAGAATGACAGAAGGGGACAGAAGATGACAGAAGATGACAGAAGATGACAGAATGACAGAAGAGGACAGAAGATGACAGAAGATGACAGAAGATGGCAGAAGATGACAGAAGAGGACAAAATATGACAAAAGATGACAGAAGATGACAGAATGACCGAAGATGACAGAAGATGACAGAAAATGACAGAAGATGACAGAAGATGACAGAATGACAGAAGAGGACAGAATGACAGAAGATGACAGAATGACTGAAGATGACAGAATGACAGATGAGGACAGATGATGGCAGAAGATGACAGAAGATGAGAGAAGATGACAGAAGATGACAGAATGACAGAAGAGGACAGAAGATGACAGAAGATGACAGAAGATGACAGAATGACAGAAGAGGACAGAAGAGGACAGAAGATGACAGAAGATGACAGAAGATGACAGAAGATGACAGAATGACAGAAGAGGTCAGAAGATGACAGAAGATGACTGAAGATGACTGAAGATGACAGAAGATAACAGAGGATGACAGAATGACAGAAGAGGACAGAATGACAGAAGAGGAAAGAATGACAGGAGATGACAGAAGATGACAGAAGATGAGAGAAGAAGACAGAATATGACAGAAGATGACAGAATATGACAGAAGATGACAGAAGATGACAGAATATGACAGAAGTTGACAGAATGACAGAAGAGGACAGAATGACAGAAGAGGACAAAATATGCCAGAAGATGACAGAATGACAGAAGAGGACAGAATGACAGAAGATGACAGAATGACAAGATGACAAAAGATGACAGAAGATGGCAGAAGATGACAGAAGATGACAGAATGACAGAAGAGGACAGAATGACAGAAGATGACAGAATGACAGAAGAGGACAGAATGACATTTGATGATAGAAGATGACAGAAGATGACAGAATGACAGAAGAGGACAGAATGACAGAAGATGACAGAAGATGACAGAAGATGACAGAAGATGACAGAAGATGACAGAATGACAGAAGATGACAGAAGATGACAGAAGATGACAAACTGACAGAAGAGGACAGAATGACAGAAGATGACAGAATGACAGAAGAGGGCAGAAGATGACAGAAGACGACAGAATGACAGAAGAGGACAGAATGACAGAAGATGACAGAATGACAGAAGAGGACAGAATGACAGAAGATGACAGAAGATGACAGAAGATGACAGAAGATGACAGAATGACAGAAGATGACAGAAGATGACAGAAGATGACAAAATGACAGAAGAGGACAGAATGACAGAAGATGACAGAATGACAGAAGAGGACAGAATGACAGAAGATGACAGATGATGACAGAATGACAGAAGAGGACAGAATGACAGAAGATGACAGAATATGACAGAAGATGACAGAATATAACAGAAGATAACAGAAGATGACAGAAGATGACAGAAGATGATAGAATGACAGAAGAGGACAGAATGGCAGAAGATGACAGAAGATGACAGAATGACAGAAGATGACAGAAGATGACCGAAGATGACAGGAGATGACAGAAGATGACAGAATGACAGAAGAGGACACAATGACAGAAGATGACAGAAGATGACAGAAGATGTCAGAAGGACAGAAGATGACAGAATGACAGAAGATGACAGAACATGACAGAAGATGACAGAAGATGACAGAATGGCAGAAGATGACAGAAGATGACAGAATATGACAGAAGATGACAGAAGATAACAGAATGACAGAAGAGGACAGAATGACAGAAGAGGACAGAATATGACAGAAGATGACAGAAGATGACAGAATGACAGAAGATGACAGAAGATGACAGAAGATGACAGAATGACAGAAAATGACAGGAGAGGACAGAATATGACAGAAGAGGACAGAATGAAAGAAGATGATAGAAGATGACAGAAGAAGACAGAAGATGACAGAAGATGGCAGAAGATGACAGAACATGACAGAATATGACAGAAGATGACAGAAGATGACAGAGTATGACAGAAGATGTCAGAAGATGACAGAAGATGACAGAATGACAGAAGAGGACAGAATGACAGAAGATGACAGAATGACAGAAGAGGACAGAAGATGACAGAAGATGACAGAAGATGACAGAAGATGACAGAATGACAGAAGAGGACAGAAGATGACAGAAGATGACAGAATGACAGAAGATGACAGAAGATGACAGAAGATGACAGAAGATGACAGAATGACCGAAGAGGACAGAATGACAGAAGAGGACCGAATGACAGAAGAGGACAGAATATGACAAAAGATGACAGAAGATGACAGAATGACAGAAGATGACAGAAGATGACAGAAAATGACAGAAGATGACAGAAGATGACAGAATGACAGAAGACGACAGAATGACAGAAGATGACAGAATAACAGAAGATGACAGAATGACAGATGAGGACAGAAGATGACAGAAGATGACAGAAGATGACAGAGGATGACAGAAGATGACAGATTGACAGAAGAGGAGAGAAGATGACAGAAGATGATTGAAGATGACAGAAGATGACAGAATCACAGAAGAGGACAGAAGAGGACAGAAGATGACAGAAGATGACAGAAGATGACAGAATGACAGAAGAGGTCAGAAGATGACAGAAGATGACAGAAGATGACAGAATGACAGAAGAGGACAGAATGACAGAAGAGGACAGAATGACAGAAGATGACAGAAGATGACAGAAGATGACAGAATGACAGAAGATGACAGAAGATGACAGAAGATGACAGAATGACAGAAAATGACAGAAGAGGACAGAAGATGACAGAGGATGACAGAAGATGGCAGAAGATGACAGAAGATGAAAGAATATGACAGAATGACAGAAGAGGACAGAATGACAGAAGATGACAGAATGACAGAAGAGGACAGAAGATGACAGAAGATGACAGAAGATGACAGAATGACAGAAGAGGACAGAAGATGACAGAAGATGACAGAAGATGGCAGAAGATGACAGAAGAGGACAAAATATGACAAAAGATGACAGAAGATGACAGAATGACCGAAGATGACAGAAGATGACAGAAAATGACAGAAGATGACAGAAGATGACAGAAGATGACAGAATGACAGAAGAGGACAGAATGACAGAAGATGACAGAATGACTGAAGATGACAGAATGACAGATGAGGACAGAAGATGACAGAAGATGACAGAAGATGAGAGAAGATGACAGAAGATGACAGAAGATGACAGAATGACAGAAGAGGACAGAAGATGACAGAAGATGACAGAAGATGACAGAATGACAGAAGAGGACAGAAGAGGACAGAAGATGACAGAAGATGACAGAAGATGACAGAAGATGACAGAATGACAGAAGAGGTCAGAAGATGGCAGAAGATGACTGAAGATGACTGAAGATGACAGAAGATAACAGAGGATGACAGAATGACAGAAGAGGACAGAATGACAGAAGAGGAAAGAATGACAGGAGATGACAGAAGATGACAGAAGATGACAGAAGAAGACAGAATATGACAGAAGATGACAGAAGATGACAGAATATGACAGAAGATGACAGAAGATGACAGAATATGACAGAAGTTGACAGAATGACAGAAGAGGACAGAATGACAGAAGAGGACAAAATATGCCAGAAGATGACAGAATGACAGAAGAGGACAGAATGACAGAAGATGACAGAATGACAGAAGATGACAAAAGATGACAGAAGATGGCAGAAGATGACAGAAGATGACAGAATGACAGAAGAGGACAGAATGACAGAAGATGACAGAATGACAGAAGAGGACAGAATGACAGAAGATGATAGAAGATGACAGAAGATGACAGAATGACAGAAGAGGACAGAATGACAGAAGATGACAGAAGATGACAGAAGATGACAGAAGATGACAGAATGACAGAAGATGACAGAAGATGACAGAATGACAGAAGATGACAGAAGATGACAAAATGACAGAAGAGGACAGAATGACAGAAGATGACAGAATGACAGAAGAGGACAGAATGACAGAAGATGACAGAAGATGACAGAATGACAGAAGAGGACAGAATGACAGAAGATGACAGAATATGACAGAAGATGACAGAATATAACAGAAGATAACAGAAGATGACAGAAGATGACAGAAGATGATAGAATGACAGAAGAGGACAGAATGGCAGAAGATGACAGAAGATGACAGAAGATGACAGAATGACAGAAGATGACAGAAGATGACCAAAGATGACAGGAGATGACAGAAGATGACAGAATGACAGAAGAGGACAGAATGACAGAAGATGACAGAAGATGACAGAAGATGACAGAATGACAGAAGAGGACAGAAGATGACAGAAGATGACAGAAGATGACAGAAGATGACAGAAGGTGACAGAATGACAGAAGAGGACAGAATGACAGAAGATGACAGAAGATGACAGAAGATGACAGAAGAGGACAGAATGACAGAAGATGACAAAATGACAGAAGAGGACAGAATGACAGAAGATGACAGAAGATGACAGAAGATGACAGAAGATGACAGAATGACAGAAGAGGACAGAATGAGCGAAGATGACAGAAGAGGACAGAATCACAGAAGATGAAAGAAGATGACAGAAGATGACAGAATGACAGAAGAGGACAGAATGACAGAAGATGACAGAAGATGACAGAAGAGGACAGAAGATGACAGAAGATGACAGAATGACAGAAGATGACAGAAGATGACAGAAGATGAGAGAAGATGACAGAAGTTGACAGAAGATGACAGAATGACAGAAGAGGACAGAATGACAGAAGATGACAGAAGATGACAGAATGACAGAAGAGGGCAGAAGGTGACAGAAGATGACAGAATGACAGAAGCGGACAGAACGACAGACGATGACCGAATGACAGAAGAGGACAGAAGATGACAGAAGAGGACAGAATGAGAGAAGATGACAGAAGATGACAGAAGATGACAGAAGATGATAGAATGACAGAAGAGGACAGAATGACAGAAGATGACAGAAGATGACAGAAGATGACAGAATGACAGAAGAGGACAGAAGATGACAGAATGACAGAAGAGGGCAGAATGACAGAAGATGACAGAAGATGACAGAAGATGACAGAAGATGACAGAATGAAAGAAGAGGACAGAATGACAGAAGGTGACAGAATGACAGAAGAGGACAGAATGACAGAAGATGACAGAAGGTGACAGAAGATGACAGAAGATGACAGAATGACAGAAGAGGACAGAATGACAGAAGATGACAGAAGATGACAGAATGACAGAAGAGGATAGAAGATGACAGAAGATGACAGAAGATGACAGATTGACAGAAGAGGACAGAATGACAGAAGATGACAGAATGACAGAAGAGGACAGAAGATGACAAAAGATGACAGAATGGCAGAAGATGACAGAAGATGACAGAAGAGGACAGAATGACAGAATTTGACAGAAGATGACAGAATGACAGAAGATGACAGATGATGACAGGAGAGGACAGAAGATGACAGAAGATGACAGAATGATAGAAGAGGACAGAATGACAGAAGATGACAGAATGAAAGATAAGGACAGAAGATGACAGAATGACAGAAGATGACAGAAGATGACAGAAGATGACAGAAGATGACAGAAGATGACAGAAGATGACAGAAGGTGACAGAAGATGACAGAAGATGAGAGAATGACAGAATAGGACAGAAGATGACAGAAGATGACAGAATGACAGAAGATGACAGAGGATGACAGAAGAGGACAGAATGACAGAAGATGACAGAGGATGACAGAAGATGACACAAGATGACAGAAGATGACAGAAGAGGACAGAAGATGACAGAAGAGGACAGAATATGACAGAAGAGGACAGAATGACAGAAGATGAAAGAAGATGACAGAAGATGACAGAATATGACAGAAGATGACAGAAGATGACAGAATGACAGAGGAGGACAGAAAATGACAGAAGATGACAGAAGATGACAGAAGATGACAGAATGACAGAAGAGGACAGAAGATGACAGAAGATGACAGAAGATGACAGAATGACAGAAGAGGACAGAATGACAGAAGAGGTAAGAATGACAGAAGATGACAGAAGATGACAGAAGAGGACAGAATGACAGAAGAGGACAGAATGACAGAAGAGGTAAGAATGACAGAAGATGACAAAAGATGACAGAAGAGGACAGAATGACAGAAGATGACAGAAGATGACAAAATGACAGAAGAGGACAGAAGATGACAGAAGATGACAGAAAATGACAGAAGATGACAGAATGACAGAAGATGACAGAAGATGACAGAATATGTCAGAATATGACAGAAGTTGACAGAAGATGACAGAAGATGACAGAATGACAGAAGATGACAGAAGATGACAGAAGATGACAGAAGATGACAGAATGACAGAAGAGGACAGAAGATGACAGAAGATGACAGAAGATGACAGAAGATGACAGAATGACAGAAGAGGACAGAATGACAGAAGAGGACAGAATATGATAGAGGATGACAGAAGATGACGGAATGACAGAAGATGACAGAAGATGTCAGAAGGACAGAAGATGACAGAATGACAGAAGATGACAGAACATGACAGAAGATGACAGAAGATGACAGAATGGCAGAAGATGACAGAAGATGACAGAAGATGACAGAAGATGACAGAATGACAGAAGAGGACAGAATGACAGAAGAGGACAGAATATGACAGAAGATGACAGAAGATGACAGAATGACAGAAGATGACAGAAGATGACAGAAGATGACAGAATGACAGAAAATGACAGGAGAGGACAGAATATGACAGAAGAGGACAGAATGAAAGAAGATGACAGAAGATGACAGAAGAAGACAGAAGATGACAGTAGATGGCAGAAGATGACAGAACATGACAGAATATGACAGAAGATGACAGAAGATGACAGAGTATGACAGAAGATGTCAGAAGATGACAGAAGATGACAGAATGACAGAAGAGGACAGAATGACAGAAGATGACAGAATGACAGAAGAGGACAGAAGATGACAGAAGATGACAGAAGATGACAGAAGATGACAGAATGACAGAAGAGGACAGAAGATGACAGAAGATGACAGAATGACAGAAGATGACAGAAGATGACAGAAGATGACAGAAGATGACAGAAGATGACAGAATGACCGAAGAGGACAGAATGACAGAAGAGGACAGAATGACAGAAGAGGACAGAATATGACAAAAGATGACAGAAGATGACAGAATGACAGAAGATGATAGAAGATGACAGAAAATGACAGAAGATGACAGAAGATGACAGAATGACAGAAGAGGACAGAATGACAGAAGATGACAGAATAACAGAAGATGACAGAATGACAGATGAGGACAGAAGATGACAGAAGATGACAGAAGATGACAGAATGACCGAAGAGGACAGAATGACAGAAGAGGACAGAATGACAGAAGAGGACAGAATATGACAGAAGAGGACAGAAAATGACAGAAGATGACAGAATGACAGAAGATGACAGAAGATGACAGAAGATGAGAGAAGATGACAGAAGAGGACAGAATGACAGAAGATGAAAGAAGATGACAGAAGATGACAGAATGACAGAAGAGGACAGAATGACGGAAGATGACAGAAGATGACAGAAGATGACAGAAGATGACAGAATGACAGAAGATGACAGAAGATGAGAGATGATGACAGAAGTTGACTGAAGATGACAGAATGACAGAAGAGGACAGAATGACAGAAGATGACAGAAGATGACAGAATGACAGAAGAGGGCAGAAGGTGACAGAAGATGACAGAATGACAGAAGCGGACAGAACGACAGACGATGACCGAATGACAGAAGAGGACAGAAGATGACAGAAGAGGACAGAATGACAGAAGATGACAGAAGATGACAGAAGATGACAGAAGATGATAGAATGACAGAAGAGGACAGAATGACAGAAGATGACAGAAGATGACAGAATGACAGAAGAGGGCAGAATGACAGAAGATGACAGAAGATGACAGAAGATGACAGAAGATGACAGAGTGACAGAAGAGGACAGAATGACAGAAGATGACAGAATGACAGAAGAGGACAGAATGACAGAAGATGACAGAAGGTGACAGAAGATGACAGAAGATGACAGAATGACAGAAGAGGACAGAATGACAGAAGATGACAGAAGATGACAGAATGACAGAAGAGGATAGAAGATGACAGAAGATGACAGATTGACAGAAGAGGACAGAATGACAGAAGATGACAGAATGACAGAAGAGGACAGAAGATGACAAAAGATGACAGAATGGCAGAAGATGACAGAAGATGACAGAAGAGGACAGAATGACAGAATTTGACAGAAGATGACAGAATGACAGAAGATGACAGATGATGACAGGAGAGGACAGAAGATGACAGAAGATGACAGAATGATAGAAGAGGACAGAATGACAGAAGATGACAGAATGAAAGATAAGGACAGAAGATGACAGAATGACAGAAGATGACAGAAGATGACAGAAGATGACAGAAGGTGACAGAAGATGACAGAAGATGAGAGAATGACAGAATAGGACAGAAGATGACAGAAGATGACAGAATGACAGAAGATGACAGAGGATGACAGAAGATGACAGAAGATGACAGAAGATGACAGAAGATGACAGAAGAGGACAGAATGACAGAAGATGACAGAGGATGACAGAAGATGACAGAAGATGACAGAAGTTGACAGAAGAGGACAGAAGATGACAGAAGAGGACAGAATATGACAGAAGAGGACAGAATGACAGAAGATGAAAGAAGATGACAGAAGATGACAGAATATGACAGAAGATGACAGAAGATGACAGAATGATAGAGGAGGACAGAAAATGACAGAAGATGACAGAAGATGACAGAAGATGACAGAATGACAGAAGAGGACAGAAGATGACAGAAGATGACAGAAGATGACAGAAGATGACAGAATGACAGAAGAGGACAGGATGACAGAAGAGGTAAGAATGACAGAAGATGACAGAAGAGGACAGAATGACAGAAGAGGACAGAATGACAGAAGAGGTAAGAATGACAGAAGATGACAGAAGATGACAGAAGAGGACAGAATGACAGAAGATGACAGAAGATGACAGAATGACAGAAGAGGACAGAAGATGACAGAAGATGACAGAAAATGACAGAAGATGACAGAATGACAGAAGATGACAGAAGATGACAGAATATGTCAGAATATGACAGAAGATGACAGAAGATGACAGAAGATGACAGAATGACAGAAGATGACAGAAGATGACAGAAGATGACAGAAGATGACAGAATGACAGAAGAGGACAGAAGATGACAGAAGATGACAGAAGATGACAGAATGACAGAAGAGGACAGAATGACAGAAGAGGACAGAATATGATAGAGGATGACAGAAGATGACGGAATGACAGAAGATGACAGAAGATGCCAGAAGGACAGAAGATGACAGAATGACAGAAGATGACAGAACATGACAGAAGATGACAGAAGATGAAAGAATGGCAGAAGATGACAGAAGATGACAGAATATGACAGAAGATGACAGAAGATGACAGAATGACAGAAGAGGACAGAATGACAGAAGAGGACAGAATATGACAGAAGATGACAGAAGATGACAGAATGACAGAAGATGACAGAAGATGACAGAAGATGACAGAATGACAGAAAATGACAGGAGAGGACAGAATATGACAGAAGAGGACAGAATGAAAGAAGATGACAGAAGATGACAGAAGAAGACAGAAGATGACAGTAGATGGCAGAAGATGACAGAACATGACAGAATATGACAGAAGATGACAGAAGATGACAGAGTATGACAGAAGATGTCAGAAGATGACAGAAGATGACAGAATGACAGAAGAGGACAGAATGACAGAAGATGACAGAATGACAGAAGAGGACAGAAGATGACAGAAGGTGACAGAAGATGACAGAAGATGACAAAATGACAGAAGAGGACAGAAGATGACAGAAGATGACAGAATGACAGAAGATGACAGAAGATGACAGAAGATGACAGAAGATGACAGAATGACCGAAGAGGACAGAATGACAGAAGAGGACAGATGACAGAAGAGGACAGAATATGACAAAAGATGACAGAAGATGACAGAATGACAGAAGATGATAGAAGATGACAGAAAATGACAGAAGATGACAGAAGATGACAGAATGACAGAAGAGGACAGAATGACAGAAGATGACAGAATAACAGAAGATGACAGAATGACAGATGAGGACAGAAGATGACAGAAGCTGACAGAAGATGACAGAAGATGACAGAAAATGACAGAAGATGACAGAAGATGACAGAATGACAGAGGAGGACAGAATGACAGAAGATGACAGAATAACAGAAGATGACAGAATGACAGATGAGGACAGAAGATGACAGAAGATGACAGAAGATGACAGAGGATGACAGAAGATGACAGAATGACAGAAGAGGAGAGAAGATGACAGAAGATGACTGAAGATGACAGAAGATGACAGAATCACAGAAGAGGACAGAAGAGGACAGAAGATGACAGAAGATGACAGAAGATGACAGAATGACAGAAGAGGTCAGAAGATGACAGAAGATGACAGAAGATGACAGAAGATGACAGAATGACAGAAGAGGATAGAATGACAGAAGAGGACAGAATGACAGAAGATGACAGAAGATGACAGAAGATGACAGAATGACAGAAGATGACAGAAGATGACAGAAGATGACAGAATGACAGAAGATGACAGAAGATGACAGAGGATGACAGAAGATGGCAGAAGATGACAGAAGATGACAGAATATGACAGAATGACAGAAGAGGACAGAATGACAGAAGATGACAGAATGACAGAAGAGGACAGAAGATGACAGAAGATGACAGAAGATGACAGAATGACAGAAGAGGACAGAAGATGACAGAAGATGACAGAAGATGGCAGAAGATGACAGAAGAGGACAAAATATGACAAAAGATGACAGAAGATGACAGAATGACCGAAGATGACAGAAGATGGCAGAAAATGACAGAAGATGACAGAAGATGACAGAATGACAGAAGAGGACAGAATGACAGAAGATGACAGAATGACTGAAGATGACAGAATGACAGATGAGGACAGAAGATGACAGAAGATGACAGAAGATGACAGAAGATGACAGAAGATGACAGAAGATGACAGAATGACAGAAGAGGACAGAAGATGACAGAAGATGACAGAATGACAGAAGAGGACAGAAGAGGACAGAAGATGACAGAAGATGACAGAAGATGACAGAATGACAGAAGAGGTCAGAAGATGACAGAAGATGACTGAAGATGACTGAAGATGACAGAAGATAACAGAGGATGACAGAATGACAGAAGAGGACAGAATGACAGAAGAGGAAAGAATGACAGGAGATGACAGAAGATGACAGAAGATGACAGAAGAAGACAGAATATGACAGAAGATGACAGAAGATGACAGAAGAGGACAGAATGACAGAAGAGGACAAAATATGCCAGAAGATGACAGAATGACAGAAGAGGACAGAATGACAGAAGATGACAGAATGACAGAAGATGACAAAAGATGACAGAAGATGGCAGAAGATGACAGAAGATGACAGTATGACAGAAGAGGACAGAATGACAGAAGATGACAGAATGACAGAAGAGGACAGAATGACAGAAGATGATAGAAGATGACAGAAGATGACAGAATGACAGAAGAGGACAGAATGACAGAAGATGACAGAAGATGACAGAAGATGACAGAAGATGACAGAATGACAGAAGATGACAGAAGATGACAGAAGATGACAAAATGACAGAAGAGGACAGAATGACAGAAGATGACAGAATGACAGAAGAGGGCAGAAGATGACAGAAGACGACAGAAAGACAGAAGAGGACAGAATGACAGAAGATGACAGAATGACAGAAGAGGACAGAATGACAGAAGATGACAGAAGATGACAGAAGATGACAGAATGACAGAAGATGACAGAAGATGACAGAAGATGACAAAATGACAGAAGAGGACAGAATGACAGAAGATGACAGAATGACAGAAGAGGACAGAATGACAGAAGATGACAGAAGATGACAGAATGACAGAAGAGGACAGAATGACAGAAGATGACAGAATATGACAGAAGATGACAGAATATAACAGCAGATAACAGAAGATGACAGAAGATGACAGAAGATGATAGAATGACAGAAGAGGACAGAATGGCAGAAGATGACAGAAGATGATAGAATGACAGAAGATGACAGAAGATGACCGAAGATGACAGGAGATGACAGAAGATGACAGAATGACAGAAGAGGACAGAATGACAGAAGATGACAGAAGATGACAGAAGATGACAGAATGACAGAAGATGACAGAATGACAGAAGATGACAGAATGACAGAAGAGGACAGAATGACAGAAGATGACAGAAGATGACAGAAGATGACAGAATGACAGAAGAGGACAGAATGACAAAAGATGACAGAATGACAGAAGAGGACAGAAGATGACAGAAGATGACAGAAGATGACAGAAGGTGACAGGAGGACAGAAGAGGACAGAATGACAGAAGATGACAGAAGATGACAGAAGAGGACAGAAGAGGACAGAATGACAGAAGATGACAAAATGACAGAAGAGGACAGAATGACAGAAGATGAAAGAAGATGACAGAAGATGACAGAATGACAGAAGAGGACAGAATGACAGAAGATGACGGAAGATGACAGAAGAGGACAGAAGATGACAGAAGATGACAGAATGACAGAAGATGACAGAAGATGACAGAAGATGAGAGAAGATGACAGAAGTTGACAGAAGATGACAGAATGACAGAAGAGGACAGAATGACAGAAGATGACAGAAGATGACAGAATGACAGAAGAGGGCAGAAGGTGACAGAAGATGACAGAATGACAGAAGCGGACAGAACGACAGACGATGACCGAATGACAGAAGAGGACAGAAGATGACAGAAGAGGACAGAATGACAGAAGATGACAGAAGATGACAGGAGATGACAGAAGATGATAGAATGACAGAAGAGGACAGAATGACAGAAGATGACAGAAGATGACAGATTGACAGAAGATGTCAGAAGATGACAGAAGATGACAGATTGACAGAAGATGACAGGAGATGACAGAATGGCAGAAGATGACAGAAGAGGACAGAATGACTGAAGAGGACAGAATGACAGAAGATGACAGAACATGATAGAATGCCAGAAGAGGACAGAAGAGGACAGAAGATGACAGAAGAGGACAGAAGATGACAGAAGATGACAGAAGATGACAGAAGATGACAGAATGACAGAGGAGGACAGAAAATGACAGAAGATGACAGAAGATGACAGAAGATGACAGAAGATGACAGAATGACAGAAGAGGACAGAATGACAGAAGAGGACAGAATGACAGAAGATGACAGAAGATGACAGAATGACAGAAGATGACAGAAGATGGCAGAATGACAGAAGATGACAGAAGATGACAGAAGATGACAGAATATGACAGAATATGACAGAAGATGACAGAAGATGACAGAAGATGACAGAAGATGACAGAATGACAGAAGAGGACAGAATGACAGAAGAGCACAGAATATGACAGAAGATGACAGAAGATGACAGAATGACAGAAGATGACAGAAGATGACAGAATATGACAGAAGATGACAGAAGATGACAGAAGATGACGGAATATGACGGAATATGACAGAATGACAGAAGAGGACAGAATGACAGAAGAGGACAGAATATGACAGAAGATGACAGAATGACAAGATGACAGAAGATGACAGAATGACAGAAGATGACAGAAGATGGCAGAAGATGACAGAACATGACAGAATATGACAGAAGATGACAGAAGATGACAGAGTATGACAGAAGATGTCAGAAGATGACAGAAGATGACAGAATGACAGAAGAGGACAGAATGACAGAAGATGACAGAATGACAGAAGAGGACAGAAGATGACAGAAGATGACAGAAGATGACAGAAGATGACAGAATGACAGAAGAGGACAGAATGACAGAAGATGACAGAATATGACAGAAGATGACAGAATATAACAGAAGATAACAGAAGATGACAGAAGATGACAGAAGATGACAGAAGATGACAGAAGATGACAGAATGACCGAAGAGGACAGAATGACAGAAGAGGACAGAATGACAGAAGAGGACAGAATATGACAAAAGATGACAGAAGATGACAGAATGACAGAAGATGACAGAAGATGACAGAAAATGACAGAAGATGACAGAAGATGACAGAATGACAGAAGAGGACAGAAGATGACAGAAAATGACAGAAGATGACAGAAGATGACAGAATGACAGAAGAGGACAGAATGACAGAAGATGACAGAATAACAGAAGATGACAGAATGACAGATGAGGACAGAAGATGACAGAAGATGACAGAAGATGACAGAGGACGACAGAAGATGACAGAATGACAGAAGAGGAGAGAAGATGACAGAAGATGACTGAAGATGACAGAAGATGACAGAATCACAGAAGAGGACAGAAGAGGACAGAAGATGACAGAAGATGACAGAATGACAGAAGAGGTCAGAAGATGACAGAAGATGACAGAAGATGACAGAAGATGACAGAATGACAGAAGAGGACAGAATGACAGAAGAGGACAGAATGACAGAAGATGACAGAAGATGACAGAAGATGACAGAATGACAGAAGATGACAGAAGATGACAGAAGATGACAGAATGACAGAAAATGACAGAAGAGGACAGAAGATGACAGAGGATGACAGAAGATGGCAGAAGATGACAGAAGATGACAGAATATGACAGAATGACAGAAGAGGACAGAATGACAGAAGATGACAGAATGACAGAAGAGGACAGAAGATGACAGAAGATGACAGAAGATGACAGAATGACAGAAGAGGACAGAAGATGACAGAAGATGACAGAAGATGGCAGAAGATGACAGAAGAGGACAAAATATGACAAAAGATGACAGAAGATGACAGAATGACCGAAGATGACAGAAGATGACAGAAAATGACAGAAGATGACAGAAGATGACAGAAGATGACAGAATGACAGAAGAGGACAGAATGACAGAAGATGACAGAATGACTGAAGATGACAGAATGACAGATGAGGACAGAAGATGACAGAAGATGACAAAAGATGACAGAAGATGACAGAAGATGACAGAAGATGACAGAATGACAGAAGAGGGCAGAAGATGACAGAAGATGACAGAAGATGACAGAATGACAGAAGAGGACAGAAGAGGACAGAAGATGACAGAAGATGACAGAAGATGACAGAAGATGACAGAATGACAGAAGAGGTCAGAAGATGACAGAAGATGACTGAAGATGACTGAAGATGACAGAAGATAACAGAGGATGACAGAATGACAGAAGAGGACAGAATGACAGAAGAGGAAAGAATGACAGGAGATGACAGAAGATGACAGAAGATGACAGAAGAAGACAGAATATGACAGAAGATGACAGAAGATGACAGAATATGACAGAAGATGACAGAAGATGACAGAATATGACAGAAGTTGACAGAATGACAGAAGAGGACAGAATGACAGAAGAGGACAAAATATGCCAGAAGATGACAGAATGACAGAAGAGGACAGAATGACAGAAGATGACAGAATGACAGAAGATGACAAAAGATGACAGAAGATGGCAGAAGATGACAGAAGATGACAGAATGACAGAAGAGGACAGAATGACAGAAGATGACAGAATGACAGAAGAGGACAGAATGACAGAAGATGATAGAAGATGACAGAAGATGACAGAATGACAGAAGAGGACAGAATGACAGAAGATGACAGAAGATGACAGAAGATGACAGAAGATGACAGAATGACAGAAGATGACAGAAGATGACAGAAGATGACAAAATGACAGAAGAGGACAGAATGACAGAAGATGACAGAATGACAGAAGAGGGCAGAAGATGACAGAAGACGACAGAATGACAGAAGAGGAGAGAATGACAGAAGATGACAGAATGACAGAAGAGGACAGAATGACAGAAGATGACAGAAGATGACAGAAGATGACAGAATGACAGAAGATGACAGAAGATGACAGAAGATGACAAAATGACAGAAGAGGACAGAATGACAGAAGATGACAGAATGACAGAAGAGGACAGAATGACAGAAGATGACAGAATATGACAGAAGATGACAGAATATAACAGAAGATAACAGAAGATGACAGAAGATGACAGAAGATGATAGAATGACAGAAGAGGACAGAATGACAGAAGATGACAGAAGATGACAGAATGACAGAAGATGACAGAAGATGACCGAAGATGACAGGAGATGACAGAAGATGACAGAATGACAGAAGAGGACAGAATGACAGAAGATGACGGAAGATGACAGAAGATGACAGAATGACAGAAGATGACAGAATGACAGAAGATGACAGAATGACAGAAGAGGACAGAATGACAGAAGATGACAGAAGATGACAGAAGATGACAGAATGACAGAAGAGGACAGAATGACAAAAGATGACAGAATGACAGAAGAGGACAGAAGATGACAGAAGATGACAGAAGATGACAGAAGATGACAGAAGGTGACAGAATGATACAAGAGGACAGAATGACAGAAGATGACAGAAGATGACAGAAGATGACAGAAGAGGACAGAATGACAGAAGATGACAAAATGACAGAAGAGGACAGAATGACAGAAGATGACAGAAGATGACAGAAGATGACAGAAGATGACAGAATGACAGAAGAGGACAGAATGAGAGAAGATGACAGAAGAGGACAGAATGACAGAAGATGAAAGAAGATGACAGAAGATGACAGAATGACAGAAGAGGACAGAATGACAGAAGATGACAGAAGATGACAGAAGAGGACAGAAGATGACAGAAGATGACAGAATGACAGAAGATGACAGAAGATGACAGAAGATGAGAGAAGATGACAGAAGTTGACAGAAGATGACAGAATGACAGAAGAGGACAGAATGACAGAAGATGACAGAAGATGACAGAATGACAGAAGAGGGCAGAAGGTGACAGAAGATGACAGAATGACAGAAGCGGACAGAACGACAGACGATGACCGAATGACAGAAGAGGACAGAAGATGACAGAAGAGGACAGAATGACAGAAGATGACAGAAGATGACAGGAGATGGCAGAAGATGATAGAATGACAGAAGAGGACAGAATGACAGAAGATGACAGAAGATGACAGAAGATGACAGAATGACAGAAGAGGACAGAAGATGACAGAATGACAGAAGAGGGCAGAATGACAGAAGATGACAGAAGGTGACAGAAGATGACAGAAGATGACAGAATGACAGAAGAGGACAGAATGACAGAATGATGACAGAAGATGACAGAATGACAGAAGAGGATAGAAGATGACAGAAGATGACAGAAGATGACAGATTGACAGAAGAGGAAAGAATGACAGAAGATGACAGAATGACAGAAGAGGACAGAAGATGACAAAAGATGACAGAATGGCAGAAGATGACAGAAGATGACAGAAGAGGACAGAATGACAGAATTTGACAGAAGATGACAGAATGACAGAAGATGACAGATGATGACAGGAGAGGACAGAAGATGACAGAAGATGACAGAATGATAGAAGAGGACAGAATGACAGAAGATGACAGAATGAAAGATAAGGACAGAAGATGACAGAATGACAGAAGATGACAGAAGATGACAGAAGATGACAGAAGATGACAGAAGGTGACAGAAGATGACAGAAGATGAGAGAATGACAGAATAGGACAGAAGATGACAGAAGATGACGGAATGACAGAAGATGACAGAGGATGACAGAAGATGACAGAAGATGACAGAAGATGACAGAAGAGGACAGAATGACAGAAGATGACAGAGGATGACAGAAGATGACAGAAGATGACAGAAGATGACAGAAGAGGACAGAAGATGACAGAAGAGGACAGAATATGACAGAAGAGGACAGAATGACAGAAGATGAAAGAAGATGACAGAAGATGACAGAATATGACAGAAGATGACAGAAGATGACAGAAGATGACAGAAGATGTCAGAAGATGACAGAATATGACAGAAGATGACAGAATGACAGAAGAGGACAGAATGACAGAAGAGGACAGAATACGACAGAAGGACAGAATGACAGAGGATGACAGAATGACAGAAGATGACAGAATGACAGAAGATGACAGAAGATGACAGAAGATGACAGAAGATGACAGAAGAGGACAGAATGACAGAAGATGACAGAGGATGACAGAAGATGACAGAAGATGACAGAAGATGACAGAAGAGGACAGAAGTTGACAGAAGAGGACAGAATATGACAGAAGAGGACAGAATGACAGAAGATGAAAGAAGATGACAGAAGATGACAGAATATGACAGAAGATGACAGAAGATGACAGAAGATGACAGAAGATGTCAGAAGATGACAGAATATGACAGAAGATGACAGAATGACAGAAGAGGACAGAATGACAGAAGAGGACAGAATACGACAGAAGGACAGAATGACAGAGGATGACAGAATGACAGAAGATGACAGAATGACAGAAGATGACAGAAGATGTCAGAAGATGACAGAAGATGACAGATTGACAGAAGATGACAGGAGATGACAGAATGGCAGAAGATGACAGAAGAGGACAGAATGACTGAAGAGGACAGAATGACAGAAGATGACAGAACATGATAGAATGCCAGAAGAGGACAGAAGATGACAGAAGATGACAGAAGATGACAGAAGATGACAGAAGATGATAGAAGATGACAGAATGACAGAAGAGGACAGAAGATGACAGAAGATGACAGAAGATGACAGAAGATGACAGAATGACAGAGGAGGACAGAAAATGACAGAAGATGACAGAAGATGACAGAAGATGACAGAAGATGACAGAATGACAGAAGAGGACAGAATGACAGAAGAGGACAGAATGACAGAAGATGACAGAAGATGACAGAAGAGGACAGAATTACAGAAGAGGACAGAATGACAGAAGAGGACAGAATGACAGAAGGTGACAGAAGATGACAGAATGACAGAAGATGACAGAAGATGGCAGAATGACAGAAGATGACAGAAGATGACAGAAGATGACAGAATATGACAGAATATGACAGAAGATGACAGAAGATGACAGAAGATGACAGAAGATGACAGAAGATGACAGAATGACAGAAGAGGACAGAATGACAGAAGAGCACAGAATATGACAGAAGATGACAGAGGATGACAGAATGACAGAAGATGACAGAAGATGACAGAATATGACAGAAGATGAGAGAAGATGACAGAAGATGACGGAATATGACGGAATATGACAGAATGACAGAAGAGGACAGAATGACAGAAGAGGACAGAATATGACAGAAGATGACAGAAGATGACAGAATGACAAGATGACAGAAGATGACAGAGTGACAGAAGATGACAGAAGATGGCAGAAGATGACAGAACATGACAGAATATGACAGAAGATGACAGAAGATGACAGAGTATGACAGTAGATGTCAGAAGATGACAGAAGATGACAGAATGACAGAAGAGGACAGAATGACAGAAGATGACAGAATGACAGAAGAGGACAGAAGATGACAGAAGATGACAGAAGATGACAGAAGATGACAGAAGATGACAGAATGACAGAAGAGGACAGAATGACAGAAGATGACAGAATATGACAGAAGATGACAGAATATAACAGAAGATAACAGAAGATGACAGAAGATGACAGAAGATGACAGAAGATGACAGAATGACCGAAGAGGACAGAATGACAGAAGAGGACAGAATGACAGAAGAGGACAGAATATGACAGAAGATGACAGAATGACAGAAGATGACAGAAGATGACAGAAAATGACAGAAGATGACAGAAGATGACAGAATAACAGAAGAGGGCAGAATGACAGAAGATGACAGAATAACAGAAGATGACAGAATGACAGATGAGGACAGAAGATGACAGAAGATGACAGAAGATGACAGAGGATGACAGAAGATGACAGAATGACAGAAGAGGAGAGAAGATGACAGAAGATGACAGAATCACAGAAGAGGACAGAAGAGCACAGAAGATGACAGAAGATGACAGAAGATGACAGAATGACAGAAGAGGTCAGAAGATGACAGAAGATGACAGAAGATGACAGAATGACAGAAGAGGACAGAATGACAGAAGAGGACAGAATGACAGAAGATGACAGAAGATGACAGAAGATGACAGAATGACAGAAGATGACAGAAGATGACAGAATGACAGAAAATGACAGAAGAGGACAGAAGATGACAGAGGATGACAGAAGATGGCAGAAGATGACAGAATATGACAGAATGACAGAAGAGGACAGAATGACAGAAGATGACAGAATGACAGAAGAGGACAGAAGATGACAGAATGACAGAAGATGACAGAAGATGACAGAATATGACAGAAGATGAGAGAAGATGACAGAAGATGACGGAATATGACGGAATATGACAGAATGACAGAAGAGGACAGAATGACAGAAGAGGACAGAATATGACAGAAGATGACAGAAGATGACAGAATGACAAGATGACAGAAGATGACAGAGTGACAGAAGATGACAGAAGATGGCAGAAGATGACAGAACATGACAGAATATGACAGAAGATGACAGAAGATGACAGAGTATGACAGTAGATGTCAGAAGATGACAGAAGATGACAGAATGACAGAAGAGGACAGAATGACAGAAGATGACAGAATGACAGAAGAGGACAGAAGATGACAGAAGATGACAGAAGATGACAGAAGATGACAGAAGATGACAGAATGACAGAAGAGGACAGAATGACAGAAGATGACAGAATATGACAGAAGATGACAGAATATAACAGAAGATAACAGAAGATGACAGAAGATGACAGAAGATGACAGAAGATGACAGAATGACCGAAGAGGACAGAATGACAGAAGAGGACAGAATGACAGAAGAGGACAGAATATGACAGAAGATGACAGAATGACAGAAGATGACAGAAGATGACAGAAAATGACAGAAGATGACAGAAGATGACAGAATAACAGAAGAGGGCAGAATGACAGAAGATGACAGAATAACAGAAGATGACAGAATGACAGATGAGGACAGAAGATGACAGAAGATGACAGAAGATGACAGAGGATGACAGAAGATGACAGAATGACAGAAGAGGAGAGAAGATGACAGAAGATGACTGAAGATGACAGAAGATGACAGAATCACAGAAGAGGACAGAAGAGCACAGAAGATGACAGAAGATGACAGAAGATGACAGAATGACAGAAGAGGTCAGAAGATGACAGAAGATGACAGAAGATGACAGAATGACAGAAGAGGACAGAATGACAGAAGAGGACAGAATGACAGAAGATGACAGAAGATGACAGAAGATGACAGAATGACAGAAGATGACAGAAGATGACAGAATGACAGAAAATGACAGAAGAGGACAGAAGATGACAGAGGATGACAGAAGATGGCAGAAGATGACAGAATATGACAGAATGACAGAAGAGGACAGAATGACAGAAGATGACAGAATGACAGAAGAGGACAGAAGATGACAGAAGATGACAGAAGATGACAGAATGACAGAAGAGGACAGAAGATGACAGAAGATGGCAGAAGATGACAGAAGAGGACAAAATATGACAAAAGATGACAGAAGATGACAGAATGACCGAAGATGACAGAAGATGACAGAAAATGACAGAAGATGACAGAAGATGACAGAAGATGACAGAATGACAGAAAAGGACAGAATGACAGAAGATGACAGAATGACTGAAGATGACAGAATGACAGATGAGGACAGAATGACAGAAGAGGACAGAATATGACAGAAGATGACAGAAGATGACAGAATGACAAGATGACAGAAGATGACAGAATGACAGAAGATGACAGAAGATGGCAGAAGATGACAGAACATGACAGAATATGACAGAAGATGACAGAAGATGACAGAGTATGACAGAAGATGTCAGAAGATGACAGAAGATGACAGAATGACAGAAGAGGACAGAATGACAGAAGATGACAGAATGACAGAAGAGGACAGAAGATGACAGAAGATGACAGAAGATGACAGAAGATGACAGAATGACAGAAGAGGACAGAATGACAGAAGATGACAGAATATGACAGAAGATGACAGAATATAACAGAAGATAACAGAAGATGACAGAAGATGACAGAAGATGACAGAAGATGACAGAAGATGACAGAATGACCGAAGAGGACAGAATGACAGAAGAGGACAGAATGACAGAAGAGGACAGAATATGACAAAAGATGACAGAAGATGACAGAATGACAGAAGATGACAGAAGATGACAGAAAATGACAGAAGATGACAGAAGATGACAGAATGACAGAAGAGGACAGAATGACAGAAGATGACAGAATAACAGAAGATGACAGAATGACAGATGAGGACAGAAGATGACAGAAGATGACAGAAGATGACAGAGGATGACAGAAGATGACAGAATGACAGAAGAGGAGAGAAGATGACAGAAGATGACTGAAGATGACAGAAGATGACAGAATCACAGAAGAGGACAGAAGAGGACAGAAGATGACAGAAGATGACAGAATGACAGAAGAGGTCAGAAGATGACAGAAGATGACAGAAGATGACAGAAGATGACAGAATGACAGAAGAGGACAGAATGACAGAAGAGGACAGAATGACAGAAGATGACAGAAGATGACAGAAGATGACAGAATGACAGAAGATGACAGAAGATGACAGAAGATGACAGAATGACAGAAAATGACAGAAGAGGACAGAAGATGACAGAGGATGACAGAAGATGGCAGAAGATGACAGAAGATGACAGAATATGACAGAATGACAGAAGAGGACAGAATGACAGAAGATGACAGAATGACAGAAGAGGACAGAAGATGACAGAAGATGACAGAAGATGACAGAATGACAGAAGAGGACAGAAGATGACAGAAGATGACAGAAGATGGCAGAAGATGACAGAAGAGGACAAAATATGACAAAAGATGACAGAAGATGACAGAATGACCGAAGATGACAGAAGATGACAGAAAATGACAGAAGATGACAGAAGATGACAGAAGATGACAGAATGACAGAAGAGGACAGAATGACAGAAGATGACAGAATGACTGAAGATGACAGAATGACAGATGAGGACAGAAGATGACAGAAGATGACAGAAGATGAGAGAAGATGACAGAAGATGACAGAAGATGACAGAATGACAGAAGAGGGCAGAAGATGACAGAAGATGACAGAAGATGACAGAATGACAGAAGAGGACAGAAGAGGACAGAAGATGACAGAAGATGACAGAAGATGACAGAAGATGACAGAATGACAGAAGAGGTCAGAAGATGACAGAAGATGATTGAAGATGACTGAAGATGACAGAAGATAACAGAGGATGACAGAATGACAGAAGAGGACAGAATGACAGAAGAGGAAAGAATGACAGGAGATGACAGAAGATGACAGAAGATGACAGAAGAAGACAGAATATGACAGAAGATGACAGAAGATGACAGAATATGACAGAAGATGACAGAAGATGACAGAATATGACAGAAGTTGACAGAATGACAGAAGAGGACAGAATGACAGAAGAGGACAAAATATGCCAGAAGATGACAGAATGACAGAAGAGGACAGAATGACAGAAGATGACAGAATGACAGAAGATGACAAAAGATGACAGAAGATGGCAGAAGATGACAGAAGATGACAGAATGACAGAAGAGGACAGAATGACAGAAGATGACAGAATGACAGAAGAGGACAGAATGACAGAAGATGATAGAAGATGACAGAAGATGACAGAATGACAGAAGAGGACAGAATGACAGAAGATGACAGAAGATGACAGAAGATGACAGAAGATGACAGAAGATGACAGAATGACAGAAGATGACAGAAGATGACAGAAGATGACAAAATGACAGAAGAGGACAGAATGACAGAAGATGACAGAATGACAGAAGAGGGCAGAAGATGACAGAAGACGACAGAATGACAGAAGAGGAGAGAATGACAGAAGATGACAGAATGACAGAAGAGGACAGAATGACAGAAGATGACAGAAGATGACAGAAGATGACAGAATGACAGAAGATGACAGAAGATGACAAAATGACAGAAGAGGACAGAATGACAGAAGATGACAGAATGACAGAAGAGGACAGAATGACAGAAGATGACAGAAGATGACAGAATGACAGAAGAGGACAGAATGACAGAAGATGACAGAATATGACAGAAGATGACAGAATATAACAGAAGATAACAGAAGATGACAGAAGATGACAGAAGATGATAGAATGACAGAAGAGGACAGAATGGCAGAAGATGACAGAAGATGACAGAAGATGACAGAATGACAGAAGATGACAGAAGATGACCGAAGATGACAGGAGATGACAGAAGATGACAGAATGACAGAAGAGGACAGAATGACAGAAGATGACAGAAGATGACAGAAGATGACAGAATGACAGAAGATGACAGAATGACAGAAGATGACAGAATGACAGAAGAGGACAGAATGACAGAAGATGACAGAAGATGACAGAAGATGACAGAATGACAGAAGAGGACAGAATGACAAAAGATGACAGAATGACAGAAGAGGACAGAAGATGACAGAAGATGACAGAAGATGACAGAAGATGACAGAAGGTGACAGAATGATACAAGAGGACAGAATGACAGAAGATGACAGAAGATGACAGAAGATGACAGAAGAGGACAGAATGACAGAAGATGACAAAATGACAGAAGAGGACAGAATGACAGAAGATGACAGAAGATGACAGAAGATGACAGAAGATGACAGAATGACAGAAGAGGACAGAATGAGAGAAGATGACAGAAGAGGACAGAATGACAGAAGATGAAAGAAGATGACAGAAGATGACAGAATGACAGAAGAGGACAGAATGACAGAAGATGACAGAAGATGACAGAAGAGGACAGAAGATGACAGAATGACAGAAGATGACAGAAGATGACAGAAGATGAGAGAAGATGACAGAAGTTGACAGAAGATGACAGAATGACAGAAGAGGACAGAATGACAGAAGATGACAGAAGATGACAGAATGACAGAAGAGGGCAGAAGGTGACAGAAGATGACAGAATGACAGAAGCGGACAGAACGACAGACGATGACCGAATGACAGAAGAGGACAGAAGATGGCAGAAGAGGACAGAATGACAGAAGAGGACAGAATGACAGAAGATGATAGAAGATGACAGAAGATGACAGAATGACAGAAGAGGACAGAATGACAGAAGATGACAGAAGATGACAGAAGATGACAGAAGATGACAGAAGATGACAGAATGAAAGAAGATGACAGAAGATGACAGAAGATGACAAAATGACAGAAGAGGACAGAATGACAGAAGATGACAGAATGACAGAAGAGGGCAGAAGATGACAGAAGATGACAGAATGACAGAAGAGGACAGAATGACAGAAGATGACAGAATGACAGAAGAGGACAGAATGACAGAAGATGACAGAAGATGACATAAGATGACAGAAGATGACAGAATGACAGAAGATGACAGAAGATGACAGAAGATGACAAAATGACAGAAGAGGACAGAATGACAGAAGATAACAGAATGACAGACGAGGACAGAATGACAGAAGATGACAGAAGATGACAGAATGACAGAAGAGGACAGAATGACAGAAGATGACAGAATATGACAGAAGATGACAGAATATAACAGAAGATAACAGAAGATGACAGAATGACAGAAGATGACAGAATGACAGAAGAGGACAGAATGACAGAAGATGACAGAAGATGACAGAAGATGACAGAATGACAGAAGAGGACAGAATGACAAAAGATGACAGAATGACAGAAGAGGACAGAAGATGACAGAAGATGACAGAAGATGACAGAAGATGACAGAAGGTGACAGAATGATACAAGAGGACAGAATGACAGAAGATGACAGAAGATGACAGAAGATGACAGAAGAGGACAGAATGACAGAAGATGACAAAATGACAGAAGAGGACAGAATGACAGAAGATGACAGAAGATGACAGAAGATGACAGAAGATGACAGAATGACAGAAGAGGACAGAATGAGAGAAGATGACAGAAGAGGACAGAATGACAGAAGATGAAAGAAGATGACAGAAGATGACAGAATGACAGAAGAGGACAGAATGACAGAAGATGTCAGAAGATGACAGAAGAGGACAGAAGATGACAGAAGATGACAGAATGACAGAAGATGACAGAAGATGACAGAAGATGAGAGAAGATGACAGAAGTTGACAGAAGATGACAGAATGACAGAAGAGGACAGAATGACAGAAGATGACAGAAGATGACAGAATGACAGAAGAGGGCAGAAGGTGACAGAAGATGACAGAATGACAGAAGCGGACAGAACGACAGACGATGACCGAATGACAGAAGAGGACAGAAGATGACAGAAGAGGACAGAATGACAGAAGATGACAGAAGATGACAGGAGATGGCAGAAGATGATAGAATGACAGAAGAGGACAGAATGACAGAAGATGACAGAAGATGACAGAAGATGACAGAATGACAGAAGAGGACAGAAGATGACAGAATGACAGAAGAGGGCAGAATGACAGAAGATGACAGAAGGTGACAGAAGATGACAGAAGATGACAGAATGACAGAAGAGGACAGAATGACAGAAGATGACAGAAGATGACAGAATGACAGAAGAGGATAGAAGATGACAGAAGATGACAGAAGATGACAGATTGACAGAAGAGGAAAGAATGACAGAAGATGACAGAATGACAGAAGAGGACAGAAGATGACAAAAGATGACAGAATGGCAGAAGATGACAGAAGATGACAGAAGAGGACAGAATGACAGAATTTGACAGAAGATGACAGAATGACAGAAGATGACAGATGATGACAGGAGAGGACAGAAGATGACAGAAGATGACAGAATGATAGAAGAGGACAGAATGACAGAAGATGACAGAATGAAAGATAAGGACAGAAGATGACAGAATGACAGAAGATGACAGAAGATGACAGAAGATGACAGAAGATGACAGAAGGTGACAGAAGATGACAGAAGATGAGAGAATGACAGAATAGGACAGAAGATGACAGAAGATGACAGAATGACAGAAGATGACAGAGGATGACAGAAGATGACAGAAGATGACAGAAGATGACAGAAGAGGACAGAATGACAGAAGATGACAGAGGATGACAGAAGATGACAGAAGATGACAGAAGATGACAGAAGAGGACAGAAGATGACAGAAGAGGACAGAATATGACAGAAGAGGACAGAATGACAGAAGATGAAAGAAGATGACAGAAGATGACAGAATATGACAGAAGATGACAGAAGATGACAGAAGATGACAGAAGATGTCAGAAGATGACAGAATATGACAGAAGATGACAGAATGACAGAAGAGGACAGAATGACAGAAGAGGACAGAATACGACAGAAGGACAGAATGACAGAGGATGACAGAATGACAGAAGATGACAGAATGACAGAAGATGACAGAAGATGACAGAAGATGACAGAAGATGACAGAAGAGGACAGAATGACAGAAGATGACAGAGGATGACAGAAGATGACAGAAGATGACAGAAGATGACAGAAGAGGACAGAAGTTGACAGAAGAGGACAGAATATGACAGAAGAGGACAGAATGACAGAAGATGAAAGAAGATGACAGAAGATGACAGAATATGACAGAAGATGACAGAAGATGACAGAAGATGACAGAAGATGTCAGAAGATGACAGAATATGACAGAAGATGACAGAATGACAGAAGAGGACAGAATGACAGAAGAGGACAGAATACGACAGAAGGACAGAATGACAGAGGATGACAGAATGACAGAAGATGACAGAATGACAGAAGATGACAGAAGATGTCAGAAGATGACAGAAGATGACAGATTGACAGAAGATGACAGGAGATGACAGAATGGCAGAAGATGACAGAAGAGGACAGAATGACTGAAGAGGACAGAATGACAGAAGATGACAGAACATGATAGAATGCCAGAAGAGGACAGAAGATGACAGAAGATGACAGAAGATGACAGAAGATGACAGAAGATGATAGAAGATGACAGAATGACAGAAGAGGACAGAAGATGACAGAAGATGACAGAAGATGACAGAAGATGACAGAATGACAGAGGAGGACAGAAAATGACAGAAGATGACAGAAGATGACAGAAGATGACAGAAGATGACAGAATGACAGAAGAGGACAGAATGACAGAAGAGGACAGAATGACAGAAGATGACAGAAGATGACAGAAGAGGACAGAATTACAGAAGAGGACAGAATGACAGAAGAGGACAGAATGACAGAAGGTGACAGAAGATGACAGAATGACAGAAGATGACAGAAGATGGCAGAATGACAGAAGATGACAGAAGATGACAGAAGATGACAGAATATGACAGAATATGACAGAAGATGACAGAAGATGACAGAAGATGACAGAAGATGACAGAAGATGACAGAATGACAGAAGAGGACAGAATGACAGAAGAGCACAGAATATGACAGAAGATGACAGAGGATGACAGAATGACAGAAGATGACAGAAGATGACAGAATATGACAGAAGATGAGAGAAGATGACAGAAGATGACGGAATATGACGGAATATGACAGAATGACAGAAGAGGACAGAATGACAGAAGAGGACAGAATATGACAGAAGATGACAGAAGATGACAGAATGACAAGATGACAGAAGATGACAGAGTGACAGAAGATGACAGAAGATGGCAGAAGATGACAGAACATGACAGAATATGACAGAAGATGACAGAAGATGACAGAGTATGACAGTAGATGTCAGAAGATGACAGAAGATGACAGAATGACAGAAGAGGACAGAATGACAGAAGATGACAGAATGACAGAAGAGGACAGAAGATGACAGAAGATGACAGAAGATGACAGAAGATGACAGAAGATGACAGAATGACAGAAGAGGACAGAATGACAGAAGATGACAGAATATGACAGAAGATGACAGAATATAACAGAAGATAACAGAAGATGACAGAAGATGACAGAAGATGACAGAAGATGACAGAATGACCGAAGAGGACAGAATGACAGAAGAGGACAGAATGACAGAAGAGGACAGAATATGACAAAAGATGACAGAAGATGACAGAATGACAGAAGATGACAGAAGATGACAGAAAATGACAGAAGATGACAGAAGATGACAGAATAACAGAAGAGGGCAGAATGACAGAAGATGACAGAATAACAGAAGATGACAGAATGACAGATGAGGACAGAAGATGACAGAAGATGACAGAAGATGACAGAGGATGACAGAAGATGACAGAATGACAGAAGAGGAGAGAAGATGACAGAAGATGACTGAAGATGACAGAAGATGACAGAATCACAGAAGAGGACAGAAGAGCACAGAAGATGACAGAAGATGACAGAAGATGACAGAATGACAGAAGAGGTCAGAAGATGACAGAAGATGACAGAAGATGACAGAATGACAGAAGAGGACAGAATGACAGAAGAGGACAGAATGACAGAAGATGACAGAAGATGACAGAAGATGACAGAATGACAGAAGATGACAGAAGATGACAGAATGACAGAAAATGACAGAAGAGGACAGAAGATGACAGAGGATGACAGAAGATGGCAGAAGATGACAGAATATGACAGAATGACAGAAGAGGACAGAATGACAGAAGATGACAGAATGACAGAAGAGGACAGAAGATGACAGAAGATGACAGAAGATGACAGAATGACAGAAGAGGACAGAAGATGACAGAAGATGACAGAAGATGGCAGAAGATGACAGAAGAGGACAAAATATGACAAAAGATGACAGAAGATGACAGAATGACCGAAGATGACAGAAGATGACAGAAAATGACAGAAGATGACAGAAGATGACAGAAGATGACAGAATGACAGAAGAGGACAGAATGACAGAAGATGACAGAATGACTGAAGATGACAGAATGACAGATGAGGACAGAATGACAGAAGAGGACAGAATATGACAGAAGATGACAGAAGATGACAGAATGACAAGATGACAGAAGATGACAGAATGACAGAAGATGACAGAAGATGGCAGAAGATGACAGAACATGACAGAATATGACAGAAGATGACAGAAGATGACAGAGTATGACAGAAGATGTCAGAAGATGACAGAAGATGACAGAATGACAGAAGAGGACAGAATGACAGAAGATGACAGAATGACAGAAGAGGACAGAAGATGACAGAAGATGACAGAAGATGACAGAAGATGACAGAATGACAGAAGAGGACAGAATGACAGAAGATGACAGAATATGACAGAAGATGACAGAATATAACAGAAGATAACAGAAGATGACAGAAGATGACAGAAGATGACAGAAGATGACAGAAGATGACAGAATGACCGAAGAGGACAGAATGACAGAAGAGGACAGAATGACAGAAGAGGACAGAATATGACAAAAGATGACAGAAGATGACAGAATGACAGAAGATGACAGAAGATGACAGAAAATGACAGAAGATGACAGAAGATGACAGAATGACAGAAGAGGACAGAATGACAGAAGATGACAGAATAACAGAAGATGACAGAATGACAGATGAGGACAGAAGATGACAGAAGATGACAGAAGATGACAGAGGATGACAGAAGATGACAGAATGACAGAAGAGGAGAGAAGATGACAGAAGATGACTGAAGATGACAGAAGATGACAGAATCACAGAAGAGGACAGAAGAGGACAGAAGATGACAGAAGATGACAGAATGACAGAAGAGGTCAGAAGATGACAGAAGATGACAGAAGATGACAGAAGATGACAGAATGACAGAAGAGGACAGAATGACAGAAGAGGACAGAATGACAGAAGATGACAGAAGATGACAGAAGATGACAGAATGACAGAAGATGACAGAAGATGACAGAAGATGACAGAATGACAGAAAATGACAGAAGAGGACAGAAGATGACAGAGGATGACAGAAGATGGCAGAAGATGACAGAAGATGACAGAATATGACAGAATGACAGAAGAGGACAGAATGACAGAAGATGACAGAATGACAGAAGAGGACAGAAGATGACAGAAGATGACAGAAGATGACAGAATGACAGAAGAGGACAGAAGATGACAGAAGATGACAGAAGATGGCAGAAGATGACAGAAGAGGACAAAATATGACAAAAGATGACAGAAGATGACAGAATGACCGAAGATGACAGAAGATGACAGAAAATGACAGAAGATGACAGAAGATGACAGAAGATGACAGAATGACAGAAGAGGACAGAATGACAGAAGATGACAGAATGACTGAAGATGACAGAATGACAGATGAGGACAGAAGATGACAGAAGATGACAGAAGATGAGAGAAGATGACAGAAGATGACAGAAGATGACAGAATGACAGAAGAGGGCAGAAGATGACAGAAGATGACAGAAGATGACAGAATGACAGAAGAGGACAGAAGAGGACAGAAGATGACAGAAGATGACAGAAGATGACAGAAGATGACAGAATGACAGAAGAGGTCAGAAGATGACAGAAGATGATTGAAGATGACTGAAGATGACAGAAGATAACAGAGGATGACAGAATGACAGAAGAGGACAGAATGACAGAAGAGGAAAGAATGACAGGAGATGACAGAAGATGACAGAAGATGACAGAAGAAGACAGAATATGACAGAAGATGACAGAAGATGACAGAATATGACAGAAGATGACAGAAGATGACAGAATATGACAGAAGTTGACAGAATGACAGAAGAGGACAGAATGACAGAAGAGGACAAAATATGCCAGAAGATGACAGAATGACAGAAGAGGACAGAATGACAGAAGATGACAGAATGACAGAAGATGACAAAAGATGACAGAAGATGGCAGAAGATGACAGAAGATGACAGAATGACAGAAGAGGACAGAATGACAGAAGATGACAGAATGACAGAAGAGGACAGAATGACAGAAGATGATAGAAGATGACAGAAGATGACAGAATGACAGAAGAGGACAGAATGACAGAAGATGACAGAAGATGACAGAAGATGACAGAAGATGACAGAAGATGACAGAATGACAGAAGATGACAGAAGATGACAGAAGATGACAAAATGACAGAAGAGGACAGAATGACAGAAGATGACAGAATGACAGAAGAGGGCAGAAGATGACAGAAGACGACAGAATGACAGAAGAGGAGAGAATGACAGAAGATGACAGAATGACAGAAGAGGACAGAATGACAGAAGATGACAGAAGATGACAGAAGATGACAGAATGACAGAAGATGACAGAAGATGACAAAATGACAGAAGAGGACAGAATGACAGAAGATGACAGAATGACAGAAGAGGACAGAATGACAGAAGATGACAGAAGATGACAGAATGACAGAAGAGGACAGAATGACAGAAGATGACAGAATATGACAGAAGATGACAGAATATAACAGAAGATAACAGAAGATGACAGAAGATGACAGAAGATGATAGAATGACAGAAGAGGACAGAATGGCAGAAGATGACAGAAGATGACAGAAGATGACAGAATGACAGAAGATGACAGAAGATGACCGAAGATGACAGGAGATGACAGAAGATGACAGAATGACAGAAGAGGACAGAATGACAGAAGATGACAGAAGATGACAGAAGATGACAGAATGACAGAAGATGACAGAATGACAGAAGATGACAGAATGACAGAAGAGGACAGAATGACAGAAGATGACAGAAGATGACAGAAGATGACAGAATGACAGAAGAGGACAGAATGACAAAAGATGACAGAATGACAGAAGAGGACAGAAGATGACAGAAGATGACAGAAGATGACAGAAGATGACAGAAGGTGACAGAATGATACAAGAGGACAGAATGACAGAAGATGACAGAAGATGACAGAAGATGACAGAAGAGGACAGAATGACAGAAGATGACAAAATGACAGAAGAGGACAGAATGACAGAAGATGACAGAAGATGACAGAAGATGACAGAATGACAGAAGAGGACAGAATGAGAGAAGATGACAGAAGAGGACAGAATGACAGAAGATGAAAGAAGATGACAGAAGATGACAGAATGACAGAAGAGGACAGAATGACAGAAGATGACAGAAGATGACAGAAGAGGACAGAAGATGACAGAATGACAGAAGATGACAGAAGATGAGAGAAGATGACAGAAGTTGACAGAAGATGACAGAATGACAGAAGAGGACAGAATGACAGAAGATGACAGAAGATGACAGAATGACAGAAGAGGGCAGAAGGTGACAGAAGATGACAGAATGACAGAAGCGGACAGAACGACAGACGATGACCGAATGACAGAAGAGGACAGAAGATGGCAGAAGAGGACAGAATGACAGAAGATGACAGAAGATGACAGGAGATGACAGAAGATGATAGAATGACAGAAGAGGACAGAATGACAGAAGATGACAGAAGATGACAGAAGATGACAGAATGACAGAAGAGGACAGAAGATGACAGAATGACAGAAGAGGGCAGAATGACAGAAGATGACAGAAGGTGACAGAAGATGACAGAAGATGACAGAATGACAGAAGAGGACAGAATGACAGAAGATGACAGAAGATGACAGAATGACAGAAGAGGATAGAAGATGACAGAAGATGACAGATTGACAGAAGAGGACAGAATGACAGAAGATGACAGAATGACAGAAGAGGACAGAAGATGACAAAAGATGACAGAATGGCAGAAGATGACAGAAGATGACAGAAGAGGACAGAATGACAGAATTTGACAGAAGATGACAGAATGACAGAAGATGACAGATGATGACAGGAGAGGACAGAAGATGACAGAAGATGACAGAATGATAGAAGAGGACAGAATGACAGAAGATGACAGAATGAAAGATAAGGACAGAAGATGACAGAATGACAGAAGATGACAGAAGATGACAGAAGATGACAGAAGGTGACAGAAGATGACAGAAGATGAGAGAATGACAGAATAGGACAGAAGATGACAGAAGATGACAGAATGACAGAAGATGACAGAGGATGACAGAAGATGACAGAAGATGACAGAAGATGACAGAAGAGGACAGAATGACAGAAGATGACAGAGGATGACAGAAGATGACAGAAGATGACAGAAGATGACAGAAGAGGACAGAAGATGACAGAAGAGGACAGAATATGACAGAAGAGGACAGAATGACAGAAGATGAAAGAAGATGACAGAAGATGACAGAATATGACAGAAGATGACAGAAGATGACAGAAGATGACAGAAGATGTCAGAAGATGACAGAATATGACAGAAGATGACAGAATGACAGAAGAGGACAGAATGACAGAAGAGGACAGAATACGACAGAAGGACAGAATGACAGAGGATGACAGAATGACAGAAGATGACAGAATGACAGAAGATGACAGAAGATGACAGAAGATGACAGAAGATGACAGAAGAGGACAGAATGACAGAAGATGACAGAGGATGACAGAAGATGACAGAAGATGACAGAAGATGACAGAAGAGGACAGAAGATGACAGAAGAGGACAGAATATGACAGAAGAGGACAGAATGACAGAAGATGAAAGAAGATGACAGAAGATGACAGAATATGACAGAAGATGACAGAAGATGACAGAAGATGACAGAGGATGACAGAAGATGACAGAAGATGACAGAATGACCGAAGATGACAGAATATGACAGAAGATGAC
This sequence comes from Somniosus microcephalus, assembly GCF_052327205.1. Taxonomy (NCBI): domain Eukaryota; kingdom Metazoa; phylum Chordata; class Chondrichthyes; order Squaliformes; family Somniosidae; genus Somniosus; species Somniosus microcephalus. The sequence goes on along the minus strand of NW_028225190.1, from coordinate 1,926,948 downwards.
AGAATGACAGAAGAGGACAGAATGACAGAAGAGGACAGAATACGACAGAAGGACAGAATGACAGAGGATGACAGAATGACAGAAGATGACAGAATGACAGAAGATGACAGAAGATGTCAGAAGATGACAGAAGATGACAGATTGACAGAAGATGACAGGAGATGACAGAATGGCAGAAGATGACAGAAGAGGACAGAATGACTGAAGAGGACAGAATGACAGAAGATGACAGAACATGATAGAATGCCAGAAGAGGACAGAAGATGACAGAAGATGACAGAAGATGACAAAAGATGATAGAAGATGACAGAATGACAGAAGAGGACAGAAGATGACAGAAGATGACAGAAGATGACAGAAGATGACAGAATGACAGAGGAGGACAGAAGATGACAGAAGATGACAGAAGATGACAGAAGATGACAGAAGATGACAGAATGACAGAAGAGGACAGAATGACAGAAGAGGACAGAATGACAGAAGATGACAGAAGATGACAGAAGAGGACAGAATTACAGAAGAGGACAGAATGACAGAAGAGGACAGAATGACAGAAGGTGACAGAAGATGACAGAATGACAGAAGATGACAGAAGATGGCAGAATGACAGAAGATGACAGAAGATGACAGAAGATGACAGAATATGACAGAATATGACAGAAGATGACAGAAGATGACAGAAGATGACAGAAGATGACAGAAGATGACAGAATGACAGAAGAGGACAGAATGACAGAAGAGCACAGAATATGACAGAAGATGACAGAAGATGACAGAATGACAGAAGATGACAGAAGATGACAGAATATGACAGAAGATGAGAGAAGATGACAGAAGATGACAGAAGATGACAGAGTATGACAGTAGATGTCAGAAGATGACAGAAGATGACAGAATGACAGAAGAGGACAGAATGACAGAAGATGACAGAATGACAGAAGAGGACAGAAGATGACAGAAGATGACAGAAGATGACAGAAGATGACAGAAGATGACAGAATGACAGAAGAGGACAGAATGACAGAAGATGACAGAATATGACAGAAGATGACAGAATATAACAGAAGATAACAGAAGATGACAGAAGATGACAGAAGATGACAGAAGATGACCGAAGATGACAGAATGACCGAAGAGGACAGAATGACAGAAGAGGACAGAATGACAGAAGAGGACAGAATATGACAAAAGATGACAGAAGATGACAGAATGACAGAAGATGACAGAAGATGACAGAAAATGACAGAAGATGACAGAAGATGACAGAATGACAGAAGAGGGCAGAATGACAGAAGATGACAGAATAGCAGAAGATGACAGAATGACAGATGAGGACAGAAGATGACAGAAGATGACAGAAGATGACAGAGGATGACAGAAGATGACAGAATGACAGAAGAGGAGAGAAGATGACAGAAGATGACTGAAGATGACAGAAGATGACAGAATCACAGAAGAGGACAGAAGAGGACAGAAGATGACAGAAGATGACAGAAGATGACAGAATGACAGAAGAGGTCAGAAGATGACAGAAGATGACAGAAGATGACAGAATGACAGAAGAGGACAGAATGACAGAAGAGGACAGAATGACAGAAGATGACAGAAGATGACAGAAGATGACAGAATGACAGAAGATGACAGAAGATGACAGAATGACAGAAAATGACAGAAGAGGACAGAAGATGACAGAGGATGACAGAAGATGGCAGAAGATGACAGAAGATGACAGAATATGACAGAATGACAGAAGAGGACAGAATGACAGAAGATGACAGAATGACAGAAGAGGACAGAAGATGACAGAAGATGACAGAAGATGACAGAATGACAGAAGAGGACAGAAGATGGCAGAAGATGACAGAAGATGGCAGAAGATGACAGAAGAGGACAAAATATGACAAAAGATGACAGAAGATGACAGAATGACCGAAGATGACAGAAGATGACAGAAAATGACAGAAGATGACAGAAGATGACAGAAGATGACAGAATGACAGAAGAGGACAGAATGACAGAAGATGACAGAATGACTGAAGATGACAGAATGACAGATGAGGACAGAAGATGACAGAAGATGACAGAAGATGACAGAAGATGAGAGAAGATGACAGAAGATGACAGAAGATGACAGAATGACAGAAGAGGACAGAAGATGACAGAAGATGACAGAAGATTGCAGAATGACAGAAGAGGACAGAAGAGGACAGAAGATGACAGAAGATGACAGAAGATGACAGAAGATGACAGAAGATGACAGAAGAGGTCAGAAGATGACAGAAGATGACTGAAGATGACTGAAGATGACAGAAGATAACAGAGGATGACAGAATGACAGAAGAGGACAGAATGACAGAAGAGGAAAGAATGACAGGAGATGACAGAAGATGACAGAAGATGACAGAAGAAGACAGAATATGACAGAAGATGACAGAAGATGACAGAAGATGACAGAATATGACAGAAGATGACAGAAGATGACAGAATATGACAGAAGTTGACAGAATGACAGAAGAGGACAGAATGACAGAAGAGGACAAAATATGCCAGAAGATGACAGAATGACAGAAGAGGACAGAATGACAGAAGATGACAGAATGACAGAAGATGACAAAAGATGACAGAAGATGGCAGAAGATGACAGAAGATGACAGAATGACAGAAGAGGACAGAATGACAGAAGATGACAGAATGACAGAAGAGGACAGAATGACAGAAGATGATAGAAGATGACAGAAGATGACAGAATGACAGAAGAGGACAGAATGACAGAAGATGACAGAAGATGACAGAAGATGACAGAAGATGACAGAAGATGACAGAATGAAAGAAGATGACAGAAGATGACAGAAGATGACAAAATGACAGAAGAGGACAGAATGACAGAAGATGACAGAATGACAGAAGAGGGCAGAAGATGACAGAAGATGACAGAATGACAGAAGAGGACAGAATGACAGAAGATGACAGAATGACAGAAGAGGACAGAATGACAGAAGATGACAGAAGATGACATAAGATGACAGAAGATGACAGAATGACAGAAGATGACAGAAGATGACAGAAGATGACAAAATGACAGAAGAGGACAGAATGACAGAAGATAACAGAATGACAGAAGAGGACAGAATGACAGAAGATGACAGAAGATGACAGAATGACAGAAGAGGACAGAATGACAGAAGATGACAGAATATGACAGAAGATGACAGAATATAACAGAAGATAACAGAAGATGACAGAATGACAGAAGATGACAGAATGACAGAAGAGGACAGAATGACAGAAGATGACAGAAGATGACAGAAGATGACAGAATGACAGAAGAGGACAGAATGACAAAAGATGACAGAATGACAGAAGAGGACAGAAGATGACAGAAGATGACAGAAGATGACAGAAGATGACAGAAGGTGACAGAATGATACAAGAGGACAGAATGACAGAAGATGACAGAAGATGACAGAAGATGACAGAAGAGGACAGAATGACAGAAGATGACAAAATGACAGAAGAGGACAGAATGACAGAAGATGACAGAAGATGACAGAAGATGACAGAAGATGACAGAATGACAGAAGAGGACAGAATGAGAGAAGATGACAGAAGAGGACAGAATGACAGAAGATGAAAGAAGATGACAGAAGATGACAGAATGACAGAAGAGGACAGAATGACAGAAGATGACAGAAGATGACAGAAGAGGACAGAAGATGACAGAATGACAGAAGATGACAGAAGATGACAGAAGATGAGAGAAGATGACAGAAGTTGACAGAAGATGACAGAATGACAGAAGAGGACAGAATGACAGAAGATGACAGAAGATGACAGAATGACAGAAGAGGGCAGAAGGTGACAGAAGATGACAGAATGACAGAAGCGGACAGAACGACAGACGATGACCGAATGACAGAAGAGGACAGAAGATGGCAGAAGAGGACAGAATGACAGAAGATGACAGAAGATGACAGGAGATGACAGAAGATGATAGAATGACAGAAGAGGACAGAATGACAGAAGATGACAGAAGATGACAGAAGATGACAGAATGACAGAAGAGGACAGAAGATGACAGAATGACAGAAGAGGGCAGAATGACAGAAGATGACAGAAGGTGACAGAAGATGACAGAAGATGACAGAATGACAGAAGAGGACAGAATGACAGAAGATGACAGAAGATGACAGAATGACAGAAGAGGATAGAAGATGACAGAAGATGACAGATTGACAGAAGAGGACAGAATGACAGAAGATGACAGAATGACAGAAGAGGACAGAAGATGACAAAAGATGACAGAATGGCAGAAGATGACAGAAGATGACAGAAGAGGACAGAATGACAGAATTTGACAGAAGATGACAGAATGACAGAAGATGACAGATGATGACAGGAGAGGACAGAAGATGACAGAAGATGACAGAATGATAGAAGAGGACAGAATGACAGAAGATGACAGAATGAAAGATAAGGACAGAAGATGACAGAATGACAGAAGATGACAGAAGATGACAGAAGATGACAGAAGGTGACAGAAGATGACAGAAGATGAGAGAATGACAGAATAGGACAGAAGATGACAGAAGATGACAGAATGACAGAAGATGACAGAGGATGACAGAAGATGACAGAAGATGACAGAAGATGACAGAAGAGGACAGAATGACAGAAGATGACAGAGGATGACAGAAGATGACAGAAGATGACAGAAGATGACAGAAGAGGACAGAAGATGACAGAAGAGGACAGAATATGACAGAAGAGGACAGAATGACAGAAGATGAAAGAAGATGACAGAAGATGACAGAATATGACAGAAGATGACAGAAGATGACAGAAGATGACAGAAGATGTCAGAAGATGACAGAATATGACAGAAGATGACAAAATGACAGAAGAGGACAGAATGACAGAAGAGGACAGAATACGACAGAAGGACAGAATGACAGAGGATGACAGAATGACAGAAGATGACAGAATGACAGAAGATGACAGAAGATGACAGAAGATGACAGAAGATGACAGAAGAGGACAGAATGACAGAAGATGACAGAGGATGACAGAAGATGACAGAAGATGACAGAAGATGACAGAAGAGGACAGAAGATGACAGAAGAGGACAGAATATGACAGAAGAGGACAGAATGACAGAAGATGAAAGAAGATGACAGAAGATGACAGAATATGACAGAAGATGACAGAAGATGACAGAAGATGACAGAAGATGACAGAAGATGACAGAAGATGACAGAATGACCGAAGATGACAGAATATGACAGAAGATGACAGAATGACAGAAGAGGACAGAATGACAGAAGAGGACAGAATACGACAGAAGGACAGAATGACAGAGGATGACAGAATGACAGAAGATGACAGAATGACAGAAGATGACAGAAGATGTCAGAAGATGACAGAAGATGACAGATTGACAGAAGATGACAGGAGATGACAGAATGGCAGAAGATGACAGAAGAGGACAGAATGACTGAAGAGGACAGAATGACAGAAGATGACAGAACATGATAGAATGCCAGAAGAGGACAGAAGATGACAGAAGATGACAGAAGATGACAAAAGATGATAGAAGATGACAGAATGACAGAAGAGGACAGAAGATGACAGAAGATGACAGAAGATGACAGAAGATGACAGAATGACAGAGGAGGACAGAAGATGACAGAAGATGACAGAAGATGACAGAAGATGACAGAAGATGACAGAATGACAGAAGAGGACAGAATGACAGAAGAGGACAGAATGACAGAAGATGACAGAAGATGACAGAAGAGGACAGAATTACAGAAGAGGACAGAATGACAGAAGAGGACAGAATGACAGAAGGTGACAGAAGATGACAGAATGACAGAAGATGACAGAAGATGGCAGAATGACAGAAGATGACAGAAGATGACAGAAGATGACAGAATATGACAGAATATGACAGAAGATGACAGAAGATGACAGAAGATGACAGAAGATGACAGAAGATGACAGAATGACAGAAGAGGACAGAATGACAGAAGAGCACAGAATATGACAGAAGATGACAGAAGATGACAGAATGACAGAAGATGACAGAAGATGACAGAATATGACAGAAGATGAGAGAAGATGACAGAAGATGACAGAAGATGACAGAGTATGACAGTAGATGTCAGAAGATGACAGAAGATGACAGAATGACAGAAGAGGACAGAATGACAGAAGATGACAGAATGACAGAAGAGGACAGAAGATGACAGAAGATGACAGAAGATGACAGAAGATGACAGAAGATGACAGAATGACAGAAGAGGACAGAATGACAGAAGATGACAGAATATGACAGAAGATGACAGAATATAACAGAAGATAACAGAAGATGACAGAAGATGACAGAAGATGACAGAAGATGACCGAAGATGACAGAATGACCGAAGAGGACAGAATGACAGAAGAGGACAGAATGACAGAAGAGGACAGAATATGACAAAAGATGACAGAAGATGACAGAATGACAGAAGATGACAGAAGATGACAGAAAATGACAGAAGATGACAGAAGATGACAGAATGACAGAAGAGGGCAGAATGACAGAAGATGACAGAATAACAGAAGATGACAGAATGACAGATGAGGACAGAAGATGACAGAAGATGACAGAAGATGACAGAGGATGACAGAAGATGACAGAATGACAGAAGAGGAGAGAAGATGACAGAAGATGACTGAAGATGACAGAAGATGACAGAATCACAGAAGAGGACAGAAGAGGACAGAAGATGACAGAAGATGACAGAAGATGACAGAATGACAGAAGAGGTCAGAAGATGACAGAAGATGACAGAAGATGACAGAATGACAGAAGAGGACAGAATGACAGAAGAGGACAGAATGACAGAAGATGACAGAACATGACAGAAGATGACAGAATGACAGAAGATGACAGAAGATGACAGAAGATGACAGAATGACAGAAAATGACAGAAGAGGACAGAAGATGACAGAGGATGACAGAAGATGGCAGAAGATGACAGAAGATGACAGAATATGACAGAATGACAGAAGAGGACAGAATGACAGAAGATGACAGAGTGACAGAAGAGGACAGAAGATGACAGAAGATGACAGAAGATGACAGAATGACAGAAGAGGACAGAAGATGGCAGAAGATGACAGAAGATGGCAGAAGATGACAGAAGAGGACAAAATATGACAAAAGATGACAGAAGATGACAGAATGACCGAAGATGACAGAAGATGACAGAAAATGACAGAAGATGACAGAAGATGACAGAAGATGACAGAATGACAGAAGAGGACAGAATGACAGAAGATGACAGAATGACTGAAGATGACAGAATGACAGATGAGGACAGAAGATGACAGAAGATGACAGAAGATGACAGAAGATGAGAGAAGATGACAGAAGATGACAGAAGATGACAGAATGACAGAAGAGGACAGAAGATGACAGAAGATGACAGAAGATTGCAGAATGACAGAAGAGGACAGAAGAGGACAGAAGATGACAGAAGATGACAGAAGATGACAGAAGATGACAGAAGATGACAGAAGAGGTCAGAAGATGACAGAAGATGACTGAAGATGACTGAAGATGACAGAAGATAACAGAGGATGACAGAATGACAGAAGAGGACAGAATGACAGAAGAGGAAAGAATGACAGGAGATGACAGAAGATGACAGAAGATGACAGAAGAAGACAGAATATGACAGAAGATGACAGAAGATGACAGAAGATGACAGAATATGACAGAAGATGACAGAAGATGACAGAATATGACAGAAGTTGACAGAATGACAGAAGAGGACAGAATGACAGAAGAGGACAAAATATGCCAGAAGATGACAGAATGACAGAAGAGGACAGAATGACAGAAGATGACAGAATGACAGAAGATGACAAAAGATGACAGAAGATGGCAGAAGATGACAGAAGATGACAGAATGACAGAAGAGGACAGAATGACAGAAGATGACAGAATGACAGAAGAGGACAGAATGACAGAAGATGATAGAAGATGACAGAAGATGACAGAATGACAGAAGAGGACAGAATGACAGAAGATGACAGAAGATGACAGAAGATGACAGAAGATGACAGAAGATGACAGAATGAAAGAAGATGACAGAAGATGACAGAAGATGACAAAATGACAGAAGAGGACAGAATGACAGAAGATGACAGAATGACAGAAGAGGGCAGAAGATGACAGAAGATGACAGAATGACAGAAGAGGACAGAATGACAGAAGATGACAGAATGACAGAAGAGGACAGAATGACAGAAGATGACAGAAGATGACATAAGATGACAGAAGATGACAGAATGACAGAAGATGACAGAAGATGACAGAAGATGACAAAATGACAGAAGAGGACAGAATGACAGAAGATAACAGAATGACAGAAGAGGACAGAATGACAGAAGATGACAGAAGATGACAGAATGACAGAAGAGGACAGAATGACAGAAGATGACAGAATATGACAGAAGATGACAGAATATAACAGAAGATAACAGAAGATGACAGAAGATGAAAGAAGATGATAGAATGACAGAAGAGGACAGAATGGCAGAAGATGACAGAAGATGACAGAAGATGACAGAATGACAGAAGATGACAGAAGATGATCGAAGATGACAGGAGATGAAAGAAGATGACAGAATGACAGAAGAGGACAGAATGACAGAAGATGACAGAAGATGACAGAAGATGACAGAATGACAGAAGATGACAGAATGACCGAAGAGGACAGAATGACAGAAGAGGACAGATGACAGAAGAGGACAGAATATGACAAAAGATGACAGAAGATGACAGAATGACAGAAGATGATAGAAGATGACAGAAAATGACAGAAGATGACAGAAGATGACAGAATGACAGAAGAGGACAGAATGACAGAAGATGACAGAATAACAGAAGATGACAGAATGACAGATGAGGACAGGAGATGACAGAAGCTGACAGAAGATGACAGAAGATGACAGAAAATGACAGAAGATGACAGAAGATGACAGAATGACAGAGGAGGACAGAATGACAGAAGATGACAGAATAACAGAAGATGACAGAATGACAGATGAGGACAGAAGATGACAGAAGATGACAGAAGATGACAGAGGATGACAGAAGATGACAGAATGACAGAAGAGGAGAGAAGATGACAGAAGATGACTGAAGATGACAGAAGATGACAGAATCACAGAAGAGGACAGAAGAGGACAGAAGATGACAGAAGATGACAGAAGATGACAGAATGACAGAAGAGGTCAGAAGATGACAGAAGATGACAGAAGATGACAGAAGATGACAGAATGACAGAAGAGGACAGAATGACAGAAGAGGACAGAATGACAGAAGATGACAGAAGATGACAGAAGATGACAGAATGACAGAAGATGACAGAAGATGACAGAAGATGACAGAATGACAGAAGATGACAGAAGATGACAGAGGATGACAGAAGATGGCAGAAGATGACAGAAGATGACAGAATATGACAGAATGACAGAAGAGGACAGAATGACAGAAGATGACAGAATGACAGAAGAGGACAGAAGATGACAGAAGATGACAGAAGATGACAGAAGATGACAGAAGATGGCAGAAGATGACAGAAGAGGACAAAATATGACAAAAGATGACAGAAGATGACAGAATGACCGAAGATGACAGAAGATGGCAGAAAATGACAGAAGATGACAGAAGATGACAGAATGACAGAAGAGGACAGAATGACAGAAGATGACAGAATGACTGAAGATGACAGAATGACAGATGAGGACAGAAGATGACAGAAGATGACAGAAGATGAGAGAAGATGACAGAAGATGACAGAAGATGACAGAATGACAGAAGAGGACAGAAGATGACAGAAGATGACAGAATGACAGAAGAGGACAGAAGAGGACAGAAGATGACAGAAGATGACAGAAGATGACAGAATGACAGAAGAGGTCAGAAGATGACAGAAGATGACTGAAGATGACTGAAGATGACAGAAGATAACAGAGGATGACAGAATGACAGAAGAGGACAGAATGACAGAAGAGGAAAGAATGACAGGAGATGACAGAAGATGACAGAAGATGACAGAAGAAGACAGAATATGACAGAAGATGACAGAAGATGACAGAAGAGGACAGAATGACAGAAGAGGACAAAATATGCCAGAAGATGACAGAATGACAGAAGAGGACAGAATGACAGAAGATGACAGAATGACAGAAGATGACAAAAGATGACAGAAGATGGCAGAAGATGACAGAAGATGACAGTATGACAGAAGAGGACAGAATGACAGAAGATGACAGAATGACAGAAGAGGACAGAATGACAGAAGATGATAGAAGATGACAGAAGATGACAGAATGACAGAAGAGGACAGAATGACAGAAGATGACAGAAGATGACAGAAGATGACAGAAGATGACAGAATGACAGAAGATGACAGAAGATGACAGAAGATGACAAAATGACAGAAGAGGACAGAATGACAGAAGATGACAGAATGACAGAAGAGGGCAGAAGATGACAGAAGACGACAGAAAGACAGAAGAGGACAGAATGACAGAAGATGACAGAATGACAGAAGAGGACAGAATGACAGAAGATGACAGAAGATGACAGAAGATGACAGAATGACAGAAGATGACAGAAGATGACAGAAGATGACAAAATGACAGAAGAGGACAGAATGACAGAAGATGACAGAATGACAGAAGAGGACAGAATGACAGAAGATGACAGAAGATGACAGAATGACAGAAGAGGACAGAATGACAGAAGATGACAGAATATGACAGAAGATGACAGAATATAACAGCAGATAACAGAAGATGACAGAAGATGACAGAAGATGATAGAATGACAGAAGAGGACAGAATGGCAGAAGATGACAGAAGATGACAGAATGACAGAAGATGACAGAAGATGACCGAAGATGACAGGAGATGACAGAAGATGACAGAATGACAGAAGAGGACAGAATGACAGAAGATGACAGAAGATGACAGAAGATGACAGAATGACAGAAGATGACAGAATGACAGAAGAGGACAGAATGACAGAAGATGACAGAAGATGACAGAAGATGACAGAATGACAGAAGAGGACAGAATGACAAAAGATGACAGAATGACAGAAGAGGACAGAAGATGACAGAAGATGACAGAAGATGACAGAAGGTGACAGAATGACAGAAGAGGACAGAATGACAGAAGATGACAGAAGATGACAGAAGAGGACAGAAGAGGACAGAATGACAGAAGATGACAAAATGACAGAAGAGGACAGAATGACAGAAGATGACAGAAGATGACAGAAGATGACAGAATGACAGAAGAGGACAGAATGAGAGAAGATGACAGAAGAGGACAGAATGACAGAAGATGAAAGAAGATGACAGAAGATGACAGAATGACAGAAGAGGACAGAATGACAGAAGATGACAGAAGATGACAGAAGAGGACAGAAGATGACAGAAGATGACAGAATGACAGAAGATGACAGAAGATGACAGAAGATGAGAGAAGATGACAGAAGTTGACAGAAGATGACAGAATGACAGAAGAGGACAGAATGACAGAAGATGACAGAAGATGACAGAATGACAGAAGAGGGCAGAAGGTGACAGAAGATGACAGAATGACAGAAGCGGACAGAACGACAGACGATGACCGAATGACAGAAGAGGACAGAAGATGACAGAAGAGGACAGAATGACAGAAGATGACAGAAGATGACAGGAGATGACAGAAGATGATAGAATGACAGAAGAGGACAGAATGACAGAAGATGACAGAAGATGACAGAAGATGACAGAATGACAGAAGAGGACAGAAGATGACAGAATGACAGAAGAGGGCAGAAAGACAGAAGATGACAGAAGATGACAGAAGATGACAGAATGACAGAAGAGGACAGAATGACAGAAGATGACAGAATGACAGAACAGGACAGAATGACAGAAGATGACAGAAGGTGACAGAAGATGACAGAAGATGACAGAATGACAGAAGAGGACAGAATGACAGAAGATGACAGAAGATGACAGAATGACAGAAGAGGATAGAAGATGACAGAAGATGACAGATTGACAGAAGAGGACAGAATGACAGAAGATGACAGAATGACAGAAGAGGACAGAAGATGACAAAAGATGACAGAATGGCAGAAGATGACAGAAGATGACAGAAGAGGACAGAATGACAGAATTTGACAGAAGATGACAGAATGACAGAAGATGACAGATGATGACAGGAGAGGACAGAAGATGACAGAAGATGACAGAATGATAGAAGAGGACAGAATGACAGAAGATGACAGAATAAAAGATAAGGACAGAAGATGAGAGAATGACAGAAGATGACAGAAGATGACAGAAGATGACAGAAGATGACAGAAGGTGACAGAAGATGACAGAAGATGAGAGAATGACAGAATAGGACAGAAGATGACAGAAGATGACAGAATGACAGAAGATGACAGAGGATGACAGAAGATGACAGAAGATGACAGAAGATGACAGAAGATGACAGAAGAGGACAGAATGACAGAAGATGACAGAGGATGACAGAAGATGACAGAAGATGACAGAAGATGACAGAAGAGGACAGAAGATGACAGAAGAGGACAGAATATGACAGAAGAGGACAGAATGACAGAAGATGAAAGAAGATGACAGAAGATGACAGAATATGACAGAAGATGACAGAAGATGACAGAAGATGACAGAAGATGTCAGAAGATGAAAGAATATGACAGAAGATGACAGAATGACAGAAGAGGACAGAATGACAGAAGAGGACAGAATACGACAGAAGGACAGAATGACAGAGGATGACAGAATGACAGAAGATGACAGAATGACAGAAGATGACAGAAGATGACAGAAGATGACAGAAGATGACAGAAGAGGACAGAATGACAGAAGTTGACAGAGGATGACAGAAGATGACAGAAGAGGACAGAATATGACAGAAGAGGACAGAATGACAGAAGATGACAGAGGATGACAGAAGAGGACAGAAGATGACAGAAGAGGACAGAATATGACAGAAGAGGACAGAATGACAGAAGATGACAGAAGATGACAGAAGATGACAGAATATGACAGAAGATGACAGAAGATGACAGAAGATGTCAGAAGATGACAGAATATGACAGAAGATGACAGAATGACAGAAGAGGACAGAATGACAGAAGAGGACAGAATACGACAGAAGGACAGAATGACAGAGGATGACAGAATGACAGAAGATGACAGAATGACAGAAGATGACAGAAGATGTCAGAAGATGACAGAAGATGACAGATTGACAGAAGATGTCAGGAGATGACAGAATGGCAGAAGATGACAGAAGAGGACAGAATGACTGAAGAGGACAGAATGACAGAAGATGACAGAACATGATAGAATGCCAGAAGAGGACAGAAGAGGACAGAAGATGACAGAAGATGACAGAAGATGACAGAAGATGATAGAAGATGACAGAATGACAGAAGAGGACAGAAGATGACAGAAGATGACAGAAGATGACAGAAGATGACAGAAGATGACAGAATGACAGAAGAGGACAGAATGACAAAAGATGACAGAATGACAGAAGAGGACAGAAGATGACAGAAGATGACAGAAGATGACAGAAGGTGACAGAATGACAGAAGAGGACAGAATGACAGAAGATGACAGAAGATGACAGAAGAGGACAGAAGAGGACAGAATGACAGAAGATGACAAAATGACAGAAGAGGACAGAATGACAGAAGATGACAGAAGATGACAGAAGATGACAGAATGACAGAAGAGGACAGAATGAGAGAAGATGACAGAAGAGGACAGAATGACAGAAGATGAAAGAAGATGACAGAAGATGACAGAATGACAGAAGAGGACAGAATGACAGAAGATGACAGAAGATGACAGAAGAGGACAGAAGATGACAGAAGATGACAGAATGACAGAAGATGACAGAAGATGACAGAAGATGAGAGAAGATGACAGAAGTTGACAGAAGATGACAGAATGACAGAAGAGGACAGAATGACAGAAGATGACAGAAGATGACAGAATGACAGAAGAGGGCAGAAGGTGACAGAAGATGACAGAATGACAGAAGCGGACAGAACGACAGACGATGACCGAATGACAGAAGAGGACAGAAGATGACAGAAGAGGACAGAATGACAGAAGATGACAGAAGATGACAGGAGATGACAGAAGATGATAGAATGACAGAAGAGGACAGAATGACAGAAGATGACAGAAGATGACAGAAGATGACAGAATGACAGAAGAGGACAGAAGATGACAGAATGACAGAAGAGGGCAGAAAGACAGAAGATGACAGAAGATGACAGAAGATGACAGAATGACAGAAGAGGACAGAATGACAGAAGATGACAGAATGACAGAACAGGACAGAATGACAGAAGATGACAGAAGGTGACAGAAGATGACAGAAGATGACAGAATGACAGAAGAGGACAGAATGACAGAAGATGACAGAAGATGACAGAATGACAGAAGAGGATAGAAGATGACAGAAGATGACAGATTGACAGAAGAGGACAGAATGACAGAAGATGACAGAATGACAGAAGAGGACAGAAGATGACAAAAGATGACAGAATGGCAGAAGATGACAGAAGATGACAGAAGAGGACAGAATGACAGAATTTGACAGAAGATGACAGAATGACAGAAGATGACAGATGATGACAGGAGAGGACAGAAGATGACAGAAGATGACAGAATGATAGAAGAGGACAGAATGACAGAAGATGACAGAATAAAAGATAAGGACAGAAGATGAGAGAATGACAGAAGATGACAGAAGATGACAGAAGATGACAGAAGATGACAGAAGGTGACAGAAGATGACAGAAGATGAGAGAATGACAGAATAGGACAGAAGATGACAGAAGATGACAGAATGACAGAAGATGACAGAGGATGACAGAAGATGACAGAAGATGACAGAAGATGACAGAAGATGACAGAAGAGGACAGAATGACAGAAGATGACAGAGGATGACAGAAGATGACAGAAGATGACAGAAGATGACAGAAGAGGACAGAAGATGACAGAAGAGGACAGAATATGACAGAAGAGGACAGAATGACAGAAGATGAAAGAAGATGACAGAAGATGACAGAATATGACAGAAGATGACAGAAGATGACAGAAGATGACAGAAGATGTCAGAAGATGAAAGAATATGACAGAAGATGACAGAATGACAGAAGAGGACAGAATGACAGAAGAGGACAGAATACGACAGAAGGACAGAATGACAGAGGATGACAGAATGACAGAAGATGACAGAATGACAGAAGATGACAGAAGATGACAGAAGATGACAGAAGATGACAGAAGAGGACAGAATGACAGAAGTTGACAGAGGATGACAGAAGATGACAGAAGAGGACAGAATATGACAGAAGAGGACAGAATGACAGAAGATGACAGAGGATGACAGAAGAGGACAGAAGATGACAGAAGAGGACAGAATATGACAGAAGAGGACAGAATGACAGAAGATGACAGAAGATGACAGAAGATGACAGAATATGACAGAAGATGACAGAAGATGACAGAAGATGTCAGAAGATGACAGAATATGACAGAAGATGACAGAATGACAGAAGAGGACAGAATGACAGAAGAGGACAGAATACGACAGAAGGACAGAATGACAGAGGATGACAGAATGACAGAAGATGACAGAATGACAGAAGATGACAGAAGATGTCAGAAGATGACAGAAGATGACAGATTGACAGAAGATGTCAGGAGATGACAGAATGGCAGAAGATGACAGAAGAGGACAGAATGACTGAAGAGGACAGAATGACAGAAGATGACAGAACATGATAGAATGCCAGAAGAGGACAGAAGAGGACAGAAGATGACAGAAGATGACAGAAGATGACAGAAGATGATAGAAGATGACAGAATGACAGAAGAGGACAGAAGATGACAGAAGATGACAGAAGATGACAGAAGATGACAGAATGACAGAAGAGGACAGAATGACAGAAGATGACAGAAGATGACAGAAGAGGACAGAATTACAGAAGAGGACAGAATGACAGAAGAGGACAGAATGACAGAAGATGACAGAAGATGACAGAATGACAGAAGATGACAGAAGATGGCAGAATGACAGAAGATGACAGAAGATGACAGAAGATGACAGAATATGACAGAATATGACAGAAGATGACAGAAGATGACAGAAGATGACAGAAGATGACAGAATGACAGAAGAGGACAGAATGACAGAAGAGCACAGAATATGACAGAAGATGACAGAAGATGACAGAATGACAGAAGATGACAGAAGATGACAGAATATGACAGAAGATGACAGAAGATGACAGAAGATGACGGAATATGACGGAATATGACAGAATGACAGAAGAGGACAGAATGACAGAAGAGGACAGAATATGACAGAAGATGACAGAAGATGACAGAATGACAAGATGACAGAAGATGACAGAATGACAGAAGATGACAGAAGATGGCAGAAGATGACAGAACATGACAGAATATGACAGAAGATGACAGAAGATGACAGAGTATGACAGAAGATGTCAGAAGATGACAGAAGATGACAGAATGACAGAAGAGGACAGAATGACAGAAGATGACAGAATGACAGAAGAGGACAGAAGATGACAGAAGATGACAGAAGATGACAGAAGATGACAGAATGACAGAAGAGGACAGAATGACAGAAGATGACAGAATATGACAGAAGATGACAGAATATAACAGAAGATAACAGAAGATGACAGAAGATGACAGAAGATGACAGAAGATGACAGAAGATGACAGAATGACCGAAGAGGACAGAATGACAGAAGAGGACAGAATGACAGAAGAGGACAGAATATGACAAAAGATGACAGAAGATGACAGAATGACAGAAGATGACAGAAGATGACAGAAAATGACAGAAGATGACAGAAGATGACAGAATGACAGAAGAGGACAGAATGACAGAAGATGACAGAATAACAGAAGATGACAGAATGACAGATGAGGACAGAAGATGACAGAAGATGACAGAAGATGACAGAGGACGACAGAAGATGACAGAATGACAGAAGAGGAGAGAAGATGACTGAAGATGACAGAAGATGACAGAATCACAGAAGAGGACAGAAGAGGACAGAAGATGACAGAATGACAGAAGAGGTCAGAAGATGACAGAAGATGACAGAAGATGACAGAAGATGACAGAATGACAGAAGAGGACAGAATGACAGAAGAGGACAGAATGACAGAAGATGACAGAAGATGACAGAAGATGACAGAATGACAGAAGATGACAGAAGATGACAGAAGATGACAGAATGACAGAAAATGACAGAAGAGGACAGAAGATGACAGAGGATGACAGAAGATGGCAGAAGATGACAGAAGATGACAGAATATGACAGAATGACAGAAGAGGACAGAATGACAGAAGATGACAGAATGACAGAAGAGGACAGAAGATGACAGAAGATGACAGAAGATGACAGAATGACAGAAGAGGACAGAAGATGACAGAAGATGACAGAAGATGGCAGAAGATGACAGAAGAGGACAAAATATGACAAAAGATGACAGAAGATGACAGAATGACCGAAGATGACAGAAGATGACAGAAAATGACAGAAGATGACAGAAGATGACAGAAGATGACAGAATGACAGAAGAGGACAGAATGACAGAAGATGACAGAATGACTGAAGATGACAGAATGACAGATGAGGACAGAAGATGACAGAAGATGACAGAAGATGAGAGAAGATGACAGAAGATGACAGAAGATGACAGAATGACAGAAGAGGGCAGAAGATGACAGAAGATGACAGAAGATGACAGAATGACAGAAGAGGACAGAAGAGGACAGAAGATGACAGAAGATGACAGAAGATGACAGAAGATGACAGAATGACAGAAGAGGTCAGAAGATGACAGAAGATGACTGAAGATGACTGAAGATGACAGAAGATAACAGAGGATGACAGAATGACAGAAGAGGACAGAATGACAGAAGAGGAAAGAATGACAGGAGATGACAGAAGATGACAGAAGATGACAGAAGAAGACAGAATAT
The DNA here is from genome assembly GCF_052327205.1 of Somniosus microcephalus. Classification (NCBI taxonomy): domain Eukaryota; kingdom Metazoa; phylum Chordata; class Chondrichthyes; order Squaliformes; family Somniosidae; genus Somniosus; species Somniosus microcephalus. Next base: position 1,908,812 of record NW_028225190.1, on the reverse strand, counting down.
GACAGAAGATGACAGAAGATGACAGAATATGACAGAAGATGACAGAAGATGACAGAATATGACAGAAGTTGACAGAATGACAGAAGAGGACAGAATGACAGAAGAGGACAAAATATGCCAGAAGATGACAGAATGACAGAAGAGGACAGAATGACAGAAGATGACAGAATGACAGAAGATGACAAAAGATGACAGAAGATGGCAGAAGATGACAGAAGATGACAGAATGACAGAAGAGGACAGAATGACAGAAGATGACAGAATGACAGAAGAGGAGAGAATGACAGAAGATGACAGAATGACAGAAGAGGACAGAATGACAGAAGATGACAGAAGATGACAGAAGATGACAGAATGACAGAAGATGACAGAAGATGACAGAAGATGACAAAATGACAGAAGAGGACAGAATGACAGAAGATGACAGAATGACAGAAGAGGACAGAATGACAGAAGATGACAGAAGATGACAGAATGACAGAAGAGGACAGAATGACAGAAGATGACAGAATATGACAGAAGATGACAGAATATAACAGAAGATAACAGAAGATGACAGAAGATGACAGAAGATGATAGAATGACAGAAGAGGACAGAATGACAGAAGATGACAGAAGATGACAGAATGACAGAAGATGACAGAAGATGACCGAAGATGACAGGAGATGACAGAAGATGATAGAATGACAGAAGAGGACAGAATGACAGAAGATGACAGAAGATGACAGAAGATGACAGAATGACAGAAGATGACAGAATGACAGAAGATGACAGAATGACAGAAGAGGACAGAATGACAGAAGATGACAGAAGATGACAGAAGATGACAGAATGACAGAAGAGGACAGAATGACAAAAGATGACAGAATGACAGAAGAGGACAGAAGATGACAGAAGATGACAGAAGATGACAGAAGGTGACAGAATGATACAAGAGGACAGAATGACAGAAGATGACAGAAGATGACAGAAGATGACAGAAGAGGACAGAATGACAGAAGATGACAAAATGACAGAAGAGGACAGAATGACAGAAGATGACAGAAGATGACAGAAGATGACAGAAGATGACAGAATGACAGAAGAGGACAGAATGAGAGAAGATGACAGAAGAGGACAGAATGACAGAAGATGAAAGAAGATGACAGAAGATGACAGAATGACAGAAGAGGACAGAATGACAGAAGATGACAGAAGATGACAGAAGAGGACAGAAGATGACAGAAGATGACAGAATGACAGAAGATGACAGAAGATGACAGAAGATGAGAGAAGATGACAGAAGTTGACAGAAGATGACAGAATGACAGAAGAGGACAGAATGACAGAAGATGACAGAAGATGACAGAATGACAGAAGAGGGCAGAAGGTGACAGAAGATGACAGAATGACAGAAGCGGACAGAACGACAGACGATGACCGAATGACAGAAGAGGACAGAAGATGACAGAAGAGGACAGAATGACAGAAGATGACAGAAGATGACAGGAGATGGCAGAAGATGATAGAATGACAGAAGAGGACAGAATGACAGAAGATGACAGAAGATGACAGAAGATGACAGAATGACAGAAGAGGACAGAAGATGACAGAATGACAGAAGAGGGCAGAATGACAGAAGATGACAGAAGGTGACAGAAGATGACAGAAGATGACAGAATGACAGAAGAGGACAGAATGACAGAAGATGACAGAAGATGACAGAATGACAGAAGAGGATAGAAGATGACAGAAGATGACAGAAGATGACAGATTGACAGAAGAGGACAGAATGACAGAAGATGACAGAATGACAGAAGAGGACAGAAGATGACAAAAGATGACAGAATGGCAGAAGATGACAGAAGATGACAGAAGAGGACAGAATGACAGAATTTGACAGAAGATGACAGAATGACAGAAGATGACAGATGATGACAGGAGAGGACAGAAGATGACAGAAGATGACAGAATGATAGAAGAGGACAGAATGACAGAAGATGACAGAATGAAAGATAAGGACAGAAGATGACAGAATGACAGAAGATGACAGAAGATGACAGAAGATGACAGAAGATGACAGAAGGTGACAGAAGATGACAGAAGATGAGAGAATGACAGAATAGGACAGAAGATGACAGAAGATGACAGAATGAAAGAAGATGACAGAGGATGACAGAAGATGACAGAAGATGACAGAAGATGACAGAAGAGGACAGAATGACAGAAGATGACAGAGGATGACAGAAGATGACAGAAGATGACAGAAGATGACAGAAGAGGACAGAAGATGACAGAAGAGGACAGAATATGACAGAAGAGGACAGAATGACAGAAGATGAAAGAAGATGACAGAAGATGACAGAATATGACAGAAGATGACAGAAGATGACAGAAGATGACAGAAGATGTCAGAAGATGACAGAATATGACAGAAGATGACAGAATGACAGAAGAGGACAGAATGACAGAAGAGGACAGAATACGACAGAAGGACAGAATGACAGAGGATGACAGAATGAGAGAAGATGACAGAATGACAGAAGATGACAGAAGATGACAGAAGATGACAGAAGATGACAGAAGAGGACAGAATGACAGAAGATGACAGAGGATGACAGAAGATGACAGAAGATGACAGAAGATGACAGAAGAGGACAGAAGATGACAGAAGAGGACAGAATATGACAGAAGAGGACAGAATGACAGAAGATGAAAGAAGATGACAGAAGATGACAGAAGATGACAGAAGATGACAGAAGATGACAGAAGATGTCAGAAGATGACAGAATATGACAGAAGATGACAGAATGACAGAAGAGGACAGAATGACAGAAGAGGACAGAATACGACAGAAGGACAAAATGACAGAGGATGACAGAATGACAGAAGATGACAGAATGACAGAAGATGACAGAAGATGTCAGAAGATGACAGAAGATGACAGATTGACAGAAGATGACAGGAGATGACAGAATGGCAGAAGATGACAGAAGAGGACAGAATGACTGAAGAGGACAGAATGACAGAAGATGACAGAACATGATAGAATGCCAGAAGAGGACAGAAGATGACAGAAGATGACAGAAGATGACAGAAGATGACAGAAGATGATAGAAGATGACAGAATGACAGAAGAGGACAGAAGATGACAGAAGATGACAGAAGATGACAGAAGATGACAGAATGACAGAGGAGGACAGAAAATGACAGAAGATGACAGAAGATGACAGAAGATGACAGAAGATGACAGAATGACAGAAGAGGACAGAATGACAGAAGAGGACAGAATGACAGAAGATGACAGAAGATGACAGAAGAGGACAGAATTACAGAAGAGGACAGAATGACAGAAGAGGACAGAATGACAGAAGGTGACAGAAGATGACAGAATGACAGAAGATGACAGAAGATGGCAGAATGACAGAAGATGACAGAAGATGACAGAAGATGACAGAATATGACAGAATATGACAGAAGATGACAGAAGATGACAGAAGATGACAGAAGATGACAGAATGACAGAAGAGGACAGAATGACAGAAGAGCACAGAATATGACAGAAGATGACAGAAGATGACAGAATGACAGAAGATGACAGAAGATGACAGAATATGACAGAAGATGAGAGAAGATGACAGAAGATGACAGAATGACAAGATGACAGAAGATGACAGAGTGACAGAAGATGACAGAAGATGGCAGAAGATGACAGAACATGACAGAATATGACAGAAGATGACAGAAGATGACAGAGTATGACAGTAGATGTCAGAAGATGACAGAAGATGACAGAATGACAGAAGAGGACAGAATGACAGAAGATGACAGAATGACAGAAGAGGACAGAAGATGACAGAAGATGACAGAAGATGACAGAAGATGACAGAATGACAGAAGAGGACAGAATGACAGAAGATGACAGAATATGACAGAAGATGACAGAATATAACAGAAGATGACAGAAGATGACAGAAGATGACAGAAGATGACAGAATGACCGAAGAGGACAGAATGACAGAAGAGGACAGAATGACAGAAGAGGACAGAATATGACAAAAGATGACAGAAGATGACAGAATGACAGAAGATGACAGAAGATGACAGAAAATGACAGAAGATGACAGAAGATGACAGAATGACAGAAGAGGGCAGAATGACAGAAGATGACAGAATAACAGAAGATGACAGAATGACAGATGAGGACAGAAGATGACAGAAGATGACAGAAGATGACAGAGGATGACAGAAGATGACAGAATGACAGAAGAGGAGAGAAGATGACAGAAGATGACTGAAGATGACAGAAGATGACAGAATCACAGAAGAGGACAGAAGAGCACAGAAGATGACAGAAGATGACAGAAGATGACAGAATGACAGAAGAGGTCAGAAGATGACAGAAGATGACAGAAGATGACAGAATGACAGAAGAGGACAGAATGACAGAAGAGGACAGAATGACAGAAGATGACAGAAGATGACAGAAGATGACAGAATGACAGAAGATGACAGAAGATGACAGAATGACAGAAAATGACAGAAGAGGACAGAAGATGACAGAGGATGACAGAAGATGGCAGAAGATGACAGAAGATGACAGAATATGACAGAATGACAGAAGAGGACAGAATGACAGAAGATGACAGAATGACAGAAGAGGACAGAAGATGACAGAAGATGACAGAAGATGACAGAATGACAGAAGAGGACAGAAGATGACAGAAGATGACAGAAGATGGCAGAAGATGACAGAAGAGGACAAAATATGACAAAAGATGACAGAAGATGACAGAATGACCGAAGATGACAGAAGATGACAGAAAATGACAGAAGATGACAGAAGATGACAGAAGATGACAGAATGACAGAAGAGGACAGAATGACAGAAGATGACAGAATGACTGAAGATGACAGAATGACAGATGAGGACAGAATGACAGAAGAGGACAGAATATGACAGAAGATGACAGAAGATGACAGAATGACAAGATGACAGAAGATGACAGAATGACAGAAGATGACAGAAGATGGCAGAAGATGACAGAACATGACAGAATATGACAGAAGATGACAGAAGATGACAGAGTATGACAGAAGATGTCAGAAGATGACAGAAGATGACAGAATGACAGAAGAGGACAGAATGACAGAAGATGACAGAATGACAGAAGAGGACAGAAGATGACAGAAGATGACAGAAGATGACAGAAGATGACAGAATGACAGAAGAGGACAGAATGACAGAAGATGACAGAATATGACAGAAGATGACAGAATATAACAGAAGATAACAGAAGATGACAGAAGATGACAGAAGATGACAGAAGATGACAGAAGATGACAGAATGACCGAAGAGGACAGAATGACAGAAGAGGACAGAATGACAGAAGAGGACAGAATATGACAAAAGATGACAGAAGATGACAGAATGACAGAAGATGACAGAAGATGACAGAAAATGACAGAAGATGACAGAAGATGACAGAATGACAGAAGAGGACAGAATGACAGAAGATGACAGAATAACAGAAGATGACAGAATGACAGATGAGGACAGAAGATGACAGAAGATGACAGAAGATGACAGAGGATGACAGAAGATGACAGAATGACAGAAGAGGAGAGAAGATGACAGAAGATGACTGAAGATGACAGAAGATGACAGAATCACAGAAGAGGACAGAAGAGGACAGAAGATGACAGAAGATGACAGAATGACAGAAGAGGTCAGAAGATGACAGAAGATGACAGAAGATGACAGAAGATGACAGAATGACAGAAGAGGACAGAATGACAGAAGAGGACAGAATGACAGAAGATGACAGAAGATGACAGAAGATGACAGAATGACAGAAGATGACAGAAGATGACAGAAGATGACAGAATGACAGAAAATGACAGAAGAGGACAGAAGATGACAGAGGATGACAGAAGATGGCAGAAGATGACAGAAGATGACAGAATATGACAGAATGACAGAAGAGGACAGAATGACAGAAGATGACAGAATGACAGAAGAGGACAGAAGATGACAGAAGATGACAGAAGATGACAGAATGACAGAAGAGGACAGAAGATGACAGAAGATGACAGAAGATGGCAGAAGATGACAGAAGAGGACAAAATATGACAAAAGATGACAGAAGATGACAGAATGACCGAAGATGACAGAAGATGACAGAAAATGACAGAAGATGACAGAAGATGACAGAAGATGACAGAATGACAGAAGAGGACAGAATGACAGAAGATGACAGAATGACTGAAGATGACAGAATGACAGATGAGGACAGAAGATGACAGAAGATGACAGAAGATGAGAGAAGATGACAGAAGATGACAGAAGATGACAGAATGACAGAAGAGGGCAGAAGATGACAGAAGATGACAGAAGATGACAGAATGACAGAAGAGGACAGAAGAGGACAGAAGATGACAGAAGATGACAGAAGATGACAGAAGATGACAGAATGACAGAAGAGGTCAGAAGATGACAGAAGATGACTGAAGATGACTGAAGATGACAGAAGATAACAGAGGATGACAGAATGACAGAAGAGGACAGAATGACAGAAGAGGAAAGAATGACAGGAGATGACAGAAGATGACAGAAGATGACAGAAGAAGACAGAATATGACAGAAGATGACAGAAGATGACAGAATATGACAGAAGATGACAGAAGATGACAGAATATGACAGAAGTTGACAGAATGACAGAAGAGGACAGAATGACAGAAGAGGACAAAATATGCCAGAAGATGACAGAATGACAGAAGAGGACAGAATGACAGAAGATGACAGAATGACAGAAGATGACAAAAGATGACAGAAGATGGCAGAAGATGACAGAAGATGACAGAATGACAGAAGAGGACAGAATGACAGAAGATGACAGAATGACAGAAGAGGACAGAATGACAGAAGATGATAGAAGATGACAGAAGATGACAGAATGACAGAAGAGGACAGAATGACAGAAGATGACAGAAGATGACAGAAGATGACAGAAGATGACAGAAGATGACAGAATGACAGAAGATGACAGAAGATGACAGAAGATGACAAAATGACAGAAGAGGACAGAATGACAGAAGATGACAGAATGACAGAAGAGGGCAGAAGATGACAGAAGACGACAGAATGACAGAAGAGGAGAGAATGACAGAAGATGACAGAATGACAGAAGAGGACAGAATGACAGAAGATGACAGAAGATGACAGAAGATGACAGAATGACAGAAGATGACAGAAGATGACAAAATGACAGAAGAGGACAGAATGACAGAAGATGACAGAATGACAGAAGAGGACAGAATGACAGAAGATGACAGAAGATGACAGAATGACAGAAGAGGACAGAATGACAGAAGATGACAGAATATGACAGAAGATGACAGAATATAACAGAAGATAACAGAAGATGACAGAAGATGACAGAAGATGATAGAATGACAGAAGAGGACAGAATGGCAGAAGATGACAGAAGATGACAGAAGATGACAGAATGACAGAAGATGACAGAAGATGACCGAAGATGACAGGAGATGACAGAAGATGACAGAATGACAGAAGAGGACAGAATGACAGAAGATGACAGAAGATGACAGAAGATGACAGAATGACAGAAGATGACAGAATGACAGAAGATGACAGAATGACAGAAGAGGACAGAATGACAGAAGATGACAGAAGATGACAGAAGATGACAGAATGACAGAAGAGGACAGAATGACAAAAGATGACAGAATGACAGAAGAGGACAGAAGATGACAGAAGATGACAGAAGATGACAGAAGATGACAGAAGGTGACAGAATGATACAAGAGGACAGAATGACAGAAGATGACAGAAGATGACAGAAGAGGACAGAATGACAGAAGATGACAAAATGACAGAAGAGGACAGAATGACAGAAGATGACAGAAGATGACAGAAGATGACAGAAGATGACAGAATGACAGAAGAGGACAGAATGAGAGAAGATGACAGAAGAGGACAGAATGACAGAAGATGAAAGAAGATGACAGAAGATGACAGAATGACAGAAGAGGACAGAATGACAGAAGATGACAGAAGATGACAGAAGAGGACAGAAGATGACAGAAGATGACAGAATGACAGAAGATGACAGAAGATGACAGAAGATGAGAGAAGATGACAGAAGTTGACAGAAGATGACAGAATGACAGAAGAGGACAGAATGACAGAAGATGACAGAAGATGACAGAATGACAGAAGAGGGCAGAAGGTGACAGAAGATGACAGAATGACAGAAGCGGACAGAACGACAGACGATGACCGAATGACAGAAGAGGACAGAAGATGACAGAAGAGGACAGAATGACAGAAGATGACAGAAGATGACAGGAGATGACAGAAGATGATAGAATGACAGAAGAGGACAGAATGACAGAAGATGACAGAAGATGACAGAATGACAGAAGAGGACAGAAGATGACAGAATGACAGAAGAGGGCAGAATGACAGAAGATGACAGAAGGTGACAGAAGATGACAGAAGATGACAGAATGACAGAAGAGGACAGAATGACAGAAGATGACAGAAGATGACAGAATGACAGAAGAGGATAGAAGATGACAGAAGATGACAGATTGACAGAAGAGGACAGAATGACAGAAGATGACAGAATGACAGAAGAGGACAGAAGATGACAAAAGATGACAGAATGGCAGAAGATGACAGAAGATGACAGAAGAGGACAGAATGACAGAATTTGACAGAAGATGACAGAATGACAGAAGATGACAGATGATGACAGGAGAGGACAGAAGATGACAGAAGATGACAGAATGATAGAAGAGGACAGAATGACAGAAGATGACAGAATGAAAGATAAGGACAGAAGATGACAGAATGACAGAAGATGACAGAAGATGACAGAAGATGACAGAAGATGACAGAAGGTGACAGAAGATGACAGAAGATGAGAGAATGACAGAATAGGACAGAAGATGACAGAAGATGACAGAATGACAGAAGATGACAGAGGATGACAGAAGATGACAGAAGATGACAGAAGATGACAGAAGAGGACAGAATGACAGAAGATGACAGAGGATGACAGAAGATGACAGAAGATGACAGAAGATGACAGAAGAGGACAGAAGATGACAGAAGAGGACAGAATATGACAGAAGAGGACAGAATGACAGAAGATGAAAGAAGATGACAGAAGATGACAGAATATGACAGAAGATGACAGAAGATGACAGAAGATGACAGAAGATGTCAGAAGATGACAGAATATGACAGAAGATGACAGAATGACAGAAGAGGACAGAATGACAGAAGAGGACAGAATACGACAGAAGGACAGAATGACAGAGGATGACAGAATGAGAGAAGATGACAGAATGACAGAAGATGACAGAAGATGACAGAAGATGACAGAAGATGACAGAAGAGGACAGAATGACAGAAGATGACAGAGGATGACAGAAGATGACAGAAGATGACAGAAGATGACAGAAGAGGACAGAAGATGACAGAAGAGGACAGAATATGACAGAAGAGGACAGAATGACAGAAGATGAAAGAAGATGACAGAAGATGACAGAATATGACAGAAGATGACAGAAGATGACAGAAGATGACAGAAGATGTCAGAAGATGACAGAATATGACAGAAGATGACAGAATGACAGAAGAGGACAGAATGACAGAAGAGGACAGAATACGACAGAAGGACAAAATGACAGAGGATGACAGAATGACAGAAGATGACAGAATGACAGAAGATGACAGAAGATGTCAGAAGATGACAGAAGATGACAGATTGACAGAAGATGACAGGAGATGACAGAATGGCAGAAGATGACAGAAGAGGACAGAATGACTGAAGAGGACAGAATGACAGAAGATGACAGAACATGATAGAATGCCAGAAGAGGACAGAAGATGACAGAAGATGACAGAAGATGACAGAAGATGATAGAAGATGACAGAATGACAGAAGAGGACAGAAGATGACAGAAGATGACAGAAGATGACAGAAGATGACAGAATGACAGAGGAGGACAGAAGATGACAGAAGATGACAGAAGATGACAGAAGATGACAGAATGACAGAAGAGGACAGAATGACAGAAGAGGACAGAATGACAGAAGATGACAGAAGATGACAGAAGAGGACAGAATTACAGAAGAGGACAGAATGACAGAAGAGGACAGAATGACAGAAGGTGACAGAAGATGACAGAATGACAGAAGATGACAGAAGATGGCAGAATGACAGAAGATGACAGAAGATGACAGAAGATGACAGAATATGACAGAATATGACAGAAGATGACAGAAGATGACAGAAGATGACAGAAGATGACAGAAGATGACAGAATGACAGAAGAGGACAGAATGACAGAAGAGCACAGAATATGACAGAAGATGACAGAAGATGACAGAATGACAGAAGATGACAGAAGATGACAGAATATGACAGAAGATGAGAGAAGATGACAGAAGATGACGGAATATGACGGAATATGACAGAATGACAGAAGAGGACAGAATGACAGAAGAGGACAGAATATGACAGAAGATGACAGAAGATGACAGAATGACAAGATGACAGAAGATGACAGAGTGACAGAAGATGACAGAAGATGGCAGAAGATGACAGAACATGACAGAATATGACAGAAGATGACAGAAGATGACAGAGTATGACAGTAGATGTCAGAAGATGACAGAAGATGACAGAATGACAGAAGAGGACAGAATGACAGAAGATGACAGAATGACAGAAGAGGACAGAAGATGACAGAAGATGACAGAAGATGACAGAAGATGACAGAAGATGACAGAATGACAGAAGAGGACAGAATGACAGAAGATGACAGAATATGACAGAAGATGACAGAATATAACAGAAGATAACAGAAGATGACAGAAGATGACAGAAGATGACAGAAGATGACAGAAGATGACAGAATGACCGAAGAGGACAGAATGACAGAAGAGGACAGAATGACAGAAGAGGACAGAATATGACAAAAGATGACAGAAGATGACAGAATGACAGAAGATGACAGAAGATGACAGAATGACAGAAGAGGGCAGAATGACAGAAGATGACAGAATAACAGAAGATGACAGAATGACAGATGAGGACAGAAGATGACAGAAGATGACAGAAGATGACAGAGGATGACAGAAGATGACAGAATGACAGAAGAGGAGAGAAGATGACAGAAGATGACTGAAGATGACAGAAGATGACAGAATCACAGAAGAGGACAGAAGAGGACAGAAGATGACAGAAGATGACAGAAGATGACAGAATGACAGAAGAGGTCAGAAGATGACAGAAGATGACAGAAGATGACAGAATGACAGAAGAGGACAGAATGACAGAAGAGGACAGAATGACAGAAGATGACAGAAGATGACAGAAGATGACAGAATGACAGAAGATGACAGAAGATGACAGAAGATGACAGAATGACAGAAAATGACAGAAGAGGACAGAAGATGACAGAGGATGACAGAAGATGGCAGAAGATGACAGAAGATGACAGAATATGACAGAATGACAGAAGAGGACAGAATGACAGAAGATGACAGAATGACAGAAGAGGACAGAAGATGACAGAAGATGACAGAAGATGACAGAATGACAGAAGAGGACAGAAGATGGCAGAAGATGACAGAAGATGGCAGAAGATGACAGAAGAGGACAAAATATGACAAAAGATGACAGAAGATGACAGAATGACCGAAGATGACAGAAGATGACAGAATGACAGAAGAGGACAGAATGACAGAAGATGACAGAATGACTGAAGATGACAGAATGACAGATGAGGACAGAAGATGACAGAAGATGACAGAAGATGACAGAAGATGAGAGAAGATGACAGAAGATGACAGAAGATGACAGAATGACAGAAGAGGACAGAAGATGACAGAAGATGACAGAAGATTGCAGAATGACAGAAGAGGACAGAAGAGGACAGAAGATGACAGAAGATGACAGAAGATGACAGAAGATGACAGAATGACAGAAGAGGTCAGAAGATGACAGAAGATGACTGAAGATGACTGAAGATGACAGAAGATAACAGAGGATGACAGAATGACAGAAGAGGACAGAATGACAGAAGAGGAAAGAATGACAGGAGATGACAGAAGATGACAGAAGATGACAGAAGAAGACAGAATATGACAGAAGATGACAGAAGATGACAGAAGATGACAGAATATGACAGAAGATGACAGAAGATGACAGAATATGACAGAAGTTGACAGAATGACAGAAGAGGACAGAATGACAGAAGAGGACAAAATATGCCAGAAGATGACAGAATGACAGAAGAGGACAGAATGACAGAAGATGACAGAATGACAGAAGATGACAAAAGATGACAGAAGATGGCAGAAGATGACAGAAGATGACAGAATGACAGAAGAGGACAGAATGACAGAAGATGACAGAAGATGACAGAAGATGACAGAAGATGACAGAAGATGACAGAATGAAAGAAGATGACAGAAGATGACAGAAGATGACAAAATGACAGAAGAGGACAGAATGACAGAAGATGACAGAATGACAGAAGAGGGCAGAAGATGACAGAAGATGACAGAATGACAGAAGAGGACAGAATGACAGAAGATGACAGAATGACAGAAGAGGACAGAATGACAGAAGATGACAGAAGATGACATAAGATGACAGAAGATGACAGAATGACAGAAGATGACAGAAGATGACAGAAGATGACAAAATGACAGAAGAGGACAGAATGACAGAAGATAACAGAATGACAGAAGAGGACAGAATGACAGAAGATGACAGAAGATGACAGAATGACAGAAGAGGACAGAATGACAGAAGATGACAGAATATGACAGAAGATGACAGAATATAACAGAAGATAACAGAAGATGACAGAAGATGACAGAAGATGATAGAATGACAGAAGAGGACAGAATGGCAGAAGATGACAGAAGATGACAGAAGATGACAGAATGACAGAAGATGACAGAAGATGATCGAAGATGAAAGAAGATGACAGAATGACAGAAGAGGACAGAATGACAGAAGATGACAGAAGATGACAGAAGATGACAGAATGACAGAAGATGACAGAATGACAGAAGATGACAGAATGACAGAAGAGGACAGAATGACAGAAGATGACAGAAGATGACAGAATGACAGAAGAGGACAGAATGACAAAAGATGACAGAATGACAGAAGAGGACAGAAGATGACAGAAGATGACAGAAGATGACAGAAGATGACAGAAGGTGACAGAATGACAGAAGAGGACAGAATGACAGAAGATGACAGAAGATGACAGAAGATGACAGAAGAGGACAGAATGACAGAAGATGACAAAATGACAGAAGAGGACAGAATGACAGAAGATGACAGAAGATGACAGAAGATGACAGAAGATGACAGAATGACAGAAGAGGACAGAATGAGAGAAGATGACAGAAGAGGACAGAATGACAGAAGATGAAAGAAGATGACAGAATGACAGAATGACAGAAGAGGACAGAATGACAGAAGATGACAGAAGATGACACAAGAGGACAGAAGATGACAGAAGATGACAGAATGACAGAAGATGACAGAAGATGACAGAAGATGAGAGAAGATGACAGAAGTTGACAGAAGATGACAGAATGACAGAAGAGGACAGAATGACAGAAGATGACAGAAGATGACAGAATGACAGAAGAGGGCAGAAGGTGACAGAAGATGACAGAATGACAGAAGCGGACAGAACGACAGACGATGACCGAATGACAGAAGAGGACAGAAGATGACAGAAGAGGACAGAATGACAGAAGATGACAGAAGATGACAGGAGATGACAGAAGATGATAGAATGACAGAAGAGGACAGAATGACAGAAGATGACAGAAGATGACAGAAGATGACAGAATGACAGAAGAGGACAGAAGATGACAGAATGACAGAAGAGGGCAGAATGACAGAAGATGACAGAAGATGACAGAAGATGACAGAAGATGACAGAATGACAGAAGAGGACAGAATGACAGAAGATGACAGAATGACAGAAGAGGACAGAATGACAGAAGATGACAGAAGGTGACAGAAGATGACAGAAGATGACAGAATGACAGAAGAGGACAGAATGACAGAAGATGACAGAATGACAGAAGAGGATAGAAGATGACAGAAGATGACAGAAGATGACAGATTGACAGAAGATGACAGAATGACAGAAGATGACAGAATGACAGAAGAGGACAGAAGATGACAAAAGATGACAGAATGGCAGAAGATGACAGAAGATGACAGAAGAGGACAGAATGACAGAATTTGACAGAAGATGACAGAATGACAGAAGATGACAGATGATGACAGGAGAGGACAGAAGATGACAGAAGATGACAGAATGATAGAAGAGGACAGAATGACAGAAGATGACAGAATGAAAGATAAGGACAGAAGATGACAGAATGACAGAAGATGACAGAAGATGACAGAAGATGACAGAAGGTGACAGAAGATGACAGAAGATGAGAGAATGACAGAATAGGACAGAAGATGACAGAAGATGACAGAATGACAGAAGATGACAGAGGATGACAGAAGATGACAGAAGATGACAGAAGATGACAGAAGATGACAGAAGAGGACAGAATGACAGAAGATGACAGAGGATGACAGAAGATGACAGAAGATGACAGAAGATGACAGAAGAGGACAGAAGATGACAGAAGAGGACAGAATATGACAGAAGAGGACAGAATGACAGAAGATGAAAGAAGATGACAGAAGATGACAGAATATGACAGAAGATGACAGAAGATGACAGAAGATGACAGAAGATGTCAGAAGATGACAGAATATGACAGAAGATGACAGAAGATGACAGAATGACAGAAGATGACAGAATGACAGAAGATGACAGAATGACAGAAGAGGACAGAATGACAGAAGATGACAGAAGATGACAGAATGACAGAAGAGGACAGAATGACAAAAGATGACAGAATGACAGAAGAGGACAGAAGATGACAGAAGATGACAGAAGATGACAGAAGATGACAGAAGGTGACAGAATGACAGAAGAGGACAGAATGACAGAAGATGACAGAAGATGACAGAAGAGGACAGAATGACAGAAGATGACAAAATGACAGAAGAGGACAGAATGACAGAAGATGACAGAAGATGACAGAAGATGACAGAAGATGACAGAATGACAGAAGAGGACAGAATGAGAGAAGATGACAGAAGAGGACAGAATGACAGAAGATGAAAGAAGATGACAGAAGATGACAGAATGACAGAAGAGGACAGAATGACAGAAGATGACAGAAGATGACACAAGAGGACAGAAGATGACAGAAGATGACAGAATGACAGAAGATGACAGAAGATGACAGAAGATGAGAGAAGATGACAGAAGTTGACAGAAGATGACAGAATGACAGAAGAGGACAGAATGACAGAAGATGACAGAAGATGACAGAATGACAGAAGAGGGCAGAAGGTGACAGAAGATGACAGAATGACAGAAGCGGACAGAACGACAGACGATGACCGAATGACAGAAGAGGACAGAAGATGACAGAAGAGGACAGAATGACAGAAGATGACAGAAGATGACAGGAGATGACAGAAGATGATAGAATGACAGAAGAGGACAGAATGACAGAAGATGACAGAAGATGACAGAAGATGACAGAATGACAGAAGAGGACAGAAGATGACAGAATGACAGAAGAGGGCAGAATGACAGAAGATGACAGAAGATGACAGAAGATGACAGAAGATGACAGAATGACAGAAGAGGACAGAATGACAGAAGATGACAGAATGACAGAAGAGGACAGAATGACAGAAGATGACAGAAGGTGACAGAAGATGACAGAAGATGACAGAATGACAGAAGAGGACAGAATGACAGAAGATGACAGAATGACAGAAGAGGATAGAAGATGACAGAAGATGACAGAAGATGACAGATTGACAGAAGATGACAGAATGACAGAAGATGACAGAATGACAGAAGAGGACAGAAGATGACAAAAGATGACAGAATGGCAGAAGATGACAGAAGATGACAGAAGAGGACAGAATGACAGAATTTGACAGAAGATGACAGAATGACAGAAGATGACAGATGATGACAGGAGAGGACAGAAGATGACAGAAGATGACAGAATGATAGAAGAGGACAGAATGACAGAAGATGACAGAATGAAAGATAAGGACAGAAGATGACAGAATGACAGAAGATGACAGAAGATGACAGAAGATGACAGAAGATGACAGAAGGTGACAGAAGATGACAGAAGATGAGAGAATGACAGAATAGGACAGAAGATGACAGAAGATGACAGAATGACAGAAGATGACAGAGGATGACAGAAGATGACAGAAGATGACAGAAGATGACAGAAGATGACAGAAGAGGACAGAATGACAGAAGATGACAGAGGATGACAGAAGATGACAGAAGATGACAGAAGATGACAGAAGAGGACAGAAGATGACAGAAGAGGACAGAATATGACAGAAGAGGACAGAATGACAGAAGATGAAAGAAGATGACAGAAGATGACAGAATATGACAGAAGATGACAGAAGATGACAGAAGATGACAGAAGATGTCAGAAGATGACAGAATATGACAGAAGATGACAGAATGACAGAAGAGGACAGAATGACAGAAGAGGACAGAATACGACAGAAGGACAGAATGACAGAGGATGACAGAATGACAGAAGATGACAGAATGACAGAAGATGACAGAAGATGACAGAAGATGACAGAAGATGACAGAAGAGGACAGAATGACAGAAGATGACAGAGGATGACAGAAGATGACAGAAGATGACAGAAGAGGACACAAGATGACAGAAGAGGACAGAATATGACAGAAGAGGACAGAATGACAGAAGATGAAAGAAGATGACAGAAGATGACAGAATATGACAGAAGATGGCAGAAGATGACAGAAGATGACAGAAGATGTCAGAAGATGACAGAATATGACAGAAGATGACAGAATGACAGAAGAGGACAGAATGACAGAAGAGGACAGAATACGACAGAAGGACAGAATGACAGAGGATGACAGAATGACAGAAGATGACAGAATGACAGAAGATGACAGAAGATGTCAGAAGATGACAGAAGATGACAGATTGACAGAAGATGACAGGAGATGACAGAATGGCAGAAGATGACAGAAGAGGACAGAATGACTGAAGAGGACAGAATGACAGAAGATGACAGAAGATGACAGAAGATGACAGAAGATGACAGAAGATGACAGAAGATGATAGAAGATGACAGAATGACAGAAGAGGACAGAAGATGACAGAAGATGACAGAAGATGACAGAAGATGACAGAATGACAGAGGAGGACAGAAAATGACAGAAGATGACAGAAGATGACAGAAGATGACAGAATGACAGAAGAGGACAGAATGACAGAAGAGGACAGAATGACAGAAGATGACAGAAGATGACAGAAGAGGACAGAATTACAGAAGAGGACAGAATGACAGAAGAGGACAGAATGACAGAAGATGACAGAAGATGACAGAATGACAGAAGATGACAGAAGATGGCAGAATGACAGAAGATGACAGAAGATGACAGAAGATGACAGAATATAACAGAAGATAACAGAAGATGACAGAAGATGACAGAAGATGACAGAAGATGACAGAAGATGACAGAATGACCGAAGAGGACAGAATGACAGAAGAGGACAGAATGACAGAAGAGGACAGAATATGACAAAAGATGACAGAAGATGACAGAATGACAGAAGATGACAGAAGATGACAGAAAATGACAGAAGATGACAGAAGATGACAGAATGACAGAAGAGGGCAGAATGACAGAAGATGACAGAATAACAGAAGATGACAGAATGACAGATGAGGACAGAAGATGACAGAAGATGACAGAAGATGACAGAGGATGACAGAAGATGACAGAATGACAGAAGAGGAGAGAAGATGACAGAAGATGACTGAAGATGACAGAAGATGACAGAATCACAGAAGAGGACAGAAGAGGACAGAAGATGACAGAAGATGACAGAAGATGACAGAATGACAGAAGAGGTCAGAAGATGACAGAAGATGACAGAAGATGACAGAATGACAGAAGAGGACAGAATGACAGAAGAGGACAGAATGACAGAAGATGACAGAAGATGACAGAAGATGACAGAATGACAGAAGATGACAGAAGATGACAGAAGATGACAGAATGACAGAAAATGACAGAAGAGGACAGAAGATGACAGAGGATGACAGAAGATGGCAGAAGATGACAGAAGATGACAGAATATGACAGAATGACAGAAGAGGACAGAATGACAGAAGATGACAGAATGACAGAAGAGGACAGAAGATGACAGAAGATGACAGAAGATGACAGAATGACAGAAGAGGACAGAAGATGGCAGAAGATGACAGAAGATGGCAGAAGATGACAGAAGAGGACAAAATATGACAAAAGATGACAGAAGATGACAGAATGACCGAAGATGACAGAAGATGACAGAATGACAGAAGATGACAGAATGACAGAAGAGGACAGAATGACAGAAGATGACAGAAGGTGACAGAAGATGACAGAAGATGACAGAATGACAGAAGAGGACAGAATGACAGAAGATGACAGAATGACAGAAGAGGATAGAAGATGACAGAAGATGACAGAAGATGACAGATTGACAGAAGATGACAGAATGACAGAAGATGACAGAATGACAGAAGAGGACAGAAGATGACAAAAGATGACAGAATGGCAGAAGATGACAGAAGATGACAGAAGAGGACAGAATGACAGAATTTGACAGAAGATGACAGAATGACAGAAGATGACAGATGATGACAGGAGAGGACAGAAGATGACAGAAGATGACAGAATGATAGAAGAGGACAGAATGACAGAAGATGACAGAATGAAAGATAAGGACAGAAGATGACAGAATGACAGAAGATGACAGAAGATGACAGAAGATGACAGAAGATGACAGAAGGTGACAGAAGATGACAGAAGATGAGAGAATGACAGAATAGGACAGAAGATGACAGAAGATGACAGAATGACAGAAGATGACAGAGGATGACAGAAGATGACAGAAGATGACAGAAGATGACAGAAGATGACAGAAGAGGACAGAATGACAGAAGATGACAGAGGATGACAGAAGATGACAGAAGATGACAGAAGATGACAGAAGAGGACAGAAGATGACAGAAGAGGACAGAATATGACAGAAGAGGACAGAATGACAGAAGATGAAAGAAGATGACAGAAGATGACAGAATATGACAGAAGATGACAGAAGATGACAGAAGATGACAGAAGATGTCAGAAGATGACAGAATATGACAGAAGATGACAGAATGACAGAAGAGGACAGAATGACAGAAGAGGACAGAATACGACAGAAGGACAGAATGACAGAGGATGACAGAATGACAGAAGATGACAGAATGACAGAAGATGACAGAAGATGACAGAAGATGACAGAAGATGACAGAAGAGGACAGAATGACAGAAGATGACAGAGGATGACAGAAGATGACAGAAGATGACAGAAGAGGACACAAGATGACAGAAGAGGACAGAATATGACAGAAGAGGACAGAATGACAGAAGATGAAAGAAGATGACAGAAGATGACAGAATATGACAGAAGATGGCAGAAGATGACAGAAGATGACAGAAGATGTCAGAAGATGACAGAATATGACAGAAGATGACAGAATGACAGAAGAGGACAGAATGACAGAAGAGGACAGAATACGACAGAAGGACAGAATGACAGAGGATGACAGAATGACAGAAGATGACAGAATGACAGAAGATGACAGAAGATGTCAGAAGATGACAGAAGATGACAGATTGACAGAAGATGACAGGAGATGACAGAATGGCAGAAGATGACAGAAGAGGACAGAATGACTGAAGAGGACAGAATGACAGAAGATGACAGAAGATGACAGAAGATGACAGAAGATGACAGAAGATGACAGAAGATGATAGAAGATGACAGAATGACAGAAGAGGACAGAAGATGACAGAAGATGACAGAAGATGACAGAAGATGACAGAATGACAGAGGAGGACAGAAAATGACAGAAGATGACAGAAGATGACAGAATGACAGAAGAGGACAGAATGACAGAAGAGGACAGAATGACAGAAGATGACAGAAGATGACAGAAGAGGACAGAATTACAGAAGAGGACAGAATGACAGAAGAGGACAGAATGACAGAAGATGACAGAAGATGACAGAATGACAGAAGATGACAGAAGATGGCAGAATGACAGAAGATGACAGAAGATGACAGAAGATGACAGAATATAACAGAAGATAACAGAAGATGACAGAAGATGACAGAAGATGACAGAAGATGACAGAAGATGACAGAATGACCGAAGAGGACAGAATGACAGAAGAGGACAGAATGACAGAAGAGGACAGAATATGACAAAAGATGACAGAAGATGACAGAATGACAGAAGATGACAGAAGATGACAGAAAATGACAGAAGATGACAGAAGATGACAGAATGACAGAAGAGGGCAGAATGACAGAAGATGACAGAATAACAGAAGATGACAGAATGACAGATGAGGACAGAAGATGACAGAAGATGACAGAAGATGACAGAGGATGACAGAAGATGACAGAATGACAGAAGAGGAGAGAAGATGACAGAAGATGACTGAAGATGACAGAAGATGACAGAATCACAGAAGAGGACAGAAGAGGACAGAAGATGACAGAAGATGACAGAAGATGACAGAATGACAGAAGAGGTCAGAAGATGACAGAAGATGACAGAAGATGACAGAATGACAGAAGAGGACAGAATGACAGAAGAGGACAGAATGACAGAAGATGACAGAAGATGACAGAAGATGACAGAATGACAGAAGATGACAGAAGATGACAGAAGATGACAGAATGACAGAAAATGACAGAAGAGGACAGAAGATGACAGAGGATGACAGAAGATGGCAGAAGATGACAGAAGATGACAGAATATGACAGAATGACAGAAGAGGACAGAATGACAGAAGATGACAGAATGACAGAAGAGGACAGAAGATGACAGAAGATGACAGAAGATGACAGAATGACAGAAGAGGACAGAAGATGGCAGAAGATGACAGAAGATGGCAGAAGATGACAGAAGAGGATAAAATATGACAAAAGATGACAGAAGATGACAGAATGACCGAAGATGACAGAAGATGACAGAATGACAGAAGAGGACAGAATGACAGAAGATGACAGAATGACTGAAGATGACAGAATGACAGATGAGGACAGAAGATGACAGAAGATGACAGAAGATGACAGAAGATGAGAGAAGATGACAGAAGATGACAGAAGATGACAGAATGACAGAAGAGGACAGAAGATGACAGAAGATGACAGAAGATTGCAGAATGACAGAAGAGGACAGAAGAGGACAGAAGATGACAGAAGATGACAGAAGATGACAGAAGATGACAGAATGACAGAAGAGGTCAGAAGATGACAGAAGATGACTGAAGATGACTGAAGATGACAGAAGATAACAGAGGATGACAGAATGACAGAAGAGGACAGAATGACAGAAGAGGAAAGAATGACAGGAGATGACAGAAGATGACAGAAGATGACAGAAGAAGACAGAATATGACAGAAGATGACAGAAGATGACAGAAGATGACAGAATATGACAGAAGATGACAGAAGATGACAGAATATGACAGAAGTTGACAGAATGACAGAAGAGGACAGAATGACAGAAGAGGACAAAATATGCCAGAAGATGACAGAATGACAGAAGAGGACAGAATGACAGAAGATGACAGAATGACAGAAGATGACAAAAGATGACAGAAGATGGCAGAAGATGACAGAAGATGACAGAATGACAGAAGAGGACAGAATGACAGAAGATGACAGAAGATGACAGAAGATGACAGAAGATGACAGAATGAAAGAAGATGACAGAAGATGACAGAAGATGACAAAATGACAGAAGAGGACAGAATGACAGAAGATGACAGAATGACAGAAGAGGGCAGAAGATGACAGAAGATGACAGAATGACAGAAGAGGACAGAATGACAGAAGATGACAGAATGACAGAAGAGGACAGAATGACAGAAGATGACAGAAGATGACATAAGATGACAGAAGATGACAGAATGACAGAAGATGACAGAAGATGACAGAAGATGACAAAATGACAGAAGAGGACAGAATGACAGAAGATAACAGAATGACAGAAGAGGACAGAATGACAGAAGATGACAGAAGATGACAGAATGACAGAAGAGGACAGAATGACAGAAGATGACAGAATATGACAGAAGATGACAGAATATAACAGAAGATAACAGAAGATGACAGAAGATGACAGAAGATGATAGAATGACAGAAGAGGACAGAATGGCAGAAGATGACAGAAGATGACAGAAGATGACAGAATGACAGAAGATGACAGAAGATGATCGAAGATGAAAGAAGATGACAGAATGACAGAAGAGGACAGAATGACAGAAGATGACAGAAGATGACAGAAGATGACAGAATGACAGAAGATGACAGAATGACAGAAGATGACAGAATGACAGAAGAGGACAGAATGACAGAAGATGACAGAAGATGACAGAATGACAGAAGAGGACAGAATGACAAAAGATGACAGAATGACAGAAGAGGACAGAAGATGACAGAAGATGACAGAAGATGACAGAAGGTGACAGAATGACAGAAGAGGACAGAATGACAGAAGATGACAGAAGATGACAGAAGATGACAGAAGAGGACAGAATGACAGAAGATGACAAAATGACAGAAGAGGACAGAATGACAGAAGATGACAGAAGATGACAGAAGATGACAGAAGATGACAGAATGACAGAAGAGGACAGAATGAGAGAAGATGACAGAAGAGGACAGAATGACAGAAGATGAAAGAAGATGACAGAAGATGACAGAATGACAGAAGAGGACAGAATGACAGAAGATGACAGAAGATGACACAAGAGGACAGAAGATGACAGAAGATGACAGAATGACAGAAGATGACAGAAGATGACAGAAGATGAGAGAAGATGACAGAAGTTGACAGAAGATGACAGAATGACAGAAGAGGACAGAATGACAGAAGATGACAGAAGATGACAGAATGACAGAAGAGGGCAGAAGGTGACAGAAGATGACAGAATGACAGAAGCGGACAGAACGACAGACGATGACCGAATGACAGAAGAGGACAGAAGATGACAGAAGAGGACAGAATGACAGAAGATGACAGAAGATGACAGGAGATGACAGAAGATGATAGAATGACAGAAGAGGACAGAATGACAGAAGATGACAGAAGATGACAGAAGATGACAGAATGACAGAAGAGGACAGAAGATGACAGAATGACAGAAGAGGGCAGAATGACAGAAGATGACAGAAGATGACAGAAGATGACAGAATGACAGAAGAGGACAGAATGACAGAAGATGACAGAATGACAGAAGAGGACAGAATGACAGAAGATGACAGAAGGTGACAGAAGATGACAGAAGATGACAGAATGACAGAAGAGGACAGAATGACAGAAGATGACAGAATGACAGAAGAGGATAGAAGATGACAGAAGATGACAGAAGATGACAGATTGACAGAAGATGACAGAATGACAGAAGATGACAGAATGACAGAAGAGGACAGAAGATGACAAAAGATGACAGAATGGCAGAAGATGACAGAAGATGACAGAAGAGGACAGAATGACAGAATTTGACAGAAGATGACAGAATGACAGAAGATGACAGATGATGACAGGAGAGGACAGAAGATGACAGAAGATGACAGAATGATAGAAGAGGACAGAATGACAGAAGATGACAGAATGAAAGATAAGGACAGAAGATGACAGAATGACAGAAGATGACAGAAGATGACAGAAGATGACAGAAGATGACAGAAGGTGACAGAAGATGACAGAAGATGAGAGAATGACAGAATAGGACAGAAGATGACAGAAGATGACAGAATGACAGAAGATGACAGAGGATGACAGAAGATGACAGAAGATGACAGAAGATGACAGAAGATGACAGAAGAGGACAGAATGACAGAAGATGACAGAGGATGACAGAAGATGACAGAAGATGACAGAAGATGACAGAAGAGGACAGAAGATGACAGAAGAGGACAGAATATGACAGAAGAGGACAGAATGACAGAAGATGAAAGAAGATGACAGAAGATGACAGAATATGACAGAAGATGACAGAAGATGACAGAAGATGACAGAAGATGTCAGAAGATGACAGAATATGACAGAAGATGACAGAATGACAGAAGAGGACAGAATGACAGAAGAGGACAGAATACGACAGAAGGACAGAATGACAGAGGATGACAGAATGACAGAAGATGACAGAATGACAGAAGATGACAGAAGATGACAGAAGATGACAGAAGATGACAGAAGAGGACAGAATGACAGAAGATGACAGAGGATGACAGAAGATGACAGAAGATGACAGAAGAGGACACAAGATGACAGAAGAGGACAGAATATGACAGAAGAGGACAGAATGACAGAAGATGAAAGAAGATGACAGAAGATGACAGAATATGACAGAAGATGGCAGAAGATGACAGAAGATGACAGAAGATGTCAGAAGATGACAGAATATGACAGAAGATGACAGAATGACAGAAGAGGACAGAATGACAGAAGAGGACAGAATACGACAGAAGGACAGAATGACAGAGGATGACAGAATGACAGAAGATGACAGAATGACAGAAGATGACAGAAGATGTCAGAAGATGACAGAAGATGACAGATTGACAGAAGATGACAGGAGATGACAGAATGGCAGAAGATGACAGAAGAGGACAGAATGACTGAAGAGGACAGAATGACAGAAGATGACAGAAGATGACAGAAGATGACAGAAGATGACAGAAGATGACAGAAGATGATAGAAGATGACAGAATGACAGAAGAGGACAGAAGATGACAGAAGATGACAGAAGATGACAGAAGATGACAGAATGACAGAGGAGGACAGAAAATGACAGAAGATGACAGAAGATGACAGAAGATGACAGAATGACAGAAGAGGACAGAATGACAGAAGAGGACAGAATGACAGAAGATGACAGAAGATGACAGAAGAGGACAGAATTACAGAAGAGGACAGAATGACAGAAGAGGACAGAATGACAGAAGATGACAGAAGATGACAGAATGACAGAAGATGACAGAAGATGGCAGAATGACAGAAGATGACAGAAGATGACAGAAGATGACAGAATATGACAGAATATGACAGAAGATGACAGAAGATGACAGAAGATGACAGAAGATGACAGAAGATGACAGAATGACAGAAGAGGACAGAATGACAGAAGAGCACAGAATATGACAGAAGATGACAGAAGATGACAGAATGACAGAAGATGACAGAAGATGACAGAATATGACAGAAGATGACAGAAGATGACAGAAGATGACGGAATATGACGGAATATGACAGAATGACAGAAGAGGACAGAATGACAGAAGAGGACAGAATATGACAGAAGATGACAGAAGATGACAGAATGACAAGATGACAGAAGATGACAGAATGACAGAAGATGACAGAAGATGGCAGAAGATGACAGAACATGACAGAATATGACAGAAGATGACAGAAGATGACAGAGTATGACAGAAGATGTCAGAAGATGACAGAAGATGACAGAATGACAGAAGAGGACAGAATGACAGAAGATGACAGAATGACAATAGAGGACAGAAGATGACAGAAGATGACAGAAGATGACAGAAGATGACAGAATGACAGAAGAGGACAGAAGATGACAGAAGATGACAGAAGATGACAGAAGATGACAGAAGATGACAGAATGACCGAAGAGGACAGAATGACAGAAGAGGACAGAATGACAGAAGAGGACAGAATATGACAAAAGATGACAGAAGATGACAGAATGACAGAAGATGACAGAAGATGACAGAAGATGACAGAATGACAGAAGAGGACAGAATGACAGAAGATGACAGAATAACAGAAGATGACAGAATGACAGATGAGGACAGAAGATGACAGAAGATGACAGAAGATGACAGAATGACAGAAGAGGAGAGAAGATGACAGAAGATGACTGAAGATGACAGAAGATGACAGAATCACAGAAGAGGACAGAAGAGGACAGAAGATGACAGAGGATGACAGAAGATGACAGAATGACAGAAGAGGACAGAATGACAGAAGAGGAGAGAATGACAGAAGATGACAGAAGATGACAGAAGATGACAGAATGACAGAAGATGACAGAAGATGACAGAATGACAGAAAATGACAGAAGAGGACAGAAGATGACAGAAGATGACAGAAGATGGCAGAAGATGACAGAAGATGACAGAATATGACAGAATGACAGAAGAGGACAGAATGACAGAAGATGACAGAATGACAGAAGAGGACAGAAGATGACAGAAGATGACAGAAGATGACAGAATGACAGAAGAGGACAGAAGATGACAGAAGATGACAGAAGATGGCAGAAGATGACAGAAGAGGACAAAATATGACAAAAGATGACAGAAGATGACAGAATGACCGAAGATGACAGAAGATGACAGAAAATGACAGAAGATGACAGAAGATGACAGAAGATGACAGAATGACAGAAGAGGACAGAATGACAGAAGATGACAGAATGACAGAAGATGACAGAATGACAGATGAGGACAGAAGAGGACAGAAGATGACAGAAGATGAGAGAAGATGACAGAAGATGACAGAAGATGACAGAATGACAGAAGAGCACAGAATATGACAGAAGATGACAGAAGATGACAGAATGACAGAAGATGACAGAAGATGACAGAATATGACAGAAGATGACAGAAGATGACAGAAGATGACGGAATATGACGGAATATGACAGAATGACAGAAGAGGACAGAATGACAGAAGAGGACAGAATATGACAGAAGATGACAGAAGATGACAGAATGACAAGATGACAGAAGATGACAGAATGACAGAAGATGACAGAAGATGTCAGAAGATGACAGAACATGACAGAATATGACAGAAGATGACAGAAGATGACAGAGTATGACAGAAGATGTCAGAAGATGACAGAAGATGACAGAATGACAGAAGAGGACAGAATGACAGAAGATGACAGAATGACAGAAGAGGACAGAAGATGACAGAAGATGACAGAAGATGACAGAAGATGACAGAATGACAGAAGAGGACAGAAGATGACAGAAGATGACAGAAGATGACAGAAGATGACAGAATGACCGAAGAGGACAGAATGACAGAAGAGGACAGAATGACAGAAGTGGACAGAATATGACAAAAGATGACAGAAGATGACAGAATGACAGAAGATGACAGAAGATGACAGAAAATGACAGAAGATGACAGAAGATGACAGAATGACAGAAGAGGACAGAATGACAGAAGATGACAGAATAACAGAAGATGACAGAATGACAGATGAGGACAGAAGATGACAGAAGATGACAGAATGACAGAAGATGACAGAAGATGACAGAAAATGACAGAAGATGACAGAAGATGACAGAATGACAGAAGAGGACAGATTGACAGAAGATGACAGAATGACAGAAGATGACAGAATGACAGAAGAGGACAGAAGATGACAAAAGATGACAGAATGGCAGAAGATGACAGAAGATGACAGAAGAGGACAGAATGACAGAATTTGACAGAAGATGACAGAATGACAGAAGATGACAGATGATGACAGGAGAGGACAGAAGATGACAGAAGATGACAGAATGATAGAAGAGGACAGAATGACAGAAGATGACAGAATGAAAGATAAGGACAGAAGATGACAGAATGACAGAAGATGACAGAAGATGACAGAAGATGACAGAAGATGACAGAAGGTGACAGAAGATGACAGAAGATGAGAGAATGACAGAATAGGACAGAAGATGACAGAAGATGACAGAATGACAGAAGATGACAGAGGATGACAGAAGATGACAGAAGATGACAGAAGATGACAGAAGATGACAGAAGAGGACAGAATGACAGAAGATGACAGAGGATGACAGAAGATGACAGAAGATGACAGAAGATGACAGAAGAGGACAGAAGATGACAGAAGAGGACAGAATATGACAGAAGAGGACAGAATGACAGAAGATGAAAGAAGATGACAGAAGATGACAGAATATGACAGAAGATGACAGAAGATGACAGAAGATGACAGAAGATGTCAGAAGATGACAGAATATGACAGAAGATGACAGAATGACAGAAGAGGACAGAATGACAGAAGAGGACAGAATACGACAGAAGGACAGAATGACAGAGGATGACAGAATGACAGAAGATGACAGAATGACAGAAGATGACAGAAGATGACAGAAGATGACAGAAGATGACAGAAGAGGACAGAATGACAGAAGATGACAGAGGATGACAGAAGATGACAGAAGATGACAGAAGAGGACACAAGATGACAGAAGAGGACAGAATATGACAGAAGAGGACAGAATGACAGAAGATGAAAGAAGATGACAGAAGATGACAGAATATGACAGAAGATGGCAGAAGATGACAGAAGATGACAGAAGATGTCAGAAGATGACAGAATATGACAGAAGATGACAGAATGACAGAAGAGGACAGAATGACAGAAGAGGACAGAATACGACAGAAGGACAGAATGACAGAGGATGACAGAATGACAGAAGATGACAGAATGACAGAAGATGACAGAAGATGTCAGAAGATGACAGAAGATGACAGATTGACAGAAGATGACAGGAGATGACAGAATGGCAGAAGATGACAGAAGAGGACAGAATGACTGAAGAGGACAGAATGACAGAAGATGACAGAAGATGACAGAAGATGACAGAAGATGACAGAAGATGACAGAAGATGATAGAAGATGACAGAATGACAGAAGAGGACAGAAGATGACAGAAGATGACAGAAGATGACAGAAGATGACAGAATGACAGAGGAGGACAGAAAATGACAGAAGATGACAGAAGATGACAGAAGATGACAGAATGACAGAAGAGGACAGAATGACAGAAGAGGACAGAATGACAGAAGATGACAGAAGATGACAGAAGAGGACAGAATTACAGAAGAGGACAGAATGACAGAAGAGGACAGAATGACAGAAGATGACAGAAGATGACAGAATGACAGAAGATGACAGAAGATGGCAGAATGACAGAAGATGACAGAAGATGACAGAAGATGACAGAATATGACAGAATATGACAGAAGATGACAGAAGATGACAGAAGATGACAGAAGATGACAGAAGATGACAGAATGACAGAAGAGGACAGAATGACAGAAGAGCACAGAATATGACAGAAGATGACAGAAGATGACAGAATGACAGAAGATGACAGAAGATGACAGAATATGACAGAAGATGACAGAAGATGACAGAAGATGACGGAATATGACGGAATATGACAGAATGACAGAAGAGGACAGAATGACAGAAGAGGACAGAATATGACAGAAGATGACAGAAGATGACAGAATGACAAGATGACAGAAGATGACAGAATGACAGAAGATGACAGAAGATGGCAGAAGATGACAGAACATGACAGAATATGACAGAAGATGACAGAAGATGACAGAGTATGACAGAAGATGTCAGAAGATGACAGAAGATGACAGAATGACAGAAGAGGACAGAATGACAGAAGATGACAGAATGACAATAGAGGACAGAAGATGACAGAAGATGACAGAAGATGACAGAAGATGACAGAATGACAGAAGAGGACAGAAGATGACAGAAGATGACAGAAGATGACAGAAGATGACAGAAGATGACAGAATGACCGAAGAGGACAGAATGACAGAAGAGGACAGAATGACAGAAGAGGACAGAATATGACAAAAGATGACAGAAGATGACAGAATGACAGAAGATGACAGAAGATGACAGAAGATGACAGAATGACAGAAGAGGACAGAATGACAGAAGATGACAGAATAACAGAAGATGACAGAATGACAGATGAGGACAGAAGATGACAGAAGATGACAGAAGATGACAGAATGACAGAAGAGGAGAGAAGATGACAGAAGATGACTGAAGATGACAGAAGATGACAGAATCACAGAAGAGGACAGAAGAGGACAGAAGATGACAGAGGATGACAGAAGATGACAGAATGACAGAAGAGGACAGAATGACAGAAGAGGAGAGAATGACAGAAGATGACAGAAGATGACAGAAGATGACAGAATGACAGAAGATGACAGAAGATGACAGAATGACAGAAAATGACAGAAGAGGACAGAAGATGACAGAAGATGACAGAAGATGGCAGAAGATGACAGAAGATGACAGAATATGACAGAATGACAGAAGAGGACAGAATGACAGAAGATGACAGAATGACAGAAGAGGACAGAAGATGACAGAAGATGACAGAAGATGACAGAATGACAGAAGAGGACAGAAGATGACAGAAGATGACAGAAGATGGCAGAAGATGACAGAAGAGGACAAAATATGACAAAAGATGACAGAAGATGACAGAATGACCGAAGATGACAGAAGATGACAGAAAATGACAGAAGATGACAGAAGATGACAGAAGATGACAGAATGACAGAAGAGGACAGAATGACAGAAGATGACAGAATGACAGAAGATGACAGAATGACAGATGAGGACAGAAGAGGACAGAAGATGACAGAAGATGAGAGAAGATGACAGAAGATGACAGAAGATGACAGAATGACAGAAGAGCACAGAATATGACAGAAGATGACAGAAGATGACAGAATGACAGAAGATGACAGAAGATGACAGAATATGACAGAAGATGACAGAAGATGACAGAAGATGACGGAATATGACGGAATATGACAGAATGACAGAAGAGGACAGAATGACAGAAGAGGACAGAATATGACAGAAGATGACAGAAGATGACAGAATGACAAGATGACAGAAGATGACAGAATGACAGAAGATGACAGAAGATGTCAGAAGATGACAGAACATGACAGAATATGACAGAAGATGACAGAAGATGACAGAGTATGACAGAAGATGTCAGAAGATGACAGAAGATGACAGAATGACAGAAGAGGACAGAATGACAGAAGATGACAGAATGACAGAAGAGGACAGAAGATGACAGAAGATGACAGAAGATGACAGAATGACAGAAGAGGACAGAAGATGACAGAAGATGACAGAAGATGACAGAAGATGACAGAAGATGACAGAAGATGACAGAATGACCGAAGAGGACAGAATGACAGAAGAGGACAGAATGACAGAAGTGGACAGAATATGACAAAAGATGACAGAAGATGACAGAATGACAGAAGATGACAGAAGATGACAGAAAATGACAGAAGATGACAGAAGATGACAGAATGACAGAAGAGGACAGAATGACAGAAGATGACAGAATAACAGAAGATGACAGAATGACAGATGAGGACAGAAGATGACAGAAGATGACAGAAGATGACAGAATGACAGAAGAGGAGAGAAGATGACAGAAGATGACTGAAGATGACAGAAGATGACAGAATCACAGAAGAGGACAGAAGAGGACAGAAGATGACAGAAGATGACAGAAGATGACAGAATGACAGAGGAGGACAGAATGACAGAAGAGGAGAGAATGACAGAAGATGACAGAAGATGACAGAATGACAGAAGATGACAGAAGATGACAGAATGACAGAAAATGACAGAAGAGGACAGAAGATGACAGAAGATGACAGAAGATGGCAGAAGATGACAGAAGATGACAGAATATGACAGAATGACAGAAGAGGACAGAATGACAGAAGATGACAGAATGACAGAAGAGGACAGAAGATGACAGAAGATGACAGAAGATGACAGAATGACAGAAGAGGACAGAAGATGACAGAAGATGACAGAAGATGGCAGAAGATGACAGAAGAGGACAAAATATGACAAAAGATGACAGAAGATGACAGAATGACCGAAGATGACAGAAGATGACAGAAAATGACAGAAGATGACAGAAGATGACAGAAGATGACAGAATGACAGAAGAGGACAGAATGACAGAAGATGACAGAATGACAGAAGATGACAGAATGACAGATGAGGACAGAAGATGACAGAAGATGACAGAAGATGAGAGAAGATGACAGAAGATGACAGAAGATGACAGAATGACAGAAGAGGACAGAAGATGACAGAATGACAGAAGAGGACAGAAGAGGACAGAAGAGGACAGAAGATGACAGAAGATGATAGAAGATGACAGAATGACAGAAGAGGTCAGAAGATGACAGAAGATGACTGAAGATGACTGAAGATGACAGAAGATAACAGAGGATGACAGAATGACAGAAGAGGACAGAATGACAGAGGATGACAGAATGACAGAAGATGACAGAATGACAGAAGATGACAGAAGATGACAGAAGATGACAGAAGATGACAGAATGACAGAAGATGACAGAAGATGACAGAAGATGACAGAATGACAGAAGAGGACAGAATGACAGAAGATGACAGAATAACAGAATAGGACAGAATGACAGAAGATGACAGAATGACAGAAGATGACAGAAGATGACAGAAGATGACAGAAGAGGACACAATGACAGAAGATGACAGAAGATGACAGAAGATGACAGAATGACAGAAGAGGACAGAATGACAGAAGATGACAGAATGACAGAAGAGGACAGAATGACAGAAGATGACAGAAGATGACAGAATGACAGAAGAGGACAGAATGACAGAAGATGACAGAAGATGACAGAAGATGACAGAATGACAGAAGATGACACAAGATGACACAAGATGACAAAATGACAGAAGAGGACAGAATGACAGAAGATGACAGAGTGACAGAAGAGGACAGAATGACAGAAGATGACAGAAGATGACAGAATGACAGAAGAGGACAGAATGACAGAAGATGACAGAATATGACAGAAGATGACAGAATATGACAGAAGATGACAGAAGATGACAGAATGACAGAAGAGGACAGAATGACAGAAGATGACAGAAGATGACAGAAGATGACAGAATGACAGAAGATGACACAAGATGACAGAAGATGACAGATGATGACAGAAGATGACAAGATGACAGAATATGACAGAAGATGACAGAAGATGACAGAATATGACAGAAGATGACAGAATGACAGAAGAGGACAGAATGGCAGAAGATGACAGAATATGCCAGAAGATGACAGAAGGTGACAGAATGACAGAAGATGACAGAAGATGACAGAAGATGACAGAAGATGACAGAATGACAGAAGAGGACAGAATGACAGAAGATGACAGAATGACAGAAGAGGACAGAATGACAGAAGATGACACAAGATGACACAAGATGACAGAATGACAGAAGAGGACAGAATGACAGAAGATGACAGAATGACAGAAGATGACAGAGGATGACAGAAGATGACAGAAGATGACAGAATGACAGACGAGGAAAGAAGATGACAGAAGATGGCAGAAGATGACAGAAGATGACAGAATGACAGAAGAGGACAGAATACGACAGAAGGACAGAATGACAGAGGATGACAGAATGACAGAAGATGACAGAATGACAGAAGATGACAGAAGATGACAGAAGATGACAGAAGATGACAGAAGAGGACAGAATGACAGAAGATGACAGAGGATGACAGAAGATGACAGAAGATGACAGAAGAGGACACAAGATGACAGAAGAGGACAGAATATGACAGAAGAGGACAGAATGACAGAAGATGAAAGAAGATGACAGAAGATGACAGAATATGACAGAAGATGGCAGAAGATGACAGAAGATGACAGAAGATGTCAGAAGATGACAGAATATGACAGAAGATGACAGAATGACAGAAGAGGACAGAATGACAGAAGAGGACAGAATACGACAGAAGGACAGAATGACAGAGGATGACAGAATGACAGAAGATGACAGAATGACAGAAGATGACAGAAGATGTCAGAAGATGACAGAAGATGACAGATTGACAGAAGATGACAGGAGATGACAGAATGGCAGAAGATGACAGAAGAGGACAGAATGACTGAAGAGGACAGAATGACAGAAGATGACAGAAGATGACAGAAGATGACAGAAGATGACAGAAGATGACAGAAGATGATAGAAGATGACAGAATGACAGAAGAGGACAGAAGATGACAGAAGATGACAGAAGATGACAGAAGATGACAGAATGACAGAGGAGGACAGAAAATGACAGAAGATGACAGAAGATGACAGAAGATGACAGAATGACAGAAGAGGACAGAATGACAGAAGAGGACAGAATGACAGAAGATGACAGAAGATGACAGAAGAGGACAGAATTACAGAAGAGGACAGAATGACAGAAGAGGACAGAATGACAGAAGATGACAGAAGATGACAGAATGACAGAAGATGACAGAAGATGGCAGAATGACAGAAGATGACAGAAGATGACAGAAGATGACAGAATATGACAGAATATGACAGAAGATGACAGAAGATGACAGAAGATGATAGAAGATGACAGAAGATGACAGAATGACAGAAGAGGACAGAATGACAGAAGAGCACAGAATATGACAGAAGATGACAGAAGATGACAGAATGACAGAAGATGACAGAAGATGACAGAATATGACAGAAGATGACAGAAGATGACAGAAGATGACGGAATATGACAGAATATGACAGAATGACAGAAGAGGACAGAATGACAGAAGAGGACAGAATATGACAGAAGATGACAGAAGATGACAGAATGACAAGATGACAGAAGATGACAGAATGACAGAAGATGACAGAGGATGGCAGAAGATGACAGAACATGACAGAATATGACAGAAGATGACAGAAGATGACAGAGTATGACAGAAGATGTCAGAAGATGACAGAAGATGACAGAATGACAGAAGAGGACAGAATGACAGAAGATGACAGAATGACAATCGAGGACAGAAGATGACAGAAGATGACAGAAGATGACAGAAGATGACAGAATGACAGAAGAGGACAGAAGATGACAGAAGATGACAGAAGATGACAGAAGATGACAGAAGATGACAGAATGACCGAAGAGGACAGAATGACAGAAGAGGACAGAATGACAGAAGAGGACAGAATATGACAAAAGATGACAGAAGATGACAGAATGACAGAAGATGACAGAAGATGACAGAAGATGACAGAATGACAGAAGAGGACAGAATGACAGAAGATGACAGAATAACAGAAGATGACAGAATGACAGATGAGGACAGAAGATGACAGAAGATGACAGAAGATGACAGAATGACAGAAGAGGAGAGAAGATGACAGAAGATGACTGAAGATGACAGAAGATGACAGAATCACAGAAGAGGACAGAAGAGGACAGAAGATGACAGAGGATGACAGAAGATGACAGAATGACAGAAGAGGACAGAATGACAGAAGAGGAGAGAATGACAGAAGATGACAGAAGATGACAGAAGATGACAGAATGACAGAAGATGACAGAAGATGACAGAATGACAGAAAATGACAGAAGAGGACAGAAGATGACAGAAGATGACAGAAGATGGCAGAAGATGACAGAAGATGACAGAATATGACAGAATGACAGAAGAGGACAGAATGACAGAAGATGACAGAATGACAGAAGAGGACAGAAGATGACAGAAGATGACAGAAGATGACAGAATGACAGAAGAGGACAGAAGATGACAGAAGATGACAGAAGATGGCAGAAGATGACAGAAGAGGACAAAATATGACAAAAGATGACAGAAGATGACAGAATGACCGAAGATGACAGAAGATGACAGAAAATGACAGAAGATGACAGAAGATGACAGAAGATGACAGAATGACAGAAGAGGACAGAATGACAGAAGATGACAGAATGACAGAAGATGACAGAATGACAGATGAGGACAGAAGAGGACAGAAGATGACAGAAGATGAGAGAAGATGACAGAAGATGACAGAAGATGACAGAATGACAGAAGAGCACAGAATATGACAGAAGATGACAGAAGATGACAGAATGACAGACGATGACAGAAGATGACAGAATATGACAGAAGATGACAGAAGATGACAGAAGATGACGGAATATGACGGAATATGACAGAATGACAGAAGAGGACAGAATGACAGAAGAGGACAGAATATGACAGAAGATGACAGAAGATGACAGAATGACAAGATGACAGAAGATGACAGAATGACAGAAGATGACAGAAGATGTCAGAAGATGACAGAACATGACAGAATATGACAGAAGATGACAGAAGATGACAGAGTATGACAGAAGATGTCAGAAGATGACAGAAGATGACAGAATGACAGAAGAGGACAGAATGACAGAAGATGACAGAATGACAGAAGAGGACAGAAGATGACAGAAGATGACAGAAGTTGACAGAAGATGACAGAATGACAGAAGAGGACAGAAGATGACAGAAGATGACAGAAGATGACAGAAGATGACAGAAGATGACAGAATGACCGAAGAGGACAGAATGACAGAAGAGGACAGAATGACAGAAGTGGACAGAATATGACAAAAGATGACAGAAGATGACAGAATGACAGAAGATGACAGAAGATGACAGAAAATGACAGAAGATGACAGAAGATGACAGAATGACAGAAGAGGACAGAATGACAGAAGATGACAGAATAACAGAAGATGACAGAATGACAGATGAGGACAGAAGATGACAGAAGATGACAGAAGATGACAGAATGACAGAAGAGGAGAGAAGATGACAGAAGATGACTGAAGATGACAGAAGATGACAGAATCACAGAAGAGGACAGAAGAGGACAGAAGATGACAGAAGATGACAGAAGATGACAGAATGACAGAGGAGGACAGAATGACAGAAGAGGAGAGAATGACAGAAGATGACAGATGACAGAATGACAGAAGATGACAGAAGATGACAGAATGACAGAAAATGACAGAAGAGGACAGAAGATGACAGAAGATGACAGAAGATGGCAGAAGATGACAGAAGATGACAGAATATGACAGAATGACAGAAGAGGACAGAATGACAGAAGATGACAGAATGACAGAAGAGGACAGAAGATGACAGAAGATGACAGAAGATGACAGAATGACAGAAGAGGACAGAAGATGACAGAAGATGACAGAAGATGGCAGAAGATGAAAGAAGAGGACAAAATATGACAAAAGATGACAGAAGATGACAGAATGACCGAAGATGACAGAAGATGACAGAAAATGACAGAAGATGACAGAAGATGACAGAAGATGACAGAATGACAGAAGAGGACAGAATGACAGAAGATGACAGAATGACAGAAGATGACAGAATGACAGATGAGGACAGAAGATGACAGAAGATGACAGAAGATGAGAGAAGATGACAGAAGATGACAGAAGATGACAGAATGACAGAAGAGGACAGAAGATGACAGAAGATGACAGAATGACAGAAGAGGACAGAAGAGGACAGAAGAGGACAGA
Source organism: Somniosus microcephalus (assembly GCF_052327205.1). Lineage (NCBI taxonomy): Eukaryota > Metazoa > Chordata > Chondrichthyes > Squaliformes > Somniosidae > Somniosus > Somniosus microcephalus. The sequence goes on along the minus strand of NW_028225190.1, from coordinate 1,871,283 downwards.
AGATGACAGAAGATGATAGAAGATGACAGAATGACAGAAGAGGTCAGAAGATGACAGAAGATGACTGAAGATGACTGAAGATGACAGAAGATAACAGAGGATGACAGAATGACAGAAGAGGACAGAATGACAGAGGATGACAGAATGACAGAAGATGACAGAATGACAGAAGATGACAGAAGATGACAGAAGATGACAGAATGACAGAAGATGACAGAAGATGACAGAAGATGACAGAATGACAGAAGAGGACAGAATGACAGAAGATGACAGAATAACAGAATAGGACAGAATGACAGAAGATGACAGAATGACAGAAGATGACAGAAGATGACAGAAGATGACAGAAGAGGACACAATGACAGAAGATGACAGAAGATGACAGAAGATGACAGAATGACAGAAGAGGACAGAATGACAGAAGATGACAGAATGACAGAAGAGGACAGAATGACAGAAGATGACAGAAGATGACAGAATGACAGAAGAGGACAGAATGACAGAAGATGACAGAAGATGACAGAAGATGACAGAATGACAGAAGATGACACAAGATGACACAAGATGACAAAATGACAGAAGAGGACAGAATGACAGAAGATGACAGAGTGACAGAAGAGGACAGAATGACAGAAGATGACAGAAGATGACAGAATGACAGAAGAGGACAGAATGACAGAAGATGACAGAATATGACAGAAGATGACAGAATATGACAGAAGATGACAGAAGATGACAGAATGACAGAAGAGGACAGAATGACAGAAGATGACAGAAGATGACAGAAGATGACAGAATGACAGAAGATGACACAAGATGACAGAAGATGACAGATGATGACAGAAGATGACAAGATGACAGAATATGACAGAAGATGACAGAAGATGACAGAATATGACAGAAGATGACAGAATGACAGAAGAGGACAGAATGGCAGAAGATGACAGAATATGCCAGAAGATGACAGAAGGTGACAGAATGACAGAAGATGACAGAAGATGACAGAAGATGACAGAAGATGACAGAATGACAGAAGAGGACAGAATGACAGAAGATGACAGAATGACAGAAGAGGACAGAATGACAGAAGATGACACAAGATGACACAAGATGACAGAATGACAGAAGAGGACAGAATGACAGAAGATGACAGAATGACAGAAGATGACAGAGGATGACAGAAGATGACAGAAGATGACAGAATGACAGACGAGGAAAGAAGATGACAGAAGATGGCAGAAGATGACAGAAGATGACAGAATGACAGAAGAGGACAGAATGACAGAAGATGACAGAATGACAGAAGAGGACAGAATGACAGAAGATGAAAGAAGATGACAGAAGATGACAGAATGACAGAAGAGGACAGAATGACAGAAGATGACAGAAGATGACAGAAGATGACAGAATGACAGAAGATGACAGAAGATGACAGAAGATGACAAAATGACCGAAGAGGACAGAATGACAGAAGATGACAGAATGACAGAAGAGGGCAGAAGATGACAGAAGATGACAGAAGATGACAGAATGACAGAAGATGACAGAATGACAGAAGAGGACAGAATGACAGAAGATGACAGAAGATGACGGAAGATGACAGAATGACGGAAGATGACAGAAGATGACGCAAGATGACAGAAGATGACAGAAGATGACAGAATGACAGAAGAGGACATAATGACAGAAGGTGACAGAAGATGACAGAAGATGACAGAAGATGACAGAATGACAGAAGATGACAGAATGACAGAAGATGACAGAATGACAGAAGAGGACACAATGACAGAAGATGACAGAAGATGACAGAAGATGACAGAATGACAGAAGAGGACAGAATGACAGAAGATGACAGAATGACAGAAGAGGACAGAATGACAGAAGATGACAGAAGATGACAGAAGATGACAGAATGACAGAAGATGACAGAAGATGACACAAGATGACAAAATGACAGAAGAGGACAGAATGACAGAAGATGACAGAAGATGACAGAATGACAGAAGAGGACAGAATGACAGAAGATGACAGAATATGACAGAAGATGACAGAATATGACAGAAGATGACAGAAGATGACAGAAGATGACAGAATGACAGAAGAGGACAGAATGACAGAAGATGACAGAAGATGACAGAATGACAGAAGATGACACAAGATGACAGAAGATGACAGATGATGACAGAAGATGACAAGATGACAGAATATGACAGAAGATGACAGAAGATGACAGAATATGACAGAAGATGACAGAATGACAGAAGAGGACAGAATGGCAGAAGAGGACAGAATATGCCAGAAGATGACAGAAGGTGACAGAATGACAGAAGATGACAGAAGATGACAGAAGATGACAGAATGACAGAAGAGGACAGAATGACAGAAGATGACAGAATGACAGAAGAGGACAGAATGACAGAAGATGACACAAGATGACACAAGATGACAGAATGACAGAAGAGGACAGAATGACAGAAGATGACAGAATGACAGAAGAGGACAGAATGACAGAAGATGAAAGAAGATGACAGAAGATGACAGAATGACAGAAGATGACAGAGGATGACAGAAGATGACAGAAGATGACAGAATGACAGACGAGGAAAGAAGATGACAGAAGATGGCAGAAGATGACAGAAGATGACAGAATGACAGAAGAGGACAGAATGACAGAAGATGACAGAATGACAGAAGAAGACAGAATGACAGAAGATGAAAGAAGATGACAGAAGATGACAGAATGACAGAAGAGGACAGAATGACAGAAGATGACAGAAGATGACAGAAGATGACAGAATGACAGAAGATGACAGAAGATGACAGAAGATGACAAAATTACCGAAGAGGACAGAATGACAGAAGATGACAGAATGACAGAAGAGGGCAGAAGATGACAGAAGATGACAGAAGATGACAGAATGACAGAAGATGACAGAATGACAGAAGAGGACAGAATGACAGAAGATGACAGAAGATGACAGAAGATGACAGAATGACGGAAGATGACAGAAGATGACGCAAGATGACAGAAGATGACAGAAGATGACAGAATGACAGAAGAGGACATAATGACAGAAGGTGACAGGAGATGACAGAAGATGACAGAAGATGACAGAATGACAGAAGATGACAGAATGACAGAAGATGACAGAATGACAGAAGAGGACACAATGACAGAAGATGACAGAAGATGACAGAAGATGACAGAATGACAGAAGAGGAAAGAATGACAGAAGATGACAGAATGACAGAAGAGGACAGAATGACAGAAGATGACAGAAGATGACAGAATGACAGAAGAGGACAGAATGACAGAAGATGACAGAAGATGACAGAAGATGACAGAATGACAGAAGATGACACAAGATGACACAAGATGACAAAATGACCGAAGAGGACAGAATGACAGAGGATGACAGAGTGACAGAAGAGGACAGAATGACAGAAGATGACAGAAGATGACAGAATGACAGAAGAGGACAGAATGACAGAAGATGACAGAATATGACAGAAGAGGACAGAATATGACAGAAGATGACAGAAGATGACAGAAGATGACAGAATGACAGAAGAGGACAGAATGACAGAAGATGACAGAAGATGACAGAAGATGACAGAATGACAGAAGATGACACAAGATGACGGAAGATGACAGAAGATGACAGAAGATGACAGAATGACACAAGAGGACAGAATGACAGAAGATGACAGAATGACAGAAGAGGACAGATTGACAGAAGATGACAGAAGATGACAGAAGATGACAGAAGATGACAGAATGACAGAAGATGTCAGAATGACAGAAGATGACAGAATGACAGAAGAGGACAGAATGACAGAAGATGACAGAAGATGACAGAAGATGACAGAATGACAGAAGAGGACAGAATGACAGATGATGACAGAATGACAGAAGAGGACAGAAGATGACAGAAGATGACAGAAGACGACAGAAGATGACAGAAGGTGACAGAATGAAAGAAGAGGACAGAATGACAGAAGATGACAGAAGATGACAGAAGATGACAGAAGAGGACAGAATGAGAGAAGAGGACAGAATATGACAAAAGATGACAGAAGATGACAGAATGACAGAAGATGACAGAAGATGACAGAAAATGACAGAAGATGACAGAAGATGACAGAAGATGACAGAATGACAGAAGAGGAAAGAATGACAGAAGTTGACAGAATGACAGAAGATGACAGAATGACAGATGAGGACAGAAGATGACAGAAGTTGACAGAAGATGACAGAAGATGACAGAATGACAGAAGAGGACAGAAGATGACAGAATGACAGAAGAGGACAGAAGAGGACAGAAGATGACAGAAGATGACAGAATGACAGAAGAGGTCAGAAGATGACAGAAGATGACAGAAGATGACAGAAGATAACAGAAGATGACAGAATGACAGAAGAGGACAGAATGACAGAAGAGGACAGAATGACAGAAGATGACAGAAGATGACAGAAGATGACAGATGATGACAGAAGATGACAAGATGACAGAATATGACAGAAGATGACAGAAGATGACAGAATATGACAGAAGATGACAGAATGACAGAAGAGGACAGAATGGCAGAAGAGGACAGAATATGCCAGAAGATGACAGAAGGTGACAGAATGACAGAAGATGACAGAAGATCACAGAAGATGACAGAAGATGACAGAATGACAGAAGAGGACAGAATGACAGAAGATGACAGAATGACAGAAGAGGACAGAATGACAGAAGATGACACAAGATGACAGAATGACAGAAGAGGACAGAAGGACAGAAGATGACAGAATGACAGAAGATGACAGAAGATGACAGAAGATGACAGAAGATGACAGAAGATGACAGAAGATGACAGAATGACAGAAGAGGACAGAATGACAGAAGAGGACAGAATATGACAGAAGATGACACAAGATGACACAATGACAGAAAATGACAAAAGAGGACAGAATATGACAGAAGAGGACAGAATGACAGAAGATGACAGAAGATAACAGAAGATGACAGAAGATGGCAGAAGATGACAGAAGATGACAGAATATGACAGAAGATGACAGAAGATGACAGAGTATGACAGAAGATGACAGAAGATGACAGAAGATGACAGAAGATGACAGAATGACAGAAGAGGACAGAATGACAGAAGATGACAGAATGACAGAAGAGGACAGAAGATGACAGAAGATGACAGAAGATGACAGAATGACAGAAGAGGACAGAAGATGACAGAAGATGACAGAATGACAGAAGATGACAGAAGATGACAGAAGATGACAGAAGATGACAGAATGACCGAAGAGGACAGAATGACAGAAGAGGACAGAATGACAGAAGAGGACAGAATATGACAAAAGATGACAGAAGATGACAGAATGACAGAGGATGACAGAAGATGACAGAAAATGACAGAAGATGACAGAAGATGACAGAAGATGACAGAATGACAGAAGAGGAAAGAATGACAGAAGATGACAGAATGACAGAAGATGACAGAATGACAGATGAGGACAGAAGATGACAGAAGATGACAGAAGATGACAGAAGGTGACAGAATGACAGAAGAGGACAGAAGATGACAGAGTGACAGAAGAGGACAGAAGAGGACAGAAGATGACAGATGATGACAGAAGATGACAGAAGATGACAGAATGACAGAAGAGGTCAGAAGATGACAGAAGATGACAGAAGATAACAGAAGATGACAGAATGACAGAAGAGGACAGAATGACAGAAGATGACAGAATGACAGAAGAGGACAGAATGACAGAAGATGAAAGAAGATGACAGAAGATGACAGAATGACAGAAGAGGACAGAATGACAGAAGATGACAGAAGATGACAGAAGATGACAGAATGACAGAAGATGACAGAAGATGACAGAAGATGACAAAATGACCGAAGAGGACAGAATGACAGAAGATGACAGAATGACAGAAGAGGGCAGAAGATGACAGAAGATGACAGAAGATGACAGAATGACAGAAGATGACAGAATGACAGAAGAGGACAGAATGACAGAAGATGACAGAAGATGACAGAAGATGACAGAATATGACAGAATATGACAGAAGATGAAAAAGATGACAGAAGATGACAGAAGAGGACAGAATGACAGAAGAGGACAGAATGACAGAAGATGACAGAATGACAGAAGAGGACAGAAGATGACAGAAGATGACAGAAGAGGACAGAATGACAGAAGAGGACAGAATGACAGAAGATGACAGAATGACAGAAGAGGACAGAAGAGGACAGAAGATGACAGAAGATAACAGAAGATGACAGAATGACAGAAGAGGACAGAATGACAGAAGAGGACAGAATGACAGAAGATGACAGAGGATGACAGAAGATGACAGATGATGACAGAAGATGACAAGATGACAGAATATGACAGAAGATGACAGAAGATGACAGAATATGACAGAAGATGACAGAATGACAGAAGAGGACAGAATGGCAGAAGAGGACAGAATATGCCAGAAGATGACAGAAGGTGACAGAATGACAGAAGATGACAGAAGATGACAGAAGATGACAGAAGATGACAGAAGATGACAGAATGACAGAAGAGGACAGAATGACAGAAGATGACAGAATGACAGAAGAGGACAGAATGACAGAAGATGACACAAGATGACACAAGATGACAGAATGACAGAAGAGGACAGAATGACAGAAGATGACAGAATGACAGAAGATGACAGAGGATGACAGAAGATGACAGAGGATGACAGAAGATGACAGAAGATGACAGAATGACAGACGAGGAAAGAAGATGACAGAAGATGGCAGAAGATGACAGAAGATGACAGAATGACAGAAGAGGACAGAATGACAGAAGATGACAGAATGACAGAAGAGGACAGAATGACAGAAGATGAAAGAAGATGACAGAAGATGACAGAATGACAGAAGAGGACAGAATGACAGAAGATGACAGAAGATGACAGAAGATGACAGAATGACAGAAGATGACAGAAGATGACAGAAGATGACAAAATGACCGAAGAGGACAGAATGACAGAAGATGACAGAATGACAGAAGAGGGCAGAAGATGACAGAAGATGACAGAATGACAGAAGATGACAGAATGACAGAAGATGACAGAAGATGACAGAAGATGACAGAATATGACAGAAGATGAAAAAGATGACAGAAGATGACAGAAGAGGACAGAATGACAGAAGATGACAGAAGATGACAGAAGATGACAGAATGACGGAAGATGACAGAAGATGACGCAAGATGACGCAAGATGACAGAAGATGACAGAAGATGACAGAATGACAGAAGAGGACATAATGACAGAAGGTGACAGAAGATGACAGAAGATGACAGAAGATGACAGAATGACAGAAGATGACAGAATGACAGAAGATGACAGAATGACAGAAGAGGACACAATGACAGAAGATGACAGAAGATGACAGAAGATGACAGAATGACAGAAGAGGACAGAATGACAGAAGATGACAGAATGACAGAAGAGGACAGAATGACAGAAGATGACAGAATGACAGAAGAGGACAGAATGACAGAAGATGACAGAAGATGACAGAAGATGACAGAATGACAGAAGATGACAAGATGACACAAGATGACAAAATGACAGAAGAGGACAGAATGACAGAAGATGACAGAGTGACAGAAGAGGACAGAATGACAGAAGATGACAGAATGACAGAAGAGGACAGAATGACAGAAGATGACAGAATATGACAGAAGATGACAGAATATGACAGAAGATGACAGAAGATGACAGAAGATGACAGAATGACAGAAGAGGACAGAATGACAGAAGATGACAGAAGATGACAGAAGAGGACAGAATGACAGAAGATGACAGAAGATGACAGAAGATGACAGAATGACAGAAGATGACAGAAGATGACAGAAGATGACAAAATGACCGAAGAGGACAGAATGACAGAAGATGACAGAATGACAGAAGAGGGCAGAAGATGACAGAAGATGACAGAAGATGACAGAATGACAGAAGATGACAGAATGACAGAAGAGGACAGAATGACAGAAGATGACAGAAGATGACAGAAGATGACAGAATATGACAGAAGATGAAAAAGATGACAGAAGATGACAGAAGAGGACAGAATGACAGAAGATGACAGAAGATGACAGAAGATGACAGAATGACGGAAGATGACAGAAGATGACGCAAGATGACAGAAGATGACAGAAGATGACAGAATGACAGAAGAGGACATAATGACAGAAGGTGACAGGAGATGACAGAAGATGACAGAAGATGACAGAATGACAGAAGATGACAGAATGACAGAAGAGGACACAATGACAGAAGATGACAGAAGATGACAGAAGATGACAGAATGACAGAAGAGGACAGAATGACAGAAGATGACAGAATGACAGAAGAGGACAGAATGACAGAAGATGACAGAAGATGACAGAATGACAGAAGAGGACAGAATGACAGAAGATGACAGAAGATGACAGAAGATGACAGAATGACAGAAGATGACACAAGATGACACAAGATGACAAAATGACCGAAGAGGACAGAATGACAGAGGATGACAGAGTGACAGAAGAGGACAGAATGACAGAAGATGACAGAAGATGACAGAATGACAGAAGAGGACAGAATGACAGAAGATGACAGAATATGACAGAAGAGGACAGAATATGACAGAAGATGACAGAAGATGACAGAAGATGACAGAATGACAGAAGAGGACAGAATGACAGAAGATGACAGAAGATGACAGAAGATGACAGAATGACAGAAGATGACACAAGATGACGGAAGATGACAGAAGATGACAGAAGATGACAGAATGACACAAGAGGACAGAATGACAGAAGATGACAGAATGACAGAAGAGGACAGAATGACAGAAGATGACAGAAGATGACAGAAGATGACAGAATGACAGAAGATGTCAGAATGACAGAAGATGACAGAATGACAGAAGAGGACAGAATGACAGATGATGACAGAATGACAGAAGAGGACAGAAGATGACAGAAGATGACAGAAGACGACAGAAGATGACAGAAGGTGACAGAATGAAAGAAGAGGACAGAATGACAGAAGATGACAGAAGATGACAGAAGATGACAGAAGAGGACAGAATGACAGAAGAGGACAGAATATGACAAAAGATGACAGAAGATGACAGAATGACAGAAGATGACAGAAGATGACAGAAAATGACAGAAGATGACAGAAGATGACAGAATGACAGAAGAGGAAAGAATGACAGAAGTTGACAGAATGACAGAAGATGACAGAATGACAGATGAGGACAGAAGATGACAGAAGTTGACAGAAGATGACAGAAGATGACAGAAGATGACAGAATGACAGAAGAGGACAGAAGATGACAGAATGACAGAAGAGGACAGAAGAGGACAGAAGATGACAGAAGATGACAGAATGACAGAAGAGGTCAGAAGATGACAGAAGATGACAGAAGATGACAGAAGATAACAGAAGATGACAGAATGACAGAAGAGGACAGAATGACAGAAGAGGACAGAATGACAGAAGATGACAGAAGATGACAGAAGATGACAGATGATGACAGAAGATGACAAGATGACAGAATATGACAGAAGATGACAGAAGATGACAGAATATGACAGAAGATGACAGAATGACAGAAGAGGACAGAATGGCAGAAGAGGACAGAATATGCCAGAAGATGACAGAAGGTGACAGAATGACAGAAGATCACAGAAGATCACAGAAGATGACAGAAGATGACAGAATGACAGAAGAGGACAGAATGACAGAAGATGACAGAATGACAGAAGAGGACAGAATGACAGAAGATGACACAAGATGACAGAATGACAGAAGAGGACAGAATGACAGAAGATGACAGAATGACAGAAGATGACAGAGGATGACAGAAGATGACAGAAGATGTCAGAAGGACAGAAGATGACAGAATGACAGAAGATGACAGAAGATGACAGAAGATGACAGAAGATGACAAAAGATGACAGAAGATGACAGAATGACAGAAGAGGACAGAATGACAGAAGAGGACAGAATATGACAGAAGATGACACAAGATGACACAATGACAGAAAATGACAAAAGAGGACAGAATATGACAGAAGAGGACAGAATGACAGAAGATGACAGAAGATAACAGAAGATGACAGAAGATGGCAGAAGATGACAGAAGATGACAGAATATGACAGAAGATGACAGAAGATGACAGAGTATGACAGAAGATGACAGAAGATGACAGAAGATGACAGAAGATGACAGAATGACAGAAGAGGACAGAATGACAGAAGATGACAGAATGACAGAAGAGGACAGAAGATGACAGAAGATGACAGAAGATGACAGAATGACAGAAGATGACAGAAGATGACAGAAGATGACAGAATGACCGAAGAGGACAGAATGACAGAAGAGGACAGAATGACAGAAGAGGACAGAATATGACAAAAGATGACAGAAGATGACAGAATGACAGAAGATGACAGAAGATGACAGAAAATGACAGAAGATGACAGAAGATGACAGAAGATGACAGAATGACAGAAGAGGAAAGAATGACAGAAGATGACAGAATGACAGATGAGGACAGAAGATGACAGAAGATGACAGAAGATGACAGAAGGTGACAGAATGACAGAAGAGGACAGAAGATGACAGAGTGACATAAGAGGACAGAAGAGGACAGAAGATGACAGATGATGACAGAAGATGACAGAAGATGACAGAATGACAGAAGAGGTCAGAAGATGACAGAAGATGACAGAAGATAACAGAAGATGACAGAATGACAGAAGAGGACAGAATGACAGAAGATGACAGAATGACAGAAGAGGACAGAATGACAGAAGATGAAAGAAGATGACAGAAGATGACAGAATGACAGAAGAGGACAGAATGACAGAAGATGACAAAAGATGACAGAAGATGACAGAATGACAGAAGATGACAGAAGATGACAGAAGATGACAAAATGACCGAAGAGGACAGAATGACAGAAGATGACAGAATGACAGAAGAGGGCAGAAGATGACAGAAGATGACAGAAGATGACAGAATGACAGAAGATGACAGAATGACAGAAGAGGACAGAATGACAGAAGATGACAGAAGATGACAGAATATGACAGAAGATGAAAAAGATGACAGAAGATGACAGAAGAGGACAGAATGACAGAAGAGGACAGAATGACAGAAGATGACAGAATGACAGAAGAGGACAGAAGATGACAGAAGATGACAGAAGATGACAGAATGACAGAAGAGGACAGAAGAGGACAGAAGATGACAGAAGATAACAGAAGATGACAGAATGACAGAAGAGGACAGAATGACAGAAGAGGACAGAATGACAGAAGATGACAGAGGATGACAGAAGATGACAGATGATGACAGAAGATGACAAGATGACAGAATATGACAGAAGATGACAGAAGATGACAGAATATGACAGAAGATGACAGAATGACAGAAGAGGACAGAATGGCAGAAGAGGACAGAATATGCCAGAAGATGACAGAAGGTGACAGAATGACAGAAGATGACAGAAGATGACAGAAGATGACAGAAGATGACAGAAGATGACAGAATGACAGAAGAGGACAGAATGACAGAAGATGACAGAATGACAGAAGAGGACAGAATGACAGAAGATGACACAAGATGACACAAGATGACAGAATGACAGAAGAGGACAGAATGACAGAAGATGACAGAATGACAGAAGATGACAGAGGATGACAGAAGATGACAGAAGATGACAGAATGACAGACGAGGAAAGAAGATGACAGAAGATGGCAGAAGATGACAGAAGATGACAGAATGACAGAAGAGGACAGAATGACAGAAGATGACAGAATGACAGAAGAGGACAGAATGACAGAAGATGAAAGAAGATGACAGAAGATGACAGAATGACAGAAGAGGACAGAATGACAGAAGATGACAGAAGATGACAGAAGATGACAGAATGACAGAAGATGACAGAAGATGACAGAAGATGACAAAATGACCGAAGAGGACAGAATGACAGAAGATGACAGAATGACAGAAGAGGGCAGAAGATGACAGAAGATGACAGAAGATGACAGAATGACAGAAGATGACAGAATGACAGAAGAGGACAGAATGAAAGAAGATGACAGAAGATGACAGAAGATGACAGAATATGACAGAAGATGAAAAAGATGACAGAAGATGACAGAAGAGGACAGAATGACAGAAGATGACAGAAGATGACAGAAGATGACAGAATGACGGAAGATGACAGAAGATGACGCAAGATGACAGAAGATGACAGAAGATGACAGAATGACAGAAGAGGACATAATGACAGAAGGTGACAGAAGATGACAGAAGATGACAGAAGATGACAGAATGACAGAAGATGACAGAATGACAGAAGATGACAGAATGACAGAAGAGGACACAATCACAGAAGATGACAGAAGATGACAGAAGATGACAGAATGACAGAAGAGGACAGAATGACAGAAGATGACAGAATGACAGAAGAGGACAGAATGACAGAAGATGACAGAAGATGACAGAATGACAGAAGAGGACAGAATGACAGAAGATGACAGAAGATGACAGAAGATGACAGAATGACAGAAGATGACACAAGATGACAAAATGACAGAAGAGGACAGAATGACAGAAGATGACAGAGTGACAGAAGAGGACAGAATGACAGAAGATGACAGAAGATGACAGAATGACAGAAGAGGACAGAATGACAGAAGATGACAGAATATGACAGAAGATGACAGAATATGACAGAAGATGACAGAAGATGACAGAAGATGACAGAATGACAGAAGAGGACAGAATGACAGAAGATGACAGAAGATGACAGAAGATGACAGAATGACAGAAGATGACACAAGATGACGGAAGATGACAGAAGATGACAGAAGATGACAGAATGACACAAGAGGACAGAATGACAGAAGATGACAGAATGACAGAAGAGGACAGAATGACAGAAGATGACAGAAGATGACAGAAGATGACAGAAGATGACAGAATGACAGAAGATGTCAGAATGACAGAAGATGACAGAATGACAGAAGAGGACAGAATGACAGAAGATGACAGAAGATGACAGAATGACAGAAGAGGACAGAATGACAGATGATGACAGAATGACAGAAGAGGACAGAAGATGACAGAAGATGACAGAAGACGACAGAAGATGACAGAAGAGGACAGAATGACAGAAGAGGACAGAATATGACAAAAGATGACAGAAGATGACAGAATGACAGAAGATGACAGAAGATGACAGAAAATGACAGAAGATGACAGAAGATGACAGAAGATGACAGAATGACAAAAGAGGAAAGAATGACAGAAGATGACAGAATGACAGAAGATGACAGAATGACAGATGAGGACAGAAGATGACAGAAGTTGACAGAAGATGACAAAAGATGACAGAAGATGACAGAATGACAGAAGAGGACAGAAGATGATAGAATGACAGAAGAGGACAAAAGAGGACAGAAGATGACAGAAGATGACAGAAGATGACAGAAGATGACAGAATGACAGAAGAGGTCAGAAGATGACAGAAGATGACAGAAGATGACAGAAGATAACAGAAGATGACAGAATGACAGAAGAGGACAGAATGACAGAAGAGGACAGAATGACAGAAGATGACAGAAGATGACAGAAGATGACAGATGATGACAGAAGATGACAAGATGACAGAATATGACAGAAGATGACAGAAGATGACAGAATATGACAGAAGATGACAGAATGACAGAAGAGGACAGAATGACAGAAGATGACAGAATGACAGAAGAGGACAGAATGACAGAAGATGACAGAATGACAGAAGATGACAGAGGATGACAGAAGATGACAGAAGATGTCAGAAGGACAGAAGATGACAGAATGACAGAAGATGACAGAAGATGACAGAAGATGACAGAAGATGACAGAATGACAGAAGAGGACAGAATGACAGAAGAGGACAGAATATGACAGAAGATGACACAAGATGACAGAATGACAGAAAATGACAAAAGAGGACAGAATATGACAGAAGAGGACAGAATGACAGAAGATGACAGAAGATGACAGAAGATGACAGAAGATGGCAGAAGATGACAGAAGGTGACAGAATATGACAGAAGATGACAGAAGATGACAGAGTATGACAGAAGATGACAGAAGATGACAGAAGATGACAGAAGATGACAGAAGATGACAGAATGACAGAAGAGGACAGAATGACAGAAGATGACAGAATGACAGAAGAGGACAGAAGATGACAGAAGATGACAGAAGATGACAGAATGACAGAAGAGGACAGAAGATGACAGAAGATGACAGAATGACAGAAGATGACAGAAGATGACAGAAGATGACAGAAGATGACAGAATGACCGAAGAGGACAGAATGACAGAAGAGGACAGAATGACAGAAGAGGACAGAATATGACAAAAGATGACAGAAGATGACAGAATGACAGAAGATGACAGAAGATGACAGAAAATGACAGAAGATGACAGAAGATGACAGAAGATGACAGAATGACAGAAGAGGAAAGAATGACAGAAGATGACAGAATGACAGAAGATGACAGAATGACAGATGAGGACAGAAGATGACAGAAGATGACAGAAGATGACAGAATGACAGAAGAGGACAGAAGATGACAGAGTGACAGAAGAGGACAAAAGAGGACAGAAGATGACAGATGATGACAGAAGATGACAGAAGATGACAGAATGACAGAAGAGGTCAGAAGATGAAAGAAGATGACAGAAGATAACAGAAGATGACAGAATGACAGAAGAGGACAGAATGACAGAAGAGGACAGAATGACAGAAGATGACAGAGGATGACAGAAGATGACAGATGATGACAGAAGATGACAAGATGACAGAATATGACAGAAGATGACAGAAGATGACAGAATATGACAGAAGATGACAGAATGACAGAAGAGGACAGAATGGCAGAAGAGGACAGAATATGCCAGAAGATGACAGAAGGTGACAGAATGACAGAAGATGACAGAAGATGACAGAAGATGACAGAAGATGACAGAATGACAGAAGAGGACAGAATGACAGAAGATGACAGAATGACAGAAGAGGACAGAATGACAGAAGATGACACAAGATGACACAAGATGACAGAATGACAGAAGAGGACAGAATGACAGAAGATGACAGAATGACAGAAGATGACAGAGGATGACAGAAGATGACAGAAGATGACAGAATGACAGACGAGGAAAGAAGATGACAGAAGATGGCAGAAGATGACAGAAGATGACAGAATGACAGAAGAGGACAGAATGACAGAAGATGACAGAATGACAGAAGAGGACAGAATGACAGAAGATGAAAGAAGATGACAGAAGATGACAGAATGACAGAAGAGGACAGAATGACAGAAGATGACAGAAGATGACAGAAGATGACAAAATGACCGAAGAGGACAGAATGACAGAAGATGACAGAATGACAGAAGAGGGCAGAAGATGACAGAAGATGACAGAATGACAGAAGAGGACAGAATGACAGAAGATGACAGAAGATGACAGAATATGACAGAAGATGAAAAAGATGACAGAAGATGACAGAAGAGGACAGAATGACAGAAGAGGACAGAATGACAGAAGATGACAGAATGACAGAAGAGGACAGAAGATGACAGAAGATGACAGAAGATGACAGAATGACAGAAGAGGACAGAAGAGGACAGAAGATGACAGAAGATAACAGAAGATGACAGAATGACAGAAGAGGACAGAATGACAGAAGAGGACAGAATGACAGAAGATGACAGAGGATGACAGAAGATGACAGATGATGACAGAAGATGACAAGATGACAGAATATGACAGAAGATGACAGAAGATGACAGAAGATGACAGAAGATGACAGAATGACAGAAGAGGACAGAATGGCAGAAGAGGACAGAATATGCCAGAAGATGACAGAAGGTGACAGAATGACAGAAGATGACAGAAGATGACAGAAGATGACAGAAGATGACAGAAGATGACAGAATGACAGAAGAGGACAGAATGACAGAAGATGACAGAATGACAGAAGAGGACAGAATGACAGAAGATGACACAAGATGACACAAGATGACAGAATGACAGAAGAGGACAGAATGACAGAAGATGACAGAATGACAGAAGATGACAGAGGATGACAGAAGATGACAGAAGATGACAGAATGACAGACGAGGAAAGAAGATGACAGAAGATGGCAGAAGATGACAGAAGATGACAGAATGACAGAAGAGGACAGAATGACAGAAGATGACAGAATGACAGAAGAGGACAGAATGACAGAAGATGAAAGAAGATGACAGAAGATGACAGAATGACAGAAGAGGACAGAATGACAGAAGATGACAGAAGATGACAGAAGATGACAGAATGACAGAAGATGACAGAAGATGACAGAAGATGACAAAATGACCGAAGAGGACAGAATGACAGAAGATGACAGAATGACAGAAGAGGGCAGAAGATGACAGAAGATGACAGAAGATGACAGAATGACAGAAGATGACAGAATGACAGAAGAGGACAGAATGAAAGAAGATGACAGAAGATGACAGAAGATGACAGAATATGACAGAAGATGAAAAAGATGACAGAAGATGACAGAAGAGGACAGAATGGCAGAAGATGACAGAAGATGACAGAAGATGACAGAATGACGGAAGATGACAGAAGATGACGCAAGATGACAGAAGATGACAGAAGATGACAGAATGACAGAAGAGGACATAATGACAGAAGGTGACAGAATATGACAGAAGATGACAGAAGATGACAGAATGACAGAAGATGACAGAATGACAGAAGATGACAGAATGACAGAAGAGGACACAATCACAGTTGATGACAGAAGATGACAGAAGATGACAGAATGACAGAAGAGGACAGAATGACAGAAGATGACAGAATGACAGAAGAGGACAGAATGACAGAAGATGATAGAAGATGACAGAATGACAGAAGAGGACAGAATGACAGAAGATGACAGAAGATGACAGAAGATGACAGAATGACAGAAGATGACACAAGATGACAAAATGACAGAAGAGGACAGAATGACAGAAGATGACAGAGTGACAGAAGAGGACAGAATGACAGAAGATGACAGAAGATGACAGAAGATGACAGAATGACAGAAGAGGACAGAATGACAGAAGATGACAGAATATGACAGAAGATGACAGAATATGACAGAAGATGACAGAAGATGACAGAAGATGACAGAATGACAGAAGAGGACAGAATGACAGAAGATGACAGAAGATGACAGAAGATGACAGAATGACAGAAGATGACACAAGATGACGGAAGATGACAGAAGATGACAGAAGATGACAGAATGACACAAGAGGACAGAATGACAGAAGATGACAGAATGACAGAAGAGGACAGAATGACAGAAGATGACAGAAGATGACAGAAGATGACAGAAGATGACAGAATGACAGAAGATGTCAGAATGACAGAAGATGACAGAATGACAGAAGAGGACAGAATGACAGAAGATGACAGAAGATGACAGAATGACAGAAGAGGACAGAATGACAGATGATGACAGAATGACAGAAGAGGACAGAAGATGACAGAAGATGACAGAAGACGACAGAAGATGACAGAAGGTGACAGAATGACAGAAGAGGACAGAATGACAGAAGATGACAGAAGATGACAGAAGAGGACAGAATGACAGAAGAGGACAGAATATGACAAAAGATGACAGAAGATGACAGAATGACAGAAGATGACAGAAGATGACAGAAAATGACAGAAGATGACAGAAGATGACAGAAGATGACAGAATGACAGAAGAGGAAAGAATGACAGAAGATGACAGAATGACAGAAGATGACAGAATGACAGATGAGGACAGAAGATGACAGAAGTTGACAGAAGATGACAAAAGATGACAGAAGATGACAGAATGACAGAAGAGGACAGAAGATGATAGAATGACAGAAGAGGACAAAAGAGGACAGAAGATGACAGAAGATGACAGAAGATGACAGAAGATGACAGAATGACAGAAGAGGTCAGAAGATGACAGAAGATGACAGAAGATGACAGAAGATAACAGAAGATGACAGAATGACAGAAGAGGACAGAATGACAGAAGAGGACAGAATGACAGAAGATGACAGAAGATGACAGAAGATGACAGATGATGACAGAAGATGACAAGATGACAGAATATGACAGAAGATGACAGAAGATGACAGAATATGACAGAAGATGACAGAATGACAGAAGAGGACAGAATGACAGAAGATGACAGAATCACAGAATGACAGAAGAGGACAGAATGACAGAAGATGACAGAATGACAGAAGATGACAGAGGATGACAGAAGATGACAGAAGATGTCAGAAGGACAGAAGATGACAGAATGACAGAAGATGACAGAAGATGACAGAAGATGACAGAAGATGACAGAATGACAGAAGAGGACAGAATGACAGAAGAGGACAGAATATGACAGAAGATGACACAAGATGACAGAATGACAGAAAATGACAAAAGAGGACAGAATATGACAGAAGAGGACAGAATGACAGAAGATGACAGAAGATGACAGAAGATGACAGAAGATGGCAGAAGATGACAGAAGGTGACAGAATATGACAGAAGATGACAGAAGATGACAGAGTATGACAGAAGATGACAGAAGATGACAGAAGATGACAGAAGATGACAGAAGATGACAGAATGACAGAAGAGGACAGAATGACAGAAGATGACAGAATGACAGAAGAGGACAGAAGATGACAGAAGATGACAGAATGACAGAAGAGGACAGAAGATGACAGAAGATGACAGAATGACAGAAGATGACAGAAGATGACAGAAGATGACAGAATGACCGAAGAGGACAGAATGACAGAAGAGGACAGAATGACAGAAGAGGACAGAATATGACAAAAGATGACAGAAGATGACAGAATGACAGAAGATGACAGAAGATGACAGAAAATGACAGAAGATGACAGAAGATGACAGAAGATGACAGAATGACAGAAGAGGAAAGAATGACAGAAGATGACAGAATGACAGAAGATGACAGAATGACAGATGAGGACAGAAGATGACAGAAGATGACAGAAGATGACAGAATGACAGAAGAGGACAGAAGATGACAGAGTGACAGAAGAGGACAAAAGAGGACAGAAGATGACAGATGATGACAGAAGATGACAGAAGATGACAGAATGACAGAAGAGGTCAGAAGATGAAAGAAGATGACAGAAGATAACAGAAGATGACAGAATGACAGAAGAGGACAGAATGACAGAAGAGGACAGAATGACAGAAGATGACAGAGGATGACAGAAGATGACAGATGATGACAGAAGATGACAAGATGACAGAATATGACAGAAGATGACAGAAGATGACAGATTATGACAGAAGATGACAGAATGACAGAAGAGGACAGAATGGCAGAAGAGGACAGAATATGCCAGAAGATGACAGAAGGTGACAGAATGACAGAAGATGACAGAAGATGACAGAAGATGACAGAAGATGACAGAATGACAGAAGAGGACAGAATGACAGAAGATGACAGAATGACAGAAGAGGACAGAATGACAGAAGATGACACAAGATGACACAAGATGACAGAATGACAGAAGAGGACAGAATGACAGAAGATGACAGAATGACAGAAGATGACAGAGGATGACAGAAGATGACAGAAGATGACAGAATGACAGACGAGGAAAGAAGATGACAGAAGATGGCAGAAGATGACAGAAGATGACAGAATGACAGAAGAGGACAGAATGACAGAAGATGACAGAATGACAGAAGAGGACAGAATGACAGAAGATGAAAGAAGATGACAGAAGATGACAGAATGACAGAAGAGGACAGAATGACAGAAGATGACAGAAGATGACAGAAGATGACAAAATGACCGAAGAGGACAGAATGACAGAAGATGACAGAATGACAGAAGAGGGCAGAAGATGACAGAAGATGACAGAAGATGACAGAATGACAGAAGATGACAGAATGACAGAAGAGGACAGAATGACAGAAGATGACAGAAGATGACAGAAGATGACAGAATATGAGAGAAGATGAAAAAGATGACAGAAGATGACAGAAGAGGACAGAATGACAGAAGATGACAGAAGATGACGCAAGATGACAGAAGATGACAGAAGATGACAGAATGACAGAAGAGGACATAATGACAGAAGATGACAGAAGATGACAGAAGATGACAGAAGATGACAGAATGACAGAAGATGACAGAATGACAGAAGATGACAGAATGACAGAAGAGGACACAATGACAGAAGATGACAGAAGATGACAGAAGATGACAGAATGACAGAAGAGGACAGAATGACAGAAGATGACAGAATGACAGAAGAGGACAGAATGACAGAAGATGACAGAAGATGACAGAAGATGACAGAAGATGACAGAATGACAGAAGATGACAGAAGATGACACAAGATGACAAAATGACAGAAGAGGACAGAATGACAGAAGATGAGAGAGTGACAGAAGAGGACAGAATGACAGAAGATGACAGAAGATGACAGAATGACAGAAGAGGACAGAATGACAGAAGATGACAGAATATGACAGAAGATGACAGAATATGACAGAAGATGACAGAAGATGACAGAAGATGACAGAAGAGGACAGAATGACAGAAGATGACAGAAGATGACAGAAGATGCCAGAATGACAGAAGATGACACAAGATGACGGAAGATGACAGAAGATGACAGAAGATGACAGAATGACACAAGAGGACAGAATGACAGAAGATGACAGAATGACAGAAGAGGACAGAATGACAGAAGATGACAGAAGATGACAGAAGATGACAGAATGACAGAAGATGTCAGAATGACAGAAGATGACAGAATGACAGAAGAGGACAGAATGACAGAAGATGACAGAAGATGACAGAAGATGACAGAATGACAGAAGAGGACAGAATGACAGATGATGACAGAATGACAGAAGAGGACAGAAGATGACAGAAGATGACAGAAGACGACAGAAGATGACAGAAGGTGACAGAATGACAGAAGAGGACAGAATGACAGAAGATGACAGAAGATGACAGAAGATGACAGAAGAGGACAGAATGACAGAAGATGACAGAATGACAGAAGAGGACAGAATGACAGAAGATGACAGAAGATGACAGAAGATGACAGAAGATGACAGAATGACAGAAGATGACAGAAGATGACAGAAGATGACAAAATGACAGAAGAGGACAGAATGACAGAAGATGACAGAATGACAGAAGAGGGCAGAAGATGACAGAAGATGACAGAATGACAGAAGAGGACAGAAGATGACAGAAGATGACAAAAGATGACAGAATGACAGAAGATGACAGAAGATGACAGAAGATGACAAAATGACAGAAGAGGACAGAATGACAGAAGATGACAGAGTGACAGAAGAGGACAGAATGACAGAAGATGACAGAAGATGACAGAAGATGACAGAAGATGACAGAATGACAGAAGATGTCAGAATGACAGAAGATGACAGAATGACAGAAGAGGACAGAATGACAGAAGAGGACAGAATGACAGAAGATGACAGAAGATGACAGAAGATGACAGATGATGACAGAAGATGACAAGATGACAGAATATGACAGAAGATGACAGAAGATGACAGAATATGACAGAAGATGACAGAATGACAGAAGAGGACAGAATGGCAGAAGAGGACAGAATATGCCAGAAGATGACAGAAGGTGACAGAATGACAGAAGATGACAGAAGATGACAGAAGATCACAGAAGATGACAGAAGATGACAGAATGACAGAAGAGGACAGAATGACAGAAGATGACAGACTGACAGAAGAGGACAGAATGACAGAAGAGGACACAAGATGACACAAGATGACAGAATGACAGAAGATGACAGAATGACAGAAGATGACAGAGGATGACAGAAGATGACAGAAGATGACAGAAGATGACAGAATGACAGACGATAAAAGAAGATGACAGAAGATGGCAGAAGATGACAGAAGATGACAGAATGACAGAAGAGGACAGAATGACAGAAGATGACAGAATGACAGAAGAGGACAGAATGACAGAAGATGAAAGAAGATGACAGAAGATGACAGAATGACAGAAGAGGACAGAATGACAGAAGATGACAGAAGATGACAGAAGAAGACAGAATGACAGAAGATGACAGAAGATGACAGAAGATGACAAAATGACAGAAGAGGACAGAATGACAGAAGATGACAGAATGACAGAAGAGGGCAGAAGATGACAGAAGATGACAGAAGATGACAGAATGACAGAAGATGACAGAATGACAGAAGAGGACAGAATGACAGAAGATGACAGAAGATGACAGAAGATGACAGAATATGACAGAAGATGAAAAAGATGACAGAAGATGACAGAAGAGGACAGATTGACAGAAGATGACAGAAGATGACAGAAGATGACAGAATGACGGAAGATGACAGAAGATGACGCAAGATGACAGAAGATGACAGAATGACAGAAGAGGACATAATGACAGAAGATGACGGAAGATGACAGAAGATGACAGAATGACAGAAGAGGACACAATGACAGAAGATGACAGAAGATGACAGAAGATGACAGAATGACAGAAGAGGACAGAATGACAGAAGATGACAGAATGACAGAAGAGGACAGAATGACAGAAGATGACAGAAGATGACAGAATGACAGAAGAGGACAGAATGACAGAAGATGACAGAAGATGACAGAAGATGACAGAAGATGACAGAATGACAGAAGATGACACAAGATGACACAAGATGACAAAATGACAGAAGAGGACAGAATGACAGAAGATGACAGAGTGACAGAAGAGGACAGAATGACAGAAGATGACAGAATGACAGAAGAGGACAGAATGACAGAAGATGACAGAATATGACAGAAGATGACAGAATATGACAGAAGATGACAGAAGATGACAGAAGATGACAGAATGACAGAAGAGGACAGAATGACAGAAGTTGACAGAAGATGACAGAAGATGACAGAATGACAGAAGATGACACAAGATGACGGAAGATGACAGAAGATGACAGAATGACACAAGAGGAAAGAATGACAGAAGATGACAGAATGACAGAAGAGGACAGAATGACAGAAGATGACAGTAGATGACAGAAGATGACAGAATGACAGAAGATGTCAGAATGACAGAAGATGACAGAATGACAGAAGAGGACAGAATGACAGAAGATGACAGAAGATGACAGAAGATGACAGAATGACAGAAGATGACACAAGATGACAGAATGACAGAAGAGGACAGAATGACAGAAGATGACAGAATGACAGAAGATGACAGAGGATGACAGAAGATGACAGAAGATGTCAGAAGGACAGAAGATGACAGAATGACAGAAGATGACAGAAGATGACAGAAGATGACAGAAGATGACAAAAGATGACAGAAGATGACAGAATGACAGAAGAGGACAGAATGACAGAAGAGGACAGAATATGACAGAAGATGACACAAGATGACACAATGACAGAAAATGACAAAAGAGGACAGAATATGACAGAAGAGGACAGAATGACAGAAGATGACAGAAGATAACAGAAGATGACAGAAGATGGCAGAAGATGACAGAAGATGACAGAATATGACAGAAGATGACAGAAGATGACAGAGTATGACAGAAGATGACAGAAGATGACAGAAGATGACAGAAGTTGACAGAATGACAGAAGAGGACAGAATGACAGAAGATGACAGAATGACAGAAGAGGACAGAAGATGACAGAAGATGACAGAATGACAGAAGAGGACAGAAGATGACAGAAGATGACAGAATGACAGAAGATGACAGAAGATGACAGAAGATGACAGAAGATGACAGAATGACCGAAGAGGACAGAATGACAGAAGAGGACAGAATGACAGAAGAGGACAGAATATGACAAAAGATGACAGAAGATGACAGAATGACAGAAGATGACAGAAGATGACAGAAAATGACAGAAGATGACAGAAGATGACAGAAGATGACAGAATGACAGAAGAGGAAAGAATGACAGAAGATGACAGAATGACAGAAGATGACAGAATGACAGATGAGGACAGAAGATGACAGAAGATGACAGAAGATGACAGAAGGTGACAGAATGACAGAAGAGGACAGAAGATGACAGAGTGACAGAAGAGGACAGAAGAGGACAGAAGATGACAGATGATGACAGAAGATGACAGAAGATGACAGAATGACAGAAGAGGTCAGAAGATGACAGAAGATGACAGAAGATAACAGAAGATGACAGAATGACAGAAGAGGACAGAATGACAGAAGATGACAGAATGACAGAAGAGGACAGAATGACAGAAGATGAAAGAAGATGACAGAAGATGACAGAATGACAGAAGAGGACAGAATGACAGAAGATGACAAAAGATGACAGAAGATGACAGAATGACAGAAGATGACAGAAGATGACAGAAGATGACAAAATGACCGAAGAGGACAGAATGACAGAAGATGACAGAATGACAGAAGAGGGCAGAAGATGACAGAAGATGACAGAAGATGACAGAATGACAGAAGATGACAGAATGACAGAAGAGGACAGAATGACAGAAGATGACAGAAGATGACAGAATATGACAGAAGATGAAAAAGATGACAGAAGATGACAGAAGAGGACAGAATGACAGAAGAGGACAGAATGACAGAAGATGACAGAATGACAGAAGAGGACAGAAGATGACAGAAGATGACAGAAGATGACAGAATGACAGAAGAGGACAGAAGAGGACAGAATGACAGAAGATGACAGAGGATGACAGAAGATGACAGATGATGACAGAAGATGACAAGATGACAGAATATGACAGAAGATGACAGAAGATGACAGAATATGACAGAAGATGACAGAATGACAGAAGAGGACAGAATGGCAGAAGAGGACAGAATATGCCAGAAGATGACAGAAGGTGACAGAATGACAGAAGATGACAGAAGATGACAGAAGATGACAGAAGATGACAGAAGATGACAGAATGACAGAAGAGGACAGAATGACAGAAGATGACAGAATGACAGAAGAGGACAGAATGACAGAAGATGACACAAGATGACACAAGATGACAGAATGACAGAAGAGGACAGAATGACAGAAGATGACAGAATGACAGAAGATGACAGAGGATGACAGAAGATGACAGAAGATGACAGAATGACAGACGAGGAAAGAAGATGACAGAAGATGGCAGAAGATGACAGAAGATGACAGAATGACAGAAGAGGACAGAATGACAGAAGATGACAGAATGACAGAAGAGGACAGAATGAC
Source organism: Somniosus microcephalus (assembly GCF_052327205.1). Classification (NCBI taxonomy): domain Eukaryota; kingdom Metazoa; phylum Chordata; class Chondrichthyes; order Squaliformes; family Somniosidae; genus Somniosus; species Somniosus microcephalus. The sequence goes on along the minus strand of NW_028225190.1, from coordinate 1,845,888 downwards.
AGAAGATGAAAGAAGATGACAGAAGATGACAGAATGACAGAAGAGGACAGAATGACAGAAGATGACAGAAGATGACAGAAGATGACAGAATGACAGAAGATGACAGAAGATGACAGAAGATGACAAAATGACCGAAGAGGACAGAATGACAGAAGATGACAGAATGACAGAAGAGGGCAGAAGATGACAGAAGATGACAGAAGATGACAGAATGACAGAAGATGACAGAATGACAGAAGAGGACAGAATGAAAGAAGATGACAGAAGATGACAGAAGATGACAGAATATGACAGAAGATGAAAAAGATGACAGAAGATGACAGAAGAGGACAGAATGACAGAAGATGACAGAAGATGACAGAAGATGACAGAATGAAGGAAGATGACAGAAGATGACAAAAGATGACAGAAGATGACAGAAGATGACAGAATGACAGAAGAGGACATAATGACAGAAGGTGACAGAAGATGACAGAAGATGACAGAAGATGACAGAATGACAGAAGATGACAGAATGACAGAAGATGACAGAATGACAGAAGAGGACACAATCACAGAAGATGACAGAAGATGACAGAAGATGACAGAATGACAGAAGAGGACAGAATGACAGAAGATGACAGAATGACAGAAGAGGACAGAATGACAGAAGATGACAGAAGATGACAGAATGACAGAAGAGGACAGAATGACAGAAGATGACAGAAGATGACAGAAGATGACAGAATGACAGAAGATGACACAAGATGACAAAATGACAGAAGAGGACAGAATGACAGAAGATGACAGAGTGACTGAAGAGGACAGAATGACAGAAGATAACAGAAGATGACAGAATGAAAGAAGAGGACAGAATGACAGAAGATGACAGAATATGACAGAAGATGACAGAATATGACAGAAGATGACAGAAGATGACAGAAGATGACAGAATGACAGAAGAGGACAGAATGACAGAAGATGACAGAAGATGACAGAAGATGACAGAATGACAGAAGATGACACAAGATGACGGAAGATGACAGAAGATGACAGAAGATGACAGAATGACACAAGAGGACAGAATGACAGAAGATGACAGAATGACAGAAGAGGACAGAATGACAGAAGATGACAGAAGATGACAGAAGATGACAGAAGATGACAGAATGACAGAAGATGTCAGAATGACAGAAGATGACAGAATGACAGAAGAGGACAGAATGACAGAAGATGACAGAAGATGACAGAATGACAGAAGAGGACAGAATGACAGATGATGACAGAATGACAGAAGAGGACAGAAGATGACAGAAGATGACAGAAGACGACAGAAGATGACAGAAGGTGACAGAATGACAGAAGAGGACAGAATGACAGAAGATGACAGAAGATGACAGAAGATGACAGAAGAGGACAGAATGACAGAAGAGGACAGAATATGACAAAAGATGACAGAAGATGACAGAATGACAGAAGATGACAGAAGATGACAGAAAATGACAGAAGATGACAGAAGATGACAGAAGAAGACAGAATGACAGAAGAGGAAAGAATGACAGAAGATGACAGAATGACAGAAGATGACAGAATGACAGATGAGGACAGAAGATGACAGAAGTTGACAGAAGATGACAAAAGATGACAGAAGATGACAGAATGACAGAAGAGGACAGAAGATGATAGAATGACAGAAGAGGACAAAAGAGGACAGAAGATGACAGAAGATGACAGAAGATGACAGAAGATGACAGAATGACAGAAGAGGTCAGAAGATGACAGAAGATGACAGAAGATGACAGAAGATAACAGAAGATGACAGAATGACAGAAGAGGACAGAATGACAGAAGAGGACAGAATGACAGAAGATGACAGAAGATGACAGAAGATGACAGATGATGACAGAAGATGACAAGATGACAGAATATGACAGAAGATGACAGAAGATGACAGAATATGACAGAAGATGACAGAATGACAGAAGAGGACAGAATGACAGAAGATGACAGAATGACAGAATGACAGAAGAGGACAGAATGACAGAAGATGACAGAATGACAGAAGATGACAGAGGATGACAGAAGATGACAGAAGATGTCAGAAGGACAGAAGATGACAGAATGACAGAAGATGACAGAAGATGACAGAAGATGACAGAAGATGACAGAATGACAGAAGAGGACAGAATGACAGAAGAGGACAGAATATGACAGAAGATGACACAAGATGACAGAATGACAGAAAATGACAAAAGAGGACAGAATATGACAGAAGAGGACAGAATGACAGAAGATGACAGAAGATGACAGAAGATGACAGAAGATGGCAGAAGATGACAGAAGGTGACAGAATATGACAGAAGATGACAGAAGATGACAGAGTATGACAGAAGATGACAGAAGATGACAGAAGATGACAGAAGATGACAGAAGATGACAGAATGACAGAAGAGGACAGAATGACAGAAGATGACAGAATGACAGAAGAGGACAGAAGATGACAGAAGATGACAGAAGATGACAGAATGACAGAAGAGGACAGAAGATGACAGAAGATGACAGAATGACAGAAGATGACAGAAGATGACAGAAGATGACAGAAGATGACAGAATGACCGAAGAGGACAGAATGACAGAAGAGGACAGAATGACAGAAGAGGACAGAATATGACAAAAGATGACAGAAGATGACAGAATGACAGAAGATGACAGAAGATGACAGAAAATGACAGAAGATGACAGAAGATGACAGAATGACAGAAGAGGAAAGAATGACAGAAGATGACAGAATGACAGAAGATGACAGAATGACAGATGAGGACAGAAGATGACAGAAGATGACAGAAGATGACAGAATGACAGAAGAGGACAGAAGATGACAGAGTGACAGAAGAGGACAAAAGAGGACAGAAGATGACAGATGATGACAGAAGATGACAGAAGATGACAGAATGACAGAAGAGGTCAGAAGATGAAAGAAGATGACAGAAGATAACAGAAGATGACAGAATGACAGAAGAGGACAGAATGACAGAAGATGACAGATGATGACAGAAGATGACAAGATGACAGAATATGACAGAAGATGACAGAAGATGACAGAATATGACAGAAGATGACAGAATGACAGAAGAGGACAGAATGGCAGAAGAGGACAGAATATGCCAGAAGATGACAGAAGGTGACAGAATGACAGAAGATGACAGAAGATGACAGAAGATGACAGAAGATGACAGAATGACAGAAGAGGACAGAATGACAGAAGATGACAGAATGACAGAAGAGGACAGAATGACAGAAGATGACACAAGATGACACAAGATGACAGAATGACAGAAGAGGACGGAATGACAGAAGATGACAGAATGACAGAAGATGACAGAGGATGACAGAAGATGACAGAAGATAACAGAATGACAGACAAGGAAAGAAGATGACAGAAGATGGCAGAAGATGACAGAAGATGACAGAATGACAGAAGAGGACAGAATGACAGAAGATGACAGAATGACAGAAGAGGACAGAATGACAGAAGATGAAAGAAGATGACAGAAGATGACAGAATGACAGAAGAGGACAGAATGACAGAAGATGACAGAAGATGACAGAAGATGACAAAATGACCGAAGAGGACAGAATGACAGAAGATGACAGAATGACAGAAGAGGGCAGAAGATGACAGAAGATGACAGAAGATGACAGAATGACAGAAGATGACAGAATGACAGAAGAGGACAGAATGACAGAAGATGACAGAAGATGACAGAATATGAGAGAAGATGAAAAAGATGACAGAAGATGACAGAAGAGGACAGAATGACAGAAGATGACAGAAGATGACGCAAGATGACAGAAGATGACAGAAGATGACAGAATGACAGAAGAGGACATAATGACAGAAGATGACAGAAGATGACAGAAGATGACAGAATGACAGAAGATGACAGAATGACAGAAGATGACAGAATGACAGAAGAGGACACAATGACAGAAGATGACAGAAGATGACAGAAGATGACAGAATGACAGAAGAGGACAGAATGACAGAAGATGACAGAATGACAGAAGAGGACAGAATGACAGAAGATGACAGAAGATGACAGAAGATGACAGAAGATGACAGAATGACAGAAGATGACACAAGATGACACAAGATGACAAAATGACAGAAGAGGACAGAATGACAGAAGATGAGAGAGTGACAGAAGAGGACAGAATGACAGAAGATGACAGAAGATGACAGAATGACAGAAGAGGACAGAATGACAGAAGATGACAGAATATGACAGAAGATGACAGAATATGACAGAAGATGACAGAAGATGACAGAAGATGACAGAAGAGGACAGAATGACAGAAGATGACAGAAGATGACAGAAGATGCCAGAATGACAGAAGATGACACAAGATGACGGAAGATGACAGAAGATGACAGAAGATGACAGAATGACACAAGAGGACAGAATGACAGAAGATGACAGAATGACAGAAGAGGACAGAATGACAGAAGATGACAGAAGATGACAGAAGATGACAGAATGACAGAAGATGTCAGAATGACAGAAGATGACAGAATGACAGAAGAGGACAGAATGACAGAAGATGACAGAAGATGACAGAAGATGACAGAATGACAGAAGAGGACAGAATGACAGATGATGACAGAATGACAGAAGAGGACAGAAGATGACAGAAGATGACAGAAGACGACAGAAGATGACAGAAGGTGACAGAATGACAGAAGAGGACAGAATGACAGAAGATGACAGAAGATGACAGAAGATGACAGAAGAGGACAGAATGACAGAAGATGACAGAATGACAGAAGAGGACAGAATGACAGAAGATGACAGAAGATGACAGAAGATGACAGAAGATGACAGAATGACAGAAGATGACAGAAGATGACAGAAGATGACAAAATGACAGAAGAGGACAGAATGACAGAAGATGACAGAATGACAGAAGAGGGCAGCAGATGACAGAAGATGACAGAATGACAGAAGAGGACAGAAGATGACAGAAGATGACAAAAGATGACAGAATGACAGAAGATGACAGAAGATGACAGAAGATGACAAAATGACAGAAGAGGACAGAATGACAGAAGATGACAGAGTGACAGAAGAGGACAGAATGACAGAAGATGACAGAAGATGACAGAAGATGACAGAAGATGACAGAATGACAGAAGATGTCAGAATGACAGAAGATGACAGAATGACAGAAGAGGACAGAATGACAGAAGAGGACAGAATGACAGAAGATGACAGAAGATGACAGAAGATGACAGATGATGACAGAAGATGACAAGATGACAGAATATGACAGAAGATGACAGAAGATGACAGAATATGACAGAAGATGACAGAATGACAGAAGAGGACAGAATGGCAGAAGAGGACAGAATATGCCAGAAGATGACAGAAGGTGACAGAATGACAGAAGATGACAGAAGATGACAGAAGATCACAGAAGATGACAGAAGATGACAGAATGACAGAAGAGGACAGAATGACAGAAGATGACAGAATGACAGAAGAGGACAGAATGACAGAAGAGGACACAAGATGACACAAGATGACAGAATGACAGAAGATGACAGAATGACAGAAGATGACAGAGGATGACAGAAGATGACAGAAGATGACAGAAGATGACAGAATGACAGACGATAAAAGAAGATGACAGAAGATGGCAGAAGATGACAGAAGATGACAGAATGACAGAAGAGGACAGAATGACAGAAGATGACAGAATGACAGAAGAGGACAGAATGACAGAAGATGAAAGAAGATGACAGAAGATGACAGAATGACAGAAGAGGACAGAATGACAGAAGATGACAGAAGATGACAGAAGATGACAGAAGAAGACAGAATGACAGAAGATGACAGAAGATGACAGAAGATGACAAAATGACAGAAGAGGACAGAATGACAGAAGATGACAGAATGACAGAAGAGGGCAGAAGATGACAGAAGATGACAGAAGATGACAGAATGACAGAAGATGACAGAATGACAGAAGAGGACAGAATGACAGAAGATGACAGAAGATGACAGAAGATGACAGAATATGACAGAATGACAGAAGATGACACAAGATGACACAAGATGACAAAATGACAGAAGAGGACAGAATGACAGAAGATGACAGAGTGACAGAAGAGGACAGAATGACAGAAGATGACAGAATGACAGAAGAGGACAGAATGACAGAAGATGACAGAATATGACAGAAGATGACAGAATATGACAGAAGATGACAGAAGATGACAGAAGATGACAGAATGACAGAAGAGGACAGAATGACAGAAGTTGACAGAAGATGACAGAAGATGACAGAATGACAGAAGATGACACAAGATGACGGAAGATGACAGAAGATGACAGAATGACAGAAGATGACACAAGATGACACAAGATGACAAAATGACAGAAGAGGACAGAATGACAGAAGATGACAGAGTGACAGAAGAGGACAGAATGACAGAAGATGACAGAATGACAGAAGAGGACAGAATGACAGAAGATGACAGAATATGACAGAAGATGACAGAATATGACAGAAGATGACAGAAGATGACAGAAGATGACAGAATGACAGAAGAGGACAGAATGACAGAAGTTGACAGAAGATGACAGAAGATGACAGAATGACAGAAGATGACACAAGATGACGGAAGATGACAGAAGATGACAGAATGACACAAGAGGAAAGAATGACAGAAGATGACAGAATGACAGAAGAGGACAGAATGACAGAAGATGACAGAAGATGACAGAAGATGACAGAATGACAGAAGAGGACAGAATGACAGAAGATGACAGAAGATGACAGAAGATGACAGAAGATGACAGAATGACAGAAGATGACACAAGATGACACAAGATGACAAAATGACAGAAGAGGACAGAATGACAGAAGATGACAGAGTGACAGAAGAGGACAGAATGACAGAAGATGACAGAATGACAGAAGAGGACAGAATGACAGAAGATGACAGAATATGACAGAAGATGACAGAATATGACAGAAGATGACAGAAGATGACAGAAGATGACAGAATGACAGAAGAGGACAGAATGACAGAAGTTGACAGAAGATGACAGAAGATGACAGAATGACAGAAGATGACACAAGATGACGGAAGATGACAGAAGATGACAGAATGACACAAGAGGAAAGAATGACAGAAGATGACAGAATGACAGAAGAGGACAGAATGACAGAAGATGACAGAAGATGACAGAAGATGACAGAATGACAGAAGATGTCAGAATGACAGAAGATGACAGAATGACAGAAGAGGACAGAATGACAGAAGATGACAGAAGATGACAGAAGATGACAGAATGACAGAAGAGGACAGAATGACAGATGATGACAGAATGACAGAAGAGGACAGAAGAGGACAGAAGATGACAGAATGACAGAAGAGGACAGAATGACAGAAGATGACAGAATGACAGAAGAGGACAGAATGACAGAAGATGACAGAAGATGACAGAAGATGACAGAAGATGACAGAATGACAGAAGATGACAGAAGATGACAGAAGATGACAAAATGACAGAAGAGGACAGAATGACAGAAGATGACAGAATGACAGAAGAGGGCAGAAGATGACAGAAGATGACAGAATGACAGAAGAGGACAGAATGACAGAAGGTGACAGAAGATGACAGAATGACAGAAGAGGACAGAAGATGACAGAAGATGACAAAAGATGACAGAATGACAGAAGATGACAGAAGATGACAGAAGATGACAAAATGACAGAAGAGGACAGAATGACAGAAGATGACAGAGTGACAGAAGAGGACAGAATGACAGAAGATGACAGAAGATGACAGAATGACAGAAGAGGACAGAATGACAGAAGATGACAGAATATGACAGAAGATGACAGAATATGACAGAAGATGACAGAAGATGACAGAAGATGACAGAATGACAGAAGAGGACAGAATGACAGAAGATGACAGAAGATGACAGAAGATGACAGAAGATGACAGAATGACAGAAGATGACAGAAGATGACAGAAGATGACAAAATGACAGAAGAGGACAGAATGACAGAAGATGACAGAATGACAGAAGAGGGCAGAAGATGACAGAAGATGACAGAATGACAGAAGAGGACAGAATGACAGAAGGTGACAGAAGATGACAGAATGACAGAAGAGGACAGAAGATGACAGAAGATGACAAAAGATGACAGAATGACAGAAGATGACAGAAGATGACGGAAGATGACAGAAGATGACAGAAGATGACAGAAGATGACAGAAGATGACAGAATGACAGAGGATGTCAGAATGACAGAAGATGACAGAATGACAGAAGAGGACAGAATGACAGAAGATGACAGAAGATGACAGAACATGACAGAATGACAGAAGATGACAGAAGATGAGAGAAGAGGACAGAATGACAGAAGATGACAGAATATGACAGAAGATGACAGAATGACAGAATATGACAGAAGATGACAGAAGAGGACAGAATGACAGAATGACAGAAGATAACAGAAGATGACAGAAGATGACAGAATGACAGAAGAGGACAGAAGATGACAGAATGACAGAAGAGGACAGAATGACAGAAGATGACAGAAGATGACAGAAGAAGACAGAATGACAGAAGATGACAGAAGATGACAGAAGATGACAGAAGAGGACAGAATGACAGAAGAGGACAGAAGATGACAGAATGACAGAAGAAGACAGAAGAGGACAGAATGACAGAAGATGACAGAAGATGACAGAAGATGACAGAATTACAGAAGAGGACGGAATGACAGAAGAGGACAGAAGCTGACAGAATGACAGAAGAGGACAGAAGATGACAGAAGATGACAGAATGACAGAAGAGGACAGAATGACAGAAGAGGACAGAATGACAGAAGATGACAGAATGACAGAAGATGACAGAAGATGACAGAAGATGACAGAATGACAGAAGATGACAGAAGATGACAGAATATGACAGAATATGACAGAAGATGACAGAAGATGACAGAAGATGACAGAATGACAGAAGATGACAGAAGATGACAGTAGATGGCAGAAGATGACAGAAGATGACAGAATGACAGAAGAGGGCAGAAGATGACAGAAGATGACAGAATGACAGAAGAGGACAGAATGACAGAAGGTGACAGAAGATGACAGAATGACAGAAGATGACAGAAGATGACAAAAGATGACAGAATGACAGAAGATGACAGAAGATGACAGAAGATGACAAAATGACAAGAGGACAGAATGACAGAAGATGACAGAGTGACAGAAGAGGACAGAATGACAGAAGATGACAGAAGATGACAGAAGATGACAGAATGACACAAGAGGACAGAATGACAGAAGATGACAGAATGACAGAAGAGGACAGAATGACAGAAGATGACAGAAGATGACAGAAGATGGCAGAAGATGACAGAATGACAGAAGATGTCAGAATGACAGAAGATGACAGAATGATAGAAGAGGACAGAATGACAGAAGATGACAGAAGATGACAGAAGATGACAGAATGACAGAAGAGGACAGAATGACAGATGATGACAGAATGACAGAAGAGGACAGAAGATGACAGAAGATGACAGAAGACGACAGAAGATGACAGAAGGTGACAGAATGACAGAAGAGGACAGAATGACAAGATGACAGAAGATGACAGAAGAGGACAGAATGACAGAAGATGACAGAATGACAGAAGAGGACAGAATGACAGAAGATGACAGAAGATGACAGAAGATGACAGAATGACAGAAGATGACAGAAGATGACAGAAGATGACAAAATGACAGAAGAGGACAGAATGACAGAAGATGACAGAATGACAGAAGAGGGCAGAAGATGACAGAAGATGACAGAATGACAGAAGAGGACAGAATGACAGAAGGTGACAGAAGATGACAGAATGACAGAAGAGGACAGAAGATGACAGAAGATGACAAAAGATGACAGAATGACAGAAGATGACAGAAGATGACAAAATGACAGAAGAGGACAGAATGACAGAAGATGACAGAGTGACAGAAGAGGACAGAATGACAGAAGATGACAGAAGATGACAGAAGATGACAGAATGACAGAAGAGGACAGAATGACAGAAGATGACAGAATATGACAGAAGATGACAGAATGACAGAAGAGGACAGAATGACAGAAGATGACAGAAGATGACAGAAGATGACAAAATGACAGAAGATGACAGAAGATGACAGAAGATGACAAAATGACAGAAGAGGACAGAATGACAGAAGATGACAGAATGAAAGAAGAGGGCAGAAGATGACAGAAGATGACAGAATGACAGAAGAGGACAGAATGACAGAAGGTGACAGAAGATGACAGAATGACAGAAGAGGACAGAAGATGACAGAAGATGACAAAAGATGACAGAATGACAGAAGATGACAGAAGATGACAGAAGATGACAAAATGACAGAAGAGGACAGAATGACAGAAGATGACAGAGTGACAGAAGAGGACAGAATGACAGAAGATGACAGAAGATGACAGAAGATGACAGAATGACAGAAGAGGACAGAATGACAGAAGATGACAGAATATGACAGAAGATGACAGAATATGACAGAAGATGACAGAAGATGACAGTAGATGGCAGAAGATGACAGAAGATGACAGAATGACAGAAGAGGGCAGAAGATGACAGAAGATGACAGAATGACAGAAGAGGACAGAATGACAGAAGGTGACAGAAGATGACAGAATGACAGAAGATGACAGAAGATGACAAAAGATGACAGAATGACAGAAGATGACAGAAGATGACAGAAGATGACAAAATGACAGAAGAGGACAGAATGACAGAAGATGACAGAGTGACAGAAGAGGACAGAATGACAGAAGATGACAGAAGATGACAGAAGATGACAGAATGACACAAGAGGACAGAATGACAGAAGATGACAGAATGACAGAAGAGGACAGAATGACAGAAGATGACAGAAGATGACAGAAGATGACAGAAGACGACAGAAGATGACAGAAGGTGACAGAATGACAGAAGAGGACAGAATGACAGAAGATGACAGAAGATGACAGAAGAGGACAGAATGACAGAAGATGACAGAATGACAGAAGAGGACAGAATGACAGAAGATGACAGAAGATGACAGAAGATGACAGAATGACAGAAGATGACAGAAGATGACAGAAGATGACAAAATGACAGAAGAGGACAGAATGACAGAAGATGACAGAATGACAGAAGAGGGCAGAAGATGACAGAAGATGACAGAATGACAGAAGAGGACAGAATGACAGAAGGTGACAGAAGATGACAGAATGACAGAAGAGGACAGAAGATGACAGAAGATGACAAAAGATGACCGAATGACAGAAGATGACAGAAGATGACAAAATGACAGAAGAGGACAGAATGACAGAAGATGACAGAAGATGACAGAAGATGACAGAATGACAGAAGAGGACAGAATGACAGAAGATGACAGAATATGACAGAAGATGACAGAATATGACAGAAGATGACAGAAGATGACAGAAGATGACAGAATGACAGAAGAGGACAGAATGACAGAAGATGACAGAAGATGACAAAATGACAGAAGATGACAGAAGATGACAGAAGATGACAAAATGACAGAAGAGGACAGAATGACAGAAGAAGACAGAATGAAAGAAGAGGGCAGAAGATGACAGAAGATGACAGAATAACAGAAGAGGACAGAATGACAGAAGGTGACAGAAGATGACAGAATGACAGAAGAGGACAGAAGATGACAGAAGATGACAAAAGATGACAGAATGACAGAAGATGACAGAAGATGACAAAATGACAGAAGAGGACAGAATGACAGAAGATGACAGAGTGACAGAAGAGGACAGAATGACAGAAGATGACAGAAGATGACAGAAGATGACAGAATGACAGAAGAGGACAGAATGACAGAAGATGACAGAATATGACAGAAGATGACAGAATATGACAGAAGATGACAGAAGATGACAGAATGACAGAAGAGGACAGAATGACAGAAGATGACAGAAGATGACAGAAGATGACAGAATGACAGAAGAGGACAGAATGACAGAAGATGACAGAAGATGACAGAAGATGACAGAAGATGACAGAATGACAGAAGATGTCAGAATGACAGAAGATGACAGAATGACAGAAGAGGACATAATGACAGAAGATGACAGAAGATGACAGAACATGACAGAATGACAGAAGATGACAGAAGATGACAGAAGAGGACAGAATGACAGAAGATGACAGGATATGACAGAAGATGACAGAATGACAGAAGATGACAGAAGATGACAGAAGAGGACAGAATGACAGAAGATAACAGAAGATGACAGAAGATGACAGAATGACAGAAGAGGACAGAAGATGACAGAATGACAGAAGAGGACAGAATGACAGAAGATGACAGAAGATGACAGAAGATGACAGAATATGACAGAAGATGAAAACGATGACAGAAGATGACAGAAGAGGACAGAATGACAGAAGATGACAGAATGACGGAAGATGACAGAAGATGACGCAAGATGACAGAAGATGACAGAAGATGACAGAATGACAGAAGAGGACATAATGACAGAAGATGACAGAAGATGACAGAAGATGACAGAATGACAGAAGATGACAGAATGACAGAAGATGACAGAATGACAGAAGAGGACACAATGACAGAAGATGACAGAATGACAGAAGAGGACAGAATGACAGAAGATGACAGAATGACAGAAGAGGACAGAATGACAGAAGATGACAGAAGATGACAGAATGACAGAAGAGGACAGAATGACAGAAGATGACAGAGGATGACAGAAGACGACAGAAGATGACAGAATGACAGAAGATGACACAAGATGACACAAGATGGCAAAATGACAGAAGAGGACAGAATGACAGAAGATGACAGAGTGACAGAAGAGGACAGAATGACAGAAGATGACAGAAGATGACAGAATGACAGAAGAGGACAGAATGACAGAAGATGACAGAATATGACAGAAGATGACAGAATATGACAGAAGATGACATAAGATGACAGAAGATGACAAAATGACAGAAGAGGACAGAATGACAGAAGATGACAGAAGATGACAGAAGATGACAGAATGACAGAAGATGACACAAGATGACGGAAGATGACAGAAGATGACAGAAGATGACAGAATGACACAAGAGGACAGAATGACAGAAGATGACAGAATGACAGAAGAGGACAGAATGACAGAAGATGACAGAAGATGACAGAAGATGACAGAAGATGACAGAAGATGACAGAATGACAGAAGATGTCAGAATGACAGAAGATGACAGAATGACAGAAGAGGACAGAATGACAGAAGATGACAGAAGATGACAGAATGACAGAAGAGGACAGAATGACAGATGATGACAGAATGACAGAAGAGGACAGAAGATGACAGAAGATGACAGAAGATGACAGAAGATGACAGAGGTGTCAGAATGACAGAAGAGGACAGAATGACAGAAAATGACAGAAGATGACAGAAGATGACAGAAGATGACAGAATGACAGAAGATGACAGAATGACAGAAGATGACAGAATGACAGAAGATGACAGAAGATGACAGAAGATGACAGAAGATGGCAAAATGACAGAAGATGACAGAAGATGACAGAAGATGACAAAATGACAGAAGAGGACAGAATGACAGAAGATGACAGAATGACAGAAGAGGGCAGAAGATGACAGAAGATGACAGAATGACAGAAGAGGACAGAATGACAGAAGGTGACAGAAGATGACAGAATGACAGAAGAGGACAGAAGATGACAGAAGATGACAAAAGATGACAGAATGACAGAAGATGACAGAAGATGACAGAAGATGACAAAATGACAGAAGAGGACAGAATGACAGAAGATGACAGAGTGACAGAAGAGGACAGAATGACAGAAGATGACAGAAGATGAAAGAAGATGACAGAATGACAGAAGAGGACAGAATGACAGAAGATGACAGAATATGACAGAAGATGACAGAATATGACAGAAGATGACAGAAGATGACAGAAGATGACAGAATGACAGAAGAGGACAGAATGACAGAAGATGACAGAAGATGACAGGAGATGACAGAATGACAGAAGATGAAAGAAGATGACGGAAGATGACAGAAGATGACAAAAGATGACAGAATGACAGAAGAGGACAGAATGACAGGAGATGACAGAAGATGACAAGATGACAGAAGATGACAGAATGACAGAAGATGTCAGAATGACAGAAGATGACAGAATGACAGAAGAGGACAGAATGACAGAAGATGACAGAAGATGACAGAACATGACAGAATATGACAGAATGACAGAAGATGACAGAAGATGACAGAAGAGGACAGAATGACAGAAGATGACAGAATATGACAGAAGATGACAGAGTGACAGAAGATGACAGAAGATGACAGAAGAGGACAGAATGACAGAAGATAACAGAAGATGACAGAAGATGACAGAATGACAGAAGAGGACAGAAGATGACAGAATGACAGAAGAGGACAGAATGACAGAAGATGACAGAACATGACAGAAGAAGACAGAATGACAGAAGAGGACAGAATGACAGAAGATGACAGAAGATGACAGAAGATGACAGAAGATGACAGAATGACAGAAGAGGACAGAATGACAGAAGAGGACAGAAGATGACAGAATGACAGAAGAAGACAGAAGAGGACAGAATGACAGAAGATGACAGAAGATGACAGAAGATGACAGAAGATGACAGAAGATGACAGAATTACAGAAGAGGACAGAATGACAGAAGAGGACAGAAGATGACAGAATGACAGAAGAGGACAGAAGATGACAGAAGATGACAGAATGACAGAAGAGGACAGAATGACAGAAGAGGACAGAATGACAGAAGATGACAGAATGACAGAAGATGACCACAGATGACAGAAGATGACAGAATGACAGAAGATGACAGAAGATGACAGAATATGACAGAATATGACAGAAGATGACAGAAGATGACAGAAGATGACAGAAGATGACAGAATGACAGAAGATGACAGAAGATGACAGTAGATGGCAGAAGATGACAGAAGATGACAGAATGACAGAAGAGGACAGAAGATGACAGAAGATGACAGAAGATGACAGAAGATGACAGAAGATGACAGAAGATGACAGAATGACAGAAGAGGACAGAATGACAGAAGAGGACAGAATATGATAGAGGATGACAGAAGATGACAGAATGACAGAAGATGACAGAAGATGTCAGAAGGACAGAAGATGACAGAATGACAGAAGATGAAAGAACATGACAGAAGAAGACAGAAGATGACAGAATATGACAGAAGAGGACAGAAGATGACAGAAGATGACAGAATATGACAGAAGATGACAGAAGATGACAGAATGACAGAAGAGGACAGAATGACAGAAGAGGACAGAATATGACAGAAGATGACACAAGATGACAGAATGACAGAAAATGACAGAAGAGGACAGAATATGACAGAAGAGGACAGAATGATAGAAGATGACAGAAGGTGACAGAAGATGGCAGAAGATGACAGAAGATGACAGAATATGACAGAAGATGACAGAAGATGACAGAGTATGACAGAAGATGGCAGAAGATGACAGAAGATGACAGAATGACAGAAGAGGACAGAATGACAGAAGATGACAGAATGACAGAAGAGGACAGAAGATGACAGAGGATGACAGAAGATGACAGAAGATGACAGAATGACAGAAGAGGACAGAAGATGACAGAAGATGACAGAATGACAGAAGATGACAGAAGATGACAGAATTACAGAAGAGGACAGAATGACAGAAGAGCACAGAAGATGACAGAATGACAGAAGAGGACAGAAGATGACAGAAGATGACAGAAGATGACAGAATGACAGAAGAGGACAGAATGACAGAAGAGGACAGAATGACAGAAGATGACAGAATGACAGAAGATGACAGAAGATGACAGAAGATGACAGAATGACAGAAGATGACAGAAGATGAGAGTAGATGACAGAAGATGACATAAGATGACAGAAGATGACAGAATGACAGAAGAGGACAGAAGATGACAGAAGATGACAGAAGATGACAGAATGACAGAAGAGGACAGAATGACAGAAGAGGACAGAATATGATAGAGGATGACAGAAGATGACAGAATGACAGAAGATGACAGAAGATGTCAGAAGGACAGAAGATGACAGAATGACAGAAGATGACTGAAGTTGACAGAAGATGACAGAAGATGACAAAATGACAGAAGAGGACAGAATGACAGAAGATGACAGAATGACAGAAGAGGGCAGAAGATGACAGAAGATGACAGAATGACAGAAGAGGACAGAATGACAGAAGGTGACAGAAGATGACAGAATGACAGAAGAGGACAGAAGATGACAGAAGATGACAAAAGATGACAGAATGACAGAAGATGACAGAAGATGACAAAATGACAGAAGAGGACAGAATGACAGAAGATGACAGAGTGACAGAAGAGGACAGAATGACAGAAGATGACAGAAGATGACAGAAGATGACAGAATGACAGAAGAGGACAGAATGACAGAAGATGACAGAATATGACAGAAGATGACAGAATATGACAGAAGATGACAGAAGATGACAGAAGATGACAGAATGACAGAAGAGGACAGAATGACAGAAGATGACAGAAGATGACAGAAGATGACAAAATGACAGAAGATGACAGAAGATGACAAAATGACAGAAGAGGACAGAATGACAGAAGATGACAGAATGACAGAAGAGGGCAGAAGATGACAGAAGATGACAGAATGACAGAAGAGGACAGAATGACAGAAGGTGACAGAAGATGACAGAATGACAGAAGAGGACAGAAGATGACAGAAGATGACAAAAGATGACAGAATGACAGAAGATGACAGAAGATGACAGAAGATGACAAAATGACAGAAGAGGACAGAATGACAGAAGATGACAGAGTGACAGAAGAGGACAGAATGACAGAAGATGACAGAAGATGACAGAAGATGACAGAATGACAGAAGAGGACAGAGTGACAGAAGATGACAGAATATGACAGAAGATGACAGAATATGACAGAAGATGACAGAAGATGACAGAATGACAGAAGAGGACAGAATGACAGAAGATGACAGAAGATGACAGAAGATGACAGAATGACAGAAGATGTCAGAATGACAGAAGATGACAGAATGACAGAAGAGGACAGAATGACAGAAGATGACAGGATATGACAGAAGATGACAGAATGACAGAATGACAGAAGATGACAGAAGATGACAGAAGAGGACAGAATGACAGAAGATAACAGAAGATGACAGAAGATGACAGAATGACAGAAGAGGACAGAAGATGACAGAATGACAGAAGAGGACAGAATGACAGAAGATGGCAGAAGATGACAGAAGATGACAGAATATGACAGAAGATGAAAAAGATGACAGAAGATGACAGAAGATGACAGAAGATGACAGAGTATGACAGAAGATGACAGAAGATGACAGAAGATGACAGAATGACAGAAGAGGACAGAAGATGACAGAAGATGACAGAAGATGACAGAAGCTGACAGAAGATGACAGAAGATGACAGAAGGTGACAGAATGACAGAAGAGGTCAGAATGACAGAAGATGACAGAAGATGACAGAAGATGACAGAAGAGGACAGAATGACAGAAGATGACAGAATGACAGAAGAGGACAGAATGACAGAAGATGACAGAAGATGACAGAGTATGACAGAAGATGACAGAAGATGACAGAAGATGACAGAAGATGACAGAATGACAGAAGAGGACAGAAGATGACAGAAGATGACAGAATGACAGAAGAGGACAGAAGATGACAGAAGATGACAGAATGACAGAAGATGACAGAAGATGACAGAAGATGACAGAAGATGACAGAATGACCGAAGAGGACAGAATGACAGAAGAGGACAGAATGACAGAAGAGGACAGAATATGACAAAAGATGACAGAAGATGACAGAATGACAGAAGATGACAGAAGATGACAGAAAATGACAGAAGATGACAGAAGATGACAGAAGATGACAGAATGACAGAAGAGGACAGAATGACAGAAGATGACAGAATGACAGAAGATGACAGAATGACAGATGAGGACAGAAGATGACAGAAGATGACAGAAGATGACAGAAGATGACAGAATGACAGAAGAGGACAGAAGATGACAGAAGATGACAGAAGATGACAGAAGATGACAGAAGATGACAGAATGACAGAAGAGGACAGAAGAGGACAGAAGATGACAGAAGATGACAGAAGATGACAGAAGATGACAGAATGACAGAAGAGGTCAGAAGATGACAGAAGATGACAGAAGATGACAGAAGATAACAGAAGATGACAGAATGACAGAAGAGGACAGAATGACAGAAGAGGACAGAATGACAGAAGATGACAGAAGATGACAGAAGAAGACAGAAGATGACAGAAGATGACAGAAGATGACAGAATATGACAGAAGATGACAGAAGATGACAGAATATGACAGAAGATGACAGAATGACAGAAGAGGACAGAATGACAGAAGAGGACAGAATATGCCAGAAGATGACAGAAGGTGACAGAATGACAGAAGATGACAGAAGATGACAGAAGATCACAGAAGATGACAGAAGATGACAGAATGACAGAAGAGGACAGAATGACAGAAGATGACAGAATGACAGAAGAGGACAGAATGACAGAAGATGACAGAAGATGACACAAGATGACAGAATGACAGAAGAGGACAGAATGACAGAAGATGACAGAATGACAGAAGATGACAGAAGATGACAGAAGATGACAGAATGACAGACGAGGACAGAAGATGACAGAAGATGGCAGAAGATGACAGAAGATGACAGAATGACAGAAGAGGACAGAATGACAGAAGATGATAGAAGATGACAGAAGATCACAGAATGACAGAAGAGGACAGAATGACAGAAGATGACAGAAGATGACAGAAGATGACAGAAGATGACAGAATGACAGAAGATGACAGAAGATGACAGAAGATGACAAAATGACAGAAGAGGACAGAATGACAGAAGATGACAGAATGACAGAAGAGGACAGAATGACAGAAGATGACAGAAGATGACAGAATGACAGAAGAGGACAGAATGACAGAAGATGAAAGAAGATGACAGAAGATGGCAGAAGATGACAGAATGACAGAAGATGACAGAAGATGACAAAATGACAGAAGAGGACAGAATGACAGAAGATGACAGAGTGACAGAAGAGGACAGAATGACAGAAGATGACATAAGATGACAGAAGATGACAGAATGACAGAAGAGGACAGAATGACAGAAGATGACAGAATATGACAGAAGATGATTGAATATGACAGAAGATGACAGAAGATGACAGAATGACAGAAGAGGACAGAATGACAGAAGATGACAGAAGATGACAGAAGATGACAGAATGACAGAAGATGACAGAAGATGACGGAAGATGACAGAAGATGACAGAAGATGACAGAATGACAGAAGAGGATAGAATGACAGAAGATGACAGAAGATGACAGAAGATGACAGAATGACAGAAGATGTCAGAATGACAGAAGATGACAGAATGACAGAAGAGGACAGAATGACAGAAGATGACAGAAGATGACAGAAGATGACAGAAGATGACAGAAGGTGACAGAATGACAGAAGAGGACAGAATGACAGAAGATGACAGAAGATGACAGAAGATGACAGAAGAGGACAGAATGACAGAAGATGACAGAATGACAGAAGAGGACAGAATGACAGAAGATGACAGAAGATGACAGAAGATGACAGAATGACAGAAGATGACAGAAGATGAGAGATTATGACAGAAGATGACAGAAGATGACAGAAGATGACAGAAGATGACAGAATGACAGAAGAGGACAGAAGATGACAGAAGATGACAGAAGATGACAGAATGACAGAAGAGGACAGAAGATGACAGAAGATGACAGAATGACAGAAGATGACAGAAGATGACAGAAGATGACAGAAGATGACAGAATGACCGAAGAGGACAGAATGACAGAAGAGGACAGAATGACAGAAGAGGACAGAATATGACAAAAGATGACAGAAGATGACAGAATGACAGAAGATGACAGAAGATGACAGAAAATGACAGAAGATGACAGAAGATGACAGAATGACAGAAGAGGACAGAATGACAGAAGATGACAGAATGACAGAAGATGACAGAATGACAGATGAGGACAGAAGATGACAGAAGATGACAGAAGATGAGAGAATGACAGAAGAGGACAGAAGATGACAGAAGATGACAGAAGATGACAGAATGACAGAAGAGAACAGAAGAGGACAGAAGATGACAGAAGATGACAGAAGATGACAGAAGATGACAGAATGACCGAAGAGGTCAGAAGATGACAGAAGATGACAGAGATGACAGAAGATAACAGAAGATGACAGAATGACAGAAGAGGACAGAATGACAGAAGAGGACAGAATGACAGAAGATGACAGAAGATGACAGAAGAAGACAGAAGATGACAGAAGATGACAGAATATGACAGAAGATGACAGAAGATGACAGAATATGACAGAAGATGACAGAATGACAGAAGAGGACAGAATGACAGAAGAGGACAGAATATGCCAGAAGATGACAGAAGGTGACAGAATGACAGAAGATGACAGAAGATGACAGAAGATCACAGAAGATGACAGAAGATGACAGAATGACAGAAGAGGACAGAATGACAGAAGATGACAGAATGACAGAAGAGGACAGAATGACAGAAGATGACAGAAGATGACACAAGATGACAGAATGACAGAAGAGGACAGAATGACAGAAGATGACAGAATGACAGAAGATGACAGAAGATGACAGAAGATGACAGAATGACAGACGAGGACAGAAGATTACAGAAGATGGCAGAAGATGACAGAAGATGACAGAATGACAGAAGAGGACAGAATGACAGAAGATGATAGAAGATGACTGAAGATGACAGAATGACAGAAGAGGACAGAATGACAGAAGATGACAGAAGATGACAGAAGATGACAGAAGATGACAGAATGACAGAAGATGACAGAAGATGACAGAAGATGACAAAATGACAGAAGAGGACAGAATGACAGAAGATGACAGAATGACAGAAGAGGACAGAATGACAGAAGATGACAGAAGATGACAGAATGACAGAAGAGGACAGAATGACAGAAGATGAAAGAAGATGACAGAAGATGACAGAAGATGACAGAATGACAGAAGATGCCAGAAGATGACAGAAGATGACAAAATGACAGAAGAGGACAGAATGACAGAAGATGACAGAGTGACAGAAGAGGACAGAATGACAGAAGATGACAGAAGATGACAGAAGATGACAGAATGACAGAAGAGGACAGAATGACAGAAGATGACAGAATATGACAGAAGATGATTGAATATGACAGAAGATGACAGAAGATGACAGAAGATGACAGAATGACAGAAGAGGACAGAATGACAGAAGATGACAGAAGATGACAGAAGATGACAGAATGACAGAAGATGACAGAAGATGACAGAAGATGACAGAAGATGACAGAATGACAGAAGAGGACAGAATGACAGAAGATGACAGAAGATGACAGAAGGTGACAGAAGATGACAGAATGACAGAAGATGTCAGAATGACAGAAGATGACAGAATGACAGAAGAGGACAGAATGACAGAAGATGACAGAAGATGACAGAAGATGACAGAATGACAGAAGAGGACAGAATGACAGATGATGACAGAATGACAGAAGAGGACAGAAGATGACAGAAGATGACAGAAGATGACAGAAGATGACAGAAGATGACAGAAGGTGACAGAATGACAGAAGATGACAGAATGACAGAAGAGGACAGAATGACAGAAGATGACAGAAGATGACAGAAGATGACAGAAGATGACAGAATGACAGAAGATGACAGAAGAAGACAGAGTATGACAGAAGATGACAGAAGATGATAGAAGATGACAGAAGATGACAGAATGATAGAAGAGGACAGAATGACAGAAGATGACAGAATGACAGAAGAGGACAGAAGATGACAGAAGATGACAGAATAACAGAAGAGGACAGAAGATGACAGAAGATGACAGAAGATGACAGAAGATGACCGAAGAGGACAGAATGACAGAAGAGGACAGAATGACAGAAGAGGACAGAATATGACAAAAGATGACAGAAGATGACAGAATGACAGAAGATGACAGAAGATGACAGAAAATGACAGAAGATGACAGAAGATGACAGAAGATGACAGAATGACAGAAGAGGACAGAATGACAGAAGATGACAGAATGACAGAAGATGACAGAATGACAGATGAGGACAGAAGATGACAGAAGATGACAGAAGATGACAGAAGATGACAGAATGACAGAAGAGGACAGAAGATGACAGAAGATGACAGAAGATGACAGAATGACAGAAGAGGACAGAAGAGGACAGAAGATGACAGAAGATGACAGAAGATGACAGAAGATGACAGAATGACAGAAGAGGTCAGAAGATGACAGAAGATGACAGAAGATGACAGAAGATAACAGAAGATGACAGAATGACAGAAGAGGACAGAATGACAGAAGAGGACAGAATGACAGAAGATGACAGAAGATGACAGAAGAAGACAGAAGATGACAGAAGATGACAGAATATGACAGAAGATGACAGAAGATGACAGAAGATGACAGAAGATGACAGAATGACAGAAGAGGACAGAATGACAGAAGAGGACAGAATATGCCAGAAGATGACAGAAGGTGACAGAATGACAGAAGATGACAGAAGATGACAAAAAATCACAGAAGATGACAGAAGATGACAGAAGATGACAGAAGATGACAGAATGACAGAAGATGACAGAAGATGACAGAAGATGTCAGAATGACAGAAGAGGACAGAATGACAGAAGATGACAGAATGACAGAAGATGACAGAAGATGACAGAAGATGACAGAATGACAGACGAGGACAGAAGATGACAGAAGATGGCAGAAGATGACAGAAGATGACAGAATGACAGAAGAGGACAGAATGACAGAAGATGACAGAAGATGACACAAGATGACAGAATGACAGAAGAGGACAGAATGACAGAAGATGACAGAATGACAGAAGATGACAGAAGATGACAGAAGATGACAGAATGACAGACGAGGACAGAAGATGACAGAAGATGGCAGAAGATGACAGAAGATGACAGAATGACAGAAGAGGACAGAATGACAGAAGATGATAGAAGATGACAGAAGATGACAGAATGACAGAAGAGGACAGAATGATAGAAGATGACAGAAGATGACAGAAGATGACAGAAGATGACAGAATGACAGAAGATGACAGAAGATGACAGAAGATGACAAAATGACAGAAGAGGACAGAATGACAGAAGATGACAGAATGACAGAAGCGGGCAGAAGATGACAGAAGATGACAGAATGACAGAAGAGGACAGAATGACAGAAGATGACAGAATGACAGAAGAGGACAGAATGACAGAAGAGGACAGAATATGCCAGAAGATGACAGAAGGTGACAGAATGACAGAAGATGACAGAAGATGACAGAAGATCACAGAAGATGACAGAAGATGACAGAAGATGACAGAAGATGACAGAATGACAGAAGATGACAGAAGATGACAGAAGATGTCAGAATGACAGAAGAGGACAGAATGACAGAAGATGACAGAATGACAGAAGATGACAGAAGATGACAGAAGATGACAGAATGACAGACGAGGACAGAAGATGACAGAAGATGGCAGAAGATGACAGAAGATGACAGAATGACAGAAGAGGACAGAATGACAGAAGATGACAGAAGATGACACAAGATGACAGAATGACAGAAGAGGACAGAATGACAGAAGATGACAGAATGACAGAAGATGACAGAAGATGACAGAAGATGACAGAATGACAGACGAGGACAGAAGATGACAGAAGATGGCAGAAGATGACAGAAGATGACAGAATGACAGAAGAGGACAGAATGACAGAAGATGATAGAAGATGACAGAAGATGACAGAATGACAGAAGAGGACAGAATGATAGAAGATGACAGAAGATGACAGAAGATGACAGAAGATGAC
The DNA here is from genome assembly GCF_052327205.1 of Somniosus microcephalus. Taxonomy (NCBI): domain Eukaryota; kingdom Metazoa; phylum Chordata; class Chondrichthyes; order Squaliformes; family Somniosidae; genus Somniosus; species Somniosus microcephalus. The sequence continues at coordinate 1,821,754 of NW_028225190.1, read as the reverse complement.
AGAATGACAGAAGATGACAGAAGATGACAGAAGATGACAAAATGACAGAAGAGGACAGAATGACAGAAGATGACAGAATGACAGAAGCGGGCAGAAGATGACAGAAGATGACAGAATGACAGAAGAGGACAGAATGACAGAAGATGACAGAATGACAGAAGAGGACAGAATGACAGAAGATGACAGAAGATGAAAGAATGACAGAAGAGGACAGAATGACAGAAGATGAAAGAAGATGACAGAAGATGACAGAAGATGACAGAATGACAGAAGATGACAGAAGATGACAGAAGATGACAAAATGACAGAAGAGGACAGAATGACAGAAGATGACAGAGTGACAGAAGAGGACAGAATGACAGAAGATGACAGAAGATGACAGAAGATGACAGAATGACAGAAGAGGACAGAATGACAGAAGATGACAGAATATGACAGAAGATGACAGAATATGACAGAAGATGACAGAAGATGACAGAAGATGACAGAATGACAGAAGAGGACAGAATGACAGAAGATGACAGAAGATGACAGAAGATGACAGAAGATGACAGAAGGTGACAGAATGACAGAAGAGGACAGAATGACAGAAGATGACAGAAGATGACAGAAGAGGACAGAATGACAGAAGATGACAGAATGACAGAAGAGGACAGAATGACAGAAGATGACAGAAGATGACAGAAGACGACAGAAGATGACAGAATGACAGAAGATGAGAGAAGAAGACAGAGTATGACAGAAGATGACAGAAGATGATAGAAGATGACAGAAGATGACAGAATGATAGAAGAGGACAGAATGACAGAAGATGACAGAATGACAGAAGAGGACAGAAGATGACAGAAGATGACAGAAGATGACAGAATGACAGAAGAGGACAGAAGATGACAGAAGATGACAGAATGACAGAAGATGACAGAAGATGACAGAAGATGACAGAAGATGACCGAAGAGGACAGAATGACAGAAGAGGACAGAATGACAGAAGAGGACAGAATATGACAAAAGATGACAGAAGATGACAGAATGACAGAAGATGACAGAAGATGGCAGAAAATGACAGAAGATGACAGAAGATGACAGAAGATGACAGAATGACAGAAGAGGACAGAATGACAGAAGATGACAGAATGACAGAAGATGACAGAATGACAGATGAGGACAGAAGATGACAGAAGATGACAGAAGATGACAGAAGATGACAGAATGACAGAAGAGGACAGAAGATGACAGAAGATGACAGAAGATGACAGAAGATGACAGAATGGCAGAAGAGGACAGAAGAGGACAGAAGATGACAGAAGATGACAGAAGATGACAGAAGATGACAGAATGACAGAAGAGGTCAGAAGATGACAGAAGATGACAGAAGATAACAGAAGATGACAGAATGACAGAAGAGGACAGAATGACAGAAGAGGACAGAATGACAGAAGATGACAGAAGATGACAGAAGATGACAGAATATGACAGAAGATGACAGAAGATGACAGAATATGACAGAAGATGACAGAATGACAGAAGAGGACAGAATGACAGAAGAGGACAGAATATGCCAGAAGATGACAGAAGGTGACAGAATGACAGAAGATGACAGAAGATGACAGAAGATGACAGAAGATGACAGAAGATGACAGAAGATGACAGAATGACAGAAGATGACAGAAGATGACAGAAGATGTCAGAATGACAGAAGAGGACAGAATGACAGAAGATGACAGAATGACAGAAGATGACAGAAGATGACAGAAGATGACAGAATGACAGACGAGGACAGAAGATGACAGAAGATGGCAGAAGATGACAGAAGATGACAGAATGACAGAAGAGGACAGAATGACAGAAGATGACACAAGATGACACAAGATGACAGAATGACAGAAGAGGACAGAATGACAGAAGATGACAGAATGACAGAAGATGACAGAAGATGACAGAAGATGACAGAATGACAGACGAGGACAGAAGATGACAGAAGATGGCAGAAGATGACAGAAGATGACAGAATGACAGAAGAGGACAGAATGACAGAAGATGATAGAAGATGACAGAAGATGACAGAATGACAGAAGAGGACAGAATGTTAGAAGATGACAGAAGATGACAGAAGATGACAGAAGATGACAGAAGATGACAGAATGACAGAAGATGACAGAAGATGACAGAAGATGACAAAATGACAGAAGAGGACAGAATGACAGAAGATGACAGAATGACAGAAGCGGGCAGAAGATGACAAAAGATGACAGAATGACAGAAGAGGACAGAATGACAGAAGATGACAGAATGACAGAAGAGGACAGAATGACAGAAGATGACAGAAGAAGACAGAATGACAGAAGAGGACAGAATGACAGAAGATGAAAGAAGATGACAGAAGATGACAGAAGATGACAGAATGACAGAAGATGACAGAAGATGACAGAAGATGACAAAATGACAGAAGAGGACAGAATGACAGAAGATGACAGAGTGACAGAAGAGGACAGAATGACAGAAGATGACAGAAGATGACAGAAGATGACAGAATGACAGAAGAGGACAGAATGACAGAAGATGACAGAATATGACAGAAGATGACAGAATATGACAGAAGATGACAGAAGATGACAGAATGACAGAAGAGGACAGAATGACAGAACATGACAGAAGATGACAGTAGATGACAGAATGACAGAAGATGACAGAAGATGACGGAAGATGACAGAATGACAGAAGGTGACAGAATGACAGAAGATGACAGAAGATGACAGAAGATCACAGAAGATGACAGAAGAAGACAGAATGACAGAAGAGGACAGAATGACAGAAGATGACAGAATGACAGAAGAGGACAGAATGACAGAAGATGACACAAGATGACACAAGATGACAGAATGATAGAAGAGGACAGAATGACAGAAGATGACAGAATGACAGAAGATGACAGAAGATGACAGAAGATGATAGAATGACAGACGAGGACAGAAGATGACAGAAGATGGCAGAAGATGACAGAAGATGACAGAATGACAGAAGAGGACAGAATGACAGAAGATGATAGAAGATGACAGAAGATGACAGAAGAGGACAGAATGACAGAAGATGACAGAAGATGACAGAAGATGACAGAAGATGACAGAATGACAGAAGATGACAGAAGATGACAGAAGATGACAAAATGACAGAAGAGGGCAGAATGACAGAAGATGACAGAATGACAGAAAGGACAGAATGACAGAAGATGACAGAAGATGACAGAATGACAGAAGAGGACAGAATGACAGAAGATGAAAGAAGATGACAGAAGATGACAGAAGATGACAGAATGACAGAAGATGACAGAAGATGACAAAATGACAGAAGATGACAGAATGACAGAAGATGACAGAATGACAGAAGATGACAGAATGACAGATGAGGACAGAAGATGACAGAAGATGACAGAATGACAGAAGAGGACAGAATGACAGAAGATGACAGAATATGACAGAAGATGATTGAATATGACAGAAGATGACAGAAGATGACAGAAGATGACAGAATGACAGAAGAGGACAGAATGACAGAAATGACAGAAGATGACAGAAGATGACAGAATGACAGAAGATGACAGAAGATGACGGAAGATGACAGAAGATGACAGAAGATGACAGAATGACAGAAGAGGACAGAATGACAGAAGATGACACAAGATGACAGAAGGTGACAGAAGATGACAGAATGACAGAAGATGTCAGAATGACAGAAGATGACAGAATGACAGAAGAGGACAGAATGACAGAAGATGACAGAAGATGACAGAAGATGACAGAATGACAGAAGAGGACAGAATGACAGATGATGACAGAATGACAGAAGAGGACAGAAGATGACAGAAGATGACAGAAGATGACAGAAGATGACAGAAGATGACAGAAGGTGACAGAATGACAGAAGAGGACAGAATGACAGAAGATGACAGAAGAGGACAGAATGACAGAAGATGACAGAATGACAGAAGAGGACAGAATGACAGAGGATGACAGAAGATGACAGAAGATGACAGAAGATGACAGAATGACAGAAGATGACAGAAGAAGACAGAGTATGACAGAAGATGACAGAACATGACAGAAGATGACAGAAGATGACAGAAGATGACAGAATGATAGAAGAGGACAGAATGACAGAAGATGACAGAAGAGGACAGAAGATGACAGAAGATGACAGAAGATGACAGAATGACAGAAGAGGACAGAAGATGACAGAAGATGACAGAATGACAGAAGATGACAGAAGATGACAGAAGATGACCGAAGAGGACAGAATGACAGAAGAGGACAGAATGACAGAAGAGGACAGAATATGACAAAAGATGACAGAAGATGACAGAATGACAGAAGATGACAGAAGATGACAGAAAATGACAGAAGATGACAGAAGATGACAGAAGATGACAGAATGACAGAAGAGGACAGAATGACAGAAGATGACAGAATGACAGAAGATGACAGAATGACAGATGAGGACAGAAGATGACAGAAGATGACAGAAGATGACAGATGATGACAGAATGACAGAAGAGGACAGAAGATGACAGAAGATGACAGAAGATGACAGAATGACAGAAGAGGACAGAAGAGGACAGAAGATGACAGAAGATGACAGAAGATGACAGAAGATGACAGAAGATGACAGAATGACAGAAGAGGTCAGAAGATGACAGAAGATGAGAGAAGATGACAGAAGATAACAGAAGATGACAGAATGACAGAAGAGGACAGAATGACAGAAGAGGACAGAATGACAGAAGATGACAGAAGATGACAGAATGACAGAAGATGACAGAAGATGACAGAATATGACAGAAGATGACAGAATGACAGAAGAGGACAGAATGACAGAAGAGGACAGAATATGCCAGAAGATGACAGAAGGTGACAGAATGACAGAAGATGACAGAAGATGACAGAAGATCACAGAAGATGACAGAAGATGACAGAAGATGACAGAAGATGACAGAATGACAGAAGATGACAGAAGATGACAGAAGATGACAGAATGACAGAAGAGGACAGAATGACAGAAGATGACAGAATGACAGAAGATGACAGAAGATGACAGAATGACAGACGAGGACAGAAGATGGCAGAAGATGACAGAAGATGACAGAATGACAGAAGAGGACAGAATGACAGAAGATGACAGAAGATGACACAAGATGACAGAATGACAGAAGAGGACAGAATGACAGAAGATGACAGAATGACAGAAGATGACAGAAGATGACAGAATGACAGACGAGGACAGAAGATGACAGAAGATGGCAGAAGATGACAGAAGATGACAGAATGACAGAAGAGGACAGAATGACAGAAGATGATAGAAGATGACAGAAGATGACAGAATGACAGAAGAGGACAGAATGATAGAAGATGACAGAAGATGACAGAAGATGACAGAAGATGACAGAATGACAGAAGATGACAGAAGATGACAAAATGACAGAAGAGGACAGAATGACAGAAGATGACAGAATGACAGAAGCGGGCAGAAGATGACAGAAGATGACAGAATGACAGAAGAGGACAGAATGACAGAAGATGACAGAATGACAGAAGAGGACAGAATGACAGAAGATGACAGAAGATGACAGAATGACAGAAGAGGACAGAATGACAGAAGATGACAGAGTGACAGAAGAGGACAGAATGACAGAAGATGACAGAAAATGACAGAAGATGACAGAATGACAGAAGAGGACAGAATGACAGAAGATGACAGAATATGACAGAATATGACAGAATATGACAGAAGATGACAGAAGATGACAGAAGATGACAGAATGACAGAAGAGGACAGAATGACAGAACATGACAGAAGATGACAGAAGATGACAGAATGACAGAAGATGACAGAAGATGACGGAAGATGACAGAATGACAGAAGGTGACAGAATGACAGAAGATGACAGAAGATGACAGAAGATCACAGAAGATGACAGAAGATCACAGAATGACAGAAGAGGACAGAATGACAGAAGATGACAGAATGACAGAAGAGGACAGAATGACAGAAGATGACAGAAGATGACACAAGATGACAGAATGACAGAAGAGGACAGAATGACAGAAGATGACAGAATGACAGAAGATGACAGAAGATGACAGAATGACAGACGAGGACAGAAGATGAAAGAAGATGGCAGAAGATGACAGAAGATGACAGAATGACAGAAGAGGACAGAATGACAGAAGATGATAGAAGATGACAGAAGATGACAGAATGACAGAAGAGGGCAGAATGACAGAAGATGACAGAAGATGACAGAAGATGACAGAATGACAGAAGATGACAGAAGATGACAAAATGACAGAAGAGGACAGAATGACAGAAGATGACAGAATGACAGAAGAGGACAGAATGACAGAAGATGACAGAAGATGACAGAATGACAGAAGAGGACAGAATGACAGAAGATGAAAGAAGATGACAGAAGATGACAGAAGATGACAGAATGACAGAAGATGACAGAAGATGACAAAATGACAGAAGAGGACAGAATGGCAGAAGATGACAGAGTGACAGAAGAGGACAGAATGACAGAAGATGACAGAAGATGACAGAAGATGACAGAATGACAGAAGTGGACAGAATGACAGAAGATGACAGAATATGACAGAATATGATTGAATATGACAGAAGATGACAGAAGATGACAGAAGATGACAGAATGACAGAAGAGGACAGAATGACAGAAGATGACAGAAGATGACAGAAGATGACAGAATGACAGAAGATGACAGAAGATGATGGAAGATGACAGAAGATGACAGAAGATGACAGAATGACAGAAGAGGACAGAATGACAGAAGATGACAGAAGATGACAGAAGGTGACAGAAGATGACAGAATGACAGAAGATGTCAGAATGACAGAAGATGACAGATTGACAGAAGAGGACAGAATGACAGAAGATGACAGAAGATGACAGAATGACAGAAGAGGACAGAATGACAGATGATGACAGAATGACAGAAGAGGACAGAAGATGACAGAAGATGACAGAAGATGACAGAAGATGACAGAAGATGACAGAAGGTGACAGAATGACAGAAGAGGACAGAATGACAGAAGATGACAGAAGATGACAGAAGATGACAGAAGATGACAGAATGACAGAAGATGACAGAATGACAGAAGAGGACAGAATGACAGAGGATGACAGAAGATGACAGAAGATGACAGAATGACAGAAGATGACAGAAGAAGACAGAGTATGACAGAAGATTACAGAAGATGACAGAAGATGACAGAATGATAGAAGAGGACAGAATGACAGAAGATGACAGAATGACAGAAGAGGACAGCAGATGACAGAAGATGACAGAAGATGACAGAATGACAGAAGAGGACAGAAGATGACAGAAGATGACAGAATGACAGAAGATGACAGAAGATGACAGAAGATGACCGAAGAGGACAGAATGACAGAAGAGGACAGAATGACAGAAGAGGACAGAATATGACAAAAGATGACAGAAGATGACAGAATGACAGAAGATGACAGAAGATGACAGAAAATGACAGAAGATGGCAGAAGATGACAGAAGATGACAGAATGACGGAAGAGGACAGAATGACAGAAGATGACAGAATGACAGAAGATGACAGAATGACAGAAGAGGACAGAAGATGACAGAAGATGACAGAAGATGACAGAAGATGACAGAAGATGACAGAATGACAGAAGAGGTCAGAAGATGACAGAAGATGACAGAAGATGACAGAAGATAACAGAAGATGACAGAATGACAGAAGAGGACAGAATGACAGAAGAGGACAGAATGACAGAAGATGACAGAAGATGACAGAATGACAGAAGATGACAGAAGATGACAGAATATGACAGAAGATGACAGAATGACAGAAGAGGACAGAATGACAGAAGAGGACAGAATATGCCAGAAGATGACAGAAGGTGACAGAATGACAGAAGATGACAGAAGATGACAGAAGATCACAGAAGATGACAGAAGATGACAGAAGATGACAGAATGACAGAAGATGACAGAAGATGACAGAATGACAGAAGAGGACAGAATGACAGAAGATGACAGAATGACAGAAGATGACAGAAGATGACAGAATGACAGACGAGGACAGAAGATGACAGAAGATGGCAGAAGATGACAGAAGATGACAGAATGACAGAAGAGGACAGAATGACAGAAGATGACAGAAGATGACACAAGATGACAGAATGACAGAAGAGGACAGAATGACAGAAGATGACAGAATGACAGAAGATGACAGAAGATGACAGAATGACAGACGAGGACAGAAGATGACAGAAGATGGCAGAAGATGACAGAAGATGACAGAATGACAGAAGAGGACAGAATGACAGAAGATGATAGAAGATGACAGAAGATGACAGAATGACAGAAGAGGACAGAATGATAGAAGATGACAGAAGATGACAGAAGATGACAGAAGATGACAGAATGACAGAAGATGACAGAAGATGACAAAATGACAGAAGAGGACAGAATGACAGAAGATGACAGAATGACAGAAGCGGGCAGAAGATGACAGAAGATGACAGAATGACAGAAGAGGACAGAATGACAGAAGATGACAGAATGACAGAAGAGGACAGAATGACAGAAGATGACAGAAGATGACAGAATGACAGAAGAGGACAGAATGACAGAAGATGACAGAGTGACAGAAGAGGACAGAATGACAGAAGATGACAGAAAATGACAGAAGATGACAGAATGACAGAAGAGGACAGAATGACAGAAGATGACAGAATATGACAGAATATGACAGAATATGACAGAAGATGACAGAAGATGACAGAAGATGACAGAATGACAGAAGAGGACAGAATGACAGAACATGACAGAAGATGACAGAAGATGACAGAATGACAGAAGATGACAGAAGATGACGGAAGATGACAGAATGACAGAAGGTGACAGAATGACAGAAGATGACAGAAGATGACAGAAGATCACAGAAGATGACAGAAGATCACAGAATGACAGAAGAGGACAGAATGACAGAAGATGACAGAATGACAGAAGAGGACAGAATGACAGAAGATGACAGAAGATGACACAAGATGACAGAATGACAGAAGAGGACAGAATGACAGAAGATGACAGAATGACAGAAGATGACAGAAGATGACAGAATGACAGACGAGGACAGAAGATGAAAGAAGATGGCAGAAGATGACAGAAGATGACAGAATGACAGAAGAGGACAGAATGACAGAAGATGATAGAAGATGACAGAAGATGACAGAATGACAGAAGAGGGCAGAATGACAGAAGATGACAGAAGATGACAGAAGATGACAGAATGACAGAAGATGACAGAAGATGACAAAATGACAGAAGAGGACAGAATGACAGAAGATGACAGAATGACAGAAGAGGACAGAATGACAGAAGATGACAGAAGATGACAGAATGACAGAAGAGGACAGAATGACAGAAGATGAAAGAAGATGACAGAAGATGACAGAAGATGACAGAATGACAGAAGATGACAGAAGATGACAAAATGACAGAAGAGGACAGAATGGCAGAAGATGACAGAGTGACAGAAGAGGACAGAATGACAGAAGATGACAGAAGATGACAGAAGATGACAGAATGACAGAAGTGGACAGAATGACAGAAGATGACAGAATATGACAGAATATGATTGAATATGACAGAAGATGACAGAAGATGACAGAAGATGACAGAATGACAGAAGAGGACAGAATGACAGAAGATGACAGAAGATGACAGAAGATGACAGAATGACAGAAGATGACAGAAGATGATGGAAGATGACAGAAGATGACAGAAGATGACAGAATGACAGAAGAGGACAGAATGACAGAAGATGACAGAAGATGACAGAAGGTGACAGAAGATGACAGAATGACAGAAGATGTCAGAATGACAGAAGATGACAGATTGACAGAAGAGGACAGAATGACAGAAGATGACAGAAGATGACAGAATGACAGAAGAGGACAGAATGACAGATGATGACAGAATGACAGAAGAGGACAGAAGATGACAGAAGATGACAGAAGATGACAGAAGATGACAGAAGGTGACAGAATGACAGAAGAGGACAGAATGACAGAAGATGACAGAAGATGACAGAAGATGACAGAAGATGACAGAATGACAGAAGATGACAGAATGACAGAAGAGGACAGAATGACAGAGGATGACAGAAGATGACAGAAGATGACAGAATGACAGAAGATGACAGAAGAAGACAGAGTATGACAGAAGATGACAGAAGATGACAGAAGATGACAGAATGATAGAAGAGGACAGAATGACAGAAGATGACAGAATGACAGAAGAGGACAGCAGATGACAGAAGATGACAGAAGATGACAGAATGACAGAAGAGGACAGAAGATGACAGAAGATGACAGAATGACAGAAGATGACAGAAGATGACAGAAGATGACCGAAGAGGACAGAATGACAGAAGAGGACAGAATGACAGAAGAGGACAGAATATGACAAAAGATGACAGAAGATGACAGAATGACAGAAGATGACAGAAGATGACAGAAAATGACAGAAGATGGCAGAAGATGACAGAAGATGACAGAATGACGGAAGAGGACAGAATGACAGAAGATGACAGAATGACAGAAGATGACAGAATGACAGAAGAGGACAGAAGATGACAGAAGATGACAGAAGATGACAGAAGATGACAGAAGATGACAGAATGACAGAAGAGGTCAGAAGATGACAGAAGATGACAGAAGATGACAGAAGATAACAGAAGATGACAGAATGACAGAAGAGGACAGAATGACAGAAGAGGACAGAATGACAGAAGATGACAGAAGATGACAGAATGACAGAAGATGACAGAAGATGACAGAATATGACAGAAGATGACAGAATGACAGAAGAGGACAGAATGACAGAAGAGGACAGAATATGCCAGAAGATGACAGAAGGTGACAGAATGACAGAAGATGACAGAAGATGACAGAAGATCACAGAAGATGACAGAAGATGACAGAAGATGACAGAATGACAGAAGATGACAGAAGATGACAGAAGATGACAGAATGACAGAAGAGGACAGAATGACAGAAGATGACAGAATGACAGAAGATGACAGAAGATGACAGAATGACAGACGAGGACAGAAGATGACAGAAGATGGCAGAAGATGACAGAAGATGACAGAATGACAGAAGAGGACAGAATGACAGAAGATGACAGAAGATGACACAAGATGACAGAATGACAGAAGAGGACAGAATGACAGAAGATGACAGAATGACAGAAGATGACAGAAGATGACAGAATGACAGACGAGGACAGAAGATGACAGAAGATGGCAGAAGATGACAGAAGATGACAGAATGACAGAAGAGGACAGAATGACAGAAGATGATAGAAGATGACAGAAGATGACAGAATGACAGAAGAGGACAGAATGATAGAAGATGACAGAAGATGACAGAAGATGACAGAAGATGACAGAATGACAGAAGATGACAGAAGATGACAAAGTGACAGAAGCGGACAGAATGACAGAAGATGACAGAATGACAGAAGCGGGCAGAAGATGACAGAAGATGACAGAATGACAGAAGAGGACAGAATGACAGAAGATGACAGAATGACAGAAGAGGACAGAATGACAGAAGATGACAGAAGATGACAGAATGACAGAAGAGGACAGAATGACAGAAGATGACAGAGTGACAGAAGAGGACAGAATGACAGAAGATGACAGAAAATGACAGAAGATGACAGAATGACAGAAGAGGACAGAATGACAGAAGATGACAGAATATGACAGAATATGACAGAATATGACAGAAGATGACAGAAGATGACAGAAGATGACAGAATGACAGAAGAGGACAGAATGACAGAACATGACAGAAGATGACAGAAGATGACAGAATGACAGAAGATGACAGAAGATGACGGAAGATGACAGAATGACAGAAGGTGACAGAATGACAGAAGATGACAGAAGATGACAGAAGATCACAGAAGATGACAGAAGATCACAGAATGACAGAAGAGGACAGAATGACAGAAGATGACAGAATGACAGAAGAGGACAGAATGACAGAAGATGACAGAAGATGACACAAGATGACAGAATGACAGAAGAGGACAGAATGACAGAAGATGACAGAATGACAGAAGATGACAGAAGATGACAGAATGACAGACGAGGACAGAAGATGAAAGAAGATGGCAGAAGATGACAGAAGATGACAGAATGACAGAAGAGGACAGAATGACAGAAGATGATAGAAGATGACAGAAGATGACAGAATGACAGAAGAGGGCAGAATGACAGAAGATGACAGAAGATGACAGAAGATGACAGAATGACAGAAGATGACAGAAGATGACAAAATGACAGAAGAGGACAGAATGACAGAAGATGACAGAATGACAGAAGAGGACAGAATGACAGAAGATGACAGAAGATGACAGAATGACAGAAGAGGACAGAATGACAGAAGATGAAAGAAGATGACAGAAGATGACAGAAGATGACAGAATGACAGAAGATGACAGAAGATGACAAAATGACAGAAGAGGACAGAATGGCAGAAGATGACAGAGTGACAGAAGAGGACAGAATGACAGAAGATGACAGAAGATGACAGAAGATGACAGAATGACAGAAGTGGACAGAATGACAGAAGATGACAGAATATGACAGAATATGATTGAATATGACAGAAGATGACAGAAGATGACAGAAGATGACAGAATGACAGAAGAGGACAGAATGACAGAAGATGACAGAAGATGACAGAATGACAGAAGATGACAGAAGATGATGGAAGATGACAGAAGATGACAGAAGATGACAGAATGACAGAAGAGGACAGAATGACAGAAGATGACAGAAGATGACAGAAGGTGACAGAAGATGACAGAATGACAGAAGATGTCAGAATGACAGAAGATGACAGAATGACAGAAGAGGACAGAATGACAGAAGATGACAGAAGATGACAGAATGACAGAAGAGGACAGAATGACAGATGATGACAGAATGACAGAAGAGGACAGAAGATGACAGAAGATGACAGAAGATGACAGAAGATGACAGAAGATGACAGAAGGTGACAGAATGACAGAAGAGGACAGAATGACAGAAGATGACAGAAGATGACAGAAGATGACAGAATGACAGAAGATGACAGAATGACAGAAGAGGACAGAATGACAGAGGATGACAGAAGATGACAGAAGATGACAGAATGACAGAAGATGACAGAAGAAGACAGAGTATGACAGAAGATGACAGAAGATGACAGAAGATGACAGAATGATAGAAGAGGACAGAATGACAGAAGATGACAGAATGACAGAAGAGGACAGCAGATGACAGAAGATGACAGAAGATGACAGAATGACAGAAGAGGACAGAAGATGACAGAAGATGACAGAATGACAGAAGATGACAGAAGATGACAGAAGATGACCGAAGAGGACAGAATGACAGAAGAGGACAGAATGACAGAAGAGGACAGAATATGACAAAAGATGACAGAAGATGACAGAATGACAGAAGATGACAGAAGATGACAGAAAATGACAGAAGATGGCAGAAGATGACAGAAGATGACAGAATGACGGAAGAGGACAGAATGACAGAAGATGACAGAATGACAGAAGATGACAGAATGACAGATGAGGACAGAAGATGACAGAAGATGTCAGAAGATGACAGAAGATGACAGAATGACAGAAGAGGACAGAAGAGGACAGAAGATGACAGAAGATGACAGAAGATGACAGAATGACAGAAGAGGTCAGAAGATGACAGAAGATGACTGAAGATGACAGAAGATAAAAGAAGATGACAGAATGACAGAAGAGGACAGAATGACAGAAGAGGACAGAATATGCCAGAAGATGACAGAAGGTGACAGAATGACAGAAGATGACAGAAGATCACAGAAGATGACAGAAGATGACAGAAGATGACAGAATGACAGAAGATGACAGAAGATGACAGAAGATGACAGAATGACAGAAGAGGACAGAATGACAGAAGATGACAGAATGACAGAAGATGACAGAAGATGACAGAAGATGACAGAATGACAGACGAGGACAGAAGATGACAGAAGATGGCAGAAGATGACAGAATGACAGAAGAGGACAGAATGACAGAAGATGACAGAATATGACAGAAGATGACAGAATATGACAGAAGATGACAGAAGATGACAGAAGATGACAGAATGACAGAAGAGGACAGAATGACAGAACATGACAGAAGATGACAGAAGATGACAGAATGACAGAAGATGACAGAAGATGACGGAAGATGACAGAATGACAGAAGGTGACAGAATGACAGAAGAGGACAGAATGACAGAAGATGACAGAATGACAGAAGAGGACAGAATGACAGAAGATGACAGAAGATGACACAAGATGACAGAATGACAGAAGAGGACAGAATGACAGAAGATGACAGAATGACAGAAGATGACAGAAGATGACAGAATGACAGACGAGGACAGAAGATGACAGAAGATCGCAGAAGATGACAGAAGATGACAGAATGACAGAAGAGGACAGAATGACAGAAGATGATAGAAGATGACAGAAGATGACAGAATGACAGAAGAGGACAGAATGACAGAAGATGACAGAAGATGACAGAAGATGACAGAATGACAGAAGATGACAGAAGATGACAGAAGATGACAAAATGACAGAAGAGGACAGAATGACAGAAGATGACAGAATGACAGAAGAGGACAGAATGACAGAAGATGACAGAAGATGACAGAATGACAGAAGAGGACAGAATGACAGAAGATGAAAGAAGATGACAGAAGATGACAGAAGATGACAGAATGACAGAAGATGACAGAAGATGACAAAATGACAGAAGATGACAGAGTGACAGAAGAGGACAGAATGACAGAAGATGACAGAAGATGACAGAAGATGACAGAATGACAGAAGAGGACAGAATGACAGAAGATGACAGAATATGACAGAAGATGATTGAATATGACAGAAGATGACAGAAGATGACAGAAGATGACAGAATGACAGAAGAGGACAGAATGACAGAAGATGACAGAAGATGACAGAAGATGACAGAATGACAGAAGATGACAGAAGATGACGGAAGATGACAGAAGATGACAGAAGATGACAGAATGACAGAAGAGGACAGAATGACAGAAGATGACAGAAGGTGACAGAAGATGACAGAATGACAGAAGATGTCAGAATGACAGAAGATGACAGAATGACAGAAGAGGACAGAATGACAGAAGATGACAGAAGATGACAGAATGACAGAAGAGGACAGAATGACAGATGATGACAGAATGACAGAAGAGGACAGAAGATGACAGAAGATGACAGAAGATGACAGAAGATGACAGAAGATGACAGAAGGTGACAGAATGACAGAAGAGGACAGAATGACAGAAGATGACAGAAGATGACAGAAGATGACAGAAGAGGACAGAATGACAGAAGATGACAGAATGACAGAAGATGACAGAAGAAGACAGAGTATGACAGAAGATGACAGAAGATGACAGAATGATAGAAGAGGACAGAATGACAGAAGATGACAGAATGACAGAAGAGGACAGAAGATGACAGAAGATGACAGAAGATGACAGAATGACAGAAGAGGACAGAAGATGACAGAAGATGACAGAATGACATAAGATGACAGAAGATGACAGAAGATGACCGAAGAGGACAGAATGACAGAAGAGGACAGAATGACAGAAGAGGACAGAATATGACAAAAGATGACAGAAGATGACAGAATGACAGAAGATGACAGAAGATGACAGAAAATGACAGAAGATGACAGAAGATGACAGAAGATGACAGAATGACAGAAGAGGACAGAATGACAGAAGATGACAGAATGACAGAAGATGACAGAATGACAGATGAGGACAGAAGATGACAGAAGATGACAGAAGATGACAGAATGACAGAAGAGGACAGAAGATGTCAGAAGATGACAGAAGATGACAGAAGATGACAGAATGACAGAAGAGGACAGAAGAGGACAGAAGATGACAGAAGATGACAGAAGATGACAGAAGGTGACAGAATGACAGAAGAGGTCAGAAGATGACAGAAGATGACAGAAGATGACAGAAGATAACAGAAGATGACAGAATGACAGAAGAGGACAGAATGACAGAAGAGGACAGAATGACAGAAGATGACAGAAGATGACAGAAGAAGACAGAAGATGACAGAAGATGACAGAATATGACAGAAGATGACAGAAGATGACAGAATATGACAGAAGATGACAGAATGACAGAAGAGGACAGAATGACAGAAGAGGACAGAATATGCCAGAAGATGACAGAAGGTGACAGAATGACAGAAGATGACAGAAGATGACAGAAGATCACAGAAGATGACAGAAGATGACAGAAGATGACAGAATGACAGAAGATGACAGAAGATGACAGAAGATGAAAGAATGACAGAAGAGGACAGAATGACAGAAGATGACAGAATGACAGAAGATGACAGAAGATGACAGAAGATGACAGAATGACAGACGAGGACAGAAGATGACAGAAGATGGCAGAAGATGACAGAAGATGACAGAATGACAGAAGAGGACAGAATGACAGAAGATGACAGAAGATGACACAAGATGACAGAATGACAGAAGAGGACAGAATGACAGAAGATGACAGAATGACAGAAGATGACAGAAGATGACAGAAGATGACAGAATGACAGACGAGGACAGAAGATGACAGAAGATGGCAGAAGATGACAGAAGATGACAGAATGACAGAAGAGGACAGAATGACAGAAGATGATAGAAGATGACAGAAGATGACAGAATGACAGAAGAGGACAGAATGATAGAAGATGACAGAAGATGACAGAAGATGACAGAGGATGACAGAAGATGACAGAATGACAGAAGATGACAGAAGATGACAGAAGATGACAAAATGACAGAAGAGGACAGAATGACAGAAGATGACAGAATGACAGAAGCGGGCAGAAGATGACAGAAGATGACAGAATGACAGAAGAGGACAGAATGACAGAAGATGACAGAATGACAGAAGAGGACAGAATGACAGAAGATGACAGAAGATGACAGAATGACAGAAGAGGACAGAATGACAGAAGATGAAAGAAGATGACAGAAGATGACAGAAGATGACAGAATGACAGAAGATGACAGAAGATGACAGAAGATGACAAAATGACAGAAGAGGACAGAATGACAGAAGATGACAGAGTGACAGAAGAGGACAGAATGACAGAAGATGACAGAAGATGACAGAATGACAGAAGAGGACAGAATGACAGAAGATGACAGAATATGACAGAAGATGACAGAATATGACAGAAGATGACAGAAGATGACAGAAGATGACAGAATGAGAGAAGAGGACAGAATGACTGAACATGACAGAAGATGACAGAAGATGACAGAATGACAGAAGATGACAGAAGATGACGGAAGATGACAGAAGATGACAGAAGATGACAGAATGACAGAAGAGGACAGAATGACAGAAGATGACAGAAGATGACAGAAGATGACAGAATGACAGAAGATGTCAGAATGACAGAAGATGACAGAATGACAGAAGATGACAGAATGACAGAAGATGACAGAAGATGACAGAATGACAGAAGAGGACAGAATGACAGATGATGACAGAATGACAGAAGAGGACAGAAGATGAC
Source organism: Somniosus microcephalus (assembly GCF_052327205.1). Lineage (NCBI taxonomy): Eukaryota > Metazoa > Chordata > Chondrichthyes > Squaliformes > Somniosidae > Somniosus > Somniosus microcephalus. The sequence goes on along the minus strand of NW_028225190.1, from coordinate 1,804,016 downwards.
AGAAGATGACAGAAGATGACAGAAGATGACAGAAGGTGACAGAATGACAGAAGAGGACAGAATGACAGAAGATGACAGAAGATGACAGAAGATGACAGAAGAGGACAGAATGACAGAAGATGACAGAATGACAGAAGAGGACAGAATGACAGAAGATGACAGAAGATGACAGAAGATGACAGAAGATGACAGAAGATGACAAAATGACAGAAGAGGACAGAATGACAGAACATGACAGAATGACAGAAGACGGCAGAATGATAGAAGATGACAGAATAACAGAAGAGGACAGAATGACAGAAGATGAAAGAAGATGACAGAAGATGACAGAAGATGACAGAATGACAGAAGATGACAGAAGATGACAGAAGATGACAAAATGACAGCAGAGGACAGAATGACAGAAGATGACAGAGTGACAGAAGAGGACAGAATGACAGAAGATGACAGAAGATGACAGAAGATGACAGAATGACAGAAGAGGACAGAATGACAGAAGATGACAGAATATGACAGAAGATGACAGAATATGACAGAAGATGACAGAAGATGACAGAAGATGACAGAATGACAGAAGAGGACAGAATGACAGAACATGACAGAAGATGACAGAAGATGACAGAATGACAGAAGATGACAGAAGATGACGGAAGATGACAGAAGATGACAGAATGACAGAAGAGGACAGAATGACAGAAGATGACAGAAGATGACAGAAGATGACAGAATGACAGAAGATGTCAGAATGACAGAAGATGACAGAATGACAGAAGAGGACAGAATGACAGAAGATGACAGAAGATGACAGAATGACAGAAGAGGACAGAATGACAGAAGAGGACAGAAGATGACAGAAGGTGACAGAATGACAGAAGAGGACAGAATGACAGAAGATGACAGAAGATGACAGAAGATGACAGAAGAGGACAGAATGACAGAAGATGACAGAATGACAGAAGATGACAGAAGAAGACAGAGTATGACAGAAGATGACAGAAGATGACAGAATGATAGAAGAGGACAGAATGACAGAAGATGACAGAATGACAGAAGAGGACAGAAGATGACAGAAGATGACAGAATGACAGAAGAGGACAGAAGATGACAGAAGATGACAGAATGACATAAGATGACAGAAGATGACAGAAGATGACCGAAGAGGACAGAATGACAGAAGAGGACAGAATGACAGAAGAGGACAGAATATGACAAAAGATGACAGAAGATGACAGAATGACAGAAGATGACAGAAGATGACAGAAAATGACAGAAGATGACAGAAGATGACAGAAGATGACAGAATGACAGAAGAGGACAGAATGACAGAAGATGACAGAATGACAGAAGATGACAGAATGACAGATGAGGACAGAAGATGACAGAAGATGACAGAAGATGACAGAATGACAGAAGAGGACAGAAGATGTCAGAAGATGACAGAAGATGACAGAAGATGACAGAGTGACAGAAGAGGACAGAAGAGGACAGAAGATGACAGAAGATGACAGAAGATGACAGAAGATGACAGAATGACAGAAGAGGTCAGAAGATGACAGAAGATGACAGAAGATGACAGAAGATAACAGAAGATGACAGAATGACAGAAGAGGACAGAATGACAGAAGAGGACAGAATGACAGAAGATGACAGAAGATGACAGAAGAAGACAGAAGATGACAGAAGATGACAGAATATGACAGAAGATGACAGAAGATGACAGAATATGACAGAAGATGACAGAATGACAGAAGAGGACAGAATGACAGAAGAGGACAGAATATGCCAGAAGATGACAGAAGGTGACAGAATGACAGAAGATGACAGAAGATGACAGAAGATCACAGAAGATGACAGAAGATGACAGAAGATGACAGAATGACAGAAGATGACAGAAGATGACAGAAGATGAAAGAATGACAGAAGAGGACAGAATGACAGAAGATGACAGAATGACAGAAGATGACAGAAGATGACAGAAGATGACAGAATGACAGACGAGGACAGAAGATGACAGAAGATGGCAGAAGATGACAGAAGATGACAGAATGACAGAAGAGGACAGAATGACAGAAGATGACAGAAGATGACACAAGATGACAGAATGACAGAAGAGGACAGAATGACAGAAGATGACAGAATGACAGAAGATGACAGAAGATGACAGAAGATGACAGAATGACAGACGAGGACAGAAGATGACAGAAGATGGCAGAAGATGACAGAAGATGACAGAATAACAGAAGAGGACAGAATGACAGAAGATGAAAGAAGATGACAGAAGATGACAGAAGATGACAGAATGACAGAAGATGACAGAAGATGACAGAAGATGACAAAATGACAGAAGAGGACAGAATGACAGAAGATGACAGAGTGACAGAAGAGGACAGAATGACAGAAGATGACAGAAGATGACAGAAGATGACAGAATGACAGAAGAGGACAGAATGACAGAAGATGACAGAATATGACAGAAGATGACAGAATATGACAGAAGATGACAGAAGATGACAGAAGATGACAGAATGACAGAAGAGGACAGAATGACAGAACATGACAGAAGATGACAGAAGATGACAGAATGACAGAAGATGACAGAAGATGACGGAAGATGACAGAAGATGACAGAATGACAGAAGAGGACAGAATGACAGAAGATGACAGAAGATGACAGAAGATGACAGAATGACAGAAGATGTCAGAATGACAGAAGATGACAGAATGACAGAAGAGGACAGAATGACAGAAGATGACAGAAGATGACAGAATGACAGAAGAGGACAGAATGACAGAAGAGGACAGAAGATGACAGAAGGTGACAGAATGACAGAAGAGGACAGAATGACAGAAGATGACAGAAGATGACAGAAGATGACAGAAGAGGACAGAATGACAGAAGATGACAGAATGACAGAAGATGACAGAAGAAGACAGAGTATGACAGAAGATGACAGAAGATGACAGAATGATAGAAGAGGACAGAATGACAGAAGATGACAGAATGACAGAAGAGGACAGAAGATGACAGAAGATGACAGAAGATGACAGAATGACAGAAGAGGACAGAAGATGACAGAAGATGACAGAATGACATAAGATGACAGAAGATGACAGAAGATGACCGAAGAGGACAGAATGACAGAAGAGGACAGAATGACAGAAGAGGACAGAATATGACAAAAGATGACAGAAGATGACAGAATGACAGAAGATGACAGAAGATGACAGAAAATGACAGAAGATGACAGAAGATGACAGAATGACAGAAGAGGACAGAATGACAGAAGATGACAGAATGACAGAAGATGACAGAATGACAGATGAGGACAGAAGATGACAGAAGATGACAGAAGATGACAGAATGACAGAAGAGGACAGAAGATGTCAGAAGATGACAGAAGATGACAGAAGATGACAGAGTGACAGAAGAGGACAGAAGAGGACAGAAGATGACAGAAGATGACAGAAGATGACAGAATGACAGAAGAGGTCAGAAGATGACAGAAGATGACAGAAGATGACAGAAGATAACAGAAGATGACAGAATGACAGAAGAGGACAGAATGACAGAAGAGGACAGAATGACAGAAGATGACAGAAGATGACAGAAGAAGACAGAAGATGACAGAAGATGACAGAATATGACAGAAGATGACAGAAGATGACAGAATATGACAGAAGATGACAGAATGACAGAAGAGGACAGAATGACAGAAGAGGACAGAATATGCCAGAAGATGACAGAAGGTGACAGAATGACAGAAGATGACAGAAGATGACAGAAGATCACAGAAGATGACAGAAGATGACAGAAGATGACAGAATGACAGAAGATGACAGAAGATGACAGAAGATGAAAGAATGACAGAAGAGGACAGAATGACAGAAGATGACAGAATGACAGAAGATGACAGAAGATGACAGAAGATGACAGAATGACAGACGAGGACAGAAGATGACAGAAGATGGCAGAAGATGACAGAAGATGACAGAATGACAGAAGAGGACAGAATGACAGAAGATGACAGAAGATGACACAAGATGACAGAATGACAGAAGAGGACAGAATGACAGAAGATGACAGAATGACAGAAGATGACAGAAGATGACAGAAGATGACAGAATGACAGACGAGGACAGAAGATGACAGAAGATGGCAGAAGATGACAGAAGATGACAGAATGACAGAAGAGGACAGAATGACAGAAGATGATAGAAGATGACAGAAGATGACAGAATGACAGAAGAGGACAGAATGATAGAAGATGACAGAAGATGACAGAAGATGACAGAGGATGACAGAAGATGACAGAATGACAGAAGATGACAGAAGATGACAGAAGATGACAAAATGACAGAAGAGGACAGAATGACAGAAGATGACAGAATGACAGAAGCGGGCAGAAGATGACAGAAGATGACAGAATGACAGAAGAGGACAGAATGACAGAAGATGACAGAATGACAGAAGAGGACAGAATGACAGAAGATGACAGAAGATGACAGAATGACAGAAGAGGACAGAATGACAGAAGATGAAAGAAGATGACAGAAGATGACAGAAGATGACAGAATGACAGAAGATGACAGAAGATGACAGAAGATGACAAAATGACAGAAGAGGACAGAATGACAGAAGATGACAGAGTGACAGAATAGGACAGAATGACAGAAGATGACAGAAGATGACAGAAGATGACAGAATGACAGAAGAGGACAGAATGACAGAAGATGACAGAATATGACAGAAGATGACAGAATATGACAGAAGATGACAGAAGATGACAGAAGATGACAGAATGACAGAAGAGGACAGAATGACTGAACATGACAGAAGATGACAGAAGATGACAGAATGACAGAAGATGACAGAAGATGACGGAAGATGACAGAAGATGACAGAATGACAGAAGAGGACAGAATGACAGAAGATGACAGAAGATGACAGAAGATGACAGAAAGACAGAAGATGTCAGAATGACAGAAGATGACAGAATGACAGAAGATGACAGAATGACAGAAGATGACAGAAGATGACAGAATGACAGAAGAGGACAGAATGACAGATGATGACAGAATGACAGAAGAGGACAGAAGATGACAGAAGGTGACAGAATGACAGAAGAGGACAGAATGACAGAAGATGACAGAAGATGACAGAAGATGACAGAAGAGGACAGAATGACAGAAGATGACAGAATGACAGAAGATGACAGAAGAAGACAGAGTATGACAGAAGATGACAGAAGATGACAGAATGATAGAAGAGGACAGAATGACAGAAGATGACAGAATGACAGAAGAGGACAGAAGATGACAGAAGATGACAGAAGATGACAGAATGACAGAAGAGGACAGAAGATGACAGAAGATGACAGAATGACATAAGATGACAGAAGATGACAGAAGATGACCGAAGAGGACAGAATGACAGAAGAGGACAGAATGACAGAAGAGGACAGAATATGACAAAAGATGACAGAAGATGACAGAATGACAGAAGATGACAGAAGATGACAGAAAATGACAGAAGATGACAGAAGATGACAGAAGATGACAGAATGACAGAAGAGGACAGAATGACAGAAGATGACAGAATGACAGAAGATGACAGAATGACAGATGAGGACAGAAGATGACAGAAGATGACAGAATGACAGAAGAGGACAGAAGATGTCAGAAGATGACAGAAGATGACAGAAGATGACAGAGTGACAGAAGAGGTCAGAAGATGACAGAAGATGACAGAAGATGACAGAAGATAACAGAAGATGACAGAATGACAGAAGAGGACAGAATGACAGAAGAGGACAGAATGACAGAAGATGACAGAAGATGACAGAAGAAGACAGAAGATGACAGAAGATGACAGAATATGACAGAAGATGACAGAAGATGACAGAATATGACAGAAGATGACAGAATGACAGAAGAGGACAGAATGACAGAAGAGGACAGAATATGCCAGAAGATGACAGAAGGTGACAGAATGACAGAAGATGACAGAAGATGACAGAAGATCACAGAAGATGACAGAAGATGACAGAAGATGACAGAATGACAGAAGATGACAGAAGATGACAGAAGATGAAAGAATGACAGAAGAGGACAGAATGACAGAAGATGACAGAATGACAGAAGATGACAGAAGATGACAGAAGATGACAGAATGACAGACGAGGACAGAAGATGACAGAAGATGGCAGAAGATGACAGAAGATGACAGAATGACAGAAGAGGACAGAATGACAGAAGATGACACAAGATGACACAAGATGACAGAATGACAGAAGAGGACAGAATGACAGAAGATGACAGAATGACAGAAGATGACAGAAGATGACAGAAGATGACAGAATGACAGACGAGGACAGAAGATGACAGAAGATGGCAGAAGATGACAGAAGATGACAGAATGACAGAAGAGGACAGAATGACAGAAGATGATAGAAGATGACAGAAGATGACAGAATGACAGAAGAGGACAGAATGATAGAAGATGACAGAAGATGACAGAAGATGACAGAGGATGACAGAAGATGACAGAATGACAGAAGATGACAGAAGATGACAGAAGATGACAAAATGACAGAAGAGGACAGAATGACAGAAGATGACAGAATGACAGAAGCGGGCAGAAGATGACAGAAGATGACAGAATGACAGAAGAGGACAGAATGACAGAAGATGACAGAATGACAGAAGAGGACAGAATGACAGAAGATGACAGAAGATGACAGAATGACAGAAGAGGACAGAATGACAGAAGATGAAAGAAGATGACAGAAGATGACAGAAGATGACAGAATGACAGAAGATGACAGAAGATGACAGAAGATGACAAAATGACAGAAGAGGACAGAATGACAGAAGATGACAGAGTGACAGAATAGGACAGAATGACAGAAGATGACAGAAGATGACAGAAGATGACAGAATGACAGAAGAGGACAGAATGACAGAAGATGACAGAATATGACAGAAGATGACAGAATATGACAGAAGATGACAGAAGATGACAGAAGATGACAGAATGACAGAAGAGGACAGAATGACTGAACATGACAGAAGATGACAGAAGATGACAGAATGACAGAAGATGACAGAAGATGACGGAAGATGACAGAAGATGACAGAATGACAGAAGAGGACAGAATGACAGAAGATGACAGAAGATGACAGAAGATGACAGAATGACAGAAGATGTCAGAATGACAGAAGATGACAGAATGACAGAAGATGACAGAATGACAGAAGATGACAGAAGATGACAGAATGACAGAAGAGGACAGAATGACAGATGATGACAGAATGACAGAAGAGGACAGAAGATGACAGAAGATGACAGAAGATGACAGAAGATGACAGAAGGTGACAGAATGACAGAAGAGGACAGAATGACAGAAGATGACAGAAGATGACAGAAGAGGACAGAATGACAGAAGATGACAGAATGAGAGAAGAGGACAGAATGACAGAAGATGACAGAAGATGACAGAAGATGACAGAAGATGACAAAATGACAGAAGAGGACAGAATGACAGAACATGACAGAATGACAGAAGACGGCAGAAGATGACAGAATGACAGAAGAGGACAGAATGATAGAAGATGACAGAATAACAGAAGAGGACAGAATGACAGATGATGAAAGAAGATGACAGAAGATGACAGAAGATGACAGAATGACAGAAGATGACAGAAGATGACAGAAGATGACAAAATGACAGAAGAGGACAGAATGACAGAAGATGACAGAGTGACAGAAGAGGACAGAATGACAGAAGATGACAGAAGATGACAGAAGATGACAGAATGACAGAAGATGACAGAATGACAGAAGATGACAGAATATGACAGAAGATGACAGAATATGACAGAAGATGACAGAAGATGACAGAATGACAGAAGAGGACAGAATGACAGAACATGACAGAAGATGACAGAATGACAGAAGATGACAGAAGATGACGGAAGATGACAGAAGATGACAGAAGATGACAGAATGACAGAAGAGGACAGAATGACAGAAGATGACAGAAGATGACAGAAGATGACAGAAGATGACAGAATGACAGAAGATGTCAGAATGACAGAAGATGACAGAATGACAGAAGAGGACAAAATGACAGAAGATGACAGAAGATGACAGAATGACAGAAGAGGACAGAATGACAGATGATGACAGAATGACAGAAGAGGACAGAAGATGACAGAAGGTGACAGAATGACAGAAGAGGACAGAATGACAGAAGATGACAGAAGATGACAGAAGATGACAGAAGAGGACAGAATGACAGAAGATGACAGAATGACAGAAGAGGACAGAATGACAGAAGATGACAGAAGATGACAGAAGATGACAGAAGATGACAGAAGATGACAAAATGACAGAAGAGGACAGAATGACAGAAGATGACAGAATGACAGAAGAGGGCAGAAGATGACAGAAGATGACAGAATGACAGAAGAGGACAGAATGATAGAAGATGACAGAATAACAGAAGAGGACAGAATGACAGAAGATGACAGAATGACAGACGAGGACAGAAGATGACAGAAGATGGCAGAAGATGACAGAAGATGACAGAATGACAGAAGAGGACAGAATGACAGAAGATGATAGAAGATGACAGAAGATGACAGAATGACAGAAGAGGACAGAATGATAGAAGATGACAGAAGATGACAGAATGACAGAAGATGACAGAAGATGACAGAAGATGACAAAATGACAGAAGAGGACAGAATGACAGAAGATGACAGAATGACAGAAGCGGGCAGAAGAGGACAGAAGATGACAGAATGACAGAAGAGGACAGAATGACAGAAGATGACAGAAGATGACAGAAGATGACAGAAGATGACAGAATGACAGAAGATGTCAGAATGACAGAAGATGACAGAATGACAGAAGATGACAGAATGACAGAAGATGACAGAAGATGACAGAATGACAGAAGAGGACAGAATGACAGATGATGACAGAATGACAGAAGAGGACAGAAGATGACAGAAGATGACAGAAGATGACAGAAGATGACAGAATGACAGAAGAGGACAGAATGACAGAACATGACAGAAGATGACAGAAGATGACAGAAGATGACAGAAGATGACAGAATGACAGAAGAGGACATAATGACAGAACATGACAGAAGATGACAGAAGATGACAGAATGACAGAAGATGACAGAAGATGACGGAAGATGACAGAAGATGACAGAAGATGACAGAATGACAGAAGAGGACAGAATGACAGAAGATGACAGAAGATGACAGAATGACAGAACATGTCAGAATGACAGAAGATGACAGAATGACAGAAGAGGACAGAATGACAGAAGATGACAGAAGGTGACAGAATGACAGAAGAGGACAGAATGACAGAAGATGACAGAAGATGACAGAAGATAACAGAAGAGGATAGAATGACAGAAGATGACAGAATGACAGAAGAGGACAGAATGACAGAAGGTGACAGAAGATGACAGAAGATGACAGAAGATGACAGAAGATGACAAAATGACAGAAGAGGACAGAATGACAGAAGATGACAGAATGACAGAAGAGGGCAGAAGATGACAGAATGACAGAAGAGGACAGAATGATAGAAGATGACAGAATAACAGAAGAGGACAGAATGACAGAAGATGACAGAATGACAGACGAGGACAGAAGATGACAGAAGATGGCAGAAGATGACAGAAGATGACAGAATGACAGAAGAGGACAGAATGACAGAAGATGATAGAACATGACAGAAGATGACAGAATGACAGAAGAGAACAGAATGATAGAAGATGACAGAAGATGACAGAAGATGACAGAAGATGACAGAATGACAGAAGATGACAGAAGGTGACAGAAGATGACAAAATGACAGAAGAGGACAGAATGACAGAAGATGACAGAATGACAGAAGCGGGCAGAAGATGACAGAAGATGACAGAATGACAGAAGAGGACAGAATGACAGAAGATGACAGAATGATAGAAGAGGACAGAATGACAGAAGATGACAGAAGATGACAGAATGACAGAAGAGGACAGAATGACAGAAGATGAAAGAAGATGACAGAAGATGACAGAAGATGACAGAATCACAGAAGATGACAGAAGATGACAAAATGACAGAAGAGGACAGAATGACAGAAGATGACAGAGTGACAGAAGAGGACAGAATGACAGAAGATGACAGAAGATGACAGATGATGACAGAATGACAGAAGTGGACAGAATGACAGAAGATGACAGAATATGACAGAAGATGACAGAATATGACAGAAGATGACAGAAGATGACAGAAGATGACAGAATGACAGAAGAGGACAGAATGACAGAACATGACAGAAGATGACAGAAGATGACAGAATGACAGAAGATGACAGAAGATGACGGAAGATGACAGAAGATGACAGAAGATGACAGAATGACAGAAGAGGACAGAATGACAGAAGATGACAGAAGATGACAGAAGATGACAGAATGACAGAAGATGTCAGAATGACAGAAGATGACAGAATGACAGAAGAGGGCAGAATGACAGAAGATGACAGAAGATGACAGAATGACAGAAGAGGACAGAATGACAGATGATGACAGAATGACAGAAGAGGACAGAAGATGACAGAAGATGACAGAAGATGACAGAAGATGACAGAAGGTGACAGAATGACAGAAGAGGACAGAATGACAGAAGATGACAGAAGATGACAGAAGATGACAAAATGACAGAAGAGGACAGAATGACAGAAGATGACAGAATGACAGAAGAGGGCAGAAGATGACAGAAGATGACAGAATGACAGAAGAGGATAGAATGATAGAAGATGACAGAATAACAGAAGAGGACAGAATGACAGAAGATGACAGAAGATGACAGAATGACAGAAGATGACAGAAGATGACAGAAAATGACAGAAGATGACAAAAGATGACAGAAGATGACAGAATGACAGAAGAGGACAGAATGACAGAAGATGACAGAATGACAGAAGATGACAGAATGACAGATGAGGACAGAAGATGACAGAAGATGACAGAAGATGACAGAAGATGACAGAATGACAGAAGAGGACAGAAGATGACAGAAGATGACAGAAGATGACAGAAGATGACAGAATGACAGAAGAGGACAGAAGAGGACAGAAGATGACAGAAGATGACAGAAGATGACAGAATGACAGAAGAGGTCAGAAGATGACAGAAGATGACAGAAGATGACAGAAGATGACAGAAGATGACAGAATGACAGAAGAGGACAGAATGACAGAAGAGGACAGAATGACAGAAGATGACAGAAGATGACAGAAGAAGACAGAAGATGACAGAAGAGGACAGAAGATGATAGAAGATGACAGAATGACAGAAGAGGACAGAAGATGACAGAAGATGACAGAATGACAGAAGATGACAGAAGATGACAGAAGATGACAGAAGATGACAGAATGACCGAAGAGGACAGAATGACAGAAGAGGACAGAATGACAGAAGAGGACAGAATATGACAAAAGATGACAGAAGATGACAGAATGACAGAAGATGACAGAAGATGACAGAAAATGACAGAAGATGACAGAAGATGACAGAATGACAGAAGAGGACAGAATGACAGAAGATGACAGAATGACACAAGATGACAGAATGACAGATGAGGACAGAAGATGACAGAAGATGACAGAAGATGACAGAAGATGACAGAATGACAGAAGAGGACAGAAGATGACAGAAGATGACAGAAGATGACAGAAGATGACAGAAGATGACAGGATGACAGAAGAGGACAGAAGAGGACAGAAGATGACAGAAGATGACAGAAGATGACAGAATGACAGAAGAGGTCAGAAGATGACAGAAGATGACAGAAGATGACAGAATATGCCAGAAGATGACAGAAGGTGACAGAATGACAGAAGATGACAGAAGATGACAGAAGATGACAGAAGATGACAGAATGACAGAGGAGGACAGAATGACAGAAGATGACAGAAGATGACAGAAGAAGACAGAAGATGACAGAAGATGACAGAAGATGACAGAATATGCCAGAAGATGACAGAAGGTGACAGAATGACAGAAGATGACAGAAGATGACAGAAGATGACAGAAGATGACAGAATGACAGAAGAGGACAGAATGACAGAAGATGACAGAATGACAGAAGAGGACAGAATGACAGAAGATGACACAAGATGACACAAGATGACAGAATGACAGAAGAGGACAGAATGTCAGAAGATGACAGAATGACAGAAGATGACAGAAGATGACAGAAGATGACAGAATGACAGACGAGGACAGAAGATGACAGAAGATGGCAGAAGATGACAGAAGATGACAGAATGACAGAAGAGGACAGAATGACAGAAGATGATAGAAGATGACAGAAGATGACAGAATGACAGAAGAGGACAGAATGACAGAAGAGGACAGAATGACAGAAGATGACAGAAGATGACAGAAGATGACAGAAGATGACAGAATGACAGAAGATGACAGAAGATGACAGAAGATGACAAAATGACAGAAGAGGACAGAATGACAGAAGATGACAGAATGACAGAAGAGGACAGAATGACAGAAGATGACAGAAGATGACAGAATGACAGAAGAGGACAGAATGACAGAAGATGAAAGAAGATGACAGAAGATGACAGAAGATGACAGAATGACAGAAGATGCCAGAAGATGACAGAAGATGACAAAATGACAGAAGAGGACAGAATGACAGAAGATGACAGAGTGACAGAAGAGGACAGAATGACAGAAGATGACAGAAGATCACAGAAGATCACAGAATGACAGAAGAGGACAGAATGACAGAAGATGACAGAATATGACAGAAGATGATTGAATATGACAGAAGATGACAGAAGATGACAGAAGATGACAGAATGACAGAAGAGGACAGAATGACAGAAGATGACAGAAGATGACAGAAGATGACAGAATGACAGAAGATGACAGAAGATGACGGAAGATGACAGAAGATGACAGAAGATGACAGAATGACAGAAGAGGACAGAATGACAGAAGATGACAGAAGATGACAGAAGGTGACAGAAGATGACAGAATGACAGAAGATGTCAGAATGACAGAAGATGACAGAATGACAGAAGAGGACAGAATGACAGAAGATGACAGAAGATGACCGAAGATGACAGAATGACAGAAGAGGACAGAATGACAGATGATGACAGAATGACAGAAGAGGACAGAAGATGACAGAAGATGACAGAAGATGACAGAAGATGACAGAAGGTGACAGAATGACAGAAGGGGACAGAATGACAGAAGATGACAGAAGATGACAGAAGAGGACAGAATGACAGAAGATGACAGAATGACAGAAGAGGACAGAATGACAGAAGATGACAGAAGATGACAGAAGATGACAGAAGATGACAGAATGACAGAAGATGACAGAAGAAGACAGAGTATGACAGAAGATGACAGAAGATGACAGAAGATGACAGAGTGATAGAAGAGGACAGAATGACAGAAGATCACAGAATGACAGAAGAGGACAGAAGATGACAGAAGATGAGAGAAGATGACAGAATGACAGAAGAGGACAGAAGATGACAGAAGATGACAGAATGACAGAAGATGACAGAAGATGACAGAAGATGACAGAAGATGACCGAAGAGGACAGAATGACAGAAGAGGACAGAATGACAGAAGAGGACAGAATATGACAAAAGATGACAGAAGATGACAGAATGACAGAAGATGACAGAAGATGACAGAAAATGACAGAAGATGACAGAAGATGACAGAAGATGACAGAATGACAGAAGAGGACAGAATGACAGAAGATGACAGAATGACAGAAGATGACAGAATGACAGATGAGGACAGAAGATGACAGAAGATGACAGAAGATGACAGAAGATGACAGAATGACAGAAGAGGACAGAAGATGACAGAAGATGACAGAAGATGACAGAAGATGACAGAATGACAGAAGAGGACAGAAGAGGACAGAAGATGACAGAAGATGACAGAAGATGACAGAATGACAGAAGAGGTCAGAAGATGACAGAATGACAGAAGAGGACAGAATGACAGAAGATGACAGAAGATGACAGAAGATGACAGAAGATGACAGAATGACAGAAGAGGACAAAATGACAGAAGATGACAGAAGATGACAGAATGACAGAAGAGGACAGAATGACAGATGATGACAGAATGACAGAAGAGGACAGAAGATGACAGAAGGTGACAGAATGACAGAAGAGGACAGAATGACAGAAGATGACAGAAGATGACAGAAGATGACAGAAGAGGACAGAATGACAGAAGATGACAGAATGACAGAAGAGGACAGAATGACAGAAGATGACAGAAGATGACAGAAGATGACAGAAGATGACAGAAGATGACAAAATGACAGAAGAGGACAGAATGACAGAAGATGACAGAATGACAGAAGAGGGCAGAAGATGACAGAAGATGACAGAATGACAGAAGAGGACAGAATGATAGAAGATGACAGAATAACAGAAGAGGACAGAATGACAGAAGATGACAGAATGACAGAAGATGACAGAATGACAGATGAGGACAGAAGATGACAGAAGATGACAGAAGATGACAGAAGATGACAGAATGACAGAAGAGGACAGAAGATGACAGAAGATGACAGAAGATGACAGAAGATGACAGAATGACAGAAGAGGACAGAAGAGGACAGAAGATGACAGAAGATGACAGAAGATGACAGAATGACAGAAGAGGTCAGAAGATGACAGAATGACAGAAGAGGACAGAATGACAGAAGATGACAGAAGATGACAGAAGATGACAGAAGATGACAGAATGACAGAAGAGGACAAAATGACAGAAGATGACAGAAGATGACAGAATGACAGAAGAGGACAGAATGACAGATGATGACAGAATGACAGAAGAGGACAGAAGATGACAGAAGGTGACAGAATGACAGAAGAGGACAGAATGACAGAAGATGACAGAAGATGACAGAAGATGACAGAAGAGGACAGAATGACAGAAGATGACAGAATGACAGAAGAGGACAGAATGACAGAAGATGACAGAAGATGACAGAAGATGACAGAAGATGACAGAAGATGACAAAATGACAGAAGAGGACAGAATGACAGAAGATGACAGAATGACAGAAGAGGGCAGAAGATGACAGAAGATGACAGAATGACAGAAGAGGACAGAATGATAGAAGATGACAGAATAACAGAAGAGGACAGAATGACAGAAGATGACAGAATGACAGACGAGGACAGAAGATGACAGAAGATGGCAGAAGATGACAGAAGATGACAGAATGACAGAAGAGGACAGAATGACAGAAGATGATAGAAGATGACAGAAGATGACAGAATGACAGAAGAGGACAGAATGATAGAAGATGACAGAAGATGACAGAATGACAGAAGATGACAGAAGATGACAGAAGATGACAAAATGACAGAAGAGGACAGAATGACAGAAGATGACAGAATGACAGAAGCGGGCAGAAGAGGACAGAAGATGACAGAATGACAGAAGAGGACAGAATGACAGAAGATGACAGACGATGACAGAAGATGACAGATGATGACAGAATGACAGAAGATGTCAGAATGACAGAAGATGACAGAATGACAGAAGATGACAGAATGACAGAAGATGACAGAAGATGACAGAATGACAGAAGAGGACAGAATGACAGATGATGACAGAATGACAGAAGAGGACAGAAGATGACAGAAGATGACAGAAGATGACAGAAGATGACAGAATGACAGAAGAGGACAGAATGACAGAACATGACAGAAGATGACAGAAGATGACAGAAGATGACAGAAGATGACAGAATGACAGAAGAGGACAGAATGACAGAACATGACAGAAGATGACAGAAGATGACAGAATGACAGAAGATGACAGAAGATGACGGAAGATGACAGAAGATGACAGAAGATGACAGAATGACAGAAGAGGACAGAATGACAGAAGATGACAGAAGATGACAGAAGATGACAGAATGACAGAACATGTCAGAATGACAGAAGATGACAGAATGACAGAAGAGGACAGAATGACAGAAGATGACAGAAGATGACAGAATGACAGAAGAGGACAGAATGACAGATGATGACAGAATGACAGAAGAGGACAGAAGATGACAGAAGGTGACAGAATGACAGAAGAGGACAGAATGACAGAAGATGACAGAAGATGACAGAAGATAACAGAAGAGGATAGAATGACAGAAGATGACAGAATGACAGAAGAGGACAGAATGACAGAAGGTGACAGAAGATGACAGAAGATGACAGAAGATGACAGAAGATGACAAAATGACAGAAGAGGACAGAATGACAGAAGATGACAGAATGACAGAAGAGGGCAGAAGATGACAGAATGACAGAAGAGGACAGAATGATAGAAGATGACAGAATAACAGAAGAGGACAGAATGACAGAAGATGACAGAATGACAGACGAGGACAGAAGATGACAGAAGATGGCAGAAGATGACAGAAGATGACAGAATGACAGAAGAGGACAGAATGACAGAAGATGATAGAACATGACAGAAGATGACAGAATGACAGAAGAGGACAGAATGACAGAAGATGACAGAAGATGA
This sequence comes from Somniosus microcephalus, assembly GCF_052327205.1. NCBI lineage: Eukaryota > Metazoa > Chordata > Chondrichthyes > Squaliformes > Somniosidae > Somniosus > Somniosus microcephalus. The sequence continues at coordinate 1,787,395 of NW_028225190.1, read as the reverse complement.
CAGAAGATGACAGAATGACAGAAGATGACAGAAGATGACGGAAGATGACAGAAGATGACAGAAGATGACAGAATGACAGAAGAGGACAGAATGACAGAAGATGACAGAAGATGACAGAAGGTGACAGAAGATGACAGAATGACAGAAGATGTCAGAATGACAGAAGATGACAGAATGACAGAAGAGGACAGAATGACAGAAGATGACAGAAGATGACCGAAGATGACAGAATGACAGAAGAGGACAGAATGACAGATGATGACAGAATGACAGAAGAGGACAGAAGATGACAGAAGATGACAGAAGATGACAGAAGATGACAGAAGGTGACAGAATGACAGAAGGGGACAGAATGACAGAAGATGACAGAAGATGACAGAAGAGGACAGAATGACAGAAGATGACAGAATGACAGAAGAGGACAGAATGACAGAAGATGACAGAAGATGACAGAAGATGACAGAAGATGACAGAATGACAGAAGATGACAGAAGAAGACAGAGTATGACAGAAGATGACAGAAGATGACAGAGTGATAGAAGAGGACAGAATGACAGAAGATCACAGAATGACAGAAGAGGACAGAAGATGACAGAAGATGAGAGAAGATGACAGAATGACAGAAGAGGACAGAAGATGACAGAAGATGACAGAATGACAGAAGATGACAGAAGATGACAGAAGATGACAGAAGATGACCGAAGAGGACAGAATGACAGAAGAGGACAGAATGACAGAAGAGGACAGAATATGACAAAAGATGACAGAAGATGACAGAATGACAGAAGATGACAGAAGATGACAGAAAATGACAGAAGATGACAGAAGATGACAGAAGATGACAGAATGACAGAAGAGGACAGAATGACAGAAGATGACAGAATGACAGAAGATGACAGAATGACAGATGAGGACAGAAGATGACAGAAGATGACAGAAGATGACAGAAGATGACAGAATGACAGAAGAGGACAGAAGATGACAGAAGATGACAGAAGATGACAGAAGATGACAGAATGACAGAAGAGGACAGAAGAGGACAGAAGATGACAGAAGATGACAGAAGATGACAGAATGACAGAAGAGGTCAGAAGATGACAGAATGACAGAAGAGGACAGAATGACAGAAGATGACAGAAGATGACAGAAGATGACAGAAGATGACAGAATGACAGAAGATGTCAGAATGACAGAAGATGACAGAATGACAGAAGAGGACAAAATGACAGAAGATGACAGAAGATGACAGAATGACAGAAGAGGACAGAATGACAGATGATGACAGAATGACAGAAGAGGACAGAAGATGACAGAAGGTGACAGAATGACAGAAGAGGACAGAATGACAGAAGATGACAGAAGATGACAGAAGATGACAGAAGAGGACAGAATGACAGAAGATGACAGAATGACAGAAGAGGACAGAATGACAGAAGATGACAGAAGATGACAGAAGATGACAGAAGATGACAGAAGATGACAAAATGACTGAAGAGGACAGAATGACAGAAGATGACAGAATGACAGAAGAGGGCAGAAGATGACAGAAGATGACAGAATGACAGAAGAGGACAGAATGATAGAAGATGACAGAATAACAGAAGAGGACAGAATGACAGAAGATGACAGAATGACAGACGAGGACAGAAGATGACAGAAGATGGCAGAAGATGACAGAAGATGACAGAATGACAGAAGAGGACAGAATGACAGAAGATGATAGAAGATGACAGAAGATGACAGAATGACAGAAGAGGACAGAATGATAGAAGATGACAGAAGATGACAGAATGACAGAAGATGACAGAAGATGACAGAAGATGACAAAATGACAGAAGAGGACAGAATGACAGAAGATGACAGAATGACAGAAGCGGGCAGAAGAGGACAGAAGATGACAGAATGACAGAAGAGGACAGAATGACAGAAGATGACAGAAGATGACAGAAGATGACAGAAGATGACAGAATGACAGAAGATGTCAGAATGACAGAAGATGACAGAATGACAGAAGATGACAGAATGACAGAAGATGACAGAAGATGACAGAATGACAGAAGAGGACAGAATGACAGATGATGACAGAATGACAGAAGAGGACAGAAGATGACAGAAGATGACAGAAGATGACAGAAGATGACAGAATGACAGAAGAGGACAGAATGACAGAACATGACAGAAGATGACAGAAGATGACAGAAGATGACAGAAGATGACAGAATGACAGAAGAGGACAGAATGACAGAACATGACAGAAGATGACAGAAGATGACAGAATGACAGAAGATGACAGAAGATGACGGAAGATGACAGAAGATGACAGAAGATGACAGAATGACAGAAGAGGACAGAATGACAGAAGATGACAGAAGATGACAGAAGATGACAGAATGACAGAACATGTCAGAATGACAGAAGATGACAGAATGACAGAAGAGGACAGAATGACAGAAGATGACAGAAGATGACAGAATGACAGAAGAGGACAGAATGACAGATGATGACAGAATGACAGAAGAGGACAGAAGATGACAGAAGGTGACAGAATGACAGAAGAGGACAGAATGACAGAAGATGACAGAAGATGACAGAAGATAACAGAAGAGGATAGAATGACAGAAGATGACAGAATGACAGAAGAGGACAGAATGACAGAAGGTGACAGAAGATGACAGAAGATGACAGAAGATGACAGAAGATGACAAAATGACAGAAGAGGACAGAATGACAGAAGATGACAGAATGACAGAAGAGGGCAGAAGATGACAGAATGACAGAAGAGGACAGAATGATAGAAGATGACAGAATAACAGAAGAGGACAGAATGACAGAAGATGACAGAATGACAGACGAGGACAGAAGATGACAGAAGATGGCAGAAGATGACAGAAGATGACAGAATGACAGAAGAGGACAGAATGACAGAAGATGATAGAACATGACAGAAGATGACAGAATGACAGAAGAGAACAGAATGATAGAAGATGACAGAAGATGACAGAAGATGACAGAAGATGACAGAAGATGACAGAATGACAGAAGATGACAGAAGGTGACAGAAGATGACAAAATGACAGAAGAGGACAGAATGACAGAAGATGACAGAATGACAGAAGCGGGCAGAAGATGACAGAAGATGACAGAATGACAGAAGAGGACAGAATGACAGAAGATGACAGAATGATAGAAGAGGACAGAATGACAGAAGATGACAGAAGATGACAGAATGACAGAAGAGGACAGAATGACAGAAGATGAAAGAAGATGACAGAAGATGACAGAAGATGACAGAATCACAGAAGATGACAGAAGATGACAAAATGACAGAAGAGGACAGAATGACAGAAGATGACAGAGTGACAGAAGAGGACAGAATGACAGAAGATGACAGAAGATGACAGATGATGACAGAATGACAGAAGTGGACAGAATGACAGAAGATGACAGAATATGACAGAAGATGACAGAATATGACAGAAGATGACAGAAGATGACAGAAGATGACAGAATGACAGAAGAGGACAGAATGACAGAACATGACAGAAGATGACAGAAGATGACAGAATGACAGAAGATGACAGAAGATGACGGAAGATGACAGAAGATGACAGAAGATGACAGAATGACAGAAGAGGACAGAATGACAGAAGATGACAGAAGATGACAGAAGATGACAGAATGACAGAAGATGTCAGAATGACAGAAGATGACAGAATGACAGAAGAGGGCAGAATGACAGAAGATGACAGAAGATGACAGAATGACAGAAGAGGACAGAATGACAGATGATGACAGAATGACAGAAGAGGACAGAAGATGACAGAAGATGACAGAAGATGACAGAAGATGACAGAAGGTGACAGAATGACAGAAGAGGACAGAATGACAGAAGATGACAGAAGATGACAGAAGATGACAAAATGACAGAAGAGGACAGAATGACAGAAGATGACAGAATGACAGAAGAGGGCAGAAGATGACAGAAGATGACAGAATGACAGAAGAGGATAGAATGATAGAAGATGACAGAATAACAGAAGAGGACAGAATGACAGAAGATGACAGAAGATGACAGAATGACAGAAGATGACAGAAGATGACAGAAAATGACAGAAGATGACAAAAGATGACAGAAGATGACAGAATGACAGAAGAGGACAGAATGACAGAAGATGACAGAATGACAGAAGATGACAGAATGACAGATGAGGACAGAAGATGACAGAAGATGACAGAAGATGACAGAAGATGACAGAATGACAGAAGAGGACAGAAGATGACAGAAGATGACAGAAGATGACAGAAGATGACAGAATGACAGAAGAGGACAGAAGAGGACAGAAGATGACAGAAGATGACAGAAGATGACAGAATGACAGAAGAGGTCAGAAGATGACAGAAGATGACAGAAGATGACAGAAGATGACAGAAGATGACAGAATGACAGAAGAGGACAGAATGACAGAAGAGGACAGAATGACAGAAGATGACAGAAGATGACAGAAGAAGACAGAAGATGACAGAAGATGACAGAAGATGACAGAAGATGACAGAAGATGACAGAAGATGATAGAAGATGACAGAATGACAGAAGAGGACAGAAGATGATAGAAGATGACAGAATGACAGAAGAGGACAGAAGATGACAGAAGATGACAGAATGACAGAAGATGACAGAAGATGACAGAAGATGACAGAAGATGACAGAATGACCGAAGAGGACAGAATGACAGAAGAGGACAGAATGACAGAAGAGGACAGAATATGACAAAAGATGACAGAAGATGACAGAATGACAGAAGATGACAGAAGATGACAGAAAATGACAGAAGATGACAGAAGATGACAGAATGACAGAAGAGGACAGAATGACAGAAGATGACAGAATGACAGAAGATGACAGAATGACAGATGAGGACAGAAGATGACAGAAGATGACAGAAGATGACAGAAGATGACAGAATGACAGAAGAGGACAGAAGATGACAGAAGATGACAGAAGATGACAGAAGATGACAGAAGATGACAGGATGACAGAAGAGGACAGAAGAGGACAGAAGATGACAGAAGATGACAGAAGATGACAGAATGACAGAAGAGGTCAGAAGATGACAGAAGATGACAGAAGATGACAGAATATGCCAGAAGATGACAGAAGGTGACAGAATGACAGAAGATGACAGAAGATGACAGAAGATGACAGAAGATGACAGAATGACAGAGGAGGACAGAATGACAGAAGATGACAGAAGATGACAGAAGAAGACAGAAGATGACAGAAGATGACAGAAGATGACAGAATATGCCAGAAGATGACAGAAGGTGACAGAATGACAGAAGATGACAGAAGATGACAGAAGATGACAGAAGATGACAGAATGACAGAAGAGGACAGAATGACAGAAGATGACAGAATGACAGAAGAGGACAGAATGACAGAAGATGACACAAGATGACACAAGATGACAGAATGACAGAAGAGGACAGAATGACAGAAGATGACAGAATGACAGAAGATGACAGAAGATGACAGAAGATGACAGAATGACAGACGAGGACAGAAGATGATAGAAGATGGCAGAAGATGACAGAAGATGACAGAATGACAGAAGAGGACAGAATGACAGAAGATGATAGAAGATGACAGAAGATGACAGAATGACAGAAGAGGACAGAATGACAGAAGAGGACAGAATGACAGAAGATGACAGAAGATGACAGAAGATGACAGAAGATGACAGAATGACAGAAGATGACAGAAGATGACAGAAGATGACAAAATGACAGAAGAGGACAGAATGACAGAAGATGACAGAATGACAGAAGAGGACAGAATGACAGAAGATGACAGAAGATGACAGAATGACAGAAGAGGACAGAATGACAGAAGATGAAAGAAGATGACAGAAGATGACAGAAGATGACAGAATGACAGAAGATGCCAGAAGATGACAGAAGATGACAAAATGACAGAAGAGGACAGAATGACAGAAGATGACAGAGTGACAGAAGAGGACAGAATGACAGAAGATGACAGAAGATCACAGAAGATCACAGAATGACAGAAGAGGACAGAATGACAGAAGATGACAGAATATGACAGAAGATGATTGAATATGACAGAAGATGACAGAAGATGACAGAAGATGACAGAATGACAGAAGAGGACAGAATGACAGAAGATGACAGAAGATGACAGAAGATGACAGAATGACAGAAGATGACAGAAGATGACGGAAGATGACAGAAGATGACAGAAGATGACAGAATGACAGAAGAGGACAGAATGACAGAAGATGACAGAAGATGACAGAAGGTGACAGAAGATGACAGAATGACAGAAGATGTCAGAATGACAGAAGATGACAGAATGACAGAAGAGGACAGAATGACAGAAGATGACAGAAGATGACCGAAGATGACAGAATGACAGAAGAGGACAGAATGACAGATGATGACAGAATGACAGAAGAGGACAGAAGATGACAGAAGATGACAGAAGATGACAGAAGGTGACAGAATGACAGAAGGGGACAGAATGACAGAAGATGACAGAAGATGACAGAAGAGGACAGAATGACAGAAGATGACAGAATGACAGAAGAGGACAGAATGACAGAAGATGACAGAAGATGACAGAAGATGACAGAAGATGACAGAATGACAGAAGATGACAGAAGAAGACAGAGTATGACAGAAGATGACAGAAGATGACAGAGTGATAGAAGAGGACAGAATGACAGAAGATCACAGAATGACAGAAGAGGACAGAAGATGACAGAAGATGAGAGAAGATGACAGAATGACAGAAGAGGACAGAAGATGACAGAAGATGACAGAATGACAGAAGATGACAGAAGATGACAGAAGATGACAGAAGATGACCGAAGAGGACAGAATGACAGAAGAGGACAGAATGACAGAAGAGGACAGAATATGACAAAAGATGACAGAAGATGACAGAATGACAGAAGATGACAGAAGATGACAGAAAATGACAGAAGATGACAGAAGATGACAGAAGATGACAGAATGACAGAAGAGGACAGAATGACAGAAGATGACAGAATGACAGAAGATGACAGAATGACAGATGAGGACAGAAGATGACAGAAGATGACAGAAGATGACAGAAGATGACAGAATGACAGAAGAGGACAGAAGATGACAGAAGATGACAGAAGATGACAGAAGATGACAGAATGACAGAAGAGGACAGAAGAGGACAGAAGATGACAGAAGATGACAGAAGATGACAGAATGACAGAAGAGGTCAGAAGATGACAGAAGATGACAGAAGATAACAGAAGATGACAGAATGACAGAAGAGGACAGAATGACAGAAGAGGACAGAATGACAGAAGATGACAGAAGATGACAGAAGAAGACAGAAGATGACAGAAGATGACAGAATATGACAGAAGATGACAGAAGATGACAGAATATGACAGAAGATGACAGAATGACAGAAGAGGACAGAATGACAGAAGAGGACAGAATATGCCAGAAGATGACAGAAGGTGACAGAATGACAGAAGATGACAGAAGATGACAGAAGATCACAGAAGATGACAGAAGATGACAGAAGATGACAGAAGATGACAGAATGACAGAAGATGACAGAAGATGACAGAAGATGACAGAATGACAGAAGAGGACAGAATGACAGAAGATGACAGAATGACAGAAGATGACAGAAGATGACAGAAGATGACAGAATGACAGACGAGGACAGAAGATGACAGAAGATGGCAGAAGATGACAGAAGATGACAGAATGACAGAAGAGGACAGAATGACAGAAGATGACAGAAGATGACACAAGATGACAGAATGACAGAAGAGGACAGAATGACAGAAGATGACAGAATGACAGAAGATGACAGAAGATGACAGAATGACAGACGAGGACAGAAGATGACAAAAGATGGCAGAAGATGACAGAAGATGACAGAATGACAGAAGAGGACAGAATGACAGAAGGTGATAGAAGATGACAGAATGACAGAAGAGGACAGAATGATAGAAGATGACAGAAGATGACAGAAGATGACAGAAGATGACAGAATGACAGAAGATGACAGAAGATGACAGAAGATGACAAAATGACAGAAGAGGACAGAATGACAGAAGATGACAGAATGACAGAAGCGGGCAGAAGATGACAGAAGATGACAGAATGACAGAAGAGGACAGAATGACAGAAGATGAAAGAAGATGACAGAAGATGACAGAAGATGACAGAATGACAGAAGATGACAGAAGATGACAAAATGACAGAAGAGGACAGAATGACAGAAGATGACAGAGTGACAGAAGAGGACAGAATGACAGAAGATGACAGAAGATGACAGAAGATGACAGAATGACAGAAGAGGACAGAATGACAGAAGATGACAGAATATGACAGAAGATGACAGAATATGACAGAAGATGACAGAAGATGACAGAAGATGACAGAATGACAGAAGAGGACAGAATGACAGAACATGACAGAAGATGACAGAAGATGACAGAATGACAGAAGATGACAGAAGATGACGGAAGATGACAGAAGATGACAGAATGACAGAAGAGGACAGAATGACAGAAGATGACAGAAGATGACAGAAGATGACAGAAGATGACAGAATGACAGAAGATGTCAGAATGACAGAAGATGTCAGAATGACAGAAGATGACAGAATGACAGAAGATGACAGAAGATGACAGAATGACAGAAGAGGACAGAATGACAGATGATGACAGAATGACAGAAGAGGACAGAAGATGACAGAAGATGACAGAAGATGACAGAAGGTGACAGAATGACAGAAGAGGACAGAATGACAGAAGATGACAGAAGATGACAGAAGAGGACAGAATGACAGAAGATGACAGAATGACAGAAGAGGACAGAACGACAGAAGATGACAGAAGATGACAGAAGATGACAGAAGATGACAGAAGATGACAAAATGACAGAAGAGGACAGAATGACAGAACATGACAGAATGACAGAAGAGGGCAGAAGATGACAGAAGATGACAGAATGACATAAGAGGACAGAATGATAGAAGATGACAGAATAACAGAAGAGGACAGAATGACAGAAGATGAAAGAAGATGACAGAAGATGACAGAAGATGACAGAATGACAGAAGATGACAGAAGTTGACAGAAGATGACAAAATGACAGAAGAGGACAGAATGACAGAAAATGACAGAGTGACAGAAGAGGACAGAATGACAGAAGATGACAGAAGATGACAGAAGATGACAGAATGACAGAAGAGGACAGAATGACAGAAGATGACAGAATATGACAGAAGATGACAGAATATGACAGAAGATGACAGAAGATGACAGAAGATGACAGAATGACAGAAGAGGACAGAATGACAGAACATGACAGAAGATGACAGAAGATGACAGAATGACAGAAGATGACAGAAGATGACGGAAGATGACAGAAGATGACAGAAGATGACAGAATGACAGAAGAGGACAGAATGACAGAAGATGACAGAAGATGACAGAAGATGACAGAAGATGACAGAATGACAGAAGATGTCAGAATGACAGAAGAGGACAGAATGACAGAAGATGACAGAAGATGACAGAATGACAGAAGAGGACAGAATGACAGATGATGACAGAATGACAGAAGAGGACAGAAGATGACAGAAGATGACAGAAGATGACAGAAGGTGACAGAATGACAGAAGAGGACAGAATGACAGAAGATGACAGAAGATGACAGAAGATGACAGATGAGGACAGAATGACAGAAAATGACAGAATGACAGAAGAGGACAGAATGACAGAAGATGAGAGAAGATGACAGAAGATGACAATATGACAGAAGAGGACAGAATGACAGAAGATGACAGAATGACAGAAGAGGGCAGAAGATGACAGAAGATGAAAGAATGACAGAAGAGGACAGAATGATAGAAGATGACAGAATAACAGAAGAGGACAGAATGACAGAAGATGACAGAAGATGACAGAATGACAGAAGATGACAGAAGATGACAGAAAATGACAGAAGATGACAGAAGATGACAGAAGATGACAGAATATGACAGAAGATGACAGAATGACAGAAGAGGACAGAATGACAGAAGAGGACAGAATATGCCAGAAGATGACAGAAGGTGACAGAATGACAGAAGATGACAGAAGATGACAGAAGATCACAGAAGATGACAGAAGATGACAGAATGACAGAAGAGGACAGAATGACAGAAGATGACAGAATGACGGAAGAGGACAGAATGACAGAAGATGACAGAAGATGACACAAGATGACAGAATGACAGAAGAGGACAGAATGACAGAAGATGACAGAATGACAGAAGATGATAGAAGATGACAGAAGATGACAGAATGACAGACGAGGACAGAAGATGACAGAAGATGGCAGAAGATGACAGAAGATGACAGAATGACAGAAGAGGACAGAATGACAGAAGATGATGGAAGATGACAGAAGATGACAGAATGACAGAAGAGGACAGAATGACAGAAGATGACAGAATGACAGAAGAGGACAGAATGACAGAAGATGACAGAAGATGACAGAATGACAGAAGAGGACAGAATGACAGAAGATGAAAGAAGATGACAGAAAATGACAGAAGATGACAGAATGACAGAAGATGACAGAAGATGACAAAATGACAGAAGAGGACAGAATGACAGAAGATGACAGAGTGACAGAAGAGGACAGAATGACAGAAGATGACAGAAGATGACAGAAGATGACAGAATGACAGAAGAGGACAGAATGACAGAAAATGACAGAATATGACAGAAGATGATTGAATATGACAGAAGATGACAGAAGGTGACAGAATGACAGAAGAGGACAGAATGACAGAAGAGGACAGAATGACAGAAGATGACAGAAGATGACAGAAGAAGACAGAAGATGACAGAAGATGACAGAAGATGACAGAAGATGACAGAATATGACAGAAGATGACAGAATGATAGAAAAGGACAGAATGACAGAAGCGGGCAGAATATGCCAGAAGATGACAGAAGGTGACAGAATGACAGAAGATGACAGAAGATGACAGAAGATCACAGAAGATGACAGAATGACAGAAGATGACAGAATGACAGAAGATGACAGAAGATGACAGAAGATGACAGAATGACAGACGAGGACAGAAGATGACAGAAGATGGCAGAAGATGACAGAAGATGACAGAATGACAGAAGAGGACAGAATGACAGAAGATGATAGAAGATGACAGAAGATGACAGAATGACAGAAGATGACAGAATGACAGAAGAGGACAGAATGACAGATGATGACAGAATGACAGAAGAGGACAGAAGATGACAGAAGATGACAGAAGATGACAGAAGATGACAGAAGGTGACAGAATGACAGAAGAGGACAGAATGACAGAAGATGACAGAAGAGGACAGAATGACAGAAGATGACAGAATGACAGAAGAGGACAGAATGACAGAAGATGACAGAAGATGGCAGAAGATGACAGAAGATGACAGAAGATGACAAAATGACAGAAGAGGACAGAATGACAGAACATGACAGAAGATGACAGAATGATAGAAGAGGACAGAATGACAGAAGATGACAGAATGACAGAAGAGGACAGAAGATGACAGAAGATGAGAGAAGATGACAGAATGACAGAAGAGGACAGAAGATGACAGAATGACAGAAGATGACAGAAGATGACAGAAGATGACCGAAGAGGACAGAATGACAGAAGAGGACAGAATGACAGAAGATGACAGAAGATGACAGAAGATGACAGAAGATGACAGAATGACAGAAGAGGACAGAATGACAGAAGACGACAGAATATGACAGATGATGACAGAATATGACAGAATGACAGAAGAGGACAGAATGACAGAAGATGACAGAATGACAGAAGATGACAGAATGACAGATGAGGACAGAAGATGACAGAAGATGACAGAAGATGACAGAAGATGACAGAATGACAGAAGAGGACAGAAGATGACAGAAGATGACAGAAGATGACAGAAGATGACAGAAGATGACAGAATGACAGAAGAGGACAGAAGAGGACAGAAGAGGACAGAAGATGACAGAAGATGACAGAATGACAGAAGAGGTCAGAAGATGACAGAAGATGACAGAAGATGACAGAAGATAACAGAAGATGACAGAATGACAGAAGAGGACAGTATGACAGAAGAGGACAGAATGACAGAAGATGACAGAAGATGACAGAAGAAGACAGAAGATGACAGAAGATGACAGAATATGACAGAAGATGACAGAAGATGACAGAATATGACAGAAGATGACAGAATGACAGAAGAGGACAGAATGACAGAAGAGGACAGAATATGCCAGAAGATGACAGAAGGTGACAGAATGACAGAAGATGACAGAAGATGACAGAAGATCACAGAAGATGACAGAAGATGACAGAAGATGACAGAAGATGACAGAATGACAGAAGATGACAGAAGATGACAGAAGATGACAGAATGACAGAAGAGGACAGAATGACAGAAGATGACAGAATGACAGAAGATGACAGAAGATGACAGAAGATGACAGAATGACAGACGAGGACAGAAGATGACAGAAGATGGCAGAAGATGACAGAAGATGACAGAATGACAGAAGAGGACAGAATGACAGAAGATGACAGAAGATGACACAAGATGACAGAATGACAGAAGAGGACAGAATGACAGAAGATGACAGAATGACAGAAGATGACAGAAGATGACAGAATGACAGACGAGGACAGAAGATGATAAAAGATGGCAGAAGATGACAGAAGATGACAGAATGACAGAAGAGGACAGAATGACAGAAGGTGATAGAAGATGACAGAAGATGACAGAATGACAGAAGAGGACAGAATGATAGAAGATGACAGAAGATGACAGAAGATGACAGAAGATGACAGAATGACAGAAGATGACAGAAGATGACAGAAGATGACAAAATGACAGAAGAGGACAGAATGACAGAAAATGACAGAGTGACAGAAGAGGACAGAATGACAGAAGATGACAGAAGATGACAGAAGATGACAGAATGACAGAAGAGGACAGAATGACAGAAGATGACAGAATATAAAAAAAGTGACAGAATATGACAGAAGATGACAGAAGATGACAGAAGATGACAGAATGACAGAAGAGGACAGAATGACAGAACATGACAGAAGATGACAGAAGATGACAGAATGACAGAAGATGACAGAAGATGACGGAAGATGACAGAAGATGACAGAAGATGACAGAATGACAGAAGAGGACAGAATGACAGAAGATGACAGAAGATGACAGAAGATGACAGAAGATGACAGAATGACAGAAGATGTCAGAATGACAGAAGAGGACAGAATGACAGAAGATGACAGAAGATGACAGAATGACAGAAGAGGACAGAATGACAGATGATGACAGAATGACAGAAGAGGACAGAAGATGACAGAAGATGACAGAAGATGACAGAAGGTGACAGAATGACAGAAGAGGACAGAATGACAGAAGATGACAGAAGATGACAGAAGATGACAGATGAGGACAGAATGACAGAAAATGACAGAATGACAGAAGAGGACAGAATGACAGAAGATGACAGAAGATGACAGAAGATGACAATATGACAGAAGAGGACAGAATGACAGAAGATGACAGAATGACAGAAGAGGGCAGAAGATGACAGAAGATGAAAGAATGACAGAAGAGGACAGAATGATAGAAGATGACAGAATAACAGAAGAGGACAGAATGGCAGAAGATGACAGAAGATGACAGAATGACAGAAGATGACAGAAGATGACAGAAAATGACAGAAGATGACAGAAGATGACAGAAGATGACAGAATGACAGAAGAGGACAGAATGACAGAAGATGACAGAATGACAGAAGATGACAGAATGACAGATGAGGACAGAAGATGACAGAAGATGACAGAAGATGACAGAAGATGACAGAAGATGGCAGAATGACAGAAGAGGACAGAAGATGACAGAAGATGACAGAAGATGACAGAAGATGACAGAATGACAGAAGAGGACAGAAGAGGACAGAAGATGACAGAAGATGACAGAAGATGACAGAAGATGACAGAATGACAGAAGAGGTCAGAAAATGACAGAAGATGACAGAAGATGACAGAAGATGACAGAATGACAGAAGAGGACAGAATGACAGAAGAGGACAGAATGACAGAAGATGCCAGAAGATGACAGAAGAAGACAGAAGATGACAGAAGATGACAGAAGATGACAGAATATGACAGAAGATGACAGAAGATGACAGAATATGACAGAAGATGACAGAATGACAGAAGAGGACAGAATGACAGAAGAGGACAGAAATGCCAGAAGATGACAGAAGGTGACAGAATGACAGAAGATGACAGAAGATGACAGAAGATCACAGAAGATGACAGAAGATGACAGAATGACAGAAGAGGACAGAATGACAGAAGATGACAGAATGACGGAAGAGGACAGAATGACAGAAGATGACAGAAGATGACACAAGATGACAGAATGACAGAAGAGGACAGAATGACAGAAGATGACAGAATGACAGAAGATGATAGAAGATGACAGAAGATGACAGAATGACAGACGAGGACAGAAGATGACAGAAGATGGCAGAAGATGACAGAAGATGACAGAATGACAGAAGAGGACAGAATGACAGAAGATGATGGAAGATGACAGAAGATGACAGAATGACAGAAGAGGACAGAATGACAGAAGATGACAGAATGACAGAAGAGGACAGAATGACAGAAGATGACAGAAGATGACAGAATGACAGAAGAGGACAGAATGACAGAAGATGAAAGAAGATGACAGAAAATGACAGAAGATGACAGAATGACAGAAGATGACAGAAGATGACAAAATGACAGAAGAGGACAGAATGACAGAAGATGACAGAGTGACAGAAGAGGACAGAATGACAGAAGATGACAGAAGATGACAGAAGATGACAGAATGACAGAAGAGGACAGAATGACAGAAAATGACAGAATATGACAGAAGATGATTGAATATGACAGAAGATGACAGAAGGTGACAGAATGACAGAAGAGGACAGAATGACAGAAGAGGACAGAATGACAGAAGATGACAGAAGATGACAGAAGAAGACAGAAGATGACAGAAGATGACAGAAGATGACAGAAGATGACAGAATATGACAGAAGATGACAGAATGATAGAAAAGGACAGAATGACAGAAGAGGACAGAATATGCCAGAAGATGACAGAAGGTGACAGAATGACAGAAGATGACAGAAGATGACAGAAGATCACAGAAGATGACAGAATGACAGAAGATGACAGAATGACAGAAGATGACAGAAGATGACAGAAGATGACAGAATGACAGACGAGGACAGAAGATGACAGAAGATGGCAGAAGATGACAGAAGATGACAGAATGAAAGAAGAGGACAGAATGACAGAAGATGATAGAAGATGACAGAAGATGACAGAATGACAGAAGATGACAGAATGACAGAAGAGGACAGAATGACAGATGATGACAGAATGACAGAAGAGGACAGAAGATGACAGAAGATGACAGAAGATGACAGAAGATGACAGAAGGTGACAGAATGACAGAAGAGGACAGAATGACAGAAGATGACAGAAGAGGACAGAATGACAGAAGATGACAGAATGACAGAAGAGGACAGAATGACAGAAGATGACAGAAGATGGCAGAAGATGACAGAAGATGACAGAAGATGACAAAATGACAGAAGAGGACAGAATGACAGAACATGACAGAAGATGACAGAATGATAGAAGAGGACAGAATGACAGAAGATGACAGAATGACAGAAGAGGACAGAAGATGACAGAAGATGAGAGAAGATGACAGAATGACAGAAGAGGACAGAAGATGACAGAAGATGACAGAATGACAGAAGATGACAGAAGATGACAGAAGATGACAGAAGATGACCGAAGAGGACAGAATGACAGAAGAGGACAGAATGACAGAAGATGACAGAAGATGACAGAAGATGACAGAAGATGACAGAATGACAGAAGAGGACAGAATGACAGAAGACGACAGAATATGACAGAAGATGACAGAATATGACAGAATGACAGAAGAGGACAGAATGACAGAAGATGACAGAATGACAGAAGATGACAGAATGACAGATGAGGACAGAAGATGACAGAAGATGACAGAAGATGACAGAAGATGACAGAATGACAGAAGAGGACAGAAGATGACAGAAGATGACAGAAGATGACAGAAGATGACAGAATGACAGAAGAGGACAGAAGAGGACAGAAGAGGACAGAAGATGACAGAAGATGACAGAATGACAGAAGAGGTCAGAAGATGACAGAAGATGACAGAAGATGACAGAAGATAACAGAAGATGACAGAATGACAGAAGAGGACAGTATGACAGAAGAGGACAGAATGACAGAAGATGACAGAAGATGACAGAAGAAGACAGAAGATGACAGAAGATGACAGAATATGACAGAAGATGACAGAAGATGACAGAATATGACAGAAGATGACAGAATGACAGAAGAGGACAGAATGACAGAAGAGGACAGAATATGCCAGAAGATGACAGAAGGTGACAGAATGACAGAAGATGACAGAAGATGACAGAAGATCACAGAAGATGACAGAAGATGACAGAAGATGACAGAAGATGACAGAATGACAGAAGATGACAGAAGATGACAGAAGATGACAGAATGACAGAAGAGGACAGAATGACAGAAGATGACAGAATGACAGAAGATGACAGAAGATGACAGAAGATGACAGAATGACAGACGAGGACAGAAGATGACAGAAGATGGCAGAAGATGACAGAAGATGACAGAATGACAGAAGAGGACAGAATGACAGAAGATGACAGAAGATGACACAAGATGACAGAATGACAGAAGAGGACAGAATGACAGAAGATGACAGAATGACAGAAGATGACAGAAGATGACAGAATGACAGACGAGGACAGAAGATGACAAAAGATGGCAGAAGATGACAGAAGATGACAGAATGACAGAAGAGGACAGAATGACAGAAGGTGATAGAAGATGGCAGAAGATGACAGAATGACAGAAGAGGACAGAATGATAGAAGATGACAGAAGATGACAGAAGATGACAGAAGATGACAGAATGACAGAAGATGACAGAAGATGACAGAAGATGACAAAATGACAGAAGAGGACAGAATGACAGAAGATGACAGAATGACAGAAGCGGGCAGAAGATGACAGAAGATGACAGAATGACAGAAGAGGACAGAATGACAGAAGATGACAGAATGACAGAAGAGGACAGAATGACAGAAGATGACAGAATGACAGAAGAGGACAGAATGACAGAAGATGAAAGAAGATGACAGAAGATGACAGAAGATGACAGAATGACAGAAGATGACAGAAGATGACAGAAGATGACAAAATGACAGAAGAGGACAGAATGACAGAAGATGACAGAGTGACAGAAGAGGACAGAATGACAGAAGATGACAGAAGATGACAGAAGATGACAGAATGACAGAAGAGGACAGAATGACAGAAGATGACAGAATATGACAGAAGATGACAGAATATGACAGAAGATGACAGAAGATGACAGAATGACAGAAGAGGACAGAATGACAGAACATGACAGAAGATGACAGAAGATGACAGAATGACAAAAGATGACAGAAGATGACGGAAGATGACAGAAGATGACAGAATGACAGAAGAGGACAGAATGACAGAAGATGACAGAAGATGACAGAAGATGACAGAATGACAGAAGATGTCAGAATGACAGAAGATGACAGAATGACAGAAGATGACAGAATGACAGAAGATGACAGAAGATGACAGAATGACAGAAGAGGACAGAATGACAGAAGAGGACAGAATGACAGAAGATGCCAGAAGATGACAGAAGAAGACAGAAGATGACAGAAGATGACAGAAGATGACAGAATATGACAGAAGATGACAGAAGATGACAGAATATGACAGAAGATGACAGAATGACAGAAGAGGACAGAATGACAGAAGAGGACAGAATATGCCAGAAGATGACAGAAGGTGACAGAATGACAGAAGATGACAGAAGATGACAGAAGATCACAGAAGATGACAGAAGATGACAGAATGACAGAAGAGGACAGAATGACAGAAGATGACAGAATGACGGAAGAGGACAGAATGACAGAAGATGACAGAAGATGACACAAGATGACAGAATGACAGAAGAGGACAGAATGACAGAAGATGACAGAATGACAGAAGATGATAGAAGATGACAGAAGATGACAGAATGACAGACGAGGACAGAAGATGACAGAAGATGGCAGAAGATGACAGAAGATGACAGAATGACAGAAGAGGACAGAATGACAGAAGATGATGGAAGATGACAGAAGATGACAGAATGACAGAAGAGGACAGAATGACAGAAGATGACAGAATGACAGAAGAGGACAGAATGACAGAAGATGACAGAAGATGACAGAATGACAGAAGAGGACAGAATGACAGAAGATGAAAGAAGATGACAGAAAATGACAGAAGATGACAGAATGACAGAAGATGACAGAAGATGACAAAATGACAGAAGAGGACAGAATGACAGAAGATGACAGAGTGACAGAAGAGGACAGAATGACAGAAGAGGACAGAATGACAGAAAATGACAGAATATGACAGAAGATGATTGAATATGACAGAAGATGACAGAAGATGACAGAAGATGACAGAATGACAGAAGAGGACAGAATGACAGAAAATGACAGAATATGACAGAAGATGATTGAATATGACAGAAGATGACAGAAGGTGACAGAATGACAGAAGAGGACAGAATGACAGAAGAGGACAGAATGACAGAAGATGACAGAAGATGACAGAAGAAGACAGAAGATGACAGAAGATGACAGAAGATGACAGAAGATGACAGAATATGACAGAAGATGACAGAATGATAGAAAAGGACAGAATGACAGAAGAGGACAGAATATGCCAGAAGATGACAGAAGGTGACAGAATGACAGAAGATGACAGAAGATGACAGAAGATCACAGAAGATGACAGAATGACAGAAGATGACAGAATGACAGAAGATGACAGAAGATGACAGAAGATGACAGAATGACAGACGAGGACAGAAGATGACAGAAGATGGCAGAAGATGACAGAAGATGACAGAATGACAGAAGAGGACAGAATGACAGAAGATGATAGAAGATGACAGAAGATGACAGAATGACAGAAGATGACAGAATGACAGAAGAGGACAGAATGACAGATGATGACAGAATGACAGAAGAGGACAGAAGATGACAGAAGATGACAGAAGATGACAGAAGATGACAGAAGGTGACAGAATGACAGAAGAGGACAGAATGACAGAAGATGACAGAAGAGGACAGAATGACAGAAGATGACAGAATGACAGAAGAGGACAGAATGACAGAAGATGACAGAAGATGGCAGAAGATGACAGAAGATGACAGAAGATGACAAAATGACAGAAGAGGACAGAATGACAGAACATGACAGAAGATGACAGAATGATAGAAGAGGACAGAATGACAGAAGATGACAGAATGACAGAAGAGGACAGAAGATGACAGAAGATGAGAGAAGATGACAGAATGACAGAAGAGGACAGAAGATGACAGAAGATGACAGAATGACAGAAGATGACAGAAGATGACAGAAGATGACAGAAGATGACCGAAGAGGACAGAATGACAGAAGAGGACAGAATGACAGAAGATGACAGAAGATGACAGAAGATGACAGAAGATGACAGAATGACAGAAGAGGACAGAATGACAGAAGACGACAGAATATGACAGAAGATGACAGAATATGACAGAATGACAGAAGAGGACAGAATGACAGAAGATGACAGAATGACAGAAGATGACAGAATGACAGATGAGGACAGAAGATGACAGAAGATGACAGAAGATGACAGAAGATGACAGAATGACAGAAGAGGACAGAAGATGACAGAAGATGACAGAAGATGACAGAAGATGACAGAAGATGACAGAATGACAGAAGAGGACAGAAGAGGACAGAAGAGGACAGAAGATGACAGAAGATGACAGAATGACAGAAGAGGTCAGAAGATGACAGAAGATGACAGAAGATGACAGAAGATAACAGAAGATGACAGAATGACAGAAGAGGACAGTATGACAGAAGAGGACAGAATGACAGAAGATGACAGAAGATGACAGAAGAAGACAGAAGATGACAGAAGATGACAGAATATGACAGAAGATGACAGAAGATGACAGAATATGACAGAAGATGACAGAATGACAGAAGAGGACAGAATGACAGAAGAGGACAGAATATGCCAGAAGATGACAGAAGGTGACAGAATGACAGAAGATGACAGAAGATGACAGAAGATCACAGAAGATGACAGAAGATGACAGAAGATGACAGAAGATGACAGAATGACAGAAGATGACAGAAGATGACAGAAGATGACAGAATGACAGAAGAGGACAGAATGACAGAAGATGACAGAATGACAGAAGATGACAGAAGATGACAGAAGATGACAGAATGACAGACGAGGACAGAAGATGACAGAAGATGGCAGAAGATGACAGAAGATGACAGAATGACAGAAGAGGACAGAATGACAGAAGATGACAGAAGATGACACAAGATGACAGAATGACAGAAGAGGACAGAATGACAGAAGATGACAGAATGACAGAAGATGACAGAAGATGACAGAATGACAGACGAGGACAGAAGATGACAAAAGATGGCAGAAGATGACAGAAGATGACAGAATGACAGAAGAGGACAGAATGACAGAAGGTGATAGAAGATGACAGAAGATGACAGAATGACAGAAGAGGACAGAATGATAGAAGATGACAGAAGATGACAGAAGATGACAGAAGATGACAGAATGACAGAAGATGACAGAAGATGACAAAATGACAGAAGAGGACAGAATGACAGAAGATGACAGAATGACAGAAGCGGGCAGAAGATGACAGAAGATGACAGAATGACAGAAGAGGACAGAATGACAGAAGATGACAGAATGACAGAAGAGGACAGAATGACAGAAGATGACAGAATGACAGAAGAGGACAGAATGACAGAAGATGAAAGAAGATGACAGAAGATGACAGAAGATGACAGAATGACAGAAGATGACAGAAGATGACAGAAGATGACAAAATGACAAGAGGACAGAATGACAGAAGATGACAGAGTGACAGAAGAGGACAGAATGACAGAAGATGACAGAAGATGACAGAAGATGACAGAATGACAGAAGAGGACAGAATGACAGAAGATGACAGAATATGACAGAAGATGACAGAATATGACAGAAGATGACAGAAGATGACAGAATGACAGAAGAGGACAGAATGACAGAACATGACAGAAGATGACAGAAGATGACAGAATGACAAAAGATGACAGAAGATGACGGAAGATGACAGAAGATGACAGAATGACAGAAGAGGACAGAATGACAGAAGATGACAGAAGATGACAGAAGATGACAGAAGATGACAGAATGACAGAAGATGTCAGAATGACAGAAGATGACAGAATGACAGAAGATGACAGAATGACAGAAGATGACAGAAGATGACAAAATGACAGAAGAGGACAGAATGACAGAACATGACAGAATGACAGAAGAGGGCAGAAGATGACAGAAGATGACAGAATGACAGAAGAGGACAGAATGATAGAAGATGACAGAATAACAGAAGAGGACAGAATGACAGAAGATGAAAGAAGATGACAGAAGATGACAGAAGATGACAGAATGACAGAAGATGACAGAAGATGACAGAAGATGACAAAATGACAGAAGAGGACAGAATGACAGAAAATGACAGAGTGACAGAAGAGGACAGAATGACAGAAGATGACAGAAGATGACAGAAGATGACAGAAGATGACAGAATGACAGAAGAGGACAGAATGACAGAAGATGACAGAATATGGCAGAAGATGACAGAATATGACAGAAGATGACAGAAGATGACAGAAGATGACAGAATGACAGAAGAGGACAGAATGACAGAACATGACAGAAGATGACAGAAGATGACAGAATGACAGAAGATGACAGAAGATGACGGAAGATGACAGAAGATGACAGAAGATGACAGACTGACAGAAGAGGACAGAATGACAGAAGATGACAGAAGATGACAGAAGATGACAGAAGATGACAGAATGACAGAAGATGTCAGAATGACAGAAGATGACAGAATGACAGAAGAGGACAGAATGACAGAAGATGACAGAATGACAGAAGAGGACAGAATGACAGATGATGACAGAATGACAGAAGAGGACAGAAGATGACAGAAGATGACAGAAGATGACAGAAGGTGACAGAATGACAGAAGAGGACAGAATGACAGAAGATGACAGAAGATGACAGAAGATGACAGATGAGGACAGAATGACAGAAAATGACAGAATGACAGAAGAGGACAGAATGACAGAAGATGACAGAAGATGACAGAAGATGACAGAAGATGACAATATGACAGAAGAGGACAGAATGACAGAAGATGACAGAATGACAGAAGAGGGCAGAAGATGACAGAAGATGAAAGAATGACAGAAGAGGACAGAATGATAGAAGATGACAGAATAACAGAAGAGGACAGAATGACAGAAGATGACAGAAGATGACAGAATGACAGAAGATGACAGAAGATGACAGAAAATGACAGAAGATGACAGAAGATGACAGAAGATGACAGAATGACAGAAGAGGACAGAATGACAGAAGATGACAGAATGACAGAAGATGACAGAATGACAGATGAGGACAGAAGATGACAGAAGATGACAGAAGATGACAGAAGATGGCAGAATGACAGAAGAGGACAGAAGATGACAGAAGATGACAGAAGATGACAGAATGACAGAAGAGGACAGAAGAGGACAGAAGATGACAGAAGATGACAGAAGATGACAGAAGATGACAGAATGACAGAAGAGGTCAGAAGATGACAGAAGATGACAGAAGATGACAGAAGATAACAGAAGATGACAGAATGACAGAAGAGGACAGAATGACAGAAGAGGACAGAATGACAGAAGATGCCAGAAGATGACAGAAGAAGACAGAAGATGACAGAAGATGACAGAAGATGACAGAATATGACAGAAGATGACAGAAGATGACAGAATATGACAGAAGATGACAGAATGACAGAAGAGGACAGAATGACAGAAGAGGACAGAATATGCCAGAAGATGACAGAAGGTGACAGAATGACAGAAGATGACAGAAGATGACAGAAGATCACAGAAGATGACAGAAGATGACAGAATGACAGAAGAGGACAGAATGACAGAAGATGACAGAATGACGGAAGAGGACAGAATGACAGAAGATGACAGAAGATGACACAAGATGACAGAATGACAGAAGAGGACAGAATGACAGAAGATGACAGAATGACAGAAGATGACAGAAGATGACAGAAGATGACAGAATGACAGACGAGGACAGAAGATGACAGAAGATGGCAGAAGATGACAGACGATGACAGAATGACAGAAGAGGACAGAATGACAGAAGATGATGGAAGATGACAGAAGATGACAGAATGACAGAAGAGGACAGAATGACAGAAGATGACAGAATGACAGAAGAGGACAGAATGACAGAAGATGACAGAAGATGACAGAATGACAGAAGAGGACAGAATGACAGAAGATGACAGAAGATGACAAAATGACAGAAGAGGACAGAATGACAGAAGATGACAGAGTGACAGAAGAGGACAGAATGACAGAAGATGACAGAAGATGACAGAAGATGACAGAATGACAGAAGAGGACAGAATGACAGAAAATGACAGAATATGACAGAAGATGATTGAATATGACAGAAGATGACAGAAGATGACAGAATGACAGAAGAGGACAGAATGACAGAAGAGGACAGAATGACAGAAGATGACAGAAGATGACAGAAGAAGACAGAAGATGACAGAATATGACAGAAGATGACAGAAGATGACAGAATATGACAGAAGATGACAGAATGATAGAAAAGGACAGAATGAAAGAAGAGGACAGAATATGCCAGAAGATCACAGAAGATGACAGAATGACAGAAGATGACAGAATGACAGAAGATGACAGAAGATGACAGAAGATGACAGAATGACAGACGAGGACAGAAGATGACAGAAGATGGCAGAAGATGACAGAAGATGACAGAATGACAGAAGAGGACAGAATGACAGAAGATGATAGAAGATGACAGAAGATGACAGAATGACAGAAGATGACAGAATGACAGAAGAGGACAGAATGACAGATGATGACAGAATGACAGAAGAGGACAGAAGATGACAGAAGATGACAGAAGATGACAGAAGGTGACAGAATGACAGAAGAGGACAGAATGACAGAAGATGACAGAAGATGACAGAAGAGGACAGAATGACAGAAGATGACAGAATGACAGAAGAGGACAGAATGACAGAAGATGACAGAAGATGACAGAAGATGACAGAAGATGACAGAAGATGACAAAATGACAGAAGAGGACAGAATGACAGAACATGACAGAATGACAGAAGAGGGCAGAAGATGACAGAAGATGACAGAATGACAGAAGAGGACAGAATGATAGAAGATGACAGAATAACAGAAGAGGACAGAATGACAGAAGATGAAAGAAGATGACAGAAGATGACAGAAGATGACAGAATGACAGAAGATGACAGAAGATGACAGAAGATGACAAAATGACAGATGAGGACAGAATGACAGAAGATGACAGAGTGACAGAAGAGGACAGAATGACAGAAGATGACAGAAGATGACAGAAGATGACAGAAGATGACAGAATGACAGAAGAGGACAGAATGACAGAAGACGACAGAATATGACAGAAGATGACAGAATATGACAGAAGATGACAGAAGATGACAGAATGACAGAAGAGGACAGAATGACAGAACATGACAGAAGATGACAGAAGATGACAGAATGACAGAAGATGACAGAAGATGACGGAAGATGACAGAAGATGACAGAAGATGACTGAATGACAGAAGAGGACAGAATGACAGAAGATGACAGAAGATGACAGAAGATGACAGAAGATGACAGAATGACAGAAGATGTCAGAATGACAGAAGATGACAGAATGACAGAAGAGGACAGAATGACAGAAGATGACAGAAGATGACAGAATGACAGAAGAGGACAGAATGACAGATGATGACAGAATGACAGAAGAGGACAGAAGATGACAGAAGATGACAGAAGATGACAGAAGGTGACAGAATGACAGAAGAGGACAGAATGACAGAAGATGACAGAAGATGACAGAAGATGACAGATGAGGACAGAATGACAGAAAATGACAGAATGACAGAAGAGGACAGAATGACAGAAGATGACAGAAGATGACAGAAGATGACAGAAGATGACAAAATGACAGAAGAGGACAGAATGACAGAAGATGACAGAATGACAGAAGGGGGCAGAAGATGACAGAATGACAGAAGAGGACAGAATGATAGAAGATGACAGAATAACAGAAGAGGACAGAATGACAGAAGATGACAGAAGATGACAGAATGACAGAAGATGACAGAAGATGACAGAAAATGACAGAAGATGACAGAAGATGACAGAAGATGACAGAATGACAGAAGAGGACAGAATGACAGAAGATGACAGAATGACAGAAGATGACAGAATGACAGATGAGGACAGAAGATGACAGAAGATGACAGAAGATGACAGAAGATGACAGAATGACAGAAGAGGACAGAAGATGACAGAAGATGACAGAAGATGACAGAAGATGACAGAATGATAGAAGAGGACAGAAGAGGACAGAAGATGACAGAAGATGACAGAAGATGACAGAATGACAGAAGAGGTCAAAAGAAGACAGAAGATCACAGAAGATGACAGAAGATAACAGAAGATGACAGAATGACAGAAGAGGACAGAATGACAGAAGAGGACAGAATGACAGAAGATGACAGAAGATGACAGAAGATGACAGAAGATGACAGAAGATGACAGAATATGACAGAAGATGACAGAAGATGACAGAATATGACAGAAGATGACAGAATGACAGAAGAGGACAGAATATGCCAGAAGATGACAGAAGGTGACAGAATGACAGAAGATGACAGAAGAAGACAGAAGATCACAGAAAATGACAGAAGATGACAGAATGACAGAAGATGACAGAATGACGGAAGAGGACAGAATGACAGAAGATGACACAAGATGACACAAGATGACAGAATGACAGAAGAGGACAGAATGACAGAAGATGACAGAATGACAGAAGATGACAGAAGATGACAGAAGATGACAGAATGACAGACGAGGACAGAAGATGACAGAAGATGGCAGAAGATGACAGAAGATGACAGAATGACAGAAGAGGACAGAATGACAGAAGATGATGGAAGATGACAGAAGATGACAGAATGACAGAAGAGGACAGAATGACAGAAGATGACAGAATGACAGAAGAGGACAGAATGACAGAAGATGACAGAAGATGACAGAATGACAGAAGAGGACAGAATGACAGAAGATGAAAGAAGATGACAGAAAATGACAGAAGATGACAGAATGACAGAAGATGACAGAAGATGACTGAATGACAGAAGAGGACAGAATGACAGAAGATGACAGAAGATGACAGAAGATGACAGAAGATGACAGAATGACAGAAGATGTCAGAATGACAGAAGATGACAGAATGACAGAAGAGGACAGAATGACAGAAGATGACAGAAGATGACAGAATGACAGAAGAGGACAGAATGACAGATGATGACAGAATGACAGAAGAGGACAGAAGATGACAGAAGATGACAGAAGATGACAGAAGGTGACAGAATGACAGAAGAGGACAGAATGACAGAAGATGACAGAAGATGACAGAAGATGACAGATGAGGACAGAATGACAGAAAATGACAGAATGACAGAAGAGGACAGAATGACAGAAGATGACAGAAGATGACAGAAGATGACAAAATGACAGAAGAGGACAGAATGACAGAAGATGACAGAATGACAGAAGGGGGCAGAAGATGACAGAATGACAGAAGAGGACAGAATGATAGAAGATGACAGAATAACAGAAGAGGACAGAATGACAGAAGATGACAGAAGATGACAGAATGACAGAAGATGACAGAAGATGACAGAAAATGACAGAAGATGACAGAAGATGACAGAAGATGACAGAATGACAGAAGAGGACAGAATGACAGAAGATGACAGAATGACAGAAGATGACAGAATGACAGATGAGGACAGAAGATGACAGAAGATGACAGAAGATGACAGAAGATGACAGAATGACAGAAGAGGACAGAAGATGACAGAAGATGACAGAAGATGACAGAAGATGACAGAATGATAGAAGAGGACAGAAGAGGACAGAAGATGACAGAAGATGACAGAAGATGACAGAATGACAGAAGAGGTCAAAAGAAGACAGAAGATCACAGAAGATGACAGAAGATAACAGAAGATGACAGAATGACAGAAGAGGACAGAATGACAGAAGAGGACAGAATGACAGAAGATGACAGAAGATGACAGAAGATGACAGAAGATGACAGAAGATGACAGAATATGACAGAAGATGACAGAAGATGACAGAATATGACAGAAGATGACAGAATGACAGAAGAGGACAGAATATGCCAGAAGATGACAGAAGGTGACAGAATGACAGAAGATGACAGAAGAAGACAGAAGATCACAGAAAATGACAGAAGATGACAGAATGACAGAAGATGACAGAATGACGGAAGAGGACAGAATGACAGAAGATGACACAAGATGACACAAGATGACAGAATGACAGAAGAGGACAGAATGACAGAAGATGACAGAATGACAGAAGATGACAGAAGATGACAGAAGATGACAGAATGACAGACGAGGACAGAAGATGACAGAAGATGGCAGAAGATGACAGAAGATGACAGAATGACAGAAGAGGACAGAATGACAGAAGATGATGGAAGATGACAGAAGATGACAGAATGACAGAAGAGGACAGAATGACAGAAGATGACAGAATGACAGAAGAGGACAGAATGACAGAAGATGACAGAAGATGACAGAATGACAGAAGAGGACAGAATGACAGAAGATGAAAGAAGATGACAGAAAATGACAGAAGATGACAGAATGACAGAAGATGACAGAAGATGACAAAATGACAGAAGAGGACAGAATGACAGAAGATGACAGAGTGACAGAAGAGGACAGAATGACAGAAGATGACAGAAGATGACAGAAGATGACAGAATGACAGAAGAGGACAGAATGACAGAAAATGACAGAATATGACAGAAGATGATTGAATATGACAGAAGATGACAGAAGATGACAGAAGATGACAGAATGACAGAAGAGGACAGAATGACAGAAGAGGACAGAATGACAGAAGATGACAGAAGATGACAGAAGAAGACAGAAGATGACAGAAGATGACAGAATATGACAGAAGATGACAGAAGATGACAGAATATGACAGAAGATGACAGAATGACAGAAAAGGACAGAATGACAGAAGAGGACAGAATATGCCAGAAGATGACAGAAGGTGACAGAATGACAGAAGATGACAGAAGATGACAGAAGATCACAGAAGATGACAGAATGACAGAAGAGGACAGAATGACAGAAGATGACAGAATGACAGAAGAGGACAGAATGACAGAATATGACAGAAGATGACACAAGATGACAGAATGACAGAAGAGGACAGAATGACAGAAGATGACAGAATGACAGAAGATGACAGAAGATGACAGAAGATGACAGAATGACAGACGAGGACAGAAGATGACAGAAGATGGCAGAAGATGACAGAAGATGACAAAATGACAGAAGAGGACAGAATGACAGAAGATGATAGAAGATGACAGAAGATGACAGAATGACAGAAGAGGACAGAATGACAGAAGATGACAGAAGATGACAGAAGATGACAGAAGATGACAGAAGATGACAGAATGACAGAAGATGACAGAAGATGACAGAAGATGACAGAATGACAGAAGAGGACAGAATGACAGAAGATGACAGAAGATGACAGAAGATGACAGAAGATGACAATATGACAGAAGAGGACAGAATGACAGAAGATGACAGAATGACAGAAGAGGGCAGAAGATGACAGAAGATGAAAGAATGACAGAAGAGGACAGAATGATAGAAGATGACAGAATAACAGAAGAGGACAGAATGACAGAAGATGACAGAAGATGACAGAATGACAGAAGATGACAGAAGATGACAGAAAATGACAGAAGATGACAGAAGATGACAGAAGATGACAGAATGACAGAAGAGGACAGAATGACAGAAGATGACAGAATGACAGAAGATGACAGAATGACAGATGAGGACAGAAGATGACAGAAGATGACAGAAGATGACAGAAGATGGCAGAATGACAGAAGAGGACAGAAGATGACAGAAGATGACAGAAGATGACAGAATGACAGAAGAGGACAGAAGAGGACAGAAGATGACAGAAGATGACAGAAGATGACAGAAGATGACAGAATGACAGAAGAGGTCAGAAGATGACAGAAGATGACAGAAGATGACAGAAGATAACAGAAGATGACAGAATGACAGAAGAGGACAGAATGACAGAAGAGGACAGAATGACAGAAGATGCCAGAAGATGACAGAAGAAGACAGAAGATGACAGAAGATGACAGAAGATGACAGAATATGACAGAAGATGACAGAAGATGACAGAATATGACAGAAGATGACAGAATGACAGAAGAGGACAGAATGACAGAAGAGGACAGAATATGCCAGAAGATGACAGAAGGTGACAGAATGACAGAAGATGACAGAAGATGACAGAAGATCACAGAAGATGACAGAAGATGACAGAATGACAGAAGAGGACAGAATGACAGAAGATGACAGAATGACGGAAGAGGACAGAATGACAGAAGATGACAGAAGATGACACAAGATGACAGAATGACAGAAGAGGACAGAATGACAGAAGATGACAGAATGACAGAAGATGACAGAAGATGACAGAAGATGACAGAATGACAGACGAGGACAGAAGATGACAGAAGATGGCAGAAGATGACAGACGATGACAGAATGACAGAAGAGGACAGAATGACAGAAGATGATGGAAGATGACAGAAGATGACAGAATGACAGAAGAGGACAGAATGACAGAAGATGACAGAATGACAGAAGAGGACAGAATGACAGAAGATGACAGAAGATGACAGAATGACAGAAGAGGACAGAATGACAGAAGATGACAGAAGATGACAAAATGACAGAAGAGGACAGAATGACAGAAGATGACAGAGTGACAGAAGAGGACAGAATGACAGAAGATGACAGAAGATGACAGAAGATGACAGAATGACAGAAGAGGACAGAATGACAGAAAATGACACAATATGACAGAAGATGATTGAATATGACAGAAGATGACAGAAGATGACAGAATGACAGAAGAGGACAGAATGACAGAAGAGGACAGAATGACAGAAGATGACAGAAGATGACAGAAGAAGACAGAAGATGACAGAATATGACAGAAGATGACAGAAGATGACAGAATATGACAGAAGATGACAGAATGATAGAAAAGGACAGAATGAAAGAAGAGGACAGAATATGCCAGAAGATCACAGAAGATGACAGAATGACAGAAGATGACAGAATGACAGAAGATGACAGAAGATGACAGAAGATGACAGAATGACAGACGAGGACAGAAGATGACAGAAGATGGCAGAAGATGACAGAAGATGACAGAATGACAGAAGAGGACAGAATGACAGAAGATGATAGAAGATGACAGAAGATGACAGAATGACAGAAGATGACAGAATGACAGAAGAGGACAGAATGACAGATGATGACAGAATGACAGAAGAGGACAGAAGATGACAGAAGATGACAGAAGATGACAGAAGGTGACAGAATGACAGAAGAGGACAGAATGACAGAAGATGACAGAAGATGACAGAAGAGGACAGAATGACAGAAGATGACAGAATGACAGAAGAGGACAGAATGACAGAAGATGACAGAAGATGACAGAAGATGACAGAAGATGACAGAAGATGACAAAATGACAGAAGAGGACAGAATGACAGAACATGACAGAATGACAGAAGAGGGCAGAAGATGACAGAAGATGACAGAATGACAGAAGAGGACAGAATGATAGAAGATGACAGAATAACAGAAGAGGACAGAATGACAGAAGATGAAAGAAGATGACAGAAGATGACAGAAGATGACAGAATGACAGAAGATGACAGAAGATGACAGAAGATGACAAAATGACAGATGAGGACAGAATGACAGAAGATGACAGAGTGACAGAAGAGGACAGAATGACAGAAGATGACAGAAGATGACAGAAGATGACAGAAGATGACAGAATGACAGAAGAGGACAGAATGACAGAAGACGACAGAATATGACAGAAGATGACAGAATATGACAGAAGATGACAGAAGATGACAGAATGACAGAAGAGGACAGAATGACAGAACATGACAGAAGATGACAGAAGATGACAGAATGACAGAAGATGACAGAAGATGACGGAAGATGACAGAAGATGACAGAAGATGACTGAATGACAGAAGAGGACAGAATGACAGAAGATGACAGAAGATGACAGAAGATGACAGAAGATGACAGAATGACAGAAGATGTCAGAATGACAGAAGATGACAGAATGACAGAAGAGGACAGAATGACAGAAGATGACAGAAGATGACAGAATGACAGAAGAGGACAGAATGACAGATGATGACAGAATGACAGAAGAGGACAGAAGATGACAGAAGATGACAGAAGATGACAGAAGGTGACAGAATGACAGAAGAGGACAGAATGACAGAAGATGACAGAAGATGACAGAAGATGACAGATGAGGACAGAATGACAGAAAATGACAGAATGACAGAAGAGGACAGAATGACAGAAGATGACAGAAGATGACAGAAGATGACAGAAGATGACAAAATGACAGAAGAGGACAGAATGACAGAAGATGACAGAATGACAGAAGGGGGCAGAAGATGACAGAATGACAGAAGAGGACAGAATGATAGAAGATGACAGAATAACAGAAGAGGACAGAATGACAGAAGATGACAGAAGATGACAGAATGACAGAAGATGACAGAAGATGACAGAAAATGACAGAAGATGACAGAAGATGACAGAAGATGACAGAATGACAGAAGAGGACAGAATGACAGAAGATGACAGAATGACAGAAGATGACAGAATGACAGATGAGGACAGAAGATGACAGAAGATGACAGAAGATGACAGAAGATGACAGAATGACAGAAGAGGACAGAAGATGACAGAAGATGACAGAAGATGACAGAAGATGACAGAATGATAGAAGAGGACAGAAGAGGACAGAAGATGACAGAAGATGACAGAAGATGACAGAATGACAGAAGAGGTCAAAAGAAGACAGAAGATCACAGAAGATGACAGAAGATAACAGAAGATGACAGAATGACAGAAGAGGACAGAATGACAGAAGAGGACAGAATGACAGAAGATGACAGAAGATGACAGAAGATGACAGAAGATGACAGAAGATGACAGAATATGACAGAAGATGACAGAAGATGACAGAATATGACAGAAGATGACAGAATGACAGAAGAGGACAGAATATGCCAGAAGATGACAGAAGGTGACAGAATGACAGAAGATGACAGAAGAAGACAGAAGATCACAGAAAATGACAGAAGATGACAGAATGACAGAAGATGACAGAATGACGGAAGAGGACAGAATGACAGAAGATGACACAAGATGACACAAGATGACAGAATGACAGAAGAGGACAGAATGACAGAAGATGACAGAATGACAGAAGATGACAGAAGATGACAGAAGATGACAGAATGACAGACGAGGACAGAAGATGACAGAAGATGGCAGAAGATGACAGAAGATGACAGAATGACAGAAGAGGACAGAATGACAGAAGATGATGGAAGATGACAGAAGATGACAGAATGACAGAAGAGGACAGAATGACAGAAGATGACAGAATGACAGAAGAGGACAGAATGACAGAAGATGACAGAAGATGACAGAATGACAGAAGAGGACAGAATGACAGAAGATGAAAGAAGATGACAGAAAATGACAGAAGATGACAGAATGACAGAAGATGACAGAAGATGACTGAATGACAGAAGAGGACAGAATGACAGAAGATGACAGAAGATGACAGAAGATGACAGAAGATGACAGAATGACAGAAGATGTCAGAATGACAGAAGATGACAGAATGACAGAAGAGGACAGAATGACAGAAGATGACAGAAGATGACAGAATGACAGAAGAGGACAGAATGACAGATGATGACAGAATGACAGAAGAGGACAGAAGATGACAGAAGATGACAGAAGATGACAGAAGGTGACAGAATGACAGAAGAGGACAGAATGACAGAAGATGACAGAAGATGACAGAAGATGACAGATGAGGACAGAATGACAGAAAATGACAGAATGACAGAAGAGGACAGAATGACAGAAGATGACAGAAGATGACAGAAGATGACAAAATGACAGAAGAGGACAGAATGACAGAAGATGACAGAATGACAGAAGGGGGCAGAAGATGACAGAATGACAGAAGAGGACAGAATGATAGAAGATGACAGAATAACAGAAGAGGACAGAATGACAGAAGATGACAGAAGATGACAGAATGACAGAAGATGACAGAAGATGACAGAAAATGACAGAAGATGACAGAAGATGACAGAAGATGACAGAATGACAGAAGAGGACAGAATGACAGAAGATGACAGAATGACAGAAGATGACAGAATGACAGATGAGGACAGAAGATGACAGAAGATGACAGAAGATGACAGAAGATGACAGAATGACAGAAGAGGACAGAAGATGACAGAAGATGACAGAAGATGACAGAAGATGACAGAATGATAGAAGAGGACAGAAGAGGACAGAAGATGACAGAAGATGACAGAAGATGACAGAATGACAGAAGAGGTCAAAAGAAGACAGAAGATCACAGAAGATGACAGAAGATAACAGAAGATGACAGAATGACAGAAGAGGACAGAATGACAGAAGAGGACAGAATGACAGAAGATGACAGAAGATGACAGAAGATGACAGAAGATGACAGAAGATGACAGAATATGACAGAAGATGACAGAAGATGACAGAATATGACAGAAGATGACAGAATGACAGAAGAGGACAGAATATGCCAGAAGATGACAGAAGGTGACAGAATGACAGAAGATGACAGAAGAAGACAGAAGATCACAGAAAATGACAGAAGATGACAGAATGACAGAAGATGACAGAATGACGGAAGAGGACAGAATGACAGAAGATGACACAAGATGACACAAGATGACAGAATGACAGAAGAGGACAGAATGACAGAAGATGACAGAATGACAGAAGATGACAGAAGATGACAGAAGATGACAGAATGACAGACGAGGACAGAAGATGACAGAAGATGGCAGAAGATGACAGAAGATGACAGAATGACAGAAGAGGACAGAATGACAGAAGATGATGGAAGATGACAGAAGATGACAGAATGACAGAAGAGGACAGAATGACAGAAGATGACAGAATGACAGAAGAGGACAGAATGACAGAAGATGACAGAAGATGACAGAATGACAGAAGAGGACAGAATGACAGAAGATGAAAGAAGATGACAGAAAATGACAGAAGATGACAGAATGACAGAAGATGACAGAAGATGACAAAATGACAGAAGAGGACAGAATGACAGAAGATGACAGAGTGACAGAAGAGGACAGAATGACAGAAGATGACAGAAGATGACAGAAGATGACAGAATGACAGAAGAGGACAGAATGACAGAAAATGACAGAATATGACAGAAGATGATTGAATATGACAGAAGATGACAGAAGATGACAGAAGATGACAGAATGACAGAAGAGGACAGAATGACAGAAGAGGACAGAATGACAGAAGATGACAGAAGATGACAGAAGAAGACAGAAGATGACAGAAGATGACAGAATATGACAGAAGATGACAGAAGATGACAGAATATGACAGAAGATGACAGAATGACAGAAAAGGACAGAATGACAGAAGAGGACAGAATATGCCAGAAGATGACAGAAGGTGACAGAATGACAGAAGATGACAGAAGATGACAGAAGATCACAGAAGATGACAGAATGACAGAAGAGGACAGAATGACAGAAGATGACAGAATGACAGAAGAGGACAGAATGACAGAATATGACAGAAGATGACACAAGATGACAGAATGACAGAAGAGGACAGAATGACAGAAGATGACAGAATGACAGAAGATGACAGAAGATGACAGAAGATGACAGAATGACAGACGAGGACAGAAGATGACAGAAGATGGCAGAAGATGACAGAAGATGACAAAATGACAGAAGAGGACAGAATGACAGAAGATGATAGAAGATGACAGAAGATGACAGAATGACAGAAGAGGACAGAATGACAGAAGATGACAGAAGATGACAGAAGATGACAGAAGATGACAGAAGATGACAGAATGACAGAAGATGACAGAAGATGACAGAAGATGACAGAATGACAGAAGAGGGCAGAAGATGACAGAAGATGACAGAATGACAGAAGAGGACAGAATGACAGAAGATGACAGAATGACAGAAGAGGACAGAATGACAGAAGATGACAGAAGATGACAGAATGACAGAAGAGGACAGAATGACAGAAGATGAAAGAAGATGACAGAAGATGACAGAATGACAGAAGATGACAGAAGATGACAGAAGATGACAAAATGACAGAAGATGACAGAATGACAGAAGATGACAGAGTGACAGAAGAGGACAGAATGAAAGAAGATGACAGAAGATGACAGAAGATGACAGAATGACAGAAGAGGACAGAATGACAGAAGATGACAGAATATGACAGAAGATGACAGAATATGACAGAAGATGACAGAAGATGACAGAAGATGACAGAATGACAGAAGATGACAGAAGATGACGGAAGATGACAGAAGATGACAGAAGATGACAGAATGACAGAAGAGGACAGAATGACAGAAGATGACAGAAGATGACAGAAGATGACAGAAGATGACAGAATGACAGAAGATGTCAGAATGACAGAAGATGACAGAATGACAGAAGAGGACAGAATGACAGAAGATGACAGAAGATGACAGAATGACAGAAGAGGACAGAATGACAGATGATGACAGAATGACAGAAGAGGACAGAAGATGACAGAAGATGACAGAAGATGACAGAAGATGACAGAAGGTGACAGAATGACAGAAGAGGACAGAATGACAGAAGATGACAGAAGATGACAGAAGATGACAGAAGAGGACAGAATGACAGAAGAGGACAGAATGATAGAAGATGACAGAATGACAGAAGAGGACAGAATGACAGAAGATGACAGAAGATGGCAGAATGACAGAAGAGGATTGAATGACAGAAGATGACAGAAGATGACAGAACATGACTGAAGATGACAGAATGACAGAAGATGACAGAAGATGACAGAAGATGACAAAATGACAGAAGAGGACAGAATGACAGAAGATGACAGAGTGACAGAAGAGGACAGAATGACAGAAGATGACAGAAGATGACAGAAGATGACAGAATGACAGAAGAGGACAAAATGACAGAAGATGACAGAATATGACAGAAGATGACAGAATATGACAGAAGATGACAGAAGATGACAGAAGATGACAGAATGACAGAAGAGGACAGAATGACAGAAGATGACAGAAGATGACAGAAGATGACAGAATGACAGAAGATGACAGAAGATGATGGAAGATGACAGAAGATGACAGAAGATGACAGAATGACAGAAGAGGACAGAATGACAGAAGATGACAGAAGATGACAGAAGATGACAGAAGATGACAGAATGACAGAAGATGTCAGAATGACAGAAGATGACAGAATGACAGAAGAGGACAGAATGACAGAAGATGACAGACGATGACAGAAGATGACAGAATGACAGAAGAGGACAGAATGACAGATGATGACAGAATGACAGAAGAGGACAGAAGATGATAGAAGATGACAGAAGATGACAGAAGATGACAGAAGATGACAGAAGGTGACAGAAAGCCAGAAGAGGACAGAATGACAGAAGATGACAGAAGATGACAGAAGATGACAGAAGAGGACAGAATGACAGAAGATGAAAGAATGACAGAAGAGGACAGAATGACAGAAGATGACAGAAGATGACAGAAGATGACAGAAGATGACAGA
This sequence comes from Somniosus microcephalus, assembly GCF_052327205.1. NCBI lineage: Eukaryota > Metazoa > Chordata > Chondrichthyes > Squaliformes > Somniosidae > Somniosus > Somniosus microcephalus. The sequence goes on along the minus strand of NW_028225190.1, from coordinate 1,750,007 downwards.
ATGACAGAAGATGACAGAAGATGACAGAAGATGACAAAATGACAGAAGAGGACAGAATGACAGAAGATGACAGAATGACAGAAGAGGGCAGAAGATGACAGAATGACAGAAGAGGACAGAATGACAGAAGATGACAGAATGACAGAAGAGGACAGAATGACAGAAGATGACAGAAGATGACAGAATGACAGAAGAGGACAGAATGACAAGATGACAGAAGATGACAGAAGATGACAGAAGATGACAGAATGACAGAAGATGACAGAATGACAGAAGATGACAGAAGGTGACGGAAGATGACAGAAGATGACAGAAGATGACAGAATGACAGAAGAGGACAGAATGACAGAAGATGACAGAAGATGACAGAAGATGACAGAATGACAGAAGAAGACAGAAGATGACGGAAGATGACAGAAGATGACAGAAGATGACAGAATGACAGAAGAGGACAGAATGACAGAAGATGACAGAAGATGACAGAAGATGACAGAATGACAGAAGATGTCAGAATGACAGAAGATGACAGAATGACAGAAGAAGACAGAATGACAGAAGATGACAGAAGATGACAGAAGTTGACAGAATGACAGAAGAGGACAGAATGACAGAAGATGACAGAAGATGACAGAAGATGACAGAAGAGGACAGAATGACAGAAGATGACAGAATGACAGAAGAGGACAGAATGACAGATGATGACAGAATGACAGAAGAGGACAGAAGATGACAGAAGATGACAGAAGATGACAGAAGATGACAGAATGACAGAAGAGGACAGAATGACAGAAGATGACAGAAGATGACAGAAGATGACAGAAGAGGACAGAATGACAGAAGATGACAGAATGACAGAAGAGGACAGAATGACAGAAGATGACAGAAGATGACAGAAGATGACAGAAGATGACAGAATGACAGAAGATGACAGAAGAAGACAGAGTATGACAGAAGATGACAGAAGATGACAGAAGATGACAGAAGATGACAGAAGATGACAGAATGACAGAAGAGGACAGAATGAGAGAAGATGACAGAGGATGACACAAGATGACAGAATGCCAGAAGAGGACAGAATGACAGAAGATGACAGAATGACAGAAGATGACAGAAGATGACAGAAGATGACAGAAGATGACAGAATATGACAGAAGATGACAGAAGATGACAGAATATGACAGAAGATGACAGAATGACAGAAGAGGACAGAATGACAGAAGAGGACAGAATATGCCAGAAGATGACAGAAGGTGACAGAATGACAGAAGATGACAGAAGATGACAGAAGATCACAGAAAATGACAGAAGATGACAGAATGACAGAAGAGGACAGAATGACAGAAGATGACAGAATGACGGAAGAGGACAGAATGACAGAAGATGACAGAAGATGACACAAGATGACAGAATGATAGAAGAGGACAGAATGACAGAAGATGACAGAATGACAGAAGATGACATAAGATGACAGAAGATGACAGAATGACAGACGAGGACAGAAGATGACAGAAGATGGCAGAAGATGACAGAAGATGACAGAATGACAGAAGAGGACAGAATGACAGAAGATGATGGAAGATGACAGAAGATGACAGAATGACAGAAGAGGACAGAATGACAGAAGATGACAGAAGATGACAGAATGACAGAAGAGGACAGAATGACAGAAGATGAAAGAAGATGACAGAAAATGACAGAAGATGACAGAATATCAGAAGATGACAGAAGATGACAGAAGATGACAAAATGACAGAAGAGGACAGAATGACCGAAGATGACAGAGTGACAGAAGAGGACAGAATGACAGAAGATGACAGAAGATGACAGAAGATGACAGAATGACAGAAGAGGACAGAATGACAGAAGAGGACAGAATGACAGAAGATGACAGAAGATGACAGAAGAAGACAGAAGATGACAGAAGATGACAGAATATGACAGAAGATGACAGAAGATGACAGAATATGACAGAAGATGACAGAATGACAGAAAAGGACAGAATGGCAGAAGAGGACAGAATATGCCAGAAGATGACAGAAGGTGACAGAATGACAGAAGATGACAGAAGATGACAGAAGATCACAGAAGATGACAGAATGACAGAAGAGGACAGAATGACAGAAGATGACAGAATGACAGAAGAGGACAGAATGACAGAATATGACAGAAGATGACACAAGATGACAGAATGACAGAAGAGGACAGAATGACAGAAGATGACAGAATGACAGAAGATGACAGAAGATGACAGAAGATGACAGAATGACAGACGAGGACAGAAGATGACAGAAGATGGCAGAAGATGACAGAAGATGACAGAATGACAGAAGAGGACAGAATGACAGAAGATGATAGAAGATGACAGAAGATGACAGAATGACAGAAGAGGACAGAATGACAGAAGATGACAGAAGATGACAGAAGATGACAGAAGATGACAGAAGATGACAGAATGACAGAAGATGACAGAAGATGACAGAAGATGACAAAATGACAGAAGAGGACAGAATGACAGAAGATGACAGAATGACAGAAGAGGGCAGAAGATGACAGAAGATGACAGAATGACAGAAGAGGACAGAATGAAAGAAGATGACAGAATGACAGAAGAGGACAGAATGACAGAAGATGACAGAAGATGACAGAATGACAGAAGAGGACAGAATGACAGAAGATGAAAGAAGATGACAGAAGATGACAGAAGATGACAGAATGACAGAAGATGACAGAAGATGACAGAAGATGACAAAATGACAGAAGAGGACAGAATGACAGAAGATGACAGAGTGACAGAAGAGGACAGAATGACAGAAGATGACAGAAGATGACAGAATGACAGAAGAGGACAGAATGACAGAAGATGACAGAATATGACAGAAGATGACAGAATATGACAGAAGATGACAGAAGATGACAGAAGATGACAGAATGACAGAAGATGACAGAAGATGACAGAAGATGACAAAATGACAGAAGATGACAGAATGACAGAAGAGGACAGAATGACAGAAGATGACAGAAGATGACAGAAGATGACAGAAGATGACAGAATGACAGAAGATGTCAGAATGACAGAAGATGACAGAATGACAGAAGAGGACAGAATGACAGAAGATGACAGAAGATGACAGAATGACAGAAGAGGACAGAATGACAGATGATGACAGAATGACAGAAGAGGACAGAAGATGACAGAAGATGACAGAAGATGACAGAAGATGACAGAAGATGACAGAAGGTGACAGAATGACAGAAGAGGACAGAATGATAGAAGATGACAGAAGATGACAGAAGATGACAGAAGAGGACAGAATGACAGAAGAGGACAGAATGATAGAAGATGACAGAATGACAGAAGAGGACAGAATGACAGAAGATGACAGAAGATGGCAGAATGACAGAAGAGGACAGAATGACAGAAGATGACAGAAGATGACAGAACATGACTGAAGATGACAGAATGACAGAAGATGACAGAAGATGACAGAAGATGACAAAATGACAGAAGAGGACAGAATGACAGAAGATGACAGAGTGACAGAAGAGGACAGAATGACAGAAGATGACAGAAGATGACAGAAGATGACAGAATGACAGAAGAGGACAAAATGACAGAAGATGACAGAATATGACAGAAGATGACAGAATATGACAGAAGATGACAGAAGATGACAGAAGATGACAGAATGACAGAAGAGGACAGAATGACAGAAGATGACAGAAGATGACAGAAGATGACAGAATGACAGAAGATGACAGAAGATGATGGAAGATGACAGAAGATGACAGAAGATGACAGAATGACAGAAGAGGACAGAATGACAGAAGATGACAGAAGATGACAGAAGATGACAGAAGATGACAGAATGACAGAAGATGTCAGAATGACAGAAGATGACAGAATGACAGAAGAGGACAGAATGACAGAAGATGACAGAAGATGACAGAAGATGACAGAATGACAGAAGAGGACAGAATGACAGATGATGACAGAATGACAGAAGAGGACAGAAGATGATAGAAGATGACAGAAGATGACAGAAGATGACAGAAGATGACAGAAGGTGACAGAAAGCCAGAAGAGGACAGAATGACAGAAGATGACAGAAGATGACAGAAGATGACAGAAGAGGACAGAATGACAGAAGATGAAAGAATGACAGAAGAGGACAGAATGACAGAAGATGACAGAAGATGACAGAAGATGACAGAAGATGACAGAATGACAGAAGATGACAGAAGATGACAGAAGATGACAAAATGACAGAAGAGGACAGAATGACAGAAGATGACAGAATGACAGAAGAGGGCAGAAGATGACAGAATGACAGAAGAGGACAGAATGACAGAAGATGACAGAATGACAGAAGAGGACAGAATGACAGAAGATGACAGAAGATGACAGAATGACAGAAGAGGACAGAATGACAAGATGACAGAAGATGACAGAAGATGACAGAAGATGACAGAATGACAGAAGATGACAGAAGATGACAGAAGATGACAAAATGACAGAAGAGGACAGAATGACAGAAGATGACAGAATATGACAGAAGATGACAGAAGATGACAGAATGACAGAAGATGACAGAATGACAGAAGATGACAGAATGACAGAAGAGGACAGAATGACAGAAGATGACAGAAGATGACAGAAGATGACAGAATGACAGAAGAAGACAGAAGATGACGGAAGATGACAGAAGATGACAGAAGATGACAGAATGACAGAAGAGGACAGAATGACAGAAGATGACAGAAGATGACAGAAGATGACAGAAGATGACAGAATGACAGAAGATGTCAGAATGACAGAAGATGACAGAATGACAGAAGAAGACAGAATGACAGAAGATGACAGAAGATGACAGAAGTTGACAGAATGACAGAAGAGGACAGAATGACAGAAGATGACAGAAGATGACAGAAGATGACAGAAGAGGACAGAATGACAGAAGATGACAGAATGACAGAAGAGGACAGAATGACAGATGATGACAGAATGACAGAAGAGGACAGAAGATGACAGAAGATGACAGAAGATGACAGAAGATGACAGAAGGTGACAGAATGACAGAAGAGGACAGAATGACAGAAGATGACAGAAGATGACAGAAGATGACAGAAGAGGACAGAATGACAGAAGATGACAGAATGACAGAAGAGGACAGAATGACAGAAGATGACAGAAGATGACAGAAGATGACAGAAGATGACAGAATGACAGAAGAGGACAGAATGAGAGAAGATGACAGAGGATGACACAAGATGACAGAATGCCAGAAGAGGACAGAATGACAGAAGATGACAGAATGACAGAAGATGACAGAAGATGACAGAAGATGACAGAATGACAGATGATGACAGAAGATGACAGAAGATGGCAGAAGATGACAGAAGATGACAGAATGACAGAAGAGGACAGAATGACAGAAGATGATAGAAGATGACAGAAGATGACAGAATGACAGAAGAGGACAGAATGACAGAAGATGACAGAAGATGACAGAAGATGACAGAAGATGACAGAAGATGACAGAATGACAGAAGATGACAGAAGATGACAGAAGATGACAAAATGACAGAAGAGGACAGAATGACAGAAGATGACAGAAGATGACAGAAGATGACAGAATGACAGAAGAGGGCAGAAGATGACAGAAGATGACAGAATGACAGAAGAGGACAGAATGACAGAAGATGACAGAATGACAGAAGAGGACAGAATGACAGAAGATGACAGAAGATGACAGAATGACAGAAGAGGACAGAATGACAGAAGATGAAAGAAGATGACAGAAGATGACAGAATGACAGAAGATGACAGAAGATGACAGAAGATGACAAAATGACAGAAGATGACAGAATGACAGAAGATGACAGAGTGACAGAAGAGGACAGAATGACAGAAGATGACAGAAGATGACAGAAGATGACAGAATGACAGAAGAGGACAGAATGACAGAAGATGACAGAATATGACAGAAGATGACAGAATATGACAGAAGATGACAGAAGATGACAGAAGATGACAGAATGACAGAAGATGACAGAAGATGACGGAAGATGACAGAAGATGACAGAAGATGACAGAATGACAGAAGAGGACAGAATGACAGAAGATGACAGAAGATGACAGAAGATGACAGAAGATGACAGAATGACAGAAGATGTCAGAATGACAGAAGATGACAGAATGACAGAAGAGGACAGAATGACAGAAGATGACAGAAGATGACAGAATGACAGAAGAGGACAGAATGACAGATGATGACAGAATGACAGAAGAGGACAGAAGATGACAGAAGATGACAGAAGATGACAGAAGGTGACAGAATGACAGAAGAGGACAGAATGACAGAAGATGACAGAAGATGACAGAAGATGACAGAAGAGGACAGAATGACAGAAGAGGACAGAATGATAGAAGATGACAGAATGACAGAAGAGGACAGAATGACAGAAGATGACAGAAGATGGCAGAATGACAGAAGAGGATTGAATGACAGAAGATGACAGAAGATGACAGAACATGACTGAAGATGACAGAATGACAGAAGATGACAGAAGATGACAGAAGATGACAAAATGACAGAAGAGGACAGAATGACAGAAGATGACAGAGTGACAGAAGAGGACAGAATGACAGAAGATGACAGAAGATGACAGAAGATGACAGAATGACAGAAGAGGACAAAATGACAGAAGATGACAGAATATGACAGAAGATGACAGAATATGACAGAAGATGACAGAAGATGACAGAAGATGACAGAATGACAGAAGAGGACAGAATGACAGAAGATGACAGAAGATGACAGAAGATGACAGAATGACAGAAGATGACAGAAGATGATGGAAGATGACAGAAGATGACAGAAGATGACAGAATGACAGAAGAGGACAGAATGACAGAAGATGACAGAAGATGACAGAAGATGACAGAATGACAGAAGATGTCAGAATGACAGAAGATGACAGAATGACAGAAGAGGACAGAATGACAGAAGATGACAGACGATGACAGAAGATGACAGAATGACAGAAGAGGACAGAATGACAGATGATGACAGAATGACAGAAGAGGACAGAAGATGATAGAAGATGACAGAAGATGACAGAAGATGACAGAAGATGACAGAAGGTGACAGAAAGCCAGAAGAGGACAGAATGACAGAAGATGACAGAAGATGACAGAAGATGACAGAAGAGGACAGAATGACAGAAGATGAAAGAATGACAGAAGAGGACAGAATGACAGAAGATGACAGAAGATGACAGAAGATGACAGAAGATGACAGAATGACAGAAGATGACAGAAGATGACAAAATGACAGAAGAGGACAGAATGACAGAAGATGACAGAATGACAGAAGAGGGCAGAAGATGACAGAATGACAGAAGAGGACAGAATGACAGAAGATGACAGAATGACAGAAGAGGACAGAATGACAGAAGATGACAGAAGATGACAGAATGACAGAAGAGGACAGAATGACAAGATGACAGAAGATGACAGAAGATGACAGAAGATGACAGAATGACAGAAGATGACAGAAGATGACAGAAGATGACAAAATGACAGAAGAGGACAGAATGACAGAAGATGACAGAATATGACAGAAGATGACAGAAGATGACAGAATGACAGAAGATGACAGAATGACAGAAGATGACAGAAGGTGACGGAAGATGACAGAAGATGACAGAAGATGACAGAATGACAGAAGAGGACAGAATGACAGAAGATGACAGAAGATGACAGAAGATGACAGAATGACAGAAGAAGACAGAAGATGACGGAAGATGACAGAAGATGACAGAAGATGACAGAATGACAGAAGAGGACAGAATGACAGAAGATGACAGAAGATGACAGAAGATGACAGAAGATGACAGAATGACAGAAGATGTCAGAATGACAGAAGATGACAGAATGACAGAAGAAGACAGAATGACAGAAGATGACAGAAGATGACAGAAGTTGACAGAATGACAGAAGAGGACAGAATGACAGAAGATGACAGAAGATGACAGAAGAGGACAGAATGACAGAAGATGACAGATTGACAGAAGAGGACAGAATGACAGATGATGACAGAATGACAGAAGAGGACAGAAGATGACAGAAGATGACAGAAGATGACAGAATGACAGAAGAGGACAGAATGACAGAAGATGACAGAAGATGACAGAAGATGACAGAAGAGGACAGAATGACAGAAGATGACAGAATGACAGAAGAGGACAGAATGACAGAAGATGACAGAAGATGACAGAAGATGACAGAAGATGACAGAATGACAGAAGATGACAGAAGAAGACAGAGTATGACAGAAGATGACAGAAGATGACAGAAGATGACAGAAGATGACAGAAGATGACAGAATGACAGAAGAGGACAGAATGAGAGAAGATGACAGAGGATGACACAAGATGACAGAATGCCAGAAGAGGACAGAATGACAGAAGATGACAGAATGACAGAAGATGACAGAAGATGACAGAAGATGACAGAAGATGACAGAATATGACAGAAGATGACAGAAGATGACAGAATATGACAGAAGATGACAGAATGACAGAAGAGGACAGAATGACAGAAGAGGACAGAATATGCCAGAAGATGACAGAAGGTGACAGAATGACAGAAGATGACAGAAGATGACAGAAGATCACAGAAAATGACAGAAGATGACAGAATGACAGAAGAGGACAGAATGACAGAAGATGACAGAATGACGGAAGAGGACAGAATGACAGAAGATGACAGAAGATGACACAAGATGACAGAATGATAGAAGAGGACAGAATGACAGAAGATGACAGAATGACAGAAGATGACATAAGATGACAGAAGATGACAGAATGACAGACGAGGACAGAAGATGACAGAAGATGGCAGAAGATGACAGAAGATGACAGAATGACAGAAGAGGACAGAATGACAGAAGATGATGGAAGATGACAGAAGATGACAGAATGACAGAAGAGGACAGAATGACAGAAGATGACAGAAGATGACAGAATGACAGAAGAGGACAGAATGACAGAAGATGAAAGAAGATGACAGAAAATGACAGAAGATGACAGAATGACAGAAGATGACAGAAGATGACAGAAGATGACAAAATGACAGAAGAGGACAGAATGACAGAAGATGACAGAGTGACAGAAGAGGACAGAATGACAGAAGATGACAGAAGATGACAGAAGATGACAGAATGACAGAAGAGGACAGAATGACAGAAGAGGACAGAATGACAGAAGATGACAGAAGATGACAGAAGAAGACAGAAGATGACAGAAGATGACAGAATATGACAGAAGATGACAGAAGATGACAGAATATGACAGAAGATGACAGAATGACAGAAAAGGACAGAATGACAGAAGAGGACAGAATATGCCAGAAGATGACAGAAGGTGACAGAATGACAGAAGATGACAGAAGATGACAGAAGATCACAGAAGATGACAGAATGACAGAAGAGGACAGAATGACAGAAGATGACAGAATGACAGAAGAGGACAGAATGACAGAATATGACAGAAGATGACACAAGATGACAGAATGACAGAAGAGGACAGAATGACAGAAGATGACAGAATGACAGAAGATGACAGAAGATGACAGAAGATGACAAAATGACAGAAGAGGACAGAATGACAGAAGATGACAGAGTGACAGAAGAGGACAGAATGACAGAAGATGACAGAAGATGACAGAATGACAGAAGAGGACAGAATGACAGAAGATGACAGAATATGACAGAAGATGACAGAATATGACAGAAGATGACAGAAGATGACAGAAGATGACAGAATGACAGAAGATGACAGAAGATGACGGAAGATGACAGAAGATGACAGAAGATGACAGAATGACAGAAGAGGACAGAATGACAGAAGATGACAGAAGATGACAGAAGATGACAGAATGACAGAAGATGTCAGAATGACAGAATGACAGAAGAGGACAGAATGACAGAAGATGACAGAAGATGACAGAATGACAGAAGAGGACAGAATGACAGATGATGACAGAATGACAGAAGAGGACAGAAGATGACAGAAGATGACAGAAGATGACAGAAGATGACAGAAGATGACAGAAGGTGACAGAATGACAGAAGAGGACAGAATGACAGAAGATGACAGAAGATGACAGAAGATGACAGAAGAGGACAGAATGACAGAAGAGGACAGAATGATAGAAGATGACAGAATGACAGAAGAGGACAGAATGACAGAAGATGACAGAAGATGGCAGAATGACAGAAGAGGACAGAATGACAGAAGATGACAGAAGATGACAGAACATGACTGAAGATGACAGAATGACAGAAGATGACAGAAGATGACAGAAGATGACAAAATGACAGAAGAGGACAGAATGACAGAAGATGACAGAGTGACAGAAGAGGACAGAATGACAGAAGATGACAGAAGATGACAGAAGATGACAGAATGACAGAAGAGGACAAAATGACAGAAGATGACAGAATATGACAGAAGATGACAGAATATGACAGAAGATGACAGAAGATGACAGAAGATGACAGAATGACAGAAGAGGACAGAATGACAGAAGATGACAGAAGATGACAGAAGATGACAGAATGACAGAAGATGACAGAAGATGATGGAAGATGACAGAAGATGACAGAAGATGACAGAATGACAGAAGAGGACAGAATGACAGAAGATGACAGAAGATGACAGAAGATGACAGAAGATGACAGAATGACAGAAGATGTCAGAATGACAGAAGATGACAGAATGACAGAAGAGGACAGAATGACAGAAGATGACAGAAGATGACAGAAGATGACAGAATGACAGAAGAGGACAGAATGACAGATGATGACAGAATGACAGAAGAGGACAGAAGATGATAGAAGATGACAGAAGATGACAGAAGATGACAGAAGATGACAGAAGGTGACAGAAAGCCAGAAGAGGACAGAATGACAGAAGATGACAGAAGATGACAGAAGAGGACAGAATGACAGAAGATGAAAGAATGACAGAAGAGGACAGAATGACAGAAGATGACAGAAGATGACAGAAGATGACAGAAGATGACAGAATGACAGAAGATGACAGAAGATGACAGAAGATGACAAAATGACAGAAGAGGACAGAATGACAGAAGATGACAGAATGACAGAAGAGGGCAGAAGATGACAGAATGACAGAAGAGGACAGAATGACAGAAGATGACAGAATGACAGAAGAGGACAGAATGACAGAAGATGACAGAAGATGACAGAATGACAGAAGAGGACAGAATGACAAGATGACAGAAGATGACAGAAGATGACAGAAGATGACAGAATGACAGAAGATGACAGAAGATGACAAAATGACAGAAGAGGACAGAATGACAGAAGATGACAGAATATGACAGAAGATGACAGAAGATGACAGAATGACAGAAGATGACAGAATGACAGAAGATGACAGAATGACAGAAGAGGACAGAATGACAGAAGATGACAGAAGATGACAGAAGATGACAGAATGACAGAAGAAGACAGAAGATGACGGAAGATGACAGAAGATGACAGAAGATGACAGAATGACAGAAGAGGACAGAATGACAGAAGATGACAGAAGATGACAGAAGATGACAGAATGACAGAAGATGTCAGAATGACAGAAGATGACAGAATGACAGAAGAAGACAGAATGACAGAAGATGACAGAAGATGACAGAAGTTGACAGAATGACAGAAGAGGACAGAATGACAGAAGAGGACAGAAGATGACAGAAGATGACAGAAGAGGACAGAATGACAGAAGATGACAGAATGACAGAAGAGGACAGAATGACAGATGATGACAGAATGACAGAAGAGGACAGAAGATGACAGAAGATGACAGAAGATGACAGAAGATGACAGAAGGTGACAGAATGACAGAAGAGGACAGAATGACAGAAGATGACAGAAGATGACAGAAGATGACAGAAGAGGACAGAATGACAGAAGATGACAGAATGACAGAAGAGGACAGAATGACAGAAGATGACAGAAGATGACAGAAGATGACAGAAGATGACAGAAGATGACAGAAGATGACAGAATGACAGAAGAGGACAGAATGAGAGAAGATGACAGAGGATGACACAAGATGACAGAATGCCAGAAGAGGACAGAATGACAGAAGATGACAGAATGACAGAAGATGACAGAAGATGACAGAAGATGACAGAATGACAGATGATGACAGAAGATGACAGAAGATGGCAGAAGATGACAGAAGATGACAGAATGACAGAAGAGGACAGAATGACAGAAGATGATAGAAGATGACAGAAGATGACAGAATGACAGAAGAGGATAGAATGACAGAAGATGACAGAAGATGACAGAAGATGACAGAAGATGACAGAATGACAGAAGATGACAGAAGATGACAGAAGATGACAAAATGACAGAAGAGGACAGAATGACAGAAGATGACAGAATGACAGAAGAGGACAGAATGACAGAAGATGACAGAAGATGACAGAATGACAGAAGAGGACAGAATGACAGAAGATGAAAGAAGATGACAGAAGATGACAGAAGATGACAGAATGACAGAAGATGACAGAAGATGACAGAAGATGACAAAATGACAGAAGAGGACAGAATGACAGAAGATGACAGAGTGACAGAAGAGGACAGAATGACAGAAGATGACAGAAGATGACAGAAGATGACAGAATGACAGAAGAGGACAAAATGACAGAAGATGACAGAATATGACAGAAGATGACAGAATATGACAGAAGATGACAGAAGATGACAGAAGATGACAGAATGACAGAAGAGGACAGAATGACAGAAGATGACAGAAGATGACAGAAGATGACAGAATGACAGAAGATGACAGAAGATGATGGAAGATGACAGAAGATGACAGAAGATGACAGAATGACAGAAGAGGACAGAATGACAGAAGATGACAGAAGATGACAGAAGATGACAGAAGATGACAGAATGACAGAAGATGTCAGAATGACAGAAGATGACAGAATGACAGAAGAGGACAGAATGAAAGAAGATGACAGAAGATGACAGAAGATGACAGAATGACAGAAGAGGACAGAATGACAGATGATGACAGAATGACAGAAGAGGACAGAAGATGATAGAAGATGACAGAAGATGACAGAAGATGACAGAAGATGACAGAAGGTGACAGAAAGCCAGAAGAGGACAGAATGACAGAAGATGACAGAAGATGACAGAAGATGACAGAAGAGGACAGAATGACAGAAGATGAAAGAATGACAGAAGAGGACAGAATGACAGAAGATGACAGAAGATGACAGAAGATGACAGAAGATGACAGAATGACAGAAGATGACAGAAGATGACAAAATGACAGAAGAGGACAGAATGACAGAAGATGACAGAATGACAGAAGAGGGCAGAAGATGACAGAATGACAGAAGAGGACAGAATGACAGAAGATGACAGAATGACAGAAGAGGACAGAATGACAGAAGATGACAGAAGATGACAGAATGACAGAAGAGGACAGAATGACAAGATGACAGAAGATGACAGAAGATGACAGAAGATGACAGAATGACAGAAGATGACAGAAGATGACAAAATGACAGAAGAGGACAGAATGACAGAAGATGACAGAATATGACAGAAGATGACAGAAGATGACAGAATGACAGAAGATGACAGAATGACAGAAGATGACAGAATGACAGAAGAGGACAGAATGACAGAAGATGACAGAAGATGACAGAAGATGACAGAATGACAGAAGAAGACAGAAGATGACAGAAGATGACAGAATGACAGAAGAGGACAGAATGACAGAAGATGACAGAAGATGACAGAAGATGACAGAAGATGACAGAAGATGACAGAATGACAGAAGATGTCAGAATGACAGAAGATGACAGAATGACAGAAGAAGACAGAATGACAGAAGATGACAGAAGATGACAGAAGTTGACAGAATGACAGAAGAGGACAGAATGACAGAAGATGACAGAAGATGACAGAAGATGACAGAAGAGGACAGAATGACAGAAGATGACAGAATGACAGAAGAGGACAGAATGACAGATGATGACAGAATGACAGAAGAGGACAGAAGATGACAGAAGATGACAGAAGATGACAGAAGATGACAGAAGGTGACAGAATGACAGAAGAGGACAGAATGACAGAAGATGACAGAAGATGACAGAAGATGACAGAAGAGGACAGAATGACAGAAGATGACAGAATGACAGAAGAGGACAGAATGACAGAAGATGACAGAAGATGACAGAAGATGACAGAAGATGACAGAAGATGACAGAATGACAGAAGAGGACAGAATGAGAGAAGATGACAGAGGATGACACAAGATGACAGAATGCCAGAAGAGGACAGAATGACAGAAGATGACAGAATGACAGAAGATGACAGAAGATGACAGAAGATGACAGAATGACAGATGATGACAGAAGATGACAGAAGATGGCAGAAGATGACAGAAGATGACAGAATGACAGAAGAGGACAGAATGACAGAAGATGACAGAAGATGACAGAAGATGACAGAAGATGACAGAAGATGACAGAATGACAGAAGATGACAGAAGATGACAGAAGATGACAAAATGACAGAAGAGGACAGAATGACAGAAGATGACAGAATGACAGAAGAGGACAGAATGACAGAAGATGACAGAAGATGACAGAATGACAGAAGAGGACAGAATGACAGAAGATGAAAGAAGATGACAGAAGATGACAGAAGATGACAGAATGACAGAAGATGACAGAAGATGACAGAAGATGACAAAATGACAGAAGAGGACAGAATGACAGAAGATGACAGAGTGACAGAAGAGGACAGAATGACAGAAGATGGCAGAAGATGACAGAAGATGACAGAATGACAGAAGAGGACAGAATGACAGAAGATGACAGAATATGACAGAAGATGATTGAATATGACAGAAGATGACAGAAGATGACAGAAGATGACAGAATGACAGAAGAGGACAGAATGACAGAAGATGACAGAAGATGACAGAAGATGACAGAATGACAGAAGATGACAGAAGATGACGGAAGATGACAGAAGATGACAGAAGATGACAGAATGACAGAAGAGGACAGAATGACAGAAGATGACAGAAGATGACAGAAGATGACAGAAGATGACAGAATGACAGAAGATGTCAGAATGACAGAAGATGACAGAATGACAGAAGAGGACAGAATGACAGAAGATGACAGAAGATGACAGAAGATGACAGAATGACAGAAGAGGACAGAATGACAGATGATGACAGAATGACAGAAGAGGACAGAAGATGACAGAAGATGACAGAAGATGACAGAAGATGACAGAAGGTGACAGAATGACAGAAGAGGACCGAATGACAGAAGATGACAGAAGATGACAGAAGAGGACAGAATGACAGAAGATGACAGAATGACAGAAGAGGACAGAATGACAGAAGATGACAGAAGATGACAGAAGATGACAGAAGATGACAGAATGACAGAAGATGACAGAAGAAGACAGAGTATGACAGAAGATGACAGAAGATGACAGAAGATGACAGAATGATAGAAGAGGACAGAATGACAGAAGATGACAGAATGACAGAAGAGGACAGAAGATGACAGAAGATGACAGAAGATGACAGAATGACAGAAGAGGACAGAAGATGACAGAAGATGACAGAATGACAGAAGATGACAGAAGATGACAGAAGATGACAGAATGACCGAAGAGGACAGAATGACAGAAGAGGACAGAATGACAGAAGAGGACAGAATATGACAAAAGATGACAGAAGATGACAGAATGACAGAAGATGAAAGAAGATGACAGGAAATGACAGAAGATGACAGAAGATGACAGAAGATGACAGAATGACAGAAGAGGACAGAATGACAGAAGATGACAGAATGACAGAAGATGACAGAATGACAGATGAGGACAGAAGATGACAGAAGATGACAGAAGATGACAGAAGATGACAGAATGACAGAAGAGGACAGAAGATGACAGAAGATGACAGAAGATGACAGAAGATGACAGAAGATGACAGAATGACAGAAGAGGACAGAAGATGACAGAAGATGACAGAAGATGACAGAATGACAGAAGAGGTCAGAAGATGACAGAAGATGACAGAAGATGACAGAAGATAACAGAAGATGACAGAATGACAGAAGAGGACAAAATGACAGAAGAGGACAGAATGACAGAAGATGACAGAAGATGACAGAAGAAGACAGAAGATGACAGAAGATGACAGAATATGACAGAAGATGACAGAAGATGACAGAATATGACAGAAGATGACAGAATGAAAGAAGAGGACAGAATGACAGAAGAGGACAGAATATGCCAGAAGATGACAGAAGGTGACAGACTGACAGAAGATGACAGAAGATGACAGAAGATCACAGAAGATGACAGAAGATGACAGAATGACAGAAGATGACAGAATGACAGAAGAGGACAGAATGACAGAAGATGACACAAGATGACACAAGATGACAGAAGATGACAGAAGATGACAGAATGACAGAAGAGGTCAGAAGATGACAGAAGATGACAGAAGATGACAGAAGATAACAGAAGATGACAGAATGACAGAAGAGGACAGAATGACAGAAGAGGACAGAATGACAGAAGATGACAGAAGATGACAGAAGAGGACAGAATGACAGAAGAGGACAGAATATGCCAGAAGATGACAGAAGGTGACAGAATGATAGAAGATGACAGAAGATGACAGAAGATCACAGAAGATGACAGAATGACAGAAGATGACAGAATGACAGAAGAGGACAGAATGACAGAAGATGACAGAAGATGACACAAGATGACAGAATGACAGAAGAGGACAGAATGACAGAAGATGACAGAATGACAGACGAGGACAGAAGATGACAGAAGATGGCAGAAGATGACAGAAGATGACAGAATGACAGAAGAGGACAGAATGACAGAAGATGATAGAAGATGACAGAAGATGACAGAATGACAGAAGAGGACAGAATGACAGAAGATGACAGAAGATGACAGAAGATGACAGAAGATGACAGAATGACAGAAGAAGACAGAAGATGACAGAAGATGACAAAATGACAGAAGAGGACAGAATGACAGAAGATGACAGAATGACAGAAGACGGCAGAAGATGACAGAATGACAGAAGAGGACAGAATGACAGAAGATGACAGAATGACAGAAGAGGACAGAATGACAGAAGATGACAGAATGACAGAAGATGACAGAAGATGACAGAAGATGACAAAATGACAGAAGAGGACAGAATGACAGAAGATGACAGAGTGACAGAAGAGGACAGAATGACAGAAGATGACAGAAGATGACAGAAGATGACAGAATGACAGAAGAGGACAGAATGACAGAAGATGACAGAATATGACAAAAGATGACAGAATATGACAGAAGATGACAGAAGATGACAGAAGATGACAGAATGACAGAAGAGGACAGAATGACAGAACATGACAGAAGATGACAGATGACAGAATGACAGAAGATGACAGAAGATGACGGAAGATGACAGAAGATGACAGAAGATGACAGAATGACAGAAGAGGACAGAATGACAGAAGATGGCAGAAGATGACAGAAGATGACAGAAGATGACAGAATGACAGAAGATGTCAGAATGACAGAAGATGACAGAATGACAGAAGAGGACAGAATGACAGAATATGACAGATGATGACCGAATGACAGAAGAGGACAGAAGATGACAGAAGATGACAGAAGATGACAGAAGATGACAGAAGGTGACAGAATGACAGAAGAGGACAGAATGACAGAAGATGACAGAAGATGACAGAAGAGGACAGAATGACAGAAGATGACAGAATGACAGAAGAGGACAGAATGACAGAAGATGACAGAAGATGACAGAAGATGACAGAAGATGACAAAATGACAGAAGAGGACAGAATGACAGAAGATGACAGAATGACAGAAGAGGGCAGAAGATGACAGAAGATGACAGAATGACAGAAGAGGGCAGAATGATAGAAGATGACAGAATGACAGAAGAGGACAGAATGACAGAAGATGACAGAAGATGGCAGAATGACAGAAGAGGACAGAATGACAGAAGATGACAGAAGATGACAGAAGATGACAGAAGATGACAGAATGACAGAAGATGACAGAAGATGACAGAAGATGACAAAATGACAGAAGAGGACAGAATGACAGAAGATGACAGAGTGACAGAAGAGGACAGAATGACAGAAGATGACAGAAGATGACAGAAGATGACAGAATGACAGAAGAGGACAGAATGACAGAAGATGACAGAATATGACAGAAGATGACAGAAGATGACAGAAGATGACAGAAGATGACAGAAGATGACAGAATGACAGAAGAGGACAGAATGACAGAAGATGATGGAAGATGACAGAAGACGACAGAAGATGACAGAATGACAGAAGAGGACAGAATGACAGAAGATGACAGAAGATGACAGAAGATGACAGATGAGGACAGAATGACAGAAAATGACAGAATGACAGAAGAGGACAGAATGACAGAAGATGACAGAAGATGACAGAAGATGACAGAAGATGACAGAAGATGACAAAATGACAGAAGAGGACAGAATGACAGAAGATGACAGAAGATGACAGAAGATGACAAAATGACAGAAGAGGACAGAATGACAGAAGATGACAGAATGACAGAAGAGGGCAGAAGATGACAGAATGACAGAAGAGGACAGAATGATAGAAGATGACAGAATAACAGAAGAGGACAGAATGACAGAAGATGACAGAAGATGACAGAATGACAGAAGATGACAGAAGATGACAGAAAATGACAGAAGATGACAGAAGATGACAGAAGATGACAGAATGACAGAAGAGGACAGAATGACAGAAGATGACAGAATGACAGAAGATGACAGAATGACAGATGAGGACAGAAGATGACAGAAGATGACAGAAGATGACAGAAGATGACAGAATGACAGAAGAGGACAGAAGATGACAGAAGATGACAGAAGATGACAGAAGATGACAGAATGACAGAAGAGGACAGAAGAGGACAGAAGATGACAGAAGATGACAGAAGATGACAGAATGACAGAAGAGGTCAAAAGATGACAGAAGATGACAGAAGATGACAGAAGATAACAGAAGATGACAGAATGACAGAAGAGGACAGAATGACAGAAGAGGACAGAATGACAGAAGATGACAGAAGATGACAGAAGATGACAGAAGATGACAGAAGATGACAGAATATGACAGAAGATGACAGAAGATGACAGAATATGACAGAAGATGACAGAATGACAGAAGAGGACAGAATGACAGAAGAGGACAGAATATGCCAGAAGATGACAGAAGGTGACAGAATGACAGAAGAAGACAGAAGATGACAGAAGATCACAGAAAATGACAGAAGATGACAGAATGACAGAAGATGACAGAATGACGGAAGAGGACAGAATGACAGAAGATGACAGAAGATGACACAAGATGACAGAATGACAGAAGAGGACAGAATGACAGAAGATGACAGAATGACAGAAGATGACAGAAGATGACAGAATGACAGACGAGGACAGAAGATGACAGAAGATGGCAGAAGATGACAGAAGATGACAGAATGACAGAAGAGGACAGAATGACAGAAGATGATGGAAGATGACAGAAGATGACAGAATGACAGAAGAGGACAGAATGACAGAAGATGACAGAATGACAGAAGAGGACAGAATGACAGAAGATGACAGAAGATGACAGAATGACAGAAGAGGACAGAATGACAGAAGATGAAAGAAGATGACAGAAAATGACAGAAGATGACAGAATGACAGAAGATGACAGAAGATGACAGAAGATGACAAAATGACAGAAGAGGACAGAATGACAGAAGATGACAGAGTGACAGAAGAGGACAGAATGACAGAAGATGACAGAAGATGACAGAAGATGACAGAATGACAGAAGCGGACAGAATGACAGAAAATGACAGAATATGACAGAAGATGATTGAATATGACAGAAGATGACAGAAGATGACAGAAGATGACAGAATGACAGAAGAGGACAGAATGACAGAAGAGGACAGAATGACAGAAGATGACAGAAGATGACAGAAGAAGACAGAAGATGACAGAAGATGACAGAATATGACAGAAGATGACAGAAGATGACAGAATATGACAGAAGATGACAGAATGACAGAAAAGGACAGAATGACAGAAGAGGACAGAATATGCCAGAAGATGACAGAAGGTGACAGAATGACAGAAGATGACAGAAGATCACAGAAGATCACAGAAGATGACAGAATGACAGAAGAGGACAGAATGACAGAAGATGACAGAATGACAGAAGAGGACAGAATGACAGAATATGACAGAAGATGACACAAGATGACAGAATGACAGAAGAGGACAGAATGACAGAAGATGACAGAATGACAGAAGATGACAGAAGATGACAGAAGATGACAGAATGACAGACGAGGACAGAAGATGACAGAAGATGGCAGAAGATGACAGAAGATGACAAAATGACAGAAGAGGACAGAACGACAGAAGATGATAGAAGATGACAGAAGATGACAGAATGACAGAAGAGGACAGAATGACAGAAGATGACAGAAGATGACAGAAGATGACAGAAGATGACAGAATGACAGAAGATGACAGAAGATGACAGAAGATGACAGAATGACAGAAGAGGGCAGAAGATGACAGAAGATGACAGAATGACAGAAGAGGACAGAATGACAGAAGATGACAGAATGACAGAAGAGGACAGAATGACAGAAGATGACAGAAGATGACAGAATGACAGAAGAGGACAGAATGACAGAAGATGAAAGAAGATGACAGAAGATGACAGAATGACAGAAGATGACAGAAGATGACAGAAGATGACAAAATGACAGAAGAGGACAGAATGACAGAAGATGACAGAATGACAGACGAGGACAGAAGATGACAGAAGATGGCAGAAGATGACAGAAGATGACAGAATGACAGAAGAGGACAGAATGACAGAAGATGATAGAAGATGACAGAAGATGACAGAATGACAGAAGAGGACAGAATGACAGAAGATGACAGAAGATGACAGAAGATGACAGAAGATGACAGAATGACAGAAGAAGACAGAAGATGACAGAAGATGACAAAATGACAGAAGAGGACAGAATGACAGAAGATGACAGAATGACAGAAGATGGCAGAAGATGACAGAATGACAGAAGAGGACAGAATGACAGAAGATGACAGAATGACAGAAGAGGACAGAATGACAGAAGATGACAGAATGACAGAAGATGACAGAAGATGACAGAAGATGACAAAATGACAGAAGAGGACAGAATGACAGAAGATGACAGAGTGACAGAAGAGGACAGAATGACAGAAGATGACAGAAGATGACAGAAGATGACAGAATGACAGAAGAGGACAGAATGACAGAAGATGACAGAATATGACAAAAGATGACAGAATATGACAGAAGATGACAGAAGATGACAGAAGATGACAGAATGACAGAAGAGGACAGAATGACAGAACATGACAGAAGATGACAGATGACAGAATGACAGAAGATGACAGAAGATGACGGAAGATGACAGAAGATGACAGAAGATGACAGAATGACAGAAGAGGACAGAATGACAGAAGATGGCAGAAGATGACAGAAGATGACAGAAGATGACAGAATGACAGAAGATGTCAGAATGACAGAAGATGACAGAATGACAGAAGAGGACAGAATGACAGAATATGACAGATGATGACCGAATGACAGAAGAGGACAGAAGATGACAGAAGATGACAGAAGATGACAGAAGATGACAGAAGGTGACAGAATGACAGAAGAGGACAGAATGACAGAAGATGACAGAAGATGACAGAAGAGGACAGAATGACAGAAGATGACAGAATGACAGAAGAGGACAGAATGACAGAAGATGACAGAAGATGACAGAAGATGACAGAAGATGACAAAATGACAGAAGAGGACAGAATGACAGAAGATGACAGAATGACAGAAGAGGGCAGAAGATGACAGAAGATGACAGAATGACAGAAGAGGGCAGAATGATAGAAGATGACAGAATGACAGAAGAGGACAGAATGACAGAAGATGACAGAAGATGGCAGAATGACAGAAGAGGACAGAATGACAGAAGATGACAGAAGATGACAGAAGATGACAGAAGATGACAGAATGACAGAAGATGACAGAAGATGACAGAAGATGACAAAATGACAGAAGAGGACAGAATGACAGAAGATGACAGAGTGACAGAAGAGGACAGAATGACAGAAGATGACAGAAGATGACAGAAGATGACAGAATGACAGAAGAGGACAGAATGACAGAAGATGACAGAATATGACAGAAGATGACAGAAGATGACAGAAGATGACAGAAGATGACAGAAGATGACAGAATGACAGAAGAGGACAGAATGACAGAAGATGATGGAAGATGACAGAAGACGACAGAAGATGACAGAATGACAGAAGAGGACAGAATGACAGAAGATGACAGAAGATGACAGAAGATGACAGATGAGGACAGAATGACAGAAAATGACAGAATGACAGAAGAGGACAGAATGACAGAAGATGACAGAAGATGACAGAAGATGACAGAAGATGACAGAAGATGACAAAATGACAGAAGAGGACAGAATGACAGAAGATGACAGAAGATGACAGAAGATGACAAAATGACAGAAGAGGACAGAATGACAGAAGATGACAGAATGACAGAAGAGGGCAGAAGATGACAGAATGACAGAAGAGGACAGAATGATAGAAGATGACAGAATAACAGAAGAGGACAGAATGACAGAAGATGACAGAAGATGACAGAATGACAGAAGATGACAGAAGATGACAGAAAATGACAGAAGATGACAGAAGATGACAGAAGATGACAGAATGACAGAAGAGGACAGAATGACAGAAGATGACAGAATGACAGAAGATGACAGAATGACAGATGAGGACAGAAGATGACAGAAGATGACAGAAGATGACAGAAGATGACAGAATGACAGAAGAGGACAGAAGATGACAGAAGATGACAGAAGATGACAGAAGATGACAGAATGACAGAAGAGGACAGAAGAGGACAGAAGATGACAGAAGATGACAGAAGATGACAGAATGACAGAAGAGGTCAAAAGATGACAGAAGATGACAGAAGATGACAGAAGATAACAGAAGATGACAGAATGACAGAAGAGGACAGAATGACAGAATGACAGAAGATGACAGAAGATGACAGAAGATGACAGAAGATGACAGAAGATGACAGAAGATGACAGAATATGACAGAAGATGACAGAAGATGACAGAATATGACAGAAGATGACAGAATGACAGAAGAGGACAGAATGACAGAAGAGGACAGAATATGCCAGAAGATGACAGAAGGTGACAGAATGACAGAAGAAGACAGAAGATGACAGAAGATCACAGAAAATGACAGAAGATGACAGAATGACAGAAGATGACAGAATGACGGAAGAGGACAGAATGACAGAAGATGACAGAAGATGACACAAGATGACAGAATGACAGAAGAGGACAGAATGACAGAAGATGACAGAATGACAGAAGATGACAGAAGATGACAGAAGATGACAGAATGACAGACGAGGACAGAAGATGACAGAAGATGGCAGAAGATGACAGAAGATGACAGAATGACAGAAGAGGACAGAATGACAGAAGATGATGGAAGATGACAGAAGATGACAGAATGACAGAAGAGGACAGAATGACAGAAGATGACAGAATGACAGAAGAGGACAGAATGACAGAAGATGACAGAAGATGACAGAATGACAGAAGAGGACAGAATGACAGAAGATGAAAGAAGATGACAGAAAATGACAGAAGATGACAGAATGACAGAAGATGACAGAAGATGACAGAAGATGACAAAATGACAGAAGAGGACAGAATGACAGAAGATGACAGAGTGACAGAAGAGGACAGAATGACAGAAGATGACAGAAGATGACAGAAGATGACAGAATGACAGAAGCGGACAGAATGACAGAAAATGACAGAATATGACAGAAGATGATTGAATATGACAGAAGATGACAGAAGATGACAGAAGATGACAGAATGACAGAAGAGGACAGAATGACAGAAGAGGACAGAATGACAGAAGATGACAGAAGATGACAGAAGAAGACAGAAGATGACAGAAGATGACAGAATATGACAGAAGATGACAGAAGATGACAGAATATGACAGAAGATGACAGAATGACAGAAAAGGACAGAATGACAGAAGAGGACAGAATATGCCAGAAGATGACAGAAGGTGACAGAATGACAGAAGATGACAGAAGATGACAGAAGATCACAGAAGATGACAGAATGACAGAAGAGGACAGAATGACAGAAGATGACAGAATGACAGAAGAGGACAGAATGACAGAATATGACAGAAGATGACACAAGATGACAGAATGACAGAAGAGGACAGAATGACAGAAGATGACAGAATGACAGAAGATGACAGAAGATGACAGAAGATGACAGAATGACAGACGAGGACAGAAGATGACAGAAGATGGCAGAAGATGACAGAAGATGACAAAATGACAGAAGAGGACAGAACGACAGAAGATGATAGAAGATGACAGAAGATGACAGAATGACAGAAGAGGACAGAATGACAGAAGATGACAGAAGATGACAGAAGATGACAGAAGATGACAGAATGACAGAAGATGACAGAAGATGACAGAAGATGACAGAATGACAGAAGAGGGCAGAAGATGACAGAAGATGACAGAATGACAGAAGAGGACAGAATGACAGAAGATGACAGAATGACAGAAGAGGACAGAATGACAGAAGATGACAGAAGATGACAGAATGACAGAAGAGGACAGAATGACAGAAGATGAAAGAAGATGACAGAAGATGACAGAATGACAGAAGATGACAGAAGATGACAGAAGATGACAAAATGACAGAAGATGACAGAAGATGACAGAGTGACAGAAGAGGACAGAATGACAGAAGATGACAGAAGATGACAGAAGATGACAGAATGACAGAAGAGGACAGAATGACAGAAGATGACAGAATATGACAGAAGATGACAGAATATGACAGAAGATGACAGAAGATGACAGAAGATGACAGAATGACAGAAGATGACAGAAGATGACGGAAGATGACAGAAGATGACAGAAGATGACAGAATGACAGAAGAGGACAGAATGACAGAAGATGACAGAAGATGACAGAAGATGACAGAAGATGACAGAATGTCAGAAGATGTCAGAATGACAGAAGATGACAGAATGACAGAAGAGGACAGAATGACAGAAGATGACAGAATGACAGAAGAGGACAGAATGACAGATGATGACAGAATGACAGAAGAGGACAGAAGAGGACAGAAGATGACAGAAGATGACAGAAGATGGCAGAAGGTGACAGAATGACAGAAGAGGACAGAATGACAGAAGATGACAGAAGATGACAGAAGATGACAGAAGAGGACAGAATGACAGAAGAGGACAGAATGATAGAAGATGACAGAATGACAGAAGAGGACAGAATGACAGAAGATGACAGAAGATGGCAGAATGACAGAAGAGGATTGAATGACAGAAGATGACAGAAGATGACAGAACATGACTGAAGATGACAGAATGACAGAAGATGACAGAAGATGACAGAAGATGACAAAATGACAGAAGAGGACAGAATGACAGAAGATGACAGAGTGACAGAAGAGGACAGAATGACAGAAGATGACAGAAGATGACAGAAGATGACAGAATGACAGAAGAGGACAAAATGACAGAAGATGACAGAATATGACAGAAGATGACAGAATATGACAGAAGATGACAGAAGATGACAGAAGATGACAGAATGACAGAAGAGGACAGAATGACAGAAGATGACAGAAGATGACAGAAGATGACAGAAGATGACAGAATGACAGAAGATGTCAGAATGACAGAAGATGACAGAATGACAGAAGAGGACAGAATGACAGAAGATGACAGACGATGACAGAAGATGACAGAATGACAGAAGAGGACAGAATGACAGATGATGACAGAATGACAGAAGAGGACAGAAGATGATAGAAGATGACAGAAGATGACAGAAGATGACAGAAGATGACAGAAGGTGACAGAAAGCCAGAAGAGGACAGAATGACAGAAGATGACAGAAGATGACAGAAGATGACAGAAGAGGACAGAATGACAGAAGATGAAAGAATGACAGAAGAGGACAGAATGACAGAAGATGACAGAAGATGACAGAAGATGACAGAAGATGACAGAATGACAGAAGATGACAGAAGATGACAGAAGATGACAGAATGACAGAAGAGGACAGAATGACAGAAGATGACAGAATATGACAGAAGATGACAGAATATGACAGAAGATGACAGAAGATGACAGAAGATGACAGAATGACAGAAGATGACAGAAGATGACGGAAGATGACAGAAGATGACAGAAGATGACAGAATGACAGAAGAGGACAGAATGACAGAAGATGACAGAAGATGACAGAAGATGACAGAAGATGACAGAATGACAGAAGAGGACAGAATGACAGAAGTTGACAGAATGACAGAAGAGGACAGAATGACAGATGATGACAGAATGACAGAAGAGGACAGAAGAGGACAGAAGATGACAGAAGATGACAGAATGACAGAAGATGTCAGAATGACAGAAGATGACAGAATGACAGAAGAGGACAGAATGACAGAAGATGACAGACGATGACAGAAGATGACAGAATGACAGAAGAGGACAGAATGACAGATGATGACAGAATGACAGAAGAGGACAGAAGATGATAGAAGATGACAGAAGATGACAGAAGATGACAGAAGATGACAGAAGGTGACAGAAAGCCAGAAGAGGACAGAATGACAGAAGATGACAGAAGATGACAGAAGATGACAGAAGAGGACAGAATGACAGAAGATGAAAGAATGACAGAAGAGGACAGAATGACAGAAGATGACAGAAGATGACAGAAGATGACAGAAGATGACAGAATGACAGAAGATGACAGAAGATGACAGAAGATGACAGAATGACAGAAGAGGACAGAATGACAGAAGATGACAGAATATGACAGAAGATGACAGAATATGACAGAAGATGACAGAAGATGACAGAAGATGACAGAATGACAGAAGATGACAGAAGATGACGGAAGATGACAGAAGATGACAGAAGATGACAGAATGACAGAAGAGGACAGAATGACAGAAGATGACAGAAGATGTCAGAATGACAGAAGATGACAGAATGACAGAAGAGGACAGAATGACAGAAGTTGACAGAATGACAGAAGAGGACAGAATGACAGATGATGACAGAATGACAGAAGAGGACAGAAGAGGACAGAAGATGACAGAAGATGACAGAAGATGACAGAAGGTGACAGAATGACAGAAGAGGACAGAATGACAGAAGATGACAGAAGATGACAGAAGATGACAGAAGAGGACAGAATGACAGAAGAGGACAGAATGATAGAAGATGACAGAATGACAGAAGAGGACAGAATGACAGAAGATGACAGAAGATGGCAGAATGACAGAAGAGGATTGAATGACAGAAGATGACAGAAGATGACAGAACATGACTGAAGATGACAGAATGACAGAAGATGACAGAAGATGACAGAAGATGACAAAATGACAGAAGAGGACAGAATGACAGAAGATGACAGAGTGACAGAAGAGGACAGAATGACAGAAGATGACAGAAGATGACAGAAGATGACAGAATGACAGAAGAAGACAAAATGACAGAAGATGACAGAATATGACAGAAGATGACAGAATATGACAGAAGATGACAGAAGATGACAGAAGATGACAGAATGACAGAAGAGGACAGAATGACAGAAGATGACAGAAGATGACAGAAGATGACAGAAGATGACAGAATGACAGAAGATGTCAGAATGACAGAAGATGACAGAATGACAGAAGAGGACAGAATGACAGAAGATGACAGACGATGACAGAAGATGACAGAATGACAGAAGAGGACAGAATGACAGATGATGACAGAATGACAGAAGAGGACAGAAGATGATAGAAGATGACAGAAGATGACAGAAGATGACAGAAGATGACAGAAGGTGACAGAAAGCCAGAAGAGGACAGAATGACAGAAGATGACAGAAGATGACAGAAGATGACAGAAGAGGACAGAATGACAGAAGATGAAAGAATGACAGAAGAGGACAGAATGACAGAAGATGACAGAAGATGACAGAAGATGACAGAAGATGACAGAATGACAGAAGATGACAGAAGATGACAGAAGATGACAAAATGACAGAAGAGGACAGAATGACAGAAGATGACAGAATGACAGAAGAGGGCAGAAGATGACAGAATGACAGAAGAGGACAGAATGACAGAAGATGACA
This sequence comes from Somniosus microcephalus, assembly GCF_052327205.1. Classification (NCBI taxonomy): domain Eukaryota; kingdom Metazoa; phylum Chordata; class Chondrichthyes; order Squaliformes; family Somniosidae; genus Somniosus; species Somniosus microcephalus. The sequence goes on along the minus strand of NW_028225190.1, from coordinate 1,721,513 downwards.
GAATGACAGAAGAGGACAGAATGACAGAAGATGACAGAAGATGACAGAATGACAGAAGAGGACAGAATGACAAGATGACAGAAGATGACAGAAGATGACAGAAGATGACAGAATGACAGAAGATGACAGAAGATGACAGAAGATGACAAAATGACAGAAGAGGACAGAATGACAGAAAATGACAGAATATGACAGAAGATGACAGAAGATGACAGAATGACAGAAGATGACAGAATGACAGAAGATGACAGAAGGTGACGGAAGATGACAGAAGATGACAGAAGATGACAGAATGACAGAAGAGGACAGAATGACAGAAGATGACAGAAGATGACAGAAGATGACAGAATGACAGAAGAAGACAGAAGATGACGGAAGATGACAGAAGATGACAGAAGATGACAGAATGACAGAAGAGGACAGAATGACAGAAGATGACAGAAGATGACAGAAGATGACAGAAGATGACAGAATGACAGAAGATGTCAGAATGACAGAAGATGACAGAATGACAGAAGAAGACAGAATGACAGAAGATGACAGAAGATGACAGAAGTTGACAGAATGACAGAAGAGGACAGAATGACAGAAGATGACAGAAGATGACAGAAGATGACAGAAGAGGACAGAATGACAGAAGATGACAGAATGACAGAAGAGGACAGAATGACAGATGATGACAGAATGACAGAAGAGGACAGAAGATGACAGAAGATGACAGAAGATGACAGAAGATGACAGAAGGTGACAGAATGACAGAAGAGGACAGAATGACAGAAGATGACAGAAGATGACAGAAGATGACAGAAGAGGACAGAATGACAGAAGATGACAGAATGACAGAAGAGGACAGAATGACAGAAGATGACAGAAGATGACAGAAGATGACAGAAGATGACAGAATGACAGAAGATGACAGAAGAAGACAGAGTATGACAGAAGATGACAGAAGATGACAGAAGATGACAGAAGATGACAGAATGACAGAAGAGGACAGAATGAGAGAAGATGACAGAGGATGACACAAGATGACAGAATGCCAGAAGAGGACAGAATGACAGAAGATGACAGAATGACAGAAGATGACAGAAGATGACAGAAGATGACAGAAGATGACAGAATATGACAGAATATGACAGAAGATGACAGAAGATGACAGAATATGACAGAAGATGACAGAATGACAGAAGAGGACAGAATGACAGAAGAGGACAGAATATGCCAGAAGATGACAGAAGGTGACAGAATGACAGAAGATGACAGAAGATGACAGAAGATCACAGAAAATGACAGAAGATGACAGAATGACAGAAGAGGACAGAATGACAGAAGATGACAGAATGACGGAAGAGGACAGAATGACAGAAGATGACAGAAGATGACACAAGATGACAGAATGACAGAAGAGGACAGAATGACAGAAGATGACAGAATGACAGAAGATGACATAAGATGACAGAAGATGACAGAATGACAGACGAGGACAGAAGATGACAGAAGATGGCAGAAGATGACAGAAGATGACAGAATGACAGAAGAGGACAGAATGACAGAAGATGATGGAAGATGACTGAAGATGACAGAATGACAGAAGAGGACAGAATGACAGAAGATGACAGAAGATGACAGAATGACAGAAGAGGACAGAATGACAGAAGATGAAAGAAGATGACAGAAAATGACAGAAGATGACAGAATGACAGAAGATGACAGAAGATGACAGAAGATGACAAAATGACAGAAGAGGACAGAATGACAGAAGATGACAGAGTGACAGAAGAGGACAGAATGACAGAAGATGACAGAAGATGACAGAAGATGACAGAATGACAGAAGAGGACAGAATGACAGGAAATGACAGAATATGACAGAAGATGATTGAATATGACAGAAGATGACAGAAGATGACAGAAGATGACAGAATGACAGAAGAGGACAGAATGACAGAAGAGGACAGAATGACAGAAGATGACAGAAGATGACAGAAGAAGACAGAAGATGACAGAAGATGACAGAATATGACAGAAGATGACAGAAGATGACAGAATATGACAGAAGATGACAGAATGACAGAAAAGGACAGAATGACAGAAGAGGACAGAATATGCCAGAAGGTGACAGAATGACAGAAGATGACAGAAGATGACAGAAGATCACAGAAGATGACAGAATGACAGAAGAGGACAGAATGACAGAAGATGACAGAATGACAGAAGAGGACAGAATGACAGAATATGACAGAAGATGACACAAGATGACAGAATGACAGAAGAGGACAGAATGACAGAAGATGACAGAATGACAGAAGATGACAGAAGATGACAGAAGATGACAGAATGACAGACGAGGACAGAAGATGACAGAAGATGGCAGAAGATGACAGAAGATGACAGAATGACAGAAGAGGACAGAATGACAGAAGATGATAGAAGATGACAGAAGATGACAGAATGACAGAAGAGGACAGAATGACAGAAGATGACAGAAGATGACAGAAGATGACAGAAGATGACAGAAGATGACAGAATGACAGAAGATGACAGAAGATGACAGAAGATGACAAAATGACAGAAGAGGACAGAATGACAGAAGATGACAGAATGACAGAAGAGGGCAGAAGATGACAGAAGATGACAGAATGACAGAAGAGGACAGAATGACAGAAGATGACAGAATGACAGAAGAGGACAGAATGACAGAAGATGACAGAAGATGACAGAATGACAGAAGAGGACAGAATGACAGAAGATGAAAGAAGATGACAGAAGATGACAGAAGATGACAGAATGACAGAAGATGACAGAAGATGACAGAAGATGACAAAATGACAGAAGAGGACAGAATGACAGAAGATGACAGAGTGACAGAAGAGGACAGAATGACAGAAGATGACAGAAGATGACAGAATGACAGAAGAGGACAGAATGACAGAAGATGACAGAATATGACAGAAGATGACAGAATATGACAGAAGATGACAGAAGATGACAGAAGATGACAGAATGACAGAAGATGACAGAAGATGACGGAAGATGACAGAAGATGACAGAAGATGACAGAATGACAGAAGAGGACAGAATGACAGAAGATGACAGAAGATGACAGAAGATGACAGAATGACAGAAGATGTCAGAATGACAGAAGATGACAGAATGACAGAAGAGGACAGAATGACAGAAGATGACAGAAGATGACAGAATGACAGAAGAGGACAGAATGACAGATGATGACAGAATGACAGAAGAGGACAGAAGATGACAGAAGATGACAGAAGATGACAGAAGATGACAGAAGGTGACAGAATGACAGAAGAGGACAGAATGAAAGAAGATGACAGAAGATGACAGAAGATGACAGAAGAGGACAGAATGACAGAAGAGGACAGAATGATAGAAGATGACAGAATGACAGAAGAGGACAGAATGACAGAAGATGACAGAAGATGGCAGAATGACAGAAGAGGACAGAATGACAGAAGATGACAGAAGATGACAGAAGATGACAGAAGATGACAGAAGAGGACAGAATGACAGAAGAGGACAGAATGACAGAAGATGACAGAGTGACAGAAGAGGACAGAATGACAGAAGATGACAGAAGATGACAGAAGATGACAGAATGACAGAAGAGGACAAAATGACAGAAGATGACAGAATATGACAGAAGATGACAGAATATGACAGAAGATGACAGAAGATGACAGAAGATGACAGAATGACAGAAGAGGACAGAATGACAGAAGATGACAGAAGATGACAGAAGATGACAGAATGACAGAAGATGACAGAAGATGATGGAAGATGACAGAAGATGACAGAAGATGACAGAATGACAGAAGAGGACAGAATGACAGAAGATGACAGAAGATGACAGAAGATGACAGAAGATGACAGAATGACAGAAGATGTCAGAATGACAGAAGATGACAGAATGACAGAAGAGGACAGAATGACAGAAGATGACAGAAGATGACAGAATGACAGAAGAGGACAGAATGACAGATGATGACAGAATGACAGAAGAGGACAGAAGATGATAGAAGATGACAGAAGATGACAGAAGATGACAGAAGATGACAGAAGGTGACAGAAAGCCAGAAGAGGACAGAATGACAGAAGATGACAGAAGATGACAGAAGATGACAGAAGAGGACAGAATGACAGAAGATGAAAGAATGACAGAATAGGACAGAATGACAGAAGATGACAGAAGATGACAGAAGATGACAGAAGATGACAGAATGACAGAAGATGACAGAAGATGACAGAAGATGACAAAATGACAGAAGAGGACAGAATGACAGAAGATGACAGAATGACAGAAGAGGGCAGAAGATGACAGAATGACAGAAGAGGACAGAATGACAGAAGAGGACAGAATGACAGAAGATGACAGAAGATGACAGAATGACAGAAGAGGACAGAATGACAAGATGACAGAAGATGACAGAAGATGACAGAAGATGACAGATGACAGAAGATGACAGAAGATGACAGAAGATGACAAAATGACAGAAGAGGACAGAATGACAGAAGATGACAGAATATGACAGAAGATGACAGAAGATGACAGAATGACAGAAGATGACAGAATGACAGAAGATGACAGAATGACAGAAGAGGACAGAATGACAGAAGATGACAGAAGATGACAGAAGATGACAGAATGACAGAAGAAGACAGAAGATGACGGAAGATGACAGAAGATGACAGAAGATGACAGAATGACAGAAGAGGACAGAATGACAGAAGATGACAGAAGATGACAGAAGATGACAGAATGACAGAAGATGTCAGAATGACAGAAGATGACAGAATGACAGAAGAAGACAGAATGACAGAAGATGACAGAAGATGACAGAAGTTGACAGAATGACAGAAGAGGACAGAATGACAGAAGATGACAGAAGATGACAGAAGATGACAGAAGAGGACAGAATGACAGAAGATGACAGAATGACAGAAGAGGACAGAATGACAGATGATGACAGAATGACAGAAGAGGACAGAAGATGACAGAAGATGACAGAAGATGACAGAAGATGACAGAAGGTGACAGAATGACAGAAGAGGACAGAATGACAGAAGATGACAGAAGATGACAGAAGATGACAGAAGAGGACAGAATGACAGAAGATGACAGAATGACAGAAGAGGACAGAATGACAGAAGATGACAGAAGATGACAGAAGATGACAGAAGATGACAGAATGACAGAAGATGACAGAAGAAGACAGAGTATGACAGAGTATGACAGAAGATGACAGAAGATGACAGAAGATGACAGAAGATGACAGAAGATGACAGAATGACAGAAGAGGACAGAATGAGAGAAGATGACAGAGGATGACACAAGATGACAGAATGCCAGAAGAGGACAGAATGACAGAAGATGACAGAATGACAGAAGATGACAGAAGATGACAGAAGATGACAGAATGACAGATGATGACAGAAGATGACAGAAGATGGCAGAAGATGACAGAAGATGACAGAATGACAGAAGAGGACAGAATGACAGAAGATGATAGAAGATGACAGAAGATGACAGAATGACAGAAGAGGACAGAATGACAGAAGATGACAGAAGATGACAGAAGATGACAGAAGATGACAGAAGATGACAGAATGACAGAAGATGACAGAAGATGACAGAAGATGACAAAATGACAGAAGAGGACAGAATGACAGAAGATGACAGAATGACAGAAGAGGACAGAATGACAGAAGATGACAGAAGATGACAGAATGACAGAAGAGGACAGAATGACAGAAGATGAAAGAAGATGACAGAAGATGACAGAAGATGACAGAATGACAGAAGATGACAGAAGATGACAGAAGATGACAAAATGACAGAAGAGGACAGAATGACAGAAGATGGCAGAAGATGACAGAAGATGACAGAATGACAGAAGAGGACAGAATGACAGAAGATGACAGAATATGACAGAAGATGATTGAATATGACAGAAGATGACAGAAGATGACAGAAGATGACAGAATGACAGAAGAGGACAGAATGACAGAAGATGACAGAAGATGACAGAAGATGACAGAATGACAGAAGATGACAGAAGATGACGGAAGATGACAGAAGATGACAGAAGATGACAGAATGACAGAAGAGGACAGAATGACAGAAGATGACAGAAGATGACAGAAGATGACAGAAGATGACAGAATGACAGAAGATGTCAGAATGACAGAAGATGACAGAATGACAGAAGAGGACAGAATGACAGAAGATGACAGAAGATGACAGAAGATGACAGAATGACAGAAGAGGACAGAATGACAGATGATGACAGAATGACAGAAGAGGACAGAAGATGACAGAAGATGACAGAAGATGACAGAAGATGACAGAAGATGACAGAAGGTGACAGAATGACAGAAGAGGACCGAATGACAGAAGATGACAGAAGATGACAGAAGAGGACAGAATGACAGAAGATGACAGAATGACAGAAGAGGACAGAATGACAGAAGATGACAGAAGATGACAGAAGATGACAGAAGATGACAGAATGACAGAAGATGACAGAAGAAGACAGAGTATGACAGAAGATGACAGAAGATGACAGAAGATGACAGAATGATAGAAGAGGACAGAATGACAGAAGATGACAGAATGACAGAAGAGGACAGAAGATGACAGAAGATGACAGAAGATGACAGAATGACAGAAGAGGACAGAAGATGACAGAAGATGACAGAATGACAGAAGATGACAGAAGATGACAGAAGATGACAGAAGATGACAGAATGACAGAAGAGGACAGAATGACAGAAGATGACAGAATGACAGAAGATGACAGAATGACAGATGAGGACAGAAGATGACAGAAGATGACAGAAGATGACAGAAGATGACAGAATGACAGAAGAGGACAGAAGATGACAGAAGATGACAGAAGATGACAGAAGATGACAGAATGACAGAAGAGGACAGAAGATGACAGAAGATGACAGAAGATGACAGAATGACAGAAGAGGTCAGAAGATGACAGAAGATGACAGAAGATGACAGAAGATAACAGAAGATGACAGAATGACAGAAGAGGACAAAATGACAGAAGAGGACAGAATGACAGAAGATGACAGAAAATGACAGAAGAAGACAGAAGATGACAGAAGATGACAGAATATGACAGAAGATGACAGAAGATGACAGAATATGACAGAAGATGACAGAATGACAGAAGAGGACAGAATGACAGAAGAGGACAGAATATGCCAGAAGATGACAGAAGGTGACAGACTGACAGAAGATGACAGAAGATGACAGAAGATCACAGAAGATGACAGAAGATGACAGAATGACAGAAGATGACAGAATGACAGAAGAGGACAGAATGACAGAAGATGACACAAGATGACACAAGATGACAGAAGATGACAGAAGATGACAGAATGACAGAAGAGGTCAGAAGATGACAGAAGATGACAGAAGATGACAGAAGATAACAGAAGATGACAGAATGACAGAAGAGGACAGAATGACAGAAGAGGACAGAATGACAGAAGATGACAGAAGATGACAGAAGAGGACAGAATGACAGAAGAGGACAGAATATGCCAGAAGATGACAGAAGGTGACAGAATGATAGAAGATGACAGAAGATGACAGAAGATCACAGAAGATGACAGAATGACAGAAGATGACAGAATGACAGAAGAGGACAGAATGACAGAAGATGACACAAGATGACACAAGATGACAGAATGACAGAAGAGGACAGAATGACAGAAGATGACAGAATGACAGACGAGGACAGAAGATGACAGAAGATGGCAGAAGATGACAGAAGATGACAGAATGACAGAAGAGGACAGAATGACAGAAGATGATAGAAGATGACAGAAGATGACAGAATGACAGAAGAGGACAGAATGACAGAAGAAGACAGAAGATGACAGAAGATGACAAAATGACAGAAGAGGACAGAATGACAGAAGATGACAGAATGACAGAAGACGGCAGAAGATGACAGAATGACAGAAGAGGACAGAATGACAGAAGATGACAGAATGACAGAAGAGGACAGAATGACAGAAGATGACAGAAGATGACAGAATGACAGAAGATGACAGAAGATGACAGAAGATGACAAAATGACAGAAGAGGACAGAATGACAGAAGATGACAGAGTGACAGAAGAGGACAGAATGACAGAAGATGACAGAAGATGACAGAAGATGACAGAATGACAGAAGAGGACAGAATGACAGAAGATGACAGAATATGACAAAAGATGACAGAATATGACAGAAGATGACAGAAGATGACAGAAGATGACAGAATGACAGAAGAGGACAGAATGACAGAACATGACAGAAGATGACAGATGACAGAATGACAGAAGATGACAGAAGATGACGGAAGATGACAGAAGATGACAGAAGATGACAGAATGACAGAAGAGGACAGAATGACAGAAGATGACAGAAGATGACAGAAGATGACAGAAGATGACAGAATGACAGAAGATGTCAGAATGACAGAAGATGACAGAATGACAGAAGAGGACAGAATGACAGAATATGACAGATGATGACCGAATGACAGAAGAGGACAGAAGATGACAGAAGATGACAGAAGATGACAGAAGATGACAGAATGACAGAAGAGGACAGAATGACAGAAGATGATGGAAGATGACAGAAGATGACAGAATGACAGAAGAGGACAGAATGACAGAAGATGACAGAAGATGACAGAATGACAGAAGAGGACAGAATGACAGAAGATGAAAGAAGATGACAGAAAATGACAGAAGATGACAGAATGACAGAAGATGACAGAAGATGACAGAAGATGACAAAATGACAGAAGAGGACAGAATGACAGAAGATGACAGAGTGACAGAAGAGGACAGAATGACAGAAGATGACAGAAGATGACAGAAGATGACAGAATGACAGAAGAGGACAGAATGACAGAAAATGACAGAATATGACAGAAGATGATTGAATATGACAGAAGATGACAGAAGATGACAGAAGATGACAGAATGACAGAAGAGGACAGAATGACAGAAGAGGACAGAATGACAGAAGATGACAGAAGATGACAGAAGAAGACAGAAGATGACAGAAGATGACAGAATATGACAGAAGATGACAGAAGATGACAGAATATGACAGAAGATGACAGAATGACAGAAAAGGACAGAATGACAGAAGAGGACAGAATATGCCAGAAGATGACAGAAGGTGACAGAATGACAGAAGATGACAGAAGATCACAGAAGATCACAGAAGATGACAGAATGACAGAAGAGGACAGAATGACAGAAGATGACAGAATGACAGAAGAGGACAGAATGACAGAATATGACAGAAGATGACACAAGATGACAGAATGACAGAAGAGGACAGAATGACAGAAGATGACAGAATGACAGAAGATGACAGAAGATGACAGAAGATGACAGAATGACAGACGAGGACAGAAGATGACAGAAGATGGCAGAAGATGACAGAAGATGACAGAATGACAGAAGAGGACAGAATGACAGAAGATGATAGAAGATGACAGAAGATGACAGAATGACAGAAGAGGACAGAATGACAGAAGATGACAGAAGATGACAGAAGATGACAGAAGATGACAGAAGATGACAGAATGACAGAAGATGACAGAAGATGACAGAAGATGACAAAATGACAGAAGAGGACAGAATGACAGAAGATGACAGAATGACAGAAGAGGACAGAATGACAGAAGATGACAGAATGACAGAAGAGGACAGAATGACAGAAGATGACAGAAGATGACAGAATGACAGAAGAGGACAGAATGACAGAAGATGAAAGAAGATGACAGAAGATGACAGAAGATGACAGAATGACAGAAGATGACAGAAGATGACAGAAGATGACAAAATGACAGAAGAGGACAGAATGACAGAAGATGACAGAGTGACAGAAGAGGACAGAATGACAGAAGATGACAGAAGATGACAGAATGACAGAAGAGGACAGAATGACAGAAGATGACAGAATATGACAGAAGATGACAGAATATGACAGAAGATGACAGAAGATGACAGAAGATGACAGAATGACAGAAGATGACAGAAGATGACGGAAGATGACAGAAGATGACAGAAGATGACAGAATGACAGAAGAGGACAGAATGACAGAAGATGACAGAAGATGACAGAAGATGACAGAAGATGACAGAATGACAGAAGATGTCAGAATGACAGAAGATGACAGAATGACAGAAGAGGACAGAATGACAGAAGATGACAGAAGATGACAGAATGACAGAAGAGGACAGAATGACAGATGATGACAGAATGACAGAAGAGGACAGAAGATGACAGAAGATGACAGAAGATGACAGAAGATGACAGAAGGTGACAGAATGACAGAAGAGGACAGAATGACAGAAGATGACAGAAGATGACAGAAGATGACAGAAGAGGACAGAATGACAGAAGAGGACAGAATGATAGAAGATGACAGAATGACAGAAGAGGACAGAATGACAGAAGATGACAGAAGATGGCAGAATGACAGAAGAGGACAGAATGACAGAAGATGACAGAAGATGACAGAAGATGACAGAAGATGACAGAAGAGGACAGAATGACAGAAGAGGACAGAATGACAGAAGATGACAGAGTGACAGAAGAGGACAGAATGACAGAAGATGACAGAAGATGACAGAAGATGACAGAATGACAGAAGAGGACAAAATGACAGAAGATGACAGAATATGACAGAAGATGACAGAATATGACAGAAGATGACAGAAGATGACAGAAGATGACAGAAGATGACAGAAGATGACAGAATGACAGAAGAGGACAGAATGACAGAAGATGACAGAAAATGACAGAAGATGACAGAATGACAGAAGATGACAGAAGATGATGGAAGATGACAGAAGATGACAGAAGATGACAGAATGACAGAAGAGGACAGAATGACAGAAGATGACAGAAGATGACAGAAGATGACAGAAGATGACAGAATGACAGAAGATGTCAGAATGACAGAAGATGACAGAATGACAGAAGAGGACAGAATGACAGAAGATGACAGAAGATGACAGAAGATGACAGAATGACAGAAGAGGACAGAATGACAGATGATGACAGAATGACAGAAGAGGACAGAAGATGATAGAAGATGACAGAAGATGACAGAAGATGACAGAAGATGACAGAAGGTGACAGAAAGCCAGAAGAGGACAGAATGACAGAAGATGACAGAAGATGACAGAAGATGACAGAAGAGGACAGAATGACAGAAGATGAAAGAATGACAGAAGAGGACAGAATGACAGAAGATGACAGAAGATGACAGAAGATGACAGAAGATGACAGAATGACAGAAGATGACAGAAGATGACAGAAGATGACAAAATGACAGAAGAGGACAGAATGACAGAAGATGACAGAATGACAGAAGAGGGCAGAAGATGACAGAATGACAGAAGAGGACAGAATGACAGAAGATGACAGAATGACAGAAGAGGACAGAATGACAGAAGATGACAGAAGATGACAGAATGACAGAAGAGGACAGAATGACAAGATGACAGAAGATGACAGAAGATGACAGAAGATGACAGAATGACAGAAGATGACAGAAGATGACAAAATGACAGAAGAGGACAGAATGACAGAAGATGACAGAAGATGACAGAAGATGACAGAATGACAGAAGAAGACAGAAGATGACGGAAGATGACAGAAGATGACAGAAGATGACAGAATGACAGAAGAGGACAGAATGACAGAAGATGACAGAAGATGACAGAAGATGACAGAAGATGACAGAATGACAGAAGATGTCAGAATGACAGAAGATGACAGAATGACAGAAGAAGACAGAATGACAGAAGATGACAGAAGATGACAGAAGTTGACAGAATGACAGAAGAGGATAGAATGACAGAAGATGACAGAAGATGACAGAAGATGACAGAAGAGGACAGAATGACAGAAGATGACAGAATGACAGAAGAGGACAGAATGACAGATGATGACAGAATGACAGAAGATGACAGAAGATGACAGAAGATGACAGAAGATGACAGAAGGTGACAGAATGACAGAAGAGGACAGAATGACAGAAGATGACAGAAGATGACAGAAGATGACAGAAGAGGACAGAATGACAGAAGATGACAGAATGACAGAAGAGGACAGAATGACAGAAGATGACAGAAGATGACAGAAGATGACAGAAGATGACAGAAGATGACAGAATGACAGAAGATGACAGAAGAAGACAGAGTATGACAGAAGATGACAGAAGATGACAGAAGATGACAGAAGATGACAGAATGACAGAAGAGGACAGAATGAGAGAAGATGACAGAGGATGACACAAGATGACAGAATGCCAGAAGAGGACAGAATGACAGAAGATGACAGAATGACAGAAGATGACAGAAGATGACAGAAGATGACAGAATGACAGATGATGACAGAAGATGACAGAAGATGGCAGAAGATGACAGAAGATGACAGAATGACAGAAGAGGACAGAATGACAGAAGATGATAGAAGATGACAGAAGATGACAGAATGACAGAAGAGGACAGAATGACAGAAGATGACAGAAGATGACAGAAGATGACAGAAGATGACAGAAGATGACAGAATGACAGAAGATGACAGAAGATGACAGAAGATGACAAAATGACAGAAGAGGACAGAATGACAGAAGATGACAGAATGACAGAAGAGGACAGAATGACAGAAGATGACAGAAGATGACAGAATGACAGAAGAGGACAGAATGACAGAAGATGAAAGAAGATGACAGAAGATGACAGAAGATGACAGAATGACAGAAGATGACAGAAGATGACAGAAGATGACAAAATGACAGAAGAGGACAGAATGACAGAAGATGACAGAGTGACAGAAGAGGACAGAAGATGACAGAAGATGACAGAAGATGACAGAAGATGACAGAATGACAGAAGAGGACAGAATGACAGAAGATGACAGAAGATGACAGAAGATGACAGAATGACAGAAGATGACAGAAGATGACGGAAGATGACAGAAGATGACAGAAGATGACAGAATGACAGAAGAGGACAGAATGACAGAAGATGACAGAAGATGACAGAAGATGACAGAAGATGACAGAATGACAGAAGATGTCAGAATGACAGAAGATGACAGAATGGCAGAAGAGGACAGAGTGACAGAAGATGACAGAAGATGACAGAAGATGACAGAATGACAGAAGAGGACAGAATGACAGATGATGACAGAATGACAGAAGAGGACAGAAGATGACAGAAGATGACAGAAGATGGCAGAAGATGACAGAAGGTGACAGAATGACAGAAGAGGACCGAATGACAGAAGATGACAGAAGATGACAGAAGAGGACAGAATGACAGAAGATGACAGAATGACAGAAGAGGACAGAATGACAGAAGATGACAGAAGATGACAGAAGATGACAGAATGACAGAAGATGACAGAAGAAGACAGAGTATGACAGAAGATGACAGAAGATGACAGAAGATGACAGAATGATAGAAGAGGACAGAATGACAGAAGATGACAGAATGACAGAAGAGGACAGAAGATGACAGAAGATGACAGAAGATGACAGAATGACAGAAGAGGACAGAAGATGACAGAAGATGACAGAATGACAGAAGATGACAGAAGATGACAGAAGATGACAGAAGATGACAGAATGACCGAAGAGGACAGAATGACAGAAGAGGACAGAATGACAGAAGATGACAGAAGAAGACAGAGTATGACAGAAGATGACAGAAGATGACAGAAGATGACAGAATGATAGAAGAGGACAGAATGACAGAAGATGACAGAATGACAGAAGAGGACAGAAGATGACAGAAGATGACAGAAGATGACAGAATGACAGAAGAGGACAGAAGATGACAGAAGATGACAGAATGACAGAAGATGACAGAAGATGACAGAAGATGACAGAAGATGACAGAATGACCGAAGAGGACAGAATGACAGAAGAGGACAGAATGACAGAAGAGGACAGAATATGACAAAAGATGACAGAAGATGACAGAATGACAGAAGATGAAAGAAGATGACAGGAAATGACAGAAGATGACAGAAGATGACAGAATGACAGAAGAGGACAGAATGACAGAAGATGACAGAATGACAGAAGATGACAGAATGACAGATGAGGACAGAAGATGACAGAAGATGACAGAAGATGACAGAAGATGACAGAATGACAGAAGAGGACAGAAGATGACAGAAGATGACAGAAGATGACAGAAGATGACAGAAGATGACAGAATGACAGAAGAGGACAGAAGATGACAGAAGATGACAGAAGATGACAGAATGACAGAAGAGGTCAGAAGATGACAGAAGATGACAGAAGATGACAGAAGATAACAGAAGATGACAGAATGACAGAAGAGGACAAAATGACAGAAGAGGACAGAATGACAGAAGATGACAGAAGATGACAGAAGAAGACAGAAGAAGACAGAAGATGACAGAAGATGACAGAATATGACAGAAGATGACAGAAGATGACAGAATATGACAGAAGATGAAAGAATGACAGAAGAGGACAGAATGACAGAAGAGGACAGAATATGCCAGAAGATGACAGAAGGTGACAGACTGACAGAAGATGACAGAAGATGACAGAAGATCACAGAAGATGACAGAAGATGACAGAATGACAGAAGATGACAGAATGACAGAAGAGGACAGAATGACAGAAGATGACACAAGATGACACAAGATGACAGATGATGACAGAAGATGACAGAATGACAGAAGAGGTCAGAAGATGACAGAAGATGACAGAAGATGACAGAAGATAACAGAAGATGACAGAATGACAGAAGAGGACAGAATGACAGAAGAGGACAGAATGACAGAAGATGACAGAAGATGACAGAAGAGGACAGAATGACAGAAGAGGACAGAATATGCCAGAAGATGACAGAAGGTGACAGAATGATAGAAGATGACAGAAGATGACAGAAGATCACAGAAGATGACAGAATGACAGAAGATGACAGAATGACAGAAGAGGACAGAATGACAGAAGATGACACAAGATGACACAAGATGACAGAATGACAGAAGAGGACAGAATGACAGAAGATGACAGAATGACAGACGAGGACAGAAGATGACAGAAGATGGCAGAAGATGACAGAAGATGACAGAATGACAGAAGAGGACAGAATGACAGAAGATGATAGAAGATGACAGAAGATGACAGAATGACAGAAGAGGACAGAATGACAGAAGAAGACAGAAGATGACAGAAGATGACAAAATGACAGAAGAGGACAGAATGACAGAAGATGACAAAATGACAGAAGACGGCAGAAGATGACAGAATGACAGAAGAGGACAGAATGACAGAAGATGACAGAATGACAGAAGAGGACAGAATGACAGAAGATGACAGAAGATGACAGAATGACAGAAGATGACAGAAGATGACAGAAGATGACAAAATGACAGAAGAGGACAGAATGACAGAAGATGACAGAGTGACAGAAGAGGACAGAATGACAGAAGATGACAGAAGATGACAGAAGATGACAGAATGACAGAAGAGGACAGAATGACAGAAGATGACAGAATATGACAAAAGATGACAGAATATGACAGAAGATGACAGAAGATGACAGAAGATGACAGAATGACAGAAGAGGACAGAATGATAGAACATGACAGAAGATGACAGATGACAGAATGACAGAAGATGACAGAAGATGACGGAAGATGACAGAAGATGACAGAATGACAGAAGAGGACAGAATGACAGAAGATGACAGAATATGACAGAAGATGACAGAATATGACAGAAGATGACAGAAGATGACAGAAGATGACAGAATGACAGAAGAGGACAGAATGACAGAAGATGACAGAAGATGACAGAAGATGACAGAATGACAGAAGATGACAGAAGATGATGGAAGATGACAGAAGATGACAGAAGATGACAGAATGACAGAAGAGGACAGAATGACAGAAGATGACAGAAGATGACAGAAGATGACAGATGAGGACAGAATGACAGAAAATGACAGAATGACACAAGAGGACAGAATGACAGAAGATGACAGAAGATGACAGAAGATGACAGAAGATGACAAAATGACAGAAGAGGACAGAATGACAGAAGATGACAGAAGATGACAGAAGATGACAGAATGACAGAAGATGACAGAAGAAGACAGAGTATGACAGAAGATGACAGAAGATGACAGAAGATGACAGAAGATGACAGAAGATAACAGAAGATGACAGAATGACAGAAGAGGACAGAATGACAGAAGAGGACAGAATGACAGAAGATGACAGAAGATGACAGAAGAAGACAGAAGATGACAGAAGATGACAGAATATGACAGAAGATGACAGAAGATGACAGAATATGACAGAAGATGACAGAATGACAGAAGAGGACAGAATGACAGAAGAGGACAGAATATGCCATAAGATGACAGAAGGTGACAGAATGACAGAAGATGACAGAAGATGACAGAAGATCACAGAAGATGACAGAAGATGACAGAATGACAGAAGATGACAGAATGACAGAAGAGGACAGAATGACAGAAGATGACACAAGATGACACAAGATGACAGAATGACAGAAGAGGACAGAATGACAGAAGATGACCGAATGACAGACGAGGACAGAAGATGACAGAAGATGGCAGAAGATGACAGAAGATGACAGAATGACAGAAGAGGACAGAATGACAGAAGATGATAGAAGATGACAGAAGATGACAGAATGACAGAAGAGGACAGAATGACAGAAGATGACAGAAGATGACAGAAGATGACAGAAGATGACAGAAGATGACAGAATGACAGAAGAAGACAGAAGATGACAGAAGATGACAAAATGACAGAAGAGGACAGAATGACAGAAGATGACAGAATGACAGAAGACGGCAGAAGATGACAGAAGATGACAGAATGACAGAAGAGGACAGAATGACAGAAGATGACAGAATGACAGAAGAGGACAGAATGACAGAAGATGACAGAAGATGACAGAATGACAGAAGATGACAGAAGATGACAGAAGATGACAAAATGACAGAAGAGGACAGAATGACAGAAGATGACAGAGTGACAGAAGAGGACAGAATGACAGAAGATGACAGAAGATGACAGAAGATGACAGAATGACAGAAGAGGACAGAATGACAGAAGATGACAGAATATGACAAAAGATGACAGAATATGACAGAAGATGACAGAAGATGACAGAAGATGACAGAATGACAGAAGAGGACAGAATGACAGAACATGACAGAAGATGACAGAAGATGACAGAATGACAGAAGATGACAGAAGATGACGGAAGATGACAGAAGATGACAGAAGATGACAGAATGACAGAAGAGGACAGAATGACAGAAGATGACAGAAGATGACAGAAGATGACAGAAGATGACAGAATGACAGAAGATGTCAGAATGACAGAAGATGACAGAATGACAGAAGAGGACAGAATGACAGAATATGACAGAAGATGACAGAATGACAGAAGAGGACAGAATGACAGATAATGACCGAATGACAGAAGAGGACAGAAGATGACAGAAGATGACAGAAGATGACAGAAGATGACAGAAGGTGACAGAATGACAGAAGAGGACAGAATGACAGAAGATGACAGAAGATGACAGAAGATGACAGAAGAGGACAGAATGACAGAAGATGACAGAATGACAGAAGAGGACAGAATGACAGAAGATGACAGAAGATGACAGAAGATGACAGAAGATGACAAAATGACAGAAGAGGACAGAATGACAGAAGATGACAGAATGACAGAAGAGGGCAGAAGATGACAGAAGATGACAGAATGACAGAAGAGGACAGAATGATAGAAGATGACAGAATGACAGAAGAGGACAGAATGACAGAAGATGACAGAAGATGGCAGAATGACAGAAGAGGACAGAATGACAGAAGATGACAGAAGATGACAGAAGATGACAGAAGATGACAGAATGACAGAAGATGACAGAAGATGACAGAAGATGACAAAATGACAGAAGAGGACAGAATGACAGAAGATGACAGAGTGACAGAAGATGACAGAATGACAGAAGAGGACAGAATGACAGAAGATGACAGAATATGACAGAAGATGACAGAATATGACAGAAGATGACAGAAGATGACAGAAGATGACAGAATGACAGAAGAGGACAGAATGACAGAAGATGACAGAAGATGACAGAAGATGACAGAATGACAGAAGATGACAGAAGATGACGGAAGATGACAGAAGATGACAGAAGATGACAGAATGACAGAAGAGGACAGAATGACAGAAGATGACAGAAGATGACAGAAGATGACAGATGAGGACAGAATGACAGAAAATGACAGAATGACAGAAGAGGACAGAATGACAGAAGATGACAGAAGATGACGGAAGATGACAGAAGATGACAGAAGATGACAGAATGACAGAAGAGGACAGAATGACAGAAGATGACAGAAGATGACAGATGAGGACAGAATGACAGAAAATGACAGAATGACAGAAGAGGACAGAATGACAGAAGATGACAGAAGATGACAGAAGATGACAGAAGATGACAGAAGATGACAAAATGACAGAAGAGGACAGAATGACAGAAGATGACAGAAGATGACAGAAGATGACAGAAGATGACAGAATGACAGAAGATGACAGAAGAAGACAGAGTATGACAGAAGATGACAGAAGATGACAGAAGATGACAGAAGATGACAGAAGATAACAGAAGATGACAGAATGACAGAAGAGGACAAAATGACAGAAGAGGACAGAATGACAGAAGATGACAGAAGATGACAGAAGAAGACAGAAGATGACAGAAGATGACAGAATATGACAGAAGATGACAGAAGATGACAGAATATGACAGAAGATGACAGAAGATGACAGAATATGACAGAAGATGACAGAATGACAGAAGAGGACAGAATGACAGAAGAGGACAGAATATGCCATAAGATGACAGAAGGTGACAGAATGACAGAAGATGACAGAAGATGACAGAAGATCACAGAAGATGACAGAAGATGACAGAATGACAGAAGATGACAGAATGACAGAAGAGGACAGAATGACAGAAGATGACACAAGATGACACAAGATGACAGAATGACAGAAGAGGACAGAATGACAGAAGATGACCGAATGACAGACGAGGACAGAAGATGACAGAAGATGGCAGAAGATGACAGAAGATGACAGAATGACAGAAGAGGACAGAATGACAGAAGATGATAGAAGATGACAGAAGATGACAGAATGACAGAAGAGGACAGAATGACAGAAGATGACAGAAGATGACAGAAGATGACAGAAGATGACAGAAGATGACAGAATGACAGAAGAAGACAGAAGATGACAGAAGATGACAAAATGACAGAAGAGGACAGAATGACAGAAGATGACAGAATGACAGAAGACGGCAGAAGATGACAGAAGATGACAGAATGACAGAAGAGGACAGAATGACAGAAGATGACAGAATGACAGAAGAGGACAGAATGACAGAAGATGACAGAAGATGACAGAATGACAGAAGATGACAGAAGATGACAGAAGATGACAAAATGACAGAAGCGGACAGAATGACAGAAGATGACAGAGTGACAGAAGAGGACAGAATGACAGAAGATGACAGAAGATGACAGAAGATGACAGAATGACAGAAGAGGACAGAATGACAGAAGATGACAGAATATGACAAAAGATGACAGAATATGACAGAAGATGACAGAAGATGACAGAAGATGACAGAATGACAGAAGAGGACAGAATGACAGAACATGACAGAAGATGACAGAAGATGACAGAATGACAGAAGATGACAGAAGATGACGGAAGATGACAGAAGATGACAGAAGATGACAGAATGACAGAAGAGGACAGAATGACAGAAGATGACAGAAGATGACAGAAGATGACAGAAGATGACAGAATGACAGAAGATGTCAGAATGACAGAAGATGACAGAATGACAGAAGAGGACAGAATGACAGAATATGACAGAAGATGACAGAATGACAGAAGAGGACAGAATGACAGATAATGACCGAATGACAGAAGAGGACAGAAGATGACAGAAGATGACAGAAGATGACAGAAGATGACAGAAGGTGACAGAATGACAGAAGAGGACAGAATGACAGAAGATGACAGAAGATGACAGAAGATGACAGAAGAGGACAGAATGACAGAAGATGACAGAATGACAGAAGAGGACAGAATGACAGAAGATGACAGAAGATGACAGAAGATGACAGAAGATGACAAAATGACAGAAGAGGACAGAATGACAGAAGATGACAGAATGACAGAAGAGGGCAGAAGATGACAGAAGATGACAGAATGACAGAAGAGGACAGAATGATAGAAGATGACAGAATGACAGAAGAGGACAGAATGACAGAAGATGACAGAAGATGGCAGAATGACAGAAGAGGACAGAATGACAGAAGATGACAGAAGATGACAGAAGATGACAGAAGATGACAGAATGACAGAAGATGACAGAAGATGACAAAATGACAGAAGAGGACAGAATGACAGAAGATGACAGAGTGACAGAAGATGACAGAATGACAGAAGAGGACAGAATGACAGAAGATGACAGAATATGACAGAAGATGACAGAATATGACAGAAGATGACAGAAGATGACAGAAGATGACAGAATGACAGAAGAGGACAGAATGACAGAAGATGACAGAAGATGACAGAAGATGACAGAATGACAGAAGATGACAGAAGATGACGGAAGATGACAGAAGATGACAGAAGATGACAGAATGACAGAAGAGGACAGAATGACAGAAGATGACAGAAGATGACAGAAGATGACAGATGAGGACAGAATGACAGAAAATGACAGAATGACAGAAGAGGACAGAATGACAGAAGATGACAGAAGATGACGGAAGATGACAGAAGATGACAGAAGATGACAGAATGACAGAAGAGGACAGAATGACAGAAGATGACAGAAGATGACAGATGAGGACAGAATGACAGAAAATGACAGAATGACAGAAGAGGACAGAATGACAGAAGATGACAGAAGATGACAGAAGATGACAGAAGATGACAGAAGATGACAAAATGACAGAAGAGGACAGAATGACAGAAGATGACAGAAGATGACAGAAGATGACAGAAGATGACAGAATGACAGAAGATGACAGAAGAAGACAGAGTATGACAGAAGATGACAGAAGATGACAGAAGATGACAGAAGATGACAGAAGATAACAGAAGATGACAGAATGACAGAAGAGGACAAAATGACAGAAGAGGACAGAATGACAGAAGATGACAGAAGATGACAGAAGAAGACAGAAGATGACAGAAGATGACAGAATATGACAGAAGATGACAGAAGATGACAGAATATGACAGAAGATGACAGAATGACAGAAGAGGACAGAATGACAGAAGAGGACAGAATATGCCAGAAGATGACAGAAGGTGACAGAATGACAGAAGATGACAGAAGATGACAGAAGATCACAGAAGATGACAGAAGATGACAGAATGACAGAAGATGACAGAATGACAGAAGAGGACAGAATGACAGAAGATGACACAAGATTACACAAGATGACAGAATGACAGAAGAGGACAGAATGACAGAAGATGACAGAATGACAGACGAGGACAGAAGATGACAGAAGATGGCAGAAGATGACAGAAGATGACAGAATGACAGAAGAGGACAGAATGACAGAAGATGATAGAAGATGACAGAAGATGACAGAATGACAGAAGAGGACAGAATGACAGAAGATGACAGAAGATGACAGAAGATGACAGAAGATGACAGAAGATGACAGAATGACAGAAGAAGACAGAAGATGACAGAAGATGACAAAATGACAGAAGAGGACAGAATGACAGAGAATGACAGAAGACGGCAGAAGATGACAGAAGATGACAGAATGACAGAAGAGGACAGAATGACAGAAGATGACAGAATGACAGAAGAGGACAGAATGACAGAAGATGACAGAAGATGACAGAATGACAGAAGATGACAGAAGATGACAGAAGATGACAAAATGACAGAAGAGGACAGAATGACAGAAGATGACAGAGTGACAGAAGATGACAGAATGACAGAAGAGGACAGAATGACAGAACATGACAGAAGATGACAGAAGATGACAGAATGACAGAAGATGACAGAAGATGACGGAAGATGACAGAAGATGACAGAAGATGACAGAATGAGAGAAGAGGACAGAATGACAGAAGATGACAGAAGATGACAGAAGATGACAGAATGACAGAAGATGTCAGAATGACAGAAGATGACAGAATGACAGAAGAGGACAGAATGACAGAATATGACAGAAGATGACAGAATGACAGAAGAGGACAGAATGACAGATGATGACCGAATGACAGAAGAGGACAGAAGATGACAGAAGATGACAGAAGATGACAGAAGATGACAGAAGGTGACAGAATGACAGAAGAGGACAGAATGACAGAAGATGACAGAAGATGACAGAAGATGACAGAAGAGGACAGAATGACAGAAGATGACAGAATGACAGAAGAGGACAGAATGACAGAAGATGACAGAAGATGACAGAAGATGACAAAATGACAGAAGAGGACAGAATGACAGAAGATGACAGAATGACAGAAGAGGGCAGAAGATGACAGAAGATGACAGAATGACAGAAGAGGACAGAATGATAGAAGATGACAGAATGACAGAAGAGGACAGAATGACAGAAGATGACAGAAGATGGCAGAATGACAGAAGAGGACAGAATGACAGAAGATGACAGAAGATGACAGAAGATGACAGAAGATGACAGAATGACAGAAGATGACAGAAGATGACAGAAGATGACAAAATGACAGAAGAGGACAGAATGACAGAAGATGACAGAGTGACAGAAGAGGACAGAATGACAGAAGATGACAGAAGATGACAGAAGATGACAGAATGACAGAAGAGGACAGAATGACAGAAGATGACAGAATATGACAGAAGATGACAGAATATGACAGAAGATGACAGAAGATGACAGAAGATGACAGAATGACAGAAGAGGACAGAATGACAGAAGATGACAGAAGATGACAGAAGAGGACAGAATGACAGAAGATGACAGAAGATGACAGAAGATGACAGAAGAGGACAGAATGACAGAAGATGACAGAATGACAGAAGAGGACAGAATGACAGAAGATGACAGAAGATGACAGAAGATGACAGAAGATGACAAAATGACAGAAGAGGACAGAATGACAGAAGATGACAGAATGACAGAAGAGGGCAGAAGATGACAGAAGATGACAGAATGACAGAAGAGGACAGAATGATAGAAGATGACAGAATGACAGAAGAGGACAGAATGACAGAAGATGACAGAAGATGGCAGAATGACAGAAGAGGACAGAATGACAGAAGATGACAGAAGATGACAGAAGATGACAGAATGACAGAAGATGACAGAAGATGACAGAAGATGACAAAATGACAGAAGAGGACAGAATGACAGAAGATGACAGAGTGACAGAAGAGGACAGAATGACAGAAGATGACAGAAGATGACAGAAGATGACAGAATGACAGAAGAGGACAGAATGACAGAAGATGACAGAATATGACAGAAGATGACAGAATATGACAGAAGATGACAGAAGATGACAGAAGATGACAGAATGACAGAAGAGGACAGAATGACAGAAGATGACAGAAGATGACAGAAGAGGACAGAATGACAGATGATGACCGAATGACAGAAGAGGACAGAAGATGACAGAAGATGACAGAAGATGACAGAAGATGACAGAAGGTGACAGAATGACAGAAGAGGACAGAATGACAGAAGATGACAGAAGATGACAGAAGAGGACAGAATGACAGAAGATGACAGAATGACAGAAGAGGACAGAATGACAGAAGATGACAGAAGATGACAGAAGATGACAGAAGATGACAAAATGACAGAAGAGGACAGAATGACAGAAGATGACAGAATGACAGAAGAGGGCAGAAGATGACAGAAGATGACAGAATGACAGAAGAGGACAGAATGATAGAAGATGACAGAATGACAGAAGAGGACAGAATGACAGAAGATGACAGAAGATGGCAGAATGACAGAAGAGGACAGAATGACAGAAGATGACAGAAGATGACAGAAGATGACAGAAGATGACAGAATGACAGAAGATGAGAGAAGATGACAGAAGATGACAAAATGACAGAAGAGGACAGAATGACAGAAGATGACAGAGTGACAGAAGAGGACAGAATGACAGAAGATGACAGAAGATGACAGAAGATGACAGAATGACAGAAGAGGACAGAATGACAGAAGATGACAGAATATGACAGAAGATGACAGAATATGACAGAAGATGACAGAAGATGACAGAAGATGACAGAATGACAGAAGAGGACAGAATGACAGAAGATGACAGAAGATGACAGAAGATGACAGAATGACAGAAGATGACAGAAGATGACGGAAGATGACAGAAGATGACAGAAGATGACAGAATGACAGAAGAGGACAGAATGACAGAAGATGACAGAAGATGACAGAAGATGACGGATGAGGACAGAATGACAGAAAATGACAGAATGACAGAAGAGGACAGAATGACAGAAGATGACAGAAGATGACAGAAGATGACAGAAGATGACAAAATGACAGAAGAGGACAGAATGAAAGAAGATGACAGAATGACAGAAGAGGGCAGAAGATGACAGAAGATGAAAGAATGACAGAAGAGGACAGAATGATAGAAGATGACAGAATAACAGAAGAGGACAGAATGACAGAAGATGACAGAAGATGACAGAATGACAGAAGATGACAGAAGATGACAGAAAATGACAGAAGATGACAGAAGATGACAGAAGATGACAGAATGACAGAAGATGACAGAATGACAGAAGATGACAGAATGACAGAAGATGGCAGAATGACAGATGAGGACAGAAGATGACAGAAGATGACAGAAGATGACAGAAGATGACAGAAGATGGCAGAATGACAGAAGAGGACAGAAGATGACAGAAGATGACAGAAGATGACAGAAGATGACAGAATGACAGAATGACAGAAGAGGACAGAAGAGGACAGAAGATGACAGAAGATGACAGAAGATGACAGAAGATGACAGAATGACAGAAGAGGTCAGAAGATGACAGAAGATGACAGAAGATGACAGAAGATAACAGAAGATGACAGAATGACAGAAGAGGACAGAATGACAGAAGAGGACAGAATGACAGAAGATGCCAGAAGATGACAGAAGAAGACAGAAGATGACAGAAGATGACAGAAGATGACAGAATATGACAGAAGATGACAGAATATGACAGAAGATGACAGAATGACAGAAGAGGACAGAATGACAGAAGAGGACAGAATATGCCAGAAGATGACAGAAGGTGACAGAATGACAGAAGATGACAGAAGATGACAGAAGATCACAGAAGATGACAGAAGATGACAGAATGACAGAAGAGGACAGAATGACAGAAGATGACAGAATGACGGAAGAGGACAGAATGACAGAAGATGACACAAGATGACACAAGATGACAGAATGACAGAAGAGGACAGAATGACAGAAGATGACAGAATGACAGAAGATGACAGAAGATGATAGAAGATGACAGAATGACAGACGAGGACAGAAGATGACAGAAGATGGCAGAAGATGACAGAAGATGACAGAATGACAGAAGAGGACAGAATGACAGAAGATGATGGAAGATGAGAGAAGATGACAGAATGACAGAAGAGGACAGAATGACAGAAGATGACAGAATGACAGAAGAGGACAGAATGACAGAAGATGACAGAAGATGACAGAAGAGGACAGAATGACAGAAGATGAAAGAAGATGACAGAAAATGACAGAAGATGACAGAATGACAGAAGATGACAGAAGATGACAGAAGATGACAAAATGACAGAAGAGGACAGAAAGACAGAAGATGACAGAGTGACAGAAGAGGACAGAATGACAGAAGATGACAGAAGATGACAGAATGACAGAAGAGGACAGAATGACAGAAAATGACAGAATATGACAGAAGATGATTGAATATGACAGAAGATGACAGAAGATGACAGAAGATGACAGAATGACAGAAGAGGACAGAATGACAGAAGAGGACAGAATGACAGAAGATGACAGAAGATGACAGAAGAAGACAGAAGATGACAGAAGATGACAGAATATGACAGAAGATGACAGAAGATGACAGAATGATAGAAAAGGACAGAATGACAGAAGAGGACAGAATATGCCAGAAGATGACAGAAGGTGACAGAATGACAGAAGATGACAGAAGATGACAGAAGATCACAGAAGATGACAGAATGAGAGAAGAGGACAGAATGACAGAAGATGACAGAATGACAGAAGAGGACAGAATGACAGAATATGACAGAAGATGACACAAGATGACAGAATGACAGAAGATGACAGAATGACAGAAGATGACAGAAGATGACAGAAGATGACAGAATGACAGACGAGGACAGAAGATGACAGAAGATGGCAGAAGATGACAGAAGATGACAGAATGACAGAAGAGGACAGAATGACAGAAGATGATAGAAGATGACAGAAGATGACAGAATGACAGAAGATGACAGAATGACAGAAGAGGACAGAATGACAGATGATGACAGAATGACAGAAGAGGACAGAAGATGACAGAAGATGACAGAAGATGACAGAAGATGACAGAAGGTGACAGAATGACAGAAGAGGACAGAATGACAGAAGATGACAGAAGATGACAGAAGAGGACAGAATGACAGAAGATGACAGAATGACAGAAGAGGACAGAATGACAGAAGATGACAGAAGATGACAGAAGATGACAGAAGATGACAGAAGATGACAAAATGACAGAAGAGGACAGAATGACAGAACATGACAGAATGACAGAAGAGGGCAGAAGATGACAGAAGATGACGGAATGACAGAAGAGGACAGAATGATAGAAGATGACAGAATAACAGAAGAGGACAGAATGACAGAAGATGAAAGAAGATGACAGAAGATGACAGAAGATGACAGAATGACAGAAGATGACAGAAGATGACAGAAGATGACAGAATGACAGAAGAGGACAGAATGACAGAAGACGACAGAATATGACAGAAGATGACAGAATATGACAGAAGATGACAGAAGATGACAGAAGATGACAGAATGACAGAAGAGGACAGAATGACAGAACATGACAGAAGATGACAGAAGATGACAGAATGACAGAAGATGACAGAAGATGACGGAAGATGACAGAAGATGACAGAAGATGACAGAATGAAAGAAGAGGACAGAATGACAGAAGATGACAGAAGATGACAGAAGATGACAGAAGATGACAGAATGACAGAAGATGTCAGAATGACAGAAGATGACAGAATGACAGAAGAGGACAGAATGACAGAAGATGACAGAAGATGACAGAATGACAGAAGAGGACAGAATGACAGATGATGACAGAATGACAGAAGAGGACAGAAGATAACAGAAGATGACAGAAGGTGACAGAATGACAGAAGAGGACAGAATGACAGAAGATGACAGAAGATGACAGAAGATGACAGAAGATGACAAAATGACAGAAGAGGACAGAATGACAGAAGATGACAGAATGACAGAAGAGGGCAGAAGATGACAGAAGATGACAGAATGACAGAAGAGGACAGAATGATAGAAGATGACAGAATAACAGAAGAGGACAGAATGACAGAAGATGACAGAAGATGACAGAAAATGACAGAAGATGACAGAAGATGACAGAAGATGACAGAATGACAGAAGAGGACAGAATGACAGAATATGACAGAATGACAGAAGATGACAGAATGACAGATGAGGACAGAAGATGACAGAAGATGACAGAAGATGACAGAAGATGACAGAATGACAGAAGAGGACAGAAGATGACAGAAGATGACAGAAGATGACAGAAGATGACAGAATGACAGAAGAGGACAGAAGAGGACAGAAGATGACAGAAGATGACAGAAGATGACAGAATGACAGAAGAGGTCAGAAGATGACAGAAGATGACAGAAGATGACAGAAGATAACAGAAGATGACAGAATGACAGAAGAGGACAGAATGACAGAAGAGGACAGAATGACAGAAGATGACAGAAGATGACAGAAGAAGACAGAAGATGACAGAAGATGACAGAAGATGACAGAATATGACAGAAGATGACAGAAGATGACAGAATATGACAGAAGATGACAGAATGACAGAAGAGGACAGAATGACAGAAGAGGACAGAATATGCCAGAAGATGACAGAAGGTGACAGAATGACAGAAGATGACAGAAGATGACAGAAGATCACAGAAGATGACAGAATGACAGAAGAGGACAGAATGACAGAAGATGACAGAATGACGGAAGAGGACAGAATGACAGAAGATGACAGAAGATGACACAAGATGACAGAATGACAGAAGAGGACAGAATGACAGAAGATGACAGAATGACAGAAGATGACAGAAGATGACAGAAGATGACAGAATGACAGACGAGGACAGAAGATGACAGAAGATGGCAGAAGATGACAGAAGATGACAGAATGACAGAAGAGGACAGAATGACAGAAGATGATGGAAGATGACAGAAGATGACAGAATGACAGAAGAGGACAGAATGACAGAAGATGACAGAATGACAGAAGAGGACAGAATGACAGAAGATGACAGAAGATGACAGAATGACAGAAGAGGACAGAATGACAGAAGATGAAAGAAGATGACAGAAAATGACAGAAGATGACAGAATGACAGAAGATGACAGAAGATGACAGAAGATGACAAAATGACAGAAGAGGACAGAATGACAGAAGATGACAGAGTGACAGAAGAGGACAGAATGGCAGAAGATGACAGAAGATGACAGAAGATGCCAGAATGACAGAAGAGGACAGAATGACAGAAAATGACAGAATATGACAGAAGATGATTGAATATGACAGAAGATGACAGAAGATGACAGAATGACAGAAGAGGACAGAATGACAGAAGAGGACAGAATGACAGAAGATGACAGAAGATGACAGAAGAAGACAGAAGATGACAGAAGATGACAGAATATGACAGAAGATGACAGAAGATGACAGAATATGACAGAAGATGACAGAATGACAGAAAAGGACAGAATGACAGAAGAGGACAGAATATGCCAGAAGATGACAGAAGGTGACAGAATGACAGAAGATGACAGAAGATCACAGAAGATGACAGAATGACAGAAGAGGACAGAATGACAGAAGATGACAGAATGACGGAAGAGGACAGAATGACAGAAGATGACAGAAGATGACACAAGATGACAGAATGACAGAAGAGGACAGAATGACAGAAGATGACAGAATGACAGAAGATGACAGAAGATGACAGAAGATGACAGAATGACAGACGAGGACAGAAGATGACAGAAGATGGCAGAAGATGACAGAAGATGACAGAATGACAGAAGAGGACAGAATGACAGAAGATGATGGAAGATGACAGAAGATGACAGAATGACAGAAGAGGACAGAATGACAGAAGATGACAGAATGACAGAACAGGACAGAATGACAGAAGATGACAGAAGATGACAGAATGACAGAAGAGGACAGAATGACAGAAGATGAAAGAAGATGACAGAAAATGACAGAAGATGACAGAATGACAGAAGATGACAGAAGATGACAGAAGATGACAAAATGACAGAAGAGGACAGAATGACAGAAGATGACAGAGTGACAGAAGAGGACAGAATGGCAGAAGATGACAGAAGATGACAGAAGATGCCAGAATGACAGAAGAGGACAGAATGACAGAAAATGACAGAATATGACAGAAGATGATTGAATATGACAGAAGATGACAGAAGATGACAGAATGACAGAAGAGGACAGAATGACAGAAGAGGACAGAATGACAGAAGATGACAGAAGATGACAGAAGAAGACAGAAGATGACAGAAGATGACAGAATATGACAGAAGATGACAGAAGATGACAGAATATGACAGAAGATGACAGAATGACAGAAAAGGACAGAATGACAGAAGAGGACAGAATATGCCAGAAGATGACAGAAGGTGACAGAATGACAGAAGATGACAGAAGATCACAGAAGATGACAGAATGACAGAAGAGGACAGAATGACAGAAGATGACAGAATGACAGAAGAGGACAGAATGACAGAATATGACAGAAGATGACACAAGATGACAGAATGACAGAAGAGGACAGAATGACAGAAGATGACAGAAGATGACAGAAGATGACAGAAGATGACAGAATGACAGAAGATGACAGAAGATAACAGAAGATGACAAAATGACAGAAGAGGACAGAATGACAGAAGATGACAGAATGACAGAAGAGGACAGAATGACAGAATATGACAGAAGATGACACAAGATGACAGAATGACAGAAGAGGACAGAATGACAGAAGATGACAGAATGACAGAAGATGACAGAAGATGACAGAAGATGACAGAATGACAGACGAGGACAGAAGATGACAGAAGATGGCAGAAGATGACAGAAGATGACAGAATGACAGAAGAGGACAGAATGACAGAAGATGATAGAAGATGACAGAAGATGACAGAATGACAGAAGAGGACAGAATGACAGAAGATGACAGAAGATGACAGAAGATGACAGAAGATGACAGAATGACAGAAGATGACAGAAGATAACAGAAGATGACAAAATGACAGAAGAGGACAGAATGACAGAAGATGACAGAATGACAGAAGAGGGCAGAAGATGACAGAAGATGACAGAATGACAGAAGAGGACAGAATGACAGAAGA
Source organism: Somniosus microcephalus (assembly GCF_052327205.1). Classification (NCBI taxonomy): domain Eukaryota; kingdom Metazoa; phylum Chordata; class Chondrichthyes; order Squaliformes; family Somniosidae; genus Somniosus; species Somniosus microcephalus. The sequence goes on along the minus strand of NW_028225190.1, from coordinate 1,690,625 downwards.
TGACAGAATGACAGAAGAGGACAGAATGACAGAAGATGACAGAAGATGACAGAATGACAGAAGAGGACAGAATGACAGAAGATGAAAGAAGATGACAGAAGATGACAGAATGACAGAAGATGACAGAAGATGACAGAAGATGACAAAATGACAGAAGAGGACAGAATGACAGAAGATGACAGTGTGACAGAAGAGGACAGAATGACAGAAGATGACAGAAGATGACAGAATGACAGAAGAGGACAGAATGACAGAAGATGACAGAATATGACAGAAGATGACAGAATATGACAGAAGATGACAGAAGATGACAGAAGATGACAGAATGACAGAAGATGACAGAAGATGACGGAAGATGACAGAAGATGACAGAAGATGACAGAATGACAGAAGAGGACAGAATGACAGAAGATGACAGAAGATGACAGAAGATGACAGAATGACAGAAGATGTCAGAATGACAGAAGATGACAGAATGACAGAAGAGGACAGAATGACAGAAGATGACAGAATGACAGAAGAGGACAGAATGACAGATGATGACAGAATGACAGAAGAGGACAGAAGATGACAGAAGATGACAGAAGATGACAGAAGGTGACAGAATGACAGAAGAGGACAGAATGACAGAAGATGACAGAAGATGACAGAAGATGACAGAAGAGGACAGAATGACAGAAGATGACAGAATGACAGAAGAGGACAGAATGACAGAAGATGACAGAAGATGACAGAAGATGACAGAAGATGACAAAATGACAGAAGAGGACAGAATGACAGAAGATGACAGAATGACAGAAGAGGGCAGAAAATGACAGAAGATGACAGAATGACAGAAGAGGACAGAATGATAGAAGATGACAGAATGACAGAAGAGGACAGATTGACAGAAGATGACAGAAGATGACAGAATGACAGAAGAGGACAGAATGACAGAAGATGAAAGAAGATGACAGAAGATGACAGAATGACAGAAGATGACAGAAGATGACAGAAGATGACAAAATGACAGAAGAGGACAGAATGACAGAAGATGACAGTGTGACAGAAGAGGACAGAATGACAGAAGATGACAGAAGATGACAGAATGACAGAAGAGGACAGAATGACAGAAGATGACAGAATATGACAGAAGATGACAGAAGATGACAGAAGATGACAGAAGATGACAGAATGACAGAAGATGACAGAAGATGACGGAAGATGACAGAAGATGACAGAAGATGACAGAATGACAGAAGAGGACAGAATGACAGAAGATGACAGAAGATGACAGAAGATGACAGAATGACAGAAGATGTCAGAATGACAGAAGATGACAGAATGACAGAAGAGGACAGAATGACAGAAGATGACAGAAGATGACAGAATGACAGAAGAGGACAGAATGACAGATGATGACAGAATGACAGAAGAGGACAGAAGATGACAGAAGATGACAGAAGATGACAGAAGATGACAGAAGGTGACAGAATGACAGAAGAGGACAGAATGACAGAAGATGACAGAAGATGACAGAAGATGACAGAAGAGGACAGAATGACAGAAGATGACAGAATGACAGAAGAGGACAGAATGACAGAAGATGACAGAAGATGACAGAAGATGACAGAAGATGACAAAATGACAGAAGAGGACAGAATGACAGAAGATGACAGAATGACAGAAGAGGGCAGAAAATGACAGAAGATGACAGAATGACAGAAGAGGACAGAATGATAGAAGATGACAGAATGACAGAAGAGGACAGATTGACAGAAGATGACAGAAGATGGCAGAATGACAGAAGAGGACAGAATGACAGAAGATGACAGAAGATGACAGAACATGACAGAAGATGACAGAATGACAGAAGATGACAGAAGATGACAGAAGATGACAAAATGACAGAAGAGGACAGAATGACAGAAGATGACAGAGTGACAGAAGAGGACAGAATGACAGAAGATGACAGAAGATGACAGAAGATGACAGAATGACAGAAGAGGACAAAATGACAGAAGATGACAGAATATGACAGAAGATGACAGAATATGACAGAAGATGACAGAAGATGACAGAAGATGACAGAAGATGACAGAATGACAGAAGATGACAGAAGATGATGGAAGATGACAGAAGATGACAGAAGATGACAGAATGACAGAAGAGGACAGAATGACAGAAGATGACAGAAGATGACAGAAGATGACAGAAGATGACAGAATGACAGAAGATGTCAGAATGACAGAAGATGACAGAATGACAGAAGAGGACAGAATGACAGAAGAGGACAGAATGACAGAAGATGACAGAAGATGACAGAAGTTGACAGAAGATAACAGAATGACAGAAGATGACAGAAGATGACAGAAGATGACAGAAGATGACAGAATGACAGAAGATGTCAGAATGACAGAAGATGACAGAATGACAGAAGATGACAGAATGACAGAAGAGGACAGAATGACAGATGATGACAGAATGACAGAAGAGGACAGAAGATGATAGAAGATGACAGAAGATGACAGAAGATGACAGAAGGTGACAGAATGACAGAAGAGGACAGAATGACAGAAGATGACAGAAGATGACAGAAGATGACAGAAGAGGACAGAATGACAGAAGATGAAAGAATGACAGAAGAGGACAGAATGACAGAAGATGACAGAAGATGACAGAAGATGACAAAAGATGACAGAATGACAGAAGATGATAGAAGATGACAGAAGATGACAAAATGACAGAAGAGGACAGAATGACAGAAGATGACAGAATGACAGAAGAGGGCAGAAGATGACAGAATGACAGAAGAGGACAGAATGACAGAAGATGACAGAATGACAGAAGAGGACAGAATGACAGAAGATGACAGAAGATGACAGAATGACAGAAGAGGACAGAATGACAGAAGATGACAGAAGATGACAGAAGATGACAGAATGACAGAAGATGACAGAAGATGACAGAAGATGACAAAATGAGAGAAGAGGACAGAATGACAGAAGATGACAGAATATGACAGAAGATGACAGAAGATGACAGAAGATGACAGAATGACAGAAGATGACAGAATGACAGAAGATGACAGAAGGTGACGGATGATGACAGAAGATGACAGAAGATGACAGAATGACAGAAGAGGACAGAATGACAGAAGATGACAGAAGATGACAGAAGATGACAGAATGACAGAAGAAGACAGAAGATGACGGAAGATGACAGAAGATGACAGAAGATGACAGAATGACAGAAGGGGACAGAATGACAGAAGATGACAGAAGATGACAGAAGATGACAGAAGATGACAGAATGACAGAAGATGTCAGAATGACAGAAGATGACAGAATGACAGAAGAAGACAGAATGACAGAAGATGACAGAAGATGACAGAAGTTGACAGAATGACAGAAGAGGACAGAATGACAGAAGATGACAGAAGATGACAGAAGATGACAGAAGAGGACAGAATGACAGAAGATGACAGAATGACAGAAGAGGACAGAATGACAGATGATGACAGAATGACAGAAGAGGACAGAAGATGACAGAAGATGACAGAAGATGACAGAAGATGACAGAAGGTGACAGAATGACAGAAGAGGACAGAATGACAGAAGATGACAGAAGATGACAGAAGATGACAGAAGAGGACAGAATGACAGAAGATGACAGAAGATGACAGAAGATGACAGAAGATGACAGAATGACAGAAGATGACAGAAGAAGACAGAGTATGACAGAAGATGACAGAAGATGACAGAAGATGACAGAATGACAGAAGAGGACAGAATGAGAGAAGATGACAGAGGATGACACAAGATGACAGAATGACAGAAGAGGACAGAATGACAGAAGATGACAGAATGACAGAAGATGACAGAAGATGACAGATGATGACAGAATGACAGACGAGGACAGAAGACGACAGAAGATGGCAGAAGATGACAGAAGATGACAGAATGACAGAAGAGGACAGAATGACAGAAGATGATAGAAGATGACAGAAGATGACAGAATGACAGAAGAGGACAGAATGACAGAAGATGACAGAAGATGACAGAAGATGACAGAAGATGACAGAATGACAGAAGATGACAGAAGATGACAGAAGATGACAAAATGACAGAAGAGGACAGAATGACAGAAGATGACAGAATGACAGAAGAGGACAGAATGACAGAAGATGACAGAAGATGACAGAATGACAGAAGAGGACAGAATGACAGAAGATGAAAGAAGATGACAGAAGATGACAGAATGACAGAAGATGACAGAAGATGACAGAAGATGACAAAATGACAGAAGAGGACAGCATGACAGAAGATTACAGAGTGACAGAAAAGGACAGAATGACAGAAGATGACAGAAGATGACAGAAGATGACAGAATGACAGAAGAGGACAGAATGACAGAAGATGACAGAATATGACAGAAGATGATTGAATATGACAGAAGATGACAGAAGATGACAGAAGATGACAGAATGACAGAAGAGGACAGAATGACAGAAGATGACAGAAGATGACAGAAGATGACAGAATGACAGAAGATGACAGAAGATGACGGAAGATGACAGAAGATGACAGAAGATGACAGAATGACAGAAGAGGACAGAATGACAGAAGATGACAGAAGATGACAGAAGATGACAGAAGATGACAGAATGACAGAAGATGTCAGAATGACAGAAGATGACAGAATGACAGAAGAGGACAGAATGACAGAAGATGACAGAAGATGACAGAAGATGACAGAATGACAGAAGAGGACAGAATGACAGATGATGACAGAATGACAGAAGAGGACAGAAGATGACAGAAGATGACAGAAGATGACAGAAGATGACAGAAGGTGACAGAATGACAGAAGAGGACCGAATGACAGAAGATGACAGAAGATGACAGAAGTTGACAGAAGAGGACAGAATGACAGAAGATGACAGAATGACAGAAGAGGACAGAATGACAGAAGATGACAGAAGATGACAGAAGATGACAGAATGACAGAAGATGACAGAAGAAGACAGAGTATGACAGAAGATGACAGAAGATGATAGAAGATGACAGAATGATAGAAGAGGACAGAATGACAGAAGATGACAGAATGACAGAAGAGGACAGAAGATGACAGAAGATGACAGAAGATGACAGAATGACAGAAGAGGACAGAAGATGACAGAAGATGACAGAATGACAGAAGATGACAGAAGATGACAGAAGATGACAGAATGACCGAAGAGGACAGAATGACAGAAGAGGACAGAATGACAGAAGAGGACAGAATATGACAAAAGATGACAGAAGATGACAGAATGAAAGAAGATGACAGAAGATGACAGAAAATGACAGAAGATGACAGAAGATGACAGAAGATGACAGAATGACAGAAGAGGACAGAATGACAGAAGATGACAGAATGACAGAAGATGACACAATGACAGATGAGGACAGAAGATGACAGAAGATGACAGAAGATGACAGAAGATGACAGAATGACAGAAGAGGACAGAAGATGACAGAAGATGACAGAAGATGACAGAAGATGACAGAAGATGACAGAATGACAGAAGAGGACAGAAGAGGACAGAGGATGACAGAAGATGACAGAAGATGACAGAAGATGACAGAATGACAGAAGAGGTCAGAAGATGACAGAAGATGACAGAAGATGACAGAAGATAACAGAAGATGACAGAATGACAGAAGAGGACAGAATGACAGAAGAGGACAGAATGACAGAAGATGACAGAAGATGACAGAAGAAGACAGAAGATGACAGAAGATGACAGAATATGACAGAAGATGACAGAAGATGACAGAATATGACAGAAGATGACAGAATGACAGAAGAGGACAGAATGACAGAAGAGGACAGAATATGCCAGAAGATGACAGAAGGTGACAGAATGACAGAAGATGACAGAAGATGACAGAAGATCACAGAAGATGACAGAAGATGACAGAATGACAGAAGATGACAGAATGACAGAAGATGACACAAGATGACACAAGATGACAGAATGACAGAAGAGGACAGAATGACAGAAGATGACAGAATGACAGAAGATGAAAGAAGATGACAGAAGATGACAGACTGACAGACGAGGACAGAAGATGACAGGAGATGGCAGAAGATGACAGAAGATGACAGAATGACAGAAGAGGACAGAATGACAGAAGATGATAGAAGATGACAGAAGATGACAGAATGACAGAAGAGGACAGAATGACAGAAGATGACAGAAGATGACAGAAGATGACAGAATGACAGAAGAAGACAGAAGATGACAGAAGATGACAAAATGACAGAAGAGGACAGAATGACAGAAGATGACAGAATGACAGAAGACGGCAGAAGATGACAGAAGATGACAGAATGACAGAAGAGGACAGAATGACAGAAGATGACAGAATGACAGAAGAGGACAGAATGACAGAAGATGACAGAAGATGACAGAATGACAGAAGATGACAGAAGATGACAGAAGATGACAAAATGACAGAAGAGGAGAGAATGACAGAAGATGACAGAGTGACAGAAGAGGACAGAATGACAGAAGATGACAGAAGATGACAGAAGATGACAGAATGACAGAAGAGGACAGAATGACAGAAGATGACAGAATATGACAAAAGATGACAGAATATGACAGAAGATGACAGAAGATGACAGAAGATGACAGAATGACAGAAGAGGACAGAATGACAGAACATGACAGAAGATGACAGAAGATGACAGAATGACAGAAGATGACAGAAGATGACGGAAGATGACAGAAGATGACAGGAGATGACAGAATGACAGAAGAGGACAGAATGACAGAAGATGACAGAAGATGACAGAAGATGACAGAAGATGACAGAATGACAGAAGATGTCAGAATGACAGAAGATGACAGAATGACAGAAGAGGACAGAATGACAGAATATGACAGAAGATGACAGAATGACAGAAGAGGACAGAATGACAGATGATGACCGAATGACAGAAGAGGACAGAAGATGACAGAAGATGACAGAAGATGACAGAAGGTGACAGAATGACAGAAGATGACAGAAGATGACAGAAGAGGACAGAATGACAGAAGATGACAGAATGACAGAAGATGACAGAAGATGACAGAAGATGACAAAATGACAGAAGAGGACAGAATGACAGAAGATGACAAAATGACAGAAGAGGGCAGAAGATGACAGAAGATGACAGAATGACAGAAGAGTACAGAATGACAGAAGATGACAGAATGACAGAAGAGGACAGAATGACAGAAGATGACAGAAGATGGCAGAATGACAGAAGAGGACAGAATGACAGAAGATGACAGAAGATGACAGAAGATGACAGAAGATGACAGAATGACAGAAGATGACAGAAGATGACAGAAGATGACAAAATGACAGAAGAGGACAGAATGACAGAAGATGACAGAGTGACAGAAGAGGACAGAATGACAGAAGATGACAGAAGATGACAGAAGATGACAGAATGACAGAAGAGGACAAAATGACAGAAGATGACAGAATATGACAGAAGATGACAGAATATGACAGAAGATGACAGAAGAAGACAGAAGATGACAGAATGACAGAAGAGGACAGAATGACAGAAGATGACAGAAGATGACAGAATGACAGAAGATGACAGAAGATGACGGAAGATGACAGAAGATGACAGAAGATGACAGAATGACAGAAGAGGACAGAATGACAGAAGATGACAGAAGATGACAGAAGATGACAGAAGATGTCAGAATGACAGAAGATGACAGAATGACAGAAGAGGACAGAATGACAGAAGATGACAGAAGATGACAGAATGACAGAAGAGGACAGAATGACAGATGATGACAGAATGACAGAAGAGGACAGAAGATGACAGAAGATGACAGAAGATGACAGAAGATGACAGGAGGTGACAGAATGACAGAAGAGGACAGAATGACAGAAGATGACAGAAGATGACAGAAGATGACAGAAGAGGACAGAATGACAGAAGATGACAGAATGACAGAAGAGGACAGAATGACAGAAGATGACAGAAGATGACAGAAGATGACAGAAGATGACAGAATGACAGAAGATGACAGAAGATGACAGAAGATGACAAAATGACAGAAGAGGACAGAATGACAGAAGATGACAGAATGACAGAAGACGGCAGAAGATGACAGAATGACAGAAGAGGACAGAATGACAGAAGATGACAGAATGACAGAAGAGGACAGAATGACAGAAGGTGACAGAATGACAGAAGAGGACAGAATGACAGAAGATGACAGAAGATGACAGAAGATGACAGAAGATGACAGAATGACAGAAGAGGACAGAAGATGACAGAAGATGACAAAATGACAGAAGAGGACAGAATGACAGAAGATGACAGAGTGACAGAAGAGGACAGAATGACAGAAGATGACAGAAGATGACAGAAGATGGCAGAAGATGACAGAAGATGACAGAATGACAGAAGAGGACAGAATGACAGAAGATGACAGAATATGACAGAAGATGACAGAAGATGACAGAAGATGACAGAATGACAGAAGAGGACGGAATGACAGAAGATGACAGAAGATGACAGAAGATGACAGAATGACAGAAGATGACAGAAGATGACAGAAGATGACAGAAGATGACAGAATGACAGAAGATGACAGAAGATGACGGAAGATGACAGAAGATGACAGAAGATGACAGAATGACAGAAGAGGACAGAATGACAGAAGATGACAGAAGATGACAGAAGATGACAGAAGATGACAGAATGACAGAAGATGTCAGAATGACAGAAGATGACAGAATGACAGAAGAAGACAGAATGACAGAAGATGACAGAAGATGACTGAATAGGACAGAAGATGACAGAAGATGACAGAATGACAGAAGATGACAGAGGATGACAGAAGATGACAGAAGATGACAGAAGATGACAGAATATGACAGAATACGACAGAAGATGACAGAAGATGACAGAAGAGGACAGAATGACAGACGATGACAGAATAGGACAGAATGACAGAAGATGACAGATGATGACAGAAGAGGACAGAAGATGACAGAAGATGACAGAAGATGACAGAATGACAGAAGAGGACAGAAGATGACAGAAGAGGACAGAATGACAGAAGATGACAGAATGACAGATAAGGACAGAAGAGGACAAAATAACAGAAGAGGACAGAATATGACAGAAGATGACAGAATGACAGAAGATGACAGAAGAGGACAGAATATGACAGAAGAGGACAGAATGACAGAAGATGAAAGAAGATGACAGAAGATGACAGAAGATGACAGAAGATGACAGAAGATGACAGAAGATGACAGAAGATGACAGAATATGACAGAAGATGACAGAAGATGACAGAAGATGACAGAATATGACAGAAGATGACAGAATGAAAGAAGAGGACATAATGACAGAAGAGGACAGAATATGACAGAAGGACAGAATGACAGAAGATGACAGAATGACAGAAGATGACAGAATGACAGAAGATGACAGAAGATGACAGAAGATGACAGAAGAGGACAGAAGAGGACAGAAGATGACAGAAGATGACAGAAGATGACAGAAGATGACAGAATGACAGAAGATGACAGAAGATGACAGAATGACAGAAGATGACAGAAGAGGACAGAATGACAGAAGAGGACAGAATGACAGAAGATGACAGAGCATGATAGAATGACAGAAGAGGACAGAAGATGACAGAAGATGACAGAAGATGACAGAAGATGACAGAAGATGACAGAATGACAGAAGAGGACAGAAGATGATAGAAGATGAAAGAAGATGACAGAATGACAGAAGAGGACAGAATGACAGAAGACGACAGAATCACAGAAGATGACAGAAGATGACAGAAGATGACAGAAGATGGCAGAATGACAGAAGATGACAGAAGATGACAGAAGATGACAGAATATGACAGAAGATGACAGAAGATGACAGATGATGACGGAATATGACTGAACATGACAGAATGACAGAAGAGGACAGAATGACAGAAGAGGACAGAATATGACAGAAGATGACAGAAGATGACAGAATGACAGAAGATGACAGAAGATGACAGAATATGACAGAATATGACAGAAGATGACAGAAGATGACAGAAGATGACAGAAGATGACGGAATATGACGGAATATGACAGAAGATGACAGAATGACAGAAGAGGACAGAATGACAGAAGAGGACAGAAGATGATAGAAGATGACACAATGACAGAAGGTGACAGAAGATGACAGAAGGACAGAATGACAGAAGATGACAGAATGACAGAAGAGGACAGAATGACAGAAGATGACAGAAGGACAGAAGAGGACAGAATGACAGAAGATGACAGAAGATGACAGAAGATGACAGAATGACAGAAGAGGACAGAATGACAGAAGATGACAGAATGACAGAAGAGGACAGAATGACAGAAGATGACAGAAGATGACAGAATGTCAGAAGAGGACACAATGACAGAAGATGACAGAATGACAGAAGATGACAGAATGACAGAAGAGGACAGAAGATGACAGGAGATGACAGAAGATGACAGAAGAGGACAGAATGACAGAAGAGGACAGAATGGCAGAAGATGCCAGAATGACAGAAGAGGACAGAATGACAGAAGATGACAGAAGATGACAGAATGACAGAAGAGGACAGAATGACAGAAGATGACAGAATGACAGAAGATGACAGAAGATGACAGAAGATGACAGAAGAGGACAGAATGAGAGAAGATGACAGAAGATATCAGAAGATGACAGAATGACAGAATATGACAGAAGATGAAAGAAGATGACAGAAGATGACAGAATGACAGAAGAGGACAGAATGACAGAAGATGGCAGAAGATGACAGAATGACAGAAGAGGACAGAATGACAGAAGATGACAGAATGACAGAAGAGGACAGAAGATGACAGAAGATGACAGAATGACAGAAGATGACAGAAGAGGACAGAATGACAGAAGATGACAGAAGATGACAGAAGATGACAGAAGATGACAGAAGATGACAGAATATGACAGAAGATGACAGAAGGTGACAGAAGATGACAGAATATGACAGAAGATGACAGAATGAAAGAAGAGGACATAATGACAGAAGAGGACAGAATATGACAGAAGGACAGAATGACAGAAGATGACAGAATGACAGAAGATGACAGAATGACAGAAGATGACAGAAGATGACAGAAGATGACAGAAGATGACAGAAGATGACAGAATGACAGAAGATGACAGAAGATGACAGAATGACAGAAGATGACAGAAGAGGACAGAATGACAGAAGAGGACAGAATGACAGAAGATGACAGAGCATGATAGAATGACAGAAGAGGACAGAAGATGACAGAAGATGAAAGAAGATGACAGAAGATGACAGAAGATGACAGAATGACAGAAGAGGACAGAAGATGATAGAAGATGAAAGAAGATGACAGAATGACAGAAGAGGACAGAATGACAGAAGAGGACAGAATCACAGAAGATGACAGAAGATGACAGAAGATGACAGAAGATGGCAGAATGACAGAAGATGACAGAAGATGACAGAAGATGACAGAATATGACAGAATATGACAGAAGATGACAGAAGATGACAGATGATGACGGAATATGACTGAACATGACAGAATGACAGAAGAGGACAGAATGACAGAAGAGGACAGAATATGACAGAATATGACAGAAGATGACAGAAGATGACAGAATGACAGAAGATGACAGAAGATGACAGAATATGACAGAAGATGACAGAAGATGACAGAAGATGACAGAAGATGACGGAATATGACAGAAGATGACAGAATGACAGAAGAGGACAGAATGACAGAAGAGGACAGAATATGACAGAAGATGACAGAAGATGACAGAATGACAGAAGATGACAGAAGATGACAGAATGACAGAAGGTGACAGAAGATGACAGAAGGACAGAATGACAGAAGATGACAGAATGACAGAAGAGGACAGAATGACAGAAGATGACAGAATGACAGAAGAAGACAGAATGACAGAAGATGACAGAAGATGACTGAATAGGACAGAAGATGACAGAAGATGACAGAATGACAGAAGATGACAGAGGATGACAGAAGATGACAGAAGATGACAGAAGATGACAGAATATGACAGAATACGACAGAAGATGACAGAAGATGACAGAAGAGGACAGAATGACAGACGATGACAGAATAGGACAGAATGACAGAAGATGACAGATGATGACAGAAGAGGACAGAAGATGACAGAAGATGACAGAAGATGACAGAATGACAGAAGAGGACAGAAGATGACAGAAGAGGACAGAATGACAGAAGATGACAGAATGACAGATAAGGACAGAAGAGGACAAAATAACAGAAGAGGACAGAATATGACAGAAGATGACAGAATGACAGAAGATGACAGAAGAGGACAGAATATGACAGAAGAGGACAGAATGACAGAAGATGAAAGAAGATGACAGAAGATGACAGAAGATGACAGAAGATGACAGAAGATGACAGAAGATGACAGAATATGACAGAAGATGACAGAAGATGACAGAAGATGACAGAATATGACAGAAGATGACAGAATGAAAGAAGAGGACATAATGACAGAAGAGGACAGAATATGACAGAAGGACAGAATGACAGAAGATGACAGAATGACAGAAGATGACAGAATGACAGAAGATGACAGAAGATGACAGAAGATGACAGAAGAGGACAGAAGAGGACAGAAGATGACAGAAGATGACAGAAGATGACAGAAGATGACAGAATGACAGAAGATGACAGAAGATGACAGAATGACAGAAGATGACAGAAGAGGACAGAATGACAGAAGAGGACAGAATGACAGAAGATGACAGAGCATGATAGAATGACAGAAGAGGACAGAAGATGACAGAAGATGACAGAAGATGACAGAAGATGACAGAAGATGACAGAATGACAGAAGAGGACAGAAGATGATAGAAGATGACAGAAGATGACAGAATGACAGAAGAGGACAGAATGACAGAAGAGGACAGAATCACAGAAGATGACAGAAGATGACAGAAGATGACAGAAGATGGCAGAATGACAGAAGATGACAGAAGATGACAGAAGATGACAGAATATGACAGAAGATGACAGAAGATGACAGATGATGACGGAATATGACTGAACATGACAGAATGACAGAAGAGGACAGAATGACAGAAGAGGACAGAATATGACAGAAGATGACAGAAGATGACAGAATGACAGAAGATGACAGAAGATGACAGAATATGACAGAAGATGACAGAAGATGACAGAAGATGACAGAAGATGACGGAATATGACGGAATATGACAGAAGATGACAGAAGAGGACAGAATGACAGAAGAGGACAGAAGATGATAGAAGATGACACAATGACAGAAGGTGACAGAAGATGACAGAAGGACAGAATGACAGAAGATGACAGAATGACAGAAGAGGACAGAATGACAGAAGATGACAGAAGGGCAGAAGAGGACAGAATGACAGAAGATGACAGAAGATGACAGAAGATGACAGAATGACAGAAGAGGACAGAATGACAGAAGATGACAGAATGACAGAAGAGGACAGAATGACAGAAGATGACAGAAGATGACAGAATGTCAGAAGAGGACACAATGACAGAAGATGACAGAATGACAGAAGATGACAGAAGATGACAGAAGATGACAGAAGATGACAGAATGACAGAAGAGGACAGAAGATGACAGGAGATGACAGAAGATGACAGAAGAGGACAGAATGACAGAAGAGGACAGAATGGCAGAAGATGCCAGAATGACAGAAGAGGACAGAATGACAGAAGATGACAGAAGATGACAGAATGACAGAAGAGGACAGAATGACAGAAGATGACAGAATGACAGAAGATGACAGAAGATGACAGAAGATGACAGAAGAGGACAGAATGAGAGAAGATGACAGAAGATATCAGAAGATGACAGAATGACAGAATATGACAGAAGATGAAAGAAGATGACAGAAGATGACAGAATGACAGAAGAGGACAGAATGACAGAAGATGGCAGAAGATGACAGAATGACAGAAGAGGACAGAATGACAGAAGATGACAGAATGACAGAAGAGGACAGAAGATGACAGAAGATGACAGAATGACAGAAGATGACAGAAGAGGACAGAATGACAGAAGATGACAGAAGATGACAGAAGATGACAGAAGATGACAGAAGATGACAGAAGAGGACAGAAGATGACAGAATGACAGAAGATGACAGAAGATGACAGAAGAGGACAGAATGACAGAAGATAACAGAAGATGACAGAAGATGACAGAATGACAGAAGAGGACAGAAGATGACAGAATGACAGAAGAGGACAGAATGACAGAAGATGACAGAATGACAGAAGAGGACAGAATGACAGAAGAGGACAGAAGATGACAGAATGACAGAAGAGGACAGAAGATGACAGAAGATGACAGAATGACAGAAGATGACAGAATGACAGAAGAGGACAGAATGACAGAAGAGGACAGAAGATGACAGAATGACAGAAGAGGACAGAAGATGACAGAAGATGACAGAAGATGACAGAATGACAGAAGAGGACAGAATGACAGAAGAGGACAGAAGATGACAGAAGAGGACAGAATGACTGAAGATGGCAGAATGACAGATAAGGACAGAAGAGGACAAAATAACAGAAGAGGACAGAATATGACAGAAGATGACAGAATGACAGAAGATGACAGAAGAGGACAGAATATGACAGAAGAGGACAGAATGACAGAAGATGACAGAAGATGACAGAATATGACAGAATATGACAGAAGATGACAGAAGATGACAGAAGATGACAGAAGATGACAGAAGATGACAGAATATGACAGAAGATGACAGAAGGTGACAGAAGATGACAGAATATGACAGAAGATGACAGAATGAAAGAAGAGGACATAATGACAGAAGAGGACAGAATATGACAGAAGGACAGAATGACAGAAGATGACAGAATGACAGAAGATGACAGAATGACAAAAGATGACAGAAGATGACAGAAGATGACAGAAGAGGACAGAAGAGGACAGAAGATGACAGAAGATGACAGAAGATGACAGAATGACAGAAGATGACAGAAGATGACAGAATGACAGAAGATGACAGAAGAGGACAGAATGACAGAAGAGGACAGAATGACAGAAGATGACAGAGCATGATAGAATGACAGAAGAGGACAGAAGATGACAGAAGATGAAAGAAGATGACAGAAGATGACAGAAAATGACAGAATGACAGAAGAGGACAGAAGATGATAGAAGATGAAAGAAGATGACAGAATGACAGAAGAGGACAGAATGACAGAAGAGGACAGAATCACAGAAGATGACAGAAGATGACAGAAGATGACAGAAGATGGCAGAATGACAGAAGATGACAGAAGATGACAGAAGATGACAGAATATGACAGAATATGACAGAAGATGACAGAAGATGACAGATGATGACGGAATATGACTGAACATGACAGAATGACAGAAGAGGACAGAATGACAGAAGAGGACAGAATATGACAGAAGATGACAGAAGATGACAGAATGACAGAAGATGACAGAAGATGACAGAATATGACAGAAGATGACAGAAGATGACAGAAGATGACAGAAGATGACAGAAGATGACGGAATATGACAGAAGATGACAGAATGACAGAAGAGGGCAGAATGACAGAAGAGGACAGAATATGACAGAAGATGACAGAAGATGACAGAATGACAGAAGATGACAGAAGATGACAGAATGACAGAAGGTGACAGAAGATGACAGAAGGACAGAATGACAGAAGATGACAGAATGACAGAAGAGGACAGAATGACAGAAGATGACAGAAGGACAGAAGAGGACAGAATGACAGAAGATGACAGAAGATGACAGAAGATGACAGAATGACAGAAGAGGACAGAATGACAGAAGATGACAGAATGACAGAAGAGGACAGAATGACAGAAGATGACAGAAGATGACAGAAGATGACAGAATGTCAGAAGAGGACACAATGACAGAAGATGACAGAATGACAGAAGATGACAGAAGATGACAGAAGATGACAGAAGATGACAGAATGACAGAAGAGGACAGAAGATGACAGGAGATGACAGAAGATGACAGAATGACAGAAGAGGACAGAATGACAGAAGATGACAGAATGACAGAAGATGACAGAAGATGACAGAATGAGAGAAGATGACAGAAGATATCAGAAGATAACAGAATGACAGAAGATGACAGAAGATGAAAGAAGATGACAGAAGATGACAGAATGACAGAAGAGGACAGAATGACAGAAGATGGCAGAAGATGACAGAATGACAGAAGAGGACAGAATGACAGAAGATGACAGAATGACAGAAGAGGACAGAAGATGACAGAAGATGACAGAATGACAGAAGATGACAGAAGAGGACAGAATGACAGAAGATGACAGAAGATGACAGAAGATGACAGAAGATGACGGAATGACAGAAGATGACAGAAGATGACAGAAGAGGACAGAAGATGACAGAATGACAGAAGATGACAGAAGATGACAGAAGAGGACAGAATGACAGAAGATAACAGAAGATGACAGAAGATGACAGAATGACAGAAGAGGACAGAAGATGACAGAATGACAGAAGATGACAGAATGACAGAAGAGGACAGAATGACAGAAGAGGACAGAAGATGACAGAATGACAGAAGAGGACAGAAGATGACAGAAGATGACAGAATGACAGAAGATGACAGAATGACAGAAGAGGACAGAATGACAGAAGAGGACAGAAAATGACAGAATGACAGAAGAGGACAGAAGATGACAGAAGATGACAGAAGATGACAGAATGACAGAAGAGGACAGAATGACAGAAGAGGACAGAATGACTGAAGATGACAGAATGACAGATAAGGACAGAAGAGGACAAAATAACAGAAGAGGACAGAATATGACAGAAGATGACAGAATGACAGAAGATGACAGAAGAGGACAGAATATGACAGAAGAGGACAGAATGACAGAAGATGAAAGAAGATGACAGAAGATGACAGAATATGACAGAATATGACAGAAGATGACAGAAGATGACAGAAGATGACAGAATATGACAGGAGATGACAGAAGGTGACAGAAGATGACAGAATATGACAGAAGATGACAGAATGAAAGAAGAGGACATAATGACAGAAGAGGACAGAATATGACAGAAGGACAGAATGACAGAAGATGACAGAATGACAGAAGATGACAGAATGACAGAAGATGACAGAAGATGACAGAAGATGACAGAAGAGGACAGAAGAGGACAGAAGATGACAGAAGATGACAGAAGATGACAGAATGACAGAAGATGACAGAAGATGACAGAATGACAGAAGATGACAGAAGAGGACAGAATGACAGAAGAGGACAGAATGACAGAAGATGACAGAGCATGATAGAATGACAGAAGAGGACAGAAGATGACAGAAGATGACAGAAGATGACAGAAGATGACAGAATGACAGAAGAGGACAGAAGATGACAGAAGATGACAGAAGATGACAGAATGACAGAAGAGGACAGAATGACAGAAGAGGACAGAATCACAGAAGATGACAGAAGATGACAGAAGATGACAGAAGATGGCAGAATGACAGAAGATGACAGAAGATGACAGAAGATGACAGAAGATGACAGAATATGACAGAATATGACAGAAGATGACAGAAGATGACAGAAGATGACGGAATGACAGAAGAGGACAGAAGATGACAGAAGATGACAGAATGACAGAAGATGACAGAATGACAGAAGAGGACAGAATGACAGAAGAGGACAGAAGATGACAGAAGAGGACAGAATGACTGAAGATGACAGAATGACAGATAAGGACAGAAGAGGACAAAATAACAGAAGAGGACAGAATATGACAGAAGATGACAGAATGACAGAAGATGACAGAAGAGGACAGAATATGACAGAAGAGGACAGAATGACAGAAGATGAAAGAAGATGACAGAAGATGACAGAATATGACAGAATATGACAGAAGATGACAGAAGATGACAGAAGATGACAGAAGATGACGGAATATGACAGAAGATGACAGAAGGTGACAGAAGATGACAGAATATGACAGAAGATGACAGAATGAAAGAAGAGGACATAATGACAGAAGAGGACAGAATATGACAGAAGGACAGAATGACAGAAGATGAACGAATGACAGAAGATGACAGAATGACAGAAGATGACAGAAGATGACAGAAGAGGACAGAAGAGGACAGAAGATGACAGAAGATGACCGAAGATGACAGAAAATGACAGAAGATGACAGAAGATGACAGAATGACAGAAGATGACACAAGAGGACAGAATGACAGAAGAGGACAGAATGACAGAAGATGACAGAGCATGATAGAATGACAGAAGAGGACAGAAGATGACAGAAGATGACAGAAGATGACAGAAGATGACAGAATGACAGAAGATGACAGAATATGACAGAAGATGACAGAATGACAGAAGATGACAGAAGAGGACAGAATATGACAGAAGAGGACAGAATGACAGAAGATGAAAGAAGATGACAGAAGATGACAGAATATGACAGAATATGACAGAAGATGACAGAAGATGACAGAAGATGACAGAAGATGACGGAATATGACAGAAGATGACAGAAGGTGACAGAAGATGACAGAATATGACAGAAGATGACAGAATGAAAGAAGAGGACATAATGACAGAAGAGGACAGAATATGACAGAAGGACAGAATGACAGAAGATGAACGAATGACAGAAGATGACAGAATGACAGAAGATGACAGAAGATGACAGAAGAGGACAGAAGAGGACAGAAGATGACAGAAGATGACAGAAGATGACAGAAAATGACAGAAGATGACAGAAGATGACAGAATGACAGAAGATGACACAAGAGGACAGAATGACAGAAGAGGACAGAATGACAGAAGATGACAGAGCATGATAGAATGACAGAAGAGGACAGAAGATGACAGAAGATGACAGAAGATGACAGAATGACAGAAGATGACAGAAGATGACAGAAGATGACAGAATATGACAGAATATGACAGAAGATGACAGAAGATGACAGAAGATGACAGAATATGACAGAATATGACAGAAGATGACAGAAGATGACAGAAGATGACGGAATATGACTGAACATGACAGAATGACAGAAGAGGACAGAATGACAGAAGAGGACAGAATATGACAGAAGATGACAGAAGATGACAGAATGACAGAAGATGACAGAATATGACAGAAGATGACAGAAGATGACAGAAGATGACGGAATATGACGGAATATGACAGAAGATGACAGAATGACAGAAGAGGACAGAATGACAGAAGAGGACAGAATATGACAGAAGATGACAGAAGATGACAGAATGACAGAAGATGACAGAAGATGACAGAAGATGACAGAATGACAGAAGGTGACAGAAGATGACAGAAGGACAGAATGACAGAAGATGACAGAATGACAGAAGAGGACAGAATGACAGAAGATGACAGAAGATGACAGAAGATGACAGAAGATGACAGAATGACAGAAGAGGACAGAATGACAGAAGATGACAGAATGACAGTAGAGGACAGAATGACAGAAGATGACAGAAGATGACAGAATGTCAGAAGAGGACACAATGACAGAAGATGACAGAATGACAGAAGATGACAGAAGATGACAGAAGATGACAGAAGATGACAGAATGACAGAAGAGGACAGAAGATGACAGGAGATGACAGAAGATGACAGAAGTTGACAGAATGACAGAAGAGGACAGAATGACAGAAGATGACAGAATGACAGAAGATGACAGAAGATGACAGAATGAGAGAAGATGACAGAAGATATCAGAAGATGACAGAATGACAGAAGATGACAGAAGATGAAAGAAGATGACAGAAGATGACAGAATGACAGAAGAGGACAGAATGACAGAAGATGGCAGAAGATGACAGAATGACAGAAGAGGACAGAATGACAGAAGATGACAGAATGACAGAAGAGGACAGAAGATGACAGAAGATGACAGAATGACAGAAGATGACAGAAGAGGACAGAATGACAGAAGATGACAGAAGATGACAGAAGATGACAGAATGACAGAAGATGACAGAAGATGACAGAAGAGGACAGAATGACAGAAGATAACAGAAGATGACAGAAGATGACAGAATGACAGAAGAGGACAGAAGATGACAGAATGACAGAAGAGGACAGAATGACAGAAGATGACAGAATGACAGAAGAGGACAGAATGACAGAAGAGGACAGAAGATGACAGAATGACAGAAGAGGACAGAAGATGACAGAAGATGACAGAATGACAGAAGATGACAGAATGACAGAAGAGGACAGAATGACAGAAGAGGACAGAAGATGACAGAATGACAGAAGAGGACAGAAGATGACAGAAGATGACAGAATGACAGAAGATGACAGAATGACAGAAGAGGACAGAATGACAGAAGATGACAGAAGATGACAGAAGATGACAGAAGATGACAGAATGACAGAAGAGGACAGAATGACAGAAGAGGACAGAAGATGACAGAAAGACAGAAGATGACAGAAGATGACAGAAGATGACGGAATGACAGAAGATGACAGAAGATGACAGAAGAGGACAGAATGACAGAAGATGACAGAATATGACAGAAGATGACAGAATGACAGAAGATGACAGAAGATGACAGAAGAGAACAGAATGACAGAAGATAACAGAAGATGACAGAAGATGACAGAATGACAGAAGAGGACAGAAGATGACAGAATGACAGAAGAGCACAGAATGACAGAAGATGACAGAATGAGAGAAGAGGACAGAATGACAGAAGATGACAGAATGACAGAAGAGGACAGAATGACAGAAGAGGACAGAAGATGACAGAATGACAGAAGAGGACAGAAGATGACAAGATGACAGAATGACAGAAGATGACAGAATGACAGAAGAGGACAGAATGACAGAAGAGGACAGAAGATGACAGAATGACAGAAGAGGACAGAAGATGACAGAAGATGACAGAATGACAGAAGATGACAGAATGACAGAAGAGGACAGAATGACAGAAGAGGACAGAAGATGACAGAATGACAGAAGAGGACAGAAGATGACAGAAGATGACAGAAGATGAGAGAAGGTGACAGAATGACAGAAGAGGACAGAATGACAGAAGATGACAGAAGATGACAGAAGATGACAGAAGATGACAGAAGATGACAGAATGACATAAGAGGGCAGAATGAGAGAAGATGACAGAAGAGGACGGAATGACAGAAGATGACAGAAGATGACAGAAGATGACAGAATGACAGAAGAGGACAGAATGACAGAAGAGGACAGAAGATGACAGAATGACAAGATGACAGAAGATGACAGAAGATGACAGAAGATGACGGAATGAAAGAAGATGACAGAAGATGACAGAAGAGGACAGAATGACAGAAGATGACAGAATATGACAGAAGATGACAGAAGAGGACAGAAGATGACAGAAAATGACAGAAGATGACAGAAGATGACAGAATGACAGAAGATGACACAAGAGGACAGAATGACAGAAGAGGACAGAATGACAGAAGATGACAGAGCATGATAGAATGACAGAAGAGGACAGAAGATGACAGAAGATGACAGAAGATGACAGAAGATGACAGAATGACAGAAGAGGACAGAAGATGACAGAAGATGACAGAATGACAGAAGAGGACAGAATGACAGAAGAGGACAGAATCACAGAAGATGACAGAAGATGACAGAAGATGACAGAAGATGGCAGAATGACAGAAGATGACAGAAGATGACAGAAGATGACAGAATATGACAGAATATGACAGAAGATGACAGAAGATGACAGAACATGACGGAATATGACTGAACATGACAGAATGACAGAAGAGGACAGAATGACAGAAGAGGACAGAATATGACAGAAGATGACAGAAGATGACAGAATGACAGAAGATGACAGAAGATGACAGAAGATGACAGAATGACAGAAGGTGACAAAAGATGACAGAAGGACAGAATGACAGAAGATGACAGAATGACAGAAGAGGACAGAATGACAGAAGATGGCAGAAGATCACAGAAGATGACAGAAGATGACAGAATGAGAGAAGAGGACAGAATGACAGAAGATGACAGAATGACAGTAGAGGACAGAATGACAGAAGATGACAGAAGATGACAGAATGTCAGAAGAGGACACAATGACAGAAGATGACAGAATGACAGAAGATGACAGAAGATGACAGAAGATGACAGAAGATGACAGAATGACAGAAGAGGACAGAAGATGACAGGAGATGACAGAAGATGACAGAAGAGGACAGAATGACAGAAGAGGACAGAATGGCAGAAGATGAAAGAATGACAGAAGAGGACAGAATGACAGAAGATGACAGAAGTTGACAGAATGACAAGAGGACAGAATGACAGAAGATGACAGAATGACAGAAGATGACAGAAGATGACAGAAGATGACAGAATGAGAGAAGATGACAGAAGATATCAGAAGATGACAGAATGACAGAAGATGACAGAAGATGAAAGAAGATGACAGAAGATGACAGAATGACAGAAGAGGACAGAATGACAGAAGATGGCAGAAGATGACAGAATGACAGAAGAGGACAGAATGACAGAAGATGACAGAATGACAGAAGAGGACAGAGGATGACAGAAGATGACAGAATGACAGAAGATGACAGAAGAGGACAGAATGACAGAAGATGACAGAAGATGACAGAAGATGACGGAATGACAGAAGATGACAGAAGAGGACAGAAGATGACAGAATGACAGAAGATGACAGAAGATGACAGAAGAGGACAGAATGACAGAAGATAACAGAAGATGACAGAAGATGACAGAATGACAGAAGAGGACAGAAGATGACAGAATGACAGAAGAGGACAGAATGACAGAAGATGACAGAATGACAGAAGAGGACAGAATGACAGAAGAGGACAGAAGATGACAGAATGACAGAAGAGGACAGAAGATGACAGAAGATGACAGAATGACAGAAGATGACAGAATGACAGAAGAGGACAGAATGACAGAAGAGGACAGAAGATGACAGAATGACAGAAGAGGACAGAAGATGACAGAAGATGACAGAATGACAGAAGATGACAGAATGACAGAAGAGGACAGAATGACACAAGATGACAGAAGAGGACAGAAGATGACAGAAGATGACAGAATGACAGAAGAGGACAGAATGACAGAAGAGGACAGAAGATGACAGAAAGACAGAAGATGACAGAAGATGACAGAAGATGACAGAAGATGACGGAATGACAGAAGATGACAGAAGATGACAGAAGAGGACAGAATGACAGAAGATGACAGAATATGACAGAAGATGACAGAATGACAGAAGATGACAGAAGATGACAGAAGAGGACAGAATGACAGAAGATAACAGAAGATGACAGAAGATGACAGAATGACAGAAGAGGACAGAAGATGACAGAATGACAGAAGAGCACAGAATGACAGAAGATGACAGAATGAGAGAAGAGGACAGAATGACAGAAGATGACAGAATGACAGAAGAGGACAGAATGACAGAAGAGGACAGAAGATGACAGAATGACAGAAGAGGACAGAAGATGACAGAAGATGACAGAATGACAGAAGATGACAGAATGACAGAAGAGGACAGAAGATGACAGAATGACAGAAGAGGACAGAAGATGACAGAAGATGACAGAATGACAGAAGATGACAGAATGACAGAAGAGGACAGAATGACAGAAGAGGACAGAAGATGACAGAATGACAGAAGAGGACAGAAGATGACAGAAGATGACAGAAGATGAGAGAAGGTGACAGAATGACAGAAGAGGACAGAATGACAGAAGATGACAGAAGATGACAGAAGATGACAGAAGAGAACAGAATGGCAGAAGATGACAGAATGACAGAAGAGGACAGAATGACAGAAGATGACAGAAGATGACAGAAGATGACAGAAGATGACAGAATGACATAAGAGGGCAGAATGAGAGAAGATGACAGAAGAGGACAGAATGACAGAAGATGACAGAAGATGACAGAAGATGACGGAATGACAGAAGATGACAGAAGAGGACAGAAGATGACAGAATGACAGAAGATGACAGAAGATGACAGAAGAGGACAGAATGACAGAAGATAACAGAAGATGACAGAAGATGACAGAATGACAGAAGAGGACAGAAGATGACAGAATGACAGAAGAGGACAGAATGACAGAAGATGACAGAATGACAGAAGAGGACAGAATGACAGAAGAGGACAGAAGATGACAGAATGACAGAAGAGGACAGAAGATGACAGAAGATGACAGAATGACAGAAGATGACAGAATGACAGAAGAGGACAGAATGACAGAAGAGGACAGAAGATGACAGAATGACAGAAGAGGACAGAAGATGACAGAAGATGACAGAATGACAGAAGATGACAGAATGACAGAAGAGGACAGAATGACACAAGATGACAGAAGATGACAGAAGATGACAGAAGATGACAGAATGACAGAAGAGGACAGAATGACAGAAGAGGACAGAAGATGACAGAAAGACAGAAGATGACAGAAGATGACAGAAGATGACAGAAGATGACGGAATGACAGAAGATGACAGAAGATGACAGAAGAGGACAGAATGACAGAAGATGACAGAATATGACAGAAGATGACAGAATGACAGAAGATGACAGAAGATGACAGAAGAGGACAGAATGACAGAAGATAACAGAAGATGACAGAAGATGACAGAATGACAGAAGAGGACAGAAGATGACAGAATGACAGAAGAGCACAGAATGACAGAAGATGACAGAATGAGAGAAGAGGACAGAATGACAGAAGATGGCAGAATGACAGAAGAGGACAGAATGACAGAAGAGGACAGAAGATGACAGAATGACAGAAGAGGACAGAAGATGACAGAAGATGACAGAATGACAGAAGATGACAGAATGACAGAAGAGGACAGAATGACAGAAGAGGACAGAAGATGACAGAATGACAGAAGAGGACAGAAGATGACAGAAGATGACAGAATGACAGAAGATGACAGAATGACAGAAGAGGACAGAATGACAGAAGAGGACAGAAGATGACAGAATGACAGAAGAGGACAGAAGATGACAGAAGATGACAGAAGATGAGAGAAGGTGACAGAATGACAGAAGAGGACAGAATGACAGAAGATGACAGAAGATGACAGAAGATGACAGAAGATGACAGAAGATGACAGAATGACATAAGAGGGCAGAATGAGAGAAGATGACAGAAGAGGACAGAATGACAGAAGATGACAGAAGATGACAGAAGATGACAGAATGACAGAAGAGGACAGAATGACAGAAGAGGACAGAAGATGACAGAATGACAGAAGATGACAGAAGATGACAGAAGATGACAGAAGATGACGGAATGAAAGAAGATGACAGAAGATGACAGAAGAGGACAGAATGACAGAAGATGACAGAATATGACAGAAGATGACAGAAGATGACAGAATAGGACAGAAGATGACAGAAAATGACAGAAGATGACAGAAGATGACAGAATGACAGAAGATGACACAAGAGGACAGAATGACAGAAGAGGACAGAATGACAGAAGATGACAGAGCATGATAGAATGACAGAAGAGGACAGAAGATGACAGAAGATGACAGAAGATGACAGAAGATGACAGAATGACAGAAGAGGACAAAAGATGACAGAAGATGACAGAATGACAGAAGAGGACAGAATGACAGAAGAGGACAGAATCACAGAAGATGACAGAAGATGACAGAAGATGACAGAAGATGGCAGAATGACAGAAGATGACAGAAGATGACAGAAGATGACAGAATATGACAGAATATGACAGAAGATGACAGAAGATGACAGAACATGACGGAATATGACTGAACATGACAGAATGACAGAAGAGGACAGAATGACAGAAGAGGACAGAATATGACAGAAGATGACAGAAGATGACAGAATGACAGAAGATGACAGAATATGACAGAAGATGACAGAAGATGACGGAAGATGACAGAAGATGACGGAATATGACAGAAGATGACAGAATGACAGAAGAGGACAGAATGACAGAAGAGGACAGAATATGACAGAAGATGACAGAAGATGACAGAATGACAGAAGATGACAGAAGATGACAGAATGACAGAAGGTGACAAAAGATGACAGAAGGACAGAATGACAGAAGATGACAGAATGACAGAAGAGGACAGAATGACAGAAGATGGCAGAAGATGACAGAAGATGACAGAAGATGACAGAATGAGAGAAGAGGACAGAATGACAGAAGATGACAGAATGACAGTAGAGGACAGAATGACAGAAGATGACAGAAGATGACAGAATGTCAGAAGAGGACACAATGACAGAAGATGACAGAATGACAGAAGATGACAGAAGATGACAGAAGATGACAGAATGACAGAAGAGGACAGAATGACAGAAGAGGACAGAAGATGACAGAAAGACAGAAGATGACAGAAGATGACAGAAGATGACAGAAGATGACGGAATGACAGAAGATGACAGAAGATGACAGAAGAGGACAGAATGACAGAAGATGACAGAATATGACAGAAGATGACAGAATGACAGAAGATGACAGAAGATGACAGAAGAGGACAGAATGACAGAAGATAACAGAAGATGACAGAAGATGACAGAATGACAGAAGAGGACAGAAGATGACAGAATGACAGAAGAGCACAGAATGACAGAAGATGACAGAATGAGAGAAGAGGACAGAATGACAGAAGATGACAGAATGACAGAAGAGGACAGAATGACAGAAGAGGACAGAAGATGACAGAATGACAGAAGAGGACAGAAGATGACAGAAGATGACAGAATGACAGAAGATGACAGAATGACAGAAGAGGACAGAATGACAGAAGAGGACAGAAGATGACAGAATGACAGAAGAGGACAGAAGATGACAGAAGATGACAGAATGACAGAAGATGACAGAATGACAGAAGAGGACAGAATGACAGAAGAGGACAGAAGATGACAGAATGACAGAAGAGGACAGAAGATGACAGAAGATGACAGAAGATGAGAGAAGGTGACAGAATGACAGAAGAGGACAGAATGACAGAAGATGACAGAAGATGACAGAAGATGACAGAAGATGACAGAATGACATAAGAGGGCAGAATGAGAGAAGATGACAGAAGAGGACAGAATGACAGAAGATGACAGAAGATGACAGAAGATGACAGAATGACAGAAGAGGACAGAATGACAGAAGAGGACAGAAGATGACAGAATGACAGAAGATGACAGAAGATGACAGAAGATGACAGAAGATGACGGAATGAAAGAAGATGACAGAAGATGACAGAAGAGGACAGAGTGACAGAAGATGACAGAATATGACAGAAGATGACAGAAGATGACAGAAGATGACAGAATATGACAGAAGATGACAGAAGATGACAGAAGATGACAGAATGACAGAAGAGGACAGAATGACAGAAGATGACAGAAGATGACAGAATGACAGAAGATGAAAGAAGATGAAGGAAGATGACAGAAGATGACAGAAGATGACAGAATGACAGAAGAGGACGGAATGACAGAAGATGACAGAAGATGACAGAAGATGACAGAATGACAGAAGATGACAGAATGACAGAAGAGGACGGAATGACAGAAGATGACAGAAGATGACAGAAGATGACAGAATGACAGAAGATGTCAGAATGACAGAAGATGACAGAATGACAGAAGAGGACAGAATGACAGAAGATGACAGAAGATGACAGAACATGACAGAACATGACAGAATGACAGAAGATGACAGAAGATGACAGAAGAGGACAGAATGACAGAAGATGACAGGATATGACAGAAGATGACAGAATGAGAGAAGATGACAGAAGATGACAGAATGACAGAAGAGGACAGAATGACAGAAGATGACAGAAGATGACAGAAGATGACAGAAGATGACAGAATATGACAGAAGATGAAAAAGATGAGAGAAGATGACAGAAGAGGACAGAATGACAGAAGATGACAGAAGATGACAGAATGACGGAAGATGACAGAAGATGACGCAAGATGACAGAAGATGACAGAAGATGACAGAATGACAGAAGAGGACATAATGACAGAAGATGACAGAAGATGACAGAAGATGACAGAATGACAGAAGATGACAGAATGACAGAAGATGACAGAATGACAGAAGAGGACACAATGACAGAATGACAGAAGATGACAGAAGATGACAGAATGACAGAAGATGACAGAAGATGAGAGTAGATGACAGAAGATGACATAAGATGACAGAAGATGACAGAAGATGACAGAATGACAGAAGAGGACAGAAGATGACAGAAGATGACAGAAGATGACAGAATGACAGAAGAGGACAGAATATGATAGAGGATGACAGAAGATGACAGAATGACAGAAGATGACAGAAGATGTCAGAAGGACAGAAGATGACAGAATGACAGAAGATGACAGAAGATGACAGAATATGACAGAAGAGGACAGAAGATGACAGAAGATGACAGAATATGACAGAAGATGACAGAATGACAGAAAATGACAGAAGAGGACAGAACATGACAGAAGAGGACAGAATGACAGAAGATGACAGTAGATGACAGAAGATGACAGAAGATGACAGAATGACAGAAAATGACAGAAGAGGACAGAACATGACAGAAGAGGACAGAATGACAGAAGATGACAGAAGATGACAGAAGATGACAGAATATGACAGAAGATGACACAAGATGACAGAATGACAGAAAATGACAGAAGAGGACAGAACATGACAGAAGAGGACAGAATGACAGAAGATGACAGAAGATGACAGAAGATGGCAGAAGATGACAGAAGATGACAGATTATGACAAAAGATGACAGAAGATGACAGAATGACAGAAGAGGACAGAATGACAGAAGATGACAGAAGATGACAGAAGATGACAGAAGATGAAAGAAGATGACAGAATGACAGAAGAGGACAGAATGACAGATGACAGAATGACAGAAGAGGACAGAAGATGACAGAAGATGACACAAGATGACAGAATGACAGAAGAGGACAGAAGATGACAGAAGATGACAGAATGACAGAAGATGACAGAAGATGACAGAAGATGACAGAAGATGACAGAATGACCGAAGAGGACAGAATGCCAGAAGAGGACAGAATGACAGAAGAGGACAGAATATGACAAAAGATGACAGAAGATGACAGAATGACAGAAGATGACAGAAGATGACAGAAAATGACAGAAGATGACAGAAGATGACAGAAGATGACAGAATGACAGAAGAGGAAAGAATGACAGAAGATGACAGAATGACAGAATGACAGAAGAGGACAGAAGATGACAGAATGACAGAAGAGGACAGAAGAGGACAGAAGAGGACAGAAGAGGACAGAAGATGACAGAAGATGACAGAATGACAGAAGAGGTCAGAAGATGACAGAAGATGACAGAAGATGACAGAAGATGACAGAAGATGACGGAATGACAGAAGATGACAGAAGATGACAGAAGAGGACAGAATGACAGAAGATGACAGAATATGACAGAAGATGACAGAATGACAGAAGATGACAGAAGAGGACAGAATGACAGAAGATAACAGAAGATGACAGAAGATGACAGAATGACAGAAGAGGACAGAAGATGACAGAATGACAGAAGAGCACAGAATGACAGAAGATGACAGAATGAGAGAAGAGGACAGAATGACAGAAGATGACAGAATGACAGAAGAGGACAGAATGACAGAAGAGGACAGAAGATGACAGAATGACAGAAGAGGACAGAAGATGACAGAAGATGACAGAATGACAGAAGATGACAGAATGACAGAAGAGGACAGAATGACAGAAGAGAACAGAAGATGACAGAATGACAGAAGAGGACAGAAGATGACAGAAGATGACAGAATGACAGAAGATGACAGAATGACAGAAGAGGACAGAATGACAGAAGAGGACAGAAGATGACAGAATGACAGAAGAGGACAGAAGATGACAGAAGATGACAGAAGATGAGAGAAGGTGACAGAATGACAGAAGAGGACAGAATGACAGAAGATGACAGAAGATGACAGAAGATGACAGAAGAGAACAGAATGGCAGAAGATGACAGAATGACAGAAGAGGACAGAATGACAGAAGATGACAGAAGATGACAGAAGATGACAGAAGATGACAGAATGACATAAGAGGGCAGAATGAGAGAAGATGACAGAAGAGGACAGAATGACAGAAGATGACAGAAGATGACAGAAGATGACAGAATGACAGAAGAGGACAGAATGACAGAAGAGGACAGAAGATGACAGAATGACAGAAGATGACAGAAGATGACAGAAGATGAAGGAATGAAAGAAGATGACAGAAGATGACAGAAGAGGACAGAATGACAGAAGATGACAGAATATGACAGAAGATGACAGAAGATGACAGAAGAGGACAGAATGACAGAAGATAATAGAAGATGACAGAAGATGACCGAATGACAGAAGAGGACAGAATGAGAGAAGATGACAGAAGAGGACAGAATGACAGAAGATGACAGAAGATGACAGAAGATGACAGAAGATGGCAGAAGATGGCAGAATGACAGAAGATGACAGAAGATGACAGAAGATGACAGAAGATGACAGAAGTTGACAGAAGATGACAGAATGACAGAAGAGGACAAAATGACAGAAGATGACAGAAGATGACAGAATGACAGAAGAGGGAAGAAGGTGACAGAAGATGACAGAATGACAGAAGATGACAGAAGATGACAGAAGATGACAGAAGAGGAGAGAATGACAGAAGATGAAAGACGATGACAGAATGACAGAAGAGGACAGAAGATGACAGAAGAGGACAGAATGATAGAAGATGACAGAAGATGACAGAAGATGACAGAAGAGGAGAGAATGACAGAAGAGGACAGAATGACAGAAGATGACAGAAGATGACAGAAGATGACAGAATGACAGAAGAGGACAGAAGATGACAGAATGATAGAAGAGGGCAGAATGACAGAAGATGACAGAAGATGACAGAAGAGGAGAGAATGACAGAAGATGACAGAAGAGGACAGAATGACAGAAGATGACAGAAGATGACAGAAGATGACAGAAGTTGACAGAATGACAGAAGATGACAGAAGATGACAGAAGAGGACAGAATGACAGAAGATGACAGAATATGACAGAAGATGACAGAAAGACAGAAGATGACAGAAGATGACAGAAGATGACGGAATGACAGAAGATGACAGAAGATGACAGAAGAGGACAGAATGACAGAAGATGACAGAATATGACAGAAGATGACAGAATGACAGAAGATGACAGAAGATGACAGAAGAGGACAGAATGACAGAAGATAACAGAAGATGACAGAAGATGACAGAATGACAGAAGAGGACAGAAGATGACAGAATGACAGAAGAGCACAGAATGACCGAAGATGACAGAAGATGACAGAATGAGAGAAGAGGACGGAATGACAGAAGATGACAGAATGACAGAAGAGGACAGAATGACAGAAGAGGACAGAAGATGACAGAATGACAGAAGAGGACAGAAGATGACAGAAGATGACAGAATGACAGAAGATGACAGAATGACAGAAGAGGACAGAATGACAGAAGATGAAAGAAGATGACAGAAGAGAACAGAATGGCAGAAGATGACAGAATGACAGAAGAGGACAGAATGACAGAAGATGACAGCAGATGACAGAAGATGACAGAAGATGACAGAATGACATAAGAGGGCAGAATGAGAGAAGATGACAGAAGAGGACAGAATGACAGAAGATGACAGAAGATGACAGAAGATGACAGAATGACAGAAGAGGACAGAATGACAGACGATGACCGAATGACAGAAGATGACAGAAGATGACAGAAGATGACAGAATGACAGAAGAGGACAGAAGATGACAGGAGATGACAGAAGATGACAGAAGAGGACAGAATGACAGAAGAGGACAGAATGGCAGAAGATGAAAGAATGACAGAAGAGGACAGAATATGACAGAATGACAGAAGAGGACAGAAGATGACAGAAGATGACAGAATGACAGAAGATGACAGAAGATGACAGAATGACAGAAGAGGACAGAATGACAGAAGAGGACAGAAGATGACAGAATGACAGAAGAGGACAGAAGATGACAGAAGATGACAGAAGATGACAGAAGGTGACAGAATGACAGAAGAGGACAGAATGACAGAAGATGACAGAAGATGACAGAAGAGAACAGAATGGCAGAAGATAACAGAAGATGACAGAAGATGACAGAATGACAGAAGAGGACAGAAGATGACAGAATGACAGAAGAGCACAGAATGACAGAAGATGACAGAATGAGAGAAGAGGACAGAATGACAGAAGATGACAGAATGACAGAAGAGGACAGAATGACAGAAGAGGACAGAAGATGACAGAATGACAGAAGAGGACAGAAGATGACAGAAGATGACAGAATGACAGAAGATGACAGAATGACAGAAGAGGACAGAATGACAGAAGAGGACAGATGATGACAGAATGACAGAAGAGGACAGAAGATGACAGAAGATGACAGAATGACAGAAGATGACAGAATGACAGAAGAGGACAGAATGACAGAAGAGGACAGAAGATGACAGAATGACAGAAGAGGACAGAAGATGACAGAAGATGACAGAAGATGAGAGAAGGTGACAGAATGACAGAAGAGGACAGAATGACAGAAGATGACAGAAGATGACAGAAGATGACAGAAGATGACAGAATGACATAAGAGGGCAGAATGAGAGAAGATGACAGAAGAGGACAGAATGACAGAAGATGACAGAAGATGACAGAAGATGACAGAATGACAGAAGAGGACAGAATGACAGAAGAGGACAGAAGATGACAGAATGACAGAAGATGACAGAAGATGACAGAAGATGACAGAAGATGACGGAATGAAAGAAGATGACAGAAGATGACAGAAGAGGACAGAGTGACAGAAGATGACAGAATATGACAGAAGATGACAGAAGATGACAGAAGATGACAGAATATGACAGAAGATGACAGAAGATGACAGAAGATGACAGAATGACAGAAGAGGACAGAATGACAGAAGATGACAGAAGATGACAGAATGACAGAAGATGAAAGAAGATGAAGGAAGATGACAGAAGATGACAGAAGATGACAGAATGACAGAAGAGGACGGAATGACAGAAGATGACAGAAGATGACAGAAGATGACAGAATGACAGAAGATGACAGAATGACAGAAGAGGACGGAATGACAGAAGATGACAGAAGATGACAGAAGATGACAGAATGACAGAAGATGTCAGAATGACAGAAGATGACAGAATGACAGAAGAGGACAGAATGACAGAAGATGACAGAAGATGACAGAACATGACAGAACATGACAGAATGACAGAAGATGACAGAAGATGACAGAAGAGGACAGAATGACAGAAGATGACAGGATATGACAGAAGATGACAGAATGAGAGAAGATGACAGAAGATGACAGAATGACAGAAGAGGACAGAATGACAGAAGATGACAGAAGATGACAGAAGATGACAGAAGATGACAGAATATGACAGAAGATGAAAAAGATGAGAGAAGATGACAGAAGAGGACAGAATGACAGAAGATGACAGAAGATGACAGAATGACGGAAGATGACAGAAGATGACGCAAGATGACAGAAGATGACAGAAGATGACAGAATGACAGAAGAGGACATAATGACAGAAGATGACAGAAGATGACAGAAGATGACAGAATGACAGAAGATGACAGAATGACAGAAGATGACAGAATGACAGAAGAGGACACAATGACAGAATGACAGAAGATGACAGAAGATGACAGAATGACAGAAGATGACAGAAGATGAGAGTAGATGACAGAAGATGACATAAGATGACAGAAGATGACAGAAGATGACAGAATGACAGAAGAGGACAGAAGATGACAGAAGATGACAGAAGATGACAGAATGACAGAAGAGGACAGAATATGATAGAGGATGACAGAAGATGACAGAATGACAGAAGATGACAGAAGATGTCAGAAGGACAGAAGATGACAGAATGACAGAAGATGACAGAAGATGACAGAATATGACAGAAGAGGACAGAAGATGACAGAAGATGACAGAATATGACAGAAGATGACAGAATGACAGAAAATGACAGAAGAGGACAGAACATGACAGAAGAGGACAGAATGACAGAAGATGACAGTAGATGACAGAAGATGACAGAAGATGACAGAATGACAGAAAATGACAGAAGAGGACAGAACATGACAGAAGAGGACAGAATGACAGAAGATGACAGAAGATGACAGAAGATGACAGAATATGACAGAAGATGACACAAGATGACAGAATGACAGAAAATGACAGAAGAGGACAGAACATGACAGAAGAGGACAGAATGACAGAAGATGACAGAAGATGACAGAAGATGGCAGAAGATGACAGAAGATGACAGATTATGACAAAAGATGACAGAAGATGACAGAATGACAGAAGAGGACAGAATGACAGAAGATGACAGAAGATGACAGAAGATGACAGAAGATGAAAGAAGATGACAGAATGACAGAAGAGGACAGAATGACAGATGACAGAATGACAGAAGAGGACAGAAGATGACAGAAGATGACACAAGATGACAGAATGACAGAAGAGGACAGAAGATGACAGAAGATGACAGAATGACAGAAGATGACAGAAGATGACAGAAGATGACAGAAGATGACAGAATGACCGAAGAGGACAGAATGCCAGAAGAGGACAGAATGACAGAAGAGGACAGAATATGACAAAAGATGACAGAAGATGACAGAATGACAGAAGATGACAGAAGATGACAGAAAATGACAGAAGATGACAGAAGATGACAGAAGATGACAGAATGACAGAAGAGGAAAGAATGACAGAAGATGACAGAATGACAGAATGACAGAAGAGGACAGAAGATGACAGAATGACAGAAGAGGACAGAAGAGGACAGAAGAGGACAGAAGAGGACAGAAGATGACAGAAGATGACAGAATGACAGAAGAGGTCAGAAGATGACAGAAGATGACAGAAGATGACAGAAGATGACAGAAGATGACGGAATGACAGAAGATGACAGAAGATGACAGAAGAGGACAGAATGACAGAAGATGACAGAATATGACAGAAGATGACAGAATGACAGAAGATGACAGAAGATGACAGAAGAGGACAGAATGACAGAAGATAACAGAAGATGACAGAAGATGACAGAATGACAGAAGAGGACAGAAGATGACAGAATGACAGAAGAGCACAGAATGACAGAAGATGACAGAATGAGAGAAGAGGACAGAATGACAGAAGATGACAGAATGACAGAAGAGGACAGAATGACAGAAGAGGACAGAAGATGACAGAATGACAGAAGAGGACAGAAGATGACAGAAGATGACAGAATGACAGAAGATGACAGAATGACAGAAGAGGACAGAATGACAGAAGAGAACAGAAGATGACAGAATGACAGAAGAGGACAGAAGATGACAGAAGATGACAGAATGACAGAAGATGACAGAATGACAGAAGAGGACAGAATGACAGAAGAGGACAGAAGATGACAGAATGACAGAAGAGGACAGAAGATGACAGAAGATGACAGAAGATGAGAGAAGGTGACAGAATGACAGAAGAGGACAGAATGACAGAAGATGACAGAAGATGACAGAAGATGACAGAAGAGAACAGAATGGCAGAAGATGACAGAATGACAGAAGAGGACAGAATGACAGAAGATGACAGAAGATGACAGAAGATGACAGAAGATGACAGAATGACATAAGAGGGCAGAATGAGAGAAGATGACAGAAGAGGACAGAATGACAGAAGATGACAGAAGATGACAGAAGATGACAGAATGACAGAAGAGGACAGAATGACAGAAGAGGACAGAAGATGACAGAATGACAGAAGATGACAGAAGATGACAGAAGATGAAGGAATGAAAGAAGATGACAGAAGATGACAGAAGAGGACAGAATGACAGAAGATGACAGAATATGACAGAAGATGACAGAAGATGACAGAAGAGGACAGAATGACAGAAGATAATAGAAGATGACAGAAGATGACCGAATGACAGAAGAGGACAGAATGAGAGAAGATGACAGAAGAGGACAGAATGACAGAAGATGACAGAAGATGACAGAAGATGACAGAAGATGGCAGAAGATGGCAGAATGACAGAAGATGACAGAAGATGACAGAAGATGACAGAAGATGACAGAAGTTGACAGAAGATGACAGAATGACAGAAGAGGACAAAATGACAGAAGATGACAGAAGATGACAGAATGACAGAAGAGGGAAGAAGGTGACAGAAGATGACAGAATGACAGAAGATGACAGAAGATGACAGAAGATGACAGAAGAGGAGAGAATGACAGAAGATGAAAGACGATGACAGAATGACAGAAGAGGACAGAAGATGACAGAAGAGGACAGAATGATAGAAGATGACAGAAGATGACAGAAGATGACAGAAGAGGAGAGAATGACAGAAGAGGACAGAATGACAGAAGATGACAGAAGATGACAGAAGATGACAGAATGACAGAAGAGGACAGAAGATGACAGAATGATAGAAGAGGGCAGAATGACAGAAGATGACAGAAGATGACAGAAGAGGAGAGAATGACAGAAGATGACAGAAGAGGACAGAATGACAGAAGATGACAGAAGATGACAGAAGATGACAGAAGTTGACAGAATGACAGAAGATGACAGAAGATGACAGAAGAGGACAGAATGACAGAAGATGACAGAATATGACAGAAGATGACAGAAAGACAGAAGATGACAGAAGATGACAGAAGATGACGGAATGACAGAAGATGACAGAAGATGACAGAAGAGGACAGAATGACAGAAGATGACAGAATATGACAGAAGATGACAGAATGACAGAAGATGACAGAAGATGACAGAAGAGGACAGAATGACAGAAGATAACAGAAGATGACAGAAGATGACAGAATGACAGAAGAGGACAGAAGATGACAGAATGACAGAAGAGCACAGAATGACCGAAGATGACAGAAGATGACAGAATGAGAGAAGAGGACGGAATGACAGAAGATGACAGAATGACAGAAGAGGACAGAATGACAGAAGAGGACAGAAGATGACAGAATGACAGAAGAGGACAGAAGATGACAGAAGATGACAGAATGACAGAAGATGACAGAATGACAGAAGAGGACAGAATGACAGAAGATGAAAGAAGATGACAGAAGAGAACAGAATGGCAGAAGATGACAGAATGACAGAAGAGGACAGAATGACAGAAGATGACAGCAGATGACAGAAGATGACAGAAGATGACAGAATGACATAAGAGGGCAGAATGAGAGAAGATGACAGAAGAGGACAGAATGACAGAAGATGACAGAAGATGACAGAAGATGACAGAATGACAGAAGAGGACAGAATGACAGACGATGACCGAATGACAGAAGATGACAGAAGATGACAGAAGATGACAGAATGACAGAAGAGGACAGAAGATGACAGGAGATGACAGAAGATGACAGAAGAGGACAGAATGACAGAAGAGGACAGAATGGCAGAAGATGAAAGAATGACAGAAGAGGACAGAATATGACAGAATGACAGAAGAGGACAGAAGATGACAGAAGATGACAGAATGACAGAAGATGACAGAAGATGACAGAATGACAGAAGAGGACAGAATGACAGAAGAGGACAGAAGATGACAGAATGACAGAAGAGGACAGAAGATGACAGAAGATGACAGAAGATGACAGAAGGTGACAGAATGACAGAAGAGGACAGAATGACAGAAGATGACAGAAGATGACAGAAGAGAACAGAATGGCAGAAGATGACAGAATGACAGAAGAGGACAGAATGACAGAAGATGACAGCAGATGACAGAAGATGACAGAAGATGACAGAATGACATAAGAGGGCAGAATGAGAGAAGATGACAGAAGAGGACAGAATGACAGAAGATGACAGAAGATGACAGAAGATGACAGAATGACAGAAGAGGACAGAATGACAGACGATGACCGAATGACAGAAGATGACAGAAGATGACAGAAGATGACAGAATGACAGAAGAGGACAGAAGATGACAGGAGATGACAGAAGATGACAGAAGAGGACAGAATGACAGAAGAGGACAGAATGGCAGAAGATGAAAGAATGACAGAAGAGGACAGAATGACAGAAGATGACAGAAGTTGACAGAATGACAAGAGGACAGAATGACAGAAGATGACAGAATGACAGAAGATGACAGAAGATGACAGAAGATGACAGAATGAGAGAAGATGACAGAAGATATCAGAAGATGACAGAATGACAGAAGATGACAGAAGATGAAAGAAGATGACAGAAGATGACAGAATGACAGAAGAGGACAGAATGACAGAAGATGGCAGAAGATGACAGAATGACAGAAGAGGACAGAATGACAGAAGATGACAGAATGACAGAAGAGGACAGAAGATGACAGAAGATGACAGAATGACAGAAGATGACAGAAGAGGACAGAATGACAGAAGATGACAGAAGATGACAGAAGATGACGGAATGACAGAAGATGACAGAAGAGGACAGAAGATGACAGAATGACAGAAGATGACAGAAGATGACAGAAGAGGACAGAATGACAGAAGATAACAGAAGATGACAGAAGATGACAGAATGACAGAAGAGGACAGAAGATGACAGAATGACAGAAGAGGACAGAATGACAGAAGATGACAGAATGACAGAAGAGGACAGAATGACAGAAGAGGACAGAAGATGACAGAATGACAGAAGAGGACAGAAGATGACAGAAGATGACAGAATGACAGAAGATGACAGAATGACAGAAGAGGACAGAATGACAGAAGAGGACAGAAGATGACAGAATGACAGAAGAGGACAGAAGATGACAGAAGATGACAGAATGACAGAAGATGACAGAATGACAGAAGAGGACAGAATGACACAAGATGACAGAAGATGACAGAAGATGACAGAAGATGACAGAATGACAGAAGAGGACAGAATGACAGAAGAGGACAGAAGATGACAGAAAGACAGAAGATGACAGAAGATGACAGAAGATGACAGAAGATGACGGAATGACAGAAGATGACAGAAGATGACAGAAGAGGACAGAATGACAGAAGATGACAGAATATGACAGAAGATGACAGAATGACAGAAGATGACAGAAGATGACAGAATGACAGAAGATAACAGAAGATGACAGAAGATGACAGAATGACAGAAGAGGACAGAAGATGACAGAATGACAGAAGAGCACAGAATGACAGAAGATGACAGAATGAGAGAAGAGGACAGAATGACAGAAGATGACAGAATGACAGAAGAGGACAGAATGACAGAAGAGGACAGAAGATGACAGAATGACAGAAGAGGACAGAAGATGACAGAAGATGACAGAATGACAGAAGATGACAGAATGACAGAAGAGGACAGAAGATGACAGAATGACAGAAGAGGACAGAAGATGACAGAAGATGACAGAATGACAGAAGATGACAGAATGACAGAAGAGGACAGAATGACAGAAGAGGACAGAAGATGACAGAATGACAGAAGAGGACAGAAGATGACAGAAGATGACAGAAGATGAGAGAAGGTGACAGAATGACAGAAGAGGACAGAATGACAGAAGATGACAGAAGATGACAGAAGATGACAGAAGAGAACAGAATGGCAGAAGATGACAGAATGACAGAAGAGGACAGAATGACAGAAGATGACAGAAGATGACAGAAGATGACAGAAGATGACAGAATGACATAAGAGGGCAGAATGAGAGAAGATGACAGAAGAGGACAGAATGACAGAAGATGACAGAAGATGACAGAAGATGACAGAATGACAGAAGATGACAGAAGAGGACAGAAGATGACAGAATGACAGAAGATGACAGAAGATGACAGAAGAGGACAGAATGACAGAAGATAACAGAAGATGACAGAAGATGACAGAATGACAGAAGAGGACAGAAGATGACAGAATGACAGAAGAGGACAGAATGACAGAAGATGACAGAATGACAGAAGAGGACAGAATGACAGAAGAGGACAGAAGATGACAGAATGACAGAAGAGGACAGAAGATGACAGAAGATGACAGAATGACAGAAGATGACAGAATGACAGAAGAGGACAGAATGACAGAAGAGGACAGAAGATGACAGAATGACAGAAGAGGACAGAAGATGACAGAAGATGACAGAATGACAGAAGATGACAGAATGACAGAAGAGGACAGAATGACACAAGATGACAGAAGATGACAGAAGATGACAGAAGATGACAGAATGACAGAAGAGGACAGAATGACAGAAGAGGACAGAAGATGACAGAAAGACAGAAGATGACAGAAGATGACAGAAGATGACAGAAGATGACGGAATGACAGAAGATGACAGAAGAGGACAGAATGACAGAAGATGACAGAATATGACAGAAGATGACAGAATGACAGAAGATGACAGAAGATGACAGAAGAGGACAGAATGACAGAAGATAACAGAAGATGACAGAAGATGACAGAATGACAGAAGAGGACAGAAGATGACAGAATGACAGAAGAGCACAGAATGACAGAAGATGACAGAATGAGAGAAGAGGACAGAATGACAGAAGATGACAGAATGACAGAAGAGGACAGAATGACAGAAGAGGACAGAAGATGACAGAATGACAGAAGAGGACAGAAGATGACAGAAGATGACAGAATGACAGAAGATGACAGAATGACAGAAGAGGACAGAATGACAGAAGAGGACAGAAGATGACAGAATGACAGAAGAGGACAGAAGATGACAGAAGATGACAGAATGACAGAAGATGACAGAATGACAGAAGAGGACAGAATGACAGAAGAGGACAGAAGATGACAGAATGACAGAAGAGGACAGAAGATGACAGAAGATGACAGAAGATGAGAGAAGGTGACAGAATGACAGAAGAGGACAGAATGACAGAAGATGACAGAAGATGACAGAAGATGACAGAAGATGACAGAAGATGACAGAATGACATAAGAGGGCAGAATGAGAGAAGATGACAGAAGAGGACAGAATGACAGAAGATGACAGAAGATGACAGAAGATGACAGAATGACAGAAGAGGACAGAATGACAGAAGAGGACAGAAGATGACAGAATGACAGAAGATGACAGAAGATGACAGAAGATGACAGAAGATGACGGAATGAAAGAAGATGACAGAAGATGACAGAAGAGGACAGAATGACAGAAGATGACAGAATATGACAGAAGATGACAGAAGATGACAGAAGAGGACAGAAGATGACAGAAAATGACAGAAGATGACAGAAGATGACAGAATGACAGAAGATGACACAAGAGGACAGAATGACAGAAGAGGACAGAATGACAGAAGATGACAGAGCATGATAGAATGACAGAAGAGGACAGAAGATGACAGAAGATGACAGAAGATGACAGAATGACAGAAGAGGACAGAAGATGACAGAAGATGACAGAATGACAGAAGAGGACAGAATGACAGAAGAGGACAGAATCACAGAAGATGACAGAAGATGACAGAAGATGACAGAAGATGGCAGAATGACAGAAGATGACAGAAGATGACAGAAGATGACAGAATATGACAGAATATGACAGAAGATGACAGAAGATGACAGAACATGACGGAATATGACTGAACATGACAGAATGACAGAAGAGGACAGAATGACAGAAGAGGACAGAATATGACAGAAGATGACAGAAGATGACAGAATGACAGAAGATGACAGAATATGACAGAAGATGACAGAAGATGACAGAAGATGACAGAAGATGACGGAATATGACAGAAGATGACAGAATGACAGAAGAGGACAGAATGACAGAAGAGGACAGAATATGACAGAAGATGACAGAAGATGACAGAATGACAGAAGATGACAGAAGATGACAGAAGATGACAGAATGACAGAAGGTGACAGATGACAGAAGGACAGAATGACAGAAGATGACAGAATGACAGAAGAGGACAGAATGACAGAAGATGACAGAAGATGACAGAAGATGACAGAATGAGAGAAGAGGACAGAATGACAGAAGATGACAGAATGACAGTAGAGGACAGAATGACAGAAGATGACAGAAGATGACAGAATGTCAGAAGAGGACACAATGACAGAAGATGACAGAATGACAGAAGATGACAGAAGATGACAGAAGATGACAGAAGATGACAGAATGACAGAAGAGGACAGAAGATGACAGGAGATGACAGAAGATGACAGAAGAGGACAGAATGACAGAAGAGGACAGAATGGCAGAAGATGAAAGAATGACAGAAGAGGACAGAATGACAGAAGATGACAGAAGTTGACAGAATGACAGAAGAGGACAGAATGACAGAAGATGACAGAATGACAGAAGATGACAGATGACAGAAGATGACAGAATGAGAGAAGATGACAGAAGATATCAGAAGATGACAGAATGACAGAAGATGACAGAAGATGAAAGAAGATGACAGAAGATGACAGAATGACAGAAGAGGACAGAATGACAGAAGATGGCAGAAGATGACAGAATGACAGAAGAGGACAGAATGACAGAAGATGACAGAATGACAG
This sequence comes from Somniosus microcephalus, assembly GCF_052327205.1. Taxonomy (NCBI): domain Eukaryota; kingdom Metazoa; phylum Chordata; class Chondrichthyes; order Squaliformes; family Somniosidae; genus Somniosus; species Somniosus microcephalus. The sequence continues at coordinate 1,647,873 of NW_028225190.1, read as the reverse complement.
AAGAGGACAGAAGATGACAGAAGATGACAGAATGACAGAAGATGACAGAAGAGGACAGAATGACAGAAGATGACAGAAGATGACAGAAGATGACGGAATGACAGAAGATGACAGAAGAGGACAGAAGATGACAGAATGACAGAAGATGACAGAAGATGACAGAAGAGGACAGAATGACAGAAGATAACAGAAGATGACAGAAGATGACAGAATGACAGAAGAGGACAGAAGATGACAGAATGACAGAAGAGGACAGAATGACAGAAGATGACAGAATGACAGAAGAGGACAGAATGACAGAAGAGGACAGAAGATGACAGAATGACAGAAGAGGACAGAAGATGACAGAAGATGACAGAATGACAGAAGATGACAGAATGACAGAAAAGGACAGAATGACAGAAGAGGACAGAAGATGACAGAATGACAGAAGAGGACAGAAGATGACAGAAGATGACAGAATGACAGAAGATGACAGAATGACAGAAGAGGACAGAATGACACAAGATGACAGAAGATGACAGAAGATGACAGAATGACAGAAGAGGACAGAATGACAGAAGAGGACAGAAGATGACAGAAAGACAGAAGATGACAGAAGATGACAGAAGATGACGGAATGACAGAAGATGACAGAAGATGACAGAAGAGGACAGAATGACAGAAGATGACAGAATATGACAGAAGATGACAGAATGACAGAAGATGACAGAAGATGACAGAAGAGGACAGAATGACAGAAGATAACAGAAGATGACAGAAGATGACAGAATGACAGAAGAGGACAGAAGCTGACAGAATGACAGAAGAGCACAGAATGACAGAAGATGACAGAATGAGAGAAGAGGACAGAATGACAGAAGATGACAGAATGACAGAAGAGGACAGAATGACAGAAGAGGACAGAAGATGACAGAATGACAGAAGAGGACAGCAGATGACAGAAGATGACAGAATGACAGAAGATGACAGAATGACAGAAGAGGACAGAATGACAGAAGAGGACAGAAGATGACAGAATGACAGAAGAGGACAGAAGATGACAGAAGATGACAGAATGACAGAAGATGACAGAATGACAGAAGAGGACAGAATGACAGAAGAGGACAGAAGATGACAGAATGACAGAAGAGGACAGAAGATGACAGAAGATGACAGAAGATGAGAGAAGGTGACAGAATGACAGAAGAGGACAGAATGACAGAAGATGACAGAAGATGACAGAAGATGACAGAAGAGAACAGAATGGCAGAAGATGACAGAATGACAGAAGAGGACAGAATGACAGAAGATGACAGAAGATGACAGAAGATGACAGAATGACATAAGAGGGCAGAATGAGAGAAGATGACAGAAGAGGACAGAATGACAGAAGATGACAGAAGATGACAGAATGACAGAAGAGGACAGAATGACAGAAGAGGACAGAATGAGAGAAGAGGACAGAATGACAGAAGATGACAGAATGACAGAAGAGGACAGAATGACAGAAGAGGACAGAAGATGACAGAATGACAGAAGAGGACAGAATGACAGAAGAGGACAGAATGACAGAAGAGGACAGAAGATGACAGAATGACAGAAGAGGACAGAAGATGACAGAAGATGACAGAATGACAGAAGATGACAGAATGACAGAAGAGGACAGAATGACAGAAGAGGACAGAAGATGACAGAATGACAGAAGAGGACAGAAGATGACAGAAGATGACAGAAGATGAGAGAAGGTGACAGAATGACAGAAGAGGACAGAATGACAGAAGATGACAGAAGATGACAGAAGATGACAGAAGAGAACAGAATGGCAGAAGATGACAGAATGACAGAAGAGGACAGAATGACAGAAGATGACAGAAGATGACAGAAGATGACAGAAGATGACAGAATGACATAAGAGGGCAGAATGAGAGAAGATGACAGAAGAGGACAGAATGACAGAAGATGACAGAAGATGACAGAAGATGACAGAATGACAGAAGAGGACAGAATGACAGAAGAGGACAGAAGATGACAGAATGACAGAAGATGACAGAAGATGACAGAAGATGAAGGAATGAAAGAAGATGACAGAAGATGACAGAAGAGGACAGAATGACAGAAGATGACAGAATATGACAGAAGATGACAGAAGATGACAGAAGAGGACAGAATGACAGAAGATAATAGAAGATGACAGAAGATGACCGAATGACAGAAGAGGACAGAATGAGAGAAGATGACAGAAGAGGACAGAATGACAGAAGATGACAGAAGATGACAGAAGATGACAGAAGATGGCAGAAGATGGCAGAATGACAGAAGATGACAGAAGATGACAGAAGATGACAGAAGTTGACAGAAGATGACAGAATGACAGAAGAGGACAAAATGACAGAAGATGACAGAAGATGACAGAATGACAGAAGAGGGAAGAAGGTGACAGAAGATGACAGAATGACAGAAGATGACAGAAGATGACAGAAGATGACAGAAGAGGAGAGAATGACAGAAGATGAAAGACGATGACAGAATGACAGAAGAGGACAGAAGATGACAGAAGAGGACAGAATGATAGAAGATGACAGAAGATGACAGAAGATGACAGAAGAGGAGAGAATGACAGAAGAGGACAGAATGACAGAAGATGACAGAAGATGACAGAAGATGACAGAATGACAGAAGAGGACAGAAGATGACAGAATGATAGAAGAGGGCAGAATGACAGAAGATGACAGAAGATGACAGAAGAGGAGAGAATGACAGAAGATGACAGAAGAGGACAGAATGACAGAAGATGACAGAAGATGACAGAAGATGACAGAAGTTGACAGAATGACAGAAGATGACAGAAGATGACAGAAGAGGACAGAATGACAGAAGATGACAGAATATGACAGAAGATGACAGAAAGACAGAAGATGACAGAAGATGACAGAAGATGACGGAATGACAGAAGATGACAGAAGATGACAGAAGAGGACAGAATGACAGAAGATGACAGAATATGACAGAAGATGACAGAATGACAGAAGATGACAGAAGATGACAGAAGAGGACAGAATGACAGAAGATAACAGAAGATGACAGAAGATGACAGAATGACAGAAGAGGACAGAAGATGACAGAATGACAGAAGAGCACAGAATGACCGAAGATGACAGAAGATGACAGAATGAGAGAAGAGGACAGAATGACAGAAGATGACAGAATGACAGAAGAGGACAGAATGACAGAAGAGGACAGAAGATGACAGAATGACAGAAGAGGACAGAAGATGACAGAAGATGACAGAATGACAGAAGATGACAGAATGACAGAAGAGGACAGAATGACAGAAGATGACAGAAGATGACAGAAGAGAACAGAATGGCAGAAGATGACAGAATGACAGAAGAGGACAGAATGACAGAAGATGACAGCAGATGACAGAAGATGACAGAAGATGACAGAATGACATAAGAGGGCAGAATGAGAGAAGATGACAGAAGAGGACAGAATGACAGAAGATGACAGAAGATGACAGAAGATGACAGAATGACAGAAGAGGACAGAATGACAGACGATGACCGAATGACAGAAGATGACAGAAGATGACAGAAGATGACAGAATGACAGAAGAGGACAGAAGATGACAGGAGATGACAGAAGATGACAGAAGAGGACAGAATGACAGAAGAGGACAGAATGGCAGAAGATGAAAGAATGACAGAAGAGGACAGAATATGACAGAATGACAGAAGAGGACAGAAGATGACAGAAGATGACAGAATGACAGAAGATGACAGAAGATGACAGAATGACAGAAGAGGACAGAATGACAGAAGAGGACAGAAGATGACAGAATGACAGAAGAGGACAGAAGATGACAGAAGATGACAGAAGATGACAGAAGGTGACAGAATGACAGAAGAGGACAGAATGACAGAAGATGACAGAAGATGACAGAAGAGAACAGAATGGCAGAAGATGACAGAATGACAGAAGAGGACAGAATGACAGAAGATGACAGCAGATGACAGAAGATGACAGAAGATGACAGAATGACATAAGAGGGCAGAATGAGAGAAGATGACAGAAGAGGACAGAATGACAGAAGATGACAGAAGATGACAGAAGATGACAGAATGACAGAAGAGGACAGAATGACAGACGATGACCGAATGACAGAAGATGACAGAAGATGACAGAAGATGACAGAATGACAGAAGAGGACAGAAGATGACAGGAGATGACAGAAGATGACAGAAGAGGACAGAATGACAGAAGAGGACAGAATGGCAGAAGATGAAAGAATGACAGAAGAGGACAGAATGGCAGAAGATGACAGAAGTTGACAGAATGACAAGAGGACAGAATGACAGAAGATGACAGAATGACAGAAGATGACAGAAGATGACAGAAGATGACAGAATGAGAGAAGATGACAGAAGATATCAGAAGATGACAGAATGACAGAAGATGACAGAAGATGAAAGAAGATGACAGAAGATGACAGAATGACAGAAGAGGACAGAATGACAGAAGATGGCAGAAGATGACAGAATGACAGAAGAGGACAGAATGACAGAAGATGACAGAATGACAGAAGAGGACAGAAGATGACAGAAGATGACAGAATGACAGAAGATGACAGAAGAGGACAGAATGACAGAAGATGACAGAAGATGACAGAAGATGACGGAATGACAGAAGATGACAGAAGAGGACAGAAGATGACAGAATGACAGAAGATGACAGAAGAGGACAGAATGACAGAAGATAACAGAAGATGACAGAAGATGACAGAATGACAGAAGAGGACAGAAGATGACAGAATGACAGAAGAGGACAGAATGACAGAAGATGACAGAATGACAGAAGAGGACAGAATGACAGAAGAGGACAGAAGATGACAGAATGACAGAAGAGGACAGAAGATGACAGAAGATGACAGAATGACAGAAGATGACAGAATGACAGAAGAGGACAGAATGACAGAAGAGGACAGAAGATGACAGAATGACAGAAGAGGACAGAAGATGACAGAAGATGACAGAATGACAGAAGATGACAGAATGACAGAAGAGGACAGAATGACACAAGATGACAGAAGATGACAGAAGATGACAGAAGATGACAGAATGACAGAAGAGGACAGAATGACAGAAGAGGACAGAAGATGACAGAAAGACAGAAGATGACAGAATGACAGAAGATGACAGAATGACAGAAGAGGACAGAATGACAGAAGATGGCAGAAGATGACAGAATGACAGAAGAGGACAGAATGACAGAAGATGACAGAATGACAGAAGAGGACAGAAGATGACAGAAGATGACAGAATGACAGAAGATGACAGAAGAGGACAGAATGACAGAAGATGACAGAAGATGACAGAAGATGACGGAATGACAGAAGATGACAGAAGAGGACAGAAGATGACAGAATGACAGAAGATGACAGAAGATGACAGAAGAGGACAGAATGACAGAAGATAACAGAAGATGACAGAAGATGACAGAATGACAGAAGAGGACAGAAGATGACAGAATGACAGAAGAGGACAGAATGACAGAAGATGACAGAATGACAGAAGAGGACAGAATGACAGAAGAGGACAGAAGATGACAGAATGACAGAAGAGGACAGAAGATGACAGAAGATGACAGAATGACAGAAGATGACAGAATGACAGAAAAGGACAGAATGACAGAAGAGGACAGAAGATGACAGAATGACAGAAGAGGACAGAAGATGACAGAAGATGACAGAATGACAGAAGATGACAGAATGACAGAAGAGGACAGAATGACACAAGATGACAGAAGATGACAGAAGATGACAGAATGACAGAAGAGGACAGAATGACAGAAGAGGACAGAAGATGACAGAAAGACAGAAGATGACAGAAGATGACAGAAGATGACGGAATGACAGAAGATGACAGAAGATGACAGAAGAGGACAGAATGACAGAAGATGACAGAATATGACAGAAGATGACAGAATGACAGAAGATGACAGAAGATGACAGAAGAGGACAGAATGACAGAAGATAACAGAAGATGACAGAAGATGACAGAATGACAGAAGAGGACAGAAGCTGACAGAATGACAGAAGAGCACAGAATGACAGAAGATGACAGAATGAGAGAAGAGGACAGAATGACAGAAGATGACAGAATGACAGAAGAGGACAGAATGACAGAAGAGGACAGAAGATGACAGAATGACAGAAGAGGACAGCAGATGACAGAAGATGACAGAATGACAGAAGATGACAGAATGACAGAAGAGGACAGAATGACAGAAGAGGACAGAAGATGACAGAATGACAGAAGAGGACAGAAGATGACAGAAGATGACAGAATGACAGAAGATGACAGAATGACAGAAGAGGACAGAATGACAGAAGAGGACAGAAGATGACAGAATGACAGAAGAGGACAGAAGATGACAGAAGATGACAGAAGATGAGAGAAGGTGACAGAATGACAGAAGAGGACAGAATGACAGAAGATGACAGAAGATGACAGAAGATGACAGAAGAGAACAGAATGGCAGAAGATGACAGAATGACAGAAGAGGACAGAATGACAGAAGATGACAGAAGATGACAGAAGATGACAGAATGACATAAGAGGGCAGAATGAGAGAAGATGACAGAAGAGGACAGAATGACAGAAGATGACAGAAGATGACAGAATGACAGAAGAGGACAGAATGACAGAAGAGGACAGAATGAGAGAAGAGGACAGAATGACAGAAGATGACAGAATGACAGAAGAGGACAGAATGACAGAAGAGGACAGAAGATGACAGAATGACAGAAGAGGACAGAAGATGACAGAAGATGACAGAATGACAGAAGATGACAGAATGACAGAAGAGGACAGAATGACAGAAGAGGACAGAAGATGACAGAATGACAGAAGAGGACAGAAGATGACAGAAGATGACAGAATGACAGAAGATGACAGAATGACAGAAGAGGACAGAATGACAGAAGAGGACAGAAGATGACAGAATGACAGAAGAGGACAGAAGATGACAGAAGATGACAGAAGATGAGAGAAGGTGACAGAATGACAGAAGAGGACAGAATGACAGAAGATGACAGAAGATGACAGAAGATGACAGAAGAGAACAGAATGGCAGAAGATGACAGAATGACAGAAGAGGACAGAATGACAGAAGATGACAGAAGATGACAGAAGATGACAGAAGATGACAGAATGACATAAGAGGGCAGAATGAGAGAAGATGACAGAAGAGGACAGAATGACAGAAGATGACAGAAGATGACAGAAGATGACAGAATGACAGAAGAGGACAGAATGACAGAAGAGGACAGAAGATGACAGAATGACAGAAGATGACAGAAGATGACAGAAGATGAAGGAATGAAAGAAGATGACAGAAGATGACAGAAGAGGACAGAATGACAGAAGATGACAGAATATGACAGAAGATGACAGAAGATGACAGAAGAGGACAGAATGACAGAAGATAATAGAAGATGACAGAAGATGACCGAATGACAGAAGAGGACAGAATGAGAGAAGATGACAGAAGAGGACAGAATGACAGAAGATGACAGAAGATGACAGAAGATGACAGAAGATGGCAGAAGATGGCAGAATGACAGAAGATGACAGAAGATGACAGAAGATGACAGAAGTTGACAGAAGATGACAGAATGACAGAAGAGGACAAAATGACAGAAGATGACAGAAGATGACAGAATGACAGAAGAGGGAAGAAGGTGACAGAAGATGACAGAATGACAGAAGATGACAGAAGATGACAGAAGATGACAGAAGAGGAGAGAATGACAGAAGATGAAAGACGATGACAGAATGACAGAAGAGGACAGAAGATGACAGAAGAGGACAGAATGATAGAAGATGACAGAAGATGACAGAAGATGACAGAAGAGGAGAGAATGACAGAAGAGGACAGAATGACAGAAGATGACAGAAGATGACAGAAGATGACAGAATGACAGAAGAGGACAGAAGATGACAGAATGATAGAAGAGGGCAGAATGACAGAAGATGACAGAAGATGACAGAAGAGGAGAGAATGACAGAAGATGACAGAAGAGGACAGAATGACAGAAGATGACAGAAGATGACAGAAGATGACAGAAGTTGACAGAATGACAGAAGATGACAGAAGATGACAGAAGAGGACAGAATGACAGAAGATGACAGAATATGACAGAAGATGACAGAAAGACAGAAGATGACAGAAGATGACAGAAGATGACGGAATGACAGAAGATGACAGAAGATGACAGAAGAGGACAGAATGACAGAAGATGACAGAATATGACAGAAGATGACAGAATGACAGAAGATGACAGAAGATGACAGAAGAGGACAGAATGACAGAAGATAACAGAAGATGACAGAAGATGACAGAATGACAGAAGAGGACAGAAGATGACAGAATGACAGAAGAGCACAGAATGACCGAAGATGACAGAAGATGACAGAATGAGAGAAGAGGACAGAATGACAGAAGATGACAGAATGACAGAAGAGGACAGAATGACAGAAGAGGACAGAAGATGACAGAATGACAGAAGAGGACAGAAGATGACAGAAGATGACAGAATGACAGAAGATGACAGAATGACAGAAGAGGACAGAATGACAGAAGATGACAGAAGATGACAGAAGAGAACAGAATGGCAGAAGATGACAGAATGACAGAAGAGGACAGAATGACAGAAGATGACAGCAGATGACAGAAGATGACAGAAGATGACAGAATGACATAAGAGGGCAGAATGAGAGAAGATGACAGAAGAGGACAGAATGACAGAAGATGACAGAAGATGACAGAAGATGACAGAATGACAGAAGAGGACAGAATGACAGACGATGACCGAATGACAGAAGATGACAGAAGATGACAGAAGATGACAGAATGACAGAAGAGGACAGAAGATGACAGGAGATGACAGAAGATGACAGAAGAGGACAGAATGACAGAAGAGGACAGAATGGCAGAAGATGAAAGAATGACAGAAGAGGACAGAATATGACAGAATGACAGAAGAGGACAGAAGATGACAGAAGATGACAGAATGACAGAAGATGACAGAATGACAGAAGAGGACAGAATGACAGAAGAGGACAGAAGATGACAGAATGACAGAAGAGGACAGAAGATGACAGAAGATGACAGAAGATGACAGAAGGTGACAGAATGACAGAAGAGGACAGAATGACAGAAGATGACAGAAGATGACAGAAGAGAACAGAATGGCAGAAGATGACAGAATGACAGAAGAGGACAGAATGACAGAAGATGACAGCAGATGACAGAAGATGACAGAAGATGACAGAATGACATAAGAGGGCAGAATGAGAGAAGATGACAGAAGAGGACAGAATGACAGAAGATGACAGAAGATGACAGAAGATGACAGAATGACAGAAGAGGACAGAATGACAGACGATGACCGAATGACAGAAGATGACAGAAGATGACAGAAGATGACAGAATGACAGAAGAGGACAGAAGATGACAGGAGATGACAGAAGATGACAGAAGAGGACAGAATGACAGAAGAGGACAGAATGGCAGAAGATGAAAGAATGACAGAAGAGGACAGAATGGCAGAAGATGACAGAAGTTGACAGAATGACAAGAGGACAGAATGACAGAAGATGACAGAATGACAGAAGATGACAGAAGATGACAGAAGATGACAGAATGAGAGAAGATGACAGAAGATATCAGAAGATGACAGAATGACAGAAGATGACAGAAGATGAAAGAAGATGACAGAAGATGACAGAATGACAGAAGAGGACAGAATGACAGAAGATGGCAGAAGATGACAGAATGACAGAAGAGGACAGAATGACAGAAGATGACAGAATGACAGAAGAGGACAGAAGATGACAGAAGATGACAGAATGACAGAAGATGACAGAAGAGGACAGAATGACAGAAGATGACAGAAGATGACAGAAGATGACGGAATGACAGAAGATGACAGAAGAGGACAGAAGATGACAGAATGACAGAAGATGACAGAAGAGGACAGAATGACAGAAGATAACAGAAGATGACAGAAGATGACAGAATGACAGAAGAGGACAGAAGATGACAGAATGACAGAAGAGGACAGAATGACAGAAGATGACAGAATGACAGAAGAGGACAGAATGACAGAAGAGGACAGAAGATGACAGAATGACAGAAGAGGACAGAAGATGACAGAAGATGACAGAATGACAGAAGATGACAGAATGACAGAAGAGGACAGAATGACAGAAGAGGACAGAAGATGACAGAATGACAGAAGAGGACAGAAGATGACAGAAGATGACAGAATGACAGAAGATGACAGAATGACAGAAGAGGACAGAATGACACAAGATGACAGAAGATGACAGAAGATGACAGAAGATGACAGAATGACAGAAGAGGACAGAATGACAGAAGAGGACAGAAGATGACAGAAAGACAGAAGATGACAGAAGATGACAGAAGATGACAGAAGATGACGGAATGACAGAAGATGACAGAAGATGACAGAAGAGGACAGAATGACAGAAGATGACAGAATATGACAGAAGATGACAGAATGACAGAAGATGACAGAAGATGACAGAAGAGGACAGAATGACAGAAGATAACAGAAGATGACAGAAGATGACAGAATGACAGAAGAGGACAGAAGATGACAGAATGACAGAAGAGCACAGAATGACAGAAGATGACAGAATGAGAGAAGAGGACAGAATGACAGAAGATGACAGAATGACAGAAGAGGACAGAATGACAGAAGAGGACAGAAGATGACAGAATGACAGAAGAGGACAGAAGATGACAGAAGATGACAGAATGACAGAAGATGACAGAATGACAGAAGAGGACAGAAGATGACAGAATGACAGAAGAGGACAGAAGATGACAGAAGATGACAGAATGACAGAAGATGACAGAATGACAGAAGAGGACAGAATGACAGAAGAGGACAGAAGATGACAGAATGACAGAAGAGGACAGAAGATGACAGAAGATGACAGAAGATGAGAGAAGGTGACAGAATGACAGAAGAGGACAGAATGACAGAAGATGACAGAAGATGACAGAAGATGACAGAAGAGAACAGAATGGCAGAAGATGACAGAATGACAGAAGAGGACAGAATGACAGAAGATGACAGAAGATGACAGAAGATGACAGAAGATGACAGAATGACATAAGAGGGCAGAATGAGAGAAGATGACAGAAGAGGACAGAATGACAGAAGATGACAGAAGATGACAGAAGATGACGGAATGACAGAAGATGACAGAAGAGGACAGAAGATGACAGAATGACAGAAGATGACAGAAGATGACAGAAGAGGACAGAATGACAGAAGATAACAGAAGATGACAGAAGATGACAGAATGACAGAAGAGGACAGAAGATGACAGAATGACAGAAGAGGACAGAATGACAGAAGATGACAGAATGACAGAAGAGGACAGAATGACAGAAGAGGACAGAAGATGACAGAATGACAGAAGAGGACAGAAGATGACAGAAGATGACAGAATGACAGAAGAGGACAGAATGACAGAAGAGGACAGAAGATGACAGAATGACAGAAGAGGACAGAAGATGACAGAAGATGACAGAATGACAGAAGATGACAGAATGACAGAAGAGGACAGAATGACACAAGATGACAGAAGATGACAGAAGATGACAGAAGATGACAGAATGACAGAAGAGGACAGAATGACAGAAGAGGACAGAAGATGACAGAAAGACAGAAGATGACAGAAGATGACAGAAGATGACAGAAGATGACGGAATGACAGAAGATGACAGAAGAGGACAGAATGACAGAAGATGACAGAATATGACAGAAGATGACAGAATGACAGAAGATGACAGAAGATGACAGAAGAGGACAGAATGACAGAAGATAACAGAAGATGACAGAAGATGACAGAATGACAGAAGAGGACAGAAGATGACAGAATGACAGAAGAGCACAGAATGACAGAAGATGACAGAATGAGTGAAGAGGACAGAATGACAGAAGATGACAGAATGACAGAAGAGGACAGAATGACAGAAGAGGACAGAAGATGACAGAATGACAGAAGAGGACAGAAGATGACAGAAGATGACAGAATGACAGAAGATGACAGAATGACAGAAGAGGACAGAATGACAGAAGAGGACAGAAGATGACAGAATGACAGAAGAGGACAGAAGATGACAGAAGATGACAGAATGACAGAAGATGACAGAATGACAGAAGAGGACAGAATGACAGAAGAGGACAGAAGATGACAGAATGACAGAAGAGGACAGAAGATGACAGAAGATGACAGAAGATGAGAGAAGGTGACAGAATGACAGAAGAGGACAGAATGACAGAAGATGACAGAAGATGACAGAAGATGACAGAAGATGACAGAAGATGACAGAATGACATAAGAGGGCAGAATGAGAGAAGATGACAGAAGAGGACAGAATGACAGAAGATGACAGAAGATGACAGAAGATGACAGAATGACAGAAGAGGACAGAATGACAGAAGAGGACAGAAGATGACAGAATGACAGAAGATGACAGAAGATGACAGAAGATGACGGAATGAAAGAAGATGACAGAAGATGACAGAAGAGGACAGAATGACAGAAGATGACAGAATATGACAGAAGATGACAGAAGATGACAGAAGAGGACAGAAGATGACAGAAAATGACAGAAGATGACAGAAGATGACAGAATGACAGAAGATGACACAAGAGGACAGAATGACAGAAGAGGACAGAATGACAGAAGATGACAGAGCATGATAGAATGACAGAAGAGGACAGAAGATGACAGAAGATGACAGAAGATGACAGAAGATGACAGAATGACAGAAGAGGACAGAAGATGACAGAAGATGACAGAATGACAGAAGAGGACAGAATGACAGAAGAGGACAGAATCACAGAAGATGACAGAAGATGACAGAAGATGACAGAAGATGGCAGAATGACAGAAGAGGACAGAATGACAGAAGAGGACAGAAGATGACAGAATGACAGAAGAGGACAGAAGATGACAGAAGATGACAGAATGACAGAAGATGACAGAATGACAGAAGAGGACAGAATGACACAAGATGACAGAAGATGACAGAAGATGACAGAAGATGACAGAATGACAGAAGAGGACAGAATGACAGAAGAGGACAGAAGATGACAGAAAGACAGAAGATGACAGAAGATGACAGAAGATGACAGAAGATGACGGAATGACAGAAGATGACAGAAGAGGACAGAATGACAGAAGATGACAGAATATGACAGAAGATGACAGAATGACAGAAGATGACAGAAGATGACAGAAGAGGACAGAATGACAGAAGATAACAGAAGATGACAGAATGACAGAAGAGGACAGAAGATGACAGAATGACAGAAGAGCACAGAATGACAGAAGATGACAGAATGAGAGAAGAGGACAGAATGACAGAAGATGACAGAATGACAGAAGAGGACAGAATGACAGAAGAGGACAGAAGATGACAGAATGACAGAAGAGGACAGAAGATGACAGAAGATGACAGAATGACAGAAGATGACAGAATGACAGAAGAGGACAGAATGACAGAAGAGGACAGAAGATGACAGAATGACAGAAGAGGACAGAAGATGACAGAAGATGACAGAATGACAGAAGATGACAGAATGACAGAAGAGGACAGAATGACAGAAGAGGACAGAAGATGACAGAATGACAGAAGAGGACAGAAGATGACAGAAGATGACAGAAGATGAGAGAAGGTGACAGAATGACAGAAGAGGACAGAATGACAGAAGATGACAGAAGATGACAGAAGATGACAGAAGATGACAGAATGACATAAGAGGGCAGAATGAGAGAAGATGACAGAAGAGGACAGAATGACAGAAGATGACAGAAGATGACAGAAGATGACAGAATGACAGAAGAGGACAGAATGACAGAAGAGGACAGAAGATGACAGAATGACAGAAGATGACAGAAGATGACAGAAGATGACAGAAGATGACGGAATGAAAGAAGATGACAGAAGATGACAGAAGAAGACAGAATGACAGAAGATGACAGAATATGACAGAAGATGACAGAAGATGACAGAAGAGGACAGAAGATGACAGAAAATGACAGAAGATGACAGAAGATGACAGAATGACAGAAGATGACACAAGAGGACAGAATGACAGAAGAGGACAGAATGACAGAAGATGACAGAGCATGATAGAATGACAGAAGAGGACAGAAGATGACAGAAGATGACAGAAGATGACAGAAGATGACAGAATGACAGAAGAGGACAGAAGATGACAGAAGATGACAGAATGACAGAAGAGGACAGAATGACAGAAGAGGACAGAATCACAGAAGATGACAGAAGATGACAGAAGATGACAGAAGATGGCAGAATGACAGAAGATGACAGAAGATGACAGAAGATGACAGAATATGACAGAATATGACAGAAGATGACAGAAGATGACAGAACATGACGGAATATGACTGAACATGACAGAATGACAGAAGAGGACAGAATGACAGAAGAGGACAGAATATGACAGAAGATGACAGAAGATGACAGAATGACAGAAGATGACAGAATATGACAGAAGATGACAGAAGATGACAGAAGATGACAGAAGATGACGGAATATGACAGAAGATGACAGAATGACAGAAGAGGACAGAATGACAGAAGAGGACAGAATATGACAGAAGATGACAGAAGATGACAGAATGACAGAAGATGACAGAAGATGACAGAAGATGACAGAATGACAGAAGGTGACAGATGACAGAAGGACAGAATGACAGAAGATGACAGAATGACAGAAGAGGACAGAATGACAGAAGATGACAGAAGATGACAGAAGATGACAGAATGAGAGAAGAGGACAGAATGACAGAAGATGACAGAATGACAGTAGAGGACAGAATGACAGAAGATGACAGAAGATGACAGAATGTCAGAAGAGGACACAATGACAGAAGATGACAGAATGACAGAAGATGACAGAAGATGACAGAAGATGACAGAAGATGACAGAATGACAGAAGAGGACAGAAGATGACAGGAGATGACAGAAGATGACAGAAGAGGACAGAATGACAGAAGAGGACAGAATGGCAGAAGATGAAAGAATGACAGAAGAGGACAGAATGACAGAAGATGACAGAAGTTGACAGAATGACAGAAGAGGACAGAATGACAGAAGATGACAGAATGACAGAAGATGACAGATGACAGAAGATGACAGAATGAGAGAAGATGACAGAAGATATCAGAAGATGACAGAATGACAGAAGATGACAGAAGATGAAAGAAGATGACAGAAGATGACAGAATGACAGAAGAGGACAGAATGACAGAAGATGGCAGAAGATGACAGAATGACAGAAGAGGACAGAATGACAGAAGATGACAGAATGACAGAAGAGGACAGAAGATGACAGAAGATGACAGAATGACAGAAGATGACAGAAGAGGACAGAATGACAGAAGATGACAGAAGATGACAGAAGATGACGGAATGACAGAAGATGACAGAAGAGGACAGAAGATGACAGAATGACAGAAGATGACAGAAGATGACAGAAGAGGACAGAATGACAGAAGATAACAGAAGATGACAGAAGATGACAGAATGACAGAAGAGGACAGAAGATGACAGAATGACAGAAGAGGACAGAATGACAGAAGATGACAGAATGACAGAAGAGGACAGAATGACAGAAGAGGACAGAAGATGACAGAATGACAGAAGAGGACAGAAGATGACAGAAGATGACAGAATGACAGAAGATGACAGAATGACAGAAAAGGACAGAATGACAGAAGAGGACAGAAGATGACAGAATGACAGAAGAGGACAGAAGATGACAGAAGATGACAGAATGACAGAAGATGACAGAATGACAGAAGAGGACAGAATGACACAAGATGACAGAAGATGACAGAAGATGACAGAAGATGACAGAATGACAGAAGAGGACAGAATGACAGAAGAGGACAGAAGATGACAGAAAGACAGAAGATGACAGAAGATGACAGAAGATGACGGAATGACAGAAGATGACAGAAGATGACAGAAGAGGACAGAATGACAGAAGATGACAGAATATGACAGAAGATGACAGAATGACAGAAGATGACAGAAGATGACAGAAGAGGACAGAATGACAGAAGATAACAGAAGATGACAGAAGATGACAGAATGACAGAAGAGGACAGAAGATGACAGAATGACAGAAGAGCACAGAATGACAGAAGATGACAGAATGAGAGAAGAGGACAGAATGACAGAAGATGACAGAATGACAGAAGAGGACAGAATGACAGAAGAGGACAGAAGATGACAGAATGACAGAAGAGGACAGCAGATGACAGAAGATGACAGAATGACAGAAGATGACAGAATGACAGAAGAGGACAGAATGACAGAAGAGGACAGAAGATGACAGAATGACAGAAGAGGACAGAAGATGACAGAAGATGACAGAATGACAGAAGATGACAGAATGACAGAAGAGGACAGAATGACAGAAGAGGACAGAAGATGACAGAATGACAGAAGAGGACAGAAGATGACAGAAGATGACAGAAGATGAGAGAAGGTGACAGAATGACAGAAGAGGACAGAATGACAGAAGATGACAGAAGATGACAGAAGATGACAGAAGAGAACAGAATGGCAGAAGATGACAGAATGACAGAAGAGGACAGAATGACAGAAGATGACAGAAGATGACAGAAGATGACAGAATGACATAAGAGGGCAGAATGAGAGAAGATGACAGAAGAGGACAGAATGACAGAAGATGACAGAAGATGACAGAAGATGACAGAATGACAGAAGAGGACAGAATGACAGAAGAGGACAGAAGATGACAGAATGACAGAAGATGACAGAAGATGACAGAAGATGACGGAATGAAAGAAGATGACAGAAGATGACAGAAGAGGACAGAATGACAGAAGATGACAGAATATGACAGAAGATGACAGAAGATGACAGAAGAGGACAGAATGACAGAAGATAATAGAAGATGACAGAAGATGACCGAATGACAGAAGAGGACAGAATGAGAGAAGATGACAGAAGAGGACAGAATGACAGAAGATGACAGAAGATGACAGAAGATGACAGAAGATGGCAGAAGATGGCAGAATGACAGAAGATGACAGAAGATGACAGAAGATGACAGAAGTTGACAGAAGATGACAGAATGACAGAAGAGGACAAAATGACAGAAGATGACAGAAGATGACAGAATGACAGAAGAGGGAAGAAGGTGACAGAAGATGACAGAATGACAGAAGATGACAGAAGATGACAGAAGATGACAGAAGAGGAGAGAATGACAGAAGATGAAAGACGATGACAGAATGACAGAAGAGGACAGAAGATGACAGAAGAGGACAGAATGATAGAAGATGACAGAAGATGACAGAAGATGACAGAAGAGGAGAGAATGACAGAAGAGGACAGAATGACAGAAGATGACAGAAGATGACAGAAGATGACAGAATGACAGAAGAGGACAGAAGATGACAGAATGATAGAAGAGGGCAGAATGACAGAAGATGACAGAAGATGACAGAAGAGGAGAGAATGACAGAAGATGACAGAAGAGGACAGAATGACAGAAGATGACAGAAGATGACAGAAGATGACAGAAGTTGACAGAATGACAGAAGATGACAGAAGATGACAGAAGAGGACAGAATGACAGAAGATGACAGAATATGACAGAAGATGACAGAAAGACAGAAGATGACAGAAGATGACAGAAGATGACGGAATGACAGAAGATGACAGAAGATGACAGAAGAGGACAGAATGACAGAAGATGACAGAATATGACAGAAGATGACAGAATGACAGAAGATGACAGAAGATGACAGAAGAGGACAGAATGACAGAAGATAACAGAAGATGACAGAAGATGACAGAATGACAGAAGAGGACAGAATGACAGAAGAGGACAGAATGACAGAAGAGGACAGAAGATGACAGAATGACAGAAGAGGACAGAAGATGACAGAAGATGACAGAATGACAGAAGATGACAGAATGACAGAAGAGGACAGAATGACAGAAGAGGACAGAAGATGACAGAATGACAGAAGAGGACAGAAGATGACAGAAGATGACAGAATGACAGAAGATGACAGAATGACAGAAGAGGACAGAATGACAGAAGAGGACAGAAGATGACAGAATGACAGAAGAGGACAGAAGATGACAGAAGATGACAGAAGATGAGAGAAGGTGACAGAATGACAGAAGAGGACAGAATGACAGAAGATGACAGAAGATGACAGAAGATGACAGAAGATGACAGAATGACATAAGAGGGCAGAATGAGAGAAGATGACAGAAGAGGACAGAATGACAGAAGATGACAGAAGATGACAGAAGATGACAGAATGACAGAAGAGGACAGAATGACAGAAGAGGACAGAAGATGACAGAATGACAGAAGATGACAGAAGATGACAGAAGATGACAGAAGATGACGGAATGAAAGAAGATGACAGAAGATGACAGAAGAAGACAGAATGACAGAAGATGACAGAATATGACAGAAGATGACAGAAGATGACAGAAGAGGACAGAAGATGACAGAAAATGACAGAAGATGACAGAAGATGACAGAATGACAGAAGATGACACAAGAGGACAGAATGACAGAAGAGGACAGAATGACAGAAGATGACAGAGCATGATAGAATGACAGAAGAGGACAGAAGATGACAGAAGATGACAGAAGATGACAGAAGATGACAGAATGACAGAAGAGGACAGAAGATGACAGAAGATGACAGAATGACAGAAGAGGACAGAATGACAGAAGAGGACAGAATCACAGAAGATGACAGAAGATGACAGAAGATGACAGAAGATGGCAGAATGACAGAAGATGACAGAAGATGACAGAAGATGACAGAATATGACAGAATATGACAGAAGATGACAGAAGATGACAGAACATGACGGAATATGACTGAACATGACAGAATGACAGAAGAGGACAGAATGACAGAAGAGGACAGAATATGACAGAAGATGACAGAAGATGACAGAATGACAGAAGATGACAGAATATGACAGAAGATGACAGAAGATGACAGAAGATGACAGAAGATGACGGAATATGACAGAAGATGACAGAATGACAGAAGAGGACAGAATGACAGAAGAGGACAGAATATGACAGAAGATGACAGAAGATGACAGAATGACAGAAGATGACAGAAGATGACAGAAGATGACAGAATGACAGAAGGTGACAGATGACAGAAGGACAGAATGACAGAAGATGACAGAATGACAGAAGAGGACAGAATGACAGAAGATGACAGAAGATGACAGAAGATGACAGAATGAGAGAAGAGGACAGAATGACAGAAGATGACAGAATGACAGTAGAGGACAGAATGACAGAAGATGACAGAAGATGACAGAATGTCAGAAGAGGACACAATGACAGAAGATGACAGAATGACAGAAGATGACAGAAGATGACAGAAGATGACAGAAGATGACAGAATGACAGAAGAGGACAGAAGATGACAGGAGATGACAGAAGATGACAGAAGAGGACAGAATGACAGAAGAGGACAGAATGGCAGAAGATGAAAGAATGACAGAAGAGGACAGAATGACAGAAGATGACAGAAGTTGACAGAATGACAGAAGAGGACAGAATGACAGAAGATGACAGAATGACAGAAGATGACAGATGACAGAAGATGACAGAATGAGAGAAGATGACAGAAGATATCAGAAGATGACAGAATGACAGAAGATGACAGAAGATGAAAGAAGATGACAGAAGATGACAGAATGACAGAAGAGGACAGAATGACAGAAGATGGCAGAAGATGACAGAATGACAGAAGAGGACAGAATGACAGAAGATGACAGAATGACAGAAGAGGACAGAAGATGACAGAAGATGACAGAATGACAGAAGATGACAGAAGAGGACAGAATGACAGAAGATGACAGAAGATGACAGAAGATGACGGAATGACAGAAGATGACAGAAGAGGACAGAAGATGACAGAATGACAGAAGATGACAGAAGATGACAGAAGAGGACAGAATGACAGAAGATAACAGAAGATGACAGAAGATGACAGAATGACAGAAGAGGACAGAAGATGACAGAATGACAGAAGAGGACAGAATGACAGAAGATGACAGAATGACAGAAGAGGACAGAATGACAGAAGAGGACAGAAGATGACAGAATGACAGAAGAGGACAGAAGATGACAGAAGATGACAGAATGACAGAAGATGACAGAATGACAGAAAAGGACAGAATGACAGAAGAGGACAGAAGATGACAGAATGACAGAAGAGGACAGAAGATGACAGAAGATGACAGAATGACAGAAGATGACAGAATGACAGAAGAGGACAGAATGACACAAGATGACAGAAGATGACAGAAGATGACAGAAGATGACAGAATGACAGAAGAGGACAGAATGACAGAAGAGGACAGAAGATGACAGAAAGACAGAAGATGACAGAAGATGACAGAAGATGACGGAATGACAGAAGATGACAGAAGATGACAGAAGAGGACAGAATGACAGAAGATGACAGAATATGACAGAAGATGACAGAATGACAGAAGATGACAGAAGATGACAGAAGAGGACAGAATGACAGAAGATAACAGAAGATGACAGAAGATGACAGAATGACAGAAGAGGACAGAAGATGACAGAATGACAGAAGAGCACAGAATGACAGAAGATGACAGAATGAGAGAAGAGGACAGAATGACAGAAGATGACAGAATGACAGAAGAGGACAGAATGACAGAAGAGGACAGAAGATGACAGAATGACAGAAGAGGACAGCAGATGACAGAAGATGACAGAATGACAGAAGATGACAGAATGACAGAAGAGGACAGAATGACAGAAGAGGACAGAAGATGACAGAATGACAGAAGAGGACAGAAGATGACAGAAGATGACAGAATGACAGAAGATGACAGAATGACAGAAGAGGACAGAATGACAGAAGAGGACAGAAGATGACAGAATGACAGAAGAGGACAGAAGATGACAGAAGATGACAGAAGATGAGAGAAGGTGACAGAATGACAGAAGAGGACAGAATGACAGAAGATGACAGAAGATGACAGAAGATGACAGAAGAGAACAGAATGGCAGAAGATGACAGAATGACAGAAGAGGACAGAATGACAGAAGATGACAGAAGATGACAGAAGATGACAGAATGACATAAGAGGGCAGAATGAGAGAAGATGACAGAAGAGGACAGAATGACAGAAGATGACAGAAGATGACAGAAGATGACAGAATGACAGAAGAGGACAGAATGACAGAAGAGGACAGAAGATGACAGAATGACAGAAGATGACAGAAGATGACAGAAGATGACGGAATGAAAGAAGATGACAGAAGATGACAGAAGAGGACAGAATGACAGAAGATGACAGAATATGACAGAAGATGACAGAAGATGACAGAAGAGGACAGAATGACAGAAGATAATAGAAGATGACAGAAGATGACCGAATGACAGAAGAGGACAGAATGAGAGAAGATGACAGAAGAGGACAGAATGACAGAAGATGACAGAAGATGACAGAAGATGACAGAAGATGGCAGAAGATGGCAGAATGACAGAAGATGACAGAAGATGACAGAAGATGACAGAAGTTGACAGAAGATGACAGAATGACAGAAGAGGACAAAATGACAGAAGATGACAGAAGATGACAGAATGACAGAAGAGGGAAGAAGGTGACAGAAGATGACAGAATGACAGAAGATGACAGAAGATGACAGAAGATGACAGAAGAGGAGAGAATGACAGAAGATGAAAGACGATGACAGAATGACAGAAGAGGACAGAAGATGACAGAAGAGGACAGAATGATAGAAGATGACAGAAGATGACAGAAGATGACAGAAGAGGAGAGAATGACAGAAGAGGACAGAATGACAGAAGATGACAGAAGATGACAGAAGATGACAGAATGACAGAAGAGGACAGAAGATGACAGAATGATAGAAGAGGGCAGAATGACAGAAGATGACAGAAGATGACAGAAGAGGAGAGAATGACAGAAGATGACAGAAGAGGACAGAATGACAGAAGATGACAGAAGATGACAGAAGATGACAGAAGTTGACAGAATGACAGAAGATGACAGAAGATGACAGAAGAGGACAGAATGACAGAAGATGACAGAATATGACAGAAGATGACAGAAAGACAGAAGATGACAGAAGATGACAGAAGATGACGGAATGACAGAAGATGACAGAAGATGACAGAAGAGGACAGAATGACAGAAGATGACAGAATATGACAGAAGATGACAGAATGACAGAAGATGACAGAAGATGACAGAAGAGGACAGAATGACAGAAGATAACAGAAGATGACAGAAGATGACAGAATGACAGAAGAGGACAGAAGATGACAGAATGACAGAAGAGCACAGAATGACAGAAGATGACAGAAGATGACAGAATGAGAGAAGAGGACAGAATGACAGAAGATGACAGAATGACAGAAGAGGACAGAATGACAGAAGAGGACAGAAGATGACAGAATGACAGAAGAGGACAGAAGATGACAGAAGATGACAGAATGACAGAAGATGACAGAATGACAGAAGAGGACAGAATGACAGAAGAGGACAGAATATGACAGAATGACAGAAGAGGACAGAAGATGACAGAAGATGACAGAATGACAGAAGATGACAGAAGATGACAGAATGACAGAAGAGGACAGAATGACAGAAGAGGACAGAAGATGACAGAATGACAGAAGAGGACAGAAGATGACAGAAGATGACAGAAGATGACAGAAGGTGACAGAATGACAGAAGAGGACAGAATGACAGAAGATGACAGAAGATGACAGAAGAGAACAGAATGGCAGAAGATGACAGAATGACAGAAGAGGACAGAATGACAGAAGATGACAGCAGATGACAGAAGATGACAGAAGATGACAGAATGACATAAGAGGGCAGAATGAGAGAAGATGACAGAAGAGGACAGAATGACAGAAGATGACAGAAGATGACAGAATGACAGAAGAGGACAGAATGACAGAAGAGGACAGAAGAGGACAGAATGACAGAAGATGACAGAAGATGACAGAAGATGACAGAATGAGAGAAGAGGACAGAATGACAGAAGATGACAGAATGACAGTAGAGGACAGAATGACAGAAGATGACAGAAGATGACAGAATGTCAGAAGAGGACACAATGACAGAAGATGACAGAATGACAGAAGATGACAGAAGATGACAGAAGATGACAGAAGATGACAGAATGACAGAAGAGGACAGAAGATGACAGGAGATGACAGAAGATGACAGAAGAGGACAGAATGACAGAAGAGGACAGAATGGCAGAAGATGAAAGAATGACAGAAGAGGACAGAATGACAGAAGATGACAGAAGTTGACAGAATGACAGAAGAGGACAGAATGACAGAAGATGACAGAATGACAGAAGATGACAGAAGATGACAGAAGATGACAGAATGAGAGAAGATGACAGAAGATATCAGAAGATGACAGAATGACAGAAGATGACAGAAGATGAAAGAAGATGACAGAAGATGACAGAATGACAGAAGAGGACAGAATGACAGAAGATGGCAGAAGATGACAGAATGACAGAAGAGGACAGAATGACAGAAGATGACAGAATGACAGAAGAGGACAGAAGATGACAGAAGATGACAGAATGACAGAAGATGACAGAAGAGGACAGAATGACAGAAGATGACAGAAGATGACAGAAGATGACGGAATGACAGAAGATGACAGAAGAGGACAGAAGATGACAGAATGACAGAAGATGACAGAAGATGACAGAAGAGGACAGAATGACAGAAGATAACAGAAGATGACAGAAGATGACAGAATGACAGAAGAGGACAGAAGATGACAGAATGACAGAAGAGGACAGAATGACAGAAGATGACAGAATGACAGAAGAGGACAGAATGACAGAAGAGGACAGAAGATGACAGAATGACAGAAGAGGACAGAAGATGACAGAAGATGACAGAATGACAGAAGATGACAGAATGACAGAAGAGGACAGAATGACAGAAGAGGACAGAAGATGACAGAATGACAGAAGAGGACAGAAGATGACAGAAGATGACAGAATGACAGAAGATGACAGAATGACAGAAGAGGACAGAATGACACAAGATGACAGAAGATGACAGAAGATGACAGAAGATGACAGAATGACAGAAGAGGACAGAATGACAGAAGAGGACAGAAGATGACAGAAAGACAGAAGATGACAGAAGATGACAGAAGATGACAGAAGATGACGGAATGACAGAAGATGACAGAAGATGACAGAAGAGGACAGAATGACAGAAGATGACAGAATATGACAGAAGATGACAGAATGACAGAAGATGACAGAAGATGACAGAAGAGGACAGAATGACAGAAGATAACAGAAGATGACAGAAGATGACAGAATGACAGAAGAGGACAGAAGATGACAGAATGACAGAAGAGCACAGAATGACAGAAGATGACAGAATGAGAGAAGAGGACAGAATGACAGAAGATGACAGAATGACAGAAGAGGACAGAATGACAGAAGAGGACAGAAGATGACAGAATGACAGAAGAGGACAGAAGATGACAGAAGATGACAGAATGACAGAAGATGACAGAATGACAGAAGAGGACAGAATGACAGAAGAGGACAGAAGATGACAGAATGACAGAAGAGGACAGAAGATGACAGAAGATGACAGAATGACAGAAGATGACAGAATGACAGAAGAGGACAGAATGACAGAAGAGGACAGAAGATGACAGAATGACAGAAGAGGACAGAAGATGACAGAAGATGACAGAAGATGGGAGAAGGTGACAGAATGACAGAATAGGACAGAATGACAGAAGATGACAGAAGATGACAGAAGATGACAGAAGAGAACAGAATGGCAGAAGATGACAGAATGACAGAAGAGGACAGAATGACAGAAAATGACAGAAGATGACAGAAGATGACAGAATGACATAAGAGGGCAGAATGAGAGAAGATGACAGAAGAGGACAGAATGACAGAAGATGACAGAAGATGACAGAAGATGACAGAATGACAGAAGAGGACAGAATGACAGAAGAGGACAGAAGATGACAGAATGACAGAAGATGACAGAAGATGACAGAAGATGACGGAATGAAAGAAGATGACAGAAGATGACAGAAGAGGACAGAATGACAGAAGATGACAGAATATGACAGAAGATGACAGAAGATGACAGAAGAGGACAGAATGACAGAAGATAATAGAAGATGACAGAAGATGACCGAATGACAGAAGAGGACAGAATGAGAGAAGATGACAGAAGAGGACAGAATGACAGAAGATGACAGAAGATGACAGAAGATGACAGAAGATGGCAGAAGATGGCAGAATGACAGAAGATGACAGAAGATGACAGAAGATGACAGAAGTTGACAGAAGATGACAGAATGACAGAAGAGGACAAAATGACAGAAGATGACAGAAGATGACAGAATGACAGAAGAGGGAAGAAGGTGACAGAAGATGACAGAATGACAGAAGATGACAGAAGATGACAGAAGATGACAGAAGAGGAGAGAATGACAGAAGATGAAAGACGATGACAGAATGACAGAAGAGGACAGAAGATGACAGAAGAGGACAGAATGATAGAAGATGACAGAAGATGACAGAAGATGACAGAAGAGGAGAGAATGACAGAAGAGGACAGAATGACAGAAGATGACAGAAGATGACAGAAGATGACAGAATGACAGAAGAGGACAGAAGATGACAGAATGATAGAAGAGGGCAGAATGACAGAAGATGACAGAAGATGACAGAAGAGGAGAGAATGACAGAAGATGACAGAAGAGGACAGAATGACAGAAGATGACAGAAGATGACAGAAGATGACAGAAGTTGACAGAATGACAGAAGATGACAGAAGATGACAGAAGAGGACAGAATGACAGAAGATGACAGAATATGACAGAAGATGACAGAAAGACAGAAGATGACAGAAGATGACAGAAGATGACGGAATGACAGAAGATGACAGAAGATGACAGAAGAGGACAGAATGACAGAAGATGACAGAATATGACAGAAGATGACAGAATGACAGAAGATGACAGAAGATGACAGAAGAGGACAGAATGACAGAAGATAACAGAAGATGACAGAAGATGACAGAATGACAGAAGAGGACAGAAGATGACAGAATGACAGAAGAGCACAGAATGACAGAAGATGACAGAAGATGACAGAATGAGAGAAGAGGACAGAATGACAGAAGATGACAGAATGACAGAAGAGGACAGAATGACAGAAGAGGACAGAAGATGACAGAATGACAGAAGAGGACAGAAGATGACAGAAGATGACAGAATGACAGAAGATGACAGAATGACAGAAGAGGACAGAATGACAGAAGAGGACAGAATATGACAGAATGACAGAAGAGGACAGAAGATGACAGAAGATGACAGAATGACAGAAGATGACAGAAGATGACAGAATGACAGAAGAGGACAGAATGACAGAAGAGGACAGAAGATGACAGAATGACAGAAGAGGACAGAAGATGACAGAAGATGACAGAAGATGACAGAAGGTGACAGAATGACAGAAGAGGACAGAATGACAGAAGATGACAGAAGATGACAGAAGAGAACAGAATGGCAGAAGATGACAGAATGACAGAAGAGGACAGAATGACAGAAGATGACAGCAGATGACAGAAGATGACAGAAGATGACAGAATGACATAAGAGGGCAGAATGAGAGAAGATGACAGAAGAGGACAGAATGACAGAAGATGACAGAAGATGACAGAAGATGACAGAATGACAGAAGAGGACAGAATGACAGAAGAGGACAGAAGATGACAGAATGACAGAAGATGACAGAAGATGACAGAAGATGACGGAATGAAAGAAGATGACAGAAGATGACAGAAGAGGACAGAATGACAGAAGATGACAGAATATGACAGAAGATGACAGAAGATGACAGAAGAGGACAGAATGACAGAAGATAATAGAAGATGACAGAAGATGACCGAATGACAGAAGAGGACAGAATGAGAGAAGATGACAGAAGAGGACAGAATGACAGAAGATGACAGAAGATGACAGAAGATGACAGAAGATGGCAGAAGATGGCAGAATGACAGAAGATGACAGAAGATGACAGAAGATGACAGAAGATGACAGAAGAGAACAGAATGGCAGAAGATGACAGAATGACAGAAGAGGACAGAATGACAGAAGATGACAGCAGATGACAGAAGATGACAGAAGATGACAGAATGACATAAGAGGGCAGAATGAGAGAAGATGACAGAAGATGACAGAAGAGAACAGAATGGCAGAAGATGACAGAATGACAGAAGATGACAGAAGATGACAGAAGAGAACAGAATGGCAGAAGATGACAGAATGACAGAAGAGGACAGAATGACAGAAGATGACAGCAGATGACAGAAGATGACAGAAGATGACAGAATGACATAAGAGGGCAGAATGAGAGAAGATGACAGAAGAGGACAGAATGACAGAAGATGACAGAAGATGACAGAAGATGACAGAATGACAGAAGAGGACAGAATGACAGAAGAGGACAGAAGATGACAGAATGACAGAAGATGACAGAAGATGACAGAAGATGACGGAATGAAAGAAGATGACAGAAGATGACAGAAGAGGACAGAATGACAGAAGATGACAGAATATGACAGAAGATGACAGAAGATGACAGAAGAGGACAGAATGACAGAAGATAATAGAAGATGACAGAAGATGACCGAATGACAGAAGAGGACAGAATGAGAGAAGATGACAGAAGAGGACAGAATGACAGAAGATGACAGAAGATGACAGAAGATGGCAGAAGATGGCAGAATGACAGAAGATGACAGAAGATGACAGAAGATGACAGAAGTTGACAGAAGATGACAGAATGACAGAAGAGGACAGAATGACAGAAGATGACAGAAGATGACAGAATGACAGAAGAGGGAAGAAGGGGACAGAAGATGACAGAATGACAGAAGAGGACAGAATGACAGACGATGACAGAATGACAGAAGAGGACAGAAGATGACAGAAGAGGACAGAATGATAGAAGATGACAGAAGATGACAGAAGATGACAGAAGAGGAGAGAATGACAGAAGAGGACAGAATGACAGAAGATGACAGAAGATGACAGAAGATGACAGAATGACAGAAGAGGACAGAAGATGACAGAATGACAGAAGATGACAGAAGATGACAGAATGATAGAAGAGGGCAGAATGACAGAAGATGACAGAAGATGACAGAAGAGGAGAGAATGACAGAAGATGACAGAAGATGACAGAAGAGGAGAGAATGACAGAAGATGACAGAAGATGACAGAAGAGGACAGAATGACAGAAGATGACAGAAGATGACAGAAGATGACAGAAGTTGACAGAATGACAGAAGATGACAGAAGATGACAGAAGAGGACAGAATGACAGAAGATGACAGAATAAGACAGAAGATGACAGAATGACAGAAGATGACAGAAGAGGACAGAATGACAGAAGATAACAGAAGATGACAGAAGATGACAGAATGACAGAAGAGGACAGAAGATGACAGAATGACAGAAGAGGACAGAATGACAGAAGATGACAGAAGATGACAGAAGAAGACAGAATGACAGAAGAGGAAAGAATGACAGAAGATGACAGAATGACAGAAGAGGACAGAATGACAGAAGATGACAGAAGATGACAGAAGATGACAGAATGACAGAAGAGGACAGAATGACAGAAGAGGACAGAAGATGACAGAATGACAGAAGAGGACAGAAGATGACAGAAGATGACAGAAAGACAGAAGATGACAGAAGATGACAGAAGATGACAGAAGATGACAGAAGATGACAGAATTACAGAAGAGGACAGAATGACAGAAGAGGACAGAAGATGACAGAAAGACGGAAGAGGACAGAATGACAGAAGAGGACAGAATGACAGAAGGTGACAGAATGACAGAAGTTGACAGAAGATGACAGAAGATGACAGAAGATGACAGAATATGACAGAATGTGACAGAAGATGACAGAAGATGACAGAAGGTGACAGAATGACAGAAGATGACAGAAGATGACAGTAGAAGACGGAAGATGCCAGAAGATGACAGAAGATGACAGAAGATGACAGAATAACAGAAGAGGACAGAAGATGACAGAAGATGACAGAAGATGACAGAAGATGACAGAATGACAGAAGAGGACAGAATGACAGAAGAGGACAGAATATGATAGAGGATGACAGAAGATGACAGAATGACAGAAGATGACAGAAGATGTCAAAAGGACAGAAGATGACAGAATGACAGAAGATGACAGAACATGACAGAAGATGACAGAAGATGACAGAATATGACAGAAGAGGACAGAAGATGACAGAAGTTGACAGAAGATGACAGAAGATGACAGAATGACAGAAGATGACAGAAGATGACAGTAGATGACAGAAGATTACAGAAGATGACAGAAGATGACAGTATGACAGAAGAGGACAGAAGATGACAGAAGATGACAGAAGATGATAGAAGATGACAGAAGATGACAGAATGACAGAAGAGGACAGAATGACAGAAGAGGACAGAATGACAGAAGAGGACAGAATTTGACAGAAGATGACAGAGTGACAGAAGAGGACAGAATGACAGAAGATGACAGAATGACAGAAGAGGACAGAATGACAGAAGATGACAGAATATGACAGAAGATGACAGAATATGACAGAAGATGACAGAAGATGACAGAAGATGACAGAATGACAGAAGAGGACAGAATGACAGAAGATGACAGAAGATGACAGAAGATGACAGAATGACAGAAGATGACAGAAGATGACGGAAGATGACAGAAGATGACAGAAGATGACAGAATGACAGAAGAGGACAGAATGACAGAAGATGACAGAAGATGACAGAAGATGACAGAAGATGACAGAATGACAGAAGATGTCAGAATGACAGAAGATGACAGAATGACAGAAGAGGACAGAATGACAGAAGATGACAGAAGATGACAGAAGATGACAGAATGACAGAAGAGGACAGAATGACAGATGATGACAGAATGACAGAAGAGGACAGAAGATGACAGAAGAAGACAGAAGATGACAGAAGAGGACAGAAGATGACAGAAGGTGACAGAATGACAGAAGAGGACAGAATGACAGAAGATGACAGAAGATGACAGAAGATGACAGAATGACAGAAGATGACAGAAGATGACAGAAGATGACAAAATGACAGAAGAGGACAGAATGACAGAAGATGACAGAATGACAGAAGAGGACAGAATGACAGAAGATGACAGAAGATGACAGAAGATGACAGAAGATGACAGAATGACAGAAGATGTCAGAATGACAGAAGATGACAGAATGACAGAAGAGGACAGAATGACAGAAGATGACAGAAGATGACAGAAGATGACAGAATGACAGAAGAGGACAGAATGACAGATGATGACAGAATGACAGAAGAGGACAGAAGATGACAGAAGAAGACAGAAGATGACAGAAGAGGACAGAAGATGACAGAAGGTGACAGAATGACAGAAGAGGACAGAATGACAGAAGATGACAGAAGATGACAGAAGATGACAGAATGACAGAAGATGACAGAAGATGACAGAAGATGACAAAATGACAGAAGAGGACAGAATGACAGACGATGACAGAATGACAGAAGAGAACAGAAGATGACAGAAGAGGACAGGATGATAGAAGATGACAGAAGATGACAGAAGATGACAGAATGACAGAAGAGGACAGAAGATGACAGAAGATGACAGAAGATGACAGAATGACAGAAGAGGACAGAATGACAGAAGAGGACAGAATGACAGAAGAAGACAGAATGACAGAAGATGACAGAAGATGACAGAATGACAGAAGATGACAGAAGATGACAGAATATGACAGAATATGATAGAAGATGACAGAATGACAGAAGATGACAGAAGATGACAGGAGATGACAGAAGATGACAGAAAATGACAGAATATGACAGAAGATGACAGAAGATGACAGAAGATGACAGAATGACAGAAGAGGACAGAATGACAGAAGAGGACAGAATATGACAGAAGATGACAGAAGATGACAGAATGACAGAAAATGACAGAAGAGGACAGAATATGACAGAAGAGGACAGAATGACAGAAGATGACAGAAGATGACAGAATGACAGAAGTGGACAGAATGACAGAATATGACAGAATGACAGAAGAGGACAGAATATGACAGAAGATGACAGAAGATGACAGAATGAGAGAAGAGGACAGAAGATGACAGAAGATGACAGAAGATGACAGAATGACAGAAGATGACAAAAGATGACAGAAGATGACAGAAGATGACAGAATGACAGAAGATGACAGAAGATGACTGAAAATGACAGAAGATGACAGAAGATGACAGAATGACAGAAGAGGACAGAATGACAGAAGATGACAGAATGACAGAAGATGACAGAATGACAGATGAGGACAGAAGATGACAGAAGATGACAGAATGACAGAAGAGGACAGAAGATGGCAGAAGACGACAGAAGATGACAGAAGATGACAGAAGATGACAGAAGGACAGAAGAGGACAGAAGATGACAGAAGATGACAGAAGATGACAGAAGAGGTCAGAAGATGACAGAAGATGACAGAAGATGACAGAAGATGACAGAATGACAGAAGAGCACAGAATGACAGAAGAGGACAGAATGACAGAAGATGACAGAAGATGACAGAAGATGACAGAAGATGACAGAATGACAGAAGAGGACAGAATGCCAGAAGAGGACAGAAAATGACAGAATGACAGAAGAGGACAGAAGATGACAGAAGATGGCAGAAGATGACAGAATGACAGAAGATGACAGAATGACAGAAGAGGACAGAATGACAGAAGACGACAGAAGATGACAGAAGATGACAGAATGACAGAAGACGACAGAATGACAGAAGAGGACAGAAGATGACAGAATGACAGAAGGGGACAGAAGATGACAGAAGATGACAGAAGATGACAGAATGACAGAAGATGACAGAAGATGACTGAACATGACAGAATGACAGAAGAGGACAGAATGACAGAAGATGACAGAATGACAGAAGATGACAGAACACGACAGAACATGACAGAATGACAGAAGATGAAAGAAGATGACAGAAGATGACAGAATATGACAGAAGATGACAGTAGATGACAGAAGATGACAGAAGATGACAGAAGATGACAGAGTGACAGAAGATGACAGAAGATGACAGTAGATGACAGAAGATGACAGAAGATGACAGAAGATGACAGAATGACAGAAGAGGACAGAATGACAGAAGAGGACAGAAGATGACAGAATGACAGAAGAGGACAGAAGATGACAGAAGATGACAGAAGATGACAGAATGACAGAAGAGGACAGAATGACAGAAGAGGACAGAATGACAGAAGAAGACAGAATGACAGAAGATGACAGAAGATGACAGAAGATGACAGAATGACAGAAGATGACAGCAGATGACAGAAGATGACAGAAGATGACAGAATGACATAAGAGGGCAGAATGAGAGAAGATGACAGAAGATGACAGAAGAGGACGGAATGACAGAAGATGACAGAATATGACAGAAGATGACAGAAGATGACAGAAGAGGACAGAATGACAGAAGATAATAGAAGATGACAGAAGATGACCGAATGACAGAAGAGGACAGAATGAGAGAAGATGACAGAAGAGGACAGAATGACAGAAGATGACAGAAGATGACAGAAGATGACAGAAGATGGCAGAAGATGGCAGAATGACAGAAGATGACAGAAGATGACAGAAGATGACAGAAGATGACAGAAGAGAACAGAATGGCAGAAGATGACAGAATGACAGAAGAGGACAGAATGACAGAAGATGACAGCAGATGACAGAAGATGACAGAAGATGACAGAATGACATAAGAGGGCAGAATGAGAGAAGATGACAGAAGATGACAGAAGAGAACAGAATGGCAGAAGATGACAGAATGACAGAAGATGACAGAAGATGACAGAAGAGAACAGAATGGCAGAAGATGACAGAATGACAGAAGAGGACAGAATGACAGAAGATGACAGCAGATGACAGAAGATGACAGAAGATGACAGAATGACATAAGAGGGCAGAATGAGAGAAGATGACAGAAGAGGACAGAATGACAGAAGATGACAGAAGATGACAGAAGATGACAGAATGACAGAAGAGGACAGAATGACAGAAGAGGACAGAAGATGACAGAATGACAGAAGATGACAGAAGATGACAGAAGATGACGGAATGAAAGAAGATGACAGAAGATGACAGAAGAGGACAGAATGACAGAAGATGACAGAATATGACAGAAGATGACAGAAGATGACAGAAGAGGACAGAATGACAGAAGATAATAGAAGATGACAGAAGATGACCGAATGACAGAAGAGGACAGAATGAGAGAAGATGACAGAAGAGGACAGAATGACAGAAGATGACAGAAGATGACAGAAGATGGCAGAAGATGGCAGAATGACAGAAGATGACAGAAGATGACAGAAGATGACAGAAGTTGACAGAAGATGACAGAATGACAGAAGAGGACAGAATGACAGAAGATGACAGAAGATGACAGAATGACAGAAGAGGGAAGAAGGGGACAGAAGATGACAGAATGACAGAAGAGGACAGAATGACAGACGATGACAGAATGACAGAAGAGGACAGAAGATGACAGAAGAGGACAGAATGATAGAAGATGACAGAAGATGACAGAAGATGACAGAAGAGGAGAGAATGACAGAAGAGGACAGAATGACAGAAGATGACAGAAGATGACAGAAGATGACAGAATGACAGAAGAGGACAGAAGATGACAGAATGACAGAAGATGACAGAAGATGACAGAATGATAGAAGAGGGCAGAATGACAGAAGATGACAGAAGATGACAGAAGAGGAGAGAATGACAGAAGATGACAGAAGATGACAGAAGAGGAGAGAATGACAGAAGATGACAGAAGATGACAGAAGAGGACAGAATGACAGAAGATGACAGAAGATGACAGAAGATGACAGAAGTTGACAGAATGACAGAAGATGACAGAAGATGACAGAAGAGGACAGAATGACAGAAGATGACAGAATAAGACAGAAGATGACAGAATGACAGAAGATGACAGAAGAGGACAGAATGACAGAAGATAACAGAAGATGACAGAAGATGACAGAATGACAGAAGAGGACAGAAGATGACAGAATGACAGAAGAGGACAGAATGACAGAAGATGACAGAAGATGACAGAAGAAGACAGAATGACAGAAGAGGACAGAATGACAGAAGATGACAGAAGATGACAGAAGAGGACAGAATGACAGAAGATGAAAGAAGATGACAGAAGATGACAGAATATGACAGAAGATGACAGTAGATGACAGAAGATGACAGAAGATGACAGAGTGACAGAAGATGACAGAAGATGACAGTAGATGACAGAAGATGACAGAAGATGACAGAAGATGACAGAATGACAGAAGAGGACAGAATGACAGAAGAGGACAGAAGATGACAGAATGACAGAAGAGGACAGAAGATGACAGAAGATGACAGAAGATGACAGAATGACAGAAGAGGACAGAATGACAGAAGAGGACAGAATGACAGAAGAAGACAGAATGACAGAAGATGACAGAAGATGACAGAAGATGACAGAATGACAGAAGATGACAGCAGATGACAGAAGATGACAGAAGATGACAGAATGACATAAGAGGGCAGAATGAGAGAAGATGACAGAAGATGACAGAAGAGGACGGAATGACAGAAGATGACAGAATATGACAGAAGATGACAGAAGATGACAGAAGAGGACAGAATGACAGAAGATAATAGAAGATGACAGAAGATGACCGAATGACAGAAGAGGACAGAATGAGAGAAGATGACAGAAGAGGACAGAATGACAGAAGATGACAGAAGATGACAGAAGATGACAGAAGATGGCAGAAGATGGCAGAATGACAGAAGATGACAGAAGATGACAGAAGATGACAGAAGATGACAGAAGAGAACAGAATGGCAGAAGATGACAGAATGACAGAAGAGGACAGAATGACAGAAGATGACAGCAGATGACAGAAGATGACAGAAGATGACAGAATGACATAAGAGGGCAGAATGAGAGAAGATGACAGAAGATGACAGAAGAGAACAGAATGGCAGAAGATGACAGAATGACAGAAGATGACAGAAGATGACAGAAGAGAACAGAATGGCAGAAGATGACAGAATGACAGAAGAGGACAGAATGACAGAAGATGACAGCAGATGACAGAAGATGACAGAAGATGACAGAATGACATAAGAGGGCAGAATGAGAGAAGATGACAGAAGAGGACAGAATGACAGAAGATGACAGAAGATGACAGAAGATGACAGAATGACAGAAGAGGACAGAATGACAGAAGAGGACAGAAGATGACAGAATGACAGAAGATGACAGAAGATGACAGAAGATGACGGAATGAAAGAAGATGACAGAAGATGACAGAAGAGGACAGAATGACAGAAGATGACAGAATATGACAGAAGATGACAGAAGATGACAGAAGAGGACAGAATGACAGAAGATAATAGAAGATGACAGAAGATGACCGAATGACAGAAAATGACAGAAGATGACAGAAGATGACAAAATGACAGAAGAGGAGAGAATGACAGAAGATGACAGAAGATGACAGAATGACAGAAGAGGACGGAATGACAGAAGATGGAGAAGATGACAGAATGACAGAAGATGACAGAAGGTGACGGAAGATGACAGAAGATGGTCGAAGATGACAGAATGACAGAAGAGGACAGAATGACAAAAGATGACAGAAGATGACAGAAGATGACAGAATGACAGAAGATGACAGAAGATGACGGAAGATGACAGAAGATGACAGAAGATGACAGAATGACAGAAGAGGACAGAATGACAGAAGATGACAGAAGATGACAGAAGATGACAGAAGATGACAGAATGACAGAAGATGTCAGAATGACAGAAGATGACAGAATGACAGAAGAGGACAGAATGACAGAAGATGACAGAAGATGACAGAATGACAGAAGAGGACAGAAGATGACAGAAGATGACAGAAGATGACAGAAGGTGACAGAATGACAGAAGAGGACAGAATGACAGAAGATGACAGAAGATGACAGAAGAGGACAGAATGACAGAAGATGACAGAAGATGACAGAATGACAGAAGAGGACAGAATGAGAGAAGATGACAGAAGAGGACAGAATGACACAAGATGACAGAAGATGACAGAAGATGACAGAATGACAGAAGAGGACAGAATGACAGAAGATGACAGAAGATGACAGAAGAGGACAGAAGATGGCAGAAGATGGCAGAATGACAGAAGATGACAGAAGATGACAGAAGATGTCAGAATGACAGAAGATGACAGAATGACAGAAGAGGACAGAATGACAGAAGATGACAGAAGATGACAGAAGATGACAGAATGACAGAAGAGGACAGAATGACAGATGATGACAGAATGACAGAAGAGGACAGAAGATGACAGAAGATGACAGAAGATGACAGAAGAGGACAGAAGATGACAGAAGGTGACAGAATGACAGAAGAGGACAGAATGACAGAAGATGACAGAAGATGACAGAAGATGACAGAATGACAGAAGATGACAGAAGATGACAGAAGATGACAAAATGACAGAAGAGGACAGAATGACAGAAGATGACAGAATGACAGAAGAGGGCAGAAGATGACAGAAGATGACAGAATGACAGAAGAGGACAGAATGACAGAAGATGACAGAATGACAGAAGAGGACAGAATGACAGAAGATGACAGAAGATGACAGAATGACAGAAGAGGACAGAATGACAGAAGATGACAGAATGACAGAAGAGGACAGAATGACAGAAGATGACAGAAGATGACAGAAGATGACAGAAGATGACAGAATGACAGAAAATGACAGAAGATGACAGAAGATGACAAAATGACAGAACAGGAGAGAATGACAGAAGATGACAGAGTGACAGAAGAGGACAGAAAGACAGAAGATGACAGAAGATGACAGAATGACAGAAGAGGACAGAATGACAGAAGATGACAGAATATGACAGAAGATGACAGAAGATGACAGAAGATGACAGAATGACAGAAGAGGACGGAATGACAGAAGATGGAGAAGATGACAGAATGACAGAAGATGACAGAAGGTGACGGAAGATGACAGAAGATGATCGAAGATGACAGAATGACAGAAGAGGACAGAATGACAAAAGATGACAGAAGATGACAGAAGATGACAGAATGACAGAAGATGACAGAAGATGACGGAAGATGACAGAAGATGACAGAAGATGACAGAATGACAGAAGAGGACAGAATGACAGAAGATGACAGAAGATGACAGAAGATGACAGAAGATGACAGAATGACAGAAGATGTCAGAATGACAGAAGATGACAGAATGACAGAAGAGGGCAGAATGACAGAAGATGACAGAAGATGACAGAATGACAGAAGAGGACAGAAGATGACAGAAGATGACAGAAGATGACAGAAGGTGACAGAATGACAGAAGAGGACAGAATGACAGAAGATGACAGAAGATGACAGAAGAGGACAGAATGACAGAAGATGACAGAAGATGACAGAAGATGACAGAATGACAGAAGAGGACAGAATGAGAGAAGATGACAGAAGAGGACAGAATGACACAAGATGACAGAAGATGACAGAAGATGACAGAATGACAGAAGAGGACAGAATGACAGAAGATGACAGAATGACAGAAGAGGACAGAATGACAGAAGATGACAGAATATGACAGAAGATGACAGAATATGACAGAAGATGACAGAAGATGACAGAAGATGACAGAATGACAGAAGAGGACAGAATGACAGAAGATGACAGAAGATGACAGAAGATGACAGAATGACAGAAGATGACAGAAGATGACGGAAGATGACAGAAGATGACAGAAGATGACAGAATGACAGAAGAGGACAGAATGACAGAAGATGACAGAAGATGACAGAAGATGACAGAAGATGACAGAATGACAGAAGATGTCAGAATGACAGAAGATGACAGAATGACAGAAGAGGACAGAATGACAGAAGATGACAGAAGATGACAGAAGATGACAGAATGACAGAAGAGGACAGAATGACAGATGATGACAGAATGACAGAAGAGGACAGAAGATGACAGAAGAAGACAGAAGATGACAGAAGAGGACAGAAGATGACAGAAGGTGACAGAATGACAGAAGAGGACAGAATGACAGAAGATGACAGAAGATGACAGAAGATGACAGAATGACAGAAGATGACAGAAGATGACAGAAGATGACAAAATGACAGAAGAGGACAGAATGACAGAAGATGACAGAATGACAGAAGAGGGCAGAAGATGACAGAAGATGACAGAATGACAGAAGAGGACAGAATGACAGAAGATGACAGAATGACAGAAGAGGACAGAATGACAGAAGATGACAGAAGATGACAGAATGACAGAAGAGGACAGAATGACAGAAGATGACAGAAGATGACAGAAGATGACAGAATGACAGAAAATGACAGAAGATGACAGAAGATGACAAAATGACAGAAGAGGAGAGAATGACAGAAGATGACAGAGTGACAGAAGAGGACAGAAAGACAGAAGATGACAGAAGATGACAGAATGACAGAAGAGGACAGAATGACAGAAGATGACAGAATATGACAGAAGATGACAGAAGATGACAGAAGATGACAGAATGACAGAAGAGGACGGAATGACAGAAGATGGAGAAGATGACAGAATGACAGAAGATGACAGAAGGTGACGGAAGATGACAGAAGATGGTCGAAGATGACAGAATGACAGAAGAGGACAGAATGACAAAAGATGACAGAAGATGACAGAAGATGACAGAATGACAGAAGATGACAGAAGATGACGGAAGATGACAGAAGATGACAGAAGATGACAGAATGACAGAAGAGGACAGAATGACAGAAGATGACAGAAGATGACAGAAGATGACAGAAGATGACAGAATGACAGAAGATGTCAGAATGACAGAAGATGACAGAATGACAGAAGAGGACAGAATGACAGAAGATGACAGAAGATGACAGAATGACAGAAGAGGACAGAAGATGACAGAAGATGACAGAAGATGACAGAAGGTGACAGAATGACAGAAGAGGACAGAATGACAGAAGATGACAGAAGATGACAGAAGAGGACAGAATGACAGAAGATGACAGAAGATGACAGAATGACAGAAGAGGACAGAATGAGAGAAGATGACAGAAGAGGACAGAATGACACAAGATGACAGAAGATGACAGAAGATGACAGAATGACAGAAGAGGACAGAATGACAGAAGATGACAGAAGATGACAGAAGAGGACAGAAGATGGCAGAAGATGGCAGAATGACAGAAGATGACAGAAGATGACAGAAGATGTCAGAATGACAGAAGATGACAGAATGACAGAAGAGGACAGAATGACAGAAGATGACAGAAGATGACAGAAGATGACAGAATGACAGAAGAGGACAGAATGACAGATGATGACAGAATGACAGAAGAGGACAGAAGATGACAGAAGATGACAGAAGATGACAGAAGAGGACAGAAGATGACAGAAGGTGACAGAATGACAGAAGAGGACAGAATGACAGAAGATGACAGAAGATGACAGAAGATGACAGAATGACAGAAGATGACAGAAGATGACAGAAGATGACAAAATGACAGAAGAGGACAGAATGACAGAAGATGACAGAATGACAGAAGAGGGCAGAAGATGACAGAAGATGACAGAATGACAGAAGAGGACAGAATGACAGAAGATGACAGAATGACAGAAGAGGACAGAATGACAGAAGATGACAGAAGATGACAGAATGACAGAAGAGGACAGAATGACAGAAGATGACAGAATGACAGAAGAGGACAGAATGACAGAAGATGACAGAAGATGACAGAAGATGACAGAAGATGACAGAATGACAGAAAATGACAGAAGATGACAGAAGATGACAAAATGACAGAACAGGAGAGAATGACAGAAGATGACAGAGTGACAGAAGAGGACAGAAAGACAGAAGATGACAGAAGATGACAGAATGACAGAAGAGGACAGAATGACAGAAGATGACAGAATATGACAGAAGATGACAGAAGATGACAGAAGATGACAGAATGACAGAAGAGGACGGAATGACAGAAGATGGAGAAGATGACAGAATGACAGAAGATGACAGAAGGTGACGGAAGATGACAGAAGATGATCGAAGATGACAGAATGACAGAAGAGGACAGAATGACAAAAGATGACAGAAGATGACAGAAGATGACAGAATGACAGAAGATGACAGAAGATGACGGAAGATGACAGAAGATGACAGAAGATGACAGAATGACAGAAGAGGACAGAATGACAGAAGATGACAGAAGATGACAGAAGATGACAGAAGATGACAGAATGACAGAAGATGTCAGAATGACAGAAGATGACAGAATGACAGAAGAGGGCAGAATGACAGAAGATGACAGAAGATGACAGAATGACAGAAGAGGACAGAAGATGACAGAAGATGACAGAAGATGACAGAAGGTGACAGAATGACAGAAGAGGACAGAATGACAGAAGATGACAGAAGATGACAGAAGAGGACAGAATGACAGAAGATGACAGAAGATGACAGAAGATGACAGAATGACAGAAGAGGACAGAATGAGAGAAGATGACAGAAGAGGACAGAATGACACAAGATGACAGAAGATGACAGAAGATGACAGAATGACAGAAGAGGACAGAATGACAGAAGATGACAGAAGATGACAGAAGAGGACAGAAGATGGCAGAAGATGGCAGAATGACAGAAGATGACAGAAGATGACAGAAGATGACAGAAGTTGACAGAAGATGACAGAATGACAGAAGAGGACAGATTGACAGAAGATGACAGAAGATGAACGAATGACAGAAGAGGGAAGAAGGTGACAGAAGATGACAGAATGACAGAAGAGGACAGAATGACAGACGATGACAGAATGACAGAAGAGAACAGAAGATGACAGAAGAGGACAGGATGATAGAAGATGACAGAAGATGACAGAAGATGACAGAATGACAGAAGAGGACAGAAGATGACAGAAGATGACAGAAGATGACAGAATGACAGAAGAGGACAGAATGACAGAAGAGGACAGAATGACAGAAGAAGACAGAATGACAGAAGATGACAGAAGATGACAGAATGACAGAAGATGACAGAAGATGACAGAATATGACAGAATATGATAGAAGATGACAGAATGACAGAAGATGACAGAAGATGACAGGAGATGACAGAAGATGACAGAAAATGACAGAATATGACAGAAGATGACAGAAGATGACAGAAGATGACA
Source organism: Somniosus microcephalus (assembly GCF_052327205.1). NCBI lineage: Eukaryota > Metazoa > Chordata > Chondrichthyes > Squaliformes > Somniosidae > Somniosus > Somniosus microcephalus. The sequence continues at coordinate 1,606,286 of NW_028225190.1, read as the reverse complement.
GAATGACAGAAGAGGACAGAATGACAGAAGAGGACAGAATATGACAGAAGATGACAGAAGATGACAGAATGACAGAAAATGACAGAAGAGGACAGAATATGACAGAAGAGGACAGAATGACAGAAGATGACAGAAGATGACAGAATGACAGAAGTGGACAGAATGACAGAATATGACAGAATGACAGAAGAGGACAGAATATGACAGAAGATGACAGAAGATGACAGAATGAGAGAAGAGGACAGAAGATGACAGAAGATGACAGAAGATGACAGAATGACAGAAGATGACAAAAGATGACAGAAGATGACAGAAGATGACAGAATGACAGAAGATGACAGAAGATGACTGAAAATGACAGAAGATGACAGAAGATGACAGAATGACAGAAGAGGACAGAATGACAGAAGATGACAGAATGACAGAAGATGACAGAATGACAGATGAGGACAGAAGATGACAGAAGATGACAGAATGACAGAAGAGGACAGAAGATGGCAGAAGACGACAGAAGATGACAGAAGATGACAGAAGATGACAGAAGGACAGAAGAGGACAGAAGATGACAGAAGATGACAGAAGATGACAGAAGAGGTCAGAAGATGACAGAAGATGACAGAAGATGACAGAAGATGACAGAATGACAGAAGAGCACAGAATGACAGAAGAGGACAGAATGACAGAAGATGACAGAAGATGACAGAAGATGACAGAAGATGACAGAATGACAGAAGAGGACAGAATGCCAGAAGAGGACAGAAAATGACAGAATGACAGAAGAGGACAGAAGATGACAGAAGATGACAGAAGATGACAGAATGACAGAAGATGACAGAATGACAGAAGAGGACAGAATGACAGAAGACGACAGAAGATGACAGAAGATGACAGAATGACAGAAGAGGACAGAATGACAGAAGAGGACAGAAGATGACAGAATGACAGAAGGGGACAGAAGATGACAGAAGATGACAGAAGATGACAGAATGACAGAAGATGACAGAAGATGACTGAACATGACAGAATGACAGAAGAGGACAGAATGACAGAAGATGACAGAATGACAGAAGATGACAGAACACGACAGAACATGACAGAATGACAGAAGATGAAAGAAGATGACAGAAGATGACAGAATATGACAGAAGATGACAGTAGATGACAGAAGATGACAGAAGATGACAGAAGATGACAGAGTGACAGAAGATGACAGAAGATGACAGTAGATGACAGAAGATGACAGAAGATGACAGAAGATGACAGAATGACAGAAGAGGACAGAATGACAGAAGAGGACAGAAGATGACAGAATGACAGAAGAGGACAGAAGATGACAGAAGATGACAGAAGATGACAGAATGACAGAAGAGGACAGAATGACAGAAGAGGACAGAATGACAGAAGAAGACAGAATGACAGAAGATGACAGAAGATGACAGAAGATGACAGAATGACAGAAGATGACAGAAGATGACAGAATATGACAGAATATGATAGAAGATGACAGAAGATGACAGAATGACAGAAGATGACAGAAGATGACAGGAGATGACAGAAGATGACAGAAGATGACAGAAAATGACAGAATATGACAGAAGATGACAGAATGACAGAAGAAGACAGAATGACAGAAGAGGACAGAATATGACAGAAGATGACAGAAGATGACAGAATGACAGAAAATGACAGAAGAGGACAGAATATGACAGAAGAGGACAGAATGACAGAAGATGACAGAAGATGACAGAAGATGACAGAATGACAGAAGTGGACAGAATGACAGAAGATGACAGAATGACAGAAGAGGACAGAATATGACAGAAGATGACAGAAGATGACAGAATGACAGAAGAGGACAGAAGATGACAGAAGATGACAGAAGATGACAGAATGACAGAAGATGACAAAAGATGACAGAAGATGACAGAAGATGACAGAATGACAGAAGATGACAGAAGATGACTGAAAATGACAGAAGATGACAGAAGATGACAGAATGACAGAAGAGGACAGAATGACAGAAGATGACAGAATGACAGAAGATGACAGAATGACAGATGAGGACAGAAGATGACAGAAGATGACAGAAGATTACAGAATGACAGAAGAGGACAGAAGATGACAGAAGATGACAGAGGATGACAGAAGATGACAGAAGAGGACAGAGAGGACAGAAGATGACAGAAGATGACAGAAGATGACAGAAGATGACAGAATGACAGAAGAGGTCAGAAGATGACAGAAGATGACAGAAGATGACAGAAGATGACAGAATGACAGAAGAGGACAGAATGACAGAAGAGGACAGAATGACAGAAGATGACAGAAGATGACAGAATGACAGAAGAGGACAGAATGCCAGAAGAGGACAGAAAATGACAGAATGACAGAAGAGGACAGAAGATGACAGAAGATGACAGAAGATGACAGAATGACAGAAGATGACAGAATGACAGAAGAGGACAGAATGACAGAAGACGACAGAAGATGACAGAAGATGACAGACGATGACAGAATGACAGAAGAGGACAGAATGACAGAAGAGGACAGAAGATGACAGAATGACAGAAGAGGACAGAAGATGACAGAAGATGACAGAAGATGACAGAATGACAGAAGATGACAGAAGATGACTGAACATGACAGAATGAGAGAAGAGGACAGAATGACAGAAGATGACAGAATGACAGAAGATGACAGAAGATGACAGAACATGACAGAATGACAGAAGATGACAGAAGATGACAGAATATGACAGAAGATGACAGTAGATGACAGAAGATGACAGAAGATGACAGAATGACAGAAGATGACAGAAGATGACAGTAGATGACACAAGATGACAGAAGATGACAGAAGATGACAGAATATGACAGAAGATGACAGAATGACAGAAGAGGACAGAATGACAGAAGAGGACAGAATATGACAGAAGATGACAGAATGACAGAAGATGACAGAAGATGACAGAAGATGACAGAATGACAGAAAATGACAGAAGAGGACAGAATATCACAGAAGAGGACAGAATGACAGAAGATGACAGAAGATGACAGAAGATGACAGAAGATGACAGAAGATGGCAGAAGATGACAGAATATGACAGAAGATGACAGAAGATGACAGAGTATGACAGAAGATGACAGAAGATGACAGAAGATGACAGAAGATGACAGAATGACAGAAGAGGACAGAATGACAGAAGATGACAGAATGGCAGAAGAGGACAGAATATGACAGAAGATGACAGAAGATGACAGAATGACAGAAGAGGACAGAAAGACAGAAGATGACAGAATGACAGAAGATGGCAGAAGATGACAGAAGATGACAGAAGATGACAGAAGATGACAGAATATGACAGAAGATGACAGAAGATGACAGAAGATGACAGAATGACAGAAGAGGACAGAAGAGGACAGAAGATGACAGAAGATGACAGAATATGACAGAAGATGACAGAATATGACAGAAGAGGACAGAATGAAAGAAGATGACAGAAGATGACAGAAGAAGACAGAAGATGACAGAAGATGGCAGAAGATGACAGAAGATGACAGAATATGACAGAAGATGACAGAAGATGACAGAGTATGACAGAAGATGACAGAAGATGACAGAAGATGACAGAATGACGGAAGAGGACAGAATGACAGAAGATGACAGAATGACAGAAGAGGACAGAAGATGACAGAAGATGACAGAAGATGACAGAAGATGACAGAATGACAGAAGAGGACAGAAGATGACAGAAGATGACAGAATGACAGAAGATGACAGAAGATGACAGAAGGTGACAGAAGATGACAGAAGATGACAGAATGACAGAAGAGGACAGAATGACAGAAGAGGACAGAATATGACAGAAGATGACATAAGATGATAGAATGACAGAAAATGACAGAAGAGGACAGAATATGACAGAAGAGGACAGAATGACAGAAGATGACAGAAGATGAAAGAAGATGGCAGAAGATGACAGAAGATGAGAGCATATGACAGAAGATGACAGAAGATGACAGAGTATGACAGAAGATGACAGAAGATGACAGAAGATGACAGAAGATGACAGAATGATAGAAGAGGACAGAATGACAGGAGATGACAGAATGACAGAAGAGGACAGAAGATGACAGAAGATGACAGAAGATGACAGAAGATGACAGAATGAAAGAAGAGGACAGAAGATGACAGAAGATGACAGAATGACAGAAGATGACAGAAGATGACAGAAGATGACAGAAGATGACAGAATGACCGAAGAGGACAGAATGACAGAAGAGGAAAGAATGACAGAAGAGGACAGAATATGACAAAAGATGACAGAAGATGACAGAATGACAGAATGACAGAAGAGGACAGAATGACAGAATATGACAGAATATGACAGAAGATGACAGAAGATGACAGAAGATGACAGAATGACAGAAAATGACAGAAGAGGACAGAATATGACAGAAGAGGACAGAATGACAGAAGATGACAGAAGATGACAGAAGGTGACAGAAGATGACAGAAGATGGCAGAAGATGACAGAAGATGACAGAATATGACAGAAGATGACAGAGGATGACAGAGTATGACAGAAGATTACAGAAGATGACAGAAGATGACAGAAGATGACAGAATGACAGAAGTGGACAGAATGACAGAAGATGACAGAATGACAGAAGAGGACAGAATATGACAGAAGATGACAGAAGATGACAGAATGACAGAAGAGGACAGAAGATGACAGAAGATGACAGAATGACAGAAGATGACATAAGATGACAGAATGACAGAAGATGACAGAAGATGACAGAAAATGACAGAAGATGACAGAAGATGACAGAATGACAGAAGAGGACAGAATGACAGAAGATGACAGAATGACAGAAGATGACAGAATGACAGATGAGGACAGAAGATGACAGAAGATGACAGAAGAAGACAGAATATGACAGAAGATGACAGAAGATGACAGAAGATGACAGAAGATGACAGAAGATGACAGAATGACAGAAGAGGTCAGAAGATGACAGAAGATGACTGAAGATGACTGAAGATGACAGAAGATAACAGAGGATGACAGAATGACAGAAGAGGACAGAATGACAGAAGATGACAGAAGATGACAGAAGAGGACAGAATGACAGAAGATGACAGAATGACAGAAGAGGACAGAATGACAGAAGATGACAGAAGATGACAGAAGATGACAGAGGATGACAGAATGACAGAAGATGACAGAAGATGACAGAAGAGGACAGAATGACAGAAGATGACAGAAGATGACAGAAGAGGACAGAATGACAGAAGATAACAGAAGATGACAGAAGATGACAGAATGACAGAAGAGGACGGAAGATGACAGAATGACAGAAGAGGACAGAATGACAGAAGATGACAGAAGATGACAGAAGAAGACAGAATGACAGAAGAGGACAGAATGACAGAAGATGACAGAATGACAGAAGAGGACAGAAGGACAGAAGATGACAGAAGATGACAGAAGACGACAGAATGACAGAAGAGGACAGAATGACAGAAGAGGACAGAAGATGACTGAATGACAGAAGAGGACAGAAGATGACAGAAGATGACAGAAGATGACAGAATGACAGAAGATGACAGAATGACAGAAGAGGACAGAATGGCAGAAGATGACAGAAGATGACCGGAGATGACAGAAGATGACAGAATGACAGAAGAGGACAGAATGAGAGAAGAGGACAGAAGATGACAGAATGACAGAATGACAGAAGATGACAGAAAATGACAGAAGATGACAGAATGACAGAAGAGGACAGAATGACAGAATGATAGAAGAGGACAGAATGACAGGAGATGACAGAATGACAGAAGATGACAGAAGATGACAGAAGATGACAGAAGATGACAGAAGATGACAGAATGAAAGAAGAGGACAGAAGATGACAGAAGATGACAGAATGACAGAAGATGAAAGAAGATGACAGAAGATGACAGAAGATGACAGAATGACCGAAGAGGACAGAATGACAGAAGAGGAAAGAATGACAGAAGAGGACAGAATATGACAAAAGATGACAGAAGATGACAGAATGACAGAATGACAGAAGAGGACAGAATGACAGAATATGACAGAATATGACAGAAGATGACAGAAGATGAGAGAATGACAGAAAATGACAGAAGAGGACAGAATATGACAGAAGAGGGCAGAATGACAGAAGATGACAGAAGATGACAGAAGGTGACAGAAGATGACAGAAGATGGCAGAAGATGACAGAAGATGACAGAATATGACAGAAGATGACAGAGGATGACAGAGTATGACAGAAGATTACAGAAGATGACAGAAGATGACAGAAGATGACAGAATGACAGAAGTGGACAGAATGACAGAAGATGACAGAATGACAGAATGACAGAAGAGGACAGAAGATGACAGAAGATGACAGAATGACAGAAGATGACAGAAGATGACAGAATGACAGAAGATGACAGAAGATGACAGAAAATGACAGAAGATGACAGAAGATGACAGAATGACAGAAGAGGACAGAATGACAGAAGATGACAGAATGACAGAAGATGACAGAATGACAGATGAGGACAGAAGATGACAGAAGATGACAGAAGAAGACAGAAGATGACAGAAGATGACAGAAGATGACAGAAGATGACAGAAGATGACAGAAGATGACAGAATGACAGAAGAGGTCAGAAGATGACAGAAGATGACTGAAGATGACTGAAGATGACAGAAGATAACAGAGGATGACAGAATGACTGAAGAGGACAGAATGACAGAAGATGACAGAAGATGACAGAAGAGGACAGAATGACAGAAGATGACAGAATGACAGAAGAGGACAGAATGACAGATGATGACAGAAGATGACAGAAGATGACAGAGGATGACAGAATGACAGAAGATGACAGAAGATGACAGAAGAGGACAGAATGACAGAAGATGACAGAAGATGACAGAAGAGGACAGAATGACAGAAGATAACAGAAGATGACAGAATGACAGAAGAGGACGGAAGATGACAGAATGACAGAAGAGGACAGAATGACAGAAGATGACAGAAGATGACAGAAGAAGACAGAATGACAGAAGAGGACAGAATGACAGAAGATGACAGAATGACAGAAGAGGACAGAAGGACAGAAGATGACAGAAGATGACAGAAGACGACAGAATGACAGAAGAGGACAGAATGACAGAAGAGGACAGAAGATGACTGAATGACAGAAGAGGACAGAAGATGACAGAAGATGACAGAAGATGACAGAATGACAGAAGATGACAGAATGACAGAAGAGGACAGAATGGCAGAAGATGACAGAAGATGACAGGAGATGACAGAAGATGACAGAATGACAGAAGAGGACAGAATGAGAGAAGAGGACAGAAGATGACAGAATGACAGAATGACAGAAGATGACAGAAAATGACAGAAGATGACAGAATGACAGAAGAGGACAGAATGACAGAAGATGACAGAATGACAGAAGATGACAGAAAATGACAGAAGATGACAGAATGACAGAAGATGACAGAAGATGACAGAATATGTCAGAATATGACAGAAGATGACAGAAGATGACAGAAGATGACAGAATGACAGAAGATGACAGAAGATGACAGAAGATGACAGAAGATGACAGAAGATGACAGAAGATGACAGAATGACAGAAGAGGACAGATTATGACAGAAGATGACAGAAGATGACAGAATATGACAGAAGATTACAGAAGATGACAGAAGATGACAGAAGATGACAGAATGACAGAAGTGGACAGAATGACAGAAGATGACAGAATGACAGAAGAGGACAGAATATGACAGAAGATGACAGAAGATGACAGAAGATGACAGAATGACAGAAGAGGACAGAAGATGACAGAAGATGACAGAAGATGACAGAATGACAGAAGATGACAGAAGATGACAGAATGACAGAAGATGACAGAAGATGACAGAAAATGACAGAAGATGACAGAATGATAGAAGAGGACAGAATGACAGAAGTTGACAGAATGACAGAAGATGACAGAATGACAGATGAGGACAGAAGATGACAGAAGATGACAGAAGAAGACAGAATATGACAGAAGATGACAGAAGATGACAGAAGATGACAGAAGATGACAGAATGACAGAAGAGGTCAGAAGATGACAGAAGATGACTGAAGATGACTGAAGATGACAGAAGATAACAGAGGATGACAGAATGACAGAAGAGGAAAGAATGACAGAAGATGACAGAAGATGACAGAAGAGGACAGAATGACAGAAGATGACAGAATGACAGAAGAGGACAGAATGACAGAAGATGACAGAAGATGACAGAAGATGACAGAGGATGACAGAATGACAGAAGATGACAGAAGATGACAGAAGAGGACAGAATGATAGAAGATGACAGATTATGACAGAAGATGACAGAATGACAGAAGATGACAGAAGATGACAGAAGAGGACAGAATGACAGAAGATAACAGAAGATGACAGAAGATGACAGAATGACAGAAGAGGACGGAAGATGACAGAATGACAGAAGAGGACAGAATGACAGAAGATGACAGAAGATGAGAGAAGAAGACAGAATGACAGAAGAGGACAGAAGGACAGAAGATGACAGAAGATGACAGAAGACGACAGAATGACAGAAGAGGACAGAATGACAGAAGAGGACAGAAGATGACTGAATGACAGAAGAGGACAGAAGATGACAGAAGATGACAGAATGACAGAAGATGACAGAATGACAGAAGAGGACAGAATGGCAGAAGATGACAGAAGATGACAGGAGATGACAGAAGATGACAGAATGACAGAAGAGGACAGAATGAGAGAAGAGGACAGAAGATGACAGAATGACAGAAGAGGACAGAAGATGACAGAAGATGACAGAAGATGACAGAATGATAGAAGAGGACAGAATGACAGAAGATGACAGAATGTCAGAAGATGACAGAAAATGACAGAAGATGACAGAATGACAGAAGATGACAGAAGATGACAGAGTATGTCAGAATATGACAGAAGATGACAGAAGATGACAGAAGATGACAGAATGACAGAAGATGACAGAGGATGACAGAAGATGACAGAAGATGACAGAAGATGACAGAATGACAGAAGAGGACAGAAGATGACAGAAGATGACAGAAGATGACAGAAAATGACAGAAGATGACAGAATGACAGAAGAGGACAGAATGACAGAAGAGGACAGAATATGATAGAGGATGACAGAAGATGACGGAATGACAGAAGATGACAGAAGATGTCAGAAGGACAGAAGATGACAGAATGACAGAAGATGACAGAACATGACAGAAGATGACAGAAGATGACAGAATGACAGAAGATGACAGAAGATGACAGAATATGACAGAAGATGACAGAAGATGACAGAATGACAGATGAGGACAGAATGACAGAAGAGGACAGAATATGACAGAAGATGACAGAAGATGACAGAATGACAGAAGATGACAGAAGATGACAGAAGATGACAGAATGACAGAAAATGACAGAAGAGGACAGAATATGACAGAAGAGGACAGAATGAAAGAAGATGACAGAAGATGACAGAAGAAGACAGAAGATGACAGAAGATGGCAGAAGATGACAGAACATGACAGAATATGACAGAAGATGACAGAGTATGACAGAAGATGTCAGAAGATGACAGAAGATGACAGAATGACAGAAGAGGACAAAAGATGACAGAAGATGACAGAAGATGACAGAAGATGACAGAATGACAGAAGAGGACAGAAGATGACAGAAGATGACAGAATGACAGAAGATGACAGAAGATGACAGAAGATGACAGAAGATGAAAGAAGATGACAGAATGACCGAAGAGGACAGAATGACAGAAGAGGACAGAATGACAGAAGAGGACAGAATATGACAAAAGATGACAGAAGATGACAGAATGACAGAAGATGACAGAAGATGACAGAAAATTACAGAAGATGACAGAAGATGACAGAATGACAGAAGAGGACAGAATGACAGAAGATGACAGAATAACAGAAGATGACAGAATGACAGATGAGGACAGAAGATGACAGAAGATGACAGAAGATGACAGAGGATGACAGAAGATGACAGAATGACAGAAGAGGAGAGAAGATGACAGAAGATGACTGAAGATGACAGAAGATGACAGAATCACAGAAGAGGACAGAAGAGGACAGAAGATGACAGAAGATGACAGAAGATGACAGAATGACAGAAGAGGTCAGAAGATGACAGAAGATGACAGAAGATGACAGAAGATGACAGAATGACAGAAGAGGACAGAATGACAGAAGAGGATAGAATGACAGAAAATGACAGAAGATGACAGAAGATGACAGAATGAGAGAAGATGACAGAAGATGACAGAAGATGACAGAATGACAGAAGAGGACAGAATGACAGAAGATGACAGAATGACAGAAGAGGACAGAAGATGACAGAAGATGACAGAATGACAGAAGAGGACAGAAGATGACAGAAGATGGCAGAAGATGACAGAAGAGGACAAAATATGACAAAAGATGACAGAAGATGACAGAATGACCGAAGATGACAGAAGATGACAGAAAATGACAGAAGATGACAGAAGATGACAGAAGATGACAGAATGACAGAAGAGGACAGAATGACAGAAGATGACAGAATGACAGAAGATGACAGAATGACAGATGAGGACAGAAGATGACAGAAGATGACAGAAGATGAGAGAAGATGACAGAAGATGACAGAAGATGACAGAAGAAGACAGAATATGACAGAAGATGACAGAAGATGACAGAAGATGACAGAATATGACAGAAGATGACAGAAGATGACAGAATATGACAGAAGTTGACAGAATGACAGAAGAGGACAGAATGACAGAAGATGACAGAATGACAGAAGAGGACAGAATGACAGAAGATGATAGAAGATGACAGAAGATGACAGAATGACAGAAGAGGACAGAATGACAGAAGATGACAGAAGATGACAGAAGATGACAGAAGATGACAGAATGACAGAAGATGACAGAAGATGACAGAAGATGACAAAATGACAGAAGAGGACAGAAAACAGAAGATGACAGAATGACAGAAGAGGGCAGAAGATGACAGAAGACGACAGAATGACAGAAGAGGACAGAATGACAGAAGATGACAGAATGACAGAAGAGGACAGAATGACAGAAGATGACAGAAGATGACAGAAGATGACAGAAGATGACAGAATGACAGAAGATGACAGAAGATGACAGAAGATGACAAAATGACAGAAGAGGACAGAATGACAGAAGATGACAGAATGACAGAAGAGGACAGAATGACAGAAGATGACAGAAGATGACAGAATGACAGAAGAGGACAGAATGACAGAAGATGACAGAATATGACAGAAGATGACAGAATATGACAGAAGATAACAGAAGATGACAGAAGATGACAGAAGAGGATAGAATGGCAGAAGATGACAGAAGATGACAGAAGATGACAGAATGACAGAAGATGACAGAAGATGACCGAAGATGACAGGAGATGACAGAAGATGACAGAATGACTGAAGAGGACAGAATGACAGAAGATGACAGAAGATGACAGAAGATGACAGAATGAAAGAAGATGACAGAATGAAAGAAGATGACAGAATGACAGAAGAGGACAGAATGACAGAAGATGACAGAAGATGACAGAAGATGACAGAATGACAGAAGAGGACAGAATGACAAAAGATGACAGAATGACAGAAGAGGACAGAAGATGACAGAAGATGACAGAAGGTGACAGAAGATGACAGAAGGTGACAGAATGACAGAAGAGGACAGAATGACAGAAGATGACAGAAGATGACAGAAGATGACAGAAGAGGACAGAATGATAGAAGATGAAAAAATGACAGAAGAGGACAGAATGACAGAAGATGACAGAAGATGACAGAAGATGACAGAATGACAGAAGAGGACAGAATGAGAGAAGATGACAGAAGAGGACAGAAGATGACAGAGGATGACAGAATGACAGAAGATGACAGAAGATGACAGAAGAGGACAGAATGACAGAAGATGACAGAATATGACAGAAGATGACAGAATGACAGAAGATGACAGAAGATGACAGAAGAGGACAGAATGACAGAAGATAACAGAGGATGACAGAAGATGACAGAATGACAGAAGAGGACGGAAGATGACAGAATGACAGAAGAGGACAGAATGACAGAAGATGACAGAAGATGACAGAAGAAGACAGAATGACAGAAGAGGACAGAATGACAGAAGATGACAGAATGACAGAAGAGGACAGAAGGACAGAAGATGACAGAAGATGACAGAAGACGACAGAATGACAGAAGAGGACAGAATGACAGAAGAGGACAGAAGATGACTGAATGACAGAAGAGGACAGAAGATGACAGAAGATGACAGAAGATGACAGAATGACAGAAGATGACAGAACCCGCACATCTTTGAATATGATAGAGGATGACAGAAGATGACGGAATGACAGAAGATGACAGAAGATGTCAGAAGGACAGAAGATGACAGAATGACAGAAGATGACAGAACATGACAGAAGATGACAGAAGATGACAGGATATGACAGAAGAGGACAGAAGATGACAGAAGATGACAGAATGACAGAAGAGGACAGAATGACAGAAGAGGACAGAATATGACAGAAGATGACATAAGATGATAGAATGACAGAAAATGACAGAAGAGGACAGAATATGACAGAAGAGGACAGAATGACAGAAGATGACAGAAGATGAAAGAAGATGGCAGAAGATGACAGAAGATGAGAGCATATGACAGAAGATGACAGAAGATGACAGAGTATGACAGAAGATGACAGAAGATGACAGAAGATGACAGAATGATAGAAGAGGACAGAATGACAGGAGATGACAGAATGACAGAAGAGGACAGAAGATGACAGAAGATGACAGAAGATGACAGAATGAAAGAAGAGGACAGAAGATGACAGAAGATGACAGAATGACAGAAGATGACAGAAGATGACAGAAGATGACAGAATGACCGAAGAGGACAGAATGACAGAAGAGGAAAGAATGACAGAAGAGGACAGAATATGACAAAAGATGACAGAAGATGACAGAATGACAGAATGACAGAAGAGGACAGAATGACAGAATATGACAGAATATGACAGAAGATGACAGAAGATGACAGAAGATGACAGAATGACAGAAAATGACAGAAGAGGACAGAATATGACAGAAGAGGACAGAATGACAGAAGATGACAGAAGATGACAGAAGATGACAGAAGATGACAGAAGATGACAGAATGACAGAAGATGACAGAATGACAGAAGAGGACAGAATGACAGAAGATGACAGAATGACAGAAGATGACAGAAGATGACAGAAGATGACAGAATGACCGAAGAGGACAGAATGACAGAAGAGGACAGAAAGACAGAAGAGGACAGAATATGACAGAAGATGACAGAGGATGACAGAATGACAGAAGATGACAGAAGATGACAGAAGAGGACAGAATGACAGAAGATGACAGAAGATGACAGAAGAGGACAGAATGACAGAAGATAACAGAAGATGACAGAAGATGACAGAATGACAGAAGAGGACGGAAGATGACAGAATGACAGAAGAGGACAGAATGACAGAAGATGACAGAAGATGACAGAAGAAGACAGAATGACAGAAGAGGACAGAATGACAGAAGATGACAGAATGACAGAAGAGGACAGAAGGACAGAAGATGACAGAAGATGACAGAAGACGACAGAATGACAGAAGAGGACAGAATGACAGAAGAGGACAGAAGATGACTGAATGACAGAAGAGGACAGAAGATGACAGAAGATGACAGAAGATGACAGAATGACAGAAGATGACAGAATGACAGAAGAGGACAGAATGGCAGAAGATGACAGAAGATGACCGGAGATGACAGAAGATGACAGAATGACAGAAGAGGACAGAATGAGAGAAGAGGACAGAAGATGACAGAATGACAGAATGACAGAAGATGACAGAAAATGACAGAAGATGACAGAATGACAGAAGAGGACAGAATGACAGAATGATAGAAGAGGACAGAATGACAGGAGATGACAGAATGACAGAAGATGACAGAAGATGACAGAAGATGACAGAAGATGACAGAAGATGACAGAATGAAAGAAGAGGACAGAAGATGACAGAAGATGACAGAATGACAGAAGATGAAAGAAGATGACAGAAGATGACAGAAGATGACAGAATGACCGAAGAGGACAGAATGACAGAAGAGGAAAGAATGACAGAAGAGGACAGAATATGACAAAAGATGACAGAAGATGACAGAATGACAGAATGACAGAAGAGGACAGAATGACAGAATATGACAGAATATGACAGAAGATGACAGAAGATGAGAGAATGACAGAAAATGACAGAAGAGGACAGAATATGACAGAAGAGGACAGAATGACAGAAGATGACAGAAGATGACAGAAGGTGACAGAAGATGACAGAAGATGGCAGAAGATGACAGAAGATGACAGAATATGACAGAAGATGACAGAGGATGACAGAGTATGACAGAAGATTACAGAAGATGACAGAAGATGACAGAAGATGACAGAATGACAGAAGTGGACAGAATGACAGAAGATGACAGAATGACAGAAGAGGACAGAATATGACAGAAGATGACAGAAGATGACAGAATGACAGAAGAGGACAGAAGATGACAGAAGATGACAGAATGACAGAAGATGACAGAAGATGACAGAATGACAGAAGATGACAGAAGATGACAGAAAATGACAGAAGATGACAGAAGATGACAGAATGACAGAAGAGGACAGAATGACAGAAGATGTCAGAATGACAGAAGATGACAGAATGACAGATGAGGACAGAAGATGACAGAAGATGACAGAAGAAGACAGAAGATGACAGAAGATGACAGAAGATGACAGAAGATGACAGAAGATGACAGAATGACAGAAGAGGTCAGAAGATGACAGAAGATGACTGAAGATGACTGAAGATGACAGAAGATAACAGAGGATGACAGAATGACTGAAGAGGACAGAATGACAGAAGATGACAGAAGATGACAGAAGAGGACAGAATGACAGAAGATGACAGAATGACAGAAGAGGACAGAATGACAGATGATGACAGAAGATGACAGAAGATGACAGAGGATGACAGAATGACAGAAGATGACAGAAGATGACAGAAGAGGACAGAATGACAGAAGATGACAGAAGATGACAGAAGAGGACAGAATGACAGAAGATAACAGAAGATGACAGAATGACAGAAGAGGACGGAAGATGACAGAATGACAGAAGAGGACAGAATGACAGAAGATGACAGAAGATGACAGAAGAAGACAGAATGACAGAAGAGGACAGAATGACAGAAGATGACAGAATGACAGAAGAGGACAGAAGGACAGAAGATGACAGAAGATGACAGAAGACGACAGAATGACAGAAGAGGACAGAATGACAGAAGAGGACAGAAGATGACTGAATGACAGAAGAGGACAGAAGATGACAGAAGATGACAGAAGATGACAGAATGACAGAAGATGACAGAATGACAGAAGAGGACAGAATGGCAGAAGATGACAGAAGATGACAGGAGATGACAGAAGATGACAGAATGACAGAAGAGGACAGAATGAGAGAAGAGGACAGAAGATGACAGAATGACAGAATGACAGAAGATGACAGAAAATGACAGAAGATGACAGAATGACAGAAGAGGACAGAATGACAGAAGATGACAGAATGACAGAAGATGACAGAAAATGACAGAAGATGACAGAATGACAGAAGATGACAGAAGATGACAGAATATGTCAGAATATGACAGAAGATGACAGAAGATGACAGAAGATGACAGAATGACAGAAGATGACAGAAGATGACAGAAGATGACAGAAGATGACAGAAGATGACAGAAGATGACAGAATGACAGAAGAGGACAGAATATGACAGAAGATGACAGAAGATGACAGAGTATGACAGAAGATTACAGAAGATGACAGAAGATGACAGAAGATGACAGAATGACAGAAGTGGACAGAATGACAGAAGATGACAGAATGACAGAAGAGGACAGAATATGACAGAAGATGACAGAAGATGACAGAAGATGACAGAATGACAGAAGAGGACAGAAGATGACAGAAGATGACAGAAGATGACAGAATGACAGAAGATGACAGAAGATGACAGATTGACAGAAGATGACAGAAGATGACAGAAAATGACAGAAGATGACAGAATGATAGAAGAGGACAGAATGACAGAAGTTGACAGAATGACAGAAGATGACAGAATGACAGATGAGGACAGAAGATGACAGAAGATGACAGAAGAAGACAGAATATGACAGAAGATGACAGAAGATGACAGAAGATGACAGAAGATGACAGAATGACAGAAGAGGTCAGAAGATGACAGAAGATGACTGAAGATGACTGAAGATGACAGAAGATAACAGAGGATGACAGAATGACAGAAGAGGAAAGAATGACAGAAGATGACAGAAGATGACAGAAGAGGACAGAATGACAGAAGATGACAGAATGACAGAAGAGGACAGAATGACAGAAGATGACAGAAGATGACAGAAGATGACAGAGGATGACAGAATGACAGAAGATGACAGAAGATGACAGAAGAGGACAGAATGATAGAAGATGACAGATTATGACAGAAGATGACAGAATGACAGAAGATGACAGAAGATGACAGAAGAGGACAGAATGACAGAAGATAACAGAAGATGACAGAAGATGACAGAATGACAGAAGAGGACGGAAGATGACAGAATGACAGAAGAGGACAGAATGACAGAAGATGACAGAAGATGAGAGAAGAAGACAGAATGACAGAAGAGGACAGAAGGACAGAAGATGACAGAAGATGACAGAAGACGACAGAATGACAGAAGAGGACAGAATGACAGAAGAGGACAGAAGATGACTGAATGACAGAAGAGGACAGAAGATGACAGAAGATGACAGAATGACAGAAGATGACAGAATGACAGAAGAGGACAGAATGGCAGAAGATGACAGAAGATGACAGGAGATGACAGAAGATGACAGAATGACAGAAGAGGACAGAATGAGAGAAGAGGACAGAAGATGACAGAATGACAGAAGAGGACAGAAGATGACAGAAGATGACAGAAGATGACAGAATGATAGAAGAGGACAGAATGACAGAAGATGACAGAATGTCAGAAGATGACAGAAAATGACAGAAGATGACAGAATGACAGAAGATGACAGAAGATGACAGAGTATGTCAGAATATGACAGAAGATGACAGAAGATGACAGAAGATGACAGAATGACAGAAGATGACAGAAGATGACAGAAGATGACAGAAGATGACAGAAGATGACAGAATGACAGAAGAGGACAGAAGATGACAGAAGATGACAGAAGATGACAGAAAATGACAGAAGATGACAGAATGACAGAAGAGGACAGAATGACAGAAGAGGACAGAATATGATAGAGGATGACAGAAGATGACGGAATGACAGAAGATGACAGAAGATGTCAGAAGGACAGAAGATGACAGAATGACAGAAGATGACAGAACATGACAGAAGATGACAGAAGATGACAGAATGACAGAAGATGACAGAAGATGACAGAATATGACAGAAGATGACAGAAGATGACAGAATGACAGATGAGGACAGAATGACAGAAGAGGACAGAATATGACAGAAGATGACAGAAGATGACAGAATGACAGAAGATGACAGAAGATGACAGAAGATGACAGAATGACAGAAAATGACAGAAGAGGACAGAATATGACAGAAGAGGACAGAATGAAAGAAGATGACAGAAGATGACAGAAGAAGACAGAAGATGACAGAAGATGGCAGAAGATGACAGAACATGACAGAATATGACAGAAGATGACAGAGTATGACAGAAGATGTCAGAAGATGACAGAAGATGACAGAATGACAGAAGAGGACAAAAGATGACAGAAGATGACAGAAGATGACAGAAGATGACAGAATGACAGAAGAGGACAGAAGATGACAGAAGATGACAGAATGACAGAAGATGACAGAAGATGACAGAAGATGACAGAAGATGAAAGAAGATGACAGAATGACCGAAGAGGACAGAATGACAGAAGAGGACAGAATGACAGAAGAGGACAGAATATGACAAAAGATGACAGAAGATGACAGAATGACAGAAGATGACAGAAGATGACAGAAAATTACAGAAGATGACAGAAGATGACAGAATGACAGAAGAGGACAGAATGACAGAAGATGACAGAATAACAGAAGATGACAGAATGACAGATGAGGACAGAAGATGACAGAAGATGACAGAAGATGACAGAGGATGACAGAAGATGACAGAATGACAGAAGAGGAGAGAAGATGACAGAAGATGACTGAAGATGACAGAAGATGACAGAATCACAGAAGAGGACAGAAGAGGACAGAAGATGACAGAAGATGACAGAAGATGACAGAATGACAGAAGAGGTCAGAAGATGACAGAAGATGACAGAAGATGACAGAAGATGACAGAATGACAGAAGAGGACAGAATGACAGAAGAGGATAGAATGACAGAAGATGACAGAAGATGACAGAAGATGACAGAATGACAGAAGATGACAGAAGATGACAGAAGATGACAGAATGACAGAAGAGGACAGAATGACAGAAGATGACAGAATGACAGAAGAGGACAGAAGATGACAGAAGATGACAGAATGACAGAAGAGGACAGAAGATGACAGAAGATGGCAGAAGATGACAGAAGAGGACAAAATATGACAAAAGATGACAGAAGATGACAGAATGACCGAAGATGACAGAAGATGACAGAAAATGACAGAAGATGACAGAAGATGACAGAAGATGACAGAATGACAGAAGAGGACAGAATGACAGAAGATGACAGAATGACAGAAGATGACAGAATGACAGATGAGGACAGAAGATGACAGAAGATGACAGAAGATGAGAGAAGATGACAGAAGATGACAGAAGATGACAGAAGAAGACAGAATATGACAGAAGATGACAGAAGATGACAGAAGATGACAGAATATGACAGAAGATGACAGAAGATGACAGAATATGACAGAAGTTGACAGAATGACAGAAGAGGACAGAATGACAGAAGATGACAGAATGACAGAAGAGGACAGAATGACAGAAGATGATAGAAGATGACAGAAGATGACAGAATGACAGAAGAGGACAGAATGACAGAAGATGACAGAAGATGACAGAAGATGACAGAAGATGACAGAATGACAGAAGATGACAGAAGATGACAGAAGATGACAAAATGACAGAAGAGGACAGAAAACAGAAGATGACAGAATGACAGAAGAGGGCAGAAGATGACAGAAGACGACAGAATGACAGAAGAGGACAGAATGACAGAAGATGACAGAATGACAGAAGAGGACAGAATGACAGAAGATGACAGAAGATGACAGAAGATGACAGAAGATGACAGAATGACAGAAGATGACAGAAGATGACAGAAGATGACAAAATGACAGAAGAGGACAGAATGACAGAAGATGACAGAATGACAGAAGAGGACAGAATGACAGAAGATGACAGAAGATGACAGAATGACAGAAGAGGACAGAATGACAGAAGATGACAGAATATGACAGAAGATGACAGAATATGACAGAAGATAACAGAAGATGACAGAAGATGACAGAAGAGGATAGAATGGCAGAAGATGACAGAAGATGACAGAAGATGACAGAATGACAGAAGATGACAGAAGATGACCGAAGATGACAGGAGATGACAGAAGATGACAGAATGACTGAAGAGGACAGAATGACAGAAGATGACAGAAGATGACAGAAGATGACAGAATGAAAGAAGATGACAGAATGAAAGAAGATGACAGAATGACAGAAGAGGACAGAATGACAGAAGATGACAGAAGATGACAGAAGATGACAGAATGACAGAAGAGGACAGAATGACAAAAGATGACAGAATGACAGAAGAGGACAGAAGATGACAGAAGATGACAGAAGGTGACAGAAGATGACAGAAGGTGACAGAATGACAGAAGAGGACAGAATGACAGAAGATGACAGAAGATGACAGAAGATGACAGAAGAGGACAGAATGATAGAAGATGAAAAAATGACAGAAGAGGACAGAATGACAGAAGATGACAGAAGATGACAGAAGATGACAGAATGACAGAAGAGGACAGAATGAGAGAAGATGACAGAAGAGGACAGAAGATGACAGAGGATGACAGAATGACAGAAGATGACAGAAGATGACAGAAGAGGACAGAATGACAGAAGATGACAGAATATGACAGAAGATGACAGAATGACAGAAGATGACAGAAGATGACAGAAGAGGACAGAATGACAGAAGATAACAGAGGATGACAGAAGATGACAGAATGACAGAAGAGGACGGAAGATGACAGAATGACAGAAGAGGACAGAATGACAGAAGATGACAGAAGATGACAGAAGAAGACAGAATGACAGAAGAGGACAGAATGACAGAAGATGACAGAATGACAGAAGAGGACAGAAGGACAGAAGATGACAGAAGATGACAGAAGACGACAGAATGACAGAAGAGGACAGAATGACAGAAGAGGACAGAAGATGACTGAATGACAGAAGAGGACAGAAGATGACAGAAGATGACAGAAGATGACAGAATGACAGAAGATGACAGAACCCGCACATCTTTGAATATGATAGAGGATGACAGAAGATGACGGAATGACAGAAGATGACAGAAGATGTCAGAAGGACAGAAGATGACAGAATGACAGAAGATGACAGAACATGACAGAAGATGACAGAAGATGACAGGATATGACAGAAGAGGACAGAAGATGACAGAAGATGACAGAATGACAGAAGAGGACAGAATGACAGAAGAGGACAGAATATGACAGAAGATGACATAAGATGATAGAATGACAGAAAATGACAGAAGAGGACAGAATATGACAGAAGAGGACAGAATGACAGAAGATGACAGAAGATGAAAGAAGATGGCAGAAGATGACAGAAGATGAGAGCATATGACAGAAGATGACAGAAGATGACAGAGTATGACAGAAGATGACAGAAGATGACAGAAGATGACAGAATGATAGAAGAGGACAGAATGACAGGAGATGACAGAATGACAGAAGAGGACAGAAGATGACAGAAGATGACAGAAGATGACAGAATGAAAGAAGAGGACAGAAGATGACAGAAGATGACAGAATGACAGAAGATGACAGAAGATGACAGAAGATGACAGAATGACCGAAGAGGACAGAATGACAGAAGAGGAAAGAATGACAGAAGAGGACAGAATATGACAAAAGATGACAGAAGATGACAGAATGACAGAATGACAGAAGAGGACAGAATGACAGAATATGACAGAATATGACAGAAGATGACAGAAGATGACAGAAGATGACAGAATGACAGAAAATGACAGAAGAGGACAGAATATGACAGAAGAGGACAGAATGACAGAAGATGACAGAAGATGACAGAAGGTGACAGAAGATGACAGAAGATGGCAGAAGATGACAGAAGATGACAGAATATGACAGAAGATGACAGAAGATGACAGAGTATGACAGAAGATTACAGAAGATGACAGAAGATGACAGAAGATGACAGAATGACAGAAGTGGACAGAATGACAGAAGATGACAGAATGACAGAAGAGGACAGAATATGACAGAAGATGACAGAAGATGACAGAATGACAGAAGAGGACAGAAGATGACAGAAGATGACAGAAGATGACAGAATGACAGAAGATGACAGAAGATGACAGAATGACAGAAGATGACAGAAGATGACAGAAAATGACAGAAGATGACAGAAGATGACAGAATGACAGAAGAGGACAGAATGACAGAAGATGACAGAATGACAGAAGATGACAGAATGACAGATGAGGACAGAAGATGACAGAAGATGACAGAAGAAGACAGAATATGACAGAAGATGACAGAAGATGACAGAAGATGACAGAAGATGACAGAATGACAGAAGAGGTCAGAAGATGACTGAAGATGACTGAAGATGACAGAAGATAACAGAGGATGACAGAATGACAGAAGAGGACAGAATGACAGAAGATGACAGAAGATGACAGAAGAGGACAGAATGACAGAAGATGACAGAATGACAGAAGAGGACAGAATGACAGAAGATGACAGAAGATGACAGAAGATGACAGAGGATGACAGAATGACAGAAGATGACAGAAGATGACAGAAGAGGACAGAATGACAGAAGATGACAGAATATGACAGAAGATGACAGAATGACAGAAGATGACAGAAGATGACAGAAGATGACAGAATGACCGAAGAGGACAGAATGACAGAAGAGGAAAGAATGACAGAAGAGGACAGAATATGACAAAAGATGACAGAAGATGACAGAATGACAGAATGACAGAAGAGGACAGAATGACAGAATATGACAGAAGATGACAGAAGATGACAGAAGATGACAGAATGACAGAAAATGACAGAAGAGGACAGAATATGACAGAAGAGGACAGAATGACAGAAGATGACAGAAGATGACAGAAGGTGACAGAAGATGACAGAAGATGGCAGAAGATGACAGAAGATGACAGAAGATGACAGAAGATGACAGAGTATGACAGAGGATTACAGAAGATGACAGAAGATGACAGAAGATGACAGAATGACAGAAGTGGACAGAATGACAGAAGATGACAGAATGACAGAAGAGGACAGAATATGACAGAAGATGACAGAAGATGACAGAAGATGACAGAATGACAGAAGAGGACAGAAGATGACAGAAGATGACAGAAGATGACAGAATGACAGAAGATGACAGAAGATGACAGAATGACAGAAGATGACAGAAGATGACAGAAAATGACAGAAGATGACAGAAGATGACAGAATGACAGAAGAGGACAGAATGACAGAAGATGACAGAATGACAGTAGATGACAGAATGACAGATGAGGACAGAAGATGACAGAAGATGACAGAAGAAGACAGAATATGACAGAAGATGACAGAAGATGACAGAAGATGACAGAAGATGACAGAATGACAGAAGAGGTCAGAAGATGACAGAAGATGACTGAAGATGACTGAAGATGACAGAAGATAACAGAGGATGACAGAATGACAGAAGAGAACAGAATGACAGAAGATGACAGAAGAAGGCAGAAGAGGACAGAATGACAGAAGATGACAGAATGACAGAAGAGGACAGAATGACAGAAGATGACAGAAGATGACAG
The DNA here is from genome assembly GCF_052327205.1 of Somniosus microcephalus. Lineage (NCBI taxonomy): Eukaryota > Metazoa > Chordata > Chondrichthyes > Squaliformes > Somniosidae > Somniosus > Somniosus microcephalus. The sequence goes on along the minus strand of NW_028225190.1, from coordinate 1,582,968 downwards.
AAGATGACAGAGGATGACAGAATGACAGAAGATGACAGAAGATGACAGAAGAGGACAGAATGACAGAAGATGACAGATTATGACAGAAGATGACAGAATGACAGAAGATGACAGAAGATGACAGAAGAGGACAGAATGACAGAAGATGACAGATTATGACAGAAGATGACAGAATGACAGAAGATGACAGAAGATGACAGAAGAGGACAGAATGACAGAAGATAACAGAAGATGACAGAAGATGACAGAATGACAGAAGAGGACAGAATGACAGAAGATGACAGAAGATGACAGAAGAAGACAGAATGACAGAAGAGGACAGAATGACAGAAGATGACAGAATGACAGAAGAGGACAGAAGGACAGAAGATGACAGAAGATGACAGAAGACGACAGAATGACAGAAGAGGACAGAATGACAGAAGAGGACAGAAGATGACTGAATGACAGAAGAGGACAGAAGATGACAGAAGATGACAGAAGATGACAGAATGACAGAAGATGACAGAATGACAGAAGAGGACAGAATGGCAGAAGATGACAGAAGATGACAGGAGATGACAGAAGATGACAGAATGACAGAAGAGGACAGAATGACAGAAGAGGACAGAATATGATAGAGGATGACAGAAGATGACGGAATGACAGAAGATGACAGAAGATGTCAGAAGGACAGAAGATGACAGAATGACAGAAGATGACAGAACATGACAGAAGATGAAAGAAGATGACAGAATGACAGAAGATGACAGAAGATGACAGAATATGACAGAAGATGACAGAAGATGACAGAATGACAGATGAGGACAGAATGACAGAAGAGGACAGAATATGACAGAAGATGACAGAAGATGACAGAATGACAGAAAATGACAGAAGAGGACAGAATATGACAGAAGAGGACAGAATGAAAGAAGATGACAGAAGATGACAGAAGAAGACAGAAGATGACAGAATATGACAGAAGATGACAGAAGATGACAGAATATGACAGAAGTTGACAGAATGAAAGAAGAGGACAGAATGACAGAAGAGGACAAAATATGCCAGAAGATGACAGAATGACAGAAGAGGACAGAATGACAGAAGATGACAGAATGACAGAAGATGACAAAAGATGACAGAAGATGGCAGAAGATGACAGAAGATAACAGAATGACAGAAGAGGACAGAATGACAGAAGATGACAGAATGACAGAAGAGGACAGAATGACAGAAGATGATAGAAGATGACAGAAGATGACAGAATGACAGAAGAGGACAGAATGACAGAAGATGACAGAAGATGACAGAAGATGACAGAAGATGACAGAATGACAGAAGATGACAGAAGATGACAGAAGATGACAAAATGACAGAAGAGGACAGAATGACAGAAGATGACAGAATGACAGAAGAGGGCAGAAGATGACAGAAGACGACAGAATGACAGAAGAGGACAGAATGACAGAAGATGACAGAATGACAGAAGAGGACAGAATGACAGAAGATGACAGAAGATGACAGAAGATGACAGAAGATGACAGAATGACAGAAGATGACAGAAGATGACAGAAGATGACAAAATGACAGAAGAGGACAGAATGACAGAAGATGACAGAATGACAGAAGAGGACAGAATGACAGAAGATGACAGAAGATGACAGAATGACAGAAGAGGACAGAATGACAGAAGATGACAGAATATGACAGAAGATGACAGAATATGACAGAAGATAACAGAAGATGACAGAAGATGACAGAAGATGATAGAATGACAGAAGAGGATAGAATGGCAGAAGATGACAGAAGATGACAGAAGATGACAGAATGACAGAAGATGACAGAAGATGACCGAAGATGACAGGAGATGACAGAAGATGACAGAATGACTGAAGAGGACAGAATGACAGAAGATGACAGAAGATGACAGAAGATGACAGAATGAAAGAAGATAACAGAATGACAGAAGATGACAGAATGACAGAAGAGGACAGAATGACAGAAGATGACAGAAGATGACAGAATGACAGAAGAGGACAGAATGACAAAAGATGACAGAATGACAGAAGAGGACAGAAGATGACAGAAGATGACAGAAGGAGACAGAAGATGACAGAAGGTGACAGAATGACAGAAGAGGACAGAATGACAGAAGATGACAGAAGATGACAGAAGATGAAGAAGAGGACAGAATGATAGAAGATGAAAAAATGACAGAAGAGGACAGAATGACAGAAGATGACAGAAGATGACAGAAGATGACAGAAGATGACAGAATGACAGAAGAGGACAGAATGAGAGAAGATGACAGAAGAGGACAGAATGACAGAAGATGAAAGAAGATGACAGAAGATGACAGAATGACAGAAGAGGACAGAATGACAGAAGATGACAGAAGATGACAGAAGAGGACAGAAGATGACAGAAGATGACAGAATGACAGAAGATGACAGAAGATGACAGAAGATGAGAGAAGATGACAGAAGTTGACAGAAGATGACAGAATGACAGAAGAGGACAGAATGACAGAAGATGACAGAAGATGACAGAATGACAGAAGAGGGCAGAAGGTGACAGAAGATGACAGAATGACAGAAGCGGACAGAACGACAGACGATGACCGAATGACAGAAGAGGACAGAAGATGACAGAAGAGGACAGAATGACAGAAGATGACAGAAGATGACAGAAGATGATAGAATGACAGAAGAGGACAGAATGACAGAAGATGACAGAAGATGACAGAAGATGACAGAATGACAGAAGAGGACAGAAGATGACAGAATGACAGAAGAGGGCAGAATGACAGAAGATGACAGAAGATGACAGAAGATGACAGAATGACAGAAGAGGACAGAATGACAGAAGATGACAGAATGACAGAAGAGGACAGCATGACAGAAGATGACAGAAGGTGACAGAAGATGACAGAAGATGACAGAATGACAGAAGAGGACAGAATGACAGAAGATGACAGAAGATGACAGAATGACAGAAGAGGACAGAAGATGACAGAAGATGACAGAAGATGACAGATTGACAGAAGAGGACAGAATGACAGAAGATGACAGAATGACAGAAGAGGACAGAAGATGACAGAAGAGGACAGAATGACAGAATTTGACAGAAGATGACAGAATGACAGAAGATGACAGATGATGACAGGAGAGGACAGAAGATGACAGAAGATGACAGAATGATAGAAGAGGACAGAATGACAGAAGATGACAGAAGGTGACAGAAGAGGACAGAATGACAGAAGATGACAGAATGACAGATAAGGACAGAAGATGACAGAATGACAGAAGATGACAGAAGATGACAGAAGATGACAGAAGATGACAGAAGATGACAGAAGGTGACAGAAGATGACAGAAGATGAGAGAATGACAGAATAGGACAGAAGATGACAGAAGATGACAGAATGACAGAAGATGACAGAGGATGACAGAAGATGACAGAAGATGACAGAAGATGACAGAAGAGGACAGAATGACAGAAGATGACAGAGGATGACAGAAGATGACAGAAGATGACAGAAGAGGACAGAAGATGACAGAAGAGGACAGAATATGACAGAAGAGGACAGAATGACAGAAGATGAAAGAAGATGACAGAAGATGACAGAATATGACAGAAGATGACAGAAGATGACAGAAGATGACAGAAGATGACAGAAGATGACAGAATGACAGAAGAGGACAGAATGACAGAAGAGGACAGAATACGACAGAAGGACAGAATGACAGAGGATGACAGAATGACAGAAGATGACAGAATGACAGAAGATGACAGAAGATGACAGAAGATGACAGAATGACAGAAGAGCACAGAAGAGGACAGAAGATGACAGAAGATGTCAGAAGATGACAGAAGATGACAGATTGACAGAAGATGACAGGAGATGACAGAATGGCAGAAGATGACAGAAGAGGACAGAATGACTGAAGAGGACAGAAAGACAGAAGATGACAGAACATGATAGAATGCCAGAAGAGGACAGAAGATGACAGAAGATGACAGAAGATGATAGAAGATGACAGAATGACAGAAGAGGACAGAAGATGACAGAAGATGACAGAAGATGACAGAAGATGACAGAATGACAGAGGAGGACAGAAAATGACAGAAGATGACAGAAGATGACAGAAGATGACAGAATGACAGAAGAGGACAGAATGACAGAAGAGGACAGAATGACAGAAGAGGACAGAATGACAGAAGATGACAGAAGATGACAGAAGAGGACAGAATTACAGAAGAGGACAGAATGACAGAAGAGGACAGAATGACAGAAGATAACAGAAGATGACAGAAGATGACAGAATGACAGAAGATGACAGAAGATGGCAGAATGACAGAAGATGACAGAAGATGACAGAAGATGACAGAATATGACAGAATATGACAGAAGATGCCAGAAGATGACAGAAGATGACAGAAGATGACAGAATGACAGAAGAGGACAGAATGACAGAAGAGCACAGAATATGACAGAAGATGACAGAAGATGACAGAATGACAGAAGATGACAGAAGATGACAGAATATGACAGAAGATGACAGAAGATGACAGAAGATGACAGAAGATGACGGAATATGACGGAATATGACAGAATGACAGAAGAGGACAGAATGACAGAAGAGGACAGAATATGACAGAAGATGACAGAAGATGACAGAATGACAAGATGACAGAAGATGACAGAATGACAGAAGATGACAGAAGATGGCAGAAGATGACAGAACATGACAGAATATGACAGAAGATGACAGAAGATGACAGAGTATGACAGAAGATGTCAGAAGATGACAGAAGATGACAGAATGACAGAAGAGGACAGAATGACAGAAGATGACAGAATGACAGAAGAGGACAGAAGATGACAGAATGACAGAAGATGACAGAACATGACAGAAGATGACAGAATGGCAGAAGATGACAGAAGATGACAGAATATGACAGAAGATGACAGAAGATGACAGAATGACAGAAGAGGACAGAATGACAGAAGAGGACAGAATATGACAGAAGATGACAGAAGATGACAGAATGACAGAAGATGACAGAAGATGACAGAATGACAGAAAATGACAGGAGAGGACAGAATATGACAGAAGAGGACAGAATGAAAGAAGATGACAGAAGATGACAGAAGAAGACAGAAGATGACAGAAGATGGCAGAAGATGACAGAACATGACAGAATATGACAGAAGATGACAGAAGATGACAGAGTATGACAGAAGATGTCAGAAGATGACAGAAGATGAGAGAATGACAGAAGAGGACAGAATGACAGAAGATGACAGAATGACAGAAGAGGACAGAAGATGACAGAAGATGACAGAAGATGACAGAAGATGACAGAATGACAGAAGAGGACAGAAGATGACAGAAGATGACAGAATGACAGAAGAGGACAGAAGATGACAGAAGATGACAGAATGACAGAAGATAACAGAAGATGACAAAAGATGACAGAAGATGACAGAAGATGACAGAATGACCGAAGAGGACAGAATGACAGAAGAGGACAGAATGACAGAAGAGGACAGAATATGACAAAAGATGACAGAAGATGACAGAAAATGACAGAAGATGACAGAAGATGACAGAATGACAGAAGAGGACAGAATGACAGAAGATGACAGAATAACAGAAGATGATAGAATGAAAGATGAGGACAGAAGATGACAGAAGATGACAGAAGATGACAGAGGATGACAGAAGATGACAGAATGACAGAAGAGGAGAGAAGATGACAGAAGATGACTGAAGATGACAGAAGATGACAGAATCACAGAAGAGGACAGAAGAGGACAGAAGATGACAGAAGATGACAGAATGACAGAAGAGGTCAGAAGATGACAGAAGATGACAGAATGACAGAAGAGGACAGAATGACAGAAGAGGACAGAATGACAGAAGATGACAGAAGATGACAGAATGTCAGAAGATGACAGAAGATGACAGAAGATGACAGAATGACAGAAAATGACAGAAGAGGACAGAAGATGACAGAGGATGACAGAATATGACAGAATGACAGAAGAGGACAGAATGACAGAAGATGACAGAATGACAGAAGAGGACAGAAGATGACAGAAGATGACAGAAGATGACAGAATGACAGAAGAGGACAGAAGATGACAGAAGATGACAGAAGATGGCAGAAGATGACAGAAGAGGACAAAATATGACAAAAGATGACAGAAGATGACAGAATGACCGAAGATGACAGAAGATGACAGAAAATGGCAGAAGATGACAGAAGATGACAGAAGATGACAGAATGACAGAAGAGGACAGAATGACAGAAGATGACAGAATGACTGAAGATGACAGAATGACAGATGAGGACAGAAGATGACAGAAGATGACAGAATGACAGAAGAGGACAGAAGATGACAGAAGATGACAGAAGATGACAGAAGATGTCAGAAGATGACAGAATGACAGAAGAGGTCAGAAGATGACAGAAGATGACTGAAGATGACTGAAGATGACAGAAGATAACAGAGGATGACAGAATGACAGAAGAGGACAGAATGACAGAAGAGGAAAGAATGACAGGAGATGACAGAAGATGACAGAAGATGACAGAAGAAGACAGAATATGACAGAAGATGACAGAAGATGACAGAAGATGACAGAATATGACAGAAGATGACAGAAGATGACAGAATATGACAGAAGTTGACAGAATGACAGAAGAGGACAGAATGACAGAAGAGGACAAAATATGCCAGAAGATGACAGAATGACAGAAGAGGACAGAATGACAGAAGATAACAGAAGATGACAGAAGATGACAGAATGACAGAAGATGACAGAAGATGGCAGAATGACAGAAGATGACAGAAGATGACAGAAGATGACAGAATATGACAGAATATGACAGAAGATGCCAGAAGATGACAGAAGATGACAGAAGATGACAGAATGACAGAAGAGGACAGAATGACAGAAGAGCACAGAATATGACAGAAGATGACAGAAGATGACAGAATGACAGAAGATGACAGAAGATGACAGAATATGACAGAAGATGACAGAAGATGACAGAAGATGACAGAAGATGACGGAATATGACGGAATATGACAGAATGACAGAAGAGGACAGAATGACAGAAGAGGACAGAATATGACAGAAGATGACAGAAGATGACAGAATGACAAGATGACAGAAGATGACAGAATGACAGAAGATGACAGAAGATGGCAGAAGATGACAGAACATGACAGAATATGACAGAAGATGACAGAAGATGACAGAGTATGACAGAAGATGTCAGAAGATGACAGAAGATGACAGAATGACAGAAGAGGACAGAATGACAGAAGATGACAGAATGACAGAAGAGGACAGAAGATGACAGAATGACAGAAGATGACAGAACATGACAGAAGATGACAGAATGGCAGAAGATGACAGAAGATGACAGAATATGACAGAAGATGACAGAAGATGACAGAATGACAGAAGAGGACAGAATGACAGAAGAGGACAGAATATGACAGAAGATGACAGAAGATGACAGAATGACAGAAGATGACAGAAGATGACAGAATGACAGAAAATGACAGGAGAGGACAGAATATGACAGAAGAGGACAGAATGAAAGAAGATGACAGAAGATGACAGAAGAAGACAGAAGATGACAGAAGATGGCAGAAGATGACAGAACATGACAGAATATGACAGAAGATGACAGAAGATGACAGAGTATGACAGAAGATGTCAGAAGATGACAGAAGATGAGAGAATGACAGAAGAGGACAGAATGACAGAAGATGACAGAATGACAGAAGAGGACAGAAGATGACAGAAGATGACAGAAGATGACAGAAGATGACAGAATGACAGAAGAGGACAGAAGATGACAGAAGATGACAGAATGACAGAAGAGGACAGAAGATGACAGAAGATGACAGAATGACAGAAGATAACAGAAGATGACAAAAGATGACAGAAGATGACAGAAGATGACAGAATGACCGAAGAGGACAGAATGACAGAAGAGGACAGAATGACAGAAGAGGACAGAATATGACAAAAGATGACAGAAGATGGCAGAAGATGACAGAAGAGGACAAAATATGACAAAAGATGACAGAAGATGACAGAATGACCGAAGATGACAGAAGATGACAGAAAATGGCAGAAGATGACAGAAGATGACAGAAGATGACAGAATGACAGAAGAGGACAGAATGACAGAAGATGATAGAAGATGACAGAAGATGACAGAATGACAGAAGAGGACAGAATGACAGAAGATGACAGAAGATGACAGAAGATGACAGAAGATGACAGAATGACAGAAGATGACAGAAGATGACAAAATGACAGAAGAGGACAGAATGACAGAAGATGACAGAATGACAGAAGAGGGCAGAAGATGACAGAAGACGACAGAATGACAGAAGAGGACAGAATGACAGAAGATGACAGAATGACAGAAGAGGACAGAATGACAGAAGATGACAGAAGATGACAGAAGATGACAGAAGATGACAGAATGACAGAAGATGACAGAAGATGACAGAAGATGACAAAATGACAGAAGAGGACAGAATGACAGAAGATGACAGAATGACAGAAGAGGACAGAATGACAGAAGATGACAGAAGATGACAGAATGACAGAAGAGGACAGAATGACAGAAGATGACAGAATATGACAGAAGATGACAGAATATGACAGAAGATAACAGAAGATGACAGAAGATGACAGAAGATGATAGAATGACAGAAGAGGACAGAATGGCAGAAGATGACAGAAGATGACAGAAGATGACAGAATGACAGAAGATGACAGAAGATGACCGAAGATGACAGGAGATGATAGAAGATGACAGAATGACAGAAGAGGACAGAATGACAGAAGATGACAGAAGATGACAGAAGATGACAGAATGACAGAAGATGACAGAATGACAGAAGATGACAGAATGACAGAGGAGGACAGAATGACAGAAGATGACAGAAGATGACAGAATGACAGAAGAGGACAGAATGACAGAAGAGGTAAGAATGACAGAAGATGACAGAAGATGACAGAAGAGGACAGAATTACAGAAGAGGACAGAATGACAGAAGAGGACAGAATGACAGAAGATGACAGAAGATGACAGAATGACAGAAGAGGACAGAAGATGACAGAAGATGACAGAAAATGACAGAAGATGACAGAATGACAGAAGATGACAGAAGATGACAGAATATGTCAGAATATGACAGAAGATGACAGAAGATGACAGAAGATGACAGAATGACAGAAGATGACAGAAGATGACAGAAGATGACAGAAGATGACAGAAGATGACAGAATGACAGAAGAGGACAGAAGATGACAGAAGATGACAGAAGATGACAGAAGATGACAGAATGACAGAAGAGGACAGAATGACAGAAGAGGACAGAATATGATAGAGGATGACAGAAGATGACGGAATGACAGAAGATGACAGAAGATGTCAGAAGGACAGAAGATGACAGAATGACAGAAGATGACAGAACATGACAGAAGATGACAGAAGATGACAGAATGGCAGAAGATGACAGAATATGACAGAAGATGACAGAAGATGACAGAATGACGGAAGAGGACAGAATGACAGAAGAGGACAGAATATGACAGAAGATGACAGAAGATGACAGAATGACAGAAGATGACAGAAGATGACAGAAGATGACAGAATGACAGAAAATGACAGGAGAGGACAGAATATGACAGAAGAGGACAGAATGAAAGAAGATGACAGAAGATGACAGAAGAAGACAGAAGATGACAGAAGATGGCAGAAGATGACAGAACATGACAGAATATGACAGAAGATGACAGAAGATGACAGAGTATGACAGAAGATGTCGGAAGATGACAGAAGATGACAGAATGACAGAAGAGGACAGAATGACAGAAGATGACAGAATGACAGAAGAGGACAGAAGATGACAGAAGATGACAGAAGATGACAGAAGATGACAGAATGACAGAAGAGGACAGAAGATGACAGAAGATGACAGAATGACAGAAGATGACAGAAGATGACAGAAGATGACAGAATGACCGAAGAGGACAGAATGACAGAAGAGGACAGAATGACAGAAGAGGACAGAATATGACAAAAGATGACAGAAGATGACAGAATGACAGAAGATGACAGAAGATGACAGAAAATGACAGAAGATGACAGAAGATGACAGAATGACAGAAGAGGACAGAATGACAGAAGATGACAGAATAACAGAAGATGACAGAATGAAAGATGAGGACAGAAGATGACAGAAGATGACAGAGGATGACAGAAGATGACAGAATGACAGAAGAGGAGAGAAGATGACAGAAGATGACTGAAGATGACAGAAGATGACAGAATCACAGAAGAGGACAGAAGAGGACAGAAGATGACAGAAGATGACAGAAGATGACAGAATGACAGAAGAGGTCAGAAGATGACAGAAGATGACAGAATGACAGAAGAGGACAGAATGACAGAAGAGGACAGAATGACAGAAGATGACAGAAGATGACAGAAGATGACAGAATGTCAGAAGATGACAGAAGATGACAGAAGATGGCAGAATGACAGAAAATGACAGAAGAGGACAGAAGATGACAGAGGATGACAGAAGATGGCAGAAGATGACAGAAGATGACAGAATATGACAGAATGACAGAAGAGGACAGAATGACAGAAGATGACAGAATGACAGAAGAGGACAGAAGATGACAGAAGATGACAGAAGATGACAGAATGACAGAAGAGGACAGAAGATGACAGAAGATGACAGAAGATGGCAGAAGATGACAGAAGAGGACAAAATATGACAAAAGATGACAGAAGATGACAGAATGACCGAAGATGACAGAAGATGACAGAAAATGACAGAAGATGACAGAAGATGACAGAAGATGACAGAATGACAGAAGAGGACAAAATGACAGAAGATGACAGAATGACTGAAGATGACAGAATGACAGATGAGGACAGAAGATGACAGAAGATGACAGAAGATGAGAGAAGATGACAGAAGATGACAGAAGATGACAGAATGACAGAAGAGGACAGAAGATGACAGAAGATGACAGAAGATGACAGAATGACAGAAGAGGACAGAAGAGGACAGAAGATGACAGAAGATGACAGAAGATGACAGAAGATGACAGAATGACAGAAGAGGTCAGAAGATGACAGAAGATGACTGAAGATGACTGAAGATGACAGAAGATAACAGAGGATGACAGAATGACAGAAGAGGACAGAATGACAGAAGAGGAAAGAATGACAGGAGATGACAGAAGATGACAGAAGATGACAGAAGAAGACAGAATATGACAGAAGATGACAGAAGATGACAGAAGATGACAGAATATGACAAAAGATGACAGAAGATGACAGAATATGACAGAAGTTGACAGAATGACAGAAGAGGACAGAATGACAGAAGAGGACAAAATATGCCAGAAGATGACAGAATGACAGAAGAGGACAGAATGACAGAAGATGACAGAATGACAGAAGATGACAAAAGATGACAGAAGATGGCAGAAGATGACAGAAGATGACAGAATGACAGAAGAGGACAGAATGACAGAAGATGACAGAATGACAGAAGAGGACAGAATGACAGAAGATGATAGAAGATGACAGAAGATGACAGAATGACAGAAGAGGACAGAATGACAGAAGATGACAGAAGATGACAGAAGATGACAGAAGATGACAGAATGACAGAAGATGACAGAAGATGACAGAAGATGACAAAATGACAGAAGAGGACAGAATGACAGAAGATGACAGAATGACAGAAGAGGGCAGAAGATGACAGAAGACGACAGAATGACAGAAGAGGACAGAATGACAGAAGATGACAGAATGACAGAAGAGGACAGAATGACAGAAGATGACAGAAGATGACAGAAGATGACAGTATGACAGAAGATGACAGAAGATGACAGAAGATGACAAAATGACAGAAGAGGACAGAATGACAGAAGATGACAGAATGACAGAAGAGGACAGAATGACAGAAGATGACAGAAGATGACAGAATGACAGAAGAGGACAGAATGACAGAATATGACAGAAGATGACAGAATATGACAGAAGATAACAGAAGATGACAGAAGATGACAGAAGATGATAGAATGACAGAAGAGGACAGAATGGCAGAAGATGACAGAAGATGACAGAAGATGACAGAATGACAGAAGATGACAGAAGATGACCGAAGATGACAGGAGATGACAGAAGATGACAGAATGACAGAAGAGGACAGAATGACAGAAGATGACAGAAGATGACAGAAGATGACAGAATGACAGAAGATGACAGAATGACAGAAGATGACAGAATGACAGAAGAGGACAGAATGACAGAAGATGACAGAAGATGACAGAAGATGACAGAATGACAGAAGAGGACAGAATGACAAAAGATGACAGAATGACAGAAGAGGACAGAAGAGGACAGAAGATGACAGAAGATGACAGAAGATGACAGAAGGTGACAGAATGACAGAAGAGGGCAGAATAACAGAAGATGACAGAAGACGACAGAAGATGACAGAAGAGGACAGAATGACAGAAGATGACAAAATGACAGAAGAGGACAGAATGACAGAAGATGACAGAATGACAGAACATGACAGAAGATGACAGAAGATGACAGAATGGCAGAAGATGACAGAAGATGACAGAATATGACAGAAGATGACAGAAGATGACAGAATGACAGAAGAGGACAGAATGACAGAAGAGGACAGAATATGACAGAAGAGGACAGAATATGACAGAAGATGACAGAAGATGACAGAATGACAGAAGATGACAGAAGATGACAGAAGATGACAGAATGACAGAAAATGACAGGAGAGGACAGAATATGACAGAAGAGGACAGAATGAAAGAAGATGACAGAAGATGACAGAAGAAGACAGAAGATGACAGAAGATGGCAGAAGATGACAGAACATGACAGAATATGACAGAAGATGACAGAAGATGACAGAGTATGACAGAAGATGTCAGAAGATGACAGAAGATGACAGAATGACAGAAGAGGACAGAATGACAGAAGATGACAGAATGACAGAAGAGGACAGAAGATGACAGAAGATGACAGAAGAGGACAGAAGATGACAGAACATGACAGAATGACAGAAGATGACAGAAGATGACAGAAGATGACAGAAGATGACAGAAGATGACAGAATGACCGAAGAGGACAGAATGACAGAAGAGGACAGAATGACAGAAGAGGACAGAATATGACAAAAGATGACAGAAGATGACAGAATGACAGAAGATGACAGAAGATGACAGAAAATGACAGAAGATGACAGAAGATGACAGAATGACAGAAGAGGACAGAATGACAGAAGATGACAGAATAACAGAAGATGACAGAATGACAGATGAGGACAGAAGATGACAGAAGATGACAGAGGATGACAGAAGATGACAGAATGACAGAAGAGGACAGAAGAGGACAGAAGATGACAGAAGATGACAGAAGATGACAGAAGATGACAGAATGACAGAAGAGGACAGACTGACAGAAGAGGACAGAATGACAGAAGATGACAGAAGATGACAGAAGATGACAGAATGACAGAAGATGACAGAAGATGACAGAAGATGACAGAATGACAGAAAATGACAGAAGAGGACAGAAGATGACAGAGGATGACAGAAGATGGCAGAAGATGACAGAAGATGACAGAATATGACAGAATGACAGAAGAGGACAGAATGACAGAAGATGACAGAATGACAGAAGAGGACAGAAGATGACAGAAGATGACAGAAGATGACAGAATGACAGAAGAGGACAGAAGATGACAGAAGATGACAGAAGATGGCAGAAGATGACAGAAGAGGACAAAATATGACAAAAGATGACAGAAGATGACAGAATGACCGAAGATGACAGAAGATGACAGAAAATGACAGAAGATGACAGAAGATGACAGAAGATGACAGAATGACAGAAGAGGACAAAATGACAGAAGATGACAGAATGACTGAAGATGACAGAATGACAGATGAGGACAGAAGATGACAGAAGATGACAGAAGATGAGAGAAGATGACAGAAGATGACAGAAGATGACAGAATGACAGAAGAGGACAGAAGAAGACAGAAGATGACAGAAGATGACAGAATGACAGAAGAGGACAGAAGAGGACAGAAGATGACAGAAGATGACAGAAGATGACAGAATGACAGAAGAGGTCAGAAGATGACAGAAGATGACTGAAGATGACTGAAGATGACAGAAGATAACAGAGGATGACAGAATGACAGAAGAGGACAGAATGACAGAAGAGGAAAGAATGACAGGAGATGACAGAAGATGACAGAAGATGACAGAAGAAGACAGAATATGACAGAAGATGACAGAAGATGACAGAAGATGACAGAATATGACAGAAGATGACAGAATATGACAGAAGTTGACAGAATGACAGAAGAGGACAGAATGACAGAAGATGACAGAAGATGACAGAAGATGACAGAATGACAGAAGATGACAGAAGATGACAGAAGATGACAAAATGACAGAAGAGGACAGAATGACAGAAGATGACAGAATGACAGAAGAGGACAGAATGACAGAAGATGACAGAAGATGACAGAATGACAGAAGAGGACAGAATGACAGAATATGACAGAAGATGACAGAATATGACAGAAGATAACAGAAGATGACAGAAGATGACAGAAGATGATAGAATGACAGAAGAGGACAGAATGGCAGAAGATGACAGAAGATGACAGAAGATGACAGAATGACAGAAGATGACAGAAGATGACCGAAGATGACAGGAGATGACAGAAGATGACAGAATGACAGAAGAGGACAGAATGACAGAAGATGACAGAAGATGACAGAAGATGACAGAATGACAGAAGATGACAGAATGACAGAAGATGACAGAATGACAGAAGAGGACAGAATGACAGAAGATGACAGAAGATGACAGAAGATGACAGAATGACAGAAGAGGACAGAATGACAAAAGATGACAGAATGACAGAAGAGGACAGAAGATGACAGAAGATGACAGAAGATGACAGAAGATGACAGAAGGTGACAGAATTTCAGAAGAGGACAGAATGACAGAAGATGACAGAAGACGACAGAAGATGACAGAAGAGGACAGAATGACAGAAGATGACAAAATGACAGAAGAGGACAGAATGACAGAAGATGACAGAATGACAGAAGATGACAGAACATGACAGAAGATGACAGAAGATGACAGAATGGCAGAATATGACAGAAGATGACAGAAGATGACAGAATGACAGAAGAGGACAGAATGACAGAAGAGGACAGAATATGACAGAAGAGGACAGAATATGACAGAAGATGACAGAAGATGACAGAATGACAGAAGATGACAGAAGATGACAGAAGATGACAGAATGACAGAAAATGACAGGAGAGGACAGAATATGACAGAAGAGGACAGAATGAAAGAAGATGACAGAAGATGACAGAAGAAGACAGAAGATGACAGAAGATGGCAGAAGATGACAGAACATGACAGAATATGACAGAAGATGACAGAAGATGACAGAGTATGACAGAAGATGTCAGAAGATGACAGAAGATGACAGAATGACAGAAGAGGACAGAATGACAGAAGATGACAGAATGACAGAAGAGGACAGAAGATGACAGAAGATGACAGAAGATGACAGAAGATGACAGAATGACAGAAGAGGACAGAAGATGACAGAAGATGACAGAATGACAGAAGATGACAGAAGATGACAGAAGATGACAGAAGATGACAGAAGATGACAGAATGACCGAAGAGGACAGAATGACAGAAGAGGACAGAATGACAGAAGAGGACAGAATATGACAAAAGATGACAGAAGATGACAGAATGACAGAAGATGACAGAAGATGACAGAAAATGACAGAAGATGACAGAAGATGACAGAATGACAGAAGAGGACAGAATGACAGAAGATGACAGAATAACAGAAGATGACAGAATGACAGATGAGGACAGAAGATGACAGAAGATGACAGAAGATGACAGAGGATGACAGAAGATGACAGAATGACAGAAGAGGACAGAAGAGGACAGAAGATGACAGAAGATGACAGAAGATGACAGAATGACAGAAGAGGACAGAATGACAGAAGATGACAGAAGATGAAAGAAGCTGACAGAATGACAGAAGAGGACAGAAAATGACAGAAGATGACAGAAGATGACAGAAGATGACAGAATGACAGAAGAGGACAAAATGACAGAAGATGACAGAATGACTGAAGATGACAGAATGACAGAGGAGGACAGAAGATGACAGAAGATGACAGAAGATGAGAGAAGATGACAGAAGATGACAGAAGATGACAGAATGACAGAAGAGGACAGAAGAAGACAGAAGATGACAGAAGATGACAGAATGACAGAAGAGGACAGAAGAGGACAGAAGATGACAGAAGATGACAGAAGATGACAGAATGACAGAAGAGGTCGGAAGATGACAGAAGATGACTGAAGATGACTGAAGATGACAGAAGATAACAGAGGATGACAGAATGACAGAAGAGGACAGAATGACAGAAGAGGAAAGAATGACAGGAGATGACAGAAGATGACAGAAGATGACAGAAGAAGACAGAATATGACAGAAGATGACAGAAGATGACAGAAGATGACAGAATATGACAGAAGATGACAGAATGTGACAGAAGTTGACAGAATGACAGAAGAGGACAGAATGACAGAAGATGACAGAAGATGACAGAAGATGACAGAATGACAGAAGATGACAGAAGATGACAGAAGATGACAAAATGACAGAAGAGGACAGAATGACAGAAGATGACAGAATGACAGAAGAGGACAGAATGACAGAAGATGACAGAAGATGACAGAATGACAGAAGAGGACAGAATGACAGAATATGACAGAAGATGACAGAATATGACAGAAGATAACAGAAGATGACAGAAGATGACAGAAGATGATAGAATGACAGAAGAGGACAGAATGGCAGAAGATGACAGAAGATGACAGAAGATGACAGAATGACAGAAGATGACAGAAGATGACCGAAGATGACAGGAGATGACAGAAGATGACAGAATGACAGAAGAGGACAGAATGACAGAAGATGACAGAAGATGACAGAAGATGACAGAATGACAGAAGATGACAGAATGACAGAAGATGACAGAATGACAGAAGAGGACAGAATGACAGAAGATGACAGAAGATGACAGAAGATGACAGAATGACAGAAGAGGACAGAATGACAAAAGATGACAGAATGACAGAAGAGGACAGAAGATGACAGAAGATGACAGAAGATGACAGAAGATGACAGAAGGTGACAGAATTTCAGAAGAGGACAGAATGACAGAAGATGACAGAAGACGACAGAAGATGACAGAAGAGGACAGAATGACGGAAGATGACAAAATGACAGAAGAGGACAGAATGACAGAAGATGACAGAATGACAGAAGATGACAGAACATGACAGAAGATGACAGAAGATGACAGAATGGCAGAATATGACAGAAGATGACAGAAGATGACAGAATGACAGAAGAGGACAGAATGACAGAAGAGGACAGAATATGACAGAAGAGGACAGAATATGACAGAAGATGACAGAAGATGACAGAATGACAGAAGATGACAGAAGATGACAGAAGATGACAGAATGACAGAAAATGACAGGAGAGGACAGAATATGACAGAAGAGGACAGAATGAAAGAAGATGACAGAAGATGACAGAAGAAGACAGAAGATGACAGAAGATGGCAGAAGATGACAGAACATGACAGAATATGACAGAAGATGACAGAAGATGACAGAGTATGACAGAAGATGTCAGAAGATGACAGAAGATGACAGAATGACAGAAGAGGACAGAATGACAGAAGATGACAGAATGACAGAAGAGGACAGAAGATGACAGAAGATGACAGAAGATGACAGAATGACAGAAGAGGACAGAAGATGACAGAAGATGACAGAATGACAGAAGATGACAGAAGATGACAGAAGATGACAGAAGATGACAGAAGATGACAGAATGACCGAAGAGGACAGAATGACAGAAGAGGACAGAATGACAGAAGAGGACAGAATATGACAAAAGATGACAGAAGATGACAGAATGACAGAAGATGACAGAAGATGACAGAAAATGACAGAAGATGACAGAAGATGACAGAATGACAGAAGAGGACAGAATGACAGAAGATGACAGAATAACAGAAGATGACAGAATGACAGATGAGGACAGAAGATGACAGAAGATGACAGAAGATGACAGAGGATGACAGAAGATGACAGAATGACAGAAGAGGACAGAAGAGGACAGAAGATGACAGAAGATGACAGAAGATGACAGAATGACAGAAGAGGTCAGAAGATGACAGAAGATGACAGAAGATGACAGAAGATGACAGAATGACAGAAGAGGACAGAATGACAGAAGAGGACAGAATCACAGAAGATGACAGAAGATGACAGAATGACAGAAGATGACAGAAGATGACAGAAGATGACAGAATGACAGAAAATGACAGAAGAGGACAGAAGATGACAGAGGATGACAGAAGATGGCAGAAGATGACAGAAGATGACAGAATATGACAGAATGACAGAAGAGGACAGAATGACAGAAGATGACAGAATGACAGAAGAGGACAGAAGATGACAGAAGATGACAGAAGATGACAGAATGACAGAAGAGGACAGAAGATGACAGAAGATGACAGAAGATGGCAGAAGATGACAGAAGAGGACAAAATATGACAAAAGATGACAGAAGATGACAGAATGACCGAAGATGACAGAAGATGACAGAAAATGACAGAAGATGACAGAAGAAGACAGAAGATGACAGAAGATGACAGAATGACAGAAGAGGACAGAAGAGGACAGAAGATGACAGAAGATGACAGAAGATGACAGAATGACAGAAGAGGTCGGAAGATGACAGAAGATGACTGAAGATGACTGAAGATGACAGAAGATAACAGAGGATGACAGAATGACAGAAGAGGACAGAATGACAGAAGAGGAAAGAATGACAGGAGATGACAGAAGATGACAGAAGATGACAGAAGAAGACAGAATATGACAGAAGATGACAGAAGATGACAGAAGATGACAGAATATGACAGAAGATGACAGAATGTGACAGAAGTTGACAGAATGACAGAAGAGGACAGAATGACAGAAGATGACAGAAGATGACAGAAGATGACAGAATGACAGAAGATGACAGAAGATGACAGAAGATGACAAAATGACAGAAGAGGACAGAATGACAGAAGATGACAGAATGACAGAAGAGGACAGAATGACAGAAGATGACAGAAGATGACAGAATGACAGAAGAGGACAGAATGACAGAATATGACAGAAGATGACAGAATATGACAGAAGATAACAGAAGATGACAGAAGATGACAGAAGATGATAGAATGACAGAAGAGGACAGAATGGCAGAAGATGACAGAAGATGACAGAAGATGACAGAATGACAGAAGATGACAGAAGATGACCGAAGATGACAGGAGATGACAGAAGATGACAGAATGACAGAAGAGGACAGAATGACAGAAGATGACAGAAGATGACAGAAGATGACAGAATGACAGAAGATGACAGAATGACAGAAGATGACAGAATGACAGAAGAGGACAGAATGACAGAAGATGACAGAAGATGACAGAAGATGACAGAATGACAGAAGAGGACAGAATGACAAAAGATGACAGAATGACAGAAGAGGACAGAAGATGACAGAAGATGACAGAAGATGACAGAAGATGACAGAAGGTGACAGAATTTCAGAAGAGGACAGAATGACAGAAGATGACAGAAGACGACAGAAGATGACAGAAGAGGACAGAATGACGGAAGATGACAAAATGACAGAAGAGGACAGAATGACAGAAGATGACAGAATGACAGAAGATGACAGAACATGACAGAAGATGACAGAAGATGACAGAATGGCAGAATATGACAGAAGATGACAGAAGATGACAGAATGACAGAAGAGGACAGAATGACAGAAGAGGACAGAATATGACAGAAGAGGACAGAATATGACAGAAGATGACAGAAGATGACAGAATGACAGAAGATGACAGAAGATGACAGAAGATGACAGAATGACAGAAAATGACAGGAGAGGACAGAATATGACAGAAGAGGACAGAATGAAAGAAGATGACAGAAGATGACAGAAGAAGACAGAAGATGACAGAAGATGGCAGAAGATGACAGAACATGACAGAATATGACAGAAGATGACAGAAGATGACAGAGTATGACAGAAGATGTCAGAAGATGACAGAAGATGACAGAATGACAGAAGAGGACAGAATGACAGAAGATGACAGAATGACAGAAGAGGACAGAAGATGACAGAAGATGACAGAAGATGACAGAAGATGACAGAATGACAGAAGAGGACAGAAGATGACAGAAGATGACAGAATGACAGAAGATGACAGAAGATGACAGAAGATGACAGAAGATGACAGAAGATGACAGAATGACCGAAGAGGACAGAATGACAGAAGAGGACAGAATGACAGAAGAGGACAGAATATGACAAAAGATGACAGAAGATGACAGAATGACAGAAGATGACAGAAGATGACAGAAAATGACAGAAGATGACAGAAGATGACAGAATGACAGAAGAGGACAGAATGACAGAAGATGACAGAATAACAGAAGATGACAGAATGACAGATGAGGACAGAAGATGACAGAAGATGACAGAAGATGACAGAGGATGACAGAAGATGACAGAATGACAGAAGAGGACAGAAGAGGACAGAAGATGACAGAAGATGACAGAAGATGACAGAATGACAGAAGAGGTCAGAAGATGACAGAAGATGACAGAAGATGACAGAAGAGGACAGAATGACAGAAGAGGACAGAATGACAGAAGAGGACAGAATGACAGAAGATGACAGAAGATGACAGAATGACAGAAGATGACAGAAGATGACAGAAGATGACAGAATGACAGAAAATGACAGAAGAGGACAGAAGATGACAGAGGATGACAGAAGATGGCAGAAGATGACAGAAGATGACAGAATATGACAGAATGACAGAAGAGGACAGAATGACAGAAGATGACAGAATGACAGAAGAGGACAGAAGATGACAGAAGATGACAGAAGATGACAGAATGACAGAAGAGGACAGAAGATGACAGAAGATGACAGAAGATGGCAGAAGATGACAGAAGAGGACAAAATATGACAAAAGATGACAGAAGATGACAGAATGACCGAAGATGACAGAAGATGACAGAAAATGACAGAAGATGACAGAAGATGACAGAAGATGACAGAATGACTGAAGATGACAGAATGACAGATGAGGACAGAAGATGACAGAAGATGACAGAAGATGACAGAAGATGACAGAAGATGACAGAAGATGACAGAATGACAGAAGAGGACAGAAGATGACAGAAGATGACAGAAGATGACAGAATGACAGAAGAGGACAGAAGAGGACAGAAGATGACAGAAGATGACAGAAGATGACAGAAGATGACAGAATGACAGAAGAGGTCAGAAGATGACAGAAGATGACTGAAGATGACTGAAGATGACAGAAGATAACAGAGGATGACAGAATGACAGAAGAGGAAAGAATGACAGGAGATGACAGAAGATGACAGAAGATGACAGAAGAAGACAGAATATGACAGAAGATGACAGAAGATGACAGAAGATGACAGAATATGACAGAAGATGACAGAAGATGACAGAATATGACAGAAGTTGACAGAATGACAGAAGAGGACAGAATGACAGAAGAGGACAAAATATGCCAGAAGATGACAGAATGACAGAAGAGGACAGAATGACAGAAGATGACAGAATGACAGAAGATGACAAAAGATGACAGAAGATGGCAGAAGATGACAGAAGATGACAGAATGACAGAAGAGGACAGAATGACAGAAGATGACAGAATGACAGAAGAGGACAGAATGACAGAAGATGATAGAAGATGACAGAAGATGACAGAATGACAGAAGAGGACAGAATGACAGAAGATGACAGAAGATGACAGAAGATGACAGAAGATGACAGAATGACAGAAGATGACAGAAGATGACAGAAGATGACAAAATGACAGAAGAGGACAGAATGACAGAAGATGACAGAATGACAGAAGAGGGCAGAAGATGACAGAAGACGACAGAATAACAGAAGAGGACAGAATGACAGAAGATGACAGAATGACAGAAGAGGACAAAATGACAGAAGATGACAGAAGATGACAGAAGATGACAGAAGATGACAGAATGACAGAAGATGACAGAAGATGACAGAAGATGACAAAATGACAGAAGAGGACAGAATGACAGAAGATGACAGAATGACAGAAGAGTACAGAATGACAGAAGATGACAGAAGATGACAGAATGACAGAAGAGGACAGAATGACAGAAGATGACAGAATATGACAGAAGATGACAGAATATGACAGAAGATAACAGAAGATGACAGAAGATGACAGAAGATGATAGAATGACAGAAGAGGACAGAATGGCAGAAGATGACAGAAGATGACAGAAGATGACAGAATGACAGAAGATGACAGAAGATGACCGAAGATGACAGAAGATGACAGAAGATGACAGAAGATGACAGAATGACAGAAGATGACAGAATGACAGAAGATGACAGAATGACAGAAGAGGACAGAATGACAGAAGATGACAGAAGATGACAGAAGATGACAGAATGACAGAAGAGGACAGAATGACAAAAGATGACAGAATGACAGAAGATGACAGAAGATGACAGAAGATGACAGAAGATGACAGAAGATGACAGAAGGTGACAGAATGACAGAAGAGGACAGAATGACAGAAGATGACAGAAGATGACAGAAGATGACAGAAGAGGACAGACTGACAGAAGATGACAAAATGACAGAAGAGGACAGAATGACAGAAGATGACAGAATGACAGAAGATGACAGAACATGACAGAAGATGACAGAAGATGACAGAATGGCAGAAGATGACAGAAGATGACAGAATATGACAGAAGATGAGAGAAGATGACAGAATGACAGAAGAGGACAGAATGACAGAAGAGGACAGAATATGACAGAAGAGGACAGAATATGACAGAAGATGACAGAAGATGACAGAATGACAGAAGATGACAGAAGATGACAGAAGATGACAGAATGACAGAAAATGACAGGGGAGGACAGAATGAAAGAAGATGACAGAAGATGACAGAAGAAGACAGAAGATGACAGAAGATGGCAGAAGATGACAGAACATGACAGAATATGACAGAAGATGACAGAAGATGACAGAGTATGACAGAAGATGTCAGATGATGACAGAAGATGACAGAATGACAGAAGAGGACAGAATGACAGAAGATGACAGAATGACAGAAGAGGACAGAAGATGACAGAAGATGACAGAAGATGACAGAAGATGACAGAATGACAGAAGAGGACAGAAGATGACAGAAGATGACAGAATGACAGAAGATGACAGAAGATGACAGAAGATGACAGAAGATGACAGAAGATGACAGAAGATGACAGAAGATGACAGAATGACCGAAGAGGACAGAATGACAGAAGAGGACAGAATGACAGAAGAGGACAGAATATGACAAAAGATGACAGAAGATGACAGAATGACAGAAGATGACAGAAGATGACAGAAAATGACAGAAGATGACAGAAGATGACAGAATGACAGAAGAGGACAGAATGACAGAAGATGACAGAATAACAGAAGATGACAGAATGACAGATGAGGACAGAAGATGACAGAAGATGACAGAAGATGACAGAGGATGACAGAAGATGACAGAATGACAGAAGAGGACAGAAGAGGACAGAAGATGACAGAAGATGACAGAAGATGACAGAATGACAGAAGAGGTCAGAAGATGACAGAAGATGACAGAAGATGACAGAAGATGACAGAATGACAGAAGAGGACAGAATGACAGAAGAGGACAGAATGACAGAAGATGACAGAAGATGACAGAAGATGACAGAATGACAGAAGATGACAGAAGATGACAGAAGATGACAGAATGACAGAAAATGACAGAAGAGGACAGAAGATGACAGAGGATGACAGAAGATGGCAGAAGATGACAGAAGATGACAGAATATGACAGAATGACAGAAGAGGACAGAATGACAGAAGATGACAGAATGACAGAAGAGGACAGAAGATGACAGAATGACAGAAGAGGACAGAAGATGACAGAAGATGACAGAACATGGCAGAAGATGACAGAAGAGGACAAAATATGACAAAAGATGACAGAAGATGACAGAATGACCGAAGATGACAGAAGATGACAGAAAATGACAGAAGATGACAGAAGATGACAGAAGATGACAGAATGACAGAAGAGGACAGAATGACAGAAGATGACAGAATGACTGAAGATGACAGAATGACAGATGAGGACAGAAGATGACAGAAGATGACAGAAGATGAGAGAAGATGACAGAAGATGACAGAAGATGACAGAATGACAAAAGAGGACAGAAGATGACAGAAGATGACAGAAGATGACAGAATGACAGAAGAGGACAGAAGAGGACAGAAGATGACAGAAGATGACAGAAGATGACAGAAGATGACAGAATGACAGAAGAGGTCAGAAGATGGCAGAAGATGACTGAAGATGACTGAAGATGACAGAAGATAACAGAGGATGACAGAATGACAGAAGAGGACAGAATGACAGAAGAGGAAAGAATGACAGGAGATGACAGAAGATGACAGAAGATGACAGAAGAAGACAGAATATGACAGAAGATGACAGAAGATGACAGAATATGACAGAAGATGACAGAAGATGACAGAATATGACAGAAGTTGACAGAATGACAGAAGAGGACAGAATGACAGAAGAGGACAAAATATGCCAGAAGATGACAGAATGACAGAAGAGGACAGAATGACAGAAGATGACAGAATGACAGAAGATGACAAAAGATGACAGAAGATGGCAGAAGATGACAGAAGATGACAGAATGACAGAAGAGGACAGAATGACAGAAGATGACAGAATGACAGAAGAGGACAGAATGACAGAAGATGATAGAAGATGACAGAAGATGACAGAATGACAGAAGAGGACAGAATGACAGAAGATGACAGAAGATGACAGAAGATGACAGAAGATGACAGAATGACAGAAGATGACAGAAGATGACAGAAGATGACAAAATGACAGAAGAGGACAGAATGACAGAAGATGACAGAATGACAGAAGAGGGCAGAAGATGACAGAAGACGACAGAATGACAGAAGAGGACAGAATGACAGAAGATGACAGAATGACAGAAGAGGACAGAATGACAGAAGATGACAGAAGATGACAGAAGATGACAGAAGATGACAGAATGACAGAAGATGAAAGAAGATGACAGAAGATGACAAAATGACAGAAGAGGACAGAATGACAGAAGATGACAGAATGACAGAAGAGGACAGAATGACAGAAGATGACAGAAGATGACTGAATGACAGAAGAGGACAGAATGACAGAAGATGACAGAATATGACAGAAGATGACAGAATATAACAGAAGATAACAGAAGATGACAGAAGATGACAGAAGATGATAGAATGACAGAAGAGGACATAATGGCAGAAGATGACAGAAGATGACAGAATGACAGAAGATGACAGAAGATGACCGAAGATGACAGGAGATGACAGAAGATGACAGAATGACAGAAGAGGACAGAATGACAGAAGATGACAGAAGATGACAGAAGATGACAGAATGACAGAAGATGACAGAATGACAGAAGATGACAGAATGACAGAAGAGGACAGAATGACAGAAGATGACAGAAGATGACAGAAGATGACAGAATGACAGAAGAGGACAGAATGACAAAAGATGACAGAATGACAGAAGAGGACAGAAGATGACAGAAGATGACAGAAGATGACAGAAGATGACAGAAGGTGACAGAATGACAGAAGAGGACAGAATGACAGAAGATGACAGAAGATGACAGAAGATGACAGAAGAGGACAGAATGACAGAAGATGACAAAATGACAGAAGAGGACAGAATGACAGAAGATGACAGAAGATGACAGAAGATGACAGAATGACAGAAGAGGACAGAATGAGAGAAGATGACAGAAGAGGACAGAATGACAGAAGATGAAAGAAGATGACAGAAGATGACAGAATGACAGAAGAGGACAGAATGACAGAAGATGACAGAAGATGACAGAAGAGGACAGAAGATGACAGAAGATGACAGAATGACAGAAGATGACAGAAGATGACAGAAGATGAGAGAAGATGACAGAAGTTGACAGAAGATGACAGAATGACAGAAGAGGACAGAATGACAGAAGATGACAGAAGATGACAGAATGACAGAAGAGGGCAGAAGGTGACAGAAGATGACAGAATGACAGAAGCGGACAGAACGACAGACGATGACCGAATGACAGAAGAGGACAGAAGATGACAGAAGAGGACAGAATGACAGAAGATGACAGAAGATGACAGAAGATGACAGAAGATGATAGAATGACAGAAGAGGACAGAATGACAGAAGAGGACAGAAGATGACAGAATGACAGAAGAGGGCAGAATGACCGAAGATGACAGAAGATGACAGAAGATGACAGAATGACAGAAGAGGACAGAATGACAGAAGATGACAGAATGACAGAAGAGGACAGAATGACAGAAGATGACAGAAGGTGACAGAACATGACAGAAGATGACAGAATGACAGAAGAGGACAGAATGACAGAAGATGACAGAAGATGACAGAATGACAGAAGAGGATAGAAGATGACAGAAGATGACAGAAGATGACAGATTGACAGAAGAGGACAGAATGACAGAAGATGACAGAATGACAGAAGAGGACAGAAGATGACAAAAGATGACAGAATGGCAGAAGATGACAGAAGATGACAGAAGAGGACAGAATGACAGAATTTGACAGAAGATGACAGAATGACAGAAGATGACAGATGATGACAGGAGAGGACAGAAGATGACAGAAGATGACAGAATGATAGAAGAGGACAGAATGACAGAAGATGACAGAATGAAAGATAAGGACAGAAGATGACAGAATGACAGAAGATGACAGAAGATGACAGAAGATGACAGAAGATGACAGAATGACAGAAGATGACAGAGGATGACAGAAGATGACAGAAGATGACAGAAGATGACAGAATGACAGAAGAGGACAGAATGACAGAAGATGAGAGAATGACAGAAGAGGACAGAAGATGACAGAAGATGACAGAAGATGACAGAAGATGACAGAATGACAGAAGAGGACAGAAGATGACAGAAGATGACAGAATGACAGAAGATGACAGAAGATGACAGAAGATGACAGAAGATGACAGAAGATGACAGAATGACCGAAGAGGACAGAATGACAGAAGAGGACAGAATGACAGAAGAGGACAGAATATGACAAAAGATGACAGAAGATGACAGAATGACAGAAGATGACAGAAGATGACAGAAAATGACAGAAGATGACAGAAGATGACAGAATGACAGAAGAGGACAGAATGACAGAAGATGACAGAATAACAGAAGATGACAGAATGACAGATGAGGACAGAAGATGACAGAAGATGACAGAAGATGACAGAGGATGACAGAAGATGACAGAATGACAGAAGAGGACAGAAGAGGACAGAAGATGACAGAAGATGACAGAAGATGACAGAATGACAGAAGAGGTCAGAAGATGACAGAAGATGACAGAAGATGACAGAAGATGACAGAATGACAGAAGAGGACAGAATGACAGAAGAGGACAGAATGACAGAAGATGACAGAAGATGACAGAAGATGACAGAATGACAGCAGATGACAGAAGATGACAGAATGACAGAAAATGACAGAAGAGGACAGAAGATGACAGAGGATGACAGAAGATGGCAGAAGATGACAGAAGATGACAGAATATGACAGAATGACAGAAGAGGACAGAATGACAGAAGATGACAGAATGACAGAAGAGGACAGAAGATGACAGAAGATGACAGAAGATGACAGAATGACAGAAGAGGACAGAAGATGACAGAAGATGGCAGAAGATGACAGAAGAGGACAAAATATGACAAAAGATGACAGAAGATGACAGAATGACCGAAGATGACAGAAGATGACAGAAAATGACAGAAGATGACAGAAGATGACAGAAGATGACAGAATGACAGAAGAGGACAAAATGACAGAAGATGACAGAATGACTGAAGATGACAGAATGACAGATGAGGACAGAAGATGACAGAAGATGACAGAAGATGAGAGAAGATGACAGAAGATGACAGAAGATGACAGAATGACAGAAGAGGACAGAAGATGACAGAAGATGACAGAAGATGGCAGAATGACAGAAGAGGACAGAAGAGGACAGAAGATGACAGAAGATGACAGAAGATGACAGAAGATGACAGAATGACAGAAGAGGTCTGAAGATGACAGAAGATGACTGAAGATGACTGAAGATGACAGAAGATAACAGAGGATGACAGAATGACAGAAGAGGACAGAATGACAGAAGAGGAAAGAATGACAGGAGATGACAGAAGATGACAGAAGATGACAGAAGAAGACAGAATATGACAGAAGATGACAGAAGATGACAGAATATGACAGAAGATGACAGAATATGACAGAAGTTGACAGAATGACAGAAGAGGACAGAATGACAGAAGAGGACAAAATATGCCAGAAGATGACAGAATGACAGAAGAGGACAGAATGACAGAAGATGACAGAATGACGGAAGATGACAAAAGATGACAGAAGATGGCAGAAGATGACAGAAGATGACAGAATGACAGAAGAGGACAGAATGACAGAAGATGACAGAATGACAGAAGAGGACAGAATGACAGAAGATGATAGAAGATGACAGAAGATGACAGAATGACAGAAGAGGACAGAATGACAGAAGATGACAGAAGATGACAGAAGATGACAGAAGATGACAGAATGACAGAAGATGACAGAAGATGACAGAAGATGACAAAATGACAGAAGAGGACAGAATGACAGAAGATGACAGAATGACAGAAGAGGGCAGAAGATGACAGAAGACGACAGAATGACAGAAGAGGACAGAATGACAGAAGATGACAGAATGACAGAAGAGGACAGAATGACAGAAGATGACAGAAGATGACAGAAGATGACAGAAGATGACAGAATGACAGAAGATGACAGAAGATGACAGAAGATGACAAAATTACAGAAGAGGGCAGAATGACAGAAGATGACAGAATAACAGAAGAGTACAGAATGACAGAAGATGACAGAAGATGACAGAATGACAGAAGAGGACAGAATGACAGAAGATGACAGAATATGACAGAAGATGACAGAATATGACAGAAGATAACAGAAGATGACAGAAGATGACAGAAGATGATAGAATGACAGAAGAGGACAGAATGGCAAAGATGACAGAAGATGACAGAAGATGACAGAATGACAGAAGATGACAGAAGATGACCGAAGATGACAGGAGATGACAGAAGATGACAGAATGACAGAAGAGGACAGAATGACAGAAGATGACAGAAGATGACAGAAGATGACAGAATGACAGAAGATGACAGAATGACAGAAGATGACAGAATGACAGAAGAGGACAGAATGACAGAAGATGACAGAAGATGACAGAAGATGACAGAATGACAGAAGAGGACAGAATGACAAAAGATGACAGAATGACAGAAGAGGACAGAAGATGACAGAAGATGACAGAAGATGACAGAAGATGACAGAAGGTGACAGAATGACAGAAGAGGACAGAATGACAGAAGATGACAGAAGATGACAGAAGATGACAGAAGAGGACAGAATGACAGAAGATGACAAAATGACAGAAGAGGACAGAATGACAGAAGATGACAGAATGACAGAAGATGACAGAACATGATAGAAGATGACAGAAGATGACAGAATGGCAGAAGATGACAGAAGATGACAGAATATGACAGAAGATGACAGAAGATGACAGAATGACAGAAGAGGACAGAATGACAGAAGAGGACAGAATATGACAGAAGAGGACAGAATATGACAGAAGATGACAGAATGACAGAAGAGGACAGAAGATGACAGAAGATGACAAAAGATGACAGAATGACAGAAGATGACAGAAGATGACAGAAGATGACAGAATGACAGAAGAGGTCAGAAGATGACAGAAGATGACAGAAGATGACAGAAGATGACAGAATGACAGAAGAGGACAGAATGACAGAAGAGGACAGAATGACAGAAGATGACAGAAGATGACAGAAGATGACAGAATGACAGCAGATGACAGAAGATGACAGAATGACAGAAAATGACAGAAGAGGACAGAAGATGACAGAGGATGACAGAAGATGGCAGAAGATGACAGAAGATGACAGAATATGACAGAATGACAGAAGAGGACAGAATGACAGAAGATGACAGAATGACAGAAGAGGACAGAAGATGACAGAAGATGACAGAAGATGACAGAATGACAGAAGAGGACAGAAGATGACAGAAGATGACAGAAGATGGCAGAAGATGACAGAAGAGGACAAAATATGACAAAAGATGACAGAAGATGACAGAATGACCGAAGATGACAGAAGATGACAGAAAATGACAGAAGATGACAGAAGATGACAGAAGATGACAGAATGACAGAAGAGGACAAAATGACAGAAGATGACAGAATGACTGAAGATGACAGAATGACAGATGAGGACAGAAGATGACAGAAGATGACAGAAGATGAGAGAAGATGACAGAAGATGACAGAAGATGACAGAATGACAGAAGAGGACAGAAGATGACAGAAGATGACAGAAGATGGCAGAATGACAGAAGAGGACAGAAGAGGACAGAAGATGACAGAAGATGACAGAAGATGACAGAAGATGACAGAATGACAGAAGAGGTCAGAAGATGACAGAAGATGACTGAAGATGACTGAAGATGACAGAAGATAACAGAGGATGACAGAATGACAGAAGAGGACAGAATGACAGAAGAGGAAAGAATGACAGGAGATGACAGAAGATGACAGAAGATGACAGAAGAAGACAGAATATGACAGAAGATGACAGAAGATGACAGAATATGACAGAAGATGACAGAAGATGACAGAATATGACAGAAGTTGACAGAATGACAGAAGAGGACAGAATGACAGAAGAGGACAAAATATGCCAGAAGATGACAGAATGACAGAAGAGGACAGAATGACAGAAGATGACAGAATGACGGAAGATGACAAAAGATGACAGAAGATGGCAGAAGATGACAGAAGATGACAGAATGACAGAAGAGGACAGAATGACAGAAGATGACAGAATGACAGAAGAGGACAGAATGACAGAAGATGATAGAAGATGACAGAAGATGACAGAATGACAGAAGAGGACAGAATGACAGAAGATGACAGAAGATGACAGAAGATGACAGAAGATGACAGAATGACAGAAGATGACAGAAGATGACAGAAGATGACAAAATGACAGAAGAGGACAGAATGACAGAAGATGACAGAATGACAGAAGAGGGCAGAAGATGACAGAAGACGACAGAATGACAGAAGAGGACAGAATGACAGAAGATGACAGAATGACAGAAGAGGACAGAATGACAGAAGATGACAGAAGATGACAGAAGATGACAGAAGATGACAGAATGACAGAAGATGACAGAAGATGACAGAAGATGACAAAATTACAGAAGAGGGCAGAATGACAGAAGATGACAGAATAACAGAAGAGTACAGAATGACAGAAGATGACAGAAGATGACAGAATGACAGAAGAGGACAGAATGACAGAAGATGACAGAATATGACAGAAGATGACAGAATATGACAGAAGATAACAGAAGATGACAGAAGATGACAGAAGATGATAGAATGACAGAAGAGGACAGAATGGCAGAAGATGACAGAAGATGACAGAAGATGACAGAATGACAGAAGATGACAGAAGATGACCGAAGATGACAGGAGATGACAGAAGATGACAGAATGACAGAAGAGGACAGAATGACAGAAGATGACAGAAGATGACAGAAGATGACAGAATGACAGAAGATGACAGAATGACAGAAGATGACAGAATGACAGAAGAGGACAGAATGACAGAAGATGACAGAAGATGACAGAAGATGACAGAATGACAGAAGAGGACAGAATGACAAAAGATGACAGAATGACAGAAGAGGACAGAAGATGACAGAAGATGACAGAAGATGACAGAAGATGACAGAAGGTGACAGAATGACAGAAGAGGACAGAATGACAGAAGATGACAGAAGATGACAGAAGATGACAGAAGAGGACAGAATGACAGAAGATGACAAAATGACAGAAGAGGACAGAATGACAGAAGATGACAGAATGACAGAAGATGACAGAACATGATAGAAGATGACAGAAGATGACAGAATGGCAGAAGATGACAGAAGATGACAGAATATGACAGAAGATGACAGAAGATGACAGAATGACAGAAGAGGACAGAATGACAGAAGAGGACAGAATATGACAGAAGAGGACAGAATATGACAGAAGATGACAGAAGATGACAGAATGACAGAAGATGACAGAAGATGACAGAAGATGACAGAATGACAGAAAATGACAGGGGAGGACAGAATATGACAGAAGAGGACAGAATGAAAGAAGATGACAGAAGAAGACAGAAGATGACAGAAGATGGCAGAAGATGACAGAACATGACAGAATATGACAGAAGATGACAGAAGATGACAGATTATGACAGAAGATGACAGAAGATGACAGAAGATGACAGAATGACAGAAGAGGACAGAATGACAGAAGATGACAGAATGACAGCAGAGGACAGAAGATGACAGAAGATGACAGAAGATGACAGAATGACAGAAGAGGACAGAAGATGACAGAAGATGACAGAATGACAGAAGATGACAGAAGATGACAGAAGATGACAGAAGATGACAGAAGATGACAGAATGACTGAAGAGGACAGAATGACAGAATAGGACAGAATGACAGAAGAGGACAGAATATGACAAAAGATGACAGACGATGACAGAATGACAGAAGATGACAGAAGATGACAGAAAATGACAGAAGTTGACAGAAGATGACAGAATGACAGAAGAGGACAGAATGACAGAAGATGACAGAATAACAGAAGATGACAGAATGACAGATGAGGACAGAAGATGACAGAAGATGACAGAAGATGACAGAATGACAGAAGAGGACAGAAGAGGACAGAAGATGACAGAAGATGACAGAAGATGACAGAATGACAGAAGAGGTCAGAAGATGACAGAAGATGACAGAAGATGACAGAATGACAGAAGAGGACAGAAGAGGACAGAAGATGACAGAAGAAGACAGAAGATGACAGAATGACAGAAGAGGTCAGAAGATGACAGAAGATGACAGAAGATGACAGAAGATGACAGAATGACAGAAGAGGACAGAATGACAGAAGAGGACAGAATGACAGAAGATGACAGAAGATGACAGAAGATGACAGAATGACAGAAGATGACAGAAGATGACAGAAGATGACAGAATGACAGAAAATGACAGAAGAGGACAGAAGATGACAGAGGATGACAGAAGATGGCAGAAGATGACAGAAGATGACAGAATATGACAGAATGACAGAAGAGGACAGAATGACAGAAGATGACAGAATGACAGAAGAGGACAGAAGATGACAGAATGACAGAAGAGGACAGAAGATGACAGAAGATGACAGAACATGGCAGAAGATGACAGAAGAGGACAAAATATGACAAAAGATGACAGAAGATGACAGAATGACCGAAGATGACAGAAGATGACAGAAAATGACAGAAGATGACAGAAGATGACAGAAGATGACAGAATGACAGAAGAGGACAGAATGACAGAAGATGACAGAATGACTGAAGATGACAGAATTACAGATGAGGACAGAAGATGACAGAAGATGACAGAAGATGACAGAAGATGACAGAAGATGACAGAAGATGACAGAATGACAGAAGAGGACAGAAGATGACAGAAGATGACAGAAGATGACAGAATGACAGAAGAGGACAGAAGAGGACAGAAGATGACAGAAGATGACAGAAGATGACAGAAGATGACAGAATGACAGAAGAGGTCAGAAGATGACAGAAGATGACTGAAGATGACTGAAGATGACAGAAGATAACAGAGGATGACAGAATGACAGAAGAGGACAGAATGACAGAAGAGGAAAGAGTGACAGGAGATAACAGAAGATGACAGAAGATGACAGAAGAAGACAGAATATGACAGAAGATGACAGAAGATGACAGAAGATGACAGAATATGACAGAAGATGACAGAAGATGACAGAATATGACAGAAGTTGACAGAATGACAGAAGAGGACAGAATGACAGAAGAGGACAAAATATGCCAGAAGATGACAGAATGACAGAAGAGGACAGAATGACAGAAGATGACAGAATGACAGAAGATGACAAAAGATGACAGAAGATGGCAGAAGATGACAGAAGATGACAGAATGACAGAAGAGGACAGAATGACAGAAGATGACAGAATGACAGAAGAGGACAGAATGACAGAAGATGATAGAAGATGACAGAAGATGACAGAATGACAGAAGAGGACAGAATGACAGAAGATGAGAGAAGATGACAGAAGATGACAGAAGATGACAGAATGACAGAAGATGACAGAAGATGACAAAATGACAGAAGAGGACAGAATGACAGAAGATGACAGAATGACAGAAGAGGGCAGAAGATGACAGAAGACGACAGAATGACAGAAGAGGACAGAATGACAGAAGATGACAGAATGACAGAAGAGGACAGAATGACAGAAGATGACAGAAGATGACAGAAGATGACAGAATGACAGAAGATGACAGAAGATGACAGAAGATGACAAAATGACAGAAGAGGACAGAATGACAGAAGATGACAGAATGACAGAAGAGGACAGAATGACAGAAGATGACAGAAGATGACTGAATGACAGAAGAGGACAGAATGACAGAAGATGACAGAATATGACAGAAGATGACAGAATATAACAGAAGATAACAGAAGATGACAGAAGATGACAGAAGATGATAGAATGACAGAAGAGGACATAATGGCAGAAGATGACAGAAGATGACAGAAGATGACAGAATGACAGAAGATGACAGAAGATGACCGAAGATGACAGGAGATGACAGAAGATGACAGAATGACAGAAGAGGACAGAATGACAGAAGATGACAGAAGATGACAGAAGATGACAGAATGACAGAAGATGACAGAATGACAGAAGATGACAGAATGACAGAAGAGGACAGAATGACAGACGATGACAGAAGATGACAGAAGATGACAGAATGACAGAAGAGGACAGAATGACAAAAGATGACAGATTGACAGAAGAGGACAGAAGATGACAGAAGATGACAGAAGATGACAGAAGGACAGAAGAGGACAGAAGATGACAGAATGACAGAAGATGACAGAATGACAGAAGGTGACAGAATGACAGAAGAGGACAGAATGACAGAAGATGACAGAAGATGACAGAAGAGGACAGAATGAAAGAAGATGACAAAATGACAGAAGAGGACAGAATGACAGAAGATGACAGAAGATGACAGAAGATGACAGAAGATGACAGAATGACAGAAGAGGACAGAATGAGAGAAGATGACAGAAGAGGACAGAATGACAGAAGATGAAAGAAGATGACAGAAGATGACAGAATGACAGAAGAGGACAGAATGACAGAAGATGACAGAAGATGACAGAAGAGGACAGAAGATGACAGAAGATGACAGAATGACAGAAGATGACAGAAGATGACAGAAGATGAGAGAAGATGACAGAAGTTGACAGAAGATCACAGAATGACAGAAGAGGACAGAATGACAGAAGATGACAGAAGATGACAGAATGACAGAAGAGGGCAGAAGGTGACAGAAGATGACAGAATGACAGAAGCGGACAGAACGACAGACGATGACCGAATGACAGAAGAGGACAGAAGATGACAGAAGAGGACAGAATGACAGAAGATGACAGAAGATGACAGAAGATGACAGAAGATGATAGAATGACAGAAGAGGACAGAATGACAGAAGAGGACAGAAGATGACAGAATGACAGAAGAGGGCAGAATGACAGAAGATGACAGAAGATGACAGAAGATGACAGAATGACAGAAGAGGACAGAATGACAGAAGATGACAGAATGACAGAAGAGGACAGAATGACAGAAGATGACAGAAGGTGACAGAACATGACAGAAGATGACAGAATGATAGAAGAGGACAGAATGACAGAAGATGACAGAAGATGACAGAATGACAGAAGAGGATAGAAGATGACAGAAGATGACAGAAGATGCCAGATTGACAGAAGAGGACAGAATGACAGAAGATGACAGAATGACAGAAGAGGACAGAAGATGACAAAAGATGACAGAATGGCAGAAGATGACAGAAGATGACAGAAGAGGACAGAATGACAGAATTTGACAGAAGATGACAGAATGACAGAAGATGACAGATGATGACAGGAGAGGACAGAAGATGACAGAAGATGACAGAATGATAGAAGAGGACAGAATGACAGAAGATGACAAAATGAAAGATAAGGACAGAAGATGACAGAATGACAGAAGATGACAGAAGATGACAGAAGATGACAGAAGATGACAGAAGGTGACAGAAGATGACAGAAGATGAGAGAATGACAGAATAGGACAGAAGATGACAGAAGATGACAGAATGACAGAAGATGACAGAGGATGACAGAAGATGACAGAAGATGACAGAAGAGGACAGAATGACAGAAGATGACAGAGGATGACAGAAGATGACAGAAGATGACAGAAGATGACAGAAGAGGACAGAAGATGACAGAAGAGGACAGAATATGACAGAAGAGGACAGAATGACAGAAGATGAAAGAAGATGACAGAAGATGACAGAATATGACAGAAGATGACAGAAGATGACAGAATGACAGAGGAGGACAGAAAATGACAGAAGATGACAGAAGATGACAGAAGATGACAGAAGATGACAGAAGATGACAGAAGATGACAGAATGACAGAAGAGGACAGAATGACAGAAGAGGTAAGAATGACAGAAGATGACAGAAGATGACAGAAGAGGACAGAATGACAGAAGAGGACAGAATGACAGAAGAGGTAAGAATGACAGAAGATGACAGAAGATGACAGAAGAGGACAGAATGACAGAAGATGACAGAAGATGACAGAATGACAGAAGAGGACAGAAGATGACAGAAGATGACAGAAAATGACAGAAGATGACAGAATGACAGAAGATGACAGAAGATGACAGAATATGTCAGAATATGACAGAAGATGACAGAAGATGACAGAAGATGACAGAATGACAGAAGATGACAGAAGATGACAGAAGATGACAGAATGACAGAAGAGGACAGAAGATGACAGAAGATGACAGAAGATGACAGAATGACAGAAGAGGACAGAATGACAGAAGAGGACAGAATATGATAGAGGATGACAGAAGATGACGGAATGACAGAAGATGACAGAAGATGTCAGAAGGACAGAACATGACAGAAGATGACAGAAGATGACAGAATGGCAGAAGATGACAGAAGATGACAGAATATGACAGAAGATGACAAAAGATGACAGAATGACAGAAGAGGACAGAATGACAGAAGAGGACAGAATATGACAGAAGATGACAGAAGATGACAGAATGACAGAAGATGACAGAAGATGACAGAAGATGACAGAATGACAGAAAATGACAGGAGAGGACAGAATATGACAGAAGAGGACAGAATGAAAGAAGATGACAGAAGATGACAGAAGAAGACAGAAGATGACAGTAGATGGCAGAAGATGACAGAACATGACAGAATATGACAGAAGATGACAGAAGATGACAGAGTATGACAGAAGATGTCAGAAGATGACAGAAGATGACAGAATGACAGAAGAGGACAGAATGACAGAAGATGACAGAATGACAGAAGAGGACAGAAGATGACAGAAGA
The DNA here is from genome assembly GCF_052327205.1 of Somniosus microcephalus. Lineage (NCBI taxonomy): Eukaryota > Metazoa > Chordata > Chondrichthyes > Squaliformes > Somniosidae > Somniosus > Somniosus microcephalus. The sequence continues at coordinate 1,544,842 of NW_028225190.1, read as the reverse complement.
TGACAGAAGATGACAGAAGATGACAGAATGACAGAAGAGGACAGAAGATGACAGAAGATGACAGAATGACAGAAGATGACAGAAGATGACAGAAGATGACAGAAGATGACAGAAGATGACAGAATGACCGAAGAGGACAGAATGACAGAAGAGGACAGAATGAGAGAAGAGGACAGAATATGACAAAAGATGACAGAAGATGACAGAATGACAGAAGATGACAGAATGACAGAAGATGACAGAATTACAGAAGATGACAGAATGACAGATGAGGACAGAAGATGACAGAAGATGACAGAAGATGACAGAGGATGACAGAAGATGACAGAATGACAGAACAGGAGAGAAGATGACAGAAGATGACTGAAGATGACAGAAGATGACAGAATCACAGAAGAGGACAGAAGAGGACAGAAGATGACAGAAGATGACAGAAGATAACAGAATGACAGAAGAGGTCAGAAGATGACAGAAGATGACAGAAGAGGACAGAATGACAGAAGAGGACAGAATGACAGAAGATGACAGAAGATGACAGAATGACAGAAGATGACAGAAGATGACAGAAGATGACAGAATGACAGAAAATGACAGAAGAGGACAGAAGATGACAGAAGATGACAGAAGATGACAGAATATGACAGAATGACAGAAGAGGACAGAATGACAGAAGATGACAGAATGACAGAAGAGGACAGAAGATGACAGAAGATGACAGAAGATGACAGAATGACAGAAGAGGACAGAAGATGACAGAAGATGACAGAAGATGGCAGAAGATGACAGAAGAGGACAAAATATGACAAAAGATGACAGAAGATGACAGAATGACCGAAGATGACAGAAGATGACAGAAAATGACAGAAGATGACAGAAGATGACAGAAGATGACAGAATGACAGAAGAGGACAGAATGACAGAAGATGACAGAATGACTGAAGATGACAGAATGACAGATGAGGACAGAAGATGACAGAAGATGACAGAAGATGACAGAGGATGACAGAAGATGACAGAATGACAGAAGAGGAGAGAAGATGACAGAAGATGACAGAAGAGGACAGAAGATGACAGAAGAGGACAGAATATGACAGAAGAGGACAGAATGACAGAAGATGAAAGAAGATGACAGAAGATGACAGAATATGACAGAAGATGACAGAAGATGACAGAATGACAGAGGAGGACAGAAAATGACAGAAGATGACAGAAGATGACAGAAGATGACAGAAGATGACAGAAGATGACAGAAGATGACAGAATGACAGAAGAGGACAGAATGACAGAAGAGGTAAGAATGACAGAAGATGACAGAAGATGACAGAAGAGGACAGAATGACAGAAGAGGACAGAATGACAGAAGAGGTAAGAATGACAGAAGATGACAGAAGATGACAGAAGAGGACAGAATGACAGAAGATGACAGAAGATGACAGAATGACAGAAGAGGACAGAAGATGACAGAAGATGACAGAAAATGACAGAAGATGACAGAATGACAGAAGATGACAGAAGATGACAGAATATGTCAGAATATGACAGAAGATGACAGAAGATGACAGAAGATGACAGAATGACAGAAGATGACAGAAGATGACAGAAGATGACAGAATGACAGAAGAGGACAGAAGATGACAGAAGATGACAGAAGATGACAGAATGACAGAAGAGGACAGAATGACAGAAGAGGACAGAATATGATAGAGGATGACAGAAGATGACGGAATGACAGAAGATGGCAGAAGATGTCAGAAGGACAGAACATGACAGAAGATGACAGAAGATGACAGAATGGCAGAAGATGACAGAAGATGACAGAATATGACAGAAGATGACAGAAGATGACAGAATGACAGAAGAGGACAGAATGACAGAAGAGGACAGAATATGACAGAAGATGACAGAAGATGACAGAATGACAGAAGATGACAGAAGATGACAGAAGATGACAGAATGACAGAAAATGACAGGAGAGGACAGAATATGACAGAAGAGGACAGAATGAAAGAAGATGACAGAAGATGACAGAAGAAGACAGAAGATGACAGTAGATGGCAGAAGATGACAGAACATGACAGAATATGACAGAAGATGACAGAAGATGACAGAGTATGACAGAAGATGTCAGAAGATGACAGAAGATGACAGAATGACAGAAGAGGACAGAATGACAGAAGATGACAGAATGACAGAAGAGGACAGAAGATGACAGAAGATGACAGAAGATGACAGAAGATGACAGAATGACAGAAGAGGACAGAAGATGACAGAAGATGACAGAATGACAGAAGATGACAGAAGATGACAGAAGATGACAGAAGATGACAGAAGATGACAGAATGACCGAAGAGGACAGAATGACAGAAGAGGACAGAATGAGAGAAGAGGACAGAATATGACAAAAGATGACAGAAGATGACAGAATGACAGAAGATGACAGAATGACAGAAGATGACAGAATTACAGAAGATGACAGAATGACAGATGAGGACAGAAGATGACAGAAGATGACAGAAGATGACAGAGGATGACAGAAGATGACAGAATGACAGAAGAGGAGAGAAGATGACAGAAGATGACTGAAGATGACAGAAGATGACAGAATCACAGAAGAGGACAGAAGAGGACAGAAGATGACAGAAGATGACAGAAGATAACAGAATGACAGAAGAGGTCAGAAGATGACAGAAGATGACAGAAGAGGACAGAATGACAGAAGAGGACAGAATGACAGAAGATGACAGAAGATGACAGAATGACAGAAGATGACAGAAGATGACAGAAGATGACAGAATGACAGAAAATGACAGAAGAGGACAGAAGATGACAGAAGATGACAGAAGATGACAGAATATGACAGAATGACAGAAGAGGACAGAATGACAGAAGATGACAGAATGACAGAAGAGGACAGAAGATGACAGAAGATGACAGAAGATGACAGAATGACAGAAGAGGACAGAAGATGACAGAAGATGACAGAAGATGGCAGAAGATGACAGAAGAGGACAAAATATGACAAAAGATGACAGAAGATGACAGAATGACCGAAGATGACAGAAGATGACAGAAAATGACAGAAGATGACAGAAGATGACAGAAGATGACAGAATGACAGAAGAGGACAGAATGACAGAAGATGACAGAATGACTGAAGATGACAGAATGACAGATGAGGACAGAAGATGACAGAAGATGACAGAAGATGAGAGAAGATGACAGAAGATGACAGAAGATGACAGAATGACAGAAGAGGACAGAAGATGACAGAAGATGACAGAAGATGACAGAATGACAGAAGAGGACAGAAGAGGACAGAAGATGACAGAAGATGACAGAAGATGACAGAAGATGACAGAATGACAGAAGAGGTCAGAAGATGACAGAAGATGACTGAAGATGACTGAAGATGACAGATGATAACAGAGGATGACAGAATGACAGAAGAGGACAGAATGACAGAAGAGGAAAGAATGACAGGAGATGACAGAAGATGACAGAAGATGACAGAAGAAGACAGAATATGACAGAAGATGACAGAAGATGACAGAAGATGACAGAATATGACAGAAGATGACAGAATATGACAGAAGTTGACAGAATGACAGAAGAGGACAGAATGACAGAAGAGGACAAAATATGCCAGAAGATGACAGAATGACAGAAGAGGACAGAATGACAGAAGAAGACAGAATGACAGAAGATGATAGAAGATGACAGAAGATGACAGAATGACAGAAGAGGACAGAATGACAGAAGATGACAGAAGATGACAGAAGATGGCAGAAGATGACAGAAGATGACAGAATGACAGAAGATGATAGAAGATGACAGAAGATGACAGAATGACAGAAGAGGACAGAATGACAGAAGATGACAGAAGATGACAGAAGATGACAGAAGATGACAGAAGATGACAGAATGACAGAAGATGACAGAAGATGACAGAAGATGACAAAATGACAGAAGAGGACAGAATGACAGAAGATGACAGAATGACAGAAGAGGGCAGAAGATGACAGAAGACGACAGAATGACAGAAGAGGACAGAATGACAGAAGATGACAGAATGACAGAAGAGGACAGAATGACAGAAGATGACAGAAGATGACAGAAGATGACAGAAGATGACAGAATGACAGAAGATGACAGAAGATGACAGAAGATGACAGAATGACAGAAGATGACAGAATGACAGAAGAGGACAGAATGACAGAAGATGACAGAAGATGACAGAATGACAGAAGATGACAGAATGACAGAAGAGGACAGAATGACAGAAGATGACAGAAGATGATAGAATGACAGAAGAGGACTGTATGGCAGAAGATGACAGAAGATGACAGAATGACAGAAGATGACAGAAGATGACCGAAGATGACAGGAGATGACAGAAGATAACAGAATGACAGAAGAGGACAGAATGACAGAAGATGACAGAAGATGACAGAAGATGACAGAATGACAGAAGATGACAGAATGACAGAAGACGACAGAATGACAAAAGATGACAGAATGACAGAAGAGGACAGAAGATGACAGAAGATGACAGAAGATGACAGAAGATGACAGAAGGTGACAGAATGACAGAAGAGGACAGAATGACAGAAGATGACAGAAGATGACAGAAGAGGACAGAATGACAGAAGATGACAAAATGACAGAAGAGGACAGAATGACAGAAGATGACAGAAGATGACAGAAGATGACAGAAGATGACAGAATGACAGAAGAGGACAGAATGAGAGAAGATGACAGAAGAGGACAGAATGACAGAAGATGAAAGAAGATGACAGAAGATGACAGAATGACAGAAGAGGACAGAATGACAGAAGATGACAGAAGATGACAGAATATGACAGAATGACAGAAGAGGACAGAATGACAGAAGATGATAGAATGACAGAAGAGGACAGAAGATGACAGAAGATGACAGAAGATGACAGAATGACAGAAGAGGACAGAAGATGACAGAAGATGACAGAAGATGGCAGAAGATGACAGAAGAGGACAAAATATGACAAAAGATGACAGAAGATGACAGAATGACCGAAGATGACAGAAGATGACAGAAAATGACAGAAGATGACAGAAGATGACAGAAGATGACAGAATGACAGAAGAGGACAGAATGACAGAAGATGACAGAATGACTGAAGATGACAGAATGACAGATGAGGACAGAAGATGACAGAAGATGACAGAAGATGAGAGAAGATGACAGAAGATGACAGAAGATGACAGAATGACAGAAGAGGACAGAAGATGACAGAAGATGACAGAAGATGACAGAATGACAGAAGAGGACAGAAGAGGACAGAAGATGACAGAAGATGACAGAAGATGACAGAAGATGACAGAATGACAGAAGAGGTCAGAAGATGACAGAAGATGACTGAAGATGACGGAAGATGACAGATGATAACAGAGGATGACAGAATGACAGAAGAGGACAGAATGACAGAAGAGGAAAGAATGACAGGAGATGACAGAAGATGACAGAAGATGACAGAAGAAGACAGAATATGACAGAAGATGACAGAAGATGACAGAAGATGACAGAATATGACAGAAGATGACAGAAGATGACATAATATGACAGAAGTTGACAGATTGACAGAAGAGGACAGAATGACAGAAGAGGACAAAATATGCCAGAAGATGACAGAATGACAGAAGAGGACAGAATGACAGAAGAAGACAGAATGACAGAAGATGACAAAAGATGACAGAAGATGGCAGAAGATGACAGAAGATGACAGAATGACAGAAGATGATAGAAGATGACAGAAGATGACAGAATGACAGAAGAGGACAGAATGACAGAAGATGACAGAAGATGACAGAAGATGACAGAAGATGACAGAAGATGACAGAATGACAGAAGATGACAGAAGATGACAGAAGATGACAAAATGACAGAAGAGGACAGAATGACAGAAGATGACAGAATGACAGAAGAGGGCAGAAGATGACAGAAGACGACAGAATGACAGAAGAGGACAGAATGACAGAAGATGACAGAATGACAGAAGAGGACAGAATGACAGAAGATGACAGAAGATGACAGAAGATGACAGAAGATGACAGAAGATGACAGAATGACAGAAGATGACAGAAGATGACAGAAGATGACAAAATGACAGAAGAGGACAGAATGACAGAAGATGACAGAATGACAGAAGAGGACAGAATGACAGAAGATGACAGAAGATGACAGAATGACAGAAGAGGACAGAATGACAGAAGATGACAGAATATGACAGAAGATGACAGAATATAACAGAAGATAACAGAAGATGACAGAAGATGATAGAATGACAGAAGAGGACTGTATGGCAGAAGATGACAGAAGATGACAGAAGATGACAGAATGACAGAAGATGACAGAAGATGACCGAAGATGACAGGAGATGACAGAAGATAACAGAATGACAGAAGAGGACAGAATGACAGAAGATGACAGAAGATGACAGAAGATGACAGAATGACAGAAGATGACAGAATGACAGAAGACGACAGAATGACAAAAGATGACAGAATGACAGAAGAGGACAGAAGATGACAGAAGATGACAGAAGATGACAGAAGATGACAGAAGGTGACAGAATGACAGAAGAGGACAGAATGACAGAAGATGACAGAAGATGACAGAAGATGACAGAAGAGGACAGAATGACAGAAGATGACAAAATGACAGAAGAGGACAGAATGACAGAAGATGACAGAAGATGACAGAAGATGACAGAAGATGACAGAATGACAGAAGAGGACAGAATGAGAGAAGATGACAGAAGAGGACAGAATGACAGAAGATGAAAGAAGATGACAGAAGATGACAGAATGACAGAAGAGGACAGAATGACAGAAGATGACAGAAGATGACAGAATATGACAGAATGACAGAAGAGGACAGAATGACAGAAGATGATAGAATGACAGAAGAGGACAGAAGATGACAGAAGATGACAGAGGATGACAGAATGACAGAAGAGGACAGAAGATGACAGAAGATGACAGAAGATGGCAGAAGATGACAGAAGAGGACAAAATATGACAAAAGATGACAGAAGATGACAGAATGACCGAAGATGACAGAAGATGACAGAAAATGACAGAAGATGACAGAAGATGACAGAAGATGACAGAATGACAGAAGAGGACAGAATGACAGAAGATGACAGAATGACTGAAGATGACAGAATGACAGATGAGGACAGAAGATGACAGAAGATGACAGAAGATGAGAGAAGATGACAGAAGATGACAGAAGATGACAGAATGACAGAAGAGGACAGAAGATGACAGAAGATGATAGAAGATGACAGAATGACAGAAGAGGACAGAAGAGGACAGAAGATGACAGAAGATGACAGAAGATGACAGAAGATGACAGAATGACAGAAGAGGTCAGAAGATGACTGAAGATGACTGAAGATGACAGATGATAACAGAGGATGACAGAATGACAGAAGAGGACAGAATGACAGAAGAGGAAAGAATGACAGGAGATGACAGAAGATGACAGAAGATGACAGAAGAAGACAGAATATGACAGAAGATGACAGAAGATGACAGAAGATGACAGAATATGACAGAAGATGACAGAAGATGACAGAATATGACAGAAGTTGACAGAATGACAGAAGAGGACAGAATGACAGAAGAGGACAAAATATGCCAGAAGATGACAGAATGACAGAAGAGGACAGAATGACAGAAGAAGACAGAATGACAGAAGATGACAAAAGATGACAGAAGATGGCAGAAGATGACAGAAGATGACAGAATGACAGAAGATGATAGAAGATGACAGAAGATGACAGAATGACAGAAGAGGACAGAATGACAGAAGATGACAGAAGATGACAGAAGATGACAGAAGATGACAGAAGATGACAGAATGACAGAAGATGACAGAAGATGACAGAAGATGACAAAATGACAGAAGAGGACAGAATGACAGAAGATGACAGAATGACAGAAGAGGGCAGAAGATGACAGAAGACGACAGAATGACAGAAGAGGACAGAATGACAGAAGATGACAGAATGACAGAAGAGGACAGAATGACAGAAGATGACAGAAGATGACAGAAGATGACAGAAGATGACAGAATGACAGAAGATGACAGAAGATGACAGAAGATGACAAAATGACAGAAGAGGACAGAATGACAGAAGATGACAGAATGACAGAAAAGGACAGAATGACAGAAGATGACAGAAGATGACAGAATGACAGAAGAGGACAGAATGACAGAAGATGACAGAATATGACAGAAGATGACAGAATATAACAGAAGATAACAGAAGATGACAGAAGATGACAGAAGATGATAGAATGACAGAAGAGGACTGTATGGCAGAAGATGACAGAAGATGACAGAAGATTACAGAATGACAGAAGATGACAGAAGATGACCGAAGATGACAGGAGATGACAGAAGATAACAGAATGACAGAAGAGGACTGAATGACAGAAGATGACAGAAGATGACAGAATGACAGAAGATGACAGAATGACAGAAGACGACAGAATGACAAAAGATGACAGAATGACAGAAGAGGACAGAAGATGACAGAAGATGACAGAAGATGACAGAAGATGACAGAAGGTGACAGAATGACAGAAGAGGACAGAATGACAGAAGATGACAGAAGATGACAGAAGATGACAGAAGAGGACAGAATGACAGAAGATGACAAAATGACAGAAGAGGACAGAATGACAGAAGATGACAGAAGATGACAGAAGATGACAGAAGATGACAGAATGACAGAAGAGGACAGAATGAGAGAAGATGACAGAAGAGGACAGAATGACAGAAGATGAAAGAAGATGACAGAAGATGACAGAATGACAGAAGAGGACAGAATGACAGAAGATGACAGAAGATGACAGAAGAGGACAGAAGATGACAGAAGATGACAGAATGACAGAAGATGACAGAAGATGACAGAAGATGAGAGAAGATGACAGAAGTTGACAGAAGATGACAGAATGACAGAAGAGGACAGAATGACAGAAGATGACAGAAGATGACAGAATGACAGAAGAGGGCAGAAGGTGACAGAAGATGACAGAATGACAGAAGCGGACAGAACGACAGACGATGACCGAATGACAGAAGAGGACAGAAGATGACAGAAGAGGACAGAATGACAGAAGATGACAGAAGATGACAGGAGATGACAGAAGATGATAGAATGACAGAAGAGGACAGAATGACAGAAGATGACAGAAGATGACAGAAGATGACAGAATGACAGAAGAGGACAGAAGATGACAGAATGACAGAAGAGGGCAGAATGACAGAAGATGACAGAAGATGACAGAAGATGACAGAAGATGACAGAATGACAGAAGAGGAAAGAATGACAGAAGATGACAGAATGACAGAAGAGGACAGAATGACAGAAGATGACAGAAGGTGACAGAAGATGACAGAAGATGACAGAATGACAGAAGAGGACAGAATGACAGAAGATGACAGAAGATGACAGAATGACAGAAGAGGATAGAAGATGACAGAAGATGACAGAAGATGACAGATTGACAGAAGAGGACAGAATGACAGAAGATGACAGAATGACAGAAGAGGACAGAAGATGACAAAAGATGACAGAATGGCAGAAGATGACAGAAGATGACAGAAGAGGACAGAATGACAGAATTTGACAGAAGATGACAGAATGACAGAAGATGACAGATGATGACAGGAGAGGACAGAAGATGACAGAAGATGACAGAATGATAGAAGATGACAAAATGACAGAAGAGGACAGAATGACAGAAGATGACAGAAGATGACAGAAGATGACAGAAGATGACAGAATGACAGAAGAGGACAGAATGAGAGAAGATGACAGAAGAGGACAGAATGACAGAAGATGAAAGAAGATGACAGAAGATGACAGAATGACAGAAGAGGACAGAATGACAGAAGATGACAGAAGATGACAGAAGAGGACAGAAGATGACAGAAGATGACAGAATGACAGAAGATGACAGAAGATGACAGAAGATGAGAGAAGATGACAGAAGTTGACAGAAGATGACAGAATGACAGAAGAGGACAGAATGACAGAAGATGACAGAAGATGACAGAATGACAGAAGAGGGCAGAAGGTGACAGAAGATGACAGAATGACAGAAGCGGACAGAACGACAGACGATGACCGAATGACAGAAGAGGACAGAAGATGACAGAAGAGGACAGAATGACAGAAGATGACAGAAGATGACAGGAGATGACAGAAGATGATAGAATGACAGAAGAGGACAGAATGACAGAAGATGACAGAAGATGACAGAAGATGACAGAATGACAGAAGAGGACAGAAGATGACAGAATGATAGAAGAGGACAGAATGACAGAAGATGACAGAATGAAAGATAAGGACAGAAGATGACAGAATGACAGAAGATGACAGAAGATGACAGAAGATGACAGAAGATGACAGAAGGTGACAGAAGATGACAGAAGATGACAGAAGATGACAGAAGATGACAGAAGAGGACAGAAGATGACAGAAGAGGACAGAATATGCCAGAAGATGACAGAAGAGGACAGAATGACCGAAGATGACAGAGGATGACAGAAGAGGACAGAAGATGACAGAAGAGGACAGAATATGACAGAAGAGGACAGAATGACAGAAGATGAAAGAAGATGACAGAAGATGACAGAAGATGACAGAAGATGACAGAAGATGACAGAAGATGACAGAATATGACAGAAGATGACAGAATGACAGAAGAGGACAGAATGACAGAAGAGGACAGAATACGACAGAAGGACAGAATGACAGAGGATGACAGAATGACAGAAGATGACAGAATGACAGAAGATGACAGAAGATGACAGAAGATGACAGAAGATGACAGAATGACAGAAGAGCACAGAAGAGGACAGAAGATGACAGAAGATGTCAGAAGATGACAGAAGATGACAGATTGACAGAAGATGACAGGAGATGACAGAATGGCAGAAGATGACAGAAAAGGACAGAATGACTGAAGAGGACAGAATGACAGAAGATGACAGAACATGATAGAATGCCAGAAGAGGACAGAAGATGACAGAAGATGACAGAAGATGACAGAAGATGATAGAAGATGACAGAATGACAGAAGAGGACAGAAGATGACAGAAGATGACAGAAGATGACAGAAGATGACAGAATGACAGAGGAGGACAGAAAATGACAGAAGATGACAGAAGATGACAGAAGATGACAGAAGATGATAGAATGACAGAAGAGGACAGAATGACAGAAGAGGACAGAATGACAGAAGATGACAGAAGATGACAGAAGAGGACAGAATTAGAGAAGAGGACAGAATGACAGAAGAGGACAGAATGACAGAAGATGACAGAAGATGACAGAATGACAGAAGATGACAGAAGATGGCAGAATGACAGAAGATGACAGAAGATGACAGAAGATGACAGAATATGACAGAATATGACAGAAGATGACAGAAGATGACAGAAGATGACAGAAGATGACAGAAGATGACAGAATGACAGAAGAGGACAGAATGACAGAAGAGCACAGAATATGACAGAAGATGACAGAAGATGACAGAATGACAGAAGATGACAGAAGATGACAGAAGATGACAGAAGATGACGGAATATGACGGAATATGACAGAATGACAGAAGAGGACAGAATGACAGAAGAGGACAGAATATGACAGAAGATGACAGAAGATGACAGAATGACAAGATGACAGAAGATGACAGAATGACAGAAGATGACAGAAGATGGCAGAAGATGACAGAACATGACAGAATATGACAGAAGATGACAGAAGATGACAGAGTATGACAGAAGATGTCAGAAGATGACAGAAGATGACAGAATGACAGAAGAGGACAGAATGACAGAAGATGACAGAATGACAGAAGAGGACAGAAGATGACAGAAGATGACAGAAGATGACAGAATGACAGAAGAGGACAGAAGATGACAGAAGATGACAGAAGATGACAGAAGATGACAGAAGAGGACAGAAGATGACAGAAGAGGACAGAATATGCCAGAAGATGACAGAAGAGGACAGAATGACCGAAGATGACAGAGGATGACAGAAGATGACAGAAGATGACAGAAGATGACAGAAGAGGACAGAAGATGACAGAAGAGGACAGAATATGACAGAAGAGGACAGAATGACAGAAGATGAAAGAAGATGACAGAAGATGACAGAATATGACAGAAGATGACAGAAGATGACAGAAGATGACAGAAGATGACAGAATATGACAGAAGATGACAGAATGACAGAAGAGGACAGAATGACAGAAGAGGACAGAATACGACAGAAGGACAGAATGACAGAGGATGACAGAATGACAGAAGATGACAGAATGACAGAAGATGACAGAAGATGACAGAAGATGACAGAAGATGACAGAATGACAGAAGAGCAAAGAAGAGGACAGAAGATGACAGAAGATGTCAGAAGATGACAGAAGATGACAGATTGACAGAAGATGACAGGAGATGACAGAATGGCAGAAGATGACAGAAGAGGACAGAATGACTGAAGAGGACAGAATGACAGAAGATGACAGAACATGATAGAATGCCAGAAGAGGACAGAAGATGACAGAAGATGACAGAAGATGACAGAAGATGATAGAAGATGACAGAATGACAGAAGAGGACAGAAGATGACAGAAGATGACAGAAGATGACAGAATGACAGAGGAGGACAGAAAATGACAGAAGATGACAGAAGATGACAGAAGATGACAGAAGATGATAGAATGACAGAAGAGGACAGAATGACAGAAGAGGACAGAATGACAGAAGATGACAGAAGATGACAGAAGAGGACAGAATTACAGAAGAGGACAGAATGACAGAAGAGGACAGAATGACAGAAGATGACAGAAGATGACAGAATGACAGAAGATGACAGAAGATGGCAGAATGACAGAAGATGACAGAAGATGACAGAAGATGACAGAATATGACAGAATATGACAGAAGATGACAGAAGATGACAGAAGATGACAGAAGATGACAGAATGACAGAAGAGGACAGAATGACAGAAGAGCACAGAATATGACAGAAGATGACAGAAGATGACAGAATGACAGAAGATGACAGAAGATGACAGAAGATGACAGAAGATGACGGAATATGACGGAATATGACAGAATGACAGAAGAGGACAGAATGACAGAAGAGGACAGAATATGACAGAAGATGACAGAAGATGACAGAATGACAAGATGACAGAAGATGACAGAATGACAGAAGATGACAGAAGATGGCAGAAGATGACAGAACATGACAGAATATGACAGAAGATGACAGAAGATGACAGAGTATGACAGAAGATGTCAGAAGATGACAGAAGATGACAGAATGACAGAAGAGGACAGAATGACAGAAGATGACAGAATGACAGAAGAGGACAGAAGATGACAGAAGATGACAGAAGATGACAGAAGATGACAGAATGAGAGAAGAGGACAGAAGATGACAGAAGATGACAGAAGATGACAGAAGATGACAGAAGATGACAGAAGATGACAGAATGACCGAAGAGGACAGAATGACAGAAGAGGACAGAATGACAGAAGAGGACAGAATATGACAAAAGATGACAGAAGATGACAGAATGACAGAAGATGACAGAAGATGACAGAAGATGAAAGAAGATGACAGAATGACAGAAGAGGACAGAATGACAGAAGATGACAGAATAACAGAAGATGACAGAATGACAGATGAGGACAGAAGATGACAGAAGATGACAGAAGATGACAGAAGATGACAGAATGACAGAAGAGGAGAGAAGATGACAGAAGATGACTGAAGATGACAGAAGATGACAGAATCACAGAAGAGGACAGAAGAGGACAGAAGATGACAGAAGATGACAGAAGATGACAGAATGACAGAAGAGGACAGAATGACAGAAGAGGAGAGAATGACAGAAGATGACAGAAGATGACAGAAGATGACAGAATGACAGAAGATGACAGAAGATGACAGAATGACAGAAAATGACAGAAGAGGACAGAAGATGACAGAAGATGACAGAAGATGGCAGAAGATGACAGAAGATGACAGAATATGACAGAATGACAAAGAGGACAGAATGACAGAAGATGACAGAATGACAGAAGAGGACAGAAGATGACAGAAGATGACAGAAGATGACAGAATGACAGAAGAGGACAGAAGATGACAGAAGATGACAGAAGAGGACAAAATATGACAAAAGATGACAGAAGATGACAGAATGACCGAAGATGACAGAAGATGACAGAAAATGACAGAAGATGACAGAAGATGACAGAAGATTTCAGAATGACAGAAGAGGACAGAATGACAGAAGATGACAGAATGACAGAAGATGACAGAATGACAGATGAGGACAGAAGATGACAGAAGATGACAGAAGATGAGAGAAGATGACAGAAGATGACAGAATGACAGAAGAGCACAGAATATGACAGAAGATGACAGAAGATGACAGAATGACAGAAGATGACAGAAGATGACAGAATATGACAGAAGATGACAGAAGATGACAGAAGATGACAGAATATGACAGAAGATGACAGAAGATGACAGAATATGACAGAAGTTGACAGAATGACAGAAGAGGACAGAATGACAGAAGAGGACAAAATATGCCAGAAGATGACAGAATGACAGAAGAGGACAGAATGACAGAAGAAGACAGAATGACAGAAGATGACAAAAGATGACAGAAGATGGCAGAAGATGACAGAAGATGACAGAATGACAGAAGAGGACAGAATGACAGAAGATGACAGAATGACAGAAGAGGACAGAATGACAGAAGCTGATAGAAGATGACAGAAGATGACAGAATGACAGAAGAGGACAGAATGACAGAAGATGACAGAAGATGACAGAAGATGACAAAATGACAGAAGAGGACAGAATGACAGAAGATGACAGAATGACAGAAGAGGACAGAATGACAGAAGATGACAGAAGATGACAGAATGACAGAAGAGGACAGAATGACAGAAGATGACAGAATATGACAGAAGATGACAGAATATAACAGAAGATAACAGAAGATGACAGAAGATGACAGAAGATGATAGAATGACAGAAGAGGACAGTATGGCAGAAGATGACAGAAGATGACAGAAGATGACAGAATGACAGAAGATGACAGAAGATGACCGAAGATGACAGGAGATGACAGAAGATAACAGAATGACAGAAGAGGACAGAATGACAGAAGATGACAGAAGATGACAGAAGATGACAGAATGACAGAAGATGACAGAATGACAGAAGACGACAGAATGACAAAAGATGACAGAATGACAGAAGAGGACAGAAGATGACAGAAGATGACAGAAGATGACAGAAGATGACAGAAGGTGACAGAATGACAGAAGAGGACAGAATGACAGAAGATGACAGAAGATGACAGAAGATGACAGAAGAGGACAGAATGACAGAAGATGACAAAATGACAGAAGAGGACAGAATGACAGAAGATGACAGAAGATGACAGAAGATGACAGAATGACAGAAGAGGACAGAATGAGAGAAGATGACAGAAGAGGACAGAATGACAGAAGATGAAAGAAGATGACAGAAGATGACAGAATGACAGAAGAGGACAGAATGACAGAAGATGACAGAAGATGACAGAAGAGGACAGAAGATGACAGAAGATGACAGAATGACAGAAGATGACAGAAGATGACAGAAGATGAGAGAAGATGACAGAAGTTGACAGAAGATGACAGAATGACAGAAGAGGACAGAATGACAGAAGATGACAGAAGATGACAGAATGACAGAAGAGGGCAGAAGGTGACAGAAGATGACAGAATGACAGAAGCGGACAGAACGACAGACGATGACCGAATGACAGAAGAGGTCAGAAGATGACAGAAGAGGACAGAATGACAGAAGATGACAGAAGATGACAGGAGATGACAGAAGATGATAGAATGACAGAAGAGGACAGAATGACAGAAGATGACAGAAGATGACAGAAGATGACAGAATGACAGAAGAGGACAGAAGATGACAGAATGACAGAAGAGGGCAGAATGACAGAAGATGACAGAAGATGACAGAAGATGACAGAATGACAGAAGAGGAAAGAATGACAGAAGATGACAGAATGACAGAAGAGGACAGAATGACAGAAGATGACAGAAGGTGACAGAAGATGACAGAAGATGACAGAATGACAGAAGAGGACAGAATGACAGAAGATGACAGAAGATGACAGAATGACAGAAGAGGATAGAAGATGACAGAAGATGACAGAAGATGACAGATTGACAGAAGAGGACAGAATGACAGAAGATGACAGAATGACAGAAGAGGACAGAAGATGACAAAAGATGACAGAATGGCAGAAGATGACAGATGATGACAGGAGAGGACAGAAGATGACAGAAGATGACAGAATGATAGAAGAGGGCAGAATGACAGAAGATGACAGAAGATGACAGAAGATGACAGAATGACAGAAGAGGAAAGAATGACAGAAGATGACAGAATGACAGAAGAGGACAGAATGACAGAAGATGACAGAAGGTGACAGAAGATGACAGAAGATGACAGAATGACAGAAGAGGACAGAATGACAGAAGATGACAGAAGATGACAGAATGACAGAAGAGGATAGAAGATGACAGAAGATGACAGAAGATGACAGATTGACAGAAGAGGACAGAATGACAGAAGATGACAGAATGACAGAAGAGGACAGAAGATGACAAAAGATGACAGAATGGCAGAAGATGACAGATGATGACAGGAGATGACAGAATGGCAGAAGATGACAGAAGAGGACAGAATGACTGAAGAGGACAGAATGACAGAAGATGACAGAACATGATAGAATGCCAGAAGAGGACAGAAGATGACAGAAGATGACAGAAGATGACAGAAGATGATAGAAGATGACAGAATGACAGAAGAGGACAGAAGATGACAGAAGATGACAGAAGATGACAGAATGACAGAGGAGGACAGAAAATGACAGAAGATGACAGAAGATGACAGAAGATGACAGAAGATGATAGAATGACAGAAGAGGACAGAATGACAGAAGAGGACAGAATGACAGAAGATGACAGAAGATGACAGAAGAGGACAGAATTACAGAAGAGGACAGAATGACAGAAGAGGACAGAATGACAGAAGATGACAGAAGATGACAGAATGACAGAAGATGACAGAAGATGGCAGAATGACAGAAGATGACAGAAGATGACAGAAGATGACAGAATATGACAGAATATGACAGAAGATGACAGAAGATGACAGAAGATGACAGAAGATGACAGAAGATGACAGAATGACAGAAGAGGACAGAATGACAGAAGAGCACAGAATATGACAGAAGATGACAGAAGATGACAGAATGACAGAAGATGACAGAAGATGACAGAAGATGACAGAAGATGACGGAATATGACGGAATATGACAGAATGACAGAAGAGGACAGAATGACAGAAGAGGACAGAATATGACAGAAGATGACAGAAGATGACAGAATGACAAGATGACAGAAGATGACAGAATGACAGAAGATGACAGAAGATGGCAGAAGATGACAGAACATGACAGAATATGACAGAAGATGACAGAAGATGACAGAGTATGACAGAAGATGTCAGAAGATGACAGAAGATGACAGAATGACAGAAGAGGACAGAATGACAGAAGATGACAGAATGACAGAAGAGGACAGAAGATGACAGAAGATGACAGAAGATGACAGAAGATGACAGAATGAGAGAAGAGGACAGAAGATGACAGAAGATGACAGAAGATGACAGAAGATGACAGAAGATGACAGAATGACCGAAGAGGACAGAATGACAGAAGAGGACAGAATGACAGAAGAGGACAGAATATGACAAAAGATGACAGAAGATGACAGAAGATGACAGAAGATGAAAGAAGATGACAGAATGACAGAAGAGGACAGAATGACAGAAGATGACAGAATAACAGAAGATGACAGAATGACAGATGAGGACAGAAGATGACAGAAGATGACAGAAGATGACAGAAGATGACAGAATGACAGAAGAGGAGAGAAGATGACAGAAGATGACTGAAGATGACAGAAGATGACAGAATCACAGAAGAGGACAGAAGAGGACAGAAGATGACAGAAGATGACAGAAGATGACAGAATGACAGAAGAGGACAGAATGACAGAAGAGGAGAGAATGACAGAAGATGACAGAAGATGACAGAAGATGACAGAATGACAGAAGATGACAGAAGATGACAGAATGACAGAAAATGACAGAAGAGGACAGAAGATGACAGAAGATGACAGAAGATGGCAGAAGATGACAGAAGATGACAGAATATGACAGAATGACAGAAGAGGACAGAATGACAGAAGATGACAGAATGACAGAAGAGGACAGAAGATGACAGAAGATGACAGAAGATGACAGAATGACAGAAGAGGACAGAAGATGACAGAAGAGGACAAAATATGACAAAAGATGACAGAAGATGACAGAATGACCGAAGATGACAGAAGATGACAGAAAATGACAGAAGATGACAGAAGATGACAGAAGATTTCAGAATGACAGAAGAGGACAGAATGACAGAAGATGACAGAATGACAGAAGATGACAGAATGACAGATGAGGACAGAAGATGACAGAAGATGACAGAAGATGAGAGAAGATGACAGAAGATGACAGAATGACAGAAGAGCACAGAATATGACAGAAGATGACAGAAGATGACAGAATGACAGAAGATGACAGAAGATGACAGAATATGACAGAAGATGACAGAAGATGACAGAAGATGACAGAATATGACAGAAGATGACAGAAGATGACAGAATATGACAGAAGTTGACAGAATGACAGAAGAGGACAGAATGACAGAAGAGGACAAAATATGCCAGAAGATGACAGAATGACAGAAGAGGACAGAATGACAGAAGAAGACAGAATGACAGAAGATGACAAAAGATGACAGAAGATGGCAGAAGATGACAGAAGATGACAGAATGACAGAAGAGGACAGAATGACAGAAGATGACAGAATGACAGAAGAGGACAGAATGACAGAAGCTGATAGAAGATGACAGAAGATGACAGAATGACAGAAGAGGACAGAATGACAGAAGATGACAGAAGATGACAGAAGATGACAAAATGACAGAAGAGGACAGAATGACAGAAGATGACAGAATGACAGAAGAGGACAGAATGACAGAAGATGACAGAAGATGACAGAATGACAGAAGAGGACAGAATGACAGAAGATGACAGAATATGACAGAAGATGACAGAATATAACAGAAGATAACAGAAGATGACAGAAGATGACAGAAGATGATAGAATGACAGAAGAGGACAGTATGGCAGAAGATGACAGAAGATGACAGAAGATGACAGAATGACAGAAGATGACAGAAGATGACCGAAGATGACAGGAGATGACAGAAGATAACAGAATGACAGAAGAGGACAGAATGACAGAAGATGACAGAAGATGACAGAAGATGACAGAATGACAGAAGATGACAGAATGACAGAAGACGACAGAATGACAAAAGATGACAGAATGACAGAAGAGGACAGAAGATGACAGAAGATGACAGAAGATGACAGAAGATGACAGAAGGTGACAGAATGACAGAAGAGGACAGAATGACAGAAGATGACAGAAGATGACAGAAGATGACAGAAGAGGACAGAATGACAGAAGATGACAAAATGACAGAAGAGGACAGAATGACAGAAGATGACAGAAGATGACAGAAGATGACAGAAGATGACAGAATGACAGAAGAGGACAGAATGAGAGAAGATGACAGAAGAGGACAGAATGACAGAAGATGAAAGAAGATGACAGAAGATGACAGAATGACAGAAGAGGACAGAATGACAGAAGATGACAGAAGATGACAGAAGAGGACAGAAGATGACAGAAGATGACAGAATGACAGAAGATGACAGAAGATGACAGAAGATGAGAGAAGATGACAGAAGTTGACAGAAGATGACAGAATGACAGAAGAGGACAGAATGACAGAAGATGACAGAAGATGACAGAATGACAGAAGAGGGCAGAAGGTGACAGAAGATGACAGAATGACAGAAGCGGACAGAACGACAGACGATGACCGAATGACAGAAGAGGACAGAAGATGACAGAAGAGGACAGAATGACAGAAGATGACAGAAGATGACAGGAGATGACAGAAGATGATAGAATGACAGAAGAGGACAGAAGATGACAGAAGATGACAGAAGATGACAGAATGACAGAAGAGGACAGAAGATGACAGAATGACAGAAGAGGGCAGAATGACAGAAGATGACAGAAGATGACAGAAGATGACAGAATGACAGAAGAGGAAAGAATGACAGAAGATGACAGAATGACAGAAGAGGACAGAATGACAGAAGATGACAGAAGGTGACAGAAGATGACAGAAGATGACAGAATGACAGAAGAGGACAGAATGACAGAAGATGACAGAAGATGACAGAATGACAGAAGAGGATAGAAGATGACAGAAGATGACAGAAGATGACAGATTGACAGAAGAGGACAGAATGACAGAAGATGACAGAATGACAGAAGAGGACAGAAGATGACAAAAGATGACAGAATGGCAGAAGATGACAGATGATGACAGGAGAGGACAGAAGATGACAGAAGATGACAGAATGATAGAAGAGGACAGAATGACAGAAGATGACAGAATGAAAGATAAGGACAGAAGATGACAGAATGACAGAAGATGACAGAAGAGGACAGAAGATGACAGAAGTGAACAGAAGATGACAGAAGATGACAGAAGAGGACAGAAGATGACAGAAGAGGACAGAATATGACAGAAGATGACAGAAGAGGACAGAATGACAGAAGATGACAGAGGATGACAGAAGATGACAGAAGATGACAGAAGATGACAGAAGAGGACAGAAGATGACAGAAGAGGACAGAATAACACAAGAGGACAGAATGACAGAAGATGAAAGAAGATGACAGAAGATGACAGAATATGACAGAAGATGACAGAAGATGACAGAAGATGACAGAAGATGACAGAATATGACAGAAGATGACAGAATGACAGAAGAGGACAGAATGACAGAAGAGGACAGAATACGACAGAAGGACAGAATGACAGAGGATGACAGAATGACAGAAGATGACAGAATGACAGAAGATGACAGAAGATGACAGAAGATGACAGAATGACAGAAGAGCACAGAAGAGGACAGAAGATGACAGAAGATGTCAGAAGATGACAGAAGATGACAGATTGACAGAAGATGACAGGAGATGACAGAATGGCAGAAGATGACAGAAGAGGACAGAATGACAGAATTTGACAGAAGATGACAGAAGATGTCAGAAGATGACAGAAGATGACAGATTGACAGAAGATGACAGGAGATGACAGAATGGCAGAAGATGACAGAAGAGGACAGAATGACTGAAGAGGACAGAATGACAGAAGATGACAGAACATGATAGAATGCCAGAAGAGGACAGAAGATGACAGAAGATGACAGAAGATGACAGAAGATGATAGAAGATGACAGAATGACAGAAGAGGACAGAAGATGACAGAAGATGACAGAAGATGACAGAATGACAGAGGAGGACAGAAAATGACAGAAGATGACAGAAGATGACAGAAGATGACAGAAGATGACAGAAGATGACAGAAGAGGACAGAATTACAGAAGAGGACAGAATGACAGAAGAGGACAGAATGACAGAAGATGACAGAAGATGACAGAATGACAGAAGATGACAGAAGATGGCAGAATGACAGAAGATGACAGAAGATGACAGAAGATGACAGAATATGACAGAAGATGACAGAAGATGACAGAAGATGACAGAAGATGACAGAAGATGACAGAATGACAGAAGAGGACAGAATGACAGAAGAGCACAGAATATGACAGAAGATGACAGAAGATGACAGAATGACAGAAGATGACAGAAGATGACAGAAGATGACGGAATATGACGGAATATGACAGAATGACAGAAGAGGACAGAATGACAGAAGAGGACAGAATATGACAGAAGATGACAGAAGATGACAGAATGACAAGATGACAGAAGATGACAGAATGACAGAAAATGACAGAAGATGGCAGAAGATGACAGAACATGACAGAATCTGACAGAAGATGACAGAAGATGACAGAGTATGACAGAAGATGTCAGAAGATGACAGAAGATGACAGAATGACAGAAGAGGACAGAATGACAGAAGATGACAGAATGACAGAAGAGGACAGAAGATGACAGAAGATGACAGAAGATGACAGAATGACAGAAGAGGACAGAAGATGACAGAAGATGACAGAAGATGACAGAAGATGACAGAAGATGACAGAAGATGACAGAATGACCGAAGAGGACAGAATGACAGAAGAGGACAGAATGACAGAAGAGGACAGAATATGACAAAAGATGACAGAAGATGACAGAATGACAGAAGATGAAAGAAGATGACAGAAGATGAAAGAAGATGACAGAATGACAGAAGAGGACAGAATGACAGAAGATGACAGAATAACAGAAGATGACAGAATGACAGATGAGGACAGAAGATGACAGAAAATGACAGAAGATGACAGAAGATGACAGAATGACAGAAGAGGAGAGAAGATGACAGAAGATGACTGAAGATGACAGAAGATGACAGAATCACAGAAGAGGACAGAAGAGGACAGAAGATGACAGAAGATGACAGAAGATGACAGAATGACAGAAGAGGACAGAATGACAGAAGAGGAGAGAATGACAGAAGATTATAGAAGATGACAGAAGATGACAGAAGATGGCAGAAGATGACAGAAGATGACAGAATATGACAGAATGACAGAAGAGGACAGAATGACAGAAGATGACAGAATGACAGAAGAGGACAGAAGATGACAGAAGATGACAGAAGATGACAGAATGACAGAAGAGGACAGAAGATGACAGAAGATGACAGAAGATGGCAGAAGATGACAGAAGAGGACAAAATATGACAAAAGATGACAGAAGATGACAGAATGACCGAAGATGACAGAAGATGACAGAAAATGACAGAAGATGACAGAAGATGACAGAAGATGACAGAATGACAGAAGAGGACAGAATGACAGAAGATGACAGAATGACAGAAGATGACAGAATGACAGATGAGGACAGAAGATGACAGAAGATGACAGAAGATGAGAGAAGATGACAGAAGATGACAGAAGATGACAGAATGACAGAAGAGCACAGAATATGACAGAAGATGACAGAAGATGACAGAATGACAGAAGATGACAGAAGATGACAGAATATGACAGAAGATGACAGAAGATGACAGAAGATGACAGAATAGGACAGAAGATGACAGAAGATGACAGAATATGACAGAAGTTGACAGAATGACAGAAGAGGACAGAATGACAGAAGAGGACAAAATATGCCAGAAGATGACAGAATGACAGAAGAGGACAGAATGACAGAAGAAGACAGAATGACAGAAGATGACAAAAGATGACAGAAGATGGCAGAAGATGACAGAAGATGACAGAATGACAGAAGAGGACAGAATGACAGAAGATGACAGAATGACAGAAGAGGACAGAATGACAGAAGATGATAGAAGATGACAGAAGATGACAGAATGACAGAAGAGGACAGAATGACAGAAGATGACAGAAGATGACAGAAGATGACAGAAGATGACAGAAGATGACAGAATGACAGAAGATGACAGAAGATGACAGAAGATGACAAAATGACAGAAGAGGACAGAATGACAGAAGATGACAGAATGACAGAAGAGGGCAGAAGATGACAGAAGACGACAGAATGACAGAAGAGGACAGAATGACAGAAGATGACAGAATGACAGAAGAGGACAGAATGACAGAAGATGACAGAAGATGACAGAAGATGACAGAAGATGACAGAATGACAGAAGATGACAGAAGATGACAGAAGATGACAAAATGACAGAAGAGGACAGAATGACAGAAGATGACAGAATGACAGAAGAGGACAGAATGACAGAAGATGACAGAAGATGACAGAATGATAGAAGAGGACAGAATGACAGAAGATGACAGAATATGACAGAAGATGACAGAATATATCAGAAGATAACAGAAGATGACAGAAGATGACAGAAGATGATAGAATGACAGAAGAGGACAGTATGGCAGAAGATGACAGAAGATGACAGAAGATGACAGAATGACAGAAGATGACAGAAGATGACCGAAGATGACAGGAGATGACAGAAGATAACAGAATGACAGAAGAGGACAGAATGACAGAAGATGACAGAAGATGACAGAAGATGACAGAATGACAGAAGATGACAGAATGACAGAAGACGACAGAATGACAAAAGATGACAGAATGACAGAAGAGGACAGAAGATGACAGAAGATGACAGAAGATGACAGAAGATGACAGAAGGTGACAGAATGACAGAAGAGGACAGAATGACAGAAGATGACAGAAGATGACAGAAGATGACAGAAGAGGACAGAATGACAGAAGATGACAAAATGACAGAAGAGGACAGAATGACAGAAGATGACAGAAGATGACAGAAGATGACAGAAGATGACAGAATGACAGAAGAGGACAGAATGAGAGAAGATGACAGAAGAGGACAGAATGACAGAAGATGACAAAAGATGACAGAAGATGGCAGAAGATGACAGAAGATGACAGAATGACAGAAGAGGACAGAATGACGGAAGATGACAGAATGACAGAAGAGGACAGAATGACAGAAGATGATAGAAGATGACAGAAGATGACAGAATGACAGAAGAGGACAGAATGACAGAAGATGACAGAAGATGACAGAAGATGACAGAAGATGACAGAATGACAGAAGATGACAGAAGATGACAGAAGATGACAAAATGACAGAAGAGGACAGAATGACAGAAGATGACAGAATGACAGAAGAGGGCAGAAGATGACAGAAGATGACAGAATGACAGAAGAGGACAGAATGACAGAAGATGAGAGAAGATGACAGAAGATGACAGAAGATGACAGAATGACAGAAGATGACAGAAGACGACAGAAGATGACAAAATGACAGAGGAGCACAGAATGACAGAAGATGACAGAATGACAGAAGAGGACAGAATGAGAGAAGATGACAGAAGAGGACAGAATGACAGAAGATGACAAAAGATGACAGAAGATGGCAGAAGATGACAGAAGATGACAGAATGACAGAAGAGGACAGAATGACAGAAGATGACAGAATGACAGAAGAGGACAGAATGACAGAAGATGATAGAAGATGACAGAAGATGACAGAATGACAGAAGAGGACAGAAGATGACAGAATGACAGAAGATGACAGAAGATGACAGAAGATGACAGAAGATGACAGAATGACAGAAGATGACAGAAGATGACAGAAGATGACAAAATGACAGAAGAGGACAGAATGACAGAAGATGACAGAATGACAGAAGAGGGCAGAAGATGACAGAAGATGACAGAATGACAGAAGAGGACAGAATGACAGAAGATGAGAGAAGATGACAGAAGATGACAGAATGACAGAAGATGACAGAAGACGACAGAAGATGACAAAATGACAGAGGAGCACAGAATGACAGAAGATGACAGAATGACAGAAGAGGACAGAATGACAGAAGATGACAGACTGACAGAAGAGGACAGAATGACAGAAGATGACAGAATGACAGAAGTGGACAGAAGATGACAGAAGATGACAGAAGATGACAGAATGACAGAAGAGGACAGAAGAGGACAGAAGAGGACAGAAGATGACAGAAGATGACAGAAGATGACAGAAGATGACAGAATGACAGAAGAGGTCAGAAGATGACAGAAGATGACTGAAGATGACTGAAGATGACAGAAGATAACAGAGGATGACAGAATGACAGAAGAGGACAGAATGACAGAAGAGGACAGAATGACAGGAGATGACAGAAGATGACAGAAGATGACAGAAGAAGACAGAATATGACAGAAGATGACAGAAGATGACAGAAGATGACAGAAGATGACAGAATATGACAGAAGTTGACAGAATGACAGAAGAGGACAGAATGACAGAAGATGACAGAATGACAGAAGAGGACAGAATGACAGAAGATGATAGAAGATGACAGAAGATGACAGAATGACAGAAGAGGACAGAATGACAGAAGATGACAGAAGATGACAGAAGATGACAGAACATGACAGAATGACAGGAGGACAGAAGATGACAGAACATGACAGAAGATGGCAGAAGATGACAGAAGAGGACAAAATATGACAAAAGATGACAGAAGATGACAGAATGACCGAAGATGACAGAAGATGAAAGAAAATGACAGAAGATGACAGAAGATGACAGAATGACAGAAGAGGACAGAATGACAGAAGATGACAGAATGACAGAAGATGACAGAATGACAGATGAGGACAGAAGATGACAGAAGATGACAGAAGATGAGAGAAGATGACAGAAAATGACAGAAGATGACAGAATGACAGAAGTGGACAGAAGATGACAGAAGATGACAGAAGATGACAGAATGACAGAAGAGGACAGAATGACAGAAGATGACAGAATGACAGAAGATGACAAAAGATGACAGAAGATGGCAGAAGATGACAGAAGATGACAGAATGACAGAAGAGGACAGAATGACAGAAGATGACAGAATGACAGAAGAGGACAGAATGACAGAAGATGATAGAAGATGACAGAAGATGACAGAATGACAGAAGAGGACAGAATGACAGAAGATGACAGAAGATGACAGAAGATGACAGAAGATGACAGAATGACAGAAGAGGACAGAAGATGACAGAAGATGACAGAAGATGGCAGAAGATGACAGAAGAGGACAAAATATGACAAAAGATGGCAGAAGATGACAGAATGACCGAAGATGACAGAAGATGAAAGAAAATGACAGAAGATGACAGAAGATGACAGAATGACAGATGAGGACAGAAGATGACAGAAGATGACAGAAGATGAGAGAAGATGACAGAAAATGACAGAAGATGACAGAATGACAGAAGTGGACAGAAGATGACAGAAGATGACAGAAGATGACAGAAGATGACAGAATGACAGAAGAGAACAGAAGAGGACAGAAGATGACAGAAGATGACAGAAGATGACAGAAGATGACAGAATGACAGAAGAGGTCAGAAGATGACAGAAGATGACAGAAGATGACTGAAGATGACAGAAGATGACAGAAGATGACTGAAGATGACAGAAGATAACAGAGGATGACAGAATGACAGAAGAGGACAGAATGACAGAAGATGACAGAAGAAGACAGAATATGACTGAAGATGACAGAAGATGACAGAAGATGACAGAATATGACAGAAGTTGACAGAATGACAGAAGAGGACAGAATGACAGAAGAGGACAGAATATGCCAGAAGATGACAGAAGATGACACAAGATGACAGAATGACAGAAGAGGACAGAATGACAGAAGATGACAGAATGACAGAAGATGACAAAAGATGACAGAAGATGGCAGAAGATGACAGAAGATGACAGAATGACAGAAGAGGACAGAAGATGACAGAAGATGACAAAATGACAGAAGAGGACAGAATGACAGAAGATGACAGAATGACAGAAGAGGGCAGAAGATGACAGAAGATGACAGAATGACAGAAGAGGACAGAATGACAGAAGATGAGAGAAGATGACAGAAGATGACAGAATGACAGAAGATGACAGAAGACGACAGAAGATGACAAAATGACAGAGGAGCACAGAATGACAGAAGATGACAGAATGACAGAAGAGGACAGAATGACAGAAGATGACAGACTGACAGAAGAGGACAGAATGACAGAAGATGACAGAATGACAGAAGTGGACAGAAGATGACAGAAGATGACAGAAGATGACAGAATGACAGAAGAGGACAGAAGAGGACAGAAGAGGACAGAAGATGACAGAAGATGACAGAAGATGACAGAATGACAGAAGAGGTCAGAAGATGACAGAAGATGACTGAAGATGACTGAAGATGACAGAAGATAACAGAGGATGACAGAATGACAGAAGAGGACAGAATGACAGAAGAGGACAGAATGACAGGAGATGACAGAAGATGACAGAAGATGACAGAAGAAGACAGAATATGACAGAAGATGACAGAAGATGACAGAAGATGACAGAAGATGACAGAATATGACAGAAGTTGACAGAATGACAGAAGAGGACAGAATGACAGAAGATGACAGAATGACAGAAGAGGACAGAATGACAGAAGATGATAGAAGATGACAGAAGATGACAGAATGACAGAAGAGGACAGAATGACAGAAGATGACAGAAGATGACAGAAGATGACAGAACATGACAGAATGACAGGAGGACAGAAGATGACAGAACATGACAGAAGATGGCAGAAGATGACAGAAGAGGACAAAATATGACAAAAGATGACAGAAGATGACAGAATGACCGAAGATGACAGAAGATGAAAGAAAATGACAGAAGATGACAGAAGATGACAGAATGACAGAAGAGGACAGAATGACAGAAGATGACAGAATGACAGAAGATGACAGAATGACAGATGAGGACAGAAGATGACAGAAGATGACAGAAGATGAGAGAAGATGACAGAAAATGACAGAAGATGACAGAATGACAGAAGTGGACAGAAGATGACAGAAGATGACAGAAGATGACAGAATGACAGAAGAGGACAGAATGACAGAAGATGACAGAATGACAGAAGATGACAAAAGATGACAGAAGATGGCAGAAGATGACAGAAGATGACAGAATGACAGAAGAGGACAGAAAGACAGAAGATGACAGAATGACAGAAGAGGACAGAATGACAGAAGATGATAGAAGATGACAGAAGATGACAGAATGACAGAAGAGGACAGAATGACAGAAGATGACAGAAGATGACAGAAGATGACAGAAGATGACAGAATGACAGAAGAGGACAGAAGATGACAGAAGATGACAGAAGATGGCAGAAGATGACAGAAGAGGACAAAATATGACAAAAGATGGCAGAAGATGACAGAATGACCGAAGATGACAGAAGATGAAAGAAAATGACAGAAGATGACAGAAGATGACAGAATGACAGAAGAGGACAGAATGACAGAAGATGACAGAATGACAGAAGATGACAGAATGACAGATGAGGACAGAAGATGACAGAAGATGACAGAAGATGAGAGAAGATGACAGAAAATGACAGAAGATGACAGAATGACAGAAGTGGACAGAAGATGACAGAAGATGACAGAAGATGACAGAATGACAGAAGAGAACAGAAGAGGACAGAAGATGACAGAAGATGACAGAAGATGGCAGAAGATGACAGAATGACAGAAGAGGTCAGAAGATGACAGAAGATGACAGAAGATGACTGAAGATGACAGAAGATGACAGAAGATGACTGAAGATGACAGAAGATAACAGAGGATGACAGAATGACAGAAGAGGACAGAATGACAGAAGATGACAGAAGAAGACAGAATATGACTGAAGATGACAGAAGATGACAGAAGATGACAGAATATGACAGAAGTTGACAGAATGACAGAAGAGGACAGAATGACAGAAGAGGACAGAATATGCCAGAAGATGACAGAAGATGACACAAGATGACAGAATGACAGAAGAGGACAGAATGACAGAAGATGACAGAATGACAGAAGATGACAAAAGATGACAGAAGATGGCAGAAGATGACAGAAGATGACAGAATGACAGAAGAGGACAGAATGACAGAAGATGACAGAATGACAGAAGAGGACAGAATGACAGAAGATGATAGAAGATGACAGAAGATGACAGAATGACAGAAGAGGACAGAATGACAGAAGATGACAGAAGATGACAGAAGATGACAGAATGACAGAAGATTACAGAAGATGACAGAAGATGACAAAATGACAGAAGAGGACAGAATGACAGAAGATGACAGAATGACAGAAGAGGGCAGAAGATGACAGAAGATGACAGAATGACAGAAGAGGACAGAATGACAGAAGATGACAGAATGACAGAAGAGGACAGAATGACAGAAGATGACAGAAGATGACAGAAGATGACAGAAGATGACAGAATGACAGAAGATGACAGAAGACGACAGAAGATGATAAAATGACAGAAGAGCACAGAATGACAGAAGATGACAGAATGACAGAAGAGGACAGAATGACAGAAGATGACAGACTGACAGAAGAGGACAGAATGACAGAAGATGACAGAATGACAGAAGTGGACAGAAGATGACAGAAGATGACAGAAGATGACAGAATGACAGAAGAGGACAGAAGAGGACAGAAGATGACAGTAGATGACAGAAGATGACAGAAGATGACAGAATGACAGAAGAGGTCAGAAGATGACAGAAGATGACTGAAGATGACTGAAGATGACAGAAGATAACAGAGGATGACAGAATGACAGAAGAGGACAGAATGACAGAAGAGGACAGAATGACAGGAGATGACAGAAGATGACAGAAGATGACAGAAGAAGACAGAATATGACAGAAGATGACAGAAGATGACAGAAGATGACAGAAGATGACAGAAGATGACAGAATATGACAGAAGTTGACAGAATGACAGAAGAGGACAGAATGACAGAAGAGGACAGAATATGCCAGAAGATGACAGAAGATGACACAAGATGACAGAATGACAGAAGAGGACAGAATGACAGAAGATGACAGAATGACAGAAGATGACAAAAGATGACAGAAGATGGCAGAAGATGACAGAAGATGACAGAATGACAGAAGAGCAGAGAATGACAGAAGATGACAGAATGACAGAAGAGGACAGAATGACAGAAGATGATAGAAGATGACAGAAGATGACAGAAGAGGACAGAATGACAGAAGATGACAGAAGATGACAGAAGATGACAGAAGATGACAGAATGACAGAAGATGACAGAAGATGACAGAAGATGACAAAATGACAGAAGAGGACAGAATGACAGAAGATGACAGAATGACAGAAGAGGGCAGAAGATGACAGAAGACGACAGAATGACAGAAGAGGACAGAATGACAGAAGATGACAGAATGACAGAAGAGGACAGAATGACAGAAGATGACAGAAGATGACAGAAGATGACAGAATGACAGAAGATGACAGAAGACGACAGAAGATGACAAAATGACAGAAGAGGACAGAATGACAGAAGATGACAGAATGACAGAAGAGGACAGAATGACAGAAGATGACAGACTGACAGAAGAGGACAGAATGACAGAAGATGACAGAATATGACAGAAGATGACAGAATATGACAAAAGATAACAGAAGATGACAGAAGATGACAGAAGATGATAGAATGACAGAAGAGGACAGAATGGCAGAAGATGACAGAATGACAGAAGAGGACAGAATGACAGAAGATGACAGAATGACAGAAGAGGACAGAATGACAGAAGATGACAGAAGATGACAGAATGACAGAAGAGGACAGAATGACAGAAGATGACAGAATGACAGAAGATGACAGAAGATGACAGAAGATGACAGAATGACAGAAGATGACAGAATGACAGAAGATGACAGAATGACAGAAGAGGACAGAATGACAGAAGATGACAGAAGATGACAGAATGACAGAAGAGGACAGAATGACAGAAGATGACAGAATGACAGAAGAGGACAGAAGATGACAGAAGATGACAGAAGATGACAGAAGATGACAGAAGGTGACAGAATGACAGAAGAGGACAGAATGACAGAAGATGACAGAAGAGGACAGAATGACAGAAGATGACAAAATGACAGAAGAGGACAGAATGACAGAAGATGACAGAAGATGACAGAAGATGACAGAATGACAGAAGAGGACAGAATGAGAGAAGATGACAGAAGAGGACAGAATGACAGAAGATGAAAGAAGATGACAGAAGATGACAGAATGACAGAAGAGGACAGAATGACAGAAGATGACAGAAGATGACAGAAGAGGACAGAAGATGACAGAAGATGAAAGAATGACAGAAGATGACAGAAGATGACAGAAGATGAGAGAAGATGACAGAAGTTGACAGAAGATGACAGAATGACAGAAGAGGACAGAATGACAGAAGATGACAGAAGATGACAGAATGACAGAAGAGGGCTGAAGGTGACAGAAGATGACAGAATGACAGAAGCGGACAGAACGACAGATGATGACCGAATGACAGAAGAGGACAGAAGATGACAGAAGAGGACAGAATGACAGAAGATGACAGAAGATGACAGAAGATGACAGAAAATGATAGAATGACAGAAGAGGACAGAATGACAGAAGATGACAGAAGATGACAGAAGATGACAGAATGACAGAAGAGGACAGAATGACAGAAGATGACAGAATGACAGAAGAGGACAGAATGACAGAAGATGACAGAAGGTGACAGAAGATGACAGAAGATGACAGAATGACAGAAGAGGACAGAATGACAGAAGGTGACAGAAGAGGACAGAATGACCGAAGATGACAGAGGATGACAGAAGATGACAGAAGAGGACAGAAGATGACAGAAGAGGACAGAATATGACAGAAGAGGACAGAATGACAGAAGATGAAAGAAGATGACAGAAGATGACAGAATATGACAGAAGATGACAGAAGATGACAGAAGATGACAGAAGATGACAGAATATGACAGAAGATGACAGAATGACAGAAGAGGACAGAATGACAGAAGAGGACAGAATACGACAGAAGGACAGAATGACAGAGGATGACAGAATGACAGAAGATGACAGAATGACAGAAGATGACAGAAGATGACAGAAGATGACAGAAGATGACAGAATGACAGAAGAGCACAGAAGAGGACAGAAGATGACAGAAGATGTCAGAAGATGACAGAAGATGACAGATTGACAGAAGATGACAGGAGATGACAGAATGGCAGAAGATGACAGAAGAGGACAGAATGACTGAAGAGGACAAAATGACAGAAGATGACAGAACATGATAGAATGCCAGAAGAGGACAGAAGATGACAGAAGATGACAGAAGATGACAGAAGATGATAGAAGATGACAGAATGACAGAAGAGGACAGAAGATGACAGAAGATGACAGAAGATGACAGAATGACAGAGGAGGACAGAAAATGACAGAAGATGACAGAAGATGACAGAAGATGACAGAAGATGATAGAATGACAGAAGAGGACAGAATGACAGAAGAGGACAGAATGACAGAAGATGACAGAAGATGACAGAAGAGGACAGAATTACAGAAGAGGACAGAATGACAGAAGAGGACAGAATGACAGAAGATGACAGAAGATGACAGAATGACAGAAGATGACAGAAGATGGCAGAATGACAGAAGATGACAGAAGATGACAGAAGATGAGAGAATATGACAGAATATGACAGAAGATGACAGAAGATGACAGAAGATGACAGAAGATGACAGAAGATGACAGAATGACAGAAGAGGACAGAATGACAGAAGAGCACAGAATATGACAGAAGATGACAGAAGATGACAGAATGACAGAAGATGACAGAAGATGACAGAAGATGACGGAATATGACGGAATATGACAGAATGACAGAAGAGGACAGAATGACAGAAGAGGACAGAATATGACAGAAGATGACAGAAGATGACAGAATGACAAGATGACAGAAGATGACAGAATGACAGAAGATGACAGAAGATGGCAGAAGATGACAGAACATGACAGAATATGACAGAAGATGACAGAAGATGACAGAGTATGACAGAAGATGTCAGAAGATGACAGAAGATGACAGAATGACAGAAGAGGACAGAATGACAGAAGATGACAGAATGACAGAAGAGGACAGAAGATGACAGAAGATGACAGAAGATGACAGAATGACAGAAGAGGACAGAAGATGACAGAAGATGACAGAAGATGACAGAAGATGACAGAAGATGACAGAATGACCGAAGA
Source organism: Somniosus microcephalus (assembly GCF_052327205.1). NCBI lineage: Eukaryota > Metazoa > Chordata > Chondrichthyes > Squaliformes > Somniosidae > Somniosus > Somniosus microcephalus. Next base: position 1,510,857 of record NW_028225190.1, on the reverse strand, counting down.
GGACAGAATGACAGAAGAGGACAGAATGACAGAAGAGGACAGAATATGACAAAAGATGACAGAAGATGACAGAATGACAGAAGATGACAGAAGATGACAGAAGATGAAAGAAGATGACAGAATGACAGAAGAGGACAGAATGACAGAAGATGACAGAATAACAGAAGATGACAGAATGACAGATGAGGACAGAAGATGACAGAAGATGACAGAAGATGACAGAAGATGACAGAATGACAGAAGAGGAGAGAAGATGACAGAAGATGACTGAAGATGACAGAAGATGACAGAATGACAGAAGAGGGCAGAAGGTGACAGAAGATGACAGAATGACAGAAGCGGACAGAACGACAGACGATGACCGAATGACAGAAGAGGACAGAAGATGACAGAAGAGGACAGAATGACAGAAGATGACAGAAGATGACAGAATGACAGAAGAGGACAGAATGACAGAAGATGACAGAAGATGACAGAATGACAGAAGAGGATAGAAGATGACAGAAGATGACAGAAGATGACAGATTGACAGAAGAGGACAGAATGACAGAAGATGACAGAATGACAGAAGAGGACAGAAGATGACAAAAGATGACAGAATGGCAGAAGATGACAGATGATGACAGGAGAGGACAGAAGATGACAGAAGATGACAGAATGATAGAAGAGGACAGAATGACAGAAGATGACAGAATGAAAGATAAGGACAGAAGATGACAGAATGACAGAAGATGACAGAAGAGGACAGAAGATGACAGAAGTGAACAGAAGATGACAGAAGATGACAGAAGAGGACAGAAGATGACAGAAGAGGACAGAATATGACAGAAGATGACAGAAGAGGACAGAATGACAGAAGATGACAGAGGATGACAGAAGATGACAGAAGATGACAGAAGATGACAGAAGAGGACAGAAGATGACAGAAGAGGACAGAATAACACAAGAGGACAGAATGACAGAAGATGAAAGAAGATGACAGAAGATGACAGAATATGACAGAAGATGACAGAAGATGACAGAAGATGACAGAAGATGACAGAATATGACAGAAGATGACAGAATGACAGAAGAGGACAGAATGACAGAAGAGGACAGAATACGACAGAAGGACAGAATGACAGAGGATGACAGAATGACAGAAGATGACAGAATGACAGAAGATGACAGAAGATGACAGAAGATGACAGAATGACAGAAGAGCACAGAAGAGGACAGAAGATGACAGAAGATGTCAGAAGATGACAGAAGATGACAGATTGACAGAAGATGACAGGAGATGACAGAATGGCAGAAGATGACAGAAGAGGACAGAATGACAGAATTTGACAGAAGATGACAGAAGATGTCAGAAGATGACAGAAGATGACAGATTGACAGAAGATGACAGGAGATGACAGAATGGCAGAAGATGACAGAAGAGGACAGAATGACTGAAGAGGACAGAATGACAGAAGATGACAGAACATGATAGAATGCCAGAAGAGGACAGAAGATGACAGAAGATGACAGAAGATGACAGAAGATGATAGAAGATGACAGAATGACAGAAGAGGACAGAAGATGACAGAAGATGACAGAAGATGACAGAATGACAGAGGAGGACAGAAAATGACAGAAGATGACAGAAGATGACAGAAGATGACAGAAGATGACAGAAGATGACAGAAGAGGACAGAATTACAGAAGAGGACAGAATGACAGAAGAGGACAGAATGACAGAAGATGACAGAAGATGACAGAATGACAGAAGATGACAGAAGATGGCAGAATGACAGAAGATGACAGAAGATGACAGAAGATGACAGAATATGACAGAAGATGACAGAAGATGACAGAAGATGACAGAAGATGACAGAAGATGACAGAATGACAGAAGAGGACAGAATGACAGAAGAGCACAGAATATGACAGAAGATGACAGAAGATGACAGAATGACAGAAGATGACAGAAGATGACAGAAGATGACGGAATATGACGGAATATGACAGAATGACAGAAGAGGACAGAATGACAGAAGAGGACAGAATATGACAGAAGATGACAGAAGATGACAGAATGACAAGATGACAGAAGATGACAGAATGACAGAAAATGACAGAAGATGGCAGAAGATGACAGAACATGACAGAATCTGACAGAAGATGACAGAAGATGACAGAGTATGACAGAAGATGTCAGAAGATGACAGAAGATGACAGAATGACAGAAGAGGACAGAATGACAGAAGATGACAGAATGACAGAAGAGGACAGAAGATGACAGAAGATGACAGAAGATGACAGAATGACAGAAGAGGACAGAAGATGACAGAAGATGACAGAAGATGACAGAAGATGACAGAAGATGACAGAAGATGACAGAATGACCGAAGAGGACAGAATGACAGAAGAGGACAGAATGACAGAAGAGGACAGAATATGACAAAAGATGACAGAAGATGACAGAATGACAGAAGATGAAAGAAGATGACAGAAGATGAAAGAAGATGACAGAATGACAGAAGAGGACAGAATGACAGAAGATGACAGAATAACAGAAGATGACAGAATGACAGATGAGGACAGAAGATGACAGAAAATGACAGAAGATGACAGAAGATGACAGAATGACAGAAGAGGAGAGAAGATGACAGAAGATGACTGAAGATGACAGAAGATGACAGAATCACAGAAGAGGACAGAAGAGGACAGAAGATGACAGAAGATGACAGAAGATGACAGAATGACAGAAGAGGACAGAATGACAGAAGAGGAGAGAATGACAGAAGATTATAGAAGATGACAGAAGATGACAGAAGATGGCAGAAGATGACAGAAGATGACAGAATATGACAGAATGACAGAAGAGGACAGAATGACAGAAGATGACAGAATGACAGAAGAGGACAGAAGATGACAGAAGATGACAGAAGATGACAGAATGACAGAAGAGGACAGAAGATGACAGAAGATGACAGAAGATGGCAGAAGATGACAGAAGAGGACAAAATATGACAAAAGATGACAGAAGATGACAGAATGACCGAAGATGACAGAAGATGACAGAAAATGACAGAAGATGACAGAAGATGACAGAAGATGACAGAATGACAGAAGAGGACAGAATGACAGAAGATGACAGAATGACAGAAGATGACAGAATGACAGATGAGGACAGAAGATGACAGAAGATGACAGAAGATGAGAGAAGATGACAGAAGATGACAGAAGATGACAGAATGACAGAAGAGCACAGAATATGACAGAAGATGACAGAAGATGACAGAATGACAGAAGATGACAGAAGATGACAGAATATGACAGAAGATGACAGAAGATGACAGAAGATGACAGAATAGGACAGAAGATGACAGAAGATGACAGAATATGACAGAAGTTGACAGAATGACAGAAGAGGACAGAATGACAGAAGAGGACAAAATATGCCAGAAGATGACAGAATGACAGAAGAGGACAGAATGACAGAAGAAGACAGAATGACAGAAGATGACAAAAGATGACAGAAGATGGCAGAAGATGACAGAAGATGACAGAATGACAGAAGAGGACAGAATGACAGAAGATGACAGAATGACAGAAGAGGACAGAATGACAGAAGATGATAGAAGATGACAGAAGATGACAGAATGACAGAAGAGGACAGAATGACAGAAGATGACAGAAGATGACAGAAGATGACAGAAGATGACAGAAGATGACAGAATGACAGAAGATGACAGAAGATGACAGAAGATGACAAAATGACAGAAGAGGACAGAATGACAGAAGATGACAGAATGACAGAAGAGGGCAGAAGATGACAGAAGACGACAGAATGACAGAAGAGGACAGAATGACAGAAGATGACAGAATGACAGAAGAGGACAGAATGACAGAAGATGACAGAAGATGACAGAAGATGACAGAAGATGACAGAATGACAGAAGATGACAGAAGATGACAGAAGATGACAAAATGACAGAAGAGGACAGAATGACAGAAGATGACAGAATGACAGAAGAGGACAGAATGACAGAAGATGACAGAAGATGACAGAATGATAGAAGAGGACAGAATGACAGAAGATGACAGAATATGACAGAAGATGACAGAATATATCAGAAGATAACAGAAGATGACAGAAGATGACAGAAGATGATAGAATGACAGAAGAGGACAGTATGGCAGAAGATGACAGAAGATGACAGAAGATGACAGAATGACAGAAGATGACAGAAGATGACCGAAGATGACAGGAGATGACAGAAGATAACAGAATGACAGAAGAGGACAGAATGACAGAAGATGACAGAAGATGACAGAAGATGACAGAATGACAGAAGATGACAGAATGACAGAAGACGACAGAATGACAAAAGATGACAGAATGACAGAAGAGGACAGAAGATGACAGAAGATGACAGAAGATGACAGAAGATGACAGAAGGTGACAGAATGACAGAAGAGGACAGAATGACAGAAGATGACAGAAGATGACAGAAGATGACAGAAGAGGACAGAATGACAGAAGATGACAAAATGACAGAAGAGGACAGAATGACAGAAGATGACAGAAGATGACAGAAGATGACAGAAGATGACAGAATGACAGAAGAGGACAGAATGAGAGAAGATGACAGAAGAGGACAGAATGACAGAAGATGACAAAAGATGACAGAAGATGGCAGAAGATGACAGAAGATGACAGAATGACAGAAGAGGACAGAATGACGGAAGATGACAGAATGACAGAAGAGGACAGAATGACAGAAGATGATAGAAGATGACAGAAGATGACAGAATGACAGAAGAGGACAGAATGACAGAAGATGACAGAAGATGACAGAAGATGACAGAAGATGACAGAATGACAGAAGATGACAGAAGATGACAGAAGATGACAAAATGACAGAAGAGGACAGAATGACAGAAGATGACAGAATGACAGAAGAGGGCAGAAGATGACAGAAGATGACAGAATGACAGAAGAGGACAGAATGACAGAAGATGAGAGAAGATGACAGAAGATGACAGAAGATGACAGAATGACAGAAGATGACAGAAGACGACAGAAGATGACAAAATGACAGAGGAGCACAGAATGACAGAAGATGACAGAATGACAGAAGAGGACAGAATGAGAGAAGATGACAGAAGAGGACAGAATGACAGAAGATGACAAAAGATGACAGAAGATGGCAGAAGATGACAGAAGATGACAGAATGACAGAAGAGGACAGAATGACAGAAGATGACAGAATGACAGAAGAGGACAGAATGACAGAAGATGATAGAAGATGACAGAAGATGACAGAATGACAGAAGAGGACAGAAGATGACAGAATGACAGAAGATGACAGAAGATGACAGAAGATGACAGAAGATGACAGAATGACAGAAGATGACAGAAGATGACAGAAGATGACAAAATGACAGAAGAGGACAGAATGACAGAAGATGACAGAATGACAGAAGAGGGCAGAAGATGACAGAAGATGACAGAATGACAGAAGAGGACAGAATGACAGAAGATGAGAGAAGATGACAGAAGATGACAGAATGACAGAAGATGACAGAAGACGACAGAAGATGACAAAATGACAGAGGAGCACAGAATGACAGAAGATGACAGAATGACAGAAGAGGACAGAATGACAGAAGATGACAGACTGACAGAAGAGGACAGAATGACAGAAGATGACAGAATGACAGAAGTGGACAGAAGATGACAGAAGATGACAGAAGATGACAGAATGACAGAAGAGGACAGAAGAGGACAGAAGAGGACAGAAGATGACAGAAGATGACAGAAGATGACAGAAGATGACAGAATGACAGAAGAGGTCAGAAGATGACAGAAGATGACTGAAGATGACTGAAGATGACAGAAGATAACAGAGGATGACAGAATGACAGAAGAGGACAGAATGACAGAAGAGGACAGAATGACAGGAGATGACAGAAGATGACAGAAGATGACAGAAGAAGACAGAATATGACAGAAGATGACAGAAGATGACAGAAGATGACAGAAGATGACAGAATATGACAGAAGTTGACAGAATGACAGAAGAGGACAGAATGACAGAAGATGACAGAATGACAGAAGAGGACAGAATGACAGAAGATGATAGAAGATGACAGAAGATGACAGAATGACAGAAGAGGACAGAATGACAGAAGATGACAGAAGATGACAGAAGATGACAGAACATGACAGAATGACAGGAGGACAGAAGATGACAGAACATGACAGAAGATGGCAGAAGATGACAGAAGAGGACAAAATATGACAAAAGATGACAGAAGATGACAGAATGACCGAAGATGACAGAAGATGAAAGAAAATGACAGAAGATGACAGAAGATGACAGAATGACAGAAGAGGACAGAATGACAGAAGATGACAGAATGACAGAAGATGACAGAATGACAGATGAGGACAGAAGATGACAGAAGATGACAGAAGATGAGAGAAGATGACAGAAAATGACAGAAGATGACAGAATGACAGAAGTGGACAGAAGATGACAGAAGATGACAGAAGATGACAGAATGACAGAAGAGGACAGAATGACAGAAGATGACAGAATGACAGAAGATGACAAAAGATGACAGAAGATGGCAGAAGATGACAGAAGATGACAGAATGACAGAAGAGGACAGAATGACAGAAGATGACAGAATGACAGAAGAGGACAGAATGACAGAAGATGATAGAAGATGACAGAAGATGACAGAATGACAGAAGAGGACAGAATGACAGAAGATGACAGAAGATGACAGAAGATGACAGAAGATGACAGAATGACAGAAGAGGACAGAAGATGACAGAAGATGACAGAAGATGGCAGAAGATGACAGAAGAGGACAAAATATGACAAAAGATGGCAGAAGATGACAGAATGACCGAAGATGACAGAAGATGAAAGAAAATGACAGAAGATGACAGAAGATGACAGAATGACAGATGAGGACAGAAGATGACAGAAGATGACAGAAGATGAGAGAAGATGACAGAAAATGACAGAAGATGACAGAATGACAGAAGTGGACAGAAGATGACAGAAGATGACAGAAGATGACAGAAGATGACAGAATGACAGAAGAGAACAGAAGAGGACAGAAGATGACAGAAGATGACAGAAGATGACAGAAGATGACAGAATGACAGAAGAGGTCAGAAGATGACAGAAGATGACAGAAGATGACTGAAGATGACAGAAGATGACAGAAGATGACTGAAGATGACAGAAGATAACAGAGGATGACAGAATGACAGAAGAGGACAGAATGACAGAAGATGACAGAAGAAGACAGAATATGACTGAAGATGACAGAAGATGACAGAAGATGACAGAATATGACAGAAGTTGACAGAATGACAGAAGAGGACAGAATGACAGAAGAGGACAGAATATGCCAGAAGATGACAGAAGATGACACAAGATGACAGAATGACAGAAGAGGACAGAATGACAGAAGATGACAGAATGACAGAAGATGACAAAAGATGACAGAAGATGGCAGAAGATGACAGAAGATGACAGAATGACAGAAGAGGACAGAAGATGACAGAAGATGACAAAATGACAGAAGAGGACAGAATGACAGAAGATGACAGAATGACAGAAGAGGGCAGAAGATGACAGAAGATGACAGAATGACAGAAGAGGACAGAATGACAGAAGATGAGAGAAGATGACAGAAGATGACAGAATGACAGAAGATGACAGAAGACGACAGAAGATGACAAAATGACAGAGGAGCACAGAATGACAGAAGATGACAGAATGACAGAAGAGGACAGAATGACAGAAGATGACAGACTGACAGAAGAGGACAGAATGACAGAAGATGACAGAATGACAGAAGTGGACAGAAGATGACAGAAGATGACAGAAGATGACAGAATGACAGAAGAGGACAGAAGAGGACAGAAGAGGACAGAAGATGACAGAAGATGACAGAAGATGACAGAATGACAGAAGAGGTCAGAAGATGACAGAAGATGACTGAAGATGACTGAAGATGACAGAAGATAACAGAGGATGACAGAATGACAGAAGAGGACAGAATGACAGAAGAGGACAGAATGACAGGAGATGACAGAAGATGACAGAAGATGACAGAAGAAGACAGAATATGACAGAAGATGACAGAAGATGACAGAAGATGACAGAAGATGACAGAATATGACAGAAGTTGACAGAATGACAGAAGAGGACAGAATGACAGAAGATGACAGAATGACAGAAGAGGACAGAATGACAGAAGATGATAGAAGATGACAGAAGATGACAGAATGACAGAAGAGGACAGAATGACAGAAGATGACAGAAGATGACAGAAGATGACAGAACATGACAGAATGACAGGAGGACAGAAGATGACAGAACATGACAGAAGATGGCAGAAGATGACAGAAGAGGACAAAATATGACAAAAGATGACAGAAGATGACAGAATGACCGAAGATGACAGAAGATGAAAGAAAATGACAGAAGATGACAGAAGATGACAGAATGACAGAAGAGGACAGAATGACAGAAGATGACAGAATGACAGAAGATGACAGAATGACAGATGAGGACAGAAGATGACAGAAGATGACAGAAGATGAGAGAAGATGACAGAAAATGACAGAAGATGACAGAATGACAGAAGTGGACAGAAGATGACAGAAGATGACAGAAGATGACAGAATGACAGAAGAGGACAGAATGACAGAAGATGACAGAATGACAGAAGATGACAAAAGATGACAGAAGATGGCAGAAGATGACAGAAGATGACAGAATGACAGAAGAGGACAGAAAGGCAGAAGATGACAGAATGACAGAAGAGGACAGAATGACAGAAGATGATAGAAGATGACAGAAGATGACAGAATGACAGAAGAGGACAGAATGACAGAAGATGACAGAAGATGACAGAAGATGACAGAAGATGACAGAATGACAGAAGAGGACAGAAGATGACAGAAGATGACAGAAGATGGCAGAAGATGACAGAAGAGGACAAAATATGACAAAAGATGGCAGAAGATGACAGAATGACCGAAGATGACAGAAGATGAAAGAAAATGACAGAAGATGACAGAAGATGACAGAATGACAGAAGAGGACAGAATGACAGAAGATGACAGAATGACAGAAGATGACAGAATGACAGATGAGGACAGAAGATGACAGAAGATGACAGAAGATGAGAGAAGATGACAGAAAATGACAGAAGATGACAGAATGACAGAAGTGGACAGAAGATGACAGAAGATGACAGAAGATGACAGAATGACAGAAGAGAACAGAAGAGGACAGAAGATGACAGAAGATGACAGAAGATGGCAGAAGATGACAGAATGACAGAAGAGGTCAGAAGATGACAGAAGATGACAGAAGATGACTGAAGATGACAGAAGATGACAGAAGATGACTGAAGATGACAGAAGATAACAGAGGATGACAGAATGACAGAAGAGGACAGAATGACAGAAGATGACAGAAGAAGACAGAATATGACTGAAGATGACAGAAGATGACAGAAGATGACAGAATATGACAGAAGTTGACAGAATGACAGAAGAGGACAGAATGACAGAAGAGGACAGAATATGCCAGAAGATGACAGAAGATGACACAAGATGACAGAATGACAGAAGAGGACAGAATGACAGAAGATGACAGAATGACAGAAGATGACAAAAGATGACAGAAGATGGCAGAAGATGACAGAAGATGACAGAATGACAGAAGAGGACAGAATGACAGAAGATGACAGAATGACAGAAGAGGACAGAATGACAGAAGATGATAGAAGATGACAGAAGATGACAGAATGACAGAAGAGGACAGAATGACAGAAGATGACAGAAGATGACAGAAGATGACAGAATGACAGAAGATTACAGAAGATGACAGAAGATGACAAAATGACAGAAGAGGACAGAATGACAGAAGATGACAGAATGACAGAAGAGGGCAGAAGATGACAGAAGATGACAGAATGACAGAAGAGGACAGAATGACAGAAGATGACAGAATGACAGAAGAGGACAGAATGACAGAAGATGACAGAAGATGACAGAAGATGACAGAAGATGACAGAATGACAGAAGATGACAGAAGACGACAGAAGATGATAAAATGACAGAAGAGCACAGAATGACAGAAGATGACAGAATGACAGAAGAGGACAGAATGACAGAAGATGACAGACTGACAGAAGAGGACAGAATGACAGAAGATGACAGAATGACAGAAGTGGACAGAAGATGACAGAAGATGACAGAAGATGACAGAATGACAGAAGAGGACAGAAGAGGACAGAAGATGACAGTAGATGACAGAAGATGACAGAAGATGACAGAATGACAGAAGAGGTCAGAAGATGACAGAAGATGACTGAAGATGACTGAAGATGACAGAAGATAACAGAGGATGACAGAATGACAGAAGAGGACAGAATGACAGAAGAGGACAGAATGACAGGAGATGACAGAAGATGACAGAAGATGACAGAAGAAGACAGAATATGACAGAAGATGACAGAAGATGACAGAAGATGACAGAAGATGACAGAAGATGACAGAATATGACAGAAGTTGACAGAATGACAGAAGAGGACAGAATGACAGAAGAGGACAGAATATGCCAGAAGATGACAGAAGATGACACAAGATGACAGAATGACAGAAGAGGACAGAATGACAGAAGATGACAGAATGACAGAAGATGACAAAAGATGACAGAAGATGGCAGAAGATGACAGAAGATGACAGAATGACAGAAGAGCAGAGAATGACAGAAGATGACAGAATGACAGAAGAGGACAGAATGACAGAAGATGATAGAAGATGACAGAAGATGACAGAAGAGGACAGAATGACAGAAGATGACAGAAGATGACAGAAGATGACAGAAGATGACAGAATGACAGAAGATGACAGAAGATGACAGAAGATGACAAAATGACAGAAGAGGACAGAATGACAGAAGATGACAGAATGACAGAAGAGGGCAGAAGATGACAGAAGACGACAGAATGACAGAAGAGGACAGAATGACAGAAGATGACAGAATGACAGAAGAGGACAGAATGACAGAAGATGACAGAAGATGACAGAAGATGACAGAATGACAGAAGATGACAGAAGACGACAGAAGATGACAAAATGACAGAAGAGGACAGAATGACAGAAGATGACAGAATGACAGAAGAGGACAGAATGACAGAAGATGACAGACTGACAGAAGAGGACAGAATGACAGAAGATGACAGAATATGACAGAAGATGACAGAATATGACAAAAGATAACAGAAGATGACAGAAGATGACAGAAGATGATAGAATGACAGAAGAGGACAGAATGGCAGAAGATGACAGAATGACAGAAGAGGACAGAATGACAGAAGATGACAGAATGACAGAAGAGGACAGAATGACAGAAGATGACAGAAGATGACAGAATGACAGAAGAGGACAGAATGACAGAAGATGACAGAATGACAGAAGATGACAGAAGATGACAGAAGATGACAGAATGACAGAAGATGACAGAATGACAGAAGATGACAGAATGACAGAAGAGGACAGAATGACAGAAGATGACAGAAGATGACAGAATGACAGAAGAGGACAGAATGACAGAAGATGACAGAATGACAGAAGAGGACAGAAGATGACAGAAGATGACAGAAGATGACAGAAGATGACAGAAGGTGACAGAATGACAGAAGAGGACAGAATGACAGAAGATGACAGAAGAGGACAGAATGACAGAAGATGACAAAATGACAGAAGAGGACAGAATGACAGAAGATGACAGAAGATGACAGAAGATGACAGAATGACAGAAGAGGACAGAATGAGAGAAGATGACAGAAGAGGACAGAATGACAGAAGATGAAAGAAGATGACAGAAGATGACAGAATGACAGAAGAGGACAGAATGACAGAAGATGACAGAAGATGACAGAAGAGGACAGAAGATGACAGAAGATGAAAGAATGACAGAAGATGACAGAAGATGACAGAAGATGAGAGAAGATGACAGAAGTTGACAGAAGATGACAGAATGACAGAAGAGGACAGAATGACAGAAGATGACAGAAGATGACAGAATGACAGAAGAGGGCTGAAGGTGACAGAAGATGACAGAATGACAGAAGCGGACAGAACGACAGATGATGACCGAATGACAGAAGAGGACAGAAGATGACAGAAGAGGACAGAATGACAGAAGATGACAGAAGATGACAGAAGATGACAGAAAATGATAGAATGACAGAAGAGGACAGAATGACAGAAGATGACAGAAGATGACAGAAGATGACAGAATGACAGAAGAGGACAGAATGACAGAAGATGACAGAATGACAGAAGAGGACAGAATGACAGAAGATGACAGAAGGTGACAGAAGATGACAGAAGATGACAGAATGACAGAAGAGGACAGAATGACAGAAGGTGACAGAAGAGGACAGAATGACCGAAGATGACAGAGGATGACAGAAGATGACAGAAGAGGACAGAAGATGACAGAAGAGGACAGAATATGACAGAAGAGGACAGAATGACAGAAGATGAAAGAAGATGACAGAAGATGACAGAATATGACAGAAGATGACAGAAGATGACAGAAGATGACAGAAGATGACAGAATATGACAGAAGATGACAGAATGACAGAAGAGGACAGAATGACAGAAGAGGACAGAATACGACAGAAGGACAGAATGACAGAGGATGACAGAATGACAGAAGATGACAGAATGACAGAAGATGACAGAAGATGACAGAAGATGACAGAAGATGACAGAATGACAGAAGAGCACAGAAGAGGACAGAAGATGACAGAAGATGTCAGAAGATGACAGAAGATGACAGATTGACAGAAGATGACAGGAGATGACAGAATGGCAGAAGATGACAGAAGAGGACAGAATGACTGAAGAGGACAAAATGACAGAAGATGACAGAACATGATAGAATGCCAGAAGAGGACAGAAGATGACAGAAGATGACAGAAGATGACAGAAGATGATAGAAGATGACAGAATGACAGAAGAGGACAGAAGATGACAGAAGATGACAGAAGATGACAGAATGACAGAGGAGGACAGAAAATGACAGAAGATGACAGAAGATGACAGAAGATGACAGAAGATGATAGAATGACAGAAGAGGACAGAATGACAGAAGAGGACAGAATGACAGAAGATGACAGAAGATGACAGAAGAGGACAGAATTACAGAAGAGGACAGAATGACAGAAGAGGACAGAATGACAGAAGATGACAGAAGATGACAGAATGACAGAAGATGACAGAAGATGGCAGAATGACAGAAGATGACAGAAGATGACAGAAGATGAGAGAATATGACAGAATATGACAGAAGATGACAGAAGATGACAGAAGATGACAGAAGATGACAGAAGATGACAGAATGACAGAAGAGGACAGAATGACAGAAGAGCACAGAATATGACAGAAGATGACAGAAGATGACAGAATGACAGAAGATGACAGAAGATGACAGAAGATGACGGAATATGACGGAATATGACAGAATGACAGAAGAGGACAGAATGACAGAAGAGGACAGAATATGACAGAAGATGACAGAAGATGACAGAATGACAAGATGACAGAAGATGACAGAATGACAGAAGATGACAGAAGATGGCAGAAGATGACAGAACATGACAGAATATGACAGAAGATGACAGAAGATGACAGAGTATGACAGAAGATGTCAGAAGATGACAGAAGATGACAGAATGACAGAAGAGGACAGAATGACAGAAGATGACAGAATGACAGAAGAGGACAGAAGATGACAGAAGATGACAGAAGATGACAGAATGACAGAAGAGGACAGAAGATGACAGAAGATGACAGAAGATGACAGAAGATGACAGAAGATGACAGAATGACCGAAGAGGACAGAATGACAGAAGAGGACAGAATGACAGAAGAGGACAGAATATGACAAAAGATGACAGAAGATGACAGAATGACAGAAGATGACAGAAGATGACAGAAGATGAAAGAAGATGACAGAATGACAGAAGAGGACAGAATGACAGAAGATGACAGAATAACAGAAGATGACAGAATGACAGATGAGGACAGAAGATGACAGAAGATGACAGAAGATGACAGAAGATGACAGAATGACAGAAGAGGAGAGAAGATGACAGAAGATGACTGAAGATGACAGAAGATGACAGAATGACAGAAGAGGGCAGAAGGTGACAGAAGATGACAGAATGACAGAAGCGGACAGAACGACAGACGATGACCGAATGACAGAAGAGGACAGAAGATGACAGAAGAGGACAGAATGACAGAAGATGACAGAAGATGACAGGAGATGACAGAAGATGATAGAATGACAGAAGAGGACAGAATGACAGAAGATGACAGAAGATGACAGAAGATGACAGAATGACAGAAGAGGACAGAAGATGACAGAATGACAGAAGAGGGCAGAATGACAGAAGATGACAGAAGATGACAGAAGATGACAGAAGATGACAGAATGACAGAAGAGGAAAGAATGACAGAAGATGACAGAATGACAGAAGAGGACAGAATGACAGAAGATGACAGAAGGTGACAGAAGATGACAGAAGATGACAGAATGACAGAAGAGGACAGAATGACAGAAGATGACAGAAGATGACAGAATGACAGAAGAGGATAGAAGATGACAGAAGATGACAGAAGATGACAGATTGACAGAAGAGGACAGAATGACAGAAGATGACAGAATGACAGAAGAGGACAGAAGATGACAAAAGATGACAGAATGGCAGAAGATGACAGAAGATGACAGAAGAGGACAGAATGACAGAATTTGACAGAAGATGACAGAATGACAGAAGATGACAGATGATGACAGGAGAGGACAGAAGATGACAGAAGATGACAGAATGATAGAAGAGGACAGAATGACAGAAGATGACAGAATGAAAGATAAGGACAGAAGATGACAGAATGACAGAAGATGACAGAAGATGACAGAAGATGACAGAAGATGACAGAAGGTGACAGAAGATGACAGAAGATGACAGAAGATGACAGAAGATGACAGAAGAGGACAGAAGATGACAGAAGAGGACAGAATATGCCAGAAGATGACAGAAGAGGACAGAATGACCGAAGATGACAGAGGATGACAGAAGAGGACAGAAGATGACAGAAGAGGACAGAATATGACAGAAGAGGACAGAATGACAGAAGATGAAAGAAGATGACAGAAGATGACAGAAGATGACAGAAGATGACAGAAGATGACAGAAGATGACAGAATATGACAGAAGATGACAGAATGACAGAAGAGGACAGAATGACAGAAGAGGACAGAATACGACAGAAGGACAGAATGACAGGATGACAGAATGACAGAAGATGACAGAATGACAGAAGATGACAGAAGATGACAGAAGATGACAGAAGATGACAGAATGACAGAAGAGCACAGAAGAGGACAGAAGATGACAGAAGATGTCAGAAGATGACAGAAGATGACAGATTGACAGAAGATGACAGGAGATGACAGAATGGCAGAAGATGACAGAAAAGGACAGAATGACTGAAGAGGACAGAATGACAGAAGATGACAGAACATGATAGAATGCCAGAAGAGGACAGAAGATGACAGAAGATGACAGAAGATGACAGAAGATGATAGAAGATGACAGAATGACAGAAGAGGACAGAAGATGACAGAAGATAACAGAAGATGACAGAAGATGACAGAATGACAGAGGAGG
The DNA here is from genome assembly GCF_052327205.1 of Somniosus microcephalus. NCBI lineage: Eukaryota > Metazoa > Chordata > Chondrichthyes > Squaliformes > Somniosidae > Somniosus > Somniosus microcephalus. The sequence continues at coordinate 1,495,091 of NW_028225190.1, read as the reverse complement.
ACAGAAAATGACAGAAGATGACAGAAGATGACAGAAGATGACAGAAGATGACAGAAGATGATAGAATGACAGAAGAGGACAGAATGACAGAAGAGGACAGAATGACAGAAGATGACAGAAGATGACAGAAGAGGACAGAATTACAGAAGAGGACAGAATGACAGAAGAGGACAGAATGACAGAAGATGACAGAAGATGACAGAATGACAGAAGATGACAGAAGATGGCAGAATGACAGAAGATGACAGAAGATGACAGAAGATGACAGAATATGACAGAATATGACAGAAGATGACAGAAGATGACAGAAGATGACAGAAGATGACAGAAGATGACAGAATGACAGAAGAGGACAGAATGACAGAAGAGCACAGAATATGACAGAAGATGACAGAAGATGACAGAATGACAGAAGATGACAGAAGATGACAGAAGATGACAGAAGATGACGGAATATGACGGAATATGACAGAATGACAGAAGAGGACAGAATGACAGAAGAGGACAGAATATGACAGAAGATGACAGAAGATGACAGAATGACAAGATGACAGAAGATGACAGAATGACAGAAGATGACAGAAGATGGCAGAAGATGACAGAACATGACAGAATATGACAGAAGATGACAGAAGATGACAGAGTATGACAGAAGATGTCAGAAGATGACAGAAGATGACAGAATGACAGAAGAGGACAGAATGACAGAAGATGACAGAATGACAGAAGAGGACAGAAGATGACAGAAGATGACAGAAGATGACAGAAGATGACAGAATGACAGAAGAGGACAGAAGATGACAGAAGATGACAGAAGATGACAGAAGATGACAGAAGAGGACAGAAGATGACAGAAGAGGACAGAATATGCCAGAAGATGACAGAAGAGGACAGAATGACCGAAGATGACAGAGGATGACAGAAGATGACAGAAGATGACAGAAGATGACAGAAGAGGACAGAAGATGACAGAAGAGGACAGAATATGACAGAAGAGGACAGAATGACAGAAGATGAAAGAAGATGACAGAAGATGACAGAATATGACAGAAGATGACAGAAGATGACAGAAGATGACAGAAGATGACAGAATATGACAGAAGATGACAGAATGACAGAAGAGGACAGAATGACAGAAGAGGACAGAATACGACAGAAGGACAGAATGACAGAGGATGACAGAATGACAGAAGATGACAGAATGACAGAAGATGACAGAAGATGACAGAAGATGACAGAATGACAGAAGAGCACAGAAGAGGACAGAAGATGACAGAAGATGTCAGAAGATGACAGAAGATGACAGATTGACAGAAGATGACAGGAGATGACAGAATGGCAGAAGATGACAGAAGAGGACAGAATGACTGAAGAGGACAGAATGACAGAAGATGACAGAACATGATAGAATGCCAGAAGAGGACAGAAGATGACAGAAGATGACAGAAGATGACAGAAGATGATAGAAGATGACAGAATGACAGAAGAGGACAGAAGATGACAGAAGATGACAGAAGATGACAGAATGACAGAGGAGGACAGAAAATGACAGAAGATGACAGAAGATGACAGAAGATGACAGAAGATGATAGAATGACAGAAGAGGACAGAATGACAGAAGAGGACAGAATGACAGAAGATGACAGAAGATGACAGAAGAGGACAGAATTACAGAAGAGGACAGAATGACAGAAGAGGACAGAATGACAGAAGATGACAGAAGATGACAGAATGACAGAAGATGACAGAAGATGGCAGAATGACAGAAGATGACAGAAGATGACAGAAGATGACAGAATATGACAGAATATGACAGAAGATGACAGAAGATGACAGAAGATGACAGAAGATGACAGAAGATGACAGAATGACAGAAGAGGACAGAATGACAGAAGAGCACAGAATATGACAGAAGATGACAGAAGATGACAGAATGACAGAAGATGACAGAAGATGACAGAAGATGACAGAAGATGACGGAATATGACGGAATATGACAGAATGACAGAAGAGGACAGAATGACAGAAGAGGACAGAATATGACAGAAGATGACAGAATGACAAGATGACAGAAGATGACAGAATGACAGAAGATGACAGAAGATGGCAGAAGATGACAGAACATGACAGAATATGACAGAAGATGACAGAAGATGACAGAGTATGACAGAAGATGTCAGAAGATGACAGAAGATGACAGAATGACAGAAGAGGACAGAATGCCAGAGGATGACAGAATGACAGAAGAGGACAGAAGATGACAGAAGATGACAGAAGATGACAGAAGATGACAGAATGACAGAAGAGGACAGAAGATGACAGAAGATGACAGAAGATGACAGAAGATGACAGAATGACCGAAGAGGACAGAATGACAGAAGAGGACAGAATGACAGAAGAGGACAGAATATGACAAAAGATGACAGAAGATGACAGAATGACAGAAGATGACAGAAGATGACAGAAGATGAAAGAAGATGACAGAATGACAGAAGAGGACAGAATGACAGAAGATGACAGAATAACAGAAGATGACAGAATGACAGATGAGGACAGAAGATGACAGAAGATGACAGAAGATGACAGAAGATGACAGAATGACAGAAGAGGAGAGAAGATGACAGAAGATGACTGAAGATGACAGAAGATGACAGAATCACAGAAGAGGACAGAAGAGGACAGAAGATGACAGAAGATGACAGAAGATGACAGAATGACAGAAGAGGACAGAATGACCGAAGAGGAGAGAATGACAGAAGATGACAGAAGATGACAGAAGATGACAGAATGACAGAAGATGACAGAAGATGACAGAATGACAGAAAATGACAGAAGAGGACAGAAGATGACAGAAGATGACAGAAGATGGCAGAAGATGACAGAAGATGACAGAATATGACAGAATGACAGAAGAGGACAGAATGACAGAAGATGACAGAATGACAGAAGAGGACAGAAGATGACAGAAGATGACAGAAGATGACAGAATGACAGAAGAGGACAGAAGATGACAGAAGATGACAGAAGATGGCAGAAGATGACAGAAGAGGACAAAATATGACAAAAGATGACAGAAGATGACAGAATGACCGAAGATGACAGAAGATGACAGAAAATGACAGAAGATGACAGAAGATGACAGAAGATTTCAGAATGACAGAAGAGGACAGAATGACAGAAGATGACAGAATGACAGAAGATGACAGAATGACAGATGAGGACAGAAGATGACAGAAGATGACAGAAGATGAGAGAAGATGACAGAAGATGACAGAAGATGACAGAATGACAGAAGAGCACAGAATATGACAGAAGATGACAGAAGATGACAGAATGACAGAAGATGACAGAAGATGACAGAATATGACAGAAGATGACAGAAGATGACAGAAGATGACAGAATATGACAGAAGATGACAGAAGATGACAGAATATGACAGAAGTTGACAGAATGACAGAAGAGGACAGAATGACAGAAGAGGACAAAATATGCCAGAAGATGACAGAATGACAGAAGAGGACAGAATGACAGAAGAAGACAGAATGACAGAAGATGACAAAAGATGACAGAAGATGGCAGAAGATGACAGAAGATGACAGAATGACAGAAGAGGACAGAATGACAGAAGATGACAGAATGACAGAAGAGGACAGAATGACAGAAGCTGATAGAAGATGACAGAAGATGACAGAATGACAGAAGAGGACAGAATGACAGAAGATGACAGAAGATGACAGAAGATGACAAAATGACAGAAGAGGACAGAATGACAGAAGATGACAGAATGACAGAAGAGGACAGAATGACAGAAGATGACAGAAGATGACAGAATGACAGAAGAGGACAGAATGACAGAAGATGACAGAATATGACAGAAGATGACAGAATATAACAGAAGATAACAGAAGATGACAGAAGATGACAGAAGATGATAGAATGACAGAAGAGGACAGTATGGCAGAAGATGACAGAAGATGACAGAAGATGACAGAATGACAGAAGATGACAGAAGATGACCGAAGATGACAGGAGATGACAGAAGATAACAGAATGACAGAAGAGGACAGAATGACAGAAGATGACAGAAGATGACAGAAGATGACAGAATGACAGAAGATGACAGAATGACAGAAGACGACAGAATGACAAAAGATGACAGAATGACAGAAGAGGACAGAAGATGACAGAAGATGACAGAAGATGACAGAAGATGACAGAAGGTGACAGAATGACAGAAGAGGACAGAATGACAGAAGATGACAGAAGATGACAGAAGATGACAGAAGAGGACAGAATGACAGAAGATGACAAAATGACAGAAGAGGACAGAATGACAGAAGATGACAGAAGATGACAGAAGATGACAGAAGATGACAGAATGACAGAAGAGGACAGAATGAGAGAAGATGACAGAAGAGGACAGAATGACAGAAGATGAAAGAAGATGACAGAAGATGACAGAATGACAGAAGAGGACAGAATGACAGAAGATGACAGAAGATGACAGAAGAGGACAGAAGATGACAGAAGATGACAGAATGACAGAAGATGACAGAAGATGACAGAAGATGAGAGAAGATGACAGAAGTTGACAGAAGATGACAGAATGACAGAAGAGGACAGAATGACAGAAGATGACAGAAGATGACAGAATGACAGAAGAGGGCAGAAGGTGACAGAAGATGACAGAATGACAGAAGCGGACAGAACGACAGACGATGACCGAATGACAGAAGAGGACAGAAGATGACAGAAGAGGACAGAATGACAGAAGATGACAGAAGATGACAGGAGATGACAGAAGATGATAGAATGACAGAAGAGGACAGAATGACAGAAGATGACAGAAGATGACAGAATGACAGAAGAGGACAGAAGATGACAGAATGACAGAAGAGGGCAGAATGACAGAAGATGACAGAAGATGACAGAAGATGACAGAATGACAGAAGAGGAAAGAATGACAGAAGATGACAGAATGACAGAAGAGGACAGAATGACAGAAGATGACAGAAGGTGACAGAAGATGACAGAAGATGACAGAATGACAGAAGAGGACAGAATGACAGAAGATGACAGAAGATGACAGAATGACAGAAGAGGATAGAAGATGACAGAAGATGACAGAAGATGACAGATTGACAGAAGAGGACAGAATGACAGAAGATGACAGAATGACAGAAGAGGACAGAAGATGACAAAAGATGACAGAATGTCAGAAGATGACAGATGATGACAGGAGAGGACAGAAGATGACAGAAGATGACAGAATGATAGAAGAGGACAGAATGACAGAAGATGACAGAATGAAAGATAAGGACAGAAGATGACAGAATGACAGAAGATGACAGAAGAGGACAGAAGATGACAGAAGTGAACAGAAGATGACAGAAGATGACAGAAGAGGACAGAAGATGACAGAAGAGGACAGAATATGACAGAAGATGACAGAAGAGGACAGAATGACAGAAGATGACAGAGGATGACAGAAGATGACAGAAGATGACAGAAGATGACAGAAGAGGACAGAAGATGACAGAAGAGGACAGAATATGACAAGAGGACAGAATGACAGAAGATGAAAGAAGATGACAGAAGATGACAGAATATGACAGAAGATGACAGAAGATGACAGAAGATGACAGAAGATGACAGATTATGACAGAAGATGACAGAATGACAGAAGAGGACAGAATGACAGAAGAGGACAGAATACGACAGAAGGACAGAATGACAGAGGATGACAGAATGACAGAAGATGACAGAATGACAGAAGATGACAGAAGATGACAGAAGATGACAGAAGATGACAGAATGACAGAAGAGCACAGAAGAGGACAGAAGATGACAGAAGATGTCAGAAGATGACAGAAGATGACAGATTGACAGAAGATGACAGGAGATGACAGAATGGCAGAAGATGACAGAAGAGGACAGAATGACAGAATTTGACAGAAGATGACAGAATGACAGAAGATGACAGATGATGACAGGAGAGGACAGAAGATGACAGAAGATGACAGAATGATAGAAGAGGACAGAATGACAGAAGATGACAGAATGAAAGATAAGGACAGAAGATGACAGAATGACAGAAGATGACAGAAGAGGACAGAAGATGACAGAAGTGAACAGAAGATGACAGAAGATGACAGAAGAGGACAGAAGATGACAGAAGAGGACAGAATATGACAGAAGATGACAGAAGAGGACAGAATGACAGAAGATGACAGAGGATGACAGAAGATGACAGAAGATGACAGAAGATGACAGAAGAGGACAGAAGATGACAGAAGAGGACAGAATATGACAAGAGGACAGAATGACAGAAGATGAAAGAAGATGACAGAAGATGACAGAATATGACAGAAGATGACAGAAGATGACAGAAGATGACAGAAGATGACAGAATATGACAGAAGATGACAGAATGACAGAAGAGGACAGAATGACAGAAGAGGACAGAATACGACAGAAGGACAGAATGACAGAGGATGACAGAATGACAGAAGATGACAGAATGACAGAAGATGACAGAAGATGACAGAAGATGACAGAAGATGACAGAATGACAGAAGAGCACAGAAGAGGACAGAAGATGACAGAAGATGTCAGAAGATGACAGAAGATGACAGATTGACAGAAGATGACAGGAGATGACAGAATGGCAGAAGATGACAGAAGAGGACAGAATGACTGAAGAGGACAGAATGACAGAAGAGGACAGAATGACAGAAGATGACAGAATGACAGAAGAGGACAGAAGATGACAGAAGATGACAGAAGATGACAGAATGACAGAAGAGGACAGAAGATGACAGAAGATGACAGAAGATGGCAGAAGATGACAGAAGAGGACAAAATATGACAAAAGATGACAGAAGATGACAGAATGACCGAAGATGACAGAAGATGACAGAAAATGACAGAAGATGACAGAAGATTTCAGAATGACAGAAGAGGACAGAATGACAGAAGATGACAGAATGACAGAAGATGACAGAATGACAGATGAGGACAGAAGATGACAGAAGATGACAGAAGATGAGAGAAGATGACAGAAGATGACAGAAGATGACAGAATGACAGAAGAGCACAGAATATGACAGAAGATGACAGAAGATGACAGAATGACAGAAGATGACAGAAGATGACAGAATATGACAGAAGATGACAGAAGATGACAGAAGATGACAGAATATGACAGAAGATGACAGAAGATGACAGAATATGACAGAAGTTGACAGAATGACAGAAGAGGACAGAATGACAGAAGAGGACAAAATATGCCAGAAGATGACAGAATGACAGAAGAGGACAGAATGACAGAAGAAGACAGAATGACAGAAGATGACAAAAGATGACAGAAGATGGCAGAAGATGACAGAAGATGACAGAATGACAGAAGAGGACAGAATGACAGAAGATGACAGAATGACAGAAGAGGACAGAATGACAGAAGCTGATAGAAGATGACAGAAGATGACAGAATGACAGAAGAGGACAGAATGACAGAAGATGACAGAAGATGACAGAAGATGACAAAATGACAGAAGAGGACAGAATGACAGAAGATGACAGAATGACAGAAGAGGACAGAATGACAGAAGATGACAGAAGATGACAGAATGACAGAAGAGGACAGAATGACAGAAGATGACAGAATATGACAGAAGATGACAGAAGATGACAGAAGATGATAGAATGACAGAAGAGGACAGTATGGCAGAAGATGACAGAAGATGACAGAAGATGACAGAATGACAGAAGATGACAGAAGATGACCGAAGATGACAGGAGATGACAGAAGATAACAGAATGACAGAAGAGGACAGAATGACAGAAGATGACAGAAGATGACAGAAGATGACAGAATGACAGAAGATGACAGAATGACAGAAGACGACAGAATGACAAAAGATGACAGAATGACAGAAGAGGACAGAAGATGACAGAAGATGACAGAAGATGACAGAAGATGACAGAAGGTGACAGAATGACAGAAGAGGACAGAATGACAGAAGATGACAGAAGATGACAGAAGAGGACAGAATGACAGAAGATGACAAAATGACAGAAGAGGACAGAATGACAGAAGATGACAGAAGATGACAGAAGATGACAGAAGATGACAGAATGACAGAAGAGGACAGAATGAGAGAAGATGACAGAAGAGGACAGAATGACAGAAGATGAAAGAAGATGACAGAAGATGACAGAATGACAGAAGAGGACAGAATGACAGAAGATGACAGAAGATGACAGAAGAGGACAGAAGATGACAGAAGATGACAGAATGACAGAAGATGACAGAAGATGACAGAAGATGAGAGAAGATGACAGAAGTTGACAGAAGATGACAGAATGACAGAAGAGGACAGAATGACAGAAGATGACAGAAGATGACAGAATGACAGAAGAGGGCAGAAGGTGACAGAAGATGACAGAATGACAGAAGCGGACAGAACGACAGACGATGACCGAATGACAGAAGAGGACAGAAGATGACAGAAGAGGACAGAATGACAGAAGATGACAGAAGATGACAGGAGATGACAGAAGATGATAGAATGACAGAAGAGGACAGAATGACAGAAGATGACAGAAGATGACAGAATGACAGAAGAGGACAGAAGATGACAGAATGACAGAAGAGGGCAGAATGACAGAAGATGACAGAAGATGACAGAAGATGACAGAATGACAGAAGAGGAAAGAATGACAGAAGATGACAGAATGACAGAAGAGGACAGAATGACAGAAGATGACAGAAGGTGACAGAAGATGACAGAAGATGACAGAATGACAGAAGAGGACAGAATGACAGAAGATGACAGAAGATGACAGAATGACAGAAGAGGATAGAAGATGACAGAAGATGACAGAAGATGACAGATTGACAGAAGAGGACAGAATGACAGAAGATGACAGATTGACAGAAGAGGACAGAATGACAGAAGATGACAGAAGATGACAGAAGATGACAGAATGACAGAAGAGCACAGAAGAGGACAGAAGATGACAGAAGATGTCAGAAGATGACAGAAGATGACAGATTGACAGAAGATGACAGGAGATGACAGAATGGCAGAAGATGACAGAAGAGGACAGAATGACAGAATTTGACAGAAGATGACAGAATGACAGAAGATGACAGATGATGACAGGAGAGGACAGAAGATGACAGAAGATGACAGAATGATAGAAGAGGACAGAATGACAGAAGATGACAGAATGAAAGATAAGGACAGAAGATGACAGAATGACAGAAGATGACAGAAGAGGACAGAAGATGACAGAAGTGAACAGAAGATGACAGAAGATGACAGAAGAGGACAGAAGATGACAGAAGAGGACAGAATATGACAGAAGATGACAGAAGAGGACAGAATGACAGAAGATGACAGAGGATGACAGAAGATGACAGAAGATGACAGAAGATGACAGAAGAGGACAGAAGATGACAGAAGAGGACAGAATATGACAAGAGGACAGAATGACAGAAGATGAAAGAAGATGACAGAAGATGACAGAATATGACAGAAGATGACAGAAGATGACAGAAGATGACAGAAGATGACAGAATATGACAGAAGATGACAGAATGACAGAAGAGGACAGAATGACAGAAGAGGACAGAATACGACAGAAGGACAGAATGACAGAGGATGACAGAATGACAGAAGATGACAGAATGACAGAAGATGACAGAAGATGACAGAAGATGACAGAATGACAGAAGAGCACAGAAGAGGACAGAAGATGACAGAAGATGTCAGAAGATGACAGAAGATGACAGATTGACAGAAGATGACAGGAGATGACAGAATGGCAGAAGATGACAGAAGAGGACAGAATGACTGAAGAGGACAGAATGACAGAAGAGGACAGAATGACAGAAGATGACAGAATGACAGAAGAGGACAGAAGATGACAGAAGATGACAGAAGATGACAGAATGACAGAAGAGGACAGAAGATGACAGAAGATGACAGAAGATGGCAGAAGATGACAGAAGAGGACAAAATATGACAAAAGATGACAGAAGATGACAGAATGACCGAAGATGACAGAAGATGACAGAAAATGACAGAAGATGACAGAAGATGACAGAAGATTTCAGAATGACAGAAGAGGACAGAATGACAGAAGATGACAGAATGACAGAAGATGACAGAATGACAGATGAGGACAGAAGATGACAGAAGATGACAGAAGATGAGAGAAGATGACAGAAGATGACAGAAGATGACAGAATGACAGAAGAGCACAGAATATGACAGAAGATGACAGAAGATGACAGAATGACAGAAGATGACAGAAGATGACAGAATATGACAGAAGATGACAGAAGATGACAGAAGATGACAGAATATGACAGAAGATGACAGAAGATGACAGAATATGACAGAAGTTGACAGAATGACAGAAGAGGACAGAATGACAGAAGAGGACAAAATATGCCAGAAGATGACAGAATGACAGAAGAGGACAGAATGACAGAAGAAGACAGAATGACAGAAGATGACAAAAGATGACAGAAGATGGCAGAAGATGACAGAAGATGACAGAATGACAGAAGAGGACAGAATGACAGAAGATGACAGAATGACAGAAGAGGACAGAATGACAGAAGCTGATAGAAGATGACAGAAGATGACAGAATGACAGAAGAGGACAGAATGACAGAAGATGACAGAAGATGACAGAAGATGACAAAATGACAGAAGAGGACAGAATGACAGAAGATGACAGAATGACAGAAGAGGACAGAATGACAGAAGATGACAGAAGATGACAGAATGACAGAAGAGGACAGAATGACAGAAGATGACAGAATATGACAGAAGATGACAGAAGATGACAGAAGATGATAGAATGACAGAAGAGGACAGTATGGCAGAAGATGACAGAAGATGACAGAAGATGACAGAATGACAGAAGATGACAGAAGATGACCGAAGATGACAGGAGATGACAGAAGATAACAGAATGACAGAAGAGGACAGAATGACAGAAGATGACAGAAGATGACAGAAGATGACAGAATGACAGAAGATGACAGAATGACAGAAGACGACAGAATGACAAAAGATGACAGAATGACAGAAGAGGACAGAAGATGACAGAAGATGACAGAAGATGACAGAAGATGACAGAAGGTGACAGAATGACAGAAGAGGACAGAATGACAGAAGATGACAGAAGATGACAGAAGATGACAGAAGAGGACAGAATGACAGAAGATGACAAAATGACAGAAGAGGACAGAATGACAGAAGATGACAGAAGATGACAGAAGATGACAGAAGATGACAGAATGACAGAAGAGGACAGAATGAGAGAAGATGACAGAAGAGGACAGAATGACAGAAGATGAAAGAAGATGACAGAAGATGACAGAATGACAGAAGAGGACAGAATGACAGAAGATGACAGAAGATGACAGAAGAGGACAGAAGATGACAGAAGATGACAGAATGACAGAAGATGACAGAAGATGACAGAAGATGAGAGAAGATGACAGAAGTTGACAGAAGATGACAGAATGACAGAAGAGGACAGAATGACAGAAGATGACAGAAGATGACAGAATGACAGAAGAGGGCAGAAGGTGACAGAAGATGACAGAATGACAGAAGCGGACAGAACGACAGACGATGACCGAATGACAGAAGAGGACAGAAGATGACAGAAGAGGACAGAATGACAGAAGATGACAGAAGATGACAGGAGATGACAGAAGATGATAGAATGACAGAAGAGGACAGAATGACAGAAGATGACAGAAGATGACAGAATGACAGAAGAGGACAGAAGATGACAGAATGACAGAAGAGGGCAGAATGACAGAAGATGACAGAAGATGACAGAAGATGACAGAATGACAGAAGAGGAAAGAATGACAGAAGATGACAGAATGACAGAAGAGGACAGAATGACAGAAGATGACAGAAGGTGACAGAAGATGACAGAAGATGACAGAATGACAGAAGAGGACAGAATGACAGAAGATGACAGAAGATGACAGAATGACAGAAGAGGATAGAAGATGACAGAAGATGACAGAAGATGACAGATTGACAGAAGAGGACAGAATGACAGAAGATGACAGAATGACAGAAGAGGACAGAAGATGACAAAAGATGACAGAATGGCAGAAGATGACAGATGATGACAGGAGAGGACAGAAGATGACAGAAGATGACAGAATGATAGAAGAGGACAGAATGACAGAAGATGACAGAATGAAAGATAAGGACAGAAGATGACAGAATGACAGAAGATGACAGAAGAGGACAGAAGATGACAGAAGTGAACAGAAGATGACAGAAGATGACAGAAGAGGACAGAAGATGACAGAAGAGGACAGAATATGACAGAAGATGACAGAAGAGGACAGAATGACAGAAGATGACAGAGGATGACAGAAGATGACAGAAGATGACAGAAGATGACAGAAGAGGACAGAAGATGACAGAAGAGGACAGAATATGACAAGAGGACAGAATGACAGAAGATGAAAGAAGATGACAGAAGATGACAGAATATGACAGAAGATGACAGAAGATGACAGAAGATGACAGAAGATGACAGAATATGACAGAAGATGACAGAATGACAGAAGAGGACAGAATGACAGAAGAGGACAGAATACGACAGAAGGACAGAATGACAGAGGATGACAGAATGACAGAAGATGACAGAATGACAGAAGATGACAGAAGATGACAGAAGATGACAGAAGATGACAGAATGACAGAAGAGCACAGAAGAGGACAGAAGATGACAGAAGATGTCAGAAGATGACAGAAGATGACAGATTGACAGAAGATGACAGGAGATGACAGAATGGCAGAAGATGACAGAAGAGGACAGAATGACAGAAGAGGACAGAATGACAGAAGATGACAGAACATGATAGAATGCCAGAAGAGGACAGAAGATGACAGAAGATGACAGAAGATGACAGAAGATGACAGAAGATGATAGAAGATGACAGAATGACAGAAGAGGACAGAAGATGACAGAAGATGACAGAAGATGACAGAATGACAGAGGAGGACAGAAAATGACAGAAGATGACAGAAGATGACAGAAGATGACAGAAGATGACAGAAGATGACAGAAGAGGACAGAATTACAGAAGAGGACAGAATGACAGAAGAGGACAGAATGACAGAAGAGGACAGAATATGACAGAAGATGACAGAAGATGACAGAATGACAAGATGACAGAAGATGACAGAATGACAGAAGATGACAGAAGATGGCAGAAGATGACAGAACATGACAGAATATGACAGAAGATGACAGAAGATGACAGAGTATGACAGAAGATGTCAGAAGATGACAGAAGATGACAGAATGACAGAAGAGGACAGAATGACAGAAGATGACAGAATGACAGAAGAGGACAGAAGATGACAGAAGATGACAGAAGATGACAGAAGATGACAGAATGACAGAAGAGGACAGAAGATGACAGAAGATGACAGAAGATGACAGAAGATGACAGAAGAGGACAGAAGATGACAGAAGAGGACAGAATATGCCAGAAGATGACAGAAGAGGACAGAATGACCGAAGATGACAGAGGATGACAGAAGATGACAGAAGATGACAGAAGATGACAGAAGAGGACAGAAGATGACAGAAGAGGACAGAATATGACAGAAGAGGACAGAATGACAGAAGATGAAAGAAGATGACAGAAGATGACAGAATATGACAGAAGATGACAGAAGATGACAGAAGATGACAGAAGATGACAGAATATGACAGAAGATGACAGAATGACAGAAGAGGACAGAATGACAGAAGAGGACAGAATACGACAGAAGGACAGAATGACAGAGGATGACAGAATGACAGAAGATGACAGAATGACAGAAGATGACAGAAGATGACAGAAGATGACAGAATGACAGAAGAGCACAGAAGAGGACAGAAGATGACAGAAGATGTCAGAAGATGACAGAAGATGACAGATTGACAGAAGATGACAGGAGATGACAGAATGGCAGAAGATGACAGAAGAGGACAGAATGACTGAAGAGGACAGAATGACAGAAGATGACAGAACATGATAGAATGCCAGAAGAGGACAGAAGATGACAGAAGATGACAGAAGATGACAGAAGATGATAGAAGATGACAGAATGACAGAAGAGGACAGAAGATGACAGAAGATGACAGAAGATGACAGAATGACAGAGGAGGACAGAAAATGACAGAAGATGACAGAAGATGACAGAAGATGACAGAAGATGATAGAATGACAGAAGAGGACAGAATGACAGAAGAGGACAGAATGACAGAAGATGACAGAAGATGACAGAAGAGGACAGAATTACAGAAGAGGACAGAATGACAGAAGAGGACAGAATGACAGAAGATGACAGAAGATGACAGAATGACAGAAGATGACAGAAGATGGCAGAATGACAGAAGATGACAGAAGATGACAGAAGATGACAGAAGATGACAGAAGATGACAGAAGATGACAGAAGATGACAGAATGACAGAAGAGGACAGAATGACAGAAGAGCACAGAATATGACAGAAGATGACAGAAGATGACAGAATGACAGAAGATGACAGAAGATGACAGAAGATGACAGAAGATGATGGAATATGACGGAATATGACAGAATGACAGAAGAGGACAGAATGACAGAAGAGGACAGAATATGACAGAAGATGACAGAAGATGACAGAATGACAAGATGACAGAAGATGACAGAATGACAGAAGATGACAGAAGATGGCAGAAGATGACAGAACATGACAGAATATGACAGAAGATGACAGAAGATGACAGAGTATGACAGAAGATGTCAGAAGATGACAGAAGATGACAGAATGACAGAAGAGGACAGAATGACAGAAGATGACAGAATGACAGAAGAGGACAGAAGATGACAGAAGATGACAGAAGATGACAGAATGACAGAAGAGGACAGAAGATGACAGAAGATGACAGAAGATGACAGAAGATGACAGAATGACCGAAGAGGACAGAATGACAGAAGAGGACAGAATGACAGAAGAGGACAGAATATGACAAAAGATGACAGAAGATGACAGAATGACAGAAGATGACAGAAGATGACAGAAGATGAAAGAAGATGACAGAATGACAGAAGAGGACAGAATGACAGAAGATGACAGAATAACAGAAGATGACAGAATGACAGATGAGGACAGAAGATGACAGAAGATGACAGAAGATGACAGAAGATGACAGAATGACAGAAGAGGAGAGAAGATGACAGAAGATGACTGAAGATGACAGAAGATGACAGAATCACAGAAGAGGACAGAAGAGGACAGAAGATGACAGAAGATGACAGAAGATGACAGAATGACAGAAGAGGACAGAATGACAGAAGAGGAGAGAATGACAGAAGATGACAGAAGATGACAGAAGATGACAGAATGACAGAAGATGACAGAAGATGACAGAATGACAGAAAATGACAGAAGAGGACAGAAGATGACAGAAGATGACAGAAGATGGCAGAAGATGACAGAAGATGACAGAATATGACAGAATGACAGAAGAGGACAGAATGACAGAAGATGACAGAATGACAGAAGAGGACAGAAGATGACAGAAGATGACAGAAGATGACAGAATGACAGAAGAGGACAGAAGATGACAGAAGATGACAGAAGATGGCAGAAGATGACAGAAGAGGACAAAATATGACAAAAGATGACAGAAGATGACAGAATGACCGAAGATGACAGAAGATGACAGAAAATGACAGAAGATGACAGAAGATGACAGAAGATTTCAGAATGACAGAAGAGGACAGAATGACAGAAGATGACAGAATGACAGAAGATGACAGAATGACAGATGAGGACAGAAGATGACAGAAGATGACAGAAGATGACAGAAGATGACAGAAGATGACAGAAGATGACAGAATGACAGAAGAGCACAGAATATGACAGAAGATGACAGAAGATGACAGAATGACAGAAGATGACAGAAGATGACAGAATATGACAGAAGATGACAGAAGATGACAGAAGATGACAGAATATGACAGAAGATGACAGAAGATGACAGAATATGACAGAAGTTGACAGAATGACAGAAGAGGACAGAATGACAGAAGAGGACAAAATATGCCAGAAGATGACAGAATGACAGAAGAGGACAGAATGACAGAAGAAGACAGAATGACAGAAGATGACAAAAGATGACAGAAGATGGCAGAAGATGACAGAAGATGACAGAATGACAGAAGAGGACAGAATGACAGAAGATGACAGAATGACAGAAGAGGACAGAATGACAGAAGCTGATAGAAGATGACAGAAGATGACAGAATGACAGAAGAGGACAGAATGACAGAAGATGACAGAAGATGACAGAAGATGACAAAATGACAGAAGAGGACAGAATGACAGAAGATGACAGAATGACAGAAGAGGACAGAATGACAGAAGATGACAGAAGATGACAGAATGACAGAAGAGGACAGAATGACAGAAGATGACAGAATATGACAGAAGATGACAGAATATAACAGAAGATAACAGAAGATGACAGAAGATGACAGAAGATGATAGAATGACAGAAGAGGACAGTATGGCAGAAGATGACAGAAGATGACAGAAGATGACAGAATGACAGAAGATGACAGAAGATGACCGAAGATGACAGGAGATGACAGAAGATAACAGAATGACAGAAGAGGACAGAATGACAGAAGATGACAGAAGATGACAGAAGATGACAGAATGACAGAAGATGACAGAATGACAGAAGACGACAGAATGACAAAAGATGACAGAATGACAGAAGAGGACAGAAGATGACAGAAGATGACAGAAGATGACAGAAGATGACAGAAGGTGACAGAATGACAGAAGAGGACAGAATGACAGAAGATGACAGAAGATGACAGAAGATGACAGAAGAGGACAGAATGACAGAAGATGACAAAATGACAGAAGAGGACAGAATGACAGAAGATGACAGAAGATGACAGAAGATGACAGAAGATGACAGAATGACAGAAGAGGACAGAATGAGAGAAGATGACAGAAGAGGACAGAATGACAGAAGATGAAAGAAGATGACAGAAGATGACAGAATGACAGAAGAGGACAGAATGACAGAAGATGACAGAAGATGACAGAAGAGGACAGAAGATGACAGAAGATGACAGAATGACAGAAGATGACAGAAGATGACAGAAGATGAGAGAAGATGACAGAAGTTGACAGAAGATGACAGAATGACAGAAGAGGACAGAATGACAGAAGATGACAGAAGATGACAGAATGACAGAAGAGGGCAGAAGGTGACAGAAGATGACAGAATGACAGAAGCGGACAGAACGACAGACGATGACCGAATGACAGAAGAGGACAGAAGATGACAGAAGAGGACAGAATGACAGAAGATGACAGAAGATGACAGGAGATGACAGAAGATGATAGAATGACAGAAGAGGACAGAATGACAGAAGATGACAGAAGATGACAGAATGACAGAAGAGGACAGAAGATGACAGAATGACAGAAGAGGGCAGAATGACAGAAGATGACAGAAGATGACAGAAGATGACAGAATGACAGAAGAGGAAAGAATGACAGAAGATGACAGAATGACAGAAGAGGACAGAATGACAGAAGATGACAGAAGGTGACAGAAGATGACAGAAGATGACAGAATGACAGAAGAGGACAGAATGACAGAAGATGACAGAAGGTGACAGAAGATGACAGAAGATGACAGATTGACAGAAGAGGACAGAATGACAGAAGATGACAGAATGACAGAAGAGGACAGAAGATGACAAAAGATGACAGAATGGCAGAAGATGACAGATGATGACAGGAGAGGACAGAAGATGACAGAAGATGACAGAATGATAGAAGAGGACAGAATGACAGAAGATGACAGAATGAAAGATAAGGACAGAAGATGACAGAATGACAGAAGATGACAGAAGAGGACAGAAGATGACAGAAGTGAACAGAAGATGACAGAAGATGACAGAAGAGGACAGAAGATGACAGAAGAGGACAGAATATGACAGAAGATGACAGAAGAGGACAGAATGACAGAAGATGACAGAGGATGACAGAAGATGACAGAAGATGACAGAAGATGACAGAAGAGGACAGAAGATGACAGAAGAGGACAGAATATGACAAGAGGACAGAATGACAGAAGATGAAAGAAGATGACAGAAGATGACAGAATATGACAGAAGATGACAGAAGATGACAGAAGATGACAGAAGATGACAGAATATGACAGAAGATGACAGAATGACAGAAGAGGACAGAATGACAGAAGAGGACAGAATACGACAGAAGGACAGAATGACAGAGGATGACAGAATGACAGAAGATGACAGAATGACAGAAGATGACAGAAGATGACAGAAGATGACAGAAGATGACAGAATGACAGAAGAGCACAGAAGAGGACAGAAGATGACAGAAGATGTCAGAAGATGACAGAAGATGACAGATTGACAGAAGATGACAGGAGATGACAGAATGGCAGAAGATGACAGAAGAGGACAGAATGACAGAATTTGACAGAAGATGACAGAATGACAGAAGATGACAGATGATGACAGGAGAGGACAGAAGATGACAGAAGATGACAGAATGATAGAAGAGGACAGAATGACAGAAGATGACAGAATGAAAGATAAGGACAGAAGATGACAGAATGACAGAAGATGACAGAAGAGGACAGAAGATGACAGAAGTGAACAGAAGATGACAGAAGATGACAGAAGAGGACAGAAGATGACAGAAGAGGACAGAATATGACAGAAGATGACAGAAGAGGACAGAATGACAGAAGATGACAGAGGATGACAGAAGATGACAGAAGATGACAGAAGATGACAGAAGAGGACAGAAGATGACAGAAGAGGACAGAATATGACAAGAGGACAGAATGACAGAAGATGAAAGAAGATGACAGAAGATGACAGAATATGACAGAAGATGACAGAAGATGACAGAAGATGACAGAAGATGACAGAATATGACAGAAGATGACAGAATGACAGAAGAGGACAGAATGACAGAAGAGGACAGAATACGACAGAAGGACAGAATGACAGAGGATGACAGAATGACAGAAGATGACAGAATGACAGAAGATGACAGAAGATGACAGAAGATGACAGAAGATGACAGAATGACAGAAGAGCACAGAAGAGGACAGAAGATGACAGAAGATGTCAGAAGATGACAGAAGATGACAGATTGACAGAAGATGACAGGAGATGACAGAATGGCAGAAGATGACAGAAGAGGACAGAATGACTGAAGAGGACAGAATGACAGAAGAGGACAGAATGACAGAAGATGACATAATGACAGAAGAGGACAGAAGATGACAGAAGATGACAGAAGATGACAGAATGACAGAAGAGGACAGAAGATGACAGAAGATGACAGAAGATGGCAGAAGATGACAGAAGAGGACAAAATATGACAAAAGATGACAGAAGATGACAGAATGACCGAAGATGACAGAAGATGACAGAAAATGACAGAAGATGACAGAAGATGACAGAAGATTTCAGAATGACAGAAGAGGACAGAATGACAGAAGATGACAGAATGACAGAAGATGACAGAATGACAGATGAGGACAGAAGATGACAGAAGATGACAGAAGATGAGAGAAGATGACAGAAGATGACAGAAGATGACAGAATGACAGAAGAGCACAGAATATGACAGAAGATGACAGAAGATGACAGAATGACAGAAGATGACAGAAGATGACAGAATATGACAGAAGATGACAGAAGATGACAGAAGATGACAGAATATGACAGAAGATGACAGAAGATGACAGAATATGACAGAAGTTGACAGAATGACAGAAGAGGACAGAATGACAGAAGAGGACAAAATATGCCAGAAGATGACAGAATGACAGAAGAGGACAGAATGACAGAAGAAGACAGAATGACAGAAGATGACAAAAGATGACAGAAGATGGCAGAAGATGACAGAAGATGACAGAATGACAGAAGAGGACAGAATGACAGAAGATGACAGAATGACAGAAGAGGACAGAATGACAGAAGCTGATAGAAGATGACAGAAGATGACAGAATGACAGAAGAGGACAGAATGACAGAAGATGACAGAAGATGACAGAAGATGACAAAATGACAGAAGAGGACAGAATGACAGAAGATGACAGAATGACAGAAGAGGACAGAATGACAGAAGATGACAGAAGATGACAGAATGACAGAAGAGGACAGAATGACAGAAGATGACAGAATATGACAGAAGATGACAGAAGATGACAGAAGATGATAGAATGACAGAAGAGGACAGTATGGCAGAAGATGACAGAAGATGACAGAAGATGACAGAATGACAGAAGATGACAGAAGATGACCGAAGATGACAGGAGATGACAGAAGATAACAGAATGACAGAAGAGGACAGAATGACAGAAGATGACAGAAGATGACAGAAGATGACAGAATGACAGAAGATGACAGAATGACAGAAGACGACAGAATGACAAAAGATGACAGAATGACAGAAGAGGACAGAAGATGACAGAAGATGACAGAAGATGACAGAAGATGACAGAAGGTGACAGAATGACAGAAGAGGACAGAATGACAGAAGATGACAGAAGATGACAGAAGATGACAGAAGAGGACAGAATGACAGAAGATGACAAAATGACAGAAGAGGACAGAATGACAGAAGATGACAGAAGATGACAGAAGATGACAGAATGACAGAAGAGGACAGAATGAGAGAAGATGACAGAAGAGGACAGAATGACAGAAGATGAAAGAAGATGACAGAAGATGACAGAATGACAGAAGAGGACAGAATGACAGAAGATGACAGAAGATGACAGAAGAGGACAGAAGATGACAGAAGATGACAGAATGACAGAAGATGACAGAAGATGACAGAAGATGAGAGAAGATGACAGAAGTTGACAGAAGATGACAGAATGACAGAAGAGGACAGAATGACAGAAGATGACAGAAGATGACAGAATGACAGAAGAGGGCAGAAGGTGACAGAAGATGACAGAATGACAGAAGCGGACAGAACGACAGACGATGACCGAATGACAGAAGAGGACAGAAGATGACAGAAGAGGACAGAATGACAGAAGATGACAGAAGATGACAGGAGATGACAGAAGATGATAGAATGACAGAAGAGGACAGAATGACAGAAGATGACAGAAGATGACAGAATGACAGAAGAGGACAGAAGATGACAGAATGACAGAAGAGGGCAGAATGACAGAAGATGACAGAAGATGACAGAAGATGACAGAATGACAGAAGAGGAAAGAATGACAGAAGATGACAGAATGACAGAAGAGGACAGAATGACAGAAGATGACAGAAGGTGACAGAAGATGACAGAAGATGACAGAATGACAGAAGAGGACAGAATGACAGAAGATGACAGAAGATGACAGAATGACAGAAGAGGATAGAAGATGACAGAAGATGACAGAAGATGACAGATTGACAGAAGAGGACAGAATGACAGAAGATGACAGAATGACAGAAGAGGACAGAAGATGACAAAAGATGACAGAATGGCAGAAGATGACAGATGATGACAGGAGAGGACAGAAGATGACAGAAGATGACAGAATGATAGAAGAGGACAGAATGACAGAAGATGACAGAATGAAAGATAAGGACAGAAGATGACAGAATGACAGAAGATGACAGAAGAGGACAGAAGATGACAGAAGTGAACAGAAGATGACAGAAGATGACAGAAGAGGACAGAAGATGACAGAAGAGGACAGAATATGACAGAAGATGACAGAAGAGGACAGAATGACAGAAGATGACAGAGGATGACAGAAGATGACAGAAGATGACAGAAGATGACAGAAGAGGACAGAAGATGACAGAAGAGGACAGAATATGACAAGAGGACAGAATGACAGAAGATGAAAGAAGATGACAGAAGATGACAGAATATGACAGAAGATGACAGAAGATGACAGAAGATGACAGAAGATGACGGAATATGACAGAAGATGACAGAATGACAGAAGAGGACAGAATGACAGAAGAGGACAGAATACGACAGAAGGACAGAATGACAGAGGATGACAGAATGACAGAAGATGACAGAATGACAGAAGATGACAGAAGATGACAGAAGATGACAGAAGATGACAGAATGACAGAAGAGCACAGAAGAGGACAGAAGATGACAGAAGATGTCAGAAGATGACAGAAGATGACAGATTGACAGAAGATGACAGGAGATGACAGAATGGCAGAAGATGACAGAAGAGGACAGAATGACAGAATTTGACAGAAGATGACAGAATGACAGAAGATGACAGATGATGACAGGAGAGGACAGAAGATGACAGAAGATGACAGAATGATAGAAGAGGACAGAATGACAGAAGATGACAGAATGAAAGATAAGGACAGAAGATGACAGAATGACAGAAGATGACAGAAGAGGACAGAAGATGACAGAAGTGAACAGAAGATGACAGAAGATGACAGAAGAGGACAGAAGATGACAGAAGAGGACAGAATATGACAGAAGATGACAGAAGAGGACAGAATGACAGAAGATGACAGAGGATGACAGAAGATGACAGAAGATGACAGAAGATGACAGAAGAGGACAGAAGATGACAGAAGAGGACAGAATATGACAAGAGGACAGAATGACAGAAGATGAAAGAAGATGACAGAAGATGACAGAATATGACAGAAGATGACAGAAGATGACAGAAGATGACAGAATATGACAGCAGATGACAGAATGACAGAAGAGGACAGAATGACAGAAGAGGACAGAATACGACAGAAGGACAGAATGACAGAGGATGACAGAATGACAGAAGATGACAGAATGACAGAAGATGACAGAAGATGACAGAAGATGACAGAAGATGACAGAATGACAGAAGAGCACAGAAGAGGACAGAAGATGACAGAAGATGTCAGAAGATGACAGAAGATGACAGATTGACAGAAGATGACAGGAGATGACAGAATGGCAGAAGATGACAGAAGAGGACAGAATGACTGAAGAGGACAGAATGACAGAAGATGACAGAACATGATAGAATGCCAGAAGAGGACAGAAGATGACAGAAGATGACAGAAGATGACAGAAGATGACAGAAGATGATAGAAGATGACAGAATGACAGAAGAGGACAGAAGATGACAGAAGATGACAGAAGATGACAGAATGACAGAGGAGGACAGAAAATGACAGAAGATGACAGAAGATGACAGAAGATGACAGAAGATGACAGAAGATGACAGAAGAGGACAGAATTACAGAAGAGGACAGAATGACAGAAGAGGACAGAATGACAGAAGATGACAGAAGATGACAGAATGACAGAAGATGACAGAAGATGGCAGAATGACAGAAGATGACAGAAGATGACAGAAGATGACAGAATATGACAGAAGATGACAGAAGATGACAGAAGATGACAGAAGATGACAGAAGATGACAGAATGACAGAAGAGGACAGAATGACAGAAGAGCACAGAATATGACAGAAGATGACAGAAGATGACAGAATGACAGAAGATGACAGAAGATGACAGAAGATGACGGAATATGACGGAATATGACAGAATGACAGAAGAGGACAGAATGACAGAAGAGGACAGAATATGACAGAAGATGACAGAAGATGACAGAATGACAAGATGACAGAAGATGACAGAATGACAGAAAATGACAGAAGATGGCAGAAGATGACAGAACATGACAGAATATGACAGAAGATGACAGAAGATGACAGAGTATGACAGAAGATGTCAGAAGATGACAGAAGATGACAGAATGACAGAAGAGGACAGAATGACAGAAGATGACAGAATGACAGAAGAGGACAGAAGATGACAGAAGATGACAGAAGATGACAGAAGATGACAGAATGACAGAAGAGGACAGAAGATGACAGAAGATGACAGAAGATGACAGAAGATGACAGAAGATGACAGAATGACCGAAGAGGACAGAATGACAGAAGAGGACAGAATGACAGAAGAGGACAGAATATGACAAAAGATGACAGAAGATGACAGAATGACAGAAGATGACAGAAGATGACAGAAGATGAAAGAAGATGACAGAATGACAGAAGAGGACAGAATGACAGAAGATGACAGAATAACAGAAGATGACAGAATGACAGATGAGGACAGAAGATGACAGAAGATGACAGAAGATGACAGAAGATGACAGAATGACAGAAGAGGAGAGAAGATGACAGAAGATGACTGAAGATGACAGAAGATGACAGAATCACAGAAGAGGACAGAAGAGGACAGAAGATGACAGAAGATGACAGAAGATGACAGAATGACAGAAGAGGACAGAATGACAGAAGAGGAGAGAATGACAGAAGATGACAGAAGATGACAGAAGATGACAGAATGACAGAAGATGACAGAAGATGACAGAATGACAGAAAATGACAGAAGAGGACAGAAGATGACAGAAGATGACAGAAGATGGCAGAAGATGACAGAAGATGACAGAATATGACAGAATGACAGAAGAGGACAGAATGACAGAAGATGACAGAATGACAGAAGAGGACAGAAGATGACAGAAGATGACAGAAGATGACAGAATGACAGAAGAGGACAGAAGATGCCAGAAGATGACAGAAGATGGCAGAAGATGACAGAAGAGGACAAAATATGACAAAAGATGACAGAAGATGACAGAATGACCGAAGATGACAGAAGATGACAGAAAATGACAGAAGATGACAGAAGATGACAGAAGATGACAGAATGACAGAAGAGGACAGAATGACAGAAGATGACAGAATGACAGAAGATGACAGAATGACAGATGAGGACAGAAGATGACAGAAGATGACAGAAGATGAGAGAAGATGACAGAAGATGACAGAAGATGACAGAATGACAGAAGAGCACAGAATATGACAGAAGATGACAGAAGATGACAGAATGACAGAAGATGACAGAAGATGACAGAATATGACAGAAGATGACAGAAGATGACAGAAGATGACAGAATAGGACAGAAGATGACAGAAGATGACAGAATATGACAGAAGTTGACAGAATGACAGAAGAGGACAGAATGACAGAAGAGGACAAAATATGCCAGAAGATGACAGAATGACAGAAGAGGACAGAATGACAGAAGAAGACAGAATGACAGAAGATGACAAAAGATGACAGAAGATGGCAGAAGATGACAGAAGATGACAGAATGACAGAAGAGGACAGAATGACAGAAGATGACAGAATGACAGAAGAGGACAGAATGACAGAAGATGATAGAAGATGACAGAAGATGACAGAATGACAGAAGAGGACAGAATGACAGAAGATGACAGAAGATGACAGAAGATGACAGAAGATGACAGAATGACAGAAGATGACAGAAGATGACAGAAGATGACAAAATGACAGAAGAGGACAGAATGACAGAAGATGACAGAATGACAGAAGAGGGCAGAAGATGACAGAAGACGACAGAATGACAGAAGAGGACAGAATGACAGAAGATGACAGAATGACAGAAGAGGACAGAATGACAGAAGATGACAGAAGATGACAGAAGATGACAGAATGACAGAAGATGACAGAAGATGACAAAATGACAGAAGAGGACAGAATGACAGAAGATGACAGAATGACAGAAGAGGACAGAATGACAGAAGATGACAGAAGATGACAGAATGACAGAAGAGGACAGAATGACAGAAGATGACAGAATATGACAGAAGATGACAGAATATAACAGAAGATAACAGAAGATGACAGAAGATGACAGAAGATGATAGAATGACAGAAGAGGACAGTATGGCAGAAGATGACAGAAGATGACAGAAGATGACAGAATGACTGAAGATGACAGAAGATGACCGAAGATGACAGGAGATGACAGAAGATAACAGAATGACAGAAGAGGACAGAATGACAGAAGATGACAGAAGATGACAGAAGATGACAGAATGACAGAAGATGACAGAATGACAGAAGACGACAGAATGACAAAAGATGACAGAATGACAGAAGAGGACAGAAGATGACAGAAGATGACAGAAGATGACAGAAGATGACAGAAGGTGACAGAATGACAGAAGAGGACAGAATGACAGAAGATGACAGAAGATGACAGAAGATGACAGAAGAGGACAGAATGACAGAAGATGACAAAATGACAGAAGAGGACAGAATGACAGAAGATGACAGAAGATGACAGAAGATGACAGAAGATGACAGAATGACAGAAGAGGACAGAATGAGAGAAGATGACAGAAGAGGACAGAATGACAGAAGATGACAAAAAATGACAGAAGATGGCAGAAGATGACAGAAGATGACAGAATGACAGAAGAGGACAGAATGACAGAAGATGACAGAATGACAGAAGAGGACAGAATGACAGAAGATGATAGAAGATGACAGAAGATGACAGAATGACAGAAGAGGACAGAATGACAGAAGATGACAGAAGATGACAGAAGATGACAGAAGATGACAGAATGACAGAAGATGACAGAAGATGACAGAAGATGACAAAATGACAGAAGAGGACAGAATGACAGAAGATGACAGAATGACAGAAGAGGGCAGAAGATGACAGAAGATGACAGAATGACAGAAGAGGACAGAATAACAGAAGATGAGAGAAGATGACAGAAGATGACAGAAGATGACAGAATGACAGAAGATGACAGAAGACGACAGAAGATGACAAAATGACAGAGGAGCACAGAATGACAGAAGATGACAGAATGACAGAAGAGGACAGAATGAGAGAAGATGACAGAAGAGGACAGAATGACAGAAGATGACAAAAGATGACAGAAGATGGCAGAAGATGACAGAAGATGACAGAATGACAGAAGAGGACAGAATGACAGAAGATGACAGAATGACAGAAGAGGACAGAATGACAGAAGATGATAGAAGATGACAGAAGATGACAGAATGACAGAAGAGGACAGAATGACAGAAGATGACAGAAGATGACAGAAGATGACAGAAGATGACAGAATGACAGAAGATGACAGAAGATGACAGAAGATGACAAAATGACAGAAGAGGACAGAATGACAGAAGATGACAGAATGACAGAAGAGGGCAGAAGATGACAGAAGATGACAGAATGACAGAAGAGGACAGAATGACAGAAGATGAGAGAAGATGACAGAAGATGACAGAATGACAGAAGATGACAGAAGACGACAGAAGATGACAAAATGACAGAGGAGCACAGAATGACAGAAGATGACAGAATGACAGAAGAGGACAGAATGACAGAAGATGACAGACTGACAGAAGAGGACAGAATGACAGAAGATGACAGAATGACAGAAGTGGACAGAAGATGACAGAAGATGACAGAAGATGACAGAATGACAGAAGAGGACAGAAGAGGACAGAAGAGGACATAAGATGACAGAAGATGACAGAAGATGACAGAAGATGACAGAATGACAGAAGAGGTCAGAAGATGACAGAAGATGACTGAAGATGACTGAAGATGACAGAAGATAACAGAGGATGACAGAATGACAGAAGAGGACAGAATGACAGAAGAGGACAGAATGACAGGAGATGACAGAAGATGACAGAAGATGACAGAAGAAGACAGAATATGACAGAAGATGACAGAAGATGACAGAAGATGACAGAAGATGACAGAAGATGACAGAATATGACAGAAGTTGACAGAATGACAGAAGAGGACAGAATGACAGAAGATGACAGAATGACAGAAGAGGACAGAATGACAGAAGATGATAGAAGATGACAGAAGATGACAGAATGACAGAAGAGGACAGAATGACAGAAGATGACAGAAGATGACAGAACATGACAGAACATGACAGAATGACAGAAGAGGACAGAAGATGACAGAACATGACAGAAGATGGCAGAAGATGACAGAAGAGGACAAAATATGACAAAAGATGACAGAAGATGACAGAATGACCGAAGATGACAGAAGATGAAAGAAAATGACAGAAGATGACAGAAGATGACAGAATGACAGAAGAGGACAGAATGACAGAAGATGACAGAATGACAGAAGATGACAGAATGACAGATGAGGACAGAAGATGACAGAAGATGACAGAAGATGAGAGAAGATGACAGAAAATGACAGAAGATGACAGAATGACAGAAGTGGACAGAAGATGACAGAAGATGACAGAAGATGACAGAATGACAGAAGAGGACAGAATGACAGAAGATGACAGAATGACAGAAGATGACAAAAGATGACAGAAGATGGCAGAAGATGACAGAAGATGACAGAATGACAGAAGAGGACAGAATGACAGAAGATGATAGAAGATGACAGAAGATGACAGAATGACAGAAGAGGACAGAATGACAGAAGATGACAGAAGATGACAGAAGATGACAGAAGATGACAGAATGACAGAAGAGGACAGAAGATGACAGAAGATGACAGAAGATGGCAGAAGATGACAGAAGAGGACAAAATATGACAAAAGATGGCAGAAGATGACAGAATGACCGAAGATGACAGAAGATGAAAGAAAATGACAGAAGATGACAGAAGATGACAGAATGACAGAAGAGGACAGAATGACAGAAGATGACAGAATGACAGAAGATGACAGAATGACAGATGAGGACAGAAGATGACAGAAGATGACAGAAGATGAGAGAAGATGACAGAAAATGACAGAAGATGACAGAATGACAGAAGTGGACAGAAGATGACAGAAGATGACAGAAGATGACAGAATGACAGAAGAGGACAGAAGAGGACAGAAGATGACAGAAGATGACAGAAGATGACAGAAGATGACAGAATGACAGAAGAGGTCAGAAGATGACAGAAGATGACAGAAGATGACTGAAGATGACAGAAGATGACAGAAGATGACTGAAGATGACAGAAGATAACAGAGGATGACAGAATGACAGAAGAGGACAGAATGACAGAAGATGACAGAAGAAGACAGAATATGACAGAAGATGACAGAAGATGACAGAAGATGACAGAATATGACAGAAGATGACAGAAGATGACAGAATATGACAGAAGTTGACAGAATGACAGAAGAGGACAGAATGACAGAAGAGGACAGAATATGCCAGAAGATGACAGAAGATGACACAAGATGACAGAATGACAGAAGAGGACAGAATGACAGAAGATGACAGAATGACAGAAGATGACAAAAGATGACAGAAGATGGCAGAAGATGACAGAAGATGACAGAATGACAGAAGAGGACAGAATGACAGAAGATGACAGAATGACAGAAGAGGACAGAATGACAGAAGATGATAGAAGATGACAGAAGATGACAGAATGACAGAAGAGGACAGAATGACAGAAGATGACAGAAGATGACAGAAGATGACAGAAGATGACAGAATGACAGAAGATGACAGAAGATGACAGAAGATGACAAAATGACAGAAGAGGACAGAATGACAGAAGATGACAGAATGACAGAAGAGGGCAGAAGATGACAGAAGATGACAGAATGACAGAAGAGGACAGAATGACAGAAGAGGACAGAATGACAGAAGATGACAGAAGATGACAGAAGATGACAGAAGATGACAGAATGACAGAAGATGACAGAAGACGACAGAAGATGATAAAATGACAGAAGAGCACAGAATGACAGAAGATGACAGAATGACAGAAGAGGACAGAATGACAGAAGATGACAGACTGACAGAAGAGGACAGAATGACAGAAGATGACAGAATGACAGAAGTGGACAGAAGATGACAGAAGATGACAGAAGATGACAGAATGACAGAAGAGGACAGAAGAGGACAGAAGATGACAGTAGATGACAGAAGATGACAGAAGATGACAGAATGACAGAAGAGGTCAGAAGATGACAGAAGATGACTGAAGATGACTGAAGATGACAGAAGATAACAGAGGATGACAGAATGACAGAAGAGGACAGAATGACAGAAGAGGACAGAATGACAGGAGATGACAGAAGATGACAGAAGATGACAGAAGAAGACAGAATATGACAGAAGATGACAGAAGATGACAGAAGATGACAGAAGATGACAGAAGATGACAGAATATGACAGAAGTTGACAGAATGACAGAAGAGGACAGAATGACAGAAGAGGACAGAATATGCCAGAAGATGACAGAAGATGACACAAGATGACAGAATGACAGAAGAGGACAGAATGACAGAAGATGACAGAATGACAGAAGATGACAAAAGATGACAGAAGATGGCAGAAGATGACAGAAGATGACAGAATGACAGAAGAGCACAGAATGACAGAAGATGACAGAATGACAGAAGATGATAGAAGATGACAGAAGATGACAGAAGAGGACAGAATGACAGAAGATGACAGAAGATGACAGAAGATGACAGAAGATGACAGAATGACAGAAGATGACAGAAGATGACAGAAGATGACAAAATGACAGAAGAGGACAGAATGACAGAAGATGACAGAATGACAGAAGAGGGCAGAAGATGACAGAAGACGACAGAATGACAGAAGAGGACAGAATGACAGAAGATGACAGAATGACAGAAGAGGACAGAATGACAGAAGATGACAGAAGATGACAGAAGATGACAGAATGACAGAAGATGACAGAAGACGACAGAAGATGACAAAATGACAGAAGAGGACAGAATGACAGAAGATGACAGAATGACAGAAGAGGACAGAATGACAGAAGATGACAGACTGACAGAAGAGGACAGAATGACAGAAGATGACAGAATATGACAGAAGATGACAGAATATGACAAAAGATAACAGAAGATGACAGAAGATGACAGAAGATGATAGAATGACAGAAGAGGACAGAATGGCAGAAGATGACAGAATGACAGAAGAGGACATAATGACAGAAGATGACAGAATGACAGAAGAGGACAGAATGACAGAAGATGACAGAAGATGACAGAATGACAGAAGAGGACAGAATGACAGAAGATGACAGAATGACAGAAGATGACAGAAGATGACAGAAGATGACAGAATGACAGAAGATGACAGAATGACAGAAGATGACAGAATGACAGAAGAGGACAGAATGACAGAAGATGACAGAAGATGACAGAAGATGACAGAAGGTGACAGAATGACAGAAGAGGACAGAATGACAGAAGATGACAGAAGAGGACAGAATGACAGAAGATGACAAAATGACAAAAGAGGACAGAATGACAGAAGATGACAGAAGATGACAGAAGATGACAGAAGATGACAGAATGACAGAAGAGGACAGAATGAGAGAAGATGACAGAAGAGGACAGAATGACAGAAGATGAAAGAAGATGACAGAAGATGACAGAATGACAGAAGAGGACAGAATGACAGAAGATGACAGAAGATGACAGAAGAGGACAGAAGATGACAGAAGATGAAAGAATGACAGAAGATGACAGAAGATGACAGAAGATGAGAGAAGATGACAGAAGTTGACAGAAGATGACAGAATGACAGAAGAGGACAGAATGACAGAAGATGACAGAAGATGACAGAATGACAGAAGAGGGCTGAAGGTGACAGAAGATGACAGAATGACAGAAGCGGACAGAACGACAGATGATGACCGAATGACAGAAGAGGACAGAAGATGACAGAAGAGGACAGAATGACAGAAGATGACAGAAGATGACAGAAGATGACAGAAGATGATAGAATGACAGAAGAGGACAGAATGACAGAAGATGACAGAAGATGACAGAATGACAGAAGAGGACATAATGACAGAAGATGACAGAATGACAGAAGAGGACAGAATGACAGAAGATGACAGAAGGTGACAGAAGATGACAGAAGATGACAGAATGACAGAAGAGGACAGAATGACAGAAGGTGACAGAAGATGACAGAATGACAGAAGAGGATAGAAGATGACAGAAGATGACAGAAGATGACAGATTGACAGAAGAGGACAGAATGACAGAAGATGACAGAATGACAGAAGAGGACAGAAGATGACAAAAGATGACAGAATGGCAGAAGATGACAGAAGATGACAGAAGAGGACAGAATGACAGAATTTGACAGAAGATGACAGAATGACAGAAGATGACAGATGATGACAGGAGAGGACAGAAGATGACAGAAGATGACAGAATGATAGAAGAGGACAGAATGACAGAAGATGACAGAAGGTGACAGAAGAGGACAGAATGACAGAAGATGACAGAATGACAGATGAGGACAGAAGATGACAGAATGACAGAAGATGACAGAAGATGACAGAAGATGACAGAAGATGACAGAAGGTGACAGAAGATGACAGAAGATGAGAGAATGACAGAGTAGGACAGAAGATGACAGAAGATGACAGAATGACAGAAGATGACAGAGGATGACAGAAGATGACAGAAGATGACAGAAGATGACAGAAGAGAACAGAATGACAGAAGATGACAGAGGATGACAGAAGATGACAGAAGATGACAGAAGATTACAGAAGAGGACAGAAGATGATAGAAGAGGACAGAATATGACAGAAGAGGACAGAATGACAGAAGATGAAAGAAGATGACAGAAGATGACAGAATATGACAGAAGATGACAGAAGATGACAGAAGATGACAGAAGATGACAGAATATGACAGAAGATGAAAGAATGACAGAAGAGGACAGAATGACAGAAGAGGACAGAAGATGACAGAATGACAGAAGAGGACAGAATGACAGAAGAGGACAGAATATGCCAGAAGATAACAGAAGGTGACAGAATGACAGAAGATGACAGAAGATGACAGAAGATGACAGAATGACAGAAGAGGACAGAATGACAGAAGATGACAGAATGACAGAAGAGGAAAGAATGACAGAAGATGACACAAGATGACACAAGATGACAGAATGACAGAAGAGGACAGAATGACAGAAGATGACAGAATGACAGAAGATGACAGAAGATGACAGAAGATGCCAGAAGATGACAGAATGACAGCCGAGGACAGAAGATGACAGAAGATGGCAGAAGATGACAGAAGATGACAGAATGACAGAAGAGGACAGAATGACAGAAGATGACAGAATGACAGAAGAGGACAGAATGACAGAAGATGACAGAAGATGACAGAATGACAGAAGAGGACAGAATGACAGAAGAGGACAGAATGACAGAAGATGACAGAAGATGACAGAATATGACAGAAGATGACAGAAGATGACAGAGTATGACAGAATATGACAGAAGATGACAGAAGATGACAGAAGATGACAGAATGACAGAAGAGGACAGAAGATGACAGAAGATGACAGAATGACAGAAGATGACAGAAGATGACAGAAGATGACAGAAGATGACAGAAGACGACAGAATGACCGAAGAGGACAGAATGACAGAAGAGTACAGAATGACAGAAGAGGACAGGATATGACAAAAGATGACAGAAGATGACAGAATGACAGAAGATGACAAAAGATGACAGAAAATGACAGAAGATGACAGAAGATGACAGAAGATGACAGAAGATGACAGAATGACAGAAGAGGACAGAAGATGACAGAAGATGACAGAAGATGACAGAAGATGACAGAAGAGGACAGAAGATGACAGAAGATGACAGAAGGTGACAGAAGATGACAGAATGACAGAAGAGGTCAGAAGATGACAGAAGATGACAGAAGATGACAGAATGACAGAAGAGGACAGAAAGACAGAAGAGGACAGAATGACAGAAGATGGC
This sequence comes from Somniosus microcephalus, assembly GCF_052327205.1. Classification (NCBI taxonomy): domain Eukaryota; kingdom Metazoa; phylum Chordata; class Chondrichthyes; order Squaliformes; family Somniosidae; genus Somniosus; species Somniosus microcephalus. Next base: position 1,461,357 of record NW_028225190.1, on the reverse strand, counting down.
AGAAGATGACAGAAGATGACAGAAGATGACAGAAGATGACAGAATATGACAGAAGATGACAGAAGATGACAGAAGATCACAGAATGACAGAAGAGGACAGAAGAGGACAGAAGATGACAGAATATGACAGAAGATGACAGAATATAACAGAAGAGGACAGAATGAAAGAAGATGGCAGAAGATGACAGAAGAAGACAGAAGATGACAGAAGATGGCAGAAGATGACAGAAGATGACAGAAGATGACAGAAGATGACAGAATGACGGAAGAGGACAGAATGACAGAAGATGACAGAATGACAGAAGAGGACAGAAGATGACAGAAGATGACAGAAGATGACAGAAGATGACAGAATGACAGAAGAGGACAGAAGATGACAGAAGATGACAGAATGACAGAAGATGACAGAAGATGACAGAAGGTGACAGAAGATGACAGAGGATGACAGAATGACAGAAGAGGACAGAATTTGACAGAAGATGACACAAGATGACAGAATGACAGAAAATGACAGAAGAGGACAGAATATGACAGAAGAGGACAGAATGACAGAAGATGACAGAAGATGACAGAATATGACAGAATATGACAGAAGATGACAGAAGATGACAGAAGATGACAGAAGATGACAGAAGATGACAGTCGATGACAGAAGATGACAGAAGATGACAGAAGACGACAGAAGATGACAGTATGGCAGAAGAGGACAGAAGATGACAGAAGACGACAGAAGATGACAGAAGATGACAGAATGACAGAAGAGGACAGAATGACAGAAGAGGACAGAATATGATAGAGGATGACAGAAGATGACAGAATGACAGAAGATGAGAGAAGATGTCAGAAGGACGGAAGATGACAGAATGACAGAAGATGACAGAACATGACAGAAGATGACAGAAGATGACAGGATATGACAGAAGAGGACAGAAGATGACAGAAGATGACAGAATGACAGAAGAGGACAGAATGACAGAAGAGGACAGAATATGACAGAAGATGACATAAGATGATAGAATGACAGAAAATGACAGAAGAGGACAGAATATGACAGAAGAGGACAGAATGACAGAAGATGACAGAAGATGAAAGAAGATGACAGAAGATGGCAGAAGATGACAGAAGATGACAGCATATGACAGAAGATGACAGAAGATGACAGAGTATGACAGAAGATGACAGAAGATGACAGAAGATGACAGAAGATGACAGAATGATAGAAGAGGACAGAATGACAGGAGATGACAGAATGACAGAAGAGGACAGAAGATGACAGAAGGTGGCAGAAGATGACAGAAGATGACAGAATGACAGAAGAGGACAGAAGATGACAGAAGATGACAGAATGACAGAAGATGACAGAAGATGACAGAATGACCGAAGAGGACAGAATGACAGAAGAGGACAGAATATGACAAAAGATGACAGAAGATGACAGAATGACAGAAGATGACAGAAGATGACAGAAAATGACAGAAGATGACAAAAGATGACAGAATGACAGAAGAGCACAGAAGAGGACAGAAGATGACAGAAGATGACAGAAGATGACAGAATGACAGAAGAGGACAGAATGACAGAAGATGACAGAATGACAGATGAGGACAGAAGATGACAGAAGATGACAGAAGATGACAAAAGATGACAGAATGACAGAAGAGGACAGAAGATGACAGAAGATGACAGAAGATGACAGAATGACAGAAGAGGACAGAAGAGGACAGAAGATGACAGAAGATAACAGAAGATGACAGAATGACAGAAGAGGACAGAATGACAGAAGATGACAGAAGATGACAGAAGATGACAGAAGATGACAGAATATGACAGAAGATGACAGAATGACAGAAGAGGACAGAATGACAGAAGAGGTCAGAAGATGACAGAAGATGACAGAAGATGACAGAAGATAACAGAAGATGACAGAATGACAGAAGAGGACAGAATGACAGAAGATGACAGAAGATGACAGAAGATGACAGAATATGACAGAAGATGACAGAAGATGACAGAATATGAAAGAAGATGACACAAGATGAAAGAATATGACAGAAGATGACAGAATGACAGAAGAGGACAGAATGACAGAAGAGGACAGAATATGCCAGAAGATAACAGAAGGTGACAGAATGACAGAAGATGACAGAAGATGACAGAAGATCACAGAAGATGACAGAAGATGACAGAATGACAGAAGAGGACAGAATGACAGAAGATGACAGAATGACAGAAGAGGAAAGAATGACAGAAGATGACAGAAGATGACACAAGATGACAGAATGACAGAAGAGGACAGAATGACAGAAGATGACAGAATGACAGAAGATGACAGAAGATGACAGAAGATGGCAGAAGATGCCAGAAGATGACAGAATGACAGACGAGGACAGAAGATGACAGAAGATGGCAGAAGATGACAGAAGATGACAGAATGACAGAAGAGGACAGAATGACAGAAGATGACAGAATGACAGAAGAGGACAGAATGACAGAAGATGACAGAAGATGACAGAAGATGACAGAATGACAGAAGAGGACAGAATGACAGAAGAGGACAGAATGACAGAAGATGACAGAAGATGACAGAAGATGACAGAAGATGACAGAAGATGAAAGAATGACAGAAGATGACAGAAGATGACAGAAGATGACAAAATGACAGAAGAGGACAGAATGACAGAAGATGACAGAATGACAGAAGAGGGCAGAAGATGACAGAAGATGAAAGAGTGACAGAAGAGGACAGAATGACAGAAGATGACAGAATGACATAAGAGGACAGAAGATGACAGAAAATGACAAAATGACAGAAGAGGACAGAATGACAGAAGATGACAGAGTGACAGAAGAGGACAGAATGACAGAAGATGACAGAATGACAGAAGAGGACAGAATGACAGAAGATGACAGAATATGACAGAAGATGACAGAATATGACAGAAGATGACAGAAGATGATAGAAGATGACAGAATGACAGAAGATGACAGAAGATGACAGAAGATGACAGAAGATGACAGAATGACAGAAGAGGACAGAATGACAGAAGATGACAGAAGATGACAGAAGATGACAGAAGATGACAGAATGACAGAAGATGACAGAATGACAGATGATGACAGAATGACAGAAGAGGACAGAATGACAGAAGATGACAGAAGATGACAGAAGATGACAGAATGACAGAAGAGGACAGAATGACAGAAGATGACAGAATGACAGAAGAGGACAGAAGATGACAGAAGATGACAGAAGATGACAGAAGATGACAGAAGATGACAGAAGATGACAGAATATGACAGAATATGACAGAAGATGACAGAAGATGACAGAAGATGACAGAATGACAGAAGATGACAGAAGATGACAGTAGATGACAGAAGATGACAGAAGATGACAGAAGATGACAGAAGATGACAGAATGACAGAAGAGGACAGAAGATGACAGAAGATGACAGAAGATGACAGAAGATGACAGAATGACAGAAGAGGACAGAAGATGACAGAAGATGACAGAATGACAGAAGAGGACAGAAGATGACAGAAGATGACAGAAGATGACAGAATGACAGAAGATGACAGAAGATGACAGAAGATGACAGAAGATGACAGAATGACAGAAGATGACAGAAGATGACAGAAAATGACAGAAGATGACAAAAGATGACAGAATGACAGAAGAGGACAGAATGACAGAAGATGACAGAATGACAGAAGATGACAGAATGACAGATGAGGACAGAAGATGACAGAAGATGACAGAATGACAGAAGAGGACAGAAGATGACAGAAGATGACAGAAGGACAGAAGAGGACAGAAGAGGACAGAAGATGACAGAAGATGACAGAAGATGACAGAAGATGACAGAATGACAGAAGAGGTCAGAAGATGACAGAAGATGACAGAAGATGACAGAAGATGACAGAATGACAGAAGAGGACAGAATGACAGAAGAGGACAGAATGACAGAAGATGACAGAAGATGACAGAAGATGACAGAAGATGACAGAATGACAGAAGAGGACAGAATGCCAGAAGAGGACAGAAAATGACAGAATGACAGAAGATGACAGAAGATGACAGAAGATGACAGAATGACAGAAGATGACAGAATGACAGAAGAGGACAGAATGACAGAAGATGACAGAAGATGACAGAAGATGACAGAATGACAGAAGAGGACAGAATGACAGAAGAGGACAGAAGATGACAGAATGACAGAAGAGGACAGAAGATGACAGAAGATGACAGAAGATGACAGAATGACAGAAGATGACAGAACATGACAGAACATGACAGAATGACAGAAGAGGACAGAATGACAGAAGATGACAGAATGACAGAAGATGACAGAAGATGACAGAGCATGACAGAATGACAGAAGATGACAGAAGATGACAGAATATGACAGAAGATCACAGTAGATGACAGAAGATGACAGAAGATGACAGAATGACAGAAGATGACAGAAGATGACAGTAGATGACAGAAGATGACAGAAGATGACAGAAGATGACAGAATATGACAGAAGATGACAGAAGATGACAGAAGATGACAGAATGACAGAAGAGGACAGAATGACAGAAGAGGACAGAATATGACAGAAGATGACAGAAGATGACAGAATGACAGAAGATGACAGAAGATGACAGAAGATGACAGAATGACAGAAAATGACAGAAGAGGACAGAATATCACAGAAGAGGACAGAATGACAGAAGATGACAGAAGATGACAGAAGATGACAGAAGATGACAGAAGATGGCAGAAGATGACAGAAGATGACAGAAGAGGACAGAATGACAGAAGATGACAGAATATGACAGAAGATGACAGAATGACAGAAGATGACAGAAGATGACAGAAGAGGACAGAATGACAGAAGATAACAGAAGAGGACAGAAGAAGACAGAATGACAGAAGAGGACAGAATGACAGAAGAGGACAGAATGACAGAAGATGACAGAAGATGACAGAAGATGACAGAAGATGACAGAATGACAGAAGAGGACAGGAAGCCAGAAGAGGACAGAAAATGACAGAATGACAGAAGATGACAGAAGATGACAGAAGATGACAGAATGACAGAAGATGACAGAATGACAGAAGAGGACAGAATGACAGAAGATGACAGAAGATGACAGAAGATGACAGAATGACAGAAGAGGACAGAATGACAGAAGAGGACAGAAGATGACAGAAGATGACAGAAGATCAGAAGATGACAGAAGATGACAGAACATGACAGAATGACAGAAGAGGACAGAAGATGACAGAATATGACAGAAGATGACAGTAGATGACAGAAGATGACAGAAGATGACAGAAGATGACAGAATGACAGAAGATGACAGAAGTTGACAGTAGATGACAGAAGATGACAGAAGATGACAGAAGATGACAGAATATGACAGAATATGACAGAAGATGACAGAATGACAGAAGAGGACAGAATGACAGAAGAGGACAGAATATGACAGAAGATGACAGAAGATGACAGAATGACAGAAGATGACAGAAGATGACAGATTGACAGAAGAGGACAGAATATCACAGAAGAGGACAGAATGACAGAAGATGACAGAAGATGACAGAAGATGACAGAAGATGACAGAAGATGGCAGAAGATGACAGAAGTTGACAGAATATGACAGAATATGACAGAAGATGACAGAAGATGACAGAGTATGACAGAAGATGACAGAAGATGACAGAAGATGACAGAATGACAGAAGAGGACAGAATGACAGAAGATGACAGAATGACAGAAGAGGACAGAATATGACAGAAGATGACAGAAGATGACAGAAGATGACAGAATGACAGAAGAGGACAGAAGATGACAGAATGACAGAAGATGACAGAAGATGACAGAAGATGACAGAAGACGACAGAATGACCGAAGAGGACAGAATGACAGAAGAGTACAGAATTACAGAAGAGGACAGGATATGACAAAAGATGACAGAACATGACAGAATGACAGAAGATGACAAAAGATGACAGAAAATGACAGAAGATGACAGAAGATGACAGAAGATGACAGAATGACAGAAGAGGACAGAAGATGACAGAAGATGACAGAAGATGACAGAAGATGACAGAAGATGACAGAATGACAGAAGAGGACAGAAGATGACAGAAGATGACAGAAGGTGACAGAAGATGACAGAATGACAGAAGAGGTCAGAAGATGACAGAAGATGACAGAAGATGACAGAAGATGACAGAATGACAGAAGAGGACAGAAAGACAGAAGAGGACAGAATGACAGAAGATGGCAGAAGATGACAGAAGATGACAGAAGATGACAGAAGATGACAGAATATGACAGAAGATGACAGAAGATGACAGAATGACAGAAGAGGACAGAAGAGGACAGAAGATGACAGAAGATGACAGATTATGACAGAAGATGACAGAATATGACAGAAGAGGACAGAATGAAAGAAGATGACAGAAGAAGACAGAAGATGACAGAAGATGGCAGAAGATGACAGAAGATGACAGAATATGACAAAAGATGACAGAAGATGACAGAGTATGACAGAAGATGACAGAAGATGACAGAAGATGACAGAATGACGGAAGAGGACAGAATGACAGAAGATGACAGAATGACAGAAGAGGACAGAAGATGACAGAAGATGACAGAAGATGACAGAAGATGACAGAATGACAGAAAAGGACAGAAGATGATAGAAGATGACAGAATGTCAGAAGATGACAGAAGATGACAGAAGATGACAGAAGATGACTGAAGATGACAGAATGACCGAAGAGGACAGAATGACAGAAGAGGACAGAATGACAGAAGAGGACAGAATTTGACAGAAGATGACACAAGATGACAGAATGACAGAAAATGACAGAAGAGGACAGAATATGGCAGAAGAGGACAGAATGACAGAAGATGACAGAAGATGACAGAATATGACAGAAGATGACAGAAGATGACAGAAGATGACAGAATGACAGAAGATGACAGAAGATGACAGGAGATGACAGAAGATGACAGAAGATGACAGAATGACAGAAGATGACAGAAGATGACAGAAGATGACAGAATATGACAGAAGTTGACAGAATGACAGAAGAGGACAGAATGACAGAAGAGGACAGAATATGCCAGAAGATGACAGAAGATGACACAAGATGACAGAATGACAGAAGAGGACAGAATGACAGAAGATGACAGAATGACAGAAGATGACAAAAGATGACAGAAGATGGCAGAAGATGACAGAAGATGACAGAATGACAGAAGAGCACAGAATGACAGAAGATGACAGAATGACAGAAGAGGACAGAATGACAGAAGATGATAGAAGATGACAGAAGATGACAGAATGACAGAAGAGGACAGAATGACAGAAGATGACAGAAGATGACAGAAGATGACAGAAGATGACAGAATGACAGAAGATGACAGAAGATGACAGAAGATGACAAAATGACAGAAGAGGACAGAATGACAGAAGATGACAGAATGACAGAAGAGGGCAGAAGATGACAGAAGACGACAGAATGACAGAAGAGGACAGAATGACAGAAGATGACAGAATGACAGAAGAGGACAGAATGACAGAAGATGACAGAAGATGACAGAAGATGACAGAATGACAGAAGATGACAGAAGACGACAGAAGATGACAAAATGACAGAAGAGGGCAGAATGACAGAAGATGACAGAATGACAGAAGAGGACAGAATGACAGAAGATGACAGACTGACAGAAGAGGACAGAATGACAGAAGATGACAGAATATGACAGAAGATGACAGAATATGACAAAAGATAACAGAAGATGACAGAAGATGACAGAAGATGATAGAATGACAGAAGAGGACAGAATGGCAGAAGATGACAGAATGACAGAAGAGGACAGAATGACAGAAGATGACAGAATGACAGAAGAGGACAGAATGACAGAAGATGACAGAAGATGACAGAATGACAGAAGAGGACAGAATGACAGAAGATGACAGAATGACAGAAGATGACAGAAGATGACAGAAGATGACAGAATGACAGAAGATGACAGAATGACAGAAGATGACAGAATGACAGAAGAGGACAGAATGACAGAAGATGACAGAAGATGACAGAATGACAGAAGAGGACAGAATGACAGAAGATGACAGAATGACAGAAGAGGACAGAAGATGACAGAAGATGATAGAAGATGACAGAAGATGACAGAAGGTGACAGAATGACAGAAGAGGACAGAATGACAGAAGATGACAGAAGAGGACAGAATGACAGAAGATGACAAAATGACAGAAGAGGACAGAATGACAGAAGATGACAGAAGATGACAGAATGACAGAAGAGGACAGAATGAGAGAAGATGACAGAAGAGGACAGAATGACAGAAGATGAAAGAAGATGACAGAAGATGACAGAATGACAGAAGAGGACAGAATGACAGAAGATGACAGAAGATGACAGAAGAGGACAGAAGATGACAGATGATGAAAGAATGACAGAAGATGACAGAAGATGACAGAAGATGAGAGAAGATGACAGAAGTTGACAGAAGATGACAGAATGACAGAAGAGGACAGAATGACAGAAGATGACAGAAGATGACAGAATGACAGAAGAGGGCTGAAGGTGACAGAAGATGACAGAATGACAGAAGCGGACAGAACGACAGATGATGACCGAATGACAGAAGAGGACAGAAGATGACAGAAGAGGACAGAATGACAGAAGATGACAGAAGATGACAGAAGATGACAGAAGATGATAGAATGACAGAAGAGGACAGAATGACAGAAGATGACAGAAGATGACAGAAGATGACAGAATGACAGAAGAGGACAGAAGATGACAGAATGACAGAAGAGGGCAGAATGACAGAAGATGACAGAAGATGACAGAAGATGACAGAATGACAGAAGAGGACAGAATGACAGAAGATGACAGAATGACAGAAGAGGACAGAATGACAGAAGATGACAGAAGGTGACAGAAGATGACAGAAGATGACAGAATGACAGAAGAGGACAGAATGACTGAAGGTGACAGAAGATGACAGAATGACAGAAGAGGATAGAAGATGACAGAAGATGACAGAAGATGACAGATTGACAGAAGAGGACAGAATGACAGAAGATGACAGAATGACAGAAGAGGACAGAAGATGACAAAAGATGACAGAATGGCAGAAGATGACAGAAGATGACAGAAGAGGACAGAATGACAGAATTTGACAGAAGATGACAGAATGACAGAAGATGATAGATGATGACAGGAGAGGACAGAAGATGACAGAAGATGACAGAATGATAGAAGAGGACAGAATGACAGAAGATGACAGAAGGTGACAGAAGAGGACAGAATGACAGAAGATGACAGAATGACAGATGAGGACAGAAGATGACAGAATGACAGAAGATGACAGAAGATGACAGAAGATGACAGAAGATGACAGAAGGTGACAGAAGATGACAGAAGATGAGAGAATGACAGAGTAGGACAGAAGATGACAGAAGATGACAGAATGACAGAAGATGACAGAGGATGACAGAAGATGACAGAAGATGACAGAAGATGACAGAAGATGACAGAAGATGACAGAAGAGAACAGAATGACAGAAGATGACAGAGGATGACAGAAGATGACAGAAGATGACAGAAGATTACAGAAGAGGACAGAAGATGATAGAAGAGGACAGAATATGACAGAAGAGGACAGAATGACAGAAGATGAAAGAAGATGACAGAAGATGACAGAATATGACAGAAGATGACAGAAGATGACAGAAGATGACAGAAGATGACAGAATATGACAGAAGATGAAAGAATGACAGAAGAGGACAGAATGACAGAAGAGGACAGAAGATGACAGAATGACAGAAGAGGACAGAATGACAGAAGAGGACAGAATATGCCAGAAGATAACAGAAGGTGACAGAATGACAGAAGATGACAGAAGATGACAGAAGATGACAGAATGACAGAAGAGGACAGAATGACAGAAGATGACAGAATGACAGAAGAGGAAAGAATGACAGAAGATGACACAAGATGACACAAGATGACAGAATGACAGAAGAGGACAGAATGACAGAAGATGACAGAATGACAGAAGATGACAGAAGATGACAGAAGATGCCAGAAGATGACAGAATGACAGCCGAGGACAGAAGATGACAGAAGATGGCAGAAGATGACAGAAGATGACAGAATGACAGAAGAGGACAGAATGACAGAAGATGACAGAATGACAGAAGAGGACAGAATGACAGAAGATGACAGAAGATGACAGAATGACAGAAGAGGACAGAATGACAGAAGAGGACAGAATGACAGAAGATGACAGAAGATGACAGAATATGACAGAAGATGACAGAAGATGACAGAGTATGACAGAATATGACAGAAGATGACAGAAGATGACAGAATGACAGAAGATGACAGAAGATGACAAAAGATGACAGAAGATGACAGAATGACAGAAGATGACAAAAGATGACAGAAAATGACAGAAGATGACAGAAGATGACAGAAGATGACAGAAGATGACAGAATGACAGAAGAGGACAGAAGATGACAGAAGATGACAGAAGATGACAGAAGATGACAGAAGAGGACAGAAGATGACAGAAGATGACAGAAGGTGACAGAAGATGACAGAATGACAGAAGAGGTCAGAAGATGACAGAAGATGACAGAAGATGACAGAATGACAGAAGAGGACAGAAAGACAGAAGAGGACAGAATGACAGAAGATGGCAGAAGATGACAGAAGATGACAGAAGATGACAGAATATGACAGAAGATGACAGAAGATGACAGAAGATGACAGAATGACAGAAGAGGACAGAAGAGGACAGAAGATGACAGAATATGACAGAAGATGACAGAATATAACAGAAGAGGACAGAATGAAAGAAGATGGCAGAAGATGACAGAAGAAGACAGAAGATGACAGAAGATGGCAGAAGATGACAGAAGATGACAGAAGATGACAGAAGATGACAGAAGATGACAGAATGACGGAAGAGGACAGAATGACAGAAGATGACAGAATGACAGAAGAGGACAGAAGATGACAGAAGATGACAGAAGATGACAGAAGATGACAGAATGACAGAAGAGGACAGAAGATGACAGAAGATGACAGAATGACAGAAGATGACAGAAGATGACAGAAGGTGACAGAAGATGACAGAAGATGACAGAATGACCGAAGAGGACAGAATGACAGAAGAGGACAGAATGACAGAAGAGGACAGAATTTGACAGAAGATGACACAAGATGACAGAATGACAGAAAATGACAGAAGAGGACAGAATATGACAGAAGAGGACAGAATGACAGAAGATGACAGAAGATGACAGAATATGACAGAAGATGACAGAAGATGACAGAAGATGACAGAATGACAGAAGATGACAGAAGATGACAGTCGATGACAGAAGATGACAGAAGATGACAGAAGACGACAGAAGATGACAGTATGGCAGAAGAGGACAGAAGATGACAGAAGACGACAGAAGATGACAGAAGATGACAGAATGACAGAAGAGGACAGAATGACAGAAGATGAGAGAAGATGTCAGAAGGACGGAAGATGACAGAATGACAGAAGATGACAGAACATGACAGAAGATGACAGAAGATGACAGGATATGACAGAAGAGGACAGAAGATGACAGAAGATGACAGAATGACAGAAGAGGACAGAATGACAGAAGAGGACAGAATATGACAGAAGATGACATAAGATGATAGAATAACAGAAAATGACAGAAGAGGACAGAATATGACAGAAGAGGACAGAATGACAGAAGATGACAGAAGATGAAAGAAGATGACAGGAGATGGCAGAAGATGACAGAAGATGACAGCATATGACAGAAGATGACAGAAGATGACAGAGTATGACAGAAGATGACAGAAGATGACAGAAGATGACAGAAGATGACAGAATGATAGAAGAGGACAGAATGACAGGAGATGACAGAATGACAGAAGAGGACAGAAGATGACAGAAGATGACAGAATGACAGAAGATGACAGAAGATGACAGAAGATGACAGAATGACAGAAGAGGACAGAAGATGACAGAAGATGACAGAATGACAGAAGATGACAGAAGATGACAGAAGATGACAGAATGACCGAAGAGGACAGAATGACAGAAGAGGAAAGAATGACAGAAGAGGACAGAATATGACAAAAGATGACAGAAGATGACAGAATGACAGAAGATGACAGAAGATGACAGAAAATGACAGAAGATGACAAAAGATGACAGAATGACAGAAGAGCACAGAAGAGGACAGAAGATGACAGAAGATGACAGAAGATGACAGAATGACAGAAGAGGACAGAATGACAGAAGATGACAGAATGACAGATGAGGACAGAAGATGACAGAAGATGACAGAAGATGACAAAAGATGACAGAATGACAGAAGAGGACAGAAGATGACAGAAGATGACAGAAGATGACAGAATGACAGAAGAGGACAGAAGAGGACAGAAGATGACAGAAGATGACAGAAGATAACAGAAGATGACAGAATGACAGAAGAGGACAGAATGACAGAAGAGGACAGAATGACAGAAGATGACAGAAGATGACAGAAGATGACAGAAGATGACAGAATATGACAGAAGATGACAGAATGACAGAAGAGGACAGAATGACAGAAGAGGTCAGAAGATGACAGAAGATGACAGAAGATGACAGAAGATAACAGAAGATGACAGAATGACAGAAGAGGACAGAATGACAGAAGAGGACAGAATGACAGAAGATGACAGAAGATGACAGAAGATGACAGAATATGACAGAAGATGACAGAAGATGACAGAATATGAAAGAAGATGACACAAGATGAAAGAATATGACAGAAGATGACAGAATGACAGAAGAGGACAGAATGACAGAAGAGGACAGAATATGCCAGAAGATAACAGAAGGTGACAGAATGACAGAAGATGACAGAATGACAGAAGAGGAAAGAATGACAGAAGATGACAGAAGATGACACAAGATGACAGAATGACAGAAGAGGACAGAATGACAGAAGATGACAGAATGACAGAAGATGACAGAAGATGACAGAAGATGGCAGAAGATGCCAGAAGATGACAGAATGACAGACGAGGACAGAAGATGACAGAAGATGGCAGAAGATGACAGAAGATGACAGAATGACAGAAGAGGACAGAATGACAGAAGATGACAGAATGACAGAAGAGGACAGAATGACAGAAGATGACAGAAGATGACAGAAGATGACAGAATGACAGAAGAGGACAGAATGACAGAAGAGGACAGAATGACAGAAGATGACAGAAGATGAAAGAATGACAGAAGATGACAGAAGATGACAGAAGATGACAAAATGACAGAAGAGGACAGAATGACAGAAGATGACAGAATGACAGAAGAGGGCAGAAGATGACAGAAGATGAAAGAGTGACAGAAGAGGACAGAATGACAGAAGATGACAGAATGACATAAGAGGACAGAAGATGACAGAAAATGACAAAATGACAGAAGAGGACAGAATGACAGAAGATGACAGAGTGACAGAAGAGGACAGAATGACAGAAGATGACAGAATGACAGAAGAGGACAGAATGACAGAAGATGACAGAATATGACAGAAGATGACAGAATATGACAGAAGATGACAGAAGATGATAGAAGATGACAGAATGACAGAAGATGACAGAAGATGACAGAAGATGACAGAAGATGACAGAATGACAGAAGAGGACAGAATGACAGAAGATGACAGAAGATGACAGAAGATGACAGAAGATGACAGAATGACAGAAGATGACAGAATGACAGATGATGACAGAATGACAGAAGAGGACAGAATGACAGAAGATGACAGAAGATGACAGAAGATGACAGAATGACAGAAGAGGACAGAATGACAGAAGATGACAGAATGACAGAAGAGGACAGAAGATGACAGAAGATGACAGAAGATGACAGAAGATGACAGAAGATGACAGAATATGACAGAATATGACAGAAGATGACAGAAGATGACAGAATGACAGAAGATGACAGAAGATGACAGTAGATGACAGAAGATGACAGAAGATGACAGAAGATGACAGAAGATGACAGAATGACAGAAGAGGACAGAAGATGACAGAAGATGACAGAAGATGACAGAAGATGACAGAATGACAGAAGAGGACAGAAGATGACAGAAGATGACAGAATGACAGAAGAGGACAGAAGATGACAGAAGATGACAGAAGATGACAGAATGACAGAAGATGACAGAAGATGACAGAAGATGACAGAAGATGACAGAATGACAGAAGATGACAGAAGATGACAGAAAATGACAGAAGATGACAAAAGATGACAGAATGACAGAAGAGGACAGAATGACAGAAGATGACAGAATGACAGAAGATGACAGAATGACAGATGAGGACAGAAGATGACAGAAGATGACAGAATGACAGAAGAGGACAGAAGATGACAGAAGATGACAGAAGGACAGAAGAGGACAGAAGAGGACAGAAGATGACAGAAGATGACAGAAGATGACAGAAGATGACAGAATGACAGAAGAGGTCAGAAGATGACAGAAGATGACAGAAGATGACAGAAGATGACAGAATGACAGAAGAGGACAGAATGACAGAAGAGGACAGAATGACAGAAGATGACAGAAGATGACAGAAGAGGACAGAATGCCAGAAGAGGACAGAAAATGACAGAATGACAGAAGATGACAGAAGATGACAGAAGATGACAGAATGACAGAAGATGACAGAATGACAGAAGAGGACAGAATGACAGAAGATGACAGAAGATGACAGAAGATGACAGAATGACAGAAGAGGACAGAATGACAGAAGAGGACAGAAGATGACAGAATGACAGAAGAGGACAGAAGATGACAGAAGATGACAGAAGATGACAGAATGACAGAAGATGACAGAACATGACAGAACATGACAGAATGACAGAAGAGGACAGAATGACAGAAGATGACAGAATGACAGAAGATGACAGAAGATGACAGAGCATGACAGAATGACAGAAGATGACAGAAGATGACAGAAGATGACAGAATATGACAGAAGATCACAGTAGATGACAGAAGATGACAGAAGATGACAGAATGACAGAAGATGACAGAAGATGACAGTAGATGACAGAAGATGACAGAAGATGACAGAAGATGACAGAATATGACAGAAGATGACAGAAGATGACAGAAGATGACAGAATGACAGAAGAGGACAGAATGACAGAAGAGGACAGAATATGACAGAAGATGACAGAAGATGACAGAATGACAGAAGATGACAGAAGATGACAGAAGATGACAGAAGATGACAGAAGATGGCAGAAGATGACAGAAGATGACAGAAGAGGACAGAATGACAGAAGATGACAGAATATGACAGAAGATGACAGAATGACAGAAGATGACAGAAGATGACAGAAGAGGACAGAATGACAGAAGATAAAAGAAGAGGACAGAAGAAGACAGAATGACAGAAGAGGACAGAATGACAGAAGAGGACAGAATGACAGAAGATGACAGAAGATGACAGAAGATGACAGAATGACAGAAGAGGACAGGAAGCCAGAAGAGGACAGAAAATGACAGAATGACAGAAGAGGACAGAAGATGACAGAAGATGACAGAAGATGACAGAATGACAGAAGATGACAGAATGACAGAAGAGGACAGAATGACAGAAGATGACAGAAGATGACAGAAGATGACAGAATGACAGAAGAGGACAGAATGACAGAAGAGGACAGAAGATGACAGAAGATGACAGAAGATCAGAAGATGACAGAAGATGACAGAACATGACAGAATGACAGAAGAGGACAGAAGATGACAGAATATGACAGAAGATGACAGTAGATGACAGAAGATGACAGAAGATGACAGAAGATGACAGAATGACAGAAGATGACAGAAGTTGACAGTAGATGACAGAAGATGACAGAAGATGACAGAAGATGACAGAATATGACAGAATATGACAGAAGATGACAGAATGACAGAAGAGGACAGAATGACAGAAGAGGACAGAATATGACAGAAGATGACAGAAGATGACAGAATGACAGAAGATGACAGAAGATGACAGAAGATGACAGATTGACAGAAGAGGACAGAATATCACAGAAGAGGACAGAATGACAGAAGATGACAGAAGATGACAGAAGATGACAGAAGATGACAGAAGATGGCAGAAGATGACAGAAGTTGACAGAATATGACAGAAGATGACAGAAGATGACAGAGTATGACAGAAGATGACAGAAGATGACAGAAGATGACAGAAGATGACAGAATGACAGAAGAGGACAGAATGACAGAAGATGACAGAATGACAGAAGAGGACAGAATATGACAGAAGATGACAGAAGATGACAGAAGATGACAGAATGACAGAAGAGGACAGAAGATGACAGAATGACAGAAGATGACAGAAGATGACAGAAGATGACAGAAGACGACAGAATGACCGAAGAGGACAGAATGACAGAAGAGTACAGAATTACAGAAGAGGACAGGATATGACAAAAGATGACAGAACATGACAGAATGACAGAAGATGACAAAAGATGACAGAAAATGACAGAAGATGACAGAAGATGACAGAAGATGACAGAATGACAGAAGAGGACAGAATGACAGAAGATGGCAGAAGATGACAGAAGATGACAGAATGACAGAAGAGGACAGAAGATGACAGAAGATGACAGAAGGTGACAGAAGATGACAGAATGACAAAGAGGTCAGAAGATGACAGAAGATGACAGAAGATGACAGAAAATGACAGAATGACAGAAGATGACAGAAGATGACAGAATGACAGAAGAGGACAGAAGAGGACAGAAGATGACAGAAGATGACAGATTATGACAGAAGACGACAGAATATGACAGAAGAGGACAGAATGAAAGAAGATGACAGAAGAAGACAGAAGATGACAGAAGATGGCAGAAGATGACAGAAGATGACAGAATATGACAGAAGATGACAGAAGATGACAGAGTATGACAGAAGATGACAGAAGATGACAGAAGATGACAGAAGATGACAGAATGACGGAAGAGGACAGAATGACAGAAGATGACAGAATGACAGAAGAGGACAGAAGATGACAGAAGATGACAGAAGATGACAGAAGATGACAGAATGACAGAAAAGGACAGAAGATGATAGAAGATGACAGAATGTCAGAAGATGACAGAAGATGACAGAAGATGTCAGAAGATGACTGAAGATGACAGAATGACCGAAGAGGACAGAATGACAGAAGAGGACAGAATGACAGAAGAGGACAGAATTTGACAGAAGATGACACAAGATGACAGAATGACAGAAAATGACAGAAGAGGACAGAATATGGCAGAAGAGGACAGAATGACAGAAGATGACAGAAGATGACAGAATATGACAGAAGATGACAGAAGATGACAGAAGATGACAGAATGACAGAAGATGACAGAAGATGACAGGAGATGACAGAAGATGACAGAAGATGACAGAATGACAGAAGAGGACAGAATGACAGAAGAGGACAGAATATGATAGAGGATGACAGAATGACAGAAGATGAGAGAAGATGTCAGAAGGACGGAAGATGACAGAATGACAGAAGATGACAGAACATGACAGACGATGACAGAATATGACAGAAGAGGACAGAAGATGACAGAAGATGACAGAATGACAGAAGAGGACAGAATGATAGAAGAGGACAGAATATGACAGAAGATGACATAAGATGATAGAATGACAGAAAATGACAGAAGAGGACAGAATATGACAGAAGAGGACAGAATGACAGAAGATGACAGAAGATGACAGAAGATGACAGAAGATGACAGAAGATGACAGCATATGACAGAAGATGACAGAAGATGACAGAGTATGACAGAAGATGACAGAAGACGACAGAAGATGACAGAAGATGACAGACTGATAGAAGAGGACAGAATGACAGGAGATGACAGAAGGACAGAAGAGGACAGAAGATGACAGAAGATGACAGAATGACAGAAGATGACAGAAGATGACAGAAGATGACAGAAGATGACAGAATGACCGAAGAGGTCAGAATGACAGAAGAGGAAAGAATGACAGAAGAGGACAGAATATGACAAAAGATGACAGAAGATGACAGAATGACAGAAGATGACAGAAGATGACAGAAAATGACAGAAGATGACAGAAGATGACAGGAGATGACAGAATGACAGAAGAGGACAGAATGACAGAAGATGACAGAATGACAGAAGATGACAGAATGACAGATGAGGACAGAAGATGACAGAAGATGACAGAAGATGACAGAAGATGACAAAAGATGACAGAATGACAGAAGAGGACAGAAGATGACAGAAGATGACAGAAGATGACAGAAGATGACAGAAGATGACAGAATGACAGAAGAGGACAGAAGAGGACAGAAGATGACAGAAGATGACAGAAGATGACAGAATGACAGAAGAGGTCAGAAGATGACAGAAGATGACAGAAGATGACAGAAGATAACAGAAGGTGACAGAATGACAGCAGAGGACAGAATGACAGAAGAGGACAGAATGACAGAAGATGACAGAAGATGACAGAAGATGACAGAATATGACAGAGGATGACAGAAGATGACAGAAGATGACAGAATATGACAGAAGATGACAGAAGATGAAAGAATATGACAGAAGATGACAGAATGACAGAAGAGGGCAGAATGACAGAAGAGGACAGAATACGCCAGAAGATGACTGAAGGTGACAGAATGACAGAAGATGACAGAAGATGACAGAAGATCACAGAAGATGACAGAAGATGACAGAATGACAGAAGAGGACAGAATGACAGAAGATGACAGAATGACAGAAGAGGAAAGAATGACAGAAGATGACAGAAGATGACACAAGATGACAGAATGACAGAAGAGGACAGAATGACAGAAGATGACAGAATGACAGAAGATGACAGAAGATGACAGAAGATGCCAGAAGATGACAGAATGACAGACGAGGACAGAATGACAGAAGATGACAGAATGACAGAGGAGGACAGAATGACAGAAGATGATAGAAGATGACAGAAGATGACAGAATGACAGAAGAGGACAGAATGACAGAAGATGACAGAAGATGACAGAAGATGACAGAATGACAGAAGATGACAGAAGATGACAGAAGATGACAAAATGACAGAGGAGGACAGAATGACAGAAGATGACAGAATGACAGAAGAGGGCAGAAGATGACAGAAGATGACAGAGTGACAGAAGAGGACAGAATGACAGAAGATGACAGAATGACAGAAGAGGACAGAAGTTGACAGAAGATGACAAAATGACAGAAGAGGACAGAATGACAGAAGATGACAGAATGACAGAAGAGGACAGAATGACAGAAGATGACAGAATGACAGAAGAGGACAGAATGACAGAAGATGACAGAATATGACAGAAGATGACAGAATATGACAGAAGATGACAGAAGATGATAGAAGATGACGGAATGACAGAAGATGACAGAAGATGACAGAAGATGACAGAAGATGACAGAATGACAGAAGATGACAGAAGATGACAGAAGATGACAGAATTACAGAAGATGACAGAATGACAGAAGATGACAGAATGACAGAAGAGGACAGAATGACAGAAGATGACAGAAGATGACAGAAGATGACAGAATGACAGAAGAGGACAGAATGACAGAAGATGACAGAATGACAGAAGAGGACACAAGATGACAGAAGATGACAGAAGATGACAGAAGATGACAGAAGGTGACAGAATGGCAGAAGAGGACAGAATGACAGAAGATGACAGAAGATGACTGAAGATGACAGAAGAGGACAGAATGACAGAAGATGACAGAATGACAGAAGAGGACAAAATGACAGAAGATGACAGAAGCTGACAGAAGTTGACAGAAGATGAGAGAAGATGACAGAATGACAGAAGGGGACAGAATGAGAGAAGATGATAGAAGAGGACAGAATGACAGAATGACAGAAGATGACGGAATGACAGAAGAGGACAGAAGATGACAGAATGACAGAAGAGGACAGAAGATGACAGAAGATGACAGAAGATGACAGAAGAGGACAGAAGATGACAGAAGATGACAGAATGACAGAAGATGACAGAAGATGACAGAAGATGACAGAATGACAGAAGAGGGCAGAATGACAGAAGATGACAGAAGATGACAGAAGAGGAGAGAATGACAGAAGATGGCAGAATGGCAGAAGAGGACAGAATGGCAGAAGATGACTGAACATGACAGAATGACAGAAGATGACAGAAGATGACAGAAGAGGACAGAATGACAGAAGATGACAGAAAATGACAGAAGATGACAGAATGACAGAAGATGACAGAAGATGACAGAAGAGGACAGAATGACAGAAGATAACAGAAGAGGACAGAAGATGACAGAATGACAGAAGAGGACAGAATGAGAGAAGATGACAGAAGATGACAGAAGAAGACAGAATGACAGAAGAGGACAGAATGACAGAAGATGACAGAATGACAGAAGAGGACAGAATGACAGAAGATGACAGAAGATGACAGAAGATGACAGTATGACAGAAGAGGACAGAATGACAGAAGAGGACAGAAGATGACAGAATGACAGAAGAGGACAGAAGATGACAGAAGATGACAGAAGATGACAGAATGACAGAAGATGACAGAATGAGAGAAGAGGACAGAATGACAGAAGATGACAGAAGATGACAGAAGATGACAGAAGATGACAGAATTACAGAAGAGGACAGAATGACAGAAGAGGAAAGAAGGTGACAGAACGACAGAAGAGGACAGAAGATGACAGAAGATGACAGAAGATAACAGAATGACAGAAGAGGACAGAATGACAGAAGAGGACAGAATGACAGAAGATGACAGAAGATGACAGAAGATGACAGAATGACAGAAGATGACAGAAGATTACAGAATATGGCAGAATATGACAGAAGATGACAGAAGATGACAGAATGACAGAAGATGACAGAAGATGACAGTAGATGACAGAAGATGACAGAAGATGACAGAAGATGACAGAAGATAACAGAATGACAGAAGAGGACAGAAGATGACAGAAGATGACAGAAGATGACAGAAGATGACAGAAGATGACAGAATGACAGAAGAGGACAGAATGACAGAAGAGGACAGAATATGATAGAGGATGACAGAAGATGACAGAATGACAGAAGATGACAGAAGATGTCAGAAGGACAGAAGATGACAGAATGACAGAAGATGAAAGATCATGACAGAAGATGACAGAAGATGACAGAATATGACAGAAGAGGACAGAAGATGACAGAAGATGACAGAATATGACAGAAGATGACAGAAGATGACAGAATGACAGAAGAGGAGAGAATGACAGAAGAGGACAGAATATGACAGAAGATGACACAAGATGACAGAATGACAGAAAATGACAGAAGAGGACAGAATATGACAGAAGAGGACAGAATGACAGAAGATGACAGAAGATGACAGAAGATGACAGAAGATGGCAGAAGATGACAGAAGATGACAGAATATGACAGAAGATGACAGAAGATGACAGAGTATGACAGAAGATGACAGATGATGACAGAAGATGACAGAAGATGACAGAATGACAGAAGAGGACAGAATGACAGAAGATGACAGAATGACAGAAGAGGACAGAAGATGACAGAAGATGACAGAATGACAGAAGAGGACAGAAGATGACAGAAGATGACAGAATGACAGAAGATGAGAGAAGATGACAGAAGATGACAGAATTACAGAAGAGGACAGAATGACAGAAGAGGACAGAAGATGACAGAATGACAGAAGAGGACAGCAGATGACAGAAGATGACAGAAGATGACAGAATGACAGAAGAGGACAGAATGACAGAAGATGACAGAAGATGACAGAATGACAGAAGATGACAGAAGATGACAGAATATGACAGAATATGACAGAAGATGACAGAAGATGACAGAAGATGACAGAATGACAGAAGATGACAGAAGATGACAGTAGATGACAGAAGATGACATAAGATGACAGAAGATGACAGAAGATGACAGAATGACAGAAGAGGACAGAAGATGACAGAAGATGACAGAAGATGACAGAATGACAGAAGAGGACAGAATGACAGAAGAGGACAGAATATGATAGAGGATGACAGAAGATGACAGAATGACAGAAGATGACAGAAGATGTCAGAAGGACAGAAGATGACAGAATGACAGAAGATGACAGAACATGACAGAAGATGGCAGAAGATGACAGAATATGACAGAAGAGGACAGAAGATGACAGAAGATGACAGAATATGACAGAAGATGACAGAAGATGACAGAATGACAGAAGAGGACAGAATATGACAGAAGAGGACAGAATGACAGAAGATGACAGAAGATGACAGAAGATGGCAGAAGATGACAGAAGATGACAGAATATGACAGAAGATGACAGAAGATGACAGAGTATGACAGAAGATGACAGAAGATGACAGAAGATGACAGAAGATGACAGAATGACAGAAGAGGACAGAATGACAGAAGATGACAGAATGACAGAAGAGGACAGAAGATGACAGAAGATGACAGAAGATGACAGAATGACAGAAGAGGACAGAAGATGACAGAAGATGACAGAAGATGACAGAATGACAGAAGAGGACAGAATGACAGAAGATGACAGAATGACAGAAGATGACAGAAGATGACAGAAGATGATAGAATGACCGAAGAGGACAGAATGACAGAAGAGGACAGAATGACAGAAGAGGACAGAATATGACAAAAGATGACAGAAGATGACAGAATGACAGAAGATGACAGAAGATGACAGAAAATGACAGAAGATGACAGAAGATGACAGAATGACAGAAGAGGACAGAATGACAGAAGATGACAGAATGACAGAAGATGACAGAATGACAGATGAAGACAGAAGATGACAGAAGATGACAGAAGATGACAGAATGACAGAAGAGGACAGAAGATGACAGAAGATGACAGAAGATGACAGAATGACAGAAGAGGACAGAAGAGGACAGAAGATGACAGAAGATGACAGAAGATGACAGAATGACAGAAGAGGTCAGAAGATGACAGAAGATGACAGAAGATGACAGAAGATAACAGAAGAAGACAGAATGACAGAAGAGGACAGAATGACAGAAGAGGACAGAATGACAGAAGATGACAGAAGATGACAGAAGATGACAGAAGATGACAGAAGATGACAGAATGACAGAAGAGGACAGAATGACAGAAGATGACAGAATGACAGAAGAGGACAGAATATGACAAAAGATGACAGAATATGACAGAATGACAGAAGAGGACAGAAGATGACAGAAGATGACAGAATGACAGAAGAGGACAGAAGATGACAGAAGATGACAGAATGACAGAAGATGAGAGAAGATGACAGAAGATGACAGAAGATGACAGAATTACAGAAGAGGACAGAATGACAGAAGAGGACAGAAGATGACAGAATGACAGAAGAGGACAGCAGATGACAGAAGATGACAGAAGATGACAGAATGACAGAAGAGGACAGAATGACAGAAGATGACAGAAGATGACAGAATGACAGAAGATGACAGAAGATGACAGAATATGACAGAATATGACAGAAGATGACAGAAGATGACAGAAGATGACAGAATGACAGAAGATGACAGAAGATGACAGTAGATGACAGAAGATGACATAAGATGACAGAAGATGACAGAAGATGACAGAATGACAGAAGAGGACAGAAGATGACAGAAGATGACAGAAGATGACAGAATGACAGAAGAGGACAGAATGACAGAAGAGGACAGAATATGATAGAGGATGACAGAAGATGACAGAATGACAGAAGATGACAGAAGATGTCAGAAGGACAGAAGATGACAGAATGACAGAAGATGACAGAACATGACAGAAGATGGCAGAAGATGACAGAATATGACAGAAGAGGACAGAAGATGACAGAAGATGACAGAATATGACAGAAGATGACAGAAGATGACAGAATGACAGAAGAGGACAGAATATGACAGAAGAGGACAGAATGACAGAAGATGACAGAAGATGACAGAAGATGGCAGAAGATGACAGAAGATGACAGAATATGACAGAAGATGACAGAAGATGACAGAGTATGACAGAAGATGACAGAAGATGACAGAAGATGACAGAAGATGACAGAATGACAGAAGAGGACAGAATGACAGAAGATGACAGAATGACAGAAGAGGACAGAAGATGACAGAAGATGACAGAAGATGACAGAATGACAGAAGAGGACAGAAGATGACAGAAGATGACAGAAGATGACAGAATGACAGAAGAGGACAGAAGATGACAGAAGATGACAGAAGATGACAGAAGATGACAGAATGACAGAAGATGACAGAATGACAGAAGAGGACAGAATGACAGAAGATGACAGAATGACAGAAGATGACAGAAGATGACAGAAGATGATAGAATGACCGAAGAGGACAGAATGACAGAAGAGGACAGAATGACAGAAGAGGACAGAATATGACAAAAGATGACAGAAGATGACAGAATGACAGAAGATGACAGAAGATGACAGAAAATGACAGAAGATGACAGAAGATGACAGAAGATGACAGAATGACAGAAGAGGACAGAATGACAGAAGATGACAGAATGACAGAAGATGACAGAATGACAGATGAAGACAGAAGATGACAGAAGATGACAGAAGATGACAGAATGACAGAAGAGGACAGAAGATGACAGAAGATGACAGAAGATGACAGAATGACAGAAGAGGACAGAAGAGGACAGAAGATGACAGAAGATGACAGAAGATGACAGAATGACAGAAGAGGTCAGAAGATGACAGAAGATGACAGAAGATGACAGAAGATAACAGAAGAAGACAGAATGACAGAAGAGGACAGAATGACAGAAGAGGACAGAATGACAGAAGATGACAGAAGATGACAGAAGATGACAGAAGATGACAGAATGACAGAAGAGGACAGAATGACAGAAGATGACAGAATGACAGAAGAGGACAGAATATGACAAAAGATGACAGAATATGACAGAATGACAGAAGATGACAGAAGATGACAGAAAATGACAGAAGATGACAGAATGACAGAAGATGACAGAATGACAGAAGAGGACAGAATGACAGAAGATGACAGAATGACAGATGATGACAGGATGACAGGAGAGGACAGAAGATGACAGAGGATGACAGAAGATGACAGAAGATGACAGAATGACAGAAGAGGACAGAAGATGACAGAATGACAGAAGAGGACAGAAGATGACAGAAGATGACAGAAGCTGACAGAAGAGGACAGAAGATGACAGAATGACAGAAGAGGACAGAAGAGGACAGAAGATGACAGAAGATGACAGAAGATGACAGAAGATGACAGAAGATGACAGTATGACAGAAGAGGACAGAAGATGACAGAAGATGACAGAAAGAGAGAAGATGACAGAAGATGACAGAAGATGACAGAAGATGACAGAATGACAGAAGAGGACAGAATGACAGAAGATGACAGAATGACAGTAGAGGACAGAAAGACAGAAGATGACAGAAGATGACAGAATGACAGAAGAGGACAGAATGACAGAAGATGATAGAATGACAGAAGAGGACAGAAGATGACAGAATGACAGAAGATGACAGAAGATGACAGAAGATGACAGAATGACAGAAGAGGACAGAATGACAGAAGATGACAGAAGATGACAGAAAATGACAGAAGAGGAGAGAATGACAGAAGATGACAGAATGACAGAAGAGGACAGAATGACAGAAGATGACAGAAGATGACAGAACATGACAGAACATGACAGAATGACAGAAGATGATAGAAGATGACAAGAGGACAGAATGACAGAAGATGACAGAATATGACAGAAGATGACAGAATGACAGAAGATGACAGAAGATGACAGAAGAGGACAGAATGACAGAAGATAACAGAAGATGACAGAAGATGATAGAATGACAGAAGAGGACAGAAGATGACAGAATGACAGAAGAGGACAGAATGACAGAAGATGACAGAAGAAGACAGAATGACAGAAGAGGACAGAATGACAGAAGATGACAGAAGATGACAGAAGATGACAGAATGACAGAAGAGGACAGAATGACAGAAGAGGACAGAAGATGACAGAAGAAGACAGAATGACAGAAGAGGACAGAATGACAGAAGAGGACAGAATGACAGAAGATGACAGAAGATGACAGAAGATGACAGAAGATGACAGAATGACAGAAGAGGACAGGAAGCCAGAAGAGGACAGAAAATGACAGAATGACAGAAGAGGACAGAAGATGACAGAAGATGACAGAAGATGACAGAATGACAGAAGATGACAGAATGACAGAAGAGGACAGAATGACAGAAGATGACAGAAGATGACAGAAGATGACAGAATGACAGAAGAGGACAGAATGACAGAAGAGGACAGAAGATGACAGAATGACAGAAGAGGACAGAAGATGACAGAAGATGACAGAAGATCAGAAGATGACAGAAGATGACAGAACATGACAGAATGACAGAAGAGGACAGAATGACAGAAGATGACAGAACATGACAGAATGACAGAAGATGACAGAAGATGACAGAATATGACAGAAGATGACAGTAGATGACAGAAGATGACAGAAGATGACAGAAGATGACAGAACGACAGAAGATGACAGAAGTTGACAGTAGATGACAGAAGATGACAGAAGATGAGAGAAGATGACAGAATATGACAGAAGATGACAGAAGATGACAGAATGACAGAAGAGGACAGAATGACAGAAGAGGACAGAATATGACAGAAGATGACAGAAGATGACAGAATGACAGAAGATGACAGAAGATGACAGAAGATGACAGATTGACAGAAAATGACAGAAGAGGACAGAATATCACAGAAGAGGACAGAATGACAGAAGATGACAGAAGATGACAGAAGATGACAGAAGATGACAGAAGATGGCAGAAGATGACAGAAGATGACAGAATATGACAGAAGATGACAGAAGATGACAGAGTATGACAGAAGATGACAGAAGATGACAGAAGATGACAGAAGATGACAGAATGACAGAAGAGGACAGAATGACAGAAGATGACAGAATGACAGAAGAGGACAGAATATGACAGAAGATGACAGAAGATGACAGAAGATGACAGAATGACAGAAGAGGACAGAAGATGACAGAATGACAGAAGATGACAGAAGATGACAGAAGATGACAGAAGACGACAGAATGACCGAAGAGGACAGAATGACAGAAGAGTACAGAATGACAGAAGAGGACAGGATATGACAAAAGATGACAGAACATGACAGAATGACAGAAGATGACAAAAGATGACAGAAAATGACAGAAGATGACAGAAGATGACAGAGGATGACAGAATGACAGAAGAGGACAGAAGATGACAGAAGATGACAGAAGATGACAGAAGATGACAGAATGACAGAAGAGGACAGAAGATGACAGAAGATGACAGAAGGTGACAGAAGATGACAGAATGACAGAAGAGGTCAGAAGATGACAGAAGATGACAGAAGATGACAGAAGATGACAGAATGACAGAAGAGGACAGAAAGACAGAAGAGGACAGAATGACAGAAGATGGCAGAAGATGACAGAAGATGACAGAAGATGACAGAAGATGACAGAATATGACAGAAGATGACAGAAGATGACAGAAGATGACAGAATGACAGAAGAGGACAGAAGAGGACAGAAGATGACAGAAGATGACAGATTATGACAGAAGATGACAGAATATGACAGAAGAGGACAGAATGAAAGAAGATGACAGAAGAAGACAGAAGATGACAGAAGATGGCAGAAGATGACAGAAGATGACAGAATATGACAGAAGATGACAGAAGATGACAGAGTATGACAGAAGATGACAGAAGATGACAGAAGATGACAGAAGATGACAGAAGATGACAGAAGATGACAGAATGACGGAAGAGGACAGAATGACAGAAGATGACAGAATGACAGAAGAGGACAGAAGATGACAGAAGATGACAGAAGATGACAGAATGACAGAAAAGGACAGAAGATGATAGAAGATGACAGAATGACAGAAGATGACAGAAGATGACAGAAGATGACAGAAGATGACAGAAGAGGACAGAATGACCGAAGAGGACAGAATGACAGAAGAGGACAGAATGACAGAAGAGGACAGAATTTGACAGAAGATGACACAAGATGACAGAATGACAGAAAATGACAGAAGAGGACAGAATATGGCAGAAGAGGACAGAATGACAGAAGATGACAGAAGATGACAGAATATGACAGAAGATGACAGAAGATGACAGAAGATGACAGAATGACAGAAGATGACAGAAGATGACAGAAGATGACAGAAGATGGCAGAAGATGACAGAAGATGACAGCATATGACAGAAGATGACAGAAGATGACAGAGTATGACAGAAGATGACAGAAGACGACAGAAGATGACAGAAGATGACAGACTGATAGAAGAGGACAGAATGACAGGAGATGACAGAAGGACAGAAGTGGACAGAAGATGACAGAAGATGACAGAATGACAGAAGATGACAGAAGATGACAGAAGATGACAGAAGATGACAGAATGACCGAAGAGGACAGAATGACAGAAGAGGAAAGAATGACAGAAGAGGACAGAATATGACAAAAGATGACAGAAGATGACAGAATGACAGAAGATGACAGAAGATGACAGAAAATGACAGAAGATGACAGGAGATGACAGAATGACAGAAGAGGACAGAATGACAGAAGATGACAGAATGACAGAAGATGACAGAATGGCAGATGAGGACAGAAGATGACAGAAGATGACAGAAGATGACAGAAGATGACAAAAGATGACAGAATGACAGAAGAGGACAGAAGATGACAGAAGATGACAGAAGATGACAGAAGATGACAGAAGATGACAGAAGATGACAGAATGACAGAAGAGGACAGAAGAGGACAGAAGATGACAGAAGATGACAGAAGATGACAGAATGACAGAAGAGGTCAGAAGATGACAGAAGATGACAGAAGATGACAGAAGATAACAGAAGGTGACAGAATGACAGAAGAGGACAGAATGACAGAAGAGGACAGAATGACAGAAGATGACAGAAGATGACAGAAGATGACAGAATATGACAGAGGATGACAGAAGATGACAGAAGATGACAGAATATGACAGAAGATGACAGAAGATGAAAGAATATGACAGAAGATGACAGAATGACAGAAGAGGGCAGAATGACAGAAGAGGACAGAATACGCCAGAAGATGACTGAAGGTGACAGAATGACAGAAGATGACAGAAGATGACAGAAGATCACAGAAGATGACAGAAGATGACAGAATGACAGAAGAGGACAGAATGACAGAAGATGACAGAATGACAGAAGAGGAAAGAATGACAGAAGATGACAGAAGATGACACAAGATGACAGAATGACAGAAGAGGACAGAATGACAGAAGATGACAGAATGACAGAAGATGACAGAAGATGACAGAAGATGACAGAAGATGCCAGAAGATGACAGAATGACAGACGAGGACAGAATGACAGAAGATGACAGAATGACAGAGGAGGACAGAATGACAGAAGATGATAGAAGATGACAGAAGATGACAGAATGACAGAAGAGGACAGAATGACAGAAGATGACAGAAGATGACAGAAGATGACAGAAGATGACAGAATGACAGAAGATGACAGAAGATGACAGAAGATGACAAAATGACAGAAGAGGACAGAATGACAGAAGATGACAGAATGACAGAAGAGGGCAGAAGATGACAGAAGATGACAGAGTGACAGAAGAGGACAGAATGACAGAAGATGACAGAATGACAGAAGAGGACAGAAGTTGACAGAAGATGACAAAATGACAGAAGAGGACAGAATGACAGAAGATGACAGAATGACAGAAGAGGACAGAATGACAGAAGATGACAGAATGACAGAAGAGGACAGAATGACAGAAGATGACAGAATATGACAGAAGATGACAGAATATGACAGAAGATGACAGAAGATGATAGAAGATGACAGAATGACAGAAGATGACAGAAGATGACAGAAGATGACAGAAGATGACAGAATGACAGAAGATGACAGAAGATGACAGAAGATGACAGAATTACAGAAGATGACAGAATGACAGAAGATGACAGAATGACAGAAGAGGACAGAATGACAGAAGATGACAGAAGATGACAGAAGATGACAGAATGACAGAAGAGGACAGAATGACAGAAGATGACAGAATGACAGAAGAGGACACAAGATGACAGAAGATGACAGAAGATGACAGAAGATGACAGAAGGTGACAGAATGGCAGAAGAGGACAGAATGACAGAAGATGATAGAAGATGACTGAAGATGACAGAAGAGGACAGAATGACAGAAGATGACAGAATGACAGAAGAGGACAAAATGACAGAAGATGACAGAAGCTGACAGAAGTTGACAGAAGATGAGAGAAGATGACAGAATGACAGAAGAGGATAGAATGAGAGAAGATGACAGAAGAGGACAGAATGACAGAATGACAGAAGATGACGGAATGACAGAAGAGGACAGAAGATGACAGAATGACAGAAGAGGACAGAAGATGACAGAAGATGACAGAAGATGACAGAAGATGACAGAAGAGGACAGAAGATGACAGAATGACAGAAGAGGGCAGAATGACAGAAGATGACAGAAGATGACAGAAGAGGAGAGAATGACAGAAGATGGCAGAATGACAGAAGAGGACAGAATGGCAGAAGATGACTGAACATGACAGAATGACAGAAGATGACAGAAGATGACAGAAGAGGACAGAATGACAGAAGATGACAGAAAATGACAGAAGATGACAGAATGACAGAAGATGACAGAAGATGACAGAAGAGGACAGAATGACAGAAGATAACAGAAGAGGACAGAAGATGACAGAATGACAGAAGATGACAGAAGATGACAGAAGATGACAGAAGATGACAGAAGAGGACAGAATGACCGAAGAGGACAGAATGACAGAAGAGGACAGAATGACAGAAGAGGACAGAATTTGACAGAAGATGACACAAGATGACAGAATGACAGAAGATGACAGAAGAGGACAGAATATGGCAGAAGAGGACAGAATGACAGAAGATGACAGAAGATGACAGAATATGACAGAAGATGACAGAAGATGACAGAATGACAGAAGATGACAGGAGATGACAGAAGATGACAGAAGATGACAGAATGACAGAAGAGGACAGAATGACAGAAGAGGACAGAATATGATAGAGGATGACAGAAGATGACAGAATGACAGAAGATGAGAGAAGATGTCAGAAGGACGGAAGATGACAGAATGACAGAAGATGACAGAACATGACAGAAGATGACAGAAGATGACAGAATATGACAGAAGAGGACAGAAGATGACAGAAGATGACAGAATGACAGAAGAGGACAGAATGACAGAAGAGGACAGAATATGACAGAAGATGACATAAGATGATAGAATGACAGAAAATGACAGAAGAGGACAGAATATGACAGAAGAGGACAGAATGACAGAAGATGACAGAAGATGACAGAAGATGACAGAAGATGGCAGAAGATGACAGAAGATGACAGCATATGACAGAAGATGACAGAAGATGACAGAGTATGACAGAAGATGACAGAAGACGACAGAAGATGACAGAAGATGACAGACTGATAGAAGAGGACAGAATGACAGGAGATGACAGAAGGACAGAAGTGGACAGAAGATGACAGAAGATGACAGAATGACAGAAGATGACAGAAGATGACAGAAGATGACAGAAGATGACAGAATGACCG
Organism: Somniosus microcephalus; assembly: GCF_052327205.1. Classification (NCBI taxonomy): domain Eukaryota; kingdom Metazoa; phylum Chordata; class Chondrichthyes; order Squaliformes; family Somniosidae; genus Somniosus; species Somniosus microcephalus. Next base: position 1,429,458 of record NW_028225190.1, on the reverse strand, counting down.
AAGAGGACAGAATGACAGAAGAGGAAAGAATGACAGAAGAGGACAGAATATGACAAAAGATGACAGAAGATGACAGAATGACAGAAGATGACAGAAGATGACAGAAAATGACAGAAGATGACAGAAGATGACAGGAGATGACAGAATGACAGAAGAGGACAGAATGACAGAAGATGACAGAATGACAGAAGATGACAGAATGGCAGATGAGGACAGAAGATGACAGAAGATGACAGAAGATGACAGAAGATGACAAAAGATGACAGAATGACAGAAGAGGACAGAAGATGACAGAAGATGACAGAAGATGACAGAAGATGACAGAATGACAGAAGAGGACAGAAGAGGACAGAAGATGACAGAAGATGACAGAAGATGACAGAATGACAGAAGAGGTCAGAAGATGACAGAAGATGACAGAAGATGACAGAAGGTGACAGAATGACAGAAGAGGACAGAATGACAGAAGAGGACAGAATGACAGAAGATGACAGAAGGACAGAAGTGGACAGAAGATGACAGAAGATGACAGAATGACAGAAGATGACAGAAGATGACAGAAGATGACAGAAGATGACAGAATGACCGAAGAGGACAGAATGACAGAAGAGGAAAGAATGACAGAAGAGGACAGAATATGACAAAAGATGACAGAAGATGACAGAATGACAGAAGATGACAGAAGATGACAGAAAATGACAGAAGATGACAGAAGATGACAGGAGATGACAGAATGACAGAAGAGGACAGAATGACAGAAGATGACAGAATGACAGAAGATGACAGAATGGCAGATGAGGACAGAAGATGACAGAAGATGACAGAAGATGACAGAAGAGGACAAAAGATGACAGAATGACAGAAGAGGACAGAAGATGACAGAAGATGACAGAAGATGACAGAAGATGACAGAATGACAGAAGAGGACAGAAGAGGACAGAAGATGACAGAAGATGACAGAAGATGACAGAATGACAGAAGAGGTCAGAAGATGACAGAAGATGACAGAAGATGACAGAAGATAACAGAAGGTGACAGAATGACAGAAGAGGACAGAATGACAGAAGAGGACAGAATGACAGAAGATGACAGAAGATGACAGAAGATGACAGAATATGACAGAGGATGACAGAAGATGACAGAAGATGACAGAAGATGACAGAAGATGACAGAATATGACAGAAGATGACAGAAGATGAAAGAATATGACAGAAGATGACAGAATGACAGAAGAGGGCAGAATGACAGAAGAGGACAGAATACGCCAGAAGATGACTGAAGGTGACAGAATGACAGAAGATGACAGAAGATGACAGAAGATCACAGAAGATGACAGAAGATGACAGAATGACAGAAGAGGACAGAATGACAGAAGATGACAGAATGACAGAAGAGGAAAGAATGACAGAAGATGACAGAATGACAGAGGAGGACAGAATGACAGAAGATGATAGAAGATGACAGAAGATGACAGAATGACAGAAGAGGACAGAATGACAGAAGATGACAGAAGATGACAGAAGATGACAGAAGATGACAGAATGACAGAAGATGACAGAAGATGACAGAAGATGACAAAATGACAGAAGAGGACAGAATGACAGAAGATGACAGAATGACAGAAGAGGGCAGAAGATGACAGAAGATGACAGAGTGACAGAAGAGGACAGAATGACAGAAGATGACAGAATGACAGAAGAGGACAGAAGTTGACAGAAGATGACAAAATGACAGAAGAGGACAGAATGACAGAAGATGACAGAATGACAGAAGAGGACAGAATGACAGAAGATGACAGAATGACAGAAGAGGACAGAATGACAGAAGATGACAGAATATGACAGAAGATGACAGAAGATGATAGAAGATGACAGAATGACAGAAGATGACAGAAGATGACAGAAGATGACAGAAGATGACAGAATGACAGAAGATGACAGAAGATGACAGAAGATGACAGAATTACAGAAGATGACAGAATGACAGAAGATGACAGAATGACAGAAGAGGACAGAATGACAGAAGATGACAGAAGATGACAGAAGATGACAGAATGACAGAAGAGGACAGAATGACAGAAGATGACAGAATGACAGAAGAGGACACAAGATGACAGAAGATGACAGAAGATGACAGAAGATGACAGAAGGTTACAGAATGGCAGAAGAGGACAGAATGACAGAAGATGACAGAAGATGACTTAAGATGACAGAAGAGGACAGAATGACAGAAGATGACAGAATGACAGAAGAGGACAAAATGACAGAAGATGACAGAAGCTGACAGAAGTTGACAGAAGATGAGAGAAGATGACAGAATGACAGAAGAGGATAGAATGAGAGAAGATGACAGAAGAGGACAGATGACAGAATGACAGAAGATGACGGAATGAAAGAAGAGGACAGAAGATGACAGAATGACAGAAGAGGACAGAAGATGACAGAAGATGACAGAAGATGACAGAAGATGACAGAAGAGGACAGAAGATGACAGAAGATGACAGAATGACAGAAGAGGGCAGAATGACAGAAGATGACAGAAGATGACAGAAGAGAAGAGAATGACAGAAGATGGCAGAATGACAGAAGAGGACAGAATGGCAGAAGATGACTGAACATGACAGAATGACAGAAGATGACAGAAGAGGACAGAATGACAGAAGATGACAGAAAATGACAGAAGATGACAGAATGACAGAAGATGACAGAAGATGACAGAAGAGGACAGAATGACAGAAGATAACAGAAGAGGACAGAAGATGACAGAATGACAGAAGAGGACAGAATGAGAGAAGATGACAGAAGATGACAGAAGAAGACAGAATGACAGAAGAGGACAGAATGACAGAAGATGACAGAATGACAGAAGAGGACAGAATGACAGAAGATGACAGAAGATGACAGAAGATGACAGTATGACAGAAGAGGACAGAATGACAGAACAGGACAGAAGATGACAGAATGACAGAAGAGGACAGAAGATGACAGAAGATGACAGAATGACAGAAGATGACAGAATGAGAGAAGAGGACAGAATGACAGAAGATGACAGAAGATGACAGAAGATGACAGAATGAGAGAAGAGGACAGAATGACAGAAGATGACAGAAGATGACAGAAGATGACAGAAGATGACAGAATTACAGAAGAGGACAGAATGACAGAAGAGGAAAGAAGGTGACAGAATGACAGAAGATGACAGAATGACAGAAGATGACAGAAGATGACAGAAGATGACAGAATGACAGAAGATGACAGAAGATTACAGAATATGGCAGAATATGACAGAAGATGACAGAAGATGACAGAAGATGACAGAATGACAGAAGATGACAGAAGATGACAGTAGATGACAGAAGATGACAGAAGATGACAGAAGATGACAGAAGATAACAGAATGACAGAAGAGGACAGAAGATGACAGAAGATGACAGAAGATGACAGAAGATGACAGAATGACAGAAGATGACAGAAGATGTCAGAAGGACAGAAGATGACAGAATGACAGAAGATGAAAGAACATGACAGAAGATGACAGAAGATGACAGAATATGACAGAAGAGGACAGAAGATGACAGAAGATGACAGAATATGACAGAAGATGACAGAAGATGACAGAATGACAGAAGAGGACAGAATGACAGAAGAGGACAGAATATGACAGAAGATGACACAAGATGACAGAATGACAGAAAATGACAGAAGAGGACAGAATATGACAGAAGAGGACAGAATGACAGAAGATGACAGAAGATGACAGAAGATGACAGAAGATGGCAGAAGATGACAGAAGATGACAGAATGACAGAAGATGAGAGAAGATGACAGAAGATGACAGAATTACAGAAGAGGACAGAATGACAGAAGAGGACAGAAGATGACAGAATGACAGAAGAGGACAGAAGATGACAGAAGATGACAGAAGATGACAGAATGACAGAAGAGGACAGAATGACAGAAGATGACAGAAGATGACAGAATGACAGAAGATGACAGAAGATGACAGAATATGACAGAATATGACAGAAGATGACAGAAGATGACAGAAGATGACAGAATGACAGAAGATGACAGAAGATGACAGTAGATGACAGAAGATGACATAAGATGACAGAAGATGACAGAAGATGACAGAATGACAGAAGAGGACAGAAGATGACAGAAGATGACAGAAGATGACAGAAGATGACAGAATGACAGAAGAGGACAGAATGACAGAAGAGGACAGAATATGATAGAGGATGACAGAAGATGACAGAATGACAGAAGATGACAGAAGATGTCAGAAGGACAGAAGATGACAGAATGACAGAAGATGACAGAACATGACAGAAGATGGCAGAAGATGACAGAATATGACAGAAGAGGACAGAAGATGACAGAAGATGACAGAATGACAGAAGAGGACAGAATATGACAGAAGATGACACAAGATGACAGAATGACAGAAAATGACAGAAGAGGACAGAATATGACAGAAGAGGACAGAATGGCAGAAGATGACAGAAGATGACAGAATATGACAGAAGATGACAGAAGATGACAGAGTATGACAGAAGATGACAGAAGATGACAGAAGATGACAGAAGATGACAGAATGACAGAAGAGGACAGAATGACAGAAGATGACAGAATGACAGAAGAGGACAGAAGATGACAGAAGATGACAGAAGATGACAGAAGATGACAGAATGACAGAAGAGGACAGAAGATGACAGAAGATGACAGAAGATGACAGAATGACAGAAGAGGACAGAAGATGACAGAAGATGACAGAAGATGACAGAAGATGACAGAATGACAGAAGATGACAGAATGACAGAAGAGGACAGAATGACAGAAGATGACAGAATGACAGAAGATGACAGAAGATGACAGAATGACCGAAGAGGACAGAATGACAGAAGAGGACAGAAAGACAGAAGAGGACAGAATATGACAAAAGATGACAGAAGATGACAGAATGACAGAAGATGACAGAAGATGACAGAAAATGACAGAAGATGACAGAAGATGACAGAAGATGACAGAATGACAGAAGAGGACAGAATGACAGAAGATGACAGAATGACAGAAGATGACAGAATGACAGATGAAGACAGAAGATGACAGAAGATGACAGAAGATGACAGAAGATGACAGAATGACAGAAGAGGACAGAAGATGACAGAAGATGACAGAAGATGACAGAATGACAGAAGAGGACAGAAGAGGACAGAAGATGACAGAAGATGACAGAAGATGACAGAAGATGACAGAATGACAGAAGAGGTCAGAAGATGACAGAAGATGACAGAAGATGACAGAAGATAACAGAAGAAGACAGAATGACAGAAGAGGAAATAATGACAGAAGAGGACAGAATGACAGAAGATGACAGAAGATGACAGAAGATGACAGAAGATGACAGAATGACAGAAGAGGACAGAATGACAGAAGATGACAGAATGACAGAAGATGACAGAATATGACAAAAGATGACAGAATATGACAGAATGACAGAAGATGACAGAAGATGACAGAAAATGACAGAAGATGACAGAATGACAGAAGATGACAGAATGACAGAAGAGGACAGAATGACAGAAGATGACAGAATGACAGATGATGACAGGATGACAGGAGAGGACAGAAGATGACAGAGGATGACAGAAGATGACAGAAGAAGACAGAATGACAGAAGAGGACAGAAGATGACAGAATGACAGAAGAGGACAGAAGATGACAGAAGATGACAGAAGATGACAGAATGACAGAAGAGGACAGAAGATGACAGAAGATGACAGAAGATGACAGAAGAGGACAGAAGATGACAGAATGACAGAAGAGGACAGAAGAGGACAGAAGATGACAGAAGATGACAGAGGATGACAGAAGATGACAGAAGATGACAGTATGACAGAAGAGGACAGAAGATGACAGAAGATGACAGAATGACAGAAGATGACAGAAGATGACAGAAGATGACAGAAGATGACAGAATGACAGAAGAGGACAGAATGACAGAAGATGACAGAATGACAGTAGATGACAGAATGACAGAAGAGGACAGAAGATGACAGAAGATGACAGAATGACAGAAGATGACAGAAGATGACAGAAGATGACAGAATGACAGAAGAGGACAGAATGACAGAAGATGACAGAAGATGACAGAAAATGACAGAAGAGGAGAGAATGACAGAAGATGACAGAATGACAGAAGAGGACAGAATGACAGAAGATGACAGTAGATGACAGAACATGACAGAACATGACAGAATGATAGAAGATGACAGAAGATGACAGAAGAGGACAGAATGACAGAAGATGACAGAATATGACAGAAGATGACAGAATGACAGAAGATGACAGAAGATGACAGAAGAGGACAGAATGACAGAAGATAACAGAAGATGACAGAAGATGATAGAATGACAGAAGAGGACAGAAGATGACAGAATGACAGAAGAGGACAGAATGACAGAAGATGACAGAAGAAGACAGAATGACAGAAGAGGACAGAATGACAGAAGATGACAGAAGATGACAGAAGATGACAGAAGATGACAGAATGACAGAAGAGGACAGAATGACAGAAGAGGACAGAAGATGACAGAATGACAGAAGAGGACAGAAGAGGACAGAATGACAGAAGATGACAGAAGATGACAGACGATGACAGAAGATGACAGAATTACAGAAGAGGACAGAATGACAGAAGAGGACAGAAGATGACAGAATGACAGAAGAGGACAGAAGATGACAGAAGATGACAGAATGACAGAAGAGGACCGAATGACAGAAGAGGACAGAATGACAGAAGATGACAGAATGACAGAAGATGACAGAAGATGACAGAATGACAGAAGATGACAGAAGATGACAGAAGATGACAGAAGATGACAGAAGATGACAGAAGATGACAGAATGACAGAAGATGACAGAAGATGACAGAAGATGACAGAAGATGACAGAATTACAGAAGAGGACAGAATGACAGAAGAGGAAAGAAGGTGACAGAACGACAGAAGAGGACAGAAGATGACAGAAGATGACAGAAGATGACAGAATGACAGAAGAGGACAGAATGACAGAAGAGGACAGAATGACAGAAGATGACAGAATGACAGAAGATGACAGAAGATGACAGAAGATGACAGAATGACAGAAGATGACAGAAGATGACAGAATATGGCAGAATATGACAGAAGATGACAGAAGATGACAGAAGATGACAGAATGACAGAAGATGACAGAAGATGACAGTAGATGACAGAAGATGACAGAAGATGTCAGAAGGACAGAAGATGACAGAATGACAGAAGATGAAAGAACATGACAGAAGATGACAGAAGATGACAGAATATGACAGAAGAGGACAGAAGATGACAGAAGATGACAGAATATGACAGAAGATGACAGAAGATGACAGAATGACAGAAGAGGACAGAATGACAGAAGAGGACAGAATATGACAGAAGATGACACAAGATGACAGAATGACAGAAAATGACAGAAGAGGACAGAATATGACAGAAGAGGACAGAATGACAGAAGATGACAGAAGATGACAGAAGATGACAGAAGATGGCAGAAGATGACAGAAGATGACAGAATGACAGAAGATGAGAGAAGATGACAGAAGATGACAGAATTACAGAAGAGGACAGAATGACAGAAGAGGACAGAAGATGACAGAATGACAGAAGAGGACAGAAGATGACAGAAGATGACAGAAGATGACAGAATGACAGAAGAGGACAGAATGACAGAAGATGACAGAAGATGACAGAATGACAGAAGATGACAGAAGATGACAGAATATGACAGAATATGACAGAAGATGACAGAAGATGACAGAAGATGACAGAATGACAGAAGATGACAGAAGATGACAGTAGATGACAGAAGATGACATAAGATGACAGAAGATGACAGAAGATGACAGAATGACAGAAGAGGACAGAAGATGACAGAAGATGACAGAAGATGACAGAAGATGACAGAATGACAGAAGAGGACAGAATGACAGAAGAGGACAGAATATGATAGAGGATGACAGAAGATGACAGAATGACAGAAGATGACAGAAGATGTCAGAAGGACAGAAGATGACAGAATGACAGAAGATGACAGAACATGACAGAAGATGGCAGAAGATGACAGAATATGACAGAAGAGGACAGAAGATGACAGAAGATGACAGAATGACAGAAAATGACAGAAGAGGACAGAATATGACAGAAGAGGACAGAATGACAGAAGATGACAGAAGATGACAGAAGATGGCAGAAGATGACAGAAGATGACAGAATATGACAGAAGATGACAGAAGATGACAGAGTATGACAGAAGATGACAGAAGATGACAGAAGATGACAGAAGATGACAGAATGACAGAAGAGGACAGAATGACAGAAGATGACAGAATGACAGAAGAGGACAGAAGATGACAGAAGATGACAGAAGATGACAGAAGATGACAGAATGACAGAAGAGGACAGAAGATGACAGAAGATGACAGAAGATGACAGAATGACAGAAGAGGACAGAAGATGACAGAAGATGACAGAAGATGACAGAAGATGACAGAATGACAGAAGATGACAGAATGACAGAAGAGGACAGAATGACAGAAGATGACAGAATGACAGAAGATGACAGAAGATGACAGAAGATGACAGAATGACCGAAGAGGACAGAATGACAGAAGAGGACAGAAAGACAGAAGAGGACAGAATATGACAAAAGATGACAGAAGATGACAGAATGACAGAAGATGACAGAAGATGACAGAAAATGACAGAAGATGACAGAAGATGACAGAAGATGACAGAATGACAGAAGAGGACAGAATGACAGAAGATGACAGAATGACAGAAGATGACAGAATGACAGATGAAGACAGAAGATGACAGAAGATGACAGAAGATGACAGAAGATGACAGAATGACAGAAGAGGACAGAAGATGACAGAAGATGACAGAAGATGACAGAATGACAGAAGAGGACAGAAGAGGACAGAAGATGACAGAAGATGACAGAAGATGACAGAAGATGACAGAATGACAGAAGAGGTCAGAAGATGACAGAAGATGACAGAAGATGACAGAAGATAACAGAAGAAGACAGAATGACAGAAGAGGAAATAATGACAGAAGAGGACAGAATGACAGAAGATGACAGAAGATGACAGAAGATGACAGAAGATGACAGAATGACAGAAGAGGACAGAATGACAGAAGATGACAGAATGACAGAAGATGACAGAATATGACAAAAGATGACAGAATATGACAGAATGACAGAAGATGACAGAAGATGACAGAAAATGACAGAAGATGACAGAATGACAGAAGATGACAGAATGACAGAAGAGGACAGAATGACAGAAGATGACAGAATGACAGATGATGACAGGATGACAGGAGAGGACAGAAGATGACAGAGGATGACAGAAGATGACAGAAGAAGACAGAATGACAGAAGAGGACAGAAGATGACAGAATGACAGAAGAGGACAGAAGATGACAGAAGATGACAGAAGATGACAGAATGACAGAAGAGGACAGAAGATGACAGAAGATGACAGAAGATGACAGAAGAGGACAGAAGATGACAGAATGACAGAAGAGGACAGAAGAGGACAGAAGATGACAGAAGATGACAGAGGATGACAGAAGATGACAGAAGATGACAGTATGACAGAAGAGGACAGAAGATGACAGAAGATGACAGAATGACAGAAGATGACAGAAGATGACAGAAGATGACAGAAGAAGACAGAATGACAGAAGAGGACAGAATGACAGAAGATGACAGAATGACAGTAGATGACAGAATGACAGAAGAGGACAGAAGATGACAGAAGATGACAGAATGACAGAAGATGACAGAAGATGACAGAAGATGACAGAATGACAGAAGAGGACAGAATGACAGAAGATGACAGAAGATGACAGAAAATGACAGAAGAGGAGAGAATGACAGAAGATGACAGAATGACAGAAGAGGACAGAATGACAGAAGATGACAGTAGATGACAGAACATGACAGAACATGACAGAATGATAGAAGATGACAGAAGATGACAGAAGAGGACAGAATGACAGAAGATGACAGAATATGACAGAAGATGACAGAATGACAGAAGATGACAGAAGATGACAGAAGAGGACAGAATGACAGAAGATAACAGAAGATGACAGAAGATGATAGAATGACAGAAGAGGACAGAAGATGACAGAATGACAGAAGAGGACAGAATGACAGAAGATGACAGAAGAAGACAGAATGACAGAAGAGGACAGAATGACAGAAGATGACAGAAGATGACAGAAGATGACAGAAGATGACAGAATGACAGAAGAGGACAGAATGACAGAAGAGGACAGAAGATGACAGAATGACAGAAGAGGACAGAAGAGGACAGAATGACAGAAGATGACAGAAGATGACAGAAGATGACAGAAGATGACAGAATTACAGAAGAGGACAGAATGACAGAAGAGGACAGAAGATGACAGAATGACAGAAGAGGACAGAAGATGACAGAAGATGACAGAATGACAGAAGAGGACAGAATGACAGAAGAGGACAGAATGACAGAAGATGACAGAATGACAGAAGATGACAGAAGATGACAGAATGACAGAAGATGACAGAAGATGACAGAAGATGACAGAAGATGACAGAAGATGACAGAAGATGACAGAATGACAGAAGATGACAGAAGATGACAGAAGATGACAGAAGATGACAGAATTACAGAAGAGGACAGAATGACAGAAGAGGAAAGAAGGTGACAGAACGACAGAAGAGGACAGAAGATGACAGAAGATGACAGAAGATGACAGAATGACAGAAGAGGACAGAATGACAGAAGAGGACAGAATGACAGAAGATGACAGAATGACAGAAGATGACAGAAGATGACAGAAGATGACAGAATGACAGAAGATGACAGAAGATGACAGAATATGGCAGAATATGACAGAAGATGACAGAAGATGACAGAAGATGACAGAATGACAGAAGATGACAGAAGATGACAGTAGATGACAGAAGATGACAGAAGATGACAGAAGATGACAGAAGATAACAGAATGACAGAAGAGGACAGAAGATGACAGAAGATGACAGAAGATGACAGAAGATGACAGAATGACAGAAGAGGACAGAATGACAGAAGAGGACAGAATATGATAGAGGATGACAGAAGATGACAGAATGACAGAAGATGACAGAAGATGTCAGAAGGACAGAAGATGACAGAATGACAGAAGATGAAAGAACATGACAGAAGATGACAGAAGATGACAGAATATGACAGAAGAGGACAGAAGATGACAGAAGATGACAGAATATGACAGAAGATGACAGAAGATGACAGAATGACAGAAGAGGACAGAATGACAGAAGAGGACAGAATATGACAGAAGATGACACAAGATGACAGAATGACAGAAAATGACAGAAGAGGACAGAATATGACAGAAGAGGACAGAATGACAGAAGATGACAGAAGATGACAGAAGATGGCAGAAGATGACAGAAGATGACAGTATATGACAGAAGATGACAGAAGATGACAGAGTATGACAGAAGATGACAGATGATGACAGATGGTGACAGAAGATGACAGAATGACAGAAGAGGACAGAATGACAGAAGATGACAGAATGACAGAAGAGGACAGAAGATGACAGAAGATGACAGAATGACAGAAGAGGACAGAAGATGACAGAAGATGACAGAATGACAGAAGATGAGAGAAGATGACAGAAGATGACAGAAGATGACAGAATTACAGAAGAGGACAGAATGACAGAAGAGGACAGAAGATGACAGAATGACAGAAGAGGACAGAAGATGACAGAAGATGACAGAATGACAGAAGAGGACAGAATGACAGAAGATGACAGAAGATGACAGAATGACAGAAGATGACAGAAGATGACAGTAGATGACAGAAGATGACATAAGATGACAGAAGATGACAGAAGATGACAGAATGACAGAAGAGGACAGAAGATGACAGAAGATGACAGAAGATGACAGAAGATGACAGAATGACAGAAGAGGACAGAATGACAGAAGAGGACAGAATATGATAGAGGATGACAGAAGATGACAGAATGACAGAAGATGACAGAAGATGTCAGAAGGACAGAAGATGACAGAATGACAGAAGATGACAGAACATGACAGAAGATGGCAGAAGATGACAGGATATGACAGAAGAGGACAGAAGATGACAGAAGATGACAGAATATGACAGAAGATGACAGAAGATGACAGAATGACAGAAGACGACAGAATGACAGAAGAGGACAGAATATGACAGAAGATGACACAAAATGACAGAATGACAGAAAATGACAGAAGAGGACAGAATATGACAGAAGAGGACAGAATGACAGAAGATGACAGAAGATGACAGAAGATGGCAGAAGATGACAGAAGATGACAGAATATGACAGAAGATGACAGAAGATGACAGAGTATGACAGAAGATGACAGAAGATGACAGAAGATGACAGAATGACAGAAGAGGACAGAATGACAGAAGATGACAGAATGACAGAAGAGGACAGAAGATGACAGAAGATGACAGAAGATGACAGAAGATGACAGAATGACAGAAGAGGACAGAAGATGACAGAAGATGACAGAATGACAGAAGATGACAGAAGATGACAGAAGATGACAGAAGATGACAGAATGACCGAAGAGGACAGAATGACAGAAGAGGACAGAATGACAGAAGAGGACAGAATATGACAGAAGATGACAGAAGATGACAGAATGACAGAAGATGACAGAAGATGACAGAAAATGACAGAAGATGACAGAAGATGACAGAAGATGACAGAATGACAGAAGAGGACAGAATGACAGAAGATGACAGAATGACAGAAGATGACAGAATGACAGATGAAAACAGAAGATGACAGAAGATGACAGAATGACAGAAGAGGACAGAAGATGACAGAAGATGACAGAAGATGACAGAAGATGACAGAATGACAGAAGAGGAAAGAAGAGGACAGAAGATGACAGAAGATGACAGAAGATGACAGAAGATGACAGAATGACAGAAGAGGTCAGAAGATGACAGAAGATGACAGAAGATGACAGAAGATAACAGAAGAAGACAGAATGACAGAAGAGGACAGAATGACAGAAGAGGACAGAATGACAGAAGATGACAGAAGATGACAGAAGATGACAGAAGATGACAGAATGAAAGAAGAGGACAGAATGACAGAAGATGACAGAATGACAGAAGAGGACAGAATATGACAAAAGATGACAGAAGATGACAGAATGACAGAAGATGACAGAAGATGACAGAAAATGACAGAAGATGACAGAATGACAGGAGATGACAGAATGACAGAAGAGGACAGAATGACAGAAGATGACAGAATGACAGAAGATGACAGGATGACAGGAGAGGACAGAAGATGACAGAGGATGACAGAAGATGACAGAAGATGACAGAATGACAGAAGAGGACAGAAGATGACAGAATGACAGAAGAGGACAGAAGATGACAGAAGAAGACAGAATGACAGAAGAGGACAGAATGACAGAAGATGACAGAAGATGACAGAAGATGACAGAAGATGACAGTATGACAGAAGAGGACAGAATGACAGAAGAGGACAGAAGATGACAGAATGACAGAAGAGGACAGAAGATGACAGAAGATGACAGAAGATGACAGAATGACAGAAGATGACAGAATGAGAGAAGATGACAGAATGACAGAAGATGACAGAAGATGACAGAATTACAGAAGAGGACAGAATGACAGAAGAGGAAAGAAGGTGACAGAACGACAGAAGAGGACAGAAGATGACAGAAGATGACAGAATGACAGAAGAGGACAGAATGACAGAAGAGGACAGAATGACAGAAGATGTCAGAATGACAGAAGATGACAGAAGATGACAGAAGATGACAGAATGACAGAAGATGACAGAAGATGACAGAATATGGCAGAATATGACAGAAGATGACAGAAGATGACAGAATGACAGAAGATGACAGAAGATGACAGTAGATGACAGAAGATGACAGAAGATGACAGAAGATGACAGAAGATAACAGAATGACAGAAGAGGACAGAAGATGACAGAAGATGACAGAAGATGACAGAATGACAGAAGATGACAGAAGATGACAGAAGATGACAGAAGATGACAGTATGACAGAAGAGGACAGAATGACAGAAGAGGACAGAAGAGGACAGAAGATGACAGAAGATGACAGAAGATGACAGAATGACAGAAGATGACAGAATGAAAGAAGATGACAGAATGACAGAAGATGACAGAAGATGACAGAAGATGACAGAAGATGACAGAATTACAGAAGAGGACAGAATGACAGAAGAGGAAAGAAGGTGACAGAACGACAGAAGAGGACAGAAGATGACAGAAGATGACAGAAGATGACAGAATGACAGAAGAGGACAGAATGACAGAAGATGACAGAAGATGACAGAAGATGACAGAATGACAGAAGATGACAGAAGATGACAGAATATGGCAGAATATGACAGAAGATGACAGAAGATGACAGAAGATGACAGAATGACAGAAGATGACAGAAGATGACAGTAGATGACAGAAGATGACAGAAGATGACAGAAGATAACAGAATGACAGAAGAGGACAGAAGATGACAGAAGATGACAGAAGATGACAGAAGATGACAGAAGATGACAGAATGACAGAAGAGGACAGAATGACAGAAGAGGACAGAATATGATAGAGGATGACAGAAGATGACAGAATGACAGAAGATGACAGAAGATGTCAGAAGGACAGAAGATGACAGAATGACAGAAGATGAAAGAACATGACAGAAGATGACAGAATATGACAGAAGAGGACAGAAGATGACAGAAGATGACAGAAGATGACAGAAGATGACAGAAGATGACAGAATGACAGAAGAGGACAGAATGACAGAAGAGGACAGAATATGATAGAAGATGACACAAGATGACAGAATGACAGAAAATGACAGAAGAGGACAGAATATGACAGAAGTGGACAGAATGACAGAAGATGACAGAAGATGACAGAAGATGGCAGAAGATGACAGAAGATGACAGAATATGACAGAAGATGACAGAAGATGACAGAGTATGACAGAAGATGACAGATGATGACAGAAGATGACAGAAGATGACAGAATGACAGAAGAGGACAGAATGACAGAAGATGACAGAATGACAGAAGAGGACAGAAGATGACAGAAGATGACAGAATGACAGAAGAGGACAGAAGATGACAGAAGATGACAGAATGACAGAAGATGAGAGAAGATGACAGAAGATGACAGAAGATGACAGAATTACAGAAGAGGACAGAATGACAGAAGAGGACAGAAGATGACAGAATGACAGAAGAGGACAGAAGATGACAGAAGATGACAGAAGATGGCAGAATGACAGAAGAGGACAGAATGACAGAAGATGACAGAAGATGACAGAATGACAGAAGATGACAGAAGATGACAGAATATGACAGAATATGACAGAAGATGACAGAAGATGGCAGAAGATGACAGAATGACAGAAGATGACAGAAGATGACAGTAGATGACAGAAGATGACATAAGATGACAGAAGATGACAGAATGACAGAAGAGGACAGAAGATGACAGAAGATGACAGAAGATGACAGAATATGACAGAAGATGACAGAATGACAGAAGAGGACAGAATGACAGAAGAGGACAGAATATGATAGAGGATGACAGAAGATGACAGAATGACAGAAGATGACAGAAGATGTCAGAAGGACAGAAGATGACAGAATGACAGAAGATGACAGAACATGACAGAAGATGGCAGAAGATGACAGAATATGACAGAAGAGGACAGAAGATGACAGAATATGACAGAAGATGACAGAAGATGACAGAATGACAGAAGAGGACAGAATGACAGAAGAGGACAGAATATGACAGAAGATGACACAAGATGACAGAATGACAGAAAATGACAGAAGAGGACAGAATATGACAGAAGAGGACAGAATGACAGAAGATGACAGAAGATGACAGAAGATGGCAGAAGATGACAGAAGATGACAGAATATGACAGAAGATGACAGAAGATGACAGAGTATGACAGAAGATGACAGAAGATGACAGAAGATGACAGAAGATGACAGAATGACAGAAGAGGACAGAATGACAGAAGATGACAGAATGACAGAAGAGGACAGAAGATGACAGAAGATGACAGAATGACAGAAGAGGACAGAAGATGACAGAAGATGACAGAATGACAGAAGATGACAGAAGATGACAGAAGATGACAGAAGATGACAGAATGACCGAAGAGGACAGAATGACAGAAGAGGACAGAATGACAGAAGAGGACAGAATATGACAAAAGATGACAGAAGATGACAGAATGACAGAAGATGACAGAAGATGACAGAAAATGACAGAAGATGACAGAAGATGACAGAAGATGACAGAATGACAGAAGAGGACAGAATGACAGAAGATGACAGAATGACAGAAGATGACAGAATGACAGATGAAGACAGAAGATGACAGAAGATGACAGAAGATGACAGAATGACAGAAGAGGACAGAAGATGACAGAAGATGACAGAAGATGACAGAATGACAGAAGAGGACAGAAGAGGACAGAAGAGGACAGAAGATGACAGAAGATGACAGAAGATGACAGAAGATGACAGAATGACAGAAGAGGTCAGAAGATGACAGAAGATGACAGAAGATGACAGAAGATAACAGAAGAAGACAGAATGACAGAAGAGGACAGAATGACAGAAGAGGACAGAATGACAGAAGATGACAGAAGATGACAGAAGATGACAGAAGATGACAGAAGATGACAGAAGATGACAGAATGACAGAAGAGGAGAGAATGACAGAAGATGACAGAATGACAGAAGAGGACAGAATATGACAAAAGATGACAGAAGATGACAGAATGAGAGAAGATGACAGAAGATGACAGAAAATGACAGAAGATGACAGAATGACAGAAGATGACAGAATGACAGAAGAGGACAGAATGACAGAAGATGACAGAATGACAGAAGATGACAGGATGACAGGAGAGGACAGAAGATGACAGAGGATGACAGAAGATGACAGAAGATGACAGAATGACAGAAGAGGACAGAAGATGACAGAATGACAGAAGAGGACAGAAGATGACAGAAGATGACAGAAGATGACAGAATGACAGAAGAGGACAGAAGATGACAGAAGATGACAGAAGATGACAGAAGAGGACAGAAGATGACAGAATGACAGAAGAGGACAGAAGAGGACAGAAGATGACAGAAGATGACAGAAGATGACAGAAGGTGACAGTATGACAGAAGAGGACAGAAGATGACAGAAGATGACAGAATGACAGAAGATGACAGAAGATTACAGAAGATGACAGAATGACAGAAGAGGACAGAATGACAGAAGATGACAGAATGACAGTAGAGGACAGAAAGACAGAAGATGACAGAAGATGACAGAATGACAGAAGAGGACAGAATGACAGAAGATGACAGAATGACAGAAGAGGACAGAAGATGACAGAAGATGACAGAATGACAGAAGATGACAGAAGATGACAGAAGATGACAGAATGACAGAAGAGGACAGAATGACAGAAGATGACAGAAGATGACAGAAAATGACAGAAGAGTAGAGAATGACAGAAGATGACAGAATGACAGAAGAGGACAGAATGACAGAAGATGACAGAATGACAGAAGATGACAGAATGAAAGAAGATGACAGAATGACAGAAGATGACAGAAGATGACAGAAGATGACAGAAGATGACAGAATTACAGAAGAGGACAGAATGACAGAAGAGGAAAGAAGGTGACAGAACGACAGAAGAGGACAGAAGATGACAGAAGATGACAGAAGATGACAGAATGACAGAAGAGGACAGAATGACAGAAGATGACAGAAGATGACAGAAGATGACAGAATGACAGAAGATGACAGAAGATGACAGAATATGGCAGAATATGACAGAAGATGACAGAAGATGACAGAAGATGACAGAATGACAGAAGATGACAGAAGATGACAGTAGATGACAGAAGATGACAGAAGATGACAGAAGATAACAGAATGACAGAAGAGGACAGAAGATGACAGAAGATGACAGAAGATGACAGAAGATGACAGAAGATGACAGAATGACAGAAGAGGACAGAATGACAGAAGAGGACAGAATATGATAGAGGATGACAGAAGATGACAGAATGACAGAAGATGACAGAAGATGTCAGAAGGACAGAAGATGACAGAATGACAGAAGATGAAAGAACATGACAGAAGATGACAGAATATGACAGAAGAGGACAGAAGATGACAGAAGATGACAGAAGATGACAGAAGATGACAGAAGATGACAGAATGACAGAAGAGGACAGAATGACAGAAGAGGACAGAATATGATAGAAGATGACACAAGATGACAGAATGACAGAAAATGACAGAAGAGGACAGAATATGACAGAAGTGGACAGAATGACAGAAGATGACAGAAGATGACAGAAGATGGCAGAAGATGACAGAAGATGACAGAATATGACAGAAGATGACAGAAGATGACAGAGTATGACAGAAGATGACAGATGATGACAGAAGATGACAGAAGATGACAGAATGACAGAAGAGGACAGAATGACAGAAGATGACAGAATGACAGAAGAGGACAGAAGATGACAGAAGATGACAGAATGACAGAAGAGGACAGAAGATGACAGAAGATGACAGAATGACAGAAGATGAGAGAAGATGACAGAAGATGACAGAAGATGACAGAATTACAGAAGAGGACAGAATGACAGAAGAGGACAGAAGATGACAGAATGACAGAAGAGGACAGAAGATGACAGAAGATGACAGAAGATGGCAGAATGACAGAAGAGGACAGAATGACAGAAGATGACAGAAGATGACAGAATGACAGAAGATGACAGAAGATGACAGAATATGACAGAATATGACAGAAGATGACAGAAGATGGCAGAAGATGACAGAATGACAGAAGATGACAGAAGATGACAGTAGATGACAGAAGATGACATAAGATGACAGAAGATGACAGAATGACAGAAGAGGACAGAAGATGACAGAAGATGACAGAAGATGACAGAATATGACAGAAGATGACAGAATGACAGAAGAGGACAGAATGACAGAAGAGGACAGAATATGATAGAGGATGACAGAAGATGACAGAATGACAGAA
Source organism: Somniosus microcephalus (assembly GCF_052327205.1). Lineage (NCBI taxonomy): Eukaryota > Metazoa > Chordata > Chondrichthyes > Squaliformes > Somniosidae > Somniosus > Somniosus microcephalus. The sequence continues at coordinate 1,410,195 of NW_028225190.1, read as the reverse complement.
GATGACAGAAGATGTCAGAAGGACAGAAGATGACAGAATGACAGAAGATGACAGAACATGACAGAAGATGGCAGAAGATGACAGAATATGACAGAAGAGGACAGAAGATGACAGAATATGACAGAAGATGACAGAAGATGACAGAATGACAGAAGAGGACAGAATGACAGAAGAGGACAGAATATGACAGAAGATGACACAAGATGACAGAATGACAGAAAATGACAGAAGAGGACAGAATATGACAGAAGAGGACAGAATGACAGAAGATGACAGAAGATGACAGAAGATGGCAGAAGATGACAGAAGATGACAGAATATGACAGAAGATGACAAAAGATGACAGAGTATGACAGAAGATGACAGAAGATGACAGAAGATGACAGAAGATGACAGAATGACAGAAGAGGACAGAATGACAGAAGATGACAGAATGACAGAAGAGGACAGAAGATGACAGAAGATGACAGAATGACAGAAGAGGACAGAAGATGACAGAAGATGACAGAATGACAGAAGATGACAGAAGATGACAGAAGATGACAGAAGATGACAGAATGACCGAAGAGGACAGAATGACAGAAGAGGACAGAATGACAGAAGAGGACAGAATATGACAAAAGATGACAGAAGATGACAGAATGACAGAAGATGACAGAAGATGACAGAAAATGACAGAAGATGACAGAAGATGACAGAAGATGACAGAATGACAGAAGAGGACAGAATGACAGAAGATGACAGAATGACAGAAGATGACAGAATGACAGATGAAGACAGAAGATGACAGAAGATGACAGAAGATGACAGAATGACAGAAGAGGACAGAAGATGACAGAAGATGACAGAATATGACAGAAGAGGACAGAATGACAGAAGATGACAGAAGATGACAGAAGATGGCAGAAGATGACAGAAGATGACAGAATATGACAGAAGATGACAAAAGATGACAGAGTATGACAGAAGATGACAGAAGATGACAGAAGATGACAGAAGATGACAGAATGACAGAAGAGGACAGAATGACAGAAGATGACAGAATGACAGAAGAGGACAGAAGATGACAGAAGATGACAGAATGACAGAAGAGGACAGAAGATGACAGAAGATGACAGAATGACAGAAGATGACAGAAGATGACAGAAGATGACAGAAGATGACAGAATGACCGAAGAGGACAGAATGACAGAAGAGGACAGAATGACAGAAGAGGACAGAATATGACAAAAGATGACAGAAGATGACAGAATGACAGAAGATGACAGAAGATGACAGAAAATGACAGAAGATGACAGAAGATGACAGAAGATGACAGAATGACAGAAGAGGACAGAATGACAGAAGATGACAGAATGACAGAAGATGACAGAATGACAGATGAAGACAGAAGATGACAGAAGATGACAGAAGATGACAGAATGACAGAAGAGGACAGAAGATGACAGAAGATGACAGAAGATGACAGAATGACAGAAGAGGACAGAAGAGGACAGAAGAGGACAGAAGATGACAGAAGATGACAGAAGATGACAGAAGATGACAGAATGACAGAAGAGGTCAGAAGATGACAGAAGATGACAGAAGATGACAGAAGATAACAGAAGAAGACAGAATGACAGAAGAGGACAGAATGACAGAAGAGGACAGAATGACAGAAGATGACAGAAGATGACAGAAGATGACAGAAGATGACAGAAGATGACAGAAGATGACAGAATGACAGAAGAGGAGAGAATGACAGAAGATGACAGAATGACAGAAGAGGACAGAATATGACAAAAGATGACAGAAGATGACAGAATGAGAGAAGATGACAGAAGATGACAGAAAATGACAGAAGATGACAGAATGACAGAAGATGACAGAATGACAGAAGAGGACAGAATGACAGAAGATGACAGAATGACAGAAGATGACAGGATGACAGGAGAGGACAGAAGATGACAGAGGATGACAGAAGATGACAGAAGATGACAGAATGACAGAAGAGGACAGAAGATGACAGAATGACAGAAGAGGACAGAAGATGACAGAAGATGACAGAAGATGACAGAATGACAGAAGAGGACAGAAGATGACAGAAGATGACAGAAGATGACAGAAGAGGACAGAAGATGACAGAATGACAGAAGAGGACAGAAGAGGACAGAAGATGACAGAAGATGACAGAAGATGACAGAAGGTGACAGTATGACAGAAGAGGACAGAAGATGACAGAAGATGACAGAATGACAGAAGATGACAGAAGATTACAGAAGATGACAGAATGACAGAAGAGGACAGAATGACAGAAGATGACAGAATGACAGTAGAGGACAGAAAGACAGAAGATGACAGAAGATGACAGAATGACAGAAGAGGACAGAATGACAGAAGATGACAGAATGACAGAAGAGGACAGAAGATGACAGAAGATGACAGAATGACAGAAGATGACAGAAGATGACAGAAGATGACAGAATGACAGAAGAGGACAGAATGACAGAAGATGACAGAAGATGACAGAAAATGACAGAAGAGTAGAGAATGACAGAAGATGACAGAATGACAGAAGAGGACAGAATGACAGAAGATGACAGAATGACAGAAGATGACAGAATGAAAGAAGATGACAGAATGACAGAAGATGACAGAAGATGACAGAAGATGACAGAAGATGACAGAATTACAGAAGAGGACAGAATGACAGAAGAGGAAAGAAGGTGACAGAACGACAGAAGAGGACAGAAGATGACAGAAGATGACAGAAGATGACAGAATGACAGAAGAGGACAGAATGACAGAAGATGACAGAAGATGACAGAAGATGACAGAATGACAGAAGATGACAGAAGATGACAGAATATGGCAGAATATGACAGAAGATGACAGAAGATGACAGAAGATGACAGAATGACAGAAGATGACAGAAGATGACAGTAGATGACAGAAGATGACAGAAGATGACAGAAGATAACAGAATGACAGAAGAGGACAGAAGATGACAGAAGATGACAGAAGATGACAGAAGATGACAGAAGATGACAGAATGACAGAAGAGGACAGAATGACAGAAGAGGACAGAATATGATAGAGGATGACAGAAGATGACAGAATGACAGAAGATGACAGAAGATGTCAGAAGGACAGAAGATGACAGAATGACAGAAGATGAAAGAACATGACAGAAGATGACAGAATATGACAGAAGAGGACAGAAGATGACAGAAGATGACAGAAGATGACAGAAGATGACAGAAGATGACAGAATGACAGAAGAGGACAGAATGACAGAAGAGGACAGAATATGATAGAAGATGACACAAGATGACAGAATGACAGAAAATGACAGAAGAGGACAGAATATGACAGAAGTGGACAGAATGACAGAAGATGACAGAAGATGACAGAAGATGGCAGAAGATGACAGAAGATGACAGAATATGACAGAAGATGACAGAAGATGACAGAGTATGACAGAAGATGACAGATGATGACAGAAGATGACAGAAGATGACAGAATGACAGAAGAGGACAGAATGACAGAAGATGACAGAATGACAGAAGAGGACAGAAGATGACAGAAGATGACAGAATGACAGAAGAGGACAGAAGATGACAGAAGATGACAGAATGACAGAAGATGAGAGAAGATGACAGAAGATGACAGAAGATGACAGAATTACAGAAGAGGACAGAATGACAGAAGAGGACAGAAGATGACAGAATGACAGAAGAGGACAGAAGATGACAGAAGATGACAGAAGATGGCAGAATGACAGAAGAGGACAGAATGACAGAAGATGACAGAAGATGACAGAATGACAGAAGATGACAGAAGATGACAGAATATGACAGAATATGACAGAAGATGACAGAAGATGGCAGAAGATGACAGAATGACAGAAGATGACAGAAGATGACAGTAGATGACAGAAGATGACATAAGATGACAGAAGATGACAGAATGACAGAAGAGGACAGAAGATGACAGAAGATGACAGAAGATGACAGAATATGACAGAAGATGACAGAATGACAGAAGAGGACAGAATGACAGAAGAGGACAGAATATGATAGAGGATGACAGAAGATGACAGAATGACAGAAGATGACAGAAGATGTCAGAAGGACAGAAGATGACAGAATGACAGAAGATGACAGAACATGACAGAAGATGGCAGAAGATGACAGAATATGACAGAAGAGGACAGAAGATGACAGAATATGACAGAAGATGACAGAAGATGACAGAATGACAGAAGAGGACAGAATGACAGAAGAGGACAGAATATGACAGAAGATGACACAAGATGACAGAATGACAGAAAATGACAGAAGAGGACAGAATATGACAGAAGAGGACAGAATGACAGAAGATGACAGAAGATGACAGAAGATGGCAGAAGATGACAGAAGATGACAGAATATGACAGAAGATGACAAAAGATGACAGAGTATGACAGAAGATGACAGAAGATGACAGAAGATGACAGAAGATGACAGAATGACAGAAGAGGACAGAATGACAGAAGATGACAGAATGACAGAAGAGGACAGAAGATGACAGAAGATGACAGAATGACAGAAGAGGACAGAAGATGACAGAAGATGACAGAATGACAGAAGATGACAGAAGATGACAGAAGATGACAGAAGATGACAGAATGACCGAAGAGGACAGAATGACAGAAGAGGACAGAATGACAGAAGAGGACAGAATATGACAAAAGATGACAGAAGATGACAGAATGACAGAAGATGACAGAAGATGACAGAAAATGACAGAAGATGACAGAAGATGACAGAAGATGACAGAATGACAGAAGAGGACAGAATGACAGAAGATGACAGAATGACAGAAGATGACAGAATGACAGATGAAGACAGAAGATGACAGAAGATGACAGAAGATGACAGAATGACAGAAGAGGACAGAAGATGACAGAAGATGACAGAAGATGACAGAATGACAGAAGAGGACAGAAGAGGACAGAAGAGGACAGAAGATGACAGAAGATGACAGAAGATGACAGAAGATGACAGAATGACAGAAGAGGTCAGAAGATGACAGAAGATGACAGAAGATGACAGAAGATAACAGAAGAAGACAGAATGACAGAAGAGGACAGAATGACAGAAGAGGACAGAATGACAGAAGATGACAGAAGATGACAGAAGATGACAGAAGATGACAGAAGATGACAGAAGATGACAGAATGACAGAAGAGGAGAGAATGACAGAAGATGACAGAATGACAGAAGAGGACAGAATATGACAAAAGATGACAGAAGATGACAGAATGAGAGAAGATGACAGAAGATGACAGAAAATGACAGAAGATGACAGAATGACAGAAGATGACAGAATGACAGAAGAGGACAGAATGACAGAAGATGACAGAATGACAGAAGATGACAGGATGACAGGAGAGGACAGAAGATGACAGAGGATGACAGAAGATGACAGAAGATGACAGAATGACAGAAGAGGACAGAAGATGACAGAATGACAGAAGAGGACAGAAGATGACAGAAGATGACAGAAGATGACAGAATGACAGAAGAGGACAGAAGATGACAGAAGATGACAGAAGATGACAGAAGAGGACAGAAGATGACAGAATGACAGAAGAGGACAGAAGAGGACAGAAGATGACAGAAGATGACAGAAGATGACAGAAGGTGACAGTATGACAGAAGAGGACAGAAGATGACAGAAGATGACAGAATGACAGAAGATGACAGAAGATTACAGAAGATGACAGAATGACAGAAGAGGACAGAATGACAGAAGATGACAGAATGACAGTAGAGGACAGAAAGACAGAAGATGACAGAAGATGACAGAATGACAGAAGAGGACAGAATGACAGAAGATGACAGAATGACAGAAGAGGACAGAAGATGACAGAAGATGACAGAATGACAGAAGATGACAGAAGATGACAGAAGATGACAGAATGACAGAAGAGGACAGAATGACAGAAGATGACAGAAGATGACAGAAAATGACAGAAGAGTAGAGAATGACAGAAGATGACAGAATGACAGAAGAGGACAGAATGACAGAAGATGACAGAAGATGACAGAAGATGACAGAACATGACAGAATGACAGAAGATGACAGAAGATGACAGAAGAGGACAGAATGACAGAAGATGACAGAATATGACAGAAGATGACAGAATGACAGAAGATGACAGAAGATGACAGAAGAGGACAGAATGACAGAAGAGGACAGAATATGACAGAATGACAGAAGAGGACAGAATGACAGAAGATGACAGAAGAAGACAGAATGACAGAAGAGGACAGAATGACAGAAGATGAAAGAAGATGACAGAAGATGACAGAATGACAGAAGAGGACAGAATGACAGAAGAGGACAGAAGATGACAGAATGACAGAAGAGGACAGAAGAGGACAGAATGACAGAAGATGACAGAAGATGACAGAAGATGACAGAAGATGACAGAATGACAGAAGAGGACAGAATGACAGAAGAGGACAGAAGATGACAGAATGACAGAAGAGGACAGAAGATGACAGAAGATGACAGAAGATGACAGAATGACAGAAGAGGACAGAATGACAGAAGAGGACAGAATGACAGAAGATGACAGAAGATGACAGAAGATGACAGAATGAGAGAAGATGACAGAAGATGACAGAATATGACAGAATATGACAGAAGATGACAGAAGATGACAGAAGATGACAGAATGACAGAAGATGACAGAAGATGACAGTAGATGGCAGAAGATGACAGAAGATGACAGAAGATGACAGAATGACAGAAGAGGACAGAAGATGACAGAAGATGACAGAATGACAGAAGAGGACAGAATGACAGAAGAGGACAGAATATGATAGATGATGACAGAAGATGACAGAATGACAGAAGATGACAGAAGATGTCAGAAGGACAGAAGATGACAGAATGACAGAAGATGAAAGAACATGACAGAAGATGACAGAAGATGACAGAATATGACAGAAGAGGACAGAAGATGACAGAAGATGACAGAATATGACAGAAGATGACAGAAGATGACAGAATGACAGAAGAGGACAGAATGACAGAAGAGGACAGAATATGACAGAAGATGACACAAGATGACAGAATGACAGAAAATGACAGAAGAGGACAGAATATGACAGAAGAGGACAGAATGATAGAAGATGACAGAAGATGACAGAAGATGGCAGAAGATGACAGAAGATGACAGAATATGACAGAAGATGACAGAAGATGACAGAGTATGACAGAAGATGACAGAAGATGACAGAAGATGACGGAAGATGACAGAATGACAGAAGAGGACAGAATGACAGAAGATGACAGAATGACAGAAGAGGACAGAAGATGACAGAGGATGACAGAAGATGACAGAAGATGACAGAATGACAGAAGAGGACAGAAGATGACACAAAATGACAGAATGACAGAAGATGACAGAAGATGACAGAAGATGACAGAATTACAGAAGAGGACAGAATGACAGAAGAGGACAGAAGATGACAGAATGACAGAAGATGACAGAAGATGACAGAAGATGACAGAAGATGACAGAATGACAGAAGAGGACAGAATGACAGAAGAGGACAGAATGACAGAAGAGGACAGAATGACAGAAGATGACAGAAGATGACAGAAGATGACAGAATGACAGAAGATGACAGAAGATGAGAGTAGATGACAGAAGATGACATAAGATGACAGAAGATGACAGAAGATGACAGAATGACAGAAGAGGACAGAAGATGACAGAAGATGACAGAAGATGACAGAATGACAGAAGAGGACAGAATGACAGAAGAGGACAGAATATGATAGAGGATGACAGAAGATGACAGAATGACAGAAGATGACACAAGATGTCAGAAGGACAGAAGATGACAGAATGACAGAAGATGACAGAAGATGACAGAAGATGACAGAATATGACTGAAGAGGACAGAAGATGACAGAATATGACAGAAGATGACAGAAGATGACAGAATGATAGAAGAGGACAGAATGACAGAAGAGTACAGAATATGACAGAAGATGACACAAGATGACAGAATGACAGAAAATGACAGAAGAGGACAGAATATGACAGAAGAGGACAGAATGACAGAAGATGACAGAAGATGACAGAAGATGACAGAAGATGGCAGAAGATGACAGAAGATGACAGAATATGACAGAAGATGACAGAAGATGACAGAGTATGACAGAAGATGACAGAAGATGACAGAAGATGACAGAAGATGACAGAATGACAGAAGAGGACAGAATGACAGAATGACAGAAGAGGACAGAAGATGACAGAAGATGACAGAAGATGACAGAAGATGACAGAATGACAGAAGAGGACAGAAGATGACAGAAGATGACAGAATGACAGAATATGACAGAAGATGACAGAAGATGACAGAAGATGACAGAATGACAGAAGAGGACAGAAGATGACAGAAGATGACAGAAGATGACAGAATGACAGAAGAGGACAGAAGATGACAGAAGATGACAGAATGACAGAAGATGACAGAAGATGACAGAATATGACAGAATATGACAGAAGATGACAGAAGATGACAGAAGATGACAGAATGACAGAAGATGACAGAAGATGACAGTAGATGACAGAAGATGACAGAATGACAGAAGAGGACAGAAGATGACAGAAGATGACAGAAGATGACAGAAGATGACAGAATGACAGAAGAGGACAGAATGACAGAAGAGGACAGAATATGATAGAGGATGACAGAAGATGACAGAATGACAGAAGATGACAGAACATGACAGAAGATGGCAGAAGATGACAGAATATGACAGAAGAGGACAGAAGATGACAGAAGATGACAGAATATGACAGAAGATGACAGAAGATGACAGAATGACAGAAGAGGACAGAATGACAGAAGAGGACAGAATATGACAGAAGATGACACAAGATGACAGAATGACAGAAAATGACAGAAGAGGACGGAATATGACAGAAGAGGACAGAATGACAGAAGATGACAGAAGATGACAGAAGATGGCAGAAGATGACAGAAGATGACAGAATATGACAGAAGATGACAGAAGATGACAGAGTATGACAGAAGATGACAGAAGATGACAGAAGATGACAGAATGACAGAAGAGGACAGAATGACAGAAGATGACAGAATGACAGAAGAGGACAGAAGATGACAGAAGATGACAGAAGATGACAGAATGTCAGAAGAGGACAGAAGATGACAGAATGACAGAAGATGACAGAAGATGACAGAAGATGACAGAATGACAGAAGAGGACAGAATATGACAAAAGATGACAGAAGATGACAGAATGACAGAAGATGACAGAAGATGACAGAAAATGACAGAAGATGACAGAAGATGACAGAATGACAGAAGAGGACAGAATGACAGAAGATGACAGAATGACAGATGAAGACAGAAGGTGACAGAAGATGACAGAAGATGACAGAAGATGACAGAATGACAGAAGAGGACAGAAGATGACAGAAGATGACAGAAGAGGACAGAAGATGACAGAAGATGACAGAAGATGACAGAAGAGGACAGAAGATGACAGAATGACAGAAGAGGACAGAAGAGGACAGAAGATGACAGAAGATGACAGAATGACAGAAGAGGACAGAATGACAGAAGAGGACAGAAGATGACAGAAGATGACAGAAGATGACAGAAGAGGACAGAAGATGACAGTATGACAGAAGATGACAGAAGATGACAGAAGATTACAGAAGATGACAGAATGACAGAAGAGGACAGAATGACAGAAGATGACAGAATGACAGTAGAAGACAGAAAGACAGAAGATGACAGAAGATGACAGAATGACAGAAGAGGACAGAATGACAGAAGATGACAGAATGACAGAAGAGGACAGAAGATGACAGAAGATGACAGAATGACAGAAGATGACAGAAGATGACAGAAGATGACAGAATGACAGAAGAGGACAGAATGACAGAAGATGACAGAAGATGACAGAAAATGACAGAAGAGGAGAGAATGACAGAAGATGACAGAATGACAGAAGAGGACAGAATGACAGAAGATGACAGAAGATGACAGAACATGACAGAACATGACAGAATGACAGAAGATGACAGAAGATGACAGAAGAGGACAGAATGACAGAAGATGACAGAAGATGACAGAATGACAGAAGATGACAGAAGATGACAGAAGAGGACAGAATGACAGAAGAGGACAGAAGATGACAGAATGACAGAAGAGGACAGAATGACAGAAGATGACAGAAGAAGACAGAATGACAGAAGAGGACAGAATGACAGAAGATGACAGAAGATGACAGAAGATGACAGAATGACAGAAGAGGACAGAATGACAGAAGAGGACAGAAGATGACAGAATGACAGAAGAGGACAGAAGAGGACAGAATGACAGAAGATGACAGAAGATGACAGAAGATGACAGAAGATGACAGAATTACAGAAGAGGACAGAATGACAGAAGAGGACAGAAGATGACAGAATGACAGAAGAGGACAGAAGATGACAGAAGATGACAGAAGATGACAGAATGACAGAAGAGGACAGAATGACAGAAGAGGACAGAATGACAGAAGATGACAGAAGATGACAGAATGACAGAAGATGACAGAAGATGACAGAATATGACAGAATATGACAGAAGATGACAGAAGATGACAGAAGATGACAGAATGACAGAAGATGACAGAAGATGAAAGTAGATGGCAGAAGATGACAGAAGATGACAGAATGACAGAAGAGGACAGAAGATGACAGAAGATGACAGAATGACAGAAGAGGACAGAATGACAGAAGAGGACAGAATATGATAGAGGATGACAGAAGATGACAGAATGACAGAAGATGACAGAAGATGTCAGAAGGACAGAAGATGACAGAATGACAGAAGATGAAAGAACATGACAGAAGATGACAGAAGATGACAGAATATGACAGAAGAGGACAGAAGATGACAGAAGATGACAGAATGACAGAAGAGGACAGAATGACAGAAGATGACAGAATGACAGAAGAGGACAGAAGATGACAGAGGATGACAGAAGATGACAGAAGATGACAGAATGACAGAAGAGGACAGAAGATGACACAAGATGACAGAATGACAGACGATGACAGAAGATGACAGAAGATGACAGAAGATGACAGAAGATGACAGAGTATGACAGAAGATGACAGAAGATGACAGAAGATGACGGAAGATGACAGAATGACAGAAGAGGACAGAATGACAGAAGATGACAGAATGACAGAAGAGGACAGAAGAAGACAGAGGATGACAGAAGATGACAGAAGATGACAGAATGACAGAAGAGGACAGAAGATGACACAAGATGACAGAATGACAGAAGATGACAGAAGATGACAGAAGATGACAGAAGATGACAGAATTACAGAAGAGGACAGAATGACAGAAGATGACAGAATGACAGAAGAGGACAGAAGATGACAGAAGATGACAGAAGATGACAGAATGACAGAAGAGGACAGAATGACAGAAGAGGACAGAATGACAGAAGATGACAGAAGATGACAGAATGACAGAAGATGACAGAAGATGAGAGTAGATGACAGAAGATGACATAAGATGACAGAAGATGACAGAAGATGACAGAATGACAGAAGAGGACAGAAGATGACAGAAGATGACAGAAGATGACAGAATGACAGAAGAGGACAGAATGACAGAAGAGGACAGAATATGATAGAGGATGACAGAAGATGACAGAATGACAGAAGATGACAGAAGATGTCAGAAGGACAGAAGATGACAGAATGACAGAAGATGACAGAAGATGACAGAAGATGACAGAAGATGACAGAATATGACTGAAGATGACACAAGATGACAGAATGACAGAAAATGACAGAAGAGGACAGAATATGACAGAAGAGGACAGAATGACAGAAGATGACAGAAGATGACAGAAGATGACAGAAGATGGCAGAAGATGACAGAAGATGACAGAATATGACAGAAGATGACAGAAGATGACAGAGTATGACAGAAGATGAAAGAAGATGACAGAAGATGACAGAAGATGACAGAATGACAGAAGAGGACAGAATGACAGAAGATGACAGAATGACAGAAGAGGACAGAAGATGACAGAAGATGACAGAAGATGACAGAAGATGACAGAATGACAGAAGAGGACAGAAGATGACAGAAGATGACAGAATGACAGAAGATGACAGAAGATGACAGAATATGACAGAATATGACAGAAGATGACAGAAGATGACAGAAGATGACAGAATGACAGAAGAGGACAGAAGATGACAGAAGATGACAGAAGATGACAGAAGATGACAGAATGACAGAAGAGGACAGAAGATGACAGAAGATGACAGAATGACAGAAGATGACAGAAGATGACAGAATATGACAGAATATGACAGAAGATGACAGAAGATGACAGAAGATGACAGAATGACAGAAGATGACAGAAGATGACAGTAGATGACAGAAGATGACAGAATGACAGAAGAGGACAGAATGACAGAAGAGGACAGAAGATGACAGAAGATGACAGAAGATGACAGAAGAGGACAGAAGATGACAGTATGACAGAAGATGACAGAAGATGACAGAAGATGACAGAAGATGACAGAATGACAGAAGAGGACAGAATGACAGAAGATGACAGAATGACAGAAGATGACAGAATGACAGATGAAGACAGAAGATGACAGAAGATGACAGAAGATGACAGAATGACAGAAGAGGACAGAAGATGACAGAAGATGACAGAAGATGACAGAAGATGACAGAATGACAGAAGAGGACAGAAGAGGACAGAAGAGGACAGAAGATGACAGAAGATGACAGAAGATGACAGAATGACAGAAGAGGTCAGAAGATGACAGAAGATGACAGAAGATGACAGAAGATAACAGAAGAAGACAGAATGACAGAAGAGGACAGAATGACAGAAGAGGACAGAATGACAGAAGATGACAGAAGATGACAGAAGATGACAGAAGATGACAGAAGATGACAGAAGATGACAGAATGACAGAAGAGGAGAGAATGACAGAAGATGACAGAATGACAGAAGAGGACAGAATATGACAAAAGATGACAGAAGATGACAGAATGAGAGAAGATGACAGAAGATGACAGAAAATGACAGAAGATGACAGAATGACAGAAGATGACAGAATGACAGAAGAGGACAGAATGACAGAAGATGACAGAATGACAGAAGATGACAGGATGACAGGAGAGGACAGAAGATGACAGAGGATGACAGAAGATGACAGAAGATGACAGCTTACGAAAACAAGCTGGCGGAAAATATAAAAACTAACTCCAAAAGCTTTTATAAATATATCAAAAGGAAAAGACTGGTGAAAACCAAAGTTGGTCCATTGCAGTCAGATACGGGGGAATATATAATGGGAAATAAGGAAATGGCAGATCAACTAAATGCATACTTTGGGTCAGTCTTTACGAAGGAAGACACAAAAAACCTCCCTGGGATATCGGGAAAAATAGGGACATTGGCAAAGGAGGAACTGACGCAAATCAATATCTCTAAGGATATGGTGTTAAGGAAGCTAAAGGGATTGAAGGTGGACAAATCCCCAGGGCCTGATAACATGCATCCTAGGGTACTGAAGGAGGTGGCCCTAGAGATAGCGGATGCACTAAGGATGATTTTTCAGAATTCATTAGACTCGGGAACAGTGCCGATGGATTGGAGGGTAGCTAACGTTACCCCACTATTCAAAAAGGGGGGTAGGGAAAAAGCAGGTAATTACAGACCTGTAAGCCTTACATCAGTTGTGGGCAAAATGCTGGAGTCCATCATTAAGGATGAAATAGCGGAGCACTTAGCAAATGGGAACAGGATAGGACAGAGTCAACATGGATTTACAAAGGGTAAATCGTGCTTGACTAATCTATTGGAATTTTTTGAGGGAGTAACTGGTAGAATAGATGGGGGAGAGCCAGTAGATGTGGTGTACCTGGACTTCCAAAAGGCCTTCGATAAGGTCCCACATAAAAGATTAGCATGGAAAATTGAGGCTCATGGGATAAAGGGGAAAGTTTTGGCGTGGATAGGGAACTGGCTGTCAGATAGAAAACAGAGAGTTGGAATAAACGGCTCATTTTCTGAATGGCAGGCAGTAACAAGTGGGGTACCACAGGGATCTGTCCTGGGCCCCCAGCTGTTCACAATTTACATTAATGACCTGGATCAGGGAGTCGGATGCAGCATTTCCAAATTTGCAGACGACACTAAACTAGGAGGGGGGGTGGGCTCAGAGGAAGAGACCAGGAAGCTCCAGAGCGATTTGGACAGACTGGGCGATTGGGCGGATAAATGGCAGATGCACTATAATGTGGACAAGTGCGAAGTTATCCACCTTGGGTGCAGGAACAGGAGGGCAAATTATTATTTAAATGGCAATAGATTGGGAGAGGGGGAAGTACAGAGAGACCTGGGTGTTCTTGTACACCAGTCACTGAAGGCGAGCATGCAGGTGCAACAGGCGGTCAAGAAGGCAAACGGTATGCTGGCCTTCATAGCAAAAGGGTTAGAATACAGGAACAGGGATACCTTGCTGCAGCTGTACAGGGCACTGGTGAGACCACACCTCGAGTACTGTGTACAGTTTTGGTCGCCTCATCTGAGGAAGGATGTTCTTGCCATGGAGGGGGTGCAGCGGCGATTCACCAGGCTGATACCAGGAATGGCGGGAATGACCTATGAGGAGAGACTATGTAGTTTAGGGATGTACACACTGGAGTTTAGAAGATTGAGAGGGGACCTCATAGAAGTGTATAAAATTCTGACAGGTCTAGACAGACTGGATGCAGAAGGAATGTTTCCCTTGGCGGGTGAAAACAGAACTAGAGGACATAATTTAAGGATAAGGGCTAAACCATTTAGGACAGAGATGAGGGGGAATTTCTTCACTCAGAGAGTGGTGAACCTGTGGAACTCATTGCCACAGAGGGCAGTGTACGCCAGCTCATTAAATATATTTAAGAGGGAATTAGATATATTTCTACGGGCAAAAGGGGTTAAGGGTTACGGAGAGAAGGCGGGGACGGGATACTGAATTAAAGGATCAGCCATGATCTCATTAAATGGCGGAGCAGGCACGAAGGGCCGAATGGCCTACTCCTGCTCCTATCTTCTATGTATCTATGTATCTATGTAGAATGACAGAAGAGGACAGAATGACAGAAGAGGACAGAAGATGACAGAAGATGACAGAAGATGACAGAATGACAGAAGAGGACAGAAGATGACAGAAGATGACAGAAGATGACAGAAGAGGACAGAAGATGACAGAATGACAGAAGAGGACAGAAGAGGACAGAAGATGACAGAAGATGACAGAAGATGACAGAAGGTGACAGTATGACAGAAGAGGACAGAAGATGACAGAAGATGACAGAATGACAGAAGATGACAGAAGATTACAGAAGATGACAGAATGACAGAAGAGGACAGAATGACAGAAGATGACAGAATGACAGTAGAGGACAGAAAGACAGAAGATGACAGAAGATGACAGAATGACAGAAGAGGACAGAATGACAGAAGATGACAGAATGACAGAAGAGGACAGAAGATGACAGAAGATGACAGAATGACAGAAGATGACAGAAGATGACAGAAGATGACAGAATGACAGAAGAGGACAGAATGACAGAAGATGACAGAAGATGACAGAAAATGACAGAAGAGTAGAGAATGACAGAAGATGACAGAATGACAGAAGAGGACAGAATGACAGAAGATGACAGAAGATGACAGAACATGACAGAACATGACAGAATGACAGAAGATGACAGAAGATGACAGAAGAGGACAGAATGACAGAAGATGACAGAATATGACAGAAGATGACAGAATGACAGAAGATGACAGAAGATGACAGAAGAGGACAGAATGACAGAAGAGGACAGAATATGACAGAATGACAGAAGAGGACAGAATGACAGAAGATGACAGAAGAAGACAGAATGACAGAAGTGGACAGAATGACAGAAGATGAAAGAAGATGACAGAAGATGACAGAATGACAGAAGAGGACAGAATGACAGAAGAGGACAGAAGATGACAGAATGACAGAAGAGGACAGAAGAGGACAGAATGACAGAAGATGACAGAAGATGACAGAAGATGACAGAAGATGACAGAATGACAGAAGAGGACAGAATGACAGAAGAGGACAGAAGATGACAGAATGACAGAAGAGGACAGAAGATGACAGAAGATGACAGAAGATGACAGAATGACAGAAGAGGACAGAATGACAGAAGAGGACAGAATGACAGAAGATGACAGAAGATGACAGAAGATGACAGAATGAGAGAAGATGACAGAAGATGACAGAATATGACAGAATATGACAGAAGATGACAGAAGATGACAGAAGATGACAGAATGACAGAAGATGACAGAAGATGATAGTAGATGGCAGAAGATGACAGAAGATGACAGAAGATGACAGAATGACAGAAGAGGACAGAAGATGACAGAAGATGACAGAAGATGACAGAATGACAGAAGAGGACAGAATGACAGAAGAGGACAGAATATGATAGATGATGACAGAAGATGACAGAATGACAGAAGATGACAGAAGATGTCAGAAGGACAGAAGATGACAGAATGACAGAAGATGAAAGAACATGACAGAAGATGACAGAAGATGACAGAATATGACAGAAGAGGACAGAAGATGACAGAAGATGACAGAATATGACAGAAGATGACAGAAGATGACAGAATGACAGAAGAGGACAGAATGACAGAAGAGGACAGAATATGACAGAAGATGACACAAGATGACAGAATGACAGAAAATGACAGAAGAGGACAGAATATGACAGAAGAGGACAGAATGATAGAAGATGACAGAAGATGACAGAAGATGGCAGAAGATGACAGAAGATGACAGAATATGACAGAAGATGACAGAAGATGACAGAGTATGACAGAAGATGACAGAAGATGACAGAAGATGACGGAAGATGACAGAATGACAGAAGAGGACAGAATGACAGAAGATGACAGAATGACAGAAGAGGACAGAAGATGACAGAGGATGACAGAAGATGACAGAAGATGACAGAATGACAGAAGAGGACAGAAGATGACACAAAATGACAGAATGACAGAAGATGACAGAAGATGACAGAAGATGACAGAATTACAGAAGAGGACAGAATGACAGAAGAGGACAGAAGATGACAGAATGACAGAAGATGACAGAAGATGACAGAAGATGACAGAATGACAGAAGAGGACAGAATGACAGAAGAGGACAGAATGACAGAAGAGGACAGAATGACAGAAGATGACAGAAGATGACAGAAGATGACAGAATGACAGAAGATGACAGAAGATGAGAGTAGATGACAGAAGATGACATAAGATGACAGAAGATGACAGAAGATGACAGAATGACAGAAGAGGACAGAAGATGACAGAAGATGACAGAAGATGACAGAATGACAGAAGAGGACAGAATGACAGAAGAGGACAGAATATGATAGAGGATGACAGAAGATGACAGAATGACAGAAGATGACAGAAGATGTCAGAAGGACAGAAGATGACAGAATGACAGAAGATGACAGAAGATGACAGAAGATGACAGAATATGACTGAAGAGGACAGAAGATGACAGAATATGACAGAAGATGACAGAAGATGACAGAATGATAGAAGAGGACAGAATGACAGAAGAGTACAGAATATGACAGAAGATGACACAAGATGACAGAATGACAGAAAATGACAGAAGAGGACAGAATATGACAGAAGAGGACAGAATGACAGAAGATGACAGAAGATGACAGAAGATGACAGAAGATGGCAGAAGATGACAGAAGATGACAGAATATGACAGAAGATGACAGAAGATGACAGAGTATGACAGAAGATGACAGAAGATGACAGAAGATGACAGAAGATGACAGAAGATGACAGAATGACAGAAGAGGACAGAATGACAGAATGACAGAAGAGGACAGAAGATGACAGAAGATGACAGAAGATGACAGAATGACAGAAGAGGACAGAAGATGACAGAAGATGACAGAATGACAGAATATGACAGAAGATGACAGAAGATGACAGAAGATGACAGAATGACAGAAGAGGACAGAAGATGACAGAAGATGACAGAAGATGACAGAATGACAGAAGAGGACAGAAGATGACAGAAGATGACAGAATGACAGAAGATGACAGAAGATGACAGAATATGACAGAATATGACAGAAGATGACAGAAGATGACAGAAGATGACAGAATGACAGATGATGACAGAAGATGACAGTAGATGACAGAAGATGACAGAATGACAGAAGAGGACAGAAGATGACAGAAGATGACAGAAGATGACAGAAGATGACAGAATGACAGAAGAGGACAGAATGACAGAAGAGGACAGAATATGATAGAGGATGACAGAAGATGACAGAATGACAGAAGATGACAGAAGATGTCAGAAGGACAGAAGATGACAGAATGACAGAAGATGACAGAACATGACAGAAGATGGCAGAAGATGACAGAATATGACAGAAGAGGACAGAAGATGACAGAAGATGACAGAATATGACAGAAGATGACAGAAGATGACAGAATGACAGAAGAGGACAGAATGACAGAAGAGGACAGAATATGACAGAAGATGACACAAGATGACAGAATGACAGAAAATGACAGAAGAGGACGGAATATGACAGAAGAGGACAGAATGACAGAAGATGACAGAAGATGACAGAAGATGGCAGAAGATGACAGAAGATGACAGAATATGACAGAAGATGACAGAAGATGACAGAGTATGACAGAAGATGACAGAAGATGACAGAATGACAGAAGAGGACAGAATGACAGAAGATGACAGAATGACAGAAGAGGACAGAAGATGACAGAAGATGACAGAAGATGACAGAATGACAGAAGATGACAGAAGATGACAGAAGATGACAGAATGACCGAAGAGGACAGAATGACAGAAGAGGACAGAATGACAGAAGAGGACAGAATATGACAAAAGATGACAGAAGATGACAGAATGACAGAAGATGACAGAAGATGACAGAAAATGACAGAAGATGACAGAAGATGACAGAATGACAGAAGAGGACAGAATGACAGAAGATGACAGAATGACAGATGAAGACAGAAGGTGACAGAAGATGACAGAAGATGACAGAAGATGACAGAATGACAGAAGAGGACAGAAGATGACAGAAGATGACAGAAGATGACAGAAGAGGACAGAAGATGACAGAAGATGACAGAAGATGACAGAAGAGGACAGAAGATGACAGAATGACAGAAGAGGACAGAAGAGGACAGAAGATGACAGAAGATGACAGAATGACAGAAGAGGACAGAATGACAGAAGAGGACAGAAGATGACAGAAGATGACAGAAGATGACAGAAGAGGACAGAAGATGACAGTATGACAGAAGATGACAGAAGATGACAGAAGATTACAGAAGATGACAGAATGACAGAAGAGGACAGAATGACAGAAGATGACAGAATGACAGTAGAAGACAGAAAGACAGAAGATGACAGAAGATGACAGAATGACAGAAGAGGACAGAATGACAGAAGATGACAGAATGACAGAAGAGGACAGAAGATGACAGAAGATGACAGAATGACAGAAGATGACAGAAGATGACAGAAGATGACAGAATGACAGAAGAGGACAGAATGACAGAAGATGACAGAAGATGACAGAAAATGACAGAAGAGGAGAGAATGACAGAAGATGACAGAATGACAGAAGAGGACAGAATGACAGAAGATGACAGAAGATGACAGAACATGACAGAACATGACAGAATGACAGAAGATGACAGAAGATGACAGAAGAGGACAGAATGACAGAAGATGACAGAAGATGACAGAAGATGACAGAATGACAGAAGATGACAGAAGATGACAGAAGAGGACAGAATGACAGAAGAGGACAGAAGATGACAGAATGACAGAAGAGGACAGAATGACAGAAGATGACAGAAGAAGACAGAATGACAGAAGAGGACAGAATGACAGAAGATGACAGAAGATGACAGAAGATGACAGAATGACAGAAGAGGACAGAATGACAGAAGAGGACAGAAGATGACAGAATGACAGAAGAGGACAGAAGAGGACAGAATGACAGAAGATGACAGAAGATGACAGAAGATGACAGAAGATGACAGAATTACAGAAGAGGACAGAATGACAGAAGAGGACAGAAGATGACAGAATGACAGAAGAGGACAGAAGATGACAGAAGATGACAGAATGACAGAAGAGGACAGAATGACAGAAGAGGACAGAATGACAGAAGATGACAGAAGATGACAGAATGACAGAAGATGACAGAAGATGACAGAATATGACAGAATATGACAGAAGATGACAGAAGATGACAGAAGATGACAGAATGACAGAAGATGACAGAAGATGAAAGTAGATGGCAGAAGATGACAGAAGATGACAGAATGACAGAAGAGGACAGAAGATGACAGAAGATGACAGAATGACAGAAGAGGACAGAATGACAGAAGAGGACAGAATATGATAGAGGATGACAGAAGATGACAGAATGACAGAAGATGACAGAAGATGTCAGAAGGACAGAAGATGACAGAATGACAGAAGATGAAAGAACATGACAGAAGATGACAGAAGATGACAGAATATGACAGAAGAGGACAGAAGATGACAGAAGATGACAGAATGACAGAAGAGGACAGAATGACAGAAGATGACAGAATGACAGAAGAGGACAGAAGATGACAGAGGATGATAGAAGATGACAGAAGATGACAGAATGACAGAAGAGGACAGAAGATGACACAAGATGACAGAATGACAGACGATGACAGAAGATGACAGAAGATGACAGAAGATGACAGAAGATGACAGAAGATGACGGAAGATGACAGAATGACAGAAGAGGACAGAATGACAGAAGATGACAGAATGACAGAAGAGGACAGAAGAAGACAGAGGATGACAGAAGATGACAGAAGATGACAGAATGACAGAAGAGGACAGAGGATGACACAAGATGACAGAATGACAGAAGATGACAGAAGATGACAGAAGATGACAGAATTACAGAAGAGGACAGAATGACAGAAGATGACAGAATGACAGAAGAGGACAGAAGATGACAGAAGATGACAGAAGATGACAGAATGACAGAAGAGGACAGAATGACAGAAGAGGACAGAATGACAGAAGATGACAGAAGATGACAGAATGACAGAAGATGACAGAAGATGAGAGTAGATGACAGAAGATGACATAAGATGACAGAAGATGACAGAAGATGACAGAATGACAGAAGAGGACAGAAGATGACAGAAGATGACAGAAGATGACAGAATGACAGAAGAGGACAGAATGACAGAAGAGGACAGAATATGATAGAGGATGACAGAAGATGACAGAATGACAGAAGATGACAGAAGATGTCAGAAGGACAGAAGATGACAGAATGACAGAAGATGACAGAAGATGACAGAAGATGACAGAAGATGACAGAATATGACTGAAGATGACACAAGATGACAGAATGACAGAAAATGACAGAAGAGGACAGAATATGACAGAAGAGGACAGAATGACAGAAGATGACAGAAGATGACAGAAGATGACAGAAGATGGCAGAAGATGACAGAAGATGACAGAATATGACAGAAGATGACAGAAGATGACAGAGTATGACAGAAGATGAAAGAAGATGACAGAAGATGACAGAAGATGACAGAATGACAGAAGAGGACAGAATGACAGAAGATGACAGAATGACAGAAGAGGACAGAAGATGACAGAAGATGACAGAAGATGACAGAAGATGACAGAATGACAGAAGAGGACAGAAGATGACAGAAGATGACAGAATGACAGAAGATGACAGAAGATGACAGAATATGACAGAATATGACAGAAGATGACAGAAGATGACAGAAGATGACAGAATGACAGAAGAGGACAGAAGATGACAGAAGATGACAGAAGATGACAGAATGACAGAAGAGGACAGAAGATGACAGAAGATGACAGAATGACAGAAGATGACAGAAGATGACAGAATATGACAGAATATGACAGAAGATGACAGAAGATGACAGAAGATGACAGAATGACAGAAGATGACAGAAGATGACAGTAGATGACAGAAGATGACAGAATGACAGAAGAGGACAGAATGACAGAAGAGGACAGAAGATGACAGAAGATGACAGAAGAGGACAGAAGATGACAGTATGACAGAAGATGACAGAAGATGACAGAAGATTACAGAAGATGACAGAATGACAGAAGAGGACAGAATGACAGAAGATGACAGAATGACAGTAGAAGACAGAAAGACAGAAGATGACAGAAGATGACAGAATGACAGAAGAGGACAGAATGACAGAAGATGACAGAATGACAGAAGAGGACAGAAGATGACAGAAGATGACAGAATGACAGAAGATGACAGAAGATGACAGAAGATGACAGAATGACAGAAGAGGACAGAATGACAGAAGATGACAGAAGATGACAGAAAATGACAGAAGAGGAGAGAATGACAGAAGATGACAGAATGACAGAAGAGGACAGAATGACAGAAGATGACAGAAGATGACAGAACATGACAGAACATGACAGAATGACAGAAGATGACAGAAGATGACAGAAGAGGACAGAATGACAGAAGATGACAGAAGATGACAGAAGATGACAGAATGACAGAAGATGACAGAAGATGACAGAAGAGGACAGAATGACAGAAGAGGACAGAAGATGACAGAATGACAGAAGAGGACAGAATGACAGAAGATGACAGAAGAAGACAGAATGACAGAAGAGGACAGAATGACAGAAGATGACAGAAGATGACAGAAGATGACAGAATGACAGAAGAGGACAGAATGACAGAAGAGGACAGAAGATGACAGAATGACAGAAGAGGACAGAAGAGGACAGAATGACAGAAGATGACAGAAGATGACAGAAGATGACAGAAGATGACAGAATTACAGAAGAGGACAGAATGACAGAAGAGGACAGAAGATGACAGAATGACAGAAGAGGACAGAAGATGACAGAAGATGACAGAAGATGACAGAATGACAGAAGAGGACAGAATGACAGAAGAGGACAGAATGACAGAAGATGACAGAAGATGACAGAATGACAGAAGATGACAGAAGATGACAGAATATGACAGAATATGACAGAAGATGACAGAAGATGACAGAAGATGACAGAATGACAGAAGATGACAGAAGATGAAAGTAGATGGCAGAAGATGACAGAAGATGACAGAATGACAGAAGAGGACAGAAGATGACAGAAGATGACAGAATGACAGAAGAGGACAGAATGACAGAAGAGGACAGAATATGATAGAGGATGACAGAAGATGACAGAATGACAGAAGATGACAGAAGATGACAGAATATGACAGAATATGACAGAAGATGACAGAAGATGACAGAAGATGACAGAATGACAGAAGAGGACAGAAGATGACAGAAGATGACAGAAGATGACAGAATGACAGAAGAGGACAGAAGATGACAGAAGATGACAGAATGACAGAAGATGACAGAAGATGACAGAATATGACAGAATATGACAGAAGATGACAGAAGATGACAGAAGATGACAGAATGACAGAAGATGACAGAAGATGACAGTAGATGACAGAAGATGACAGAATGACAGAAGAGGACAGAATGACAGAAGAGGACAGAAGATGACAGAAGATGACAGAAGAGGACAGAAGATGACAGTATGACAGAAGATGACAGAAGATGACAGAAGATTACAGAAGATGACAGAATGACAGAAGAGGACAGAATGACAGAAGATGACAGAATGACAGTAGAAGACAGAAAGACAGAAGATGACAGAAGATGACAGAATGACAGAAGAGGACAGAATGACAGAAGATGACAGAATGACAGAAGAGGACAGAAGATGACAGAAGATGACAGAATGACAGAAGATGACAGAAGATGACAGAAGATGACAGAATGACAGAAGAGGACAGAATGACAGAAGATGACAGAAGATGACAGAAAATGACAGAAGAGGAGAGAATGACAGAAGATGACAGAATGACAGAAGAGGACAGAATGACAGAAGATGACAGAAGATGACAGAACATGACAGAACATGACAGAATGACAGAAGATGACAGAAGATGACAGAAGAGGACAGAATGACAGAAGATGACAGAAGATGACAGAAGATGACAGAATGACAGAAGATGACAGAAGATGACAGAAGAGGACAGAATGACAGAAGAGGACAGAAGATGACAGAATGACAGAAGAGGACAGAATGACAGAAGATGACAGAAGAAGACAGAATGACAGAAGAGGACAGAATGACAGAAGATGACAGAAGATGACAGAAGATGACAGAATGACAGAAGAGGACAGAATGACAGAAGAGGACAGAAGATGACAGAATGACAGAAGAGGACAGAAGAGGACAGAATGACAGAAGATGACAGAAGATGACAGAAGATGACAGAAGATGACAGAATTACAGAAGAGGACAGAATGACAGAAGAGGACAGAAGATGACAGAATGACAGAAGAGGACAGAAGATGACAGAAGATGACAGAAGATGACAGAATGACAGAAGAGGACAGAATGACAGAAGAGGACAGAATGACAGAAGATGACAGAAGATGACAGAATGACAGAAGATGACAGAAGATGACAGAATATGACAGAATATGACAGAAGATGACAGAAGATGACAGAAGATGACAGAATGACAGAAGATGACAGAAGATGAAAGTAGATGGCAGAAGATGACAGAAGATGACAGAATGACAGAAGAGGACAGAAGATGACAGAAGATGACAGAATGACAGAAGAGGACAGAAAGACAGAAGAGGACAGAATATGATAGAGGATGACAGAAGATGACAGAATGACAGAAGATGACAGAAGATGTCAGAAGGACAGAAGATGACAGAATGACAGAAGATGAAAGAACATGACAGAAGATGACAGAAGATGACAGAATATGACAGAAGAGGACAGAAGATGACAGAAGATGACAGAATGACAGAAGAGGACAGAATGACAGAAGATGACAGAATGACAGAAGAGGACAGAAGATGACAGAGGATGACAGAAGATGACAGAAGATGACAGAATGACAGAAGAGGACAGAAGATGACACAAGATGACAGAATGACAGACGATGACAGAAGATGACAGAAGATGACAGAAGATGACAGAAGATGACAGAGTATGACAGAAGATGACAGAAGATGACAGAAGATGACGGAAGATGACAGAATGACAGAAGAGGACAGAATGACAGAAGATGACAGAATGACAGAAGAGGACAGAAGAAGACAGAGGATGACAGAAGATGACAGAAGATGACAGAATGACAGAAGAGGACAGAAGATGACACAAGATGACAGAATGACAGAAGATGACAGAAGATGACAGAAGATGACAGAAGATGACAGAATTACAGAAGAGGACAGAATGACAGAAGATGACAGAATGACAGAAGAGGACAGAAGATGACAGAAGATGACAGAAGATGACAGAATGACAGAAGAGGACAGAATGACAGAAGAGGACAGAATGACAGAAGATGACAGAAGATGACAGAATGACAGAAGATGACAGAAGATGAGAGTAGATGACAGAAGATGACATAAGATGACAGAAGATGACAGAAGATGACAGAATGACAGAAGAGGACAGAATGACAGAAGAGGACAGAATATGATAGAGGATGACAGAAGATGACAGAATGACAGAAGATGACAGAAGATGTCAGAAGGACAGAAGATGACAGAATGACAGAAGATGACAGAAGATGACAGAAGATGACAGAATATGACTGAAGATGACACAAGATGACAGAATGACAGAAAATGACAGAAGAGGACAGAATATGACAGAAGAGGACAGAATGACAGAAGATGACAGAAGATGACAGAAGATGACAGAAGATGGCAGAAGATGACAGAAGATGACAGAATATGACAGAAGATGACAGAAGATGACAGAGTATGACAGAAGATGAAAGAAGATGACAGAAGATGACAGAAGATGACAGAATGACAGAAGAGGACAGAATGACAGAAGATGACAGAATGACAGAAGAGGACAGAAGATGACAGAAGATGACAGAAGATGACAGAATGACAGAAGAGGACAGAAGATGACAGAAGATGACAGAATGACAGAAGATGACAGAAGATGACAGAATATGACAGAATATGACAGAAGATGACAGAAGATGACAGAAGATGACAGAATGACAGAAGAGGACAGAAGATGACAGAAGATGACAGAAGATGACAGAATGACAGAAGAGGACAGAAGATGACAGAAGATGACAGAATGACAGAAGATGACAGAAGATGACAGAATATGACAGAATATGACAGAAGATGACAGAAGATGACAGAAGATGACAGAATGACAGAAGATGACAGAAGATGACAGTAGATGACAGAAGATGACAGAATGACAGAAGAGGACAGAAGATGACAGAAGATGACAGAAGATGACAGAAGATGACAGAATGACAGAAGAGGACAGAATGACAGAAGAGGACAGAATATGATAGAGGATGACAGAAGATGACAGAATGACAGAAGATGACAGAAGATGTCAGAAGGACAGAAGATGACAGAACATGACAGAAGATGGCAGAAGATGACAGAATATGACAGAAGAGGACAGAAGATGACAGAAGATGACAGAATATGACAGAAGATGACAGAAGATGACAGAATGACAGAAGAGGACAGAATGACAGAAGAGGACAGAATATGACAGAAGATGACACAAGATGACAGAATGACAGAAAATGACAGAAGAGGACAGAATATGACAGAAGAGGACAGAATGACAGAAGATGACAGAAGATGACAGAAGATGGCAGAAGATGACAGAAGATGACAGAATATGACAGAAGATGACAGAAGATGACAGAGTATGACAGAAGATGACAGAAGATGACAGAAGATGACAGAAGATGACAGAATGACAGAAGAGGACAGAATGACAGAAGATGACAGAATGACAGAAGAGGACAGAAGATGACAGAAGATGACAGAAGATGACAGAAGATGACAGAATGACAGAAGAGGACAGAAGATGACAGAAGATGACAGAATGACAGAAGATGACAGAAGATGACAGAAGATGACAGAATGACCGAAGAGGACAGAATGACAGAAGAGGACAGAATGACAGAAGAGGACAGAATATGACAAAAGATGACAGAAGATGACAGAATGACAGAAGATGACAGAAGATGACAGAAAATGACAGAAGATGACAGAAGATGACAGAAGATGACAGAATGACAGAAGAGGACAGAATGACAGAAGATGACAGAATGACAGATGAAGACAGAAGATGACAGAAGATGACAGAAGATGACAGAAGATGACAGAAGATGACAGAGTATGACAGAAGATGACAGAAGATGACAGAAGATGACGGAAGATGACAGAATGACAGAAGAGGACAGAATGACAGAAGATGACAGAATGACAGAAGAGGACAGAAGATGACAGAGGATGACAGAAGATGACAGAAGATGACAGAATGACAGAAGAGGACAGAAGATGACACAAGATGACAGAATGACAGAAGATGACAGAAGATGACAGAAGATGACAGAAGATGACAGAATTACAGAAGAGGACAGAATGACAGAAGAGGACAGAAGATGACAGAATGACAGAAGAGGACAGAAGATGACAGAAGATGACAGAAGATGACAGAATGACAGAAGAGGACAGAATGACAGAAGAGGACAGAATGACAGAAGATGACAGAAGATGACAGAAGATGACAGAATGACAGAAGATGACAGAAGATGAGAGTAGATGACAGAAGATGACATAAGATGACAGAAGATGACAGAAGATGACAGAATGACAGAAGAGGACAGAAGATGACAGAAGATGACAGAAGATGACAGAATGACAGAAGAGGACAGAATGACAGAAGAGGACAGAATATGATAGAGGATGACAGAAGATGACAGAATGACAGAAGATGACAGAAGATGTCAGAAGGACAGAAGATGACAGAATGACAGAAGATGACAGAAGATGACAGAAGATGACAGAAGATGACAGAATATGACTGAAGAGGACAGAAGATGACAGAATATGACAGAAGATGACAGAAGATGACAGAATGATAGAAGAGGACAGAATGACAGAAGAGTACAGAATATGACAGAAGATGACACAAGATGACAGAATGACAGAAAATGACAGAAGAGGACAGAATATGACAGAAGAGGACAGAATGACAGAAGATGACAGAAGATGACAGAAGATGACAGAAGATGGCAGAAGATGACAGAAGATGACAGAATATGACAGAAGATGACAGAAGATGACAGAGTATGACAGAAGATGAAAGAAGATGACAGAAGATGACAGAAGATGACAGAATGACAGAAGAGGACAGAATGACAGAAGATGACAGAATGACAGAAGAGGACAGAAGATGACAGAAGATGACAGAAGATGACAGAAGATGACAGAATGACAGAAGAGGACAGAAGATGACAGAATGACAGAAGATGACAGAAGATGACAGAATATGACAGAATATGACAGAAGATGACAGAAGATGACAGAAGATGACAGAATGACAGAAGAGGACAGAAGATGACAGAAGATGACAGAAGATGACAGAAGATGACAGAATGACAGAAGAGGACAGAAGATGACAGAAGATGACAGAATGACAGAAGATGACAGAAGATGACAGAATATGACAGAAGATGACAGAAGATGACAGAAGATGACAGAATGACAGAAGATGACAGAAGATGACAGTAGATGACAGAAGATGACAGAATGACAGAAGAGGACAGAAGATGACAGAAGATGACAGAAGATGACAGAAGATGACAGAATGACAGAAGAGGACAGAATGACAGAAGAGGACAGAATATGATAGAGGATGACAGAAGATGACAGAATGACAGAAGATGACATAAGATGTCAGAAGGACAGAAGATGACAGAATGACAGAAGATGACAGAACATGACAGAAGATGGCAGAAGATGACAGAATATGACAGAAGAGGACAGAAGATGACAGAAGATGACAGAATATGACAGAAGATGACAGAAGATGACAGAATGACAGAAGAGGACAGAATGACAGAAGAGGACAGAATATGACAGAAGATGACACAAGATGACAGAATGACAGAAAATGACAGAAGAGGACAGAATATGACAGAAGAGGACAGAATGACAGAAGATGACAGAAGATGACAGAAGATGGCAGAAGATGACAGAAGATGACGGAATATGACAGAAGATGACAGAAGATGACACAGTATGACAGAAGATGACAGAAGATGACAGAAGATGACAGAAGATGACAGAATGACAGAAGAGGACAGAATGACAGAAGATGACAGAATGACAGAAGAGGACAGAAGATGACAGAAGATGACAGAAGATGACAGAAGATGACAGAATGACAGAAGAGGACAGAAGATGACAGAAGATGACAGAATGACAGAAGATGACAGAAGATGACAGAAGATGACAGAATGACCGAAGAGGACAGAATGACAGAAGAGGACAGAATGACAGAAGAGGACAGAATATGACAAAAGATGACAGAAGATGACAGAATGACAGAAGATGACAGAAGATGACAGAAAATGACAGAAGATGACAGAAGATGACAGAATGACAGAAGAGGACAGAATGACAGAAGATGACAGAATGACAGATGAAGACAGAAGATGACAGAAGATGACAGAAGATGACAGAAGATGACAGAATGACAGAAGAGGACAGAAGATGACAGAAGATGACAGAAGATGACAGAAGATGACAGAATGACAGAAGAGGACAGAAGATGACAGAAGATGACAGAAGATGACAGAAGAGGACAGAAGATGACAGAATGACAGAAGAGGACAGAAGAGGACAGAAGATGACAGAAGATGACAGAAGATGACAGAAGATGACAGTATGACAGAAGAGGACAGAAGATGACAGAAGATGACAGAATGACAGAAGATGACAGAAGATGACAGAAGATTACAGAAGATGACAGAATGACAGAAGAGGACAGAATGACAGAAGATGACAGAATGACAGTAGAGGACAGAAAGACAGAAGATGACAGAAGATGACAGAATGACAGAAGAGGACAGAATGACAGAAGATGACAGAATGACAGAAGAGGACAGAAGATGACAGAAGATGACAGAATGACAGAAGATGACAGAATGACAGAAGAGGACAGAATGACAGAAGATGACAGAAGATGACAGAAAATGACAGAAGAGGAGAGAATGACAGAAGATGACAGAATGACAGAAGAGGACAGAATGACAGAAGATGACAGAAGATGACAGAACATGACAGAACATGACAGAATGACAGAAGATGACAGAAGATGACAGAAGAGGACAGAATGACAGAAGATGACAGAAGATGACAGAAGATGACAGAATGACAGAAGATGACAGAAGATGACAGAAGAGGACAGAATGACAGAAGAGGACAGAAGATGACAGAATGACAGAAGAGGACAGAATGACAGAAGATGACAGAAGAAGACAGAATGACAGAAGAGGACAGAATGACAGAAGATGACAGAAGATGACAGAAGATGACAGAAGATGACAGAATGACAGAAGAGGACAGAATGACAGAAGAGGACAGAAGATGACAGAATGACAGAAGAGGACAGAAGAGGACAGAATGACAGAAGATGACAGAAGATGACAGAAGATGACAGAAGATGACAGAATTACAGAAGAGGACAGAATGACAGAAGAGGACAGAAGATGACAGAAGAGGACAGAAGATGACAGAAGATGACAGAAGATGACAGAATGACAGAAGAGGACAGAATGACAGAAGATGACAGAATGACAGTAGAGGACAGAAAGACAGAAGATGACAGAAGATGACAGAATGACAGAAGAGGACAGAATGACAGAAGATGACAGAATGACAGAAGAGGACAGAAGATGACAGAAGATGACAGAATGACAGAAGATGACAGAAGATGACAGAAGATGACAGAATGACAGAAGAGGACAGAATGACAGAAGATGACAGAAGATGACAGAAAATGACAGAAGAGGAGAGAATGACAGAAGATGACAGAATGACAGAAGAGGACAGAATGACAGAAGATGACAGAAGATGACAGAACATGACAGAACATGACAGAATGACAGAAGATGACAGAAGATGACAGAAGAGGACAGAATGACAGAAGATGACAGAAGATGACAGAAGATGACAGAATGACAGAAGATGACAGAAGATGACAGAAGAGGACAGAATGACAGAAGAGGACAGAAGATGACAGAATGACAGAAGAGGACAGAATGACAGAAGATGACAGAAGAAGACAGAATGACAGAAGAGGACAGAATGACAGAAGATGACAGAAGATGACAGAAGATGACAGAATGACAGAAGAGGACAGAATGACAGAAGAGGACAGAAGATGACAGAATGACAGAAGAGGACAGAAGAGGACAGAATGACAGAAGATGACAGAAGATGACAGAAGATGACAGAAGATGACAGAATTACAGAAGAGGACAGAATGACAGAAGAGGACAGAAGATGACAGAAGAGGACAGAAGATGACAGAAGATGACAGAAGATGACAGAATGACAGAAGAGGACAGAATGACAGAAGAGGACAGAATGACAGAAGATGACAGAAGATGACAGAAGATGACAGAATGACAGAAGATGACAGAAGATGACAGAATATGACAGAATATGACAGATGATGACAGAAGATGACAGAAGATGACAGAATGACAGAAGATGACAGAAGATGAAAGTAGATGGCAGAAGATGACTGAAGATGACAGAAGATGACAGAATGACAGAAGAGGACAGAAGATGACAGAAGATGACAGAATGACAGAAGAGGACAGAATGACAGAAGAGGACAGAATATGATAGAGGATGACAGAAGATGACAGAATGACAGAAGATGACAGAAGATGTCAGAAGGACAGAAGATGACAGAATGACAGAAGATGAAAGAACATGACAGAAGATGACAGAAGATGACAGAATATGACAGAAGAGGACAGAAGATGACAGAAGATGACAGAATATGACAGAAGATGACAGAAGATGACAGAATGACAGAAGAGGACAGAATGACAGAAGAGGACAGAATATGACAGAAGATGACACAAGATGACAGAATGACAGAAA
The DNA here is from genome assembly GCF_052327205.1 of Somniosus microcephalus. Classification (NCBI taxonomy): domain Eukaryota; kingdom Metazoa; phylum Chordata; class Chondrichthyes; order Squaliformes; family Somniosidae; genus Somniosus; species Somniosus microcephalus. The sequence continues at coordinate 1,377,929 of NW_028225190.1, read as the reverse complement.
ATGACAGAAGAGGACAGAATATGACAGAAGAGGACAGAATGATAGAAGATGACAGAAGATGACAGAAGATGGCAGAAGATGACAGAAGATGACAGAATATGACAGAAGATGACAGAAGATGACAGAGTATGACAGAAGATGACAGAAGATGACAGAAGATGACGGAAGATGACAGAATGACAGAAGAGGACAGAATGACAGAAGATGACAGAATGACAGAAGAGGACAGAAGATGACAGAGGATGACAGAAGATGACAGAAGATGACAGAATGACAGAAGAGGACAGAAGATGACACAAGATGACAGAATGACAGAAGATGACAGAAGATGACAGAAGATGACAGAAGATGACAGAATTACAGAAGAGGACAGAATGACAGAAGAGGACAGAAGATGACAGAATGACAGAAGAGGACAGAAGATGACAGAAGATGACAGAAGATGACAGAATGACAGAAGAGGACAGAATGACAGAAGAGGACAGAATGACAGAAGATGACAGAAGATGACAGAAGATGACAGAATGACAGAAGATGACAGAAGATGAGAGTAGATGACAGAAGATGACATAAGATGACAGAAGATGACAGAAGATGACAGAATGACAGAAGAGGACAGAAGATGACAGAAGATGACAGAAGATGACAGAAGATGACAGAATGACAGAAGAGGACAGAATGACAGAAGAGGACAGAATATGATAGAGGATGACAGAAGATGACAGAATGACAGAAGATGACAGAAGATGTCAGAAGGACAGAAGATGACAGAATGACAGAAGATGACAGAAGATGACAGAAGATGACAGAAGATGACAGAATATGACTGAAGAGGACAGAAGATGACAGAAGATGACAGAATATGACAGAAGATGACAGAAGATGACAGAATGATAGAAAGGACAGAATGACAGAAGAGTACAGAATATGACAGAAGATGACACAAGATGACAGAATGACAGAAAATGACAGAAGAGGACAGAATATGACAGAAGAGGACAGAATGACAGAAGATGACAGAAGATGACAGAAGATGACAGAAGATGGCAGAAGATGACAGAAGATGACAGAATATGACAGAAGATGACAGAAGATGACAGAGTATGATAGAAGATGACAGAAGATGACAGAAGATGACAGAAGATGACAGAATGACAGAAGAGGACAGAATGACAGAAGATGACAGAATGACAGAAGAGGACAGAAGATGACAGAAGATGACAGAAGATGACAGAAGATGACAGAATGACAGAAGAGGACAGAAGATGACAGAAGATGACAGAATGACAGAAGATGACAGAAGATGACAGAATATGACAGAATATGACAGAAGATGACAGAAGATGACAGAATGACAGAAGAGGACAGAAGATGACAGAAGATGACAGAAGATGACAGAAGATGACAGAATGACAGAAGAGGACAGAAGATGACAGAAGATGACAGAATGACAGAAGATGACAGAAGATGACAGAATATGACAGAATATGACAGAAGATGACAGAAGATGACAGAAGATGACAGAATGACAGAAGATGACAGAAGATGACAGTAGATGACAGAAGATGACAGAATGACAGAAGATGACAGAAGATGACAGAAGATGACAGAATGACAGAAGAGGACAGAATGACAGAAGAGGACAGAATATGATAGAGGATGACAGAAGATGACAGAATGACAGAAGATGACAGAAGATGACAGAAGATGACGGAAGATGACAGAAGATGACAGAATGACAGAGGAGGACAGAAGATGACAGAAGATGACAGAAGATGACAGAAGATGACAGAATGACAGAAGAGGACAGAAGAGGACAGAAGATGACAGAAGATGACAGAAGATGACAGAAGATGACAGAATGACAGAAGAGGTCAGAAGATGACAGAAGATGACAAAAGATGACAGAAGATAACAGAAGAAGACAGAATGACAGAAGAGGACAGAATGACAGAAGAGGACAGAATGACAGAAGATGACAGAAGATGACAGAAGATGACAGAAGATGACAGAAGATGACAGAATGACAGAAGAGGACAGAATGACAGAAGATGACAGAATGACAGAAGAGGACAGAATATGACAAAAGATGACAGAAGATGACAGAATGACAGAAGATGACAGAAGATGAATGAAAATGACAGAAGATGACAGAATGACAGAAGATGACAGAATGACAGAAGATGACAGAAGATGACAGAAGATGACAGAATGACAGAAGATGACAGAAGATGACAGAAGATGACAGAATGACCGAAGAGGACAGAATGACAGAAGAGGACAGAATGACAGAAGAGGACAGAATATGACAAAAGATGACAGAAGATGACAGAATGACAGAAGATGACAGAAAATGACAGAAGATGACAGAAGATGACAGAAGATGACAGAATGACAGAAGAGGACAGAATGACAGAAGATGACAGAATGACAGAAGATGACAGAATGACAGAAGAGGTCAGAAGATGACAGAAGATGACAGAAGATGACAGAAGATAACAGAAGAAGACAGAATGACAGAAGAGGACAGAATGACAGAAGAGGACAGAATGACAGAAGATGACAGAAGATGACAGAAGATGACAGAAGATGACAGAAGATGACAGAAGATGACAGAAGATGACAGAATGACAGAAGATGACAGAAGATGAGAGTAGATGACAGAAGATGACATAAGATGACAGAAGATGACAGAAGATGACAGAATGACAGAAGAGGTCAGAAGATGACAGAAGATGACAGAAGATGACAGAAGATAACAGAAGAAGACAGAATGACAGAAGAGGACAGAATGACAGAAGAGGACAGAATGACAGAAGTTGACAGAAGATGACAGAAGATGACAGAAGATGACAGAAGATGACAGAATGACAGAAGAGGACAGAATGACAGAAGATGACAGAATGACAGAAGAGGACAGAATATGACAAAAGATGACAGAAGATGACAGAATGACAGAAGATGACAGAAAATGACAGAAGATGACAGAATGACAGAAGATGACAGAAGATGACAGAATGACAGAAGATGACAGAAGATGACAGAAGATGACAGAATGACAGAAGATGACAGAAGATGACAGAAGATGACAGAATGACCGAAGAGGACAGAATGACAGAAGAGGACAGAATGACAGAAGAGGACAGAATATGACAAAAGATGACAGAAGATGACAGAATGACAGAAGATGACAGAAGATGACAGAAAATGACAGAAGATGACAGAAGATGACAGAAGATGACAGAATGACAGAAGAGGACAGAATGACAGAAGATGACAGAATGACAGAAGATGACAGAATGACAGATGAAGACAGAAGATGACAGAAGATGACAGAAGATGACAGAAGATGACAGAATGACAGAAGAGGACAGAAGATGACAGAAGATGACAGAAGATGACAGAAGATGACAGAATGACAGAAGAGGACAGAAGATGACAGAAGATGACAGAAGATGACAGAATGACAGAAGAGGTCAGAAGATGACAGAAGATGACAGAAGATGACAGAAGATAACAGAAGAAGACAGAATGACAGAAGAGGACAGAATGACAGAAGAGGACAGAATGACAGAAGATAACAGAAGATGACAGAAGATGACAGAAGATGACAGAATGACAGAAGAGGACAGAATGACAGAAGATGACAGAATGACAGAAGAGGACAGAATATGACAAAAGATGACAGAAGATGACCGAATGACAGAAGATGACAGAAGATGACAGAAAATGACAGAAGATGACAGAATGACAGAAGATGACAGAATGACAGAAGAGGACAGAATGACAGAAGATGACAGAATGACAGAAGATGACAGGATGACAGGAGAGGGCAGAAGATGACAGAGGATGACAGAAGATGACAGAAGATGACAGAATGACAGAAGAGGACAGAAGATGACAGAATGACAGAAGAGGACAGAAGATGACAGAAGATGACAGAATGACAGAAGAGGACAGAAGAGGACAGAAGATGACAGAAGATGACAGAATGACAGAAGAGGACAGAAGATGACAGAATGACAGAAGAGGACAGAAGATGACAGAAGATGACAGAATGACAGAAGATGACAGAAGAGGACAGAAGATGACAGAATGACAGAAGAGGACAGAAGAGGACAGAAGATGACAGAAGATGACAGAAGATGACAGAAGATGACAGTATGACAGAAGAGGACAGAAGATGACAGAAGATGACAGAATGACAGAAGATGACAGAAGATGACAGAAGATTACAGAAGATGACAGAATGACAGAAGAGGACAGAATGACAGAAGATGACAGAATGACAGTAGAGGACAGAAAGACAGAAGATGACAGAAGATGACAGAATGACAGAAGAGGACAGAATGACAGAAGATGACAGAATGACAGAAGAGGACAGAAGATGACAGAAGATGACAGAATGACAGAAGATGACAGAAGATGACAGAATGACAGAAGAGGACAGAATGACAGAAGATGACAGAAGATGACAGAAAATGACAGAAGAGGAGAGAATGACAGAAGATGACAGAATGACAGAAGAGGACAGAATGACAGAAGATGACAGAAGATGACAGAACATGACAGAACATGACAGAATGACAGAAGATGACAGAAGAGGACAGAATGACAGAAGATGACAGAATATGAAAGAAGATGACAGAATGACAGAAGATGACAGAAGAGGACAGAAGAGGACAGAATGACAGAAGAGGACAGAAGATGACAGAATGACAGAAGAGGACAGAATGACAGAAGATGACAGAAGAAGACAGAATGACAGAAGAGGACAGAATGACAGAAGATGACAGAAGATGACAGAAGATGACAGAATGACAGAAGAGGACAGAATGACAGAAGAGGACAGAAGATGACAGAATGACAGAAGAGGACAGAAGAGGACAGAATGACAGAAGATGACAGAAGATGACAGAAGATGACAGAAGATGACAGAATTACAGAAGAGGACAGAATGACAGAAGAGGACAGCAGATGACAGAATGACAGAAGAGGACAGAATGACAGAAGATGACAGAATGACAGAAGATGACAGAAGATGACAGAAGATGACAGAATGACAGAAGATGACAGAAGATGAAAGAATATGACAGAATATGACAGAAGATGACAGAGGATGACAGAAGATGACAGAATGACAGAAGGTGACAGAAGATGGCAGTAGATGGCAGAAGATGACAGAAGATGACAGAAGATGGCAGAATGACAGAAGAGGACAGAAGATGACAGAAGATGACAGAAGATGACAGAATGACAGAAGAGGACAGAATGACAGAAGAGGACAGAATATGATAGAGGATGACAGAAGATGACAGAATGAGAGAAGATGACAGAAGATGTCAGAAGGACAGAAGATGACAGAATGACAGAAGATGAAAGAACATGACAGAAGATGACAGAAGATGACAGAATATGACAGAAGAGGACAGAAGATGACAGAAGATGACAGAATATGACAGAAGAGGACAGAAGATGACAGAAGATGACAGAATATGACAGAAGATGACAGAAGATGACAGAATGACAGAAGAGGACAGAATGACAGAAGAGGACAGAAGATGACACAAGATGACAGAATGACAGAAAATGACAGAAGAGGACAGAATATGACAGAAGAGGACAGAATGATAGAAGATGACAGAAGATGACAGAAGATGGCAGAAGATGACAGAAGATGACAGAATATGACAGAAGATGACAGAAGATGACAGAGTATGACAGAAGATGACAGAAGATGACAGAAGATGACGGAACATGACAGAATGACAGAAGAGGACAGAATGACAGAAGATGACAGAATGACAGAAGAGGACAGAAGATGACAGAGGATGACAGAAGATGACAGAAGATGACAGAATGACAGAAGAGGACAGAAGATGACAGAAGATGACAGAATGACAGAAGATGACAGAAGATGACAGAAGATGACAGAAGGTGACAGAATTACAGAAGAGGACAGAATGACAGAAGAGAACAGAAGATGACAGAATGGCAGAAGAGGACAGAAGATGACAGAAGATGACAGAAGATGACAGAATGACAGAAGAGGACAGAATGACAGAAGATGACAGAATGACAGAAGATGACAGAATGACAGAAGATGACAGAAGATGACAGAAGATGACAGAATGACAGAAGATGACAGAAGATGAGAGTAGATGACAGAAGATGACATAAGATGACAGAAGATGACAGAAGATGACAGAATGACAGAAGAGGACAGAAGATGACAAAAGATGACAGAATGACAGAAGATGACAGAAGATGACAGAAGATGACAGAATGACAGAAGAGGACAGAAGATGACAGAAGATGACAGAATGACAGCAGAGGACAGAATGACAGAAGAGGACAGAATATGATAGAGGATGACAGAAGATGACAGAATGACAGAAGATGACAGAAGATGTCAGAAGGACAGAAGATGACAGAATGACAGAAGATGACAGAAGATGACAGAAGATGACAGAATATGACTGAAGAGGACAGAAGATGACAGAAGATGACAGAATATGACAGAAGATGACAGAAGATGACAGAATGATAGAAGAGGACAGAATGACAGAAGAGTACAGAATATGACAGAAGATGACACAAGATGACAGAATGACAGAAAATGACAGAAGAGGACAGAATATGACAGAAGAGGACAGAATGACAGAAGATGACAGAAGATGACAGAAGATGACAGAATATGACAGAAGATGACAGAAGATGACAGAATGACAGAAGATGACAGAAGATGACAGAAGGTGACAGAATTACAGAAGAGGACAGAATGACAGAAGAGGACAGAAGATGACAGAATGACAGAAGAGGACAGAAGAGGACAGAAGATGACAGAAGATGACAGAAGATGACAGAATGACAGAAGAGGACAGAATGACAGAAGATGACAGAATGACAGAAGATGACAGAAGATGACAGAAGATGACAGAATGACAGAAGATGACAGAAGATGAGAGTAGATGACAGAAGATGACATAAGATGACAGAAGATGACAGAAGATGACAGAATGACAGAAGAGGACAGAAGATGACAAAAGATGACAGAATGACAGAAGATGACAGAAGATGACAGAAGATGACAGAATGACAGAAGAGGACAGAATGACAGAAGATGACAGAATGACAGAAGATGACAGAATGACAGAAGAGGTCAGAAGATGACAGAAGATGACAGAAGATGACAGAAGATAACAGAAGAAGACAGAATGACAGAAGAGGACAGAATGACAGAAGAGGACAGAATGACAGAAGATGACAGAAGATGACAGAAGATGACAGAAGATGACAGAAGATGACAGAAGATGACAGAAGATGACAGAATGACAGAAGATGACGGAAGATGAGAGTAGATGACAGAAGATGACATAAGATGACAGAAGATGACAGAAGATGACAGAATGACAGAAGAGGTCAGAAGATGACAGAAGATGACAGAAGATGACAGAAGATAACAGAAGAAGACAGAATGACAGAAGAGGACAGAATGACAGAAGAGGACAGAATGACAGAAGATGACAGAAGATGACAGAAGATGACAGAAGATGACAGAAGATGACAGAATGACAGAAGAGGACAGAATGACAGAAGATGACAGAATGACAGAAGAGGACAGAATATGACAAAAGATGACAGAAGATGACAGAATGACAGAAGATGACAGAAAATGACAGAAGATGACAGAATGACAGAAGATGACAGAAGATGACAGAATGACAGAAGATGACAGAAGATGACAGAAGATGACAGAATGACAGAAGATGACAGAAGATGACAGAAGATGACAGAATGACCGAAGAGGACAGAATGACAGAAGAGGACAGAATGACAGAAGAGGACAGAATATGACAAAAGATGACAGAAGATGACAGAATGACAGAAGATGACAGAAGATGACAGAAAATGACAGAAGATGACAGAAGATGACAGAAGATGACAGAATGACAGAAGAGGACAGAATGACAGAAGATGACAGAATGACAGAAGATGACAGAATGACAGATGAAGACAGAAGATGACAGAAGATGACAGAAGATGACAGAAGATGACAGAATGACAGAAGAGGACAGAAGATGACAGAAGATGACAGAAGATGACAGAAGATGACAGAATGACAGAAGAGGACAGAAGATGACAGAAGATGACAGAAGATGACAGAATGACAGAAGAGGTCAGAAGATGACAGAAGATGACAGAAGATGACAGAAGATAACAGAAGAAGACAGAATGACAGAAGAGGACAGAATGACAGAAGAGGACAGAATGACAGAAGATGACAGAAGATGATAGAAGATGACAGAAGATGACAGAATGACAGAAGAGGACAGAATGACAGAAGATGACAGAATGACAGAAGAGGACAGAATATGACAAAAGATGACAGAAGATGACAGAATGACAGAAGATGACAGAAGATGACAGAAAATGACAGAAGATGACAGAATGACAGAAGATGACAGAATGACAGAAGAGGACAGAATGACAGAAGATGACAGAATGACAGAAGATGACAGGATGACAGGAGAGGGCAGAAGATGACAGAGGATGACAGAAGATGACAGAAGATGACAGAATGACAGAAGAGGACAGAAGATGACAGAATGACAGAAGAGGACAGAAGATGACAGAAGATGACAGAATGACAGAAGAGGACAGAAGATGACAGAAGATGACAGAAGATGACAGAAGATGACAGAATGACAGAAGAGGACAGAAGATGACAGAAGATGACAGAAGATGACAGAAGATGACAGAAGATGACAGTATGACAGAAGAGGACAGAAGATGACAGAAGATGACAGAATGACAGAAGATGACAGAAGATGACAGAAGATTACAGAAGATGACAGAATGACAGAAGAGGACAGAATGACAGAAGATGACAGAATGACAGTAGAGGACAGAAAGACAGAAGATGACAGAAGATGACAGAATGACAGAAGAGGACAGAATGACAGAAGATGACAGAATGACAGAAGAGGACAGAAGATGACAGAAGATGACAGAATGACAGAAGATGACAGAAGATGACAGAATGACAGAAGAGGACAGAATGACAGAAGATGACAGAAGATGACAGAAAATGACAGAAGAGGAGAGAATGACAGAAGATGACAGAATGACAGAAGAGGACAGAATGACAGAAGATGACAGAAGATGACAGAACATGACAGAACATGACAGAATGACAGAAGATGACAGAAGAGGACAGAATGACAGAAGATGACAGAATATGACAGAAGATGACAGAATGACAGAAGATGACAGAAGAGGACAGAAGAGGACAGAATGACAGAAGAGGACAGAAGATGACAGAATGACAGAAGAGGACAGAATGACAGAAGATGACAGAAGAAGACAGAATGACAGAAGAGGACAGAATGACAGAAGATGACAGAAGATGACAGAATGACAGAAGAGGACAGAATGACAGAAGAGGACAGAAGATGACAGAATGACAGAAGAGGACAGAAGAGGACAGAATGACAGAAGATGACAGAAGATGACAGAAGATGACAGAAGATGACAGAATTACAGAAGAGGACAGAATGACAGAAGAGGACAGCAGATGACAGAATGACAGAAGAGGACAGAATGACAGAAGATGACAGAATGACAGAAGATGACAGAAGATGACAGAAGATGACAGAATGACAGAAGATGACAGAAGATGAAAGAATATGACAGAATATGACAGAAGATGACAGAGGATGACAGAAGATGACAGAATGACAGAAGGTGACAGAAGATGGCAGTAGATGGCAGAAGATGACAGAAGATGACAGAAGATGGCAGAATGACAGAAGAGGACAGAAGATGACAGAAGATGACAGAAGATGACAGAATGACAGAAGAGGACAGAATGACAGAAGAGGACAGAATATGATAGAGGATGACAGAAGATGACAGAATGAGAGAAGATGACAGAAGATGTCAGAAGGACAGAAGATGACAGAATGACAGAAGATGAAAGAACATGACAGAAGATGACAGAAGATGACAGAATATGACAGAAGAGGACAGAAGATGACAGAAGATGACAGAATATGACAGAAGAGGACAGAAGATGACAGAAGATGACAGAATATGACAGAAGATGACAGAAGATGACAGAATGACAGAAGAGGACAGAATGACAGAAGAGGACAGAAGATGACACAAGATGACAGAATGACAGAAAATGACAGAAGAGGACAGAATATGACAGAAGAGGACAGAATGATAGAAGATGACAGAAGATGACAGAAGATGGCAGAAGATGACAGAAGATGACAGAATATGACAGAAGATGACAGAAGATGACAGAGTATGACAGAAGATGACAGAAGATGACAGAAGATGACGGAAGATGACAGAATGACAGAAGAGGACAGAATGACAGAAGATGACAGAATGACAGAAGAGGACAGAAGATGACAGAGGATGACAGAAGATGACAGAAGATGACAGAATGACAGAAGAGGACAGAAGATGACAGAAGATGACAGAATGACAGAAGATGACAGAAGATGACAGAAGATGACAGAAGGTGACAGAATTACAGAAGAGGACAGAATGACAGAAGAGGACAGAAGATGACAGAATGGCAGAAGAGGACAGAAGATGACAGAAGATGACAGAAGATGACAGAATGACAGAAGAGGACAGAATGACAGAAGATGACAGAATGACAGAAGATGACAGAATGACAGAAGATGACAGAAGATGACAGAAGATGACAGAATGACAGAAGATGACAGAAGATGAGAGTAGATGACAGAAGATGACATAAGATGACAGAAGATGACAGAAGATGACAGAATGACAGAAGAGGACAGAAGATGACAAAAGATGACAGAATGACAGAAGATGACAGAAGATGACAGAAGATGACAGAATGACAGAAGAGGACAGAAGATGACAGAAGATGACAGAATGACAGCAGAGGACAGAATGACAGAAGAGGACAGAATATGATAGAGGATGACAGAAGATGACAGAATGACAGAAGATGACAGAAGATGTCAGAAGGACAGAAGATGACAGAATGACAGAAGATGACAGAAGATGACAGAAGATGACAGAATATGACTGAAGAGGACAGAAGATGACAGAAGATGACAGAATATGACAGAAGATGACAGAAGATGACAGAATGATAGAAGAGGACAGAATGACAGAAGAGTACAGAATATGACAGAAGATGACACAAGATGACAGAATGACAGAAAATGACAGAAGAGGACAGAATATGACAGAAGAGGACAGAATGACAGAAGATGACAGAAGATGACAGAATATGACAGAAGATGACAGAAGATGACAGAATGACAGAAGATGACAGAAGATGACAGAAGGTGACAGAATTACAGAAGAGGACAGAATGACAGAAGAGGACAGAAGATGACAGAATGACAGAAGAGGACAGAAGAGGACAGAAGATGACAGAAGATGACAGAAGATGACAGAATGACAGAAGAGGACAGAATGACAGAAGATGACAGAATGACAGAAGATGACAGAAGATGACAGAAGATGACAGAAGATGACAGAAGATGACAGAAGATGAGAGTAGATGACAGAAGATGACATAAGATGACAGAAGATGACAGAAGATGACAGAATGACAGAAGATGACAGAAGATGACAGAAGATGACAGAATGACAGAAGAGGACAGAAGATGACAGAAGATGACAGAATGACAGAAGAGGACAGAATGACAGAAGAGGACAGAATATGATAGAGGATGACAGAAGATGACAGAATGACAGAAGATGACAGAAGATGTCAGAAGGACAGAAGATGACAGAATGACAGAAGATGACAGAAGATGACAGAAGATGACAGAATATGACTGAAGAGGACAGAAGATGACAGAAGATGACAGAATATGACAGAAGATGACAGAAGATGACAGAATGATAGAAGAGGACAGAATGACAGAAGAGTACAGAATATGACAGAAGATGACACAAGATGACAGAATGACAGAAAATGACAGAAGAGGACAGAATATGACAGAAGAGGACAGAATGACAGAAGATGACAGAAGATGACAGAAGATGACAGAATATGACAGAAGATGACAGAATTACAGAAGAGGACAGAATGACAGAAGAGGACAGAAGATGACAGAATGACAGAAGATGACAGAATGACAGAAGAGGACAGAAGATGACAGAGGATGACAGAAGATGACAGAAGATGACAGAATGACAGAAGAGGACAGAAGATGACAGAAGATGACAGAATGACAGAAGATGACAGAAGATGACAGAAGATGACAGAAGGTGACAGAATTACAGAAGAGGACAGAATGACAGAAGAGGACAGAAGATGACAGAATGACAGAAGAGGACAGAAGATGAGAGTAGATGACAGAAGATGACATAAGATGACAGAAGATGACAGAAGATGACAGAATGACAGAAGAGGACAGAAGATGACAAAAGATGACAGAATGACAGAAGATGACAGAAGATGACAGAAGATGACAGAATGACAGAAGAGGACAGAAGATGACAGAAGATGACAGAATGACAGAAGAGGACAGAATGACAGAAGAGGACAGAATATGATAGAGGATGACAGAAGATGACAGAATGACAGAAGATGACAGAAGATGTCAGAAGGACAGAAGATGACAGAATGACAGAAGATGACAGAAGATGACAGAAGATGACAGAATATGACTGAAGAGGACAGAAGATGACAGAAGATGACAGAATATGACAGAAGATGACAGAAGATGACAGAATGATAGAAGAGGACAAAATGACAGAAGAGTACAGAATATGACAGAAGATGACACAAGATGACAGAATGACAGAAAATGACAGAAGAGGACAGAATATGACAGATGAGGACAGAATGACAGAAGATGACAGAAGATGACAGAAGATGACAGAAGATGACAGAATATGACAGAAGATGACAGAAGATGACAGAGTATGACAGAAGATGACAGAAGATGACAGAAGATGACAGAATGACAGAAGAGGACAGAATGACAGAAGATGACAGAATGACAGAAGAGGACAGAAGATGACAGAAGATGACAGAAGATGACAGAAGATGACAGAATGAGAGAAGAGGACAGAAGATGACAGAAGATGACAGAATGACAGAAGATGATAGAAGATGACAGAAGATGACAGAAGATGACAGAATGACCGAAGAGGACAGAATGACAGAAGAGGACAGAATGACAGAAGAGGACAGAATATGACAAAAGATGACAGAAGATGACAGGATGACAGAAGATGACAGAAGATGACAGAAAATGACAGAAGATGACAGAAGATGACAGAAGATGACAGAATGACAGAAGAGGAAAGAATGACAGAAGATGACAGAATGACAGAAGATGACAGGATGACAGAAGATGACAGAAGATGAAAGAATATGACAGAATATGACAGAAGATGACAGAAGATGACAGAAGATGACAGAATGACAGAAGATGACAGAAGATGACAGTAGATGGCAGAAGATGAGAGAAGATGACAGAAGATGACAGAATGACAGAAGAGGACAGAAGATGACAGAAGATGACAGAAGATGACAGAATGACAGAAGAGGACAGAATGACAGAAGAGGACAGAATATGATAGAGGATGACAGAAGATGACAGAATGACAGAAGATGACAGAAGATGTCAGAAGGACAGAAGATGACAGAATGACAGAAGATGAAAGAACATGACAGAAGATGACAGAAGATGACAGAATATGACAGAAGAGGACAGAAGATGACAGAAGATGACAGAATATGACAGAAGATGACAGAAGATGACAGAATGACAGAAGAGGACAGAATGACAGAAGAGGACACAATATGACAGAAGATGACACAAGATGACAGAATGACAGAAAATGACAGAAGAGGACAGAATATGACAGAAGAGGACAGAATGATAGAAGATGACAGAAGATGACAGAAGATGGCAGAAGATGACAGAAGATGACAGAATATGACAGAAGATGACAGAGTATGACAGAAGCTGACAGAAGATCACAGAAGATGACAGAATGACAGAAGAGGACAGAATGACAGAAGATGACAGAATGACAGAAGAGGACAGAAGATGACAGAGGATGACAGAAGATGACAGAAGATGACAGAAGATGACAGAATGACAGAAGATGACAGAAGATGACAGAAGATGGCAGAAGATGACAGAATTACAGAAGAGGACAGAATGACAGAAGAGGACAGAAGATGACAGAATGACAGAAGAGGACAGAAGATGACAGAAGATGACAGAATGACAGAAGAGGACAGAATGACAGAAGATGACAGAAGATGACAGAAGATGACAGAATGACAGAAGATGACAGAAGATGAGAGCAGATGACAGAAGATGACATAAGATGACAGAAGATGACAGAAGATGACAGAATGACAGAAGAGGACAGAAGATGACAGAAGATGACAGAAGATGACAGAAGATGACAGAATGACAGAAGAGGACAGAATGACAGAAGAGGACAGAATATGATCGAGGATGACAGAAGATGACAGAATGACAGAAGATGACAGAAGATGTCAGAAGGACAGAAGATGACAGAATGACAGAAGATGACAGAAGATGACAGAAGATGACAGAAGATGACAGAATATGACAGAAGAGGACAGAAGATGACAGAAGATGACAGAAGATGACAGAAGATGACAGAAGATGACAGAATGACAGAAGAGGACAGAATGACAGAAGAGGACAGAAGATGACAGAAGATGACAGAAGATGACAGAAGATGACAGAAGATGACAGAATGACAGAAGAGGACAGAAGATGACAGAAGATGACAGAAGATGACAGAAGATGAAAGAATGACAGAAGAGGTCAGAAGATGACAGAAGATGACAGAAGATGGCAGAAGATAACAGAAGAAGACAGAATGACAGAAGAGGACAGAATGACAGAAGAGGACAGAATGACAGAAGATGACAGAAGATGACAGAAGATGACAGAAGATGACAGAAGATGACAGAAGATGACAGAATGACAGAAGAGGACAGAATGACAGAAGATGATGAATGACAGAAGAGGACAGAATATGACAAAAGATGACAGAAGATGACAGAATGACAGAAGATGACAGAAGGTGACAGAAAATGACAGAAGATGACAGAATGACAGAAGATGACAGAATGACAGAATATGACAAAAGATGACAGAAGATGACAGAATGACAGAAGATGACAGGATGACAGGAGCGGACAGAAGATGACAGAGGATGACAGAAGATGACAGAAGATGACAGAATGACAGAAGAGGACAGAAGATGACAGAATGACAGAAGAGGACAGAAGATGACAGAAGATGACAGAATGACAGAAGAGGACAGAAGATGACAGAAGATGACAGAAGATGACAGAAGAGGACAGAAGATGACAGAAGATGACAGAAGATGACAGTATGACAGAAGAGGACAGAAGATGACATAAGATGACAGAATGACAGAAGATGACAGAAGATGACAGGAGATGACAGAAGATGACAGAATGACAGAAGAGGACAGAAAGACAGAAGATGACAGAATGACAGTAGAGGACAGAAAGACAGAAGATGACAGAAGATGACAGAATGACAGAAGAGGACAGAATGACAGAAGATGACAGAATGACAGAAGAGGACAGAAGATGACAGAAGATGACAGAATGACAGAAGATGACAGAAGATGACAGAAGATGACAGAATGACAGAAGATGACAGAAGATGACAGAAAATGACAGAAGAGGAGAGAATGACAGAAGATGACAGAATGACAGAAGAGGACAGAATGACAGAAGATGACAAAAGATGACAGAAGATGACAGAACATGACAGAATGACAGAACATGACAGAAGATGACAGAAGAGGACAGAATGACAGAAGATGACAGAATATGACAGAAGATGACAGAATGACAGAAGATGACAGAAGATGACAGAAGAGGACAGAATGACAGAAGATAACAGAAGATGACAGAAGATGACAGAATGACAGAAGAGGACAGAAGATGACAGAATGACAGAAGAGGACAGAATGACAGAAGATGACAGAAGATGACAGAAGAAGACAGAATGACAGAAGAGGACAGAATGACAGAAGATGACAGAAGATGACAGAATGACAGAAGAGGACAGAATGACAGAAGAGGACAGAAGATGACAGAATGACAGCAGAGGACAGAAGAGGACAGAATGACAGAAGATGACAGAAGATGACAGAATTACAGAAGAGGACAGAATGACAGAAGAGGACAGAAGATGACAGAATGACAGAAGAGGACAGAAGATGACAGAAGATGACAGAATGACAGAAGAGGTCAGAATGACAGAAGAGGACAGAATGACAGAAGATGACAGAATGACAGATGATGACAGAAGTTGACAGAAGATGACAGAATGACAGAAGATGACAGAATATGACAGAATATGACAGAAGATGACAGAAGATGACAGAAGATGACAGAATGACAGAAGATGACAGAAGATGACAGTAGATGGCAGAAGATGAAAGAAGATGACAGAAGATGACAGAATGACAGAAGAGGACAGAAGATGACAGAAGATGACAGAAGATGACAGTAGATGACAGAAGATGACAGAATGACAGAAGAGGACAGAATGACAGAAGAGGACAGAATATGATAGAGGATGACAGAAGATGACAGAATGAAAGAAGATGACAGAAGATGTCAGAAGGACAGAAGATGACAGAATGACAGAAGATGAAAGAACATGACAGAAGATGACAGAAGATGACAGAATATGACAGAAGAGGACAGAAGATGACAGAAGATGACAGAATATGACAGAAGATGACAGAAGATGACAGAATGACAGAAGAGGACAGAATGACAGAAGAGGACAGAATATGACAGAAGATGAAACAAGATGACAGAATGTCAGAAAATGACAGAAGAGGACAGAATATGACAGAAGAGGACAGAATGATAGAAGATGACAGAAGATGACAGAAGATGGCAGAAGATGACAGAAGATGACAGAATATGACAGAAGATGACAGAAGATGACAGAGTATGACAGAAGATGACAGAAGATGACAGAAGATGACAGAAGATGACAGAATGACAGAAGAGGACAGAATGACAGAAGATGACAGAATGACAGAAGAGGACAGAAGATGACAGAGGATGACAGAGGATGACAGAAGATGACAGAATGACAGAAGAGGACAGAAGATGACAGAAGATGACAGAATGACAGAAGATGACAGAAGATGACAGAAGATGACAGAAGATGACAGAATTACAGAAGAGGACAGAATGACAGAAGAGGACAGAAGATGACAGAATGACAGAAGAGGACAGAAGATGACAGAAGATGACAGAAGATGACAGAATGACAGAAGAGGACAGAATGACAAGAGGACAGAATGACAGAAGATGACAGAATGACAGAAGATGACAGAAGATGACAGAAGATGACAGAATGACAGAAGATGACAGAAGATGAGAGTAGATGACAGAAGATGACATAAGATGACAGAAGATGACAGAAGATGACAGAATGACAGAAGAGGACAGAAGATGACAGAAGATGACAGAAGAGGACAGAATGACAGAAGAGGACAGAATATGATAGAGGATGACAGAAGATGACAGAATGACAGAAGATGACAGAAGATGTCAGAAGGACAGAAGATGACAGAATGACAGAAGATGACAGAAGATGACAGAAGATGACAGAAGATGACAGAATATGACAGAAGAGGACAGAAGATGACAGAAGAGGACAGAATATGACAGAAGATGACACAAGATGACAGAATGACAGAAAATGACAGAAGAGGACAGAATATGGCAGAAGAGGACAGAATGACAGAAGAGGACAGAATGACAGAAGATGACAGAATGACAGAAGAGGACAGAAGATGACAGAAGATGACAGAAGATGACAGAAGATGACAGAATGACAGAAGAGGACAGAAGATGACAGAAGATGACAGAATGACAGAAGATGACAGAAGATGACAGAAGATGACAGAAGATGACAGAATGACCGAAGAGGACAGAATGACACAAGAGGACAGAATGACAGAAGAGGACAGAATATGACAAAAGATGACAGAAGATGACAGAATGACAGAAGATGACAGAAGATGACAGAAAATGACAGATGATGACAGAGGATGACAGAATGACAGAAGAGGAAAGAATGACAGAAGATGACAGAATGACAGAAGATGACAGAATGACAGAAGATGACAGAAGATGACAGAATATGACAGAAGATGACAGAAGATGACAGAAGATGACAGAATGACAGAAGATGACAGAAGATGACAGTAGATGGCAGAAGATGACAGAAGATGACAGAAGATGACAGAATGACAGAAGAGGACAGAAGATGACAGAAGATGACAGAAGATGACAGAAGATGACAGAATGACAGAAGAGGACTGAATGACAGAAGAGGACAGAATATGATAGAGAATGACAGAAGATGACAGAAGATGTCAGAAGGACAGAAGATGACAGAATGACAGAAGATGCAAGAACATGACAGAAGATGACAGAAGATGACAGAATATGACAGAAGAGGACAGAAGATGACAGAAGATGACAGAATATGACAGAAGATGACAGAAGATGACAGAATGACAGAAGAGGACAGAATGACAGAAGAGGACAGAATATGACAGAAGATGACACAAGATGACAGAATGACAGAAAATGACAGAAGAGGACAGAATATGACAGAAGAGGACAGAATGATAGAAGATGACAGAAGATGACAGAAGATGGCAGAAGATGACAGAAGATGACAGAATATGACAGAAGATGACAGAAGATGACAGAAGATGACAGAAGATGACAGAAGATGACAGAATGACAGAAGAGGACAGAAGATGACAGAAGATGACAGAATGACAGAAGATGACAGAAGATGACAGAAGATGACACAATTACAGAAGAGGACAGAATGACAGAAGAGGACAGAAGATGACAGAATGACAGAAGAGGACAGAAGATGACAGAAGATGACAGAATGACAGAAGAGGACAGAATGACAGAAGAGGACAGAATGACAGAAGATGACAGAATGACAGAAGATGACAGAAGATGACAGAAGATGACAGAATGACAGAAGATGAAAGAAGATGAGAGTAGATGACAGAAGATGACATAAGATGACAGAAGATGACAGAAGATGACAGAATGACAGAAGAGGACAGAAGATGACAGAAGATGACAGAAGATGACAGAAGATGACAGAAGATGAAAGAATGACAGAAAAGGACAGAATGACAGAAGAGGACAGAATATGATAGAGGATGACAGAAGATAACAGAATGAAAGAAGATGACAGAAGATGTCAGAAGGACAGAAGATGACAGAATGACAGAAGATGACAGAAGATGACAGAAGATGACAGAAGATGACAGAATATGACAGAAGATGACAGAAGATGACAGAATGACAGAAGAGGACAGAATGACAGAAGAGGACAGAATATGACAGATGACACAAGATGACAGAATGACAGAAAATGACAGAAGAGGACAGAATATGACAGAAGAGGACAGAATGACAGAAGATGACAGAAGATGACAGAAGATGACAGAAGATGGCAGAAGATGACAGAAGATGACAGAAGATGACAGAAGATGACAGAGTATGACAGAGTATGACAGAAGATGACAGAAGATGACAGAAGATGACAGAAGATCACAGAATGACAGAAGAGGACAGAATGACAGAAGATGACAGAATGACAGAAGAGGACAGAAGATGACAGAAGATGACAGAAGATGACAGAATGACAGAAGAGGACAGAAGATGACAGAAGATGACAGAATGACAGAAGATGACAGAAGATGACAGAAGATGACAGAAGATGACAGAATGACAGAAGAGGACAGAATGACAGAAGAGGACAGAATATGACAAAAGATGACAGAAGATGACAGAATGACAGAAGATGACAGAAGATGACAGAAAATGACAGAAGATGACAGAAGATGACAGAAGATGACAGAATGACAGAAGAGGAAAGAATGACAGAAGATGACAGAATGACAGAAGATGACAGAATGACAGATGAGGACAGAAGATGACAGAAGTTGACAAAAGATGACAGAAGATGACAGAAGATGACAGACTGACAGAAGAGGACAGAAGATGACAGAATGACAGAAGAGGACAGAAGAGGACAGAAGATGACAGAAGATGACAGAAGATGACAGAAGATGACAGAATGACAGAAGAGGTCAGAAGATGACAGAAGATGACAGAAGATGACAGAAGATAACAGAAGATGACAGAATGACAGAAGAGGACAGAATGACAGAAGAGGACAGAATGACAGAAGATGACAGAAGATGACAGAAGATGACAGATGATGACAGAAGATGACAAGATGACAGAATATGACAGAAGATGACAGAAGATGACAGAATATGACAGAAGATGACAGAATGACAGAAGAGGACAGAATGGCAGAAGAGGACAGAATATGCCAGAAGATGACAGAAGGTGACAGAATGACAGAAGATGACAGAAGATCACAGAAGATCACAGAAGATGACAGAATGACAGAAGAGGACAGAATGACAGAAGATGACAGAATGACAGAAGAGGACAGAATGACAGAAGATGACACAAGATGACAGAATGACAGAAGAGGACAGAATGACAGAAGATGACAGAATGACTGAAGATGACAGAGGATGACAGAAGATGACAGAAGATGTCAGAAGGACAGAAGATGACAGAATGACAGAAGATGACAGAAGATGACAGAAGATGACAGAAGAGGACAGAAGATGACAGAAGATGACAGAATATGACAGAAGATGACAGAAGATGACAGAATGACAGAAGAGGACAGAATGACAGAAGAGGACAGAATATGACAGAAGATGACAGAAGATGACAGAAGATGACAGAATGACAGAAGAGGACAGAATGACAGAAGATGAAAGAATGAAAGAAGAGGACAGAAGATGACAGAGGATGACAGTGGATGACAGAAGATGACAGAATGACAGAAGAGGACAGAAGATGACAGAAGATGACAGAATGACAGAAGATGACAGAAGATGACAGAAGATGACAGAATTACAGAAGAGGACAGAATGACAGAAGAGGACAGAAGATGACAGAATGACAGAAGAGGACAGAAGATGACAGAAGATGACAGAAGATGACAGAATGACAGAAGAGGACAGAATGACAGAAGAGGACAGAATGACAGAAGATGACAGAATGACAGAAGATGACAGAAGATGACAGAAGATGACAGAATGACAGAAGATGACAGAAGATGAGAGTAGATGACAGAAGATGACATAAGATGACAGAAGATGACAGAAGATGACAGAATGACAGAAGAGGACAGAAGATGACATAAGATGACAGAAGATGATAGAAGATGACAGAAGATGACAGAAGAGGACAGAATGACAGAAGAGGACAGAATATGATAGAGGATGACAGAAGATGACAGAATGACAGAAGATGACAGAAGATGTCAGAAGGACAGAAGATGACAGAATGACAGAAGATGACAGAAGAAGACAGAAGATGACAGAAGATGACAGAATATGACAGAAGAGGACAGAAGATGACAGAAGAGGACAGAAAATGACAGAAGATGACACAAGATGACAGAATGACAGAAAATGACAGAAGAGGACAGAATATGGCAGAAGAGGACAGAATGACAGAAGATGACAGAAGATGACAGAAGATGACAGAAGATGGCAGAAGATGACAGAAGATGACAGAATATGACAGAAGATGACAGAAGATGACAGAGTATGACAGAAGATGACAGAAGATGACAGAAGATGACAGAAGATGACAGAATGACAGAAGAGGACAGAATGACAGAAGATGACAGAATGACAGAAGAGGACAGAAGATGACAGAAGATGACAGAAGATGACAGAATGACAGAAGAGGACAGAAGATGACAGAAGATGACAGAATGACAGAAGATGACAGAAGATGACAGAAGATGACAGAAGACGACAGAAGATGACAGAATGACCGAAGAGGACAGAATGACAGAAGAGGACAGAATGACAGAAGAGGACAGAATATGACAAAAGATGACAGAAGATGACAGAATGACAGAAGATGACAGAAGATGACAGAAAATGACAGAAGATGACAGAAGATGACAGAATGACAGAAGAGGAAAGAATGACAGAAGATGACAGAATGACAGAAGATGACAGAATGACAGAAGATGACAGAAGATGACAGAATATGACAGAAGATGACAGAAGATGACAGAAGATGACAGAATGACAGAAGATGACAGAAGATGACAGTAGATGGCAGAAGATGACAGAAGATGACAGAAGATGACAGAATGACAGAAGAGGACAGAAGATGACAGAAGAAGACAGAAGATGACAGAATGACAGAAGAGGACAGAATGACAGAAGAGGACAGAATATGATAGAGGATGACAGAAGATGACAGAATGACAGAAGATGACAGAAGATGTCAGAAGGACAGAAGATGACAGAATGACAGAAGATGAAAGAACATGACAGAAGATGACAGAAGATGACAGAATATGACAGAAGAGGACAGAAGATGACAGAAGATGACAGAATATGACAGAAGATGACAGAATAACAGAAGAGGACAGAATGACAGAAGAGGACAGAATATGACAGAAGATGACACAAGATGACAGAATGACAGAAAATGACAGAAGAGGACAGAATATGACAGAAGAGGACAGAATGATAGAAGATGACAGAAGATGACAGAAGATGGCAGAAGATGACAGAAGATGACAGAATATGACAGAAGATGACAGAAGATGACAGAAGATGACAGAAGATGACAGAAGATGACAGAAGATGACAGAATGACAGAAGAGGACAGAAGATGACAGAAGATGACAGAATGACAGAAGATGACAGAAGATGACAGAAGATGACAGAAGATGACAGAATTACAGAAGAGGACAGAATGACAGAAGAGGACAGAAGATGACAGAATGACAGAAGAGGACAGAATGACAGAAGAGGACAGAATGACAGAAGATGACAGAATGACAGAAGATGACAGAAGATGACAGAAGATGACAGAATGACAGAAGATGACAGAAGATGAGAGTAGATGACAGAAGATGACATAAGATGACAGAAGATGACAGAAGATGACAGAATGACAGAAGAGGACAGAAGATGACAGAAGATGATAGAAGATGACAGAAGATGACAGAAGATGACAGAATGACAGAAGAGGACAGAATGACAGAAGAGGACAGAATATGATAGAGGATGACAGAAGATGACAGAATGACAGAAGATGACAGAAGATGTCAGAAGGACAGAAGATGACAGAATGACAGAAGATGACAGAAGATGACAGAAGATGACAGAAGATGACAGAATATGACAGAAGAGGACAGAAGATGACAGAAGATGACAGAATATGACAGAAGATGACAGAAGATGACAGAATGACAGAAGAGGACAGAATGACAGAAGAGGACAGAATATGACAGAAGATGACACAAGATGACAGAATGACAGAAAATGACAGAAGAGGACAGAATATGACAGAAGAGGACAGAATGACAGAAGATGACAGAAGATGACAGAAGATGACAGAAGATGGCAGAAGATGACAGAAGATGACAGAAGATGACAGAAGATGAAAGAGTATGACAGAAGATGACAGAAGATGACAGAAGATGACAGAAGATGACAGAGTGACAGAAGAGGACAGAATGACAGAAGATGACAGAATGACAGAAGAGGACAGAAGATGACAGAAGATGACAGAAGATGACAGAATGACAGAAGAGGACAGAAGATGACAGAAGATGACAGAATGACAGAAGATGACAGAAGATGACAGAAGATGACAGAAGATGACAGAATGACAGAAGAGGACAGAATGACAGAAGAGGACAGAATATGACAAAAGATGACAGAAGATGACAGAATGACAGAAGATGACAGAAGATGACAGAAAATGAGAGAAGATGACAGAAGATGACAGAAGATGACAGAATGACAGAAGAGGAAAGAATGACAGAAGATGACAGAATGACAGGAGATGACAGAATGACAGATGAGGACAGAAGATGACAGAAGTTGACAGAAGATGACAGAAGATGACAGAAGATGACAGAATGACAGAAGAGGTCAGAAGATGACAGAAGATGACAGAAGATGACAGAAGATAACAGAAGATGACAGAATGACAGAAGAGGACAGAAGATGACAGAAGATGACAGAAGATGACAGAAGATGACAGAATGAGAGAAGAGGACAGAAGATGACAGAAGATGACAGAATGACAGAAGATGATAGAAGATGACAGAAGATGACAGAAGATGACAGAATGACCGAAGAGGACAGAATGACAGAAGAGGACAGAATGACAGAAGAGGACAGAATATGACAAAAGATGACAGAAGATGACAGGATGACAGAAGATGACAGAAGATGACAGAAAATGACAGAAGATGACAGAAGATGACAGAAGATGACAGAATGACAGAAGAGGAAAGAATGACAGAAGATGACAGAATGACAGAAGATGACAGGATGACAGAAGATGACAGAAGATGAAAGAATATGACAGAATATGACAGAAGATGACAGAAGATGACAGAAGATGACAGAATGACAGAAGATGACAGAAGATGACAGTAGATGGCAGAAGATGAGAGAAGATGACAGAAGATGACAGAATGACAGAAGAGGACAGAAGATGACAGAAGATGACAGAAGATGACAGAATGACAGAAGAGGACAGAATGACAGAAGAGGACAGAATATGATAGAGGATGACAGAAGATGACAGAATGACAGAAGATGACAGAAGATGTCAGAAGGACAGAAGATGACAGAATGACAGAAGATGAAAGAACATGACAGAAGATGACAGAAGATGACAGAATATGACAGAAGAGGACAGAAGATGACAGAAGATGACAGAATATGACAGAAGATGACAGAAGATGACAGA
Organism: Somniosus microcephalus; assembly: GCF_052327205.1. Classification (NCBI taxonomy): domain Eukaryota; kingdom Metazoa; phylum Chordata; class Chondrichthyes; order Squaliformes; family Somniosidae; genus Somniosus; species Somniosus microcephalus. Next base: position 1,352,974 of record NW_028225190.1, on the reverse strand, counting down.
ATGACAGAAGAGGACAGAATGACAGAAGAGGACACAATATGACAGAAGATGACACAAGATGACAGAATGACAGAAAATGACAGAAGAGGACAGAATATGACAGAAGAGGACAGAATGATAGAAGATGACAGAAGATGACAGAAGATGGCAGAAGATGACAGAAGATGACAGAATATGACAGAAGATGACAGAGTATGACAGAAGCTGACAGAAGATCACAGAAGATGACAGAATGACAGAAGAGGACAGAATGACAGAAGATGACAGAATGACAGAAGAGGACAGAAGATGACAGAGGATGACAGAAGATGACAGAAGATGACAGAAGATGACAGAATGACAGAAGATGACAGAAGATGACAGAAGATGGCAGAAGATGACAGAATTACAGAAGAGGACAGAATGACAGAAGAGGACAGAAGATGACAGAATGACAGAAGAGGACAGAAGATGACAGAAGATGACAGAATGACAGAAGAGGACAGAATGACAGAAGATGACAGAAGATGACAGAAGATGACAGAATGACAGAAGATGACAGAAGATGAGAGCAGATGACAGAAGATGACATAAGATGACAGAAGATGACAGAAGATGACAGAATGACAGAAGAGGACAGAAGATGACAGAAGATGACAGAAGATGACAGAAGATGACAGAATGACAGAAGAGGACAGAATGACAGAAGAGGACAGAATATGATCGAGGATGACAGAAGATGACAGAATGACAGAAGATGACAGAAGATGTCAGAAGGACAGAAGATGACAGAATGACAGAAGATGACAGAAGATGACAGAAGATGACAGAAGATGACAGAATATGACAGAAGAGGACAGAAGATGACAGAAGATGACAGAAGATGACAGAAGATGACAGAAGATGACAGAATGACAGAAGAGGACAGAATGACAGAAGAGGACAGAAGATGACAGAAGATGACAGAAGATGACAGAAGATGACAGAAGATGACAGAATGACAGAAGAGGACAGAAGATGACAGAAGATGACAGAAGATGACAGAAGATGAAAGAATGACAGAAGAGGTCAGAAGATGACAGAAGATGACAGAAGATGGCAGAAGATAACAGAAGAAGACAGAATGACAGAAGAGGACAGAATGACAGAAGAGGACAGAATGACAGAAGATGACAGAAGATGACAGAAGATGACAGAAGATGACAGAAGATGACAGAAGATGACAGAATGACAGAAGAGGACAGAATGACAGAAGATGATGAATGACAGAAGAGGACAGAATATGACAAAAGATGACAGAAGATGACAGAATGACAGAAGATGACAGAAGGTGACAGAAAATGACAGAAGATGACAGAATGACAGAAGATGACAGAATGACAGAATATGACAAAAGATGACAGAAGATGACAGAATGACAGAAGATGACAGGATGACAGGAGCGGACAGAAGATGACAGAGGATGACAGAAGATGACAGAAGATGACAGAATGACAGAAGAGGACAGAAGATGACAGAATGACAGAAGAGGACAGAAGATGACAGAAGATGACAGAATGACAGAAGAGGACAGAAGATGACAGAAGATGACAGAAGATGACAGAAGAGGACAGAAGATGACAGAAGATGACAGAAGATGACAGTATGACAGAAGAGGACAGAAGATGACATAAGATGACAGAATGACAGAAGATGACAGAAGATGACAGGAGATGACAGAAGATGACAGAATGACAGAAGAGGACAGAAAGACAGAAGATGACAGAATGACAGTAGAGGACAGAAAGACAGAAGATGACAGAAGATGACAGAATGACAGAAGAGGACAGAATGACAGAAGATGACAGAATGACAGAAGAGGACAGAAGATGACAGAAGATGACAGAATGACAGAAGATGACAGAAGATGACAGAAGATGACAGAATGACAGAAGATGACAGAAGATGACAGAAAATGACAGAAGAGGAGAGAATGACAGAAGATGACAGAATGACAGAAGAGGACAGAATGACAGAAGATGACAAAAGATGACAGAAGATGACAGAACATGACAGAATGACAGAACATGACAGAAGATGACAGAAGAGGACAGAATGACAGAAGATGACAGAATATGACAGAAGATGACAGAATGACAGAAGATGACAGAAGATGACAGAAGAGGACAGAATGACAGAAGATAACAGAAGATGACAGAAGATGACAGAATGACAGAAGAGGACAGAAGATGACAGAATGACAGAAGAGGACAGAATGACAGAAGATGACAGAAGATGACAGAAGAAGACAGAATGACAGAAGAGGACAGAATGACAGAAGATGACAGAAGATGACAGAATGACAGAAGAGGACAGAATGACAGAAGAGGACAGAAGATGACAGAATGACAGCAGAGGACAGAAGAGGACAGAATGACAGAAGATGACAGAAGATGACAGAATTACAGAAGAGGACAGAATGACAGAAGAGGACAGAAGATGACAGAATGACAGAAGAGGACAGAAGATGACAGAAGATGACAGAATGACAGAAGAGGTCAGAATGACAGAAGAGGACAGAATGACAGAAGATGACAGAATGACAGATGATGACAGAAGTTGACAGAAGATGACAGAATGACAGAAGATGACAGAATATGACAGAATATGACAGAAGATGACAGAAGATGACAGAAGATGACAGAATGACAGAAGATGACAGAAGATGACAGTAGATGGCAGAAGATGAAAGAAGATGACAGAAGATGACAGAATGACAGAAGAGGACAGAAGATGACAGAAGATGACAGAAGATGACAGTAGATGACAGAAGATGACAGAATGACAGAAGAGGACAGAATGACAGAAGAGGACAGAATATGATAGAGGATGACAGAAGATGACAGAATGAAAGAAGATGACAGAAGATGTCAGAAGGACAGAAGATGACAGAATGACAGAAGATGAAAGAACATGACAGAAGATGACAGAAGATGACAGAATATGACAGAAGAGGACAGAAGATGACAGAAGATGACAGAATATGACAGAAGATGACAGAAGATGACAGAATGACAGAAGAGGACAGAATGACAGAAGAGGACAGAATATGACAGAAGATGAAACAAGATGACAGAATGTCAGAAAATGACAGAAGAGGACAGAATATGACAGAAGAGGACAGAATGATAGAAGATGACAGAAGATGACAGAAGATGGCAGAAGATGACAGAAGATGACAGAATATGACAGAAGATGACAGAAGATGACAGAGTATGACAGAAGATGACAGAAGATGACAGAAGATGACAGAAGATGACAGAATGACAGAAGAGGACAGAATGACAGAAGATGACAGAATGACAGAAGAGGACAGAAGATGACAGAGGATGACAGAGGATGACAGAAGATGACAGAATGACAGAAGAGGACAGAAGATGACAGAAGATGACAGAATGACAGAAGATGACAGAAGATGACAGAAGATGACAGAAGATGACAGAATTACAGAAGAGGACAGAATGACAGAAGAGGACAGAAGATGACAGAATGACAGAAGAGGACAGAAGATGACAGAAGATGACAGAAGATGACAGAATGACAGAAGAGGACAGAATGACAAGAGGACAGAATGACAGAAGATGACAGAATGACAGAAGATGACAGAAGATGACAGAAGATGACAGAATGACAGAAGATGACAGAAGATGAGAGTAGATGACAGAAGATGACATAAGATGACAGAAGATGACAGAAGATGACAGAATGACAGAAGAGGACAGAAGATGACAGAAGATGACAGAAGAGGACAGAATGACAGAAGAGGACAGAATATGATAGAGGATGACAGAAGATGACAGAATGACAGAAGATGACAGAAGATGTCAGAAGGACAGAAGATGACAGAATGACAGAAGATGACAGAAGATGACAGAAGATGACAGAAGATGACAGAATATGACAGAAGAGGACAGAAGATGACAGAAGAGGACAGAATATGACAGAAGATGACACAAGATGACAGAATGACAGAAAATGACAGAAGAGGACAGAATATGGCAGAAGAGGACAGAATGACAGAAGAGGACAGAATGACAGAAGATGACAGAATGACAGAAGAGGACAGAAGATGACAGAAGATGACAGAAGATGACAGAAGATGACAGAATGACAGAAGAGGACAGAAGATGACAGAAGATGACAGAATGACAGAAGATGACAGAAGATGACAGAAGATGACAGAAGATGACAGAATGACCGAAGAGGACAGAATGACACAAGAGGACAGAATGACAGAAGAGGACAGAATATGACAAAAGATGACAGAAGATGACAGAATGACAGAAGATGACAGAAGATGACAGAAAATGACAGATGATGACAGAGGATGACAGAATGACAGAAGAGGAAAGAATGACAGAAGATGACAGAATGACAGAAGATGACAGAATGACAGAAGATGACAGAAGATGACAGAATATGACAGAAGATGACAGAAGATGACAGAAGATGACAGAATGACAGAAGATGACAGAAGATGACAGTAGATGGCAGAAGATGACAGAAGATGACAGAAGATGACAGAATGACAGAAGAGGACAGAAGATGACAGAAGATGACAGAAGATGACAGAAGATGACAGAATGACAGAAGAGGACTGAATGACAGAAGAGGACAGAATATGATAGAGAATGACAGAAGATGACAGAAGATGTCAGAAGGACAGAAGATGACAGAATGACAGAAGATGCAAGAACATGACAGAAGATGACAGAAGATGACAGAATATGACAGAAGAGGACAGAAGATGACAGAAGATGACAGAATATGACAGAAGATGACAGAAGATGACAGAATGACAGAAGAGGACAGAATGACAGAAGAGGACAGAATATGACAGAAGATGACACAAGATGACAGAATGACAGAAAATGACAGAAGAGGACAGAATATGACAGAAGAGGACAGAATGATAGAAGATGACAGAAGATGACAGAAGATGGCAGAAGATGACAGAAGATGACAGAATATGACAGAAGATGACAGAAGATGACAGAAGATGACAGAAGATGACAGAAGATGACAGAATGACAGAAGAGGACAGAAGATGACAGAAGATGACAGAATGACAGAAGATGACAGAAGATGACAGAAGATGACACAATTACAGAAGAGGACAGAATGACAGAAGAGGACAGAAGATGACAGAATGACAGAAGAGGACAGAAGATGACAGAAGATGACAGAATGACAGAAGAGGACAGAATGACAGAAGAGGACAGAATGACAGAAGATGACAGAATGACAGAAGATGACAGAAGATGACAGAAGATGACAGAATGACAGAAGATGAAAGAAGATGAGAGTAGATGACAGAAGATGACATAAGATGACAGAAGATGACAGAAGATGACAGAATGACAGAAGAGGACAGAAGATGACAGAAGATGACAGAAGATGACAGAAGATGACAGAAGATGAAAGAATGACAGAAAAGGACAGAATGACAGAAGAGGACAGAATATGATAGAGGATGACAGAAGATAACAGAATGAAAGAAGATGACAGAAGATGTCAGAAGGACAGAAGATGACAGAATGACAGAAGATGACAGAAGATGACAGAAGATGACAGAAGATGACAGAATATGACAGAAGATGACAGAAGATGACAGAATGACAGAAGAGGACAGAATGACAGAAGAGGACAGAATATGACAGATGACACAAGATGACAGAATGACAGAAAATGACAGAAGAGGACAGAATATGACAGAAGAGGACAGAATGACAGAAGATGACAGAAGATGACAGAAGATGACAGAAGATGGCAGAAGATGACAGAAGATGACAGAAGATGACAGAAGATGACAGAGTATGACAGAGTATGACAGAAGATGACAGAAGATGACAGAAGATGACAGAAGATCACAGAATGACAGAAGAGGACAGAATGACAGAAGATGACAGAATGACAGAAGAGGACAGAAGATGACAGAAGATGACAGAAGATGACAGAATGACAGAAGAGGACAGAAGATGACAGAAGATGACAGAATGACAGAAGATGACAGAAGATGACAGAAGATGACAGAAGATGACAGAATGACAGAAGAGGACAGAATGACAGAAGAGGACAGAATATGACAAAAGATGACAGAAGATGACAGAATGACAGAAGATGACAGAAGATGACAGAAAATGACAGAAGATGACAGAAGATGACAGAAGATGACAGAATGACAGAAGAGGAAAGAATGACAGAAGATGACAGAATGACAGAAGATGACAGAATGACAGATGAGGACAGAAGATGACAGAAGTTGACAAAAGATGACAGAAGATGACAGAAGATGACAGACTGACAGAAGAGGACAGAAGATGACAGAATGACAGAAGAGGACAGAAGAGGACAGAAGATGACAGAAGATGACAGAAGATGACAGAAGATGACAGAATGACAGAAGAGGTCAGAAGATGACAGAAGATGACAGAAGATGACAGAAGATAACAGAAGATGACAGAATGACAGAAGAGGACAGAATGACAGAAGAGGACAGAATGACAGAAGATGACAGAAGATGACAGAAGATGACAGATGATGACAGAAGATGACAAGATGACAGAATATGACAGAAGATGACAGAAGATGACAGAATATGACAGAAGATGACAGAATGACAGAAGAGGACAGAATGGCAGAAGAGGACAGAATATGCCAGAAGATGACAGAAGGTGACAGAATGACAGAAGATGACAGAAGATCACAGAAGATCACAGAAGATGACAGAATGACAGAAGAGGACAGAATGACAGAAGATGACAGAATGACAGAAGAGGACAGAATGACAGAAGATGACACAAGATGACAGAATGACAGAAGAGGACAGAATGACAGAAGATGACAGAATGACTGAAGATGACAGAGGATGACAGAAGATGACAGAAGATGTCAGAAGGACAGAAGATGACAGAATGACAGAAGATGACAGAAGATGACAGAAGATGACAGAAGAGGACAGAAGATGACAGAAGATGACAGAATATGACAGAAGATGACAGAAGATGACAGAATGACAGAAGAGGACAGAATGACAGAAGAGGACAGAATATGACAGAAGATGACAGAAGATGACAGAAGATGACAGAATGACAGAAGAGGACAGAATGACAGAAGATGAAAGAATGAAAGAAGAGGACAGAAGATGACAGAGGATGACAGTGGATGACAGAAGATGACAGAATGACAGAAGAGGACAGAAGATGACAGAAGATGACAGAATGACAGAAGATGACAGAAGATGACAGAAGATGACAGAATTACAGAAGAGGACAGAATGACAGAAGAGGACAGAAGATGACAGAATGACAGAAGAGGACAGAAGATGACAGAAGATGACAGAAGATGACAGAATGACAGAAGAGGACAGAATGACAGAAGAGGACAGAATGACAGAAGATGACAGAATGACAGAAGATGACAGAAGATGACAGAAGATGACAGAATGACAGAAGATGACAGAAGATGAGAGTAGATGACAGAAGATGACATAAGATGACAGAAGATGACAGAAGATGACAGAATGACAGAAGAGGACAGAAGATGACATAAGATGACAGAAGATGATAGAAGATGACAGAAGATGACAGAAGAGGACAGAATGACAGAAGAGGACAGAATATGATAGAGGATGACAGAAGATGACAGAATGACAGAAGATGACAGAAGATGTCAGAAGGACAGAAGATGACAGAATGACAGAAGATGACAGAAGAAGACAGAAGATGACAGAAGATGACAGAATATGACAGAAGAGGACAGAAGATGACAGAAGAGGACAGAAAATGACAGAAGATGACACAAGATGACAGAATGACAGAAAATGACAGAAGAGGACAGAATATGGCAGAAGAGGACAGAATGACAGAAGATGACAGAAGATGACAGAAGATGACAGAAGATGGCAGAAGATGACAGAAGATGACAGAATATGACAGAAGATGACAGAAGATGACAGAGTATGACAGAAGATGACAGAAGATGACAGAAGATGACAGAAGATGACAGAATGACAGAAGAGGACAGAATGACAGAAGATGACAGAATGACAGAAGAGGACAGAAGATGACAGAAGATGACAGAAGATGACAGAATGACAGAAGAGGACAGAAGATGACAGAAGATGACAGAATGACAGAAGATGACAGAAGATGACAGAAGATGACAGAAGACGACAGAAGATGACAGAATGACCGAAGAGGACAGAATGACAGAAGAGGACAGAATGACAGAAGAGGACAGAATATGACAAAAGATGACAGAAGATGACAGAATGACAGAAGATGACAGAAGATGACAGAAAATGACAGAAGATGACAGAAGATGACAGAATGACAGAAGAGGAAAGAATGACAGAAGATGACAGAATGACAGAAGATGACAGAATGACAGAAGATGACAGAAGATGACAGAATATGACAGAAGATGACAGAAGATGACAGAAGATGACAGAATGACAGAAGATGACAGAAGATGACAGTAGATGGCAGAAGATGACAGAAGATGACAGAAGATGACAGAATGACAGAAGAGGACAGAAGATGACAGAAGAAGACAGAAGATGACAGAATGACAGAAGAGGACAGAATGACAGAAGAGGACAGAATATGATAGAGGATGACAGAAGATGACAGAATGACAGAAGATGACAGAAGATGTCAGAAGGACAGAAGATGACAGAATGACAGAAGATGAAAGAACATGACAGAAGATGACAGAAGATGACAGAATATGACAGAAGAGGACAGAAGATGACAGAAGATGACAGAATATGACAGAAGATGACAGAATAACAGAAGAGGACAGAATGACAGAAGAGGACAGAATATGACAGAAGATGACACAAGATGACAGAATGACAGAAAATGACAGAAGAGGACAGAATATGACAGAAGAGGACAGAATGATAGAAGATGACAGAAGATGACAGAAGATGGCAGAAGATGACAGAAGATGACAGAATATGACAGAAGATGACAGAAGATGACAGAAGATGACAGAAGATGACAGAAGATGACAGAAGATGACAGAATGACAGAAGAGGACAGAAGATGACAGAAGATGACAGAATGACAGAAGATGACAGAAGATGACAGAAGATGACAGAAGATGACAGAATTACAGAAGAGGACAGAATGACAGAAGAGGACAGAAGATGACAGAATGACAGAAGAGGACAGAATGACAGAAGAGGACAGAATGACAGAAGATGACAGAATGACAGAAGATGACAGAAGATGACAGAAGATGACAGAATGACAGAAGATGACAGAAGATGAGAGTAGATGACAGAAGATGACATAAGATGACAGAAGATGACAGAAGATGACAGAATGACAGAAGAGGACAGAAGATGACAGAAGATGATAGAAGATGACAGAAGATGACAGAAGATGACAGAATGACAGAAGAGGACAGAATGACAGAAGAGGACAGAATATGATAGAGGATGACAGAAGATGACAGAATGACAGAAGATGACAGAAGATGTCAGAAGGACAGAAGATGACAGAATGACAGAAGATGACAGAAGATGACAGAAGATGACAGAAGATGACAGAATATGACAGAAGAGGACAGAAGATGACAGAAGATGACAGAATATGACAGAAGATGACAGAAGATGACAGAATGACAGAAGAGGACAGAATGACAGAAGAGGACAGAATATGACAGAAGATGACACAAGATGACAGAATGACAGAAAATGACAGAAGAGGACAGAATATGACAGAAGAGGACAGAATGACAGAAGATGACAGAAGATGACAGAAGATGACAGAAGATGGCAGAAGATGACAGAAGATGACAGAAGATGACAGAAGATGAAAGAGTATGACAGAAGATGACAGAAGATGACAGAAGATGACAGAAGATGACAGAGTGACAGAAGAGGACAGAATGACAGAAGATGACAGAATGACAGAAGAGGACAGAAGATGACAGAAGATGACAGAAGATGACAGAATGACAGAAGAGGACAGAAGATGACAGAAGATGACAGAATGACAGAAGATGACAGAAGATGACAGAAGATGACAGAAGATGACAGAATGACAGAAGAGGACAGAATGACAGAAGAGGACAGAATATGACAAAAGATGACAGAAGATGACAGAATGACAGAAGATGACAGAAGATGACAGAAAATGAGAGAAGATGACAGAAGATGACAGAAGATGACAGAATGACAGAAGAGGAAAGAATGACAGAAGATGACAGAATGACAGGAGATGACAGAATGACAGATGAGGACAGAAGATGACAGAAGTTGACAGAAGATGACAGAAGATGACAGAAGATGACAGAATGACAGAAGAGGTCAGAAGATGACAGAAGATGACAGAAGATGACAGAAGATAACAGAAGATGACAGAATGACAGAAGAGGACAGAATGACAGAAGAGGACAGAATGACAGAAGATGACAGAAGATGACAGATGATGACAGAAGATGACAAGATGACAGAATATGACAGAAGATGACAGAAGATGACAGAATATGACAGAAGATGACAGAATGACAGAAGAGGACAGAATGGCAGAAGAGGACAGAATATGCCAGAAGATGACAGAAGGTGACAGAATGACAGAAGATGGCAGAAGATGACAGAAGATCACAGAAGATGACAGAAGATGACAGAATGACAGAAGAGGACAGAATGACAGAAGATGACAGAATGACAGAAGAGGACAGAATGACAGAAGATGACACAAGATGACAGAATGACAGAAGAGGACAGAATGACAGAAGATGACAGAATGACAGAAGATGACAGAGGATGACAGAAGATGACAGAAGATGTCAGAAGGACAGAAGATGACAGAATGACAGAAGATGACAGAAGATGACAGAAGATGACAGAATATGACAGAAGAGGACAGAAGATGACAGAAGATGACAGAATATGACAGAAGATGACAGAAGATGACAGAATGACAGAAGAGGACAGAATGACAGAATAGGACAGAATATGACAGAAGATGACACAAGATGACAGAATGACAGAAAATGACAGAAGAGGACAGAATATGACAGAAGAGGACAGAATGACAGAAGATGACAGAAGATGGCAGAAGATGACAGAAGATGACACAAGATGACAGAATGACAGAAGAGGACAGAATGACAGAAGATGACAGAATGACAGAAGATGACAGAAGATGACAGAATGACAGAAGATGACAGAAGATGACAGAAGATGACAGAATATGACAGAAGAGGACAGAAGATGACAGAAGATGACAGAATATGACAGAAGATGACAGAAGATGACAGAATGACAGAAGAGGACAGAATGACAGAAGAGGACAGAATATGACAGAAGATGACACAAGATGACAGAATGACAGAAGATGACAGAAGATGACAGAAGATGGCAGAAGATGACAGAAGATGACAGAAGATGACAGAAGATGACAGAGTATGACAGAAGATGACAGAAGATGACAGAAGATGACAGAATGACAGAAGAGGACAGAAGATGACAGAAGATGACAGAATGACAGAAGATGACAGAAGATGACAGAAGATGACAGAATTACAGAAGAGGACAGAATGACAGAAGAGGACAGAAGATGACAGAATGACAGAAGAGGACAGAAGATGACAGAAGATGACAGAATGACAGAAGAGGACAGAATGACAGAAGAGGACAGAATGACAGAAGATGACAGAATGACAGAAGATGACAGAAGATGACAGAAGATGACAGAATGACAGAAGATGACAGAATGACAGAAGAGGACAGAAGATGACAGAAGATGACAGAAGATGACAGAAGATGACAGAAGATGACAGAATGACAGAAGAGGACAGAATGACAGAAGAGGACAGAATATGATAGAGGATGACAGAAGATGACAGAATGACAGAAGATGACAGAAGATGTCAGAAGGACAGAAGATGACAGAATGACAGAAGATGACAGAAGATGACAGAAGATGACAGATGATGACAGAATATGACAGAAGAGGACAGAAGATGACAGAAGATGACAGAATATGACAGAAGATGACAGAAGATGACAGAATGACAGAAGAGGACAGAATGACAGAAGAGGACAGAATATGACAGAAGATGACACAAGATGACAGAATGACAGAAAATGACAGAAGAGGACAGAATATGACAGAAGAGGACAGAATGACAGAAGATGACAGAAGATGACAGAAGATGGCAGAAGATGACAGAAGATGACAGAAGATGACAGAAGATGAAAGAGTATGACAGAAGATGACAGAAGATGACAGAAGATGACAGAAGATGACAGAGTGACAGAAGAGGACAGAATGACAGAAGATGACAGAATGACAGAAGAGGACAGAAGATGACAGAAGATGACAGAAGATGACAGAATGACAGAAGAGGACAGAAGATGACAGAAGATGACAGAATGACAGAAGATGACAGAAGATGACAGAAGATGACAGAAGATGACAGAATGACAGAAGAGGACAGAATGACAGAAGAGGACAGAATATGACAAAAGATGACAGAAGATGACAGAATGACAGAAGATGACAGAAGATGACAGAAAATGACAGAAGATGACAGAAGATGACAGAAGATGACAGAATGACAGAAGAGGAAAGAATGACAGAAGATGACAGAATGACAGAAGATGACAGAATGACAGATGAGGACAGAAGATGACAGAAGTTGACAGAAGATGACAGAAGATGACAGAAGATGACAGAATGACAGAAGAGGACAGAAGATGACAGAATGACAGAAGAGGACAGAAGAGGACAGAAGATGACAGAAGATGACAGAAGATGACAGAAGATGACAGAATGACAGAAGAGGTCAGAAGATGACAGAAGATGACAGAAGATGACAGAAGATAACAGAAGATGACAGAATGACAGAAGAGGACAGAATGACAGAAGAGGACAGAATGACAGAAGATGACAGAAGATGACAGATGATGACAGAAGATGACAAGATGATAGAATATGACAGAAGATGACAGAAGATGACAGAATATGACAGAAGATGACAGAATGACAGAAGAGGACAGAATGGCAGAAGAGGACAGAATATGCCAGAAGATGACAGAAGGTGACAGAATGACAGAAGATGGCAGAAGATGACAGAAGATCACAGAAGATGACAGAAGATGACAGAATGACAGAAGAGGACAGAATGACAGAAGATGACAGAATGACAGAAGAGGACAGAATGACAGAAGATGACACAAGATGACAGAATGACAGAAGAGGACAGAAGGACAGAAGATGACAGAATGACAGAAGATGACAGAGGATGACAGAAGATGACAGAAGATGTCAGAAGGACAGAAGATGACAGAATGACAGAAGATGACAGAAGATGACAGAAGATGACAGAATATGACAGAAGAGGACAGAAGATGACAGAAGATGACAGAATATGACAGAAGATGACAGAAGATGACAGAATGACAGAAGAGGACAGAATGACAGAATAGGACAGAATATGACAGAAGATGACACAAGATGACAGAATGACAGAAAATGACAGAAGAGGACAGAATATGAAAGAAGAGGACAGAATGACAGAAGATGACAGAAGATGACAGAAGATGACAGAAGATGGCAGAAGATGACAGAAGATGACACAAGATGACAGAATGACATAAGAGGACAGAATGACAGAAGATGACAGAATGACAGAAGATGACAGAAGATGACAGAATGACAGAAGATGACAGAAGATGACAGAAGATGACAGAAGATGACAGAATATGACAGAAGAGGACAGAAGATGACAGAAGATGACAGAATATGACAGAAGATGACAGAAGATGACAGAATGACAGAAGAGGACAGAATGACAGAAGAGGACAGAATATGACAGAAGATGACACAAGATGACAGAATGACAGAAGATGACAGAAGATGACAGAAGATGACAGAAGATTGCAGAAGATGACAGAAGATGACAGAAGATGACAGAAGATGACAGAGTATGACAGAAGATGACAGAAGATGACAGAAGATGACAGAAGATGACAGAATGACAGAAGAGGACAGAATGACAGAAGATGACAGAATGACAGAAGAGGACAGAAGATGACAGAAGATGACAGAAGATGACAGAATGACGGAAGAGGACAGAAGATGACAGAAGATGACAGAATGACAGAAGATGATAGAAGATGACAGAAGATGACAGAAGATGACAGAAGATGACAGAATGACAGAAGAGGACAGAATGACAGAAGAGGACAGAATATGACAAAAGATGACAGAAGATGACAGAATGACAGAAGATGACAGAAGATGACAGAAAATGACAGAAGATGACAGAAGATGACAGAAGGTGACAGAATGACAGAAGAGGAAAGAATGACAGAAGATGACAGAATGACAGAAGATGACAGAATGACAGATGAGGACAGAAGTTGACAGAAGATGACAGAAGATGACAGAAGATGACAGAATGACAGAAGAGGACAGAAGATGACAGAATGACAGAAGAGGACAGAAGAGGACAGAAGATGACAGAAGATGACAGAAGATGACAGAAGATGACAGAATGACAGAAGAGGTCAGAAGATGACAGAAGATGACAGAAGATGACAGAAGATAACAGAAGATGACAGAATGACAGAAGAGGACAGAATGACAGAAGAGGACAGAATGACAGAAGATGACAGAAGATGACAGAAGATGACAGATGATGACAGAAGATGACAAGATGACAGAATATGACAGAAGATGACAGAAGATGACAGAATATGACAGAAGATGACAGAATGACAGAAGAGGACAGAATGGCAGAAGAGGACAGAATATGCCAGAAGATGACAGAAGGTGACAGAATGACAGAAGATGGCAGAAGATGACAGAAGATCACAGAAGATGACAGAAGATGACAGAATGACAGAAGAGGACAGAATGACAGAAGATGACAGAATGACAGAAGAGGACAGAATGACAGAAGATGACACAAGATGACAGAATGACAGAAGAGGACAGAATGACAGAAGATGACAGAATGACAGAAGATGACAGAGGATGACAGAAGATGACAGAAGATGTCAGAAGGACAGAAGATGACAGAATGACAGAAGATGACAGAAGATGACAGAAGATGACAGAATATGACAGAAGAGGACAGAAGATGACAGAAGATGACAGAATATGACAGAAGATGACAGAAGATGACAGAATGACAGAAGAGGACAGAATGACAGAATAGGACAGAATATGACAGAAGATGACACAAGATGACAGAATGACAGAAAATGACAGAAGAGGACAGAATATGACAGAAGAGGACAGAATGACAGAAGATGACAGAAGATGACAGAAGATGACAGAAGATGGCAGAAGATGACAGAAGATGACACAAGATGACAGAATGACAGAAGAGGACAGAATGACAGAAGATGACAGAATGACAGAAGATGACAGAAGATGACAGAATGACAGAAGATGACAGAAGATGACAGAAGATGACAGAAGATGACAGAATATGACAGAAGAGGACAGAAGATGACAGAAGATGACAGAATATGACAGAAGATGACAGAAGATGACAGAATGACAGAAGAGGACAGAATGACAGAAGAGGACAGAATATGACAGAAGATGACACAAGATGACAGAATGACAGAAGATGACAGAAGATGACAGAAGATGGCAGAAGATGACAGAAGATGACAGAAGATGACAGAAGATGACAGAGTATGACAGAAGATGACAGAAGATGACAGAAGATGACAGAATGACAGAAGAGGACAGAAGATGACAGCAGATGACAGAATGACAGAAGATGACAGAAGATGACAGAAGATGACAGAATTACAGAAGAGGACAGAATGACAGAAGAGGACAGAAGATGACAGAATGACAGAAGAGGACAGAAGATGACAGAAGATGACAGAATGACAGAAGAGGACAGAATGACAGAAGAGGACAGAATGACAGAAGATGACAGAATGACAGAAGATGACAGAAGATGACAGAAGATGACAGAATGACAGAAGATGACAGAATGACAGAAGAGGACAGAAGATGACAGAAGATGACAGAAGATGACAGAAGATGACAGAAGATGACAGAATGACAGAAGAGGACAGAATGACAGAAGAGGACAGAATATGATAGAGGATGACAGAAGATGACAGAATGACAGAAGATGACAGAAGATGTCAGAAGGACAGAAGATGACAGAATGACAGAAGATGACAGAAGATGACAGAAGATGACAGATGATGACAGAATATGACAGAAGAGGACAGAAGATGACAGAAGATGACAGAATATGACAGAAGATGACAGAAGATGACAGAATGACAGAAGAGGACAGAATGACAGAAGAGGACAGAATATGACAGAAGATGACACAAGATGACAGAATGACAGAAAATGACAGAAGAGGACAGAATATGACAGAAGAGGACAGAATGACAGAAGATGACAGAAGATGACAGAAGATGACAGAAGATGGCAGAAGATGACAGAAGATGACAGAAGATGACAGAAGATGAAAGAGTATGACAGAAGATGACAGAAGATGACAGAAGATGACAGAAGATGACAGAATGACAGAAGAGGACAGAAGATGACAGAAGATGACAGAATGACAGAAGAGGACAGAAGATGACAGAAGATGACAGAATGACAGAAGATGACAGAAGATGACAGAAGATGACAGAAGATGACAGAATGACAGAAGAGGACAGAATGACAGAAGAGGACAGAATATGACAAAAGATGACAGAAGATGACAGAATGACAGAAGATGACAGAAGATGACAGAAAATGACAGAAGATGACAGAAGATGACAGAAGATGACAGAATGACAGAAGAGGAAAGAATGACAGAAGATGACAGAATGACAGAAGATGACAGAATGACAGATGAGGACAGAAGATGACAGAAGTTGACAGAAGATGACAGAAGATGACAGAAGATGACAGAATGACAGAAGAGGACAGAAGATGACAGAATGACAGAAGAGGACAGAAGAGGACAGAAGATGACAGAAGATGACAGAAGATGACAGAAGATGACAGAATGACAGAAGAGGTCAGAAGATGACAGAAGATGACAGAAGATGACAGAAGATAACAGAAGATGACAGAATGACAGAAGAGGACAGAATGACAGAAGAGGACAGAATGACAGAAGATGACAGAAGATGACAGAAGATGACAGATGATGACAGAAGATGACAAGATGATAGAATATGACAGAAGATGACAGAAGATGACAGAATATGACAGAAGATGACAGAATGACAGAAGAGGACAGAATGGCAGAAGAGGACAGAATATGCCAGAAGATGACAGAAGGTGACAGAATGACAGAAGATGGCAGAAGATGACAGAAGATCACAGAAGATGACAGAAGATGACAGAATGACAGAAGAGGACAGAATGACAGAAGATGACAGAATGACAGAAGAGGACAGAATGACAGAAGATGACACAAGATGACAGAATGACAGAAGAGGACAGAATGACAGAAGATGACAGAATGACAGAAGATGACAGAGGATGACAGAAGATGACAGAAGATGTCAGAAGGACAGAAGATGACAGAATGACAGAAGATGACAGAAGATGACAGAAGATGACAGAATATGACAGAAGAGGACAGAAGATGACAGAAGATGACAGAATATGACAGAAGATGACAGAAGATGACAGAATGACAGAAGAGGACAGAATGACAGAATAGGACAGAATATGACAGAAGATGACACAAGATGACAGAAGATGACAGAAGATGGCAGAAGATGACAGAAGATGACACAAGATGACAGAATGACATAAGAGGACAGAATGACAGAAGATGACAGAATGACAGAAGATGACAGAAGATGACAGAATGACAGAAGATGACAGAAGATGACAGAAGATGACAGAAGATGACAGAATATGACAGAAGAGGACAGAAGATGACAGAAGATGACAGAATATGACAGAAGATGACAGAAGATGACAGAATGACAGAAGAGGACAGAATGACAGAAGAGGACAGAATGACAGAAGATGACAGAAGATGGCAGAAGATGACAGAAGATGACACAAGATGACAGAATGACAGAAGAGGACAGAATGACAGAAGATGACAGAATGACAGAAGATGACAGAAGATGACAGAATGACAGAAGATGACAGAAGATGACAGAAGATGACAGAATATGACAGAAGAGGACAGAAGATGACAGAAGATGACAGAATATGACAGAAGATGACAGAAGATGACAGAATGACAGAAGAGGACAGAATGACAGAAGAGGACAGAATATGACAGAAGATGACACAAGATGACAGAATGACAGAAGATGACAGAAGATGACAGAAGATGGCAGAAGATGACAGAAGATGACAGAAGATGACAGAAGATGACAGAGTATGACAGAAGATGACAGAAGATGACAGAAGATGACAGAATGACAGAAGAGGACAGAAGATGACAGAAGATGACAGAATGACAGAAGATGACAGAAGATGACAGAAGATGACAGAATTACAGAAGAGGACAGAATGACAGAAGAGGACAGAAGATGACAGAATGACAGAAGAGGACAGAAGATGACAGAAGATGACAGAATGACAGAAGAGGACAGAATGACAGAAGAGGACAGAATGACAGAAGATGACAGAATGACAGAAGATGACAGAAGATGACAGAAGATGACAGAATGACAGAAGATGACAGAATGACAGAAGAGGACAGAAGATGACAGAAGATGACAGAAGATGACAGAAGATGACAGAAGATGACAGAATGACAGAAGAGGACAGAATGACAGAAGAGGACAGAATATGATAGAGGATGACAGAAGATGACAGAATGACAGAAGATGACAGAAGATGTCAGAAGGACAGAAGATGACAGAATGACAGAAGATGACAGAAGATGACAGAAGATGACAGATGATGACAGAATATGACAGAAGAGGACAGAAGATGACAGAAGATGACAGAATATGACAGAAGATGACAGAAGATGACAGAATGACAGAAGAGGACAGAATGACAGAAGAGGACAGAATATGACAGAAGATGACACAAGATGACAGAATGACAGAAAATGACAGAAGAGGACAGAATATGACAGAAGAGGACAGAATGACAGAAGATGACAGAAGATGACAGAAGATGGCAGAAGATGACAGAAGATGACAGAAGATGACAGAAGATGAAAGAGTATGACAGAAGATGACAGAAGATGACAGAAGATGACAGAAGATGACAGAGTGACAGAAGAGGACAGAATGACAGAAGATGACAGAATGACAGAAGAGGACAGAAGATGACAGAAGATGACAGAAGATGACAGAATGACAGAAGAGGACAGAAGATGACAGAAGATGACAGAATGACAGAAGATGACAGAAGATGACAGAAGATGACAGAAGATGACAGAATGACAGAAGAGGACAGAATGACAGAAGAGGACAGAATATGACAAAAGATGACAGAAGATGACAGAATGACAGAAGATGACAGAAGATGACAGAAAATGACAGAAGATGACAGAAGATGACAGAAGATGACAGAATGACAGAAGAGGAAAGAATGACAGAAGATGACAGAATGACAGAAGATGACAGAATGACAGATGAGGACAGAAGATGACAGAAGTTGACAGAAGATGACAGAAGATGACAGAAGATGACAGAATGACAGAAGAGGACAGAAGATGACAGAATGACAGAAGAGGACAGAAGAGGACAGAAGATGACAGAAGATGACAGAAGATGACAGAAGATGACAGAATGACAGAAGAGGTCAGAAGATGACAGAAGATGACAGAAGATGACAGAAGATAACAGAAGATGACAGAATGACAGAAGAGGACAGAATGACAGAAGAGGACAGAATGACAGAAGATGACAGAAGATGACAGATGATGACAGAAGATGACAAGATGATAGAATATGACAGAAGATGACAGAAGATGACAGAATATGACAGAAGATGACAGAATGACAGAAGAGGACAGAATGGCAGAAGAGGACAGAATATGCCAGAAGATGACAGAAGGTGACAGAATGACAGAAGATGGCAGAAGATGACAGAAGATCACAGAAGATGACAGAAGATGACAGAATGACAGAAGAGGACAGAATGACAGAAGATGACAGAATGACAGAAGAGGACAGAATGACAGAAGATGACACAAGATGACAGAATGACAGAAGAGGACAGAAGGACAGAAGATGACAGAATGACAGAAGATGACAGAGGATGACAGAAGATGACAGAAGATGTCAGAAGGACAGAAGATGACAGAATGACAGAAGATGACAGAAGATGACAGAAGATGACAGAATATGACAGAAGAGGACAGAAGATGACAGAAGATGACAGAATATGACAGAAGATGACAGAAGATGACAGAATGACAGAAGAGGACAGAATGACAGAATAGGACAGAATATGACAGAAGATGACACAAGATGACAGAATGACAGAAAATGACAGAAGAGGACAGAATATGAAAGAAGAGGACAGAATGACAGAAGATGACAGAAGATGACAGAAGATGACAGAAGATGGCAGAAGATGACAGAAGATGACACAAGATGACAGAATGACATAAGAGGACAGAATGACAGAAGATGACAGAATGACAGAAGATGACAGAAGATGACAGAATGACAGAAGATGACAGAAGATGACAGAAGATGACAGAAGATGACAGAATATGACAGAAGAGGACAGAAGATGACAGAAGATGACAGAATATGACAGAAGATGACAGAAGATGACAGAATGACAGAAGAGGACAGAATGACAGAAGAGGACAGAATATGACAGAAGATGACACAAGATGACAGAATGACAGAAGATGACAGAAGATGACAGAAGATGACAGAAGATGGCAGAAGATGACAGAAGATGACAGAAGATGACAGAAGATGACAGAGTATGACAGAAGATGACAGAAGATGACAGAAGATGACAGAAGATGACAGAATGACAGAAGAGGACAGAATGACAGAAGATGACAGAATGACAGAAGAGGACAGAAGATGACAGAAGATGACAGAAGATGACAGAATGACGGAAGAGGACAGAAGATGACAGAAGATGACAGAATGACAGAAGATGATAGAAGATGACAGAAGATGACAGAAGATGACAGAAGATGACAGAATGACAGAAGAGGACAGAATGACAGAAGAGGACAGAATATGACAAAAGATGACAGAAGATGACAGAATGACAGAAGATGACAGAAGATGACAGAAAATGACAGAAGATGACAGAAGATGACAGAAGGTGACAGAATGACAGAAGAGGAAAGAATGACAGAAGATGACAGAATGACAGAAGATGACAGAATGACAGATGAGGACAGAAGTTGACAGAAGATGACAGAAGATGACAGAAGATGACAGAATGACAGAAGAGGACAGAAGATGACAGAATGACAGAAGAGGACAGAAGAGGACAGAAGATGACAGAAGATGACAGAAGATGACAGAAGATGACAGAATGACAGAAGAGGTCAGAAGATGACAGAAGATGACAGAAGATGACAGAAGATAACAGAAGATGACAGAATGACAGAAGAGGACAGAATGACAGAAGAGGACAGAATGACAGAAGATGACAGAAGATGACAGAAGATGACAGATGATGACAGAAGATGACAAGATGACAGAATATGACAGAAGATGACAGAAGATGACAGAATATGACAGAAGATGACAGAATGACAGAAGAGGACAGAATGGCAGAAGAGGACAGAATATGCCAGAAGATGACAGAAGGTGACAGAATGACAGAAGATGGCAGAAGATGACAGAAGATCACAGAAGATGACAGAAGATGACAGAATGACAGAAGAGGACAGAATGACAGAAGATGACAGAATGACAGAAGAGGACAGAATGACAGAAGATGACACAAGATGACAGAATGACAGAAGAGGACAGAATGACAGAAGATGACAGAATGACAGAAGATGACAGAGGATGACAGAAGATGACAGAAGATGTCAGAAGGACAGAAGATGACAGAATGACAGAAGATGACAGAAGATGACAGAAGATGACAGAATATGACAGAAGAGGACAGAAGATGACAGAAGATGACAGAATATGACAGAAGATGACAGAAGATGACAGAATGACAGAAGAGGACAGAATGACAGAATAGGACAGAATATGACAGAAGATGACACAAGATGACAGAATGACAGAAAATGACAGAAGAGGACAGAATATGACAGAAGAGGACAGAATGACAGAAGATGACAGAAGATGACAGAAGATGACAGAAGATGGCAGAAGATGACAGAAGATGACACAAGATGACAGAATGACAGAAGAGGACAGAATGACAGAAGATGACAGAATGACAGAAGATGACAGAAGATGACAGAATGACAGAAGATGACAGAAGATGACAGAAGATGACAGAAGATGACAGAATATGACAGAAGAGGACAGAAGATGACAGAAGATGACAGAATATGACAGAAGATGACAGAAGATGACAGAATGACAGAAGAGGACAGAATGACAGAAGAGGACAGAATATGACAGAAGATGACACAAGATGACAGAATGACAGAAGATGACAGAAGATGACAGAAGATGGCAGAAGATGACAGAAGATGACAGAAGATGACAGAAGATGACAGAGTATGACAGAAGATGACAGAAGATGACAGAAGATGACAGAATGACAGAAGAGGACAGAAGATGACAGCAGATGACAGAATGACAGAAGATGACAGAAGATGACAGAAGATGACAGAATTACAGAAGAGGACAGAATGACAGAAGAGGACAGAAGATGACAGAATGACAGAAGAGGACAGAAGATGACAGAAGATGACAGAATGACAGAAGAGGACAGAATGACAGAAGAGGACAGAATGACAGAAGATGACAGAATGACAGAAGATGACAGAAGATGACAGAAGATGACAGAATGACAGAAGATGACAGAATGACAGAAGAGGACAGAAGATGACAGAAGATGACAGAAGATGACAGAAGATGACAGAAGATGACAGAATGACAGAAGAGGACAGAATGACAGAAGAGGACAGAATATGATAGAGGATGACAGAAGATGACAGAATGACAGAAGATGACAGAAGATGTCAGAAGGACAGAAGATGACAGAATGACAGAAGATGACAGAAGATGACAGAAGATGACAGATGATGACAGAATATGACAGAAGAGGACAGAAGATGACAGAAGATGACAGAATATGACAGAAGATGACAGAAGATGACAGAATGACAGAAGAGGACAGAATGACAGAAGAGGACAGAATATGACAGAAGATGACACAAGATGACAGAATGACAGAAAATGACAGAAGAGGACAGAATATGACAGAAGAGGACAGAATGACAGAAGATGACAGAAGATGACAGAAGATGACAGAAGATGGCAGAAGATGACAGAAGATGACAGAAGATGACAGAAGATGAAAGAGTATGACAGAAGATGACAGAAGATGACAGAAGATGACAGAAGATGACAGAATGACAGAAGAGGACAGAAGATGACAGAAGATGACAGAATGACAGAAGAGGACAGAAGATGACAGAAGATGACAGAATGACAGAAGATGACAGAAGATGACAGAAGATGACAGAAGATGACAGAATGACAGAAGAGGACAGAATGACAGAAGAGGACAGAATATGACAAAAGATGACAGAAGATGACAGAATGACAGAAGATGACAGAAGATGACAGAAAATGACAGAAGATGACAGAAGATGACAGAAGATGACAGAATGACAGAAGAGGAAAGAATGACAGAAGATGACAGAATGACAGAAGATGACAGAATGACAGATGAGGACAGAAGATGACAGAAGTTGACAGAAGATGACAGAAGATGACAGAAGATGACAGAATGACAGAAGAGGACAGAAGATGACAGAATGACAGAAGAGGACAGAAGAGGACAGAAGATGACAGAAGATGACAGAAGATGACAGAAGATGACAGAATGACAGAAGAGGTCAGAAGATGACAGAAGATGACAGAAGATGACAGAAGATAACAGAAGATGACAGAATGACAGAAGAGGACAGAATGACAGAAGAGGACAGAATGACAGAAGATGACAGAAGATGACAGAAGATGACAGATGATGACAGAAGATGACAAGATGATAGAATATGACAGAAGATGACAGAAGATGACAGAATATGACAGAAGATGACAGAATGACAGAAGAGGACAGAATGGCAGAAGAGGACAGAATATGCCAGAAGATGACAGAAGGTGACAGAATGACAGAAGATGGCAGAAGATGACAGAAGATCACAGAAGATGACAGAAGATGACAGAATGACAGAAGAGGACAGAATGACAGAAGATGACAGAATGACAGAAGAGGACAGAATGACAGAAGATGACACAAGATGACAGAATGACAGAAGAGGACAGAATGACAGAAGATGACAGAATGACAGAAGATGACAGAGGATGACAGAAGATGACAGAAGATGTCAGAAGGACAGAAGATGACAGAATGACAGAAGATGACAGAAGATGACAGAAGATGACAGAATATGACAGAAGAGGACAGAAGATGACAGAAGATGACAGAATATGACAGAAGATGACAGAAGATGACAGAATGACAGAAGAGGACAGAATGACAGAATAGGACAGAATATGACAGAAGATGACACAAGATGACAGAATGACAGAAAATGACAGAAGAGGACAGAATATGACAGAAGAGGACAGAATGACAGAAGATGACAGAAGATGACAGAAGATGACAGAAGATGGCAGAAGATGACAGAAGATGACACAAGATGACAGAATGACATAAGAGGACAGAATGACAGAAGATGACAGAATGACAGAAGATGACAGAAGATGACAGAATGACAGAAGATGACAGAAGATGACAGAAGATGACAGAAGATGACAGAATATGACAGAAGAGGACAGAAGATGACAGAAGATGACAGAATATGACAGAAGATGACAGAAGATGACAGAATGACAGAAGAGGACAGAATGACAGAAGAGGACAGAATATGACAGAAGATGACACAAGATGACAGAATGACAGAAGATGACAGAAGATGACAGAAGATGACAGAAGATGGCAGAAGATGACAGAAGATGACAGAAGATGACAGAAGATGACAGAGTATGACAGAAGATGACAGAAGATGACAGAAGATGACAGAAGATGACAGAATGACAGAAGAGGACAGAATGACAGAAGATGACAGAATGACAGAAGAGGACAGAAGATGACAGAAGATGACAGAAGATGACAGAATGACAGAAGAGGACAGAAGATGACAGAAGATGACAGAATGACAGAAGATGATAGAAGATGACAGAAGATGACAGAAGATGACAGAAGATGACAGAAGGTGACAGAATGACAGAAGAGGAAAGAATGACAGAAGATGACAGAATGACAGAAGATGACAGAATGACAGATGAGGACAGAAGATGACAGAAGTTGACAGAAGATGACAGAAGATGACAGAAGATGACAGAATGACAGAAGAGGACAGAAGATGACAGAATGACAGAAGAGGACAGAAGAGGACAGAAGATGACAGAAGATGACAGAATGACAGAAGATGATAGAAGATGACAGAAGATGACAGAAGATGACAGAAGATGACAGAATGACAGAAGAGGACAGAATGACAGAAGAGGACAGAATATGACAAAAGATGACAGAAGATGACAGAATGACAGAAGATGACAGAAGATGACAGAAAATGACAGAAGATGACAGAAGATGACAGAAGGTGACAGAATGACAGAAGAGGAAAGAATGACAGAAGATGACAGAATGACAGAAGATGACAGAATGACAGATGAGGACAGAAGATGACAGAAGTTGACAGAAGATGACAGAAGATGACAGAAGATGACAGAATGACAGAAGAGGACAGAAGATGACAGAATGACAGAAGAGGACAGAAGAGGACAGAAGATGACAGAAGATGACAGAAGATGACAGAAGATGACAGAATGACAGAAGAGGTCAGAAGATGACAGAAGATGACAGAAGATGACAGAAGATAACAGAAGATGACAGAATGACAGAAGAGGACAGAATGACAGAAGAGGACAGAATGACAGAAGATGACAGAAGATGACAGAAGATGACAGATGATGACAGAAGATGACAAGATGACAGAATATGACAGAAGATGACAGAAGATGACAGAATATGACAGAAGATGACAGAATGACAGAAGAGGACAGAATGGCAGAAGAGGACAGAATATGCCAGAAGATGACAGAAGGTGACAGAATGACAGAAGATGGCAGAAGATGACAGAAGATCACAGAAGATGACAGAAGATGACAGAATGACAGAAGAGGACAGAATGACAGAAGATGACAGAATGACAGAAGATGACAGAGGATGACAGAAGATGACAGAAGATGTCAGAAGGACAGAAGATGACAGAAGATGACAGAAGATGACAGAAGATGACAGAATATGACAGAAGAGGACAGAAGATGACAGAAGATGACAGAATATGACAGAAGATGACAGAAGATGACAGAATGACAGAAGAGGACAGAATGACAGAATAGGACAGAATATGACAGAAGATGACACAAGATGACAGAATGACAGAAAATGACAGAAGAGGACAGAATATGACAGAAGAGGACAGAAAGACAGAAGATGACAGAAGATGACAGAAGATGACAGAAGATGGCAGAAGATGACAGAAGATGACACAAGATGACAGAATGACAGAAGAGGACAGAATGACAGAAGATGACAGAATGACAGAAGATGACAGAAGATGACAGAATGACAGAAGATGACAGAAGATGACAGAAGATGACAGAAGATGACAGAATATGACAGAAGAGGATCGAAGATGACAGAAGATGACAGAATATGACAGAAGATTACAGAAGATGACAGAATGACAGAAGAGGACAGAATGACAGAAGAGGACAGAATATGACAGAAGATGACACAAGATGACAGAATGACAGAAGATGACAGAAGATGACAGAAGATGGCAGAAGATGACAGAAGATGACAGAAGATGACAGAAGATGACAGAGTATGACAGAAGATGACAGAAGATGACAGAAGATGACAGAATGACAGAAGAGGACAGAAGATGACAGAAGATGACAGAATGACAGAAGATGACAGAAGATGACAGAAGATGACAGAATTACAGAAGAGGACAGAATGACAGAAGAGGACAGAAGATGACAGAATGACAGAAGAGGACAGAAGATGACAGAAGATGACAGAATGACAGAAGAGGACAGAATGACAGAAGAGGACAGAATGACAGAAGATGACAGAATGACAGAAGATGACAGAAGATGACAGAAGATGACAGAATGACAGAAGATGACAGAATGACAGAAGAGGACAGAAGATGACAGAAGATGACAGAAGATGACAGAAGATGACAGAAGATGACAGAATGACAGAAGAGGACAGAATGACAGAAGAGGACAGAATATGATAGAGGATGACAGAAGATGACAGAATGACAGAAGATGACAGAAGATGTCAGAAGGACAGAAGATGACAGAATGACAGAAGATGACAGAAGATGACAGAAGATGACAGATGATGACAGAATATGACAGAAGAGGACAGAAGATGACAGAAGATGACAGAATATGACAGAAGATGACAGAAGATGACAGAATGACAGAAGAGGACAGAATGACAGAAGAGGACAGAATATGACAGAAGATGACACAAGATGACAGAATGACAGAAAATGACAGAAGAGGACAGAATATGACAGAAGAGGACAGAATGACAGAAGATGACAGAAGATGACAGAAGATGACAGAAGATGGCAGAAGATGACAGAAGATGACAGAAGATGACAGAAGATGAAAGAGTATGACAGAAGATGACAGAAGATGACAGAAGATGACAGAAGATGACAGAGTGACAGAAGAGGACAGAATGACAGAAGATGACAGAATGACAGAAGAGGACAGAAGATGACAGAAGATGACAGAAGATGACAGAATGACAGAAGAGGACAGAAGATGACAGAAGATGACAGAATGACAGAAGATGACAGAAGATGACAGAAGATGACAGAAGATGACAGAATGACAGAAGAGGACAGAATGACAGAAGAGGACAGAATATGACAAAAGATGACAGAAGATGACAGAATGACAGAAGATGACAGAAGATGACAGAAAATGACAGAAGATGACAGAAGATGACAGAAGATGACAGAATGACAGAAGAGGAAAGAATGACAGAAGATGACAGAATGACAGAAGATGACAGAATGACAGATGAGGACAGAAGATGACAGAAGTTGACAGAAGATGACAGAAGATGACAGAAGATGACAGAATGACAGAAGAGGACAGAAGATGACAGAATGACAGAAGAGGACAGAAGAGGACAGAAGATGACAGAAGATGACAGAAGATGACAGAAGATGACAGAATGACAGAAGAGGTCAGAAGATGACAGAAGATGACAGAAGATGACAGATGATGACAGAAGATGACAAGATGATAGAATATGACAGAAGATGACAGAAGATGACAGAATATGACAGAAGATGACAGAATGACAGAAGAGGACAGAATGGCAGAAGAGGACAGAAAATGCCAGAAGATGACAGAAGGTGACAGAATGACAGAAGATGGCAGAAGATGACAGAAGATCACAGAAGATGACAGAAGATGACAGAATGACAGAAGAGGACAGAATGACAGAAGATGACAGAATGACAGAAGAGGACAGAATGACAGAAGATGACACAAGATGACAGAATGACAGAAGAGGACAGAATGACAGAAGATGACAGAATGACAGAAGATGACAGAGGATGACAGAAGATGACAGAAGATGTCAGAAGGACAGAAGATGACAGAATGACAGAAGATGACAGAAGATGACAGAAGATGACAGAATATGACAGAAGAGGACAGAAGATGACAGAAGATGACAGAATATGACAGAAGATGACAGAAGATGACAGAATGACAGAAGAGGACAGAATGACAGAATAGGACAGAATATGACAGAAGATGACACAAGATGACAGAATGACAGAAAATGACAGAAGAGGACAGAATATGACAGAAGAGGACAGAATGACAGAAGATGACAGAAGATGACAGAAGATGACAGAAGATGGCAGAAGATGACAGAAGATGACACAAGATGACAGAATGACATAAGAGGACAGAATGACAGAAGATGACAGAATGACAGAAGATGACAGAAGATGACAGAATGACAGAAGATGACAGAAGATGACAGAAGATGACAGAAGATGACAGATATGACAGAAGAGGACAGAAGATGACAGAAGATGACAGAATATGACAGAAGATGACAGAAGATGACAGAATGACAGAAGAGGACAGAATGACAGAAGAGGACAGAATATGACAGAAGATGACACAAGATGGCAGAATGACAGAAGATGACAGAAGATGACAGAAGATGACAGAAGATGGCAGAAGATGACAGAAGATGACAGAAGATGACAGAAGATGACAGAGTATGACAGAAGATGACAGAAGATGACAGAAGATGACAGAAGATGACAGAATGACAGAAGAGGACAGAATGACAGAAGATGACAGAATGACAGAAGAGGACAGAAGATGACAGAAGATGACAGAAGATGACAGAATGACAGAAGAGGACAGAAGATGACAGAAGATGACAGAATGACAGAAGATGATAGAAGATGACAGAAGATGACAGAAGATGACAGAAGATGACAGAATGACAGAAGAGGACAGAATGACAGAAGAGGACAGAATATGACAAAAGATGACAGAAGATGACAGAATGACAGAAGATGACAGAAGATGACAGAAAATGACAGAAGATGACAGAAGATGACAGAAGGTGACAGAATGACAGAAGAGGAAAGAATGACAGAAGATGACAGAATGACAGAAGATGACAGAATGACAGATGAGGACAGAAGATGACAGAAGTTGACAGAAGATGACAGAAGATGACAGAAGATGACAGAATGACAGAAGAGGACAGAAGATGACAGAATGACAGAAGAGGACAGAAGAGGACAGAAGAGGACAGAAGATGACAGAAGATGACAGAAGATGACAGAAGATGACAGAATGACAGAAGAGGTCAGAAGATGACAGAAGATGACAGAAGATGACAGAAGATAACAGAAGATGACAGAATGACAGAAGAGGACAGAATGACAGAAGAGGACAGAATGACAGAAGATGACAGAAGATGACAGAAGATGACAGATGATGACAGAAGATGACAAGATGACAGAATATGACAGAAGATGACAGAAGATGACAGAATATGACAGAAGATGACAGAATGACAGAAGAGGACAGAATGGCAGAAGAGGACAGAATATGCCAGAAGATGACAGAAGGTGACAGAATGACAGAAGATGGCAGAAGATGACAGAAGATCACAGAAGATGACAGAAGATGACAGAATGACAGAAGAGGACAGAATGACAGAAGATGACAGAATGACAGAAGAGGACAGAATGACAGAAGATGACACAAGATGACAGAATGACAGAAGAGGACAGAATGACAGAAGATGACAGAATGACAGAAGATGACAGAGGATGACAGAAGATGACAGAAGATGTCAGAAGGACAGAAGATGACAGAATGACAGAAGATGACAGAAGATGACAGAAGATGACAGAAGATGACAGAAGAGGACAGAAGAGGACAGAAGATGACAGAAGATGACAGAATATGACAGAAGATGACAGAAGATGACAGAATGACAGAAGAGGACAGAATGACAGAAGAGGACAGAATATGACAGAAGATGACACAAGATGACAGAATGACAGAAAATGACAGAAGAGGACAGAATATGACAGAATAGGACAGAATGACAGAAGATGACAGAAGATGACAGAAGATGACAGAAGATGGCAGAAGATGACAGAAGATGACAGAATATGACAGAAGATGACAGAAGATGACAGAGTATGACAGAAGATGACAGAAGATGACAGAAGATGACAGAAGATGACAGAATTACAGAAGAGGACAGAATGACAGAAGAGGACAGAAGATGACAGAATGACAGAAGAGGACAGAAGATGACAGAAGATGACAGAAGATGACAGAAGATGACAGAATGACAGAAGAGGACAGAATGACAGAAGAGGACAGAATGACAGAAGAGGACAGAATGACAGAAGATGACTGAATGACAGAAGATGACAGAAGATGAGAGTAGATGACAGAAGATGACATAAGATGACAGAAGATGACAGAAGATGACAGAATGACAGAAGAGGACAGAAGATGACAGAAGATGACAGAAGATGACAGAAGATGACAGAATGACAGAAGAGGACAGAATGACAGAAGAGGACAGAATATGATAGAGGATGACAGAAGATGACAGAATGACAGAAGATGACAGAAGATGTCAGAAGGACAGAAGATGACAGAATGACAGAAGATGACAGAAGATGACAGAAGATGACAGAAGATGACAGAATATGACAGAAGAGGACAGAAGATGACAGAAGATGACAGAATATGACAGAAGATGACAGAAGATGACAGAATGACAGAAGAGGACAGAATGACAGAAGAGGACAGAATATGACAGAAGATGACACAAGATGACAGAATGACAGAAAATGACAGAAGTGGACAGAATATGACAGAAGAGGACAGAAGATGACAGAAGATGACAGAATGACAGAAGAGGAAAGAATGACAGAAGATGACAGAATGACAGAAGATGACAGAATGACAGATGAGGACAGAAGATGACAGAAGTTGACAGAAGATGACAGAAGATGACAGAAGATGACAGAATGACAGAAGAGGACAGAAGATGACAGAATGACAGAAGAGGACAGAAGAGGACAGAAGATGACAGAAGATGACAGAAGATGACAGAATGACAGAAGAGGTCAGAAGATGACAGAAGATGACAGAAGATGACAGAAGATAACAGAAGATGACAGAATGACAGAAGAGGACAGAATGACAGAAGAGGACAGAATGACAGAAGATGACAGAAGATGACAGAAGATGACAGATGATGACAGAAGATGACAAGATGATAGAATATGACAGAAGATGACAGAAGATGACAGAATATGACAGAAGATGACAGAATGACAGAAGAGGACAGAATGGCAGAAGAGGACAGAATATGCCAGAAGATGACAGAAGGTGACAGAATGACAGAAGATGGCAGAAGATGACAGAAGATGACAGAAGATGACAGAAGATGACAGAATGACAGAAGAGGACAGAATGACAGAAGATGACAGAATGACAGAAGAGGACAGAATGACAGAAGATGACACAAGATGACAGAATGACAGAAGAGGACAGAATGACAGAAGATGACAGAATGACAGAAGATGACAGAGGATGACAGAAGATGACAGAAGATGTCAGAAGGACAGAAGATGACAGAATGACAGAAGGTGACAGAAGATGACAGAAGATGACAGAATATGACAGAAGAGGACAGAAGATGACAGAAGATGACAGAATATGACAGAAGATGACAGAAGATGACAGAATGACAGAAGAGGACAGAATGACAGAATAGGACAGAATATGACAGAAGATGACACAAGATGACAGAATGACAGAAAATGACAGAAGAGGACAGAATATGACAGAAGAGGAGAGAATGACAGAAGATGACAGAAGATGACAGAAGATGACAGAAGATGGCAGAAGATGACAGAAGATGACACAAGATGACAGAATGACAGAAGAGGACAGAATGACAGAAGATGACAGAATGACATAAGATGACAGAAGATGACAGAATGACAGAAGATGACAGAAGATGACAGAAGATGACAGAAGATGACAGAATATGACAGAAGAGGACAGAAGATGACAGAATATGACAGAAGATGACAGAAGATGACAGAATGACAGAAGAGGACAGAATGACAGAAGAGGACAGAATATGACAGAAGATGACACAAGATGACAGAATGACAGAAGATGACAGAAGATGACAGAAGATGACAGAAGATGGCAGAAGATGACAGAAGATGACAGAAGATGACAGAAGATGACAGAAGATGACAGAAGATGACAGAAGATGACAGAAGATGACAGAATGACAGAAGAGGACAGAATGACAGAAGATGACAGAATGACAGAAGAGGACAGAAGATGACAGAAGATGACAGAAGATGACAGAATGACAGAAGAGGACAGAAGATGACAGAAGATGACAGAATGACAGAAGATGATAGAAGATGACAGAAGATGACAGAAGATGACAGAAGATGACAGAATGACAGAAGAGGACAGAATGACAGAAGAGGACAGAATATGACAAAAGATGACAGAAGATGACAGAATGACAGAAGATGACAGAAGATGACAGAAAATGACAGAAGATGACAGAAGATGACAGAAGGTGACAGAATGACAGAAGAGGAAAGAATGACAGAAGATGACAGAATGACAGAAGATGACAGAATGACAGATGAGGACAGAAGATGACAGAAGTTGACAGAAGATGACAGAAGATGACAGAAGATGACAGAATGACAGAAGAGGACAGAAGATGACAGAATAACAGAAGAGGACAGAAGAGGACAGAAGATGACAGAAGATGACAGAAGATGACAGAATGACAGAAGAGGTCAGAAGATGACAGAAGATGACAGAAGATGACAGAAGATAACAGAAGATGACAGAATGACAGAAGAGGACAGAATGACAGAAGAGGACAGAATGACAGAAGATGACAGAAGATGACAGAAGATGACAGATGATGACAGAAGATGACAAGATGACAGAATATGACAGAAGATGACAGAAGATGACAGAATATGACAGAAGATGACAGAATGACAGAAGAGGACAGAATGGCAGAAGAGGACAGAATATGCCTGAAGATGACAGAAGGTGACAGAATGACAGAAGATGGCAGAAGATGACAGAAGATCACAGAAGATGACAGAAGATGACAGAATGACAGAAGAGGACAGAATGACAGAAGATGACAGAATGACAGAAGAGGACAGAATGACAGAAGATGACACAAGATGACAGAATGACAGAAGAGGACAGAATGACAGAAGATGACAGAATGACAGAAGATGACAGAGGATGACAGAAGATGACAGAAGATGTCAGAAGGACAGAAGATGACAGAATGACAGAAGATGACAGAAGATGACAGAAGATGACAGAAGATGACAGAATATGACAGAAGAGGACAGAAGATGACAGAAGATGAAAGAATATGACAGAAGATGACAGAAGATGACAGAATGACAGAAGAGGACAGAATGACAGAAGAGGACAGAATATGACAGAAGATGACACAAGATGACAGAATGACAGAAAATGACAGAAGAGGACAGAATATGACAGAAGAGGACAGAATGACAGAAGATGACAGAAGATGACAGAAGATGACAGAAGATGGCAGAAGATGACAGAAGATGACAGAATATGACAGAAGATGACAGAAGATGACAGAGTATGACAGAAGATGACAGAAGATGACAGAAGATGACAGAAGATGACAGAATTACAGAAGAGGACAGAATGACAGAAGAGGACAGAAGATGACAGAATGACAGAAGAGGACAGAAGATGACAGAAGATGACAGAAGATGACAGAAGATGACAGAATGACAGAAGAGGACAGAATGACAGAAGAGGACAGAATGACAGAAGAGGACAGAATGACAGAAGATGACTGAATGACAGAAGATGACAGAAGATGAGAGTAGATGACAGAAGATGACATAAGATGACAGAAGATGACAGAAGATGACAGAATGACAGAAGAGGACAGAAGATGACAGAAGATGACAGAAGATGACAGAAGATGACAGAATGACAGAAGAGGACAGAATGACAGAAGAGGACAGAATATGATAGAGGATGACAGAAGATGACAGAATGACAGAAGATGACAGAAGATGTCAGAAGGACAGAAGATGACAGAATGACAGAAGATGACAGAAGATGACAGAAGATGACAGAATATGACAGAAGAGGACAGAAGATGACAGAAGATGACAGAATATGACAGAAGATGACAGAAGATGACAGAATGACAGAAGAGGACAGAATGACAGAAGAGGACAGAATATGACAGAAGATGACACAAGATGACAGAATGACAGAAAATGACAGAAGTGGACAGAATATGACAGAAGAGGACAGAATGACAGAAGATGGCAGAAGATGACAGAAGATGACAGAATATGACAGAAGATGACAGAAGATGACAGAGTATGACAGAAGATGACAGAAGATGACAGAAGATGACAGAAGATGACAGAATGACAGAAGAGGACAGAATGACAGAAGATGACAGAATGACAGAAGAGGACAGAAGATGACAGAAGATGACAGAAGATGACAGAATGACAGAAGAGGACAGAAGATGACAGAAGATGACAGAATGACAGAAGATGACAGAAGATGACAGAAGATGACAGAAGATGACAGAAGATGACAGAATGACAGAAGAGGACCGAATGACAGAAGAGGACAGAATATGACAAAAGATGACAGAAGATGACAGAATGACAGAAGATGACAGAAGATGACAGAAAATGACAGAAGATGACAGAAGATGACAGAAGATGACAGAATGACAGAAGAGGAAAGAATGACAGAAGATGACAGAATGACAGAAGATGACAGAATGACAGATGAGGACAGAAGATGACAGATGTTGACAGAAGATGACAGAAGATGACAGAAGATGACAGAATGACAGAAGAGGACAGAAGATGACAGAATGACAGAAGAGGACAGAAGAGGACAGAAGATGACAGAAGATGACAGAAGATGACAGAATGACAGAAGAGGTCAGAAGATGACAGAAGATGACAGAAGATGACAGAAGATAACAGAAGATGACAGAATGACAGAAGAGGACAGAATGACAGAAGAGGACAGAATGACAGAAGATGACAGAAGATGACAGATGATGACAGAAGATGACAAGATGACAGAATATGACAGAAGATGACAGAAGATGACAGAATATGACAGAAGATGACAGAATGACAGAAGAGGACAGAATGGCAGTAGAGGACAGAATATGCCAGAAGATGACAGAAGGTGACAGAATGACAGAAGATGACAGAAGATGACAGAAGATCACAGAAGATGACAGAAGATGACAGAATGACAGAAGAGGACAGAATGACAGAAGATGACAGAATGACAGAAGAGGACAGAATGACAGAAGATGACACAAGATGACAGAATGACAGAAGAGGACAGAATGACAGAAGATGACAGAATGACAGAAGATGACAGAGGATGACAGAAGATGACAGAAGATGTCAGAAGGATAGAAGATGACAGAATGACAGAAGATGACAGAAGATGACAGAAGATGACAGAAGATGACAGAATATGACAGAAGAGGACAGAAGATGACAGAAGATGACAGAATATGACAGAAGATGACAGAAGATGACAGAATGAGAGAAGAGGACAGAATGACAGAAGAGGACAGAATATGACAGAAGATGACACAAGATGACAGAATGACAGAAAATGACAGAAGAGGACAGAATATGACAGAAGAGGACAGAATGACAGAAGATGACAGAAGATGACAGAAGATGACAGAAGATGACAGAGTGACAGAAGAGGACAGAATGACAGAAGATGACAGAATGACAGAAGAGGGCAGAAGATGACAGAAGATGAGAGAATGACAGTAGAGGACAGAAGATGACAGAAGATGACAGAATGACAGAAGATGACAGAAGATGACAGAAGATGAGAGAAGATGACAGAATGACAGAAGAGGACAGAATGACAGAAGAGGACAGAATATGACAAAAGATGACAGAAGATGACAGAATGACAGAAGATGACAGAAGATGACAGAAAATGACAGAAGATGACAGAAGATGACAGAAGATGACAGAATGACAGAAGAGGAAAGAATGACAGAAGATGACAGAATGACAGAAGATGACAGAATGACAGATGAGGACAGAAGATGACAGAAGTTGACAGAAGATGACAGAAGATGACAGAAGATGACAGAATGACAGAAGAGGACAGAAGATGACAGAATGACAGAAGAGGACAGAAGAGGACAGAAGATGACAGAAGATGACAGAAGATGACAGAAGATGACAGAAGAGGACAGAATGACAGAAGAGGACAGAATGACAGAAGATGACAGAAGATGACAGAAGATGACAGATGATGACAGAAGATGACAAGATGACAGAATATGACAGAAGATGACAGAAGATGACAGAATATGACAGAAGATGACAGAATGACAGAAGAGGACAGAATGGCAGAAGAGGACAGAATATGCCAGAAGATGACAGAAGGTGACAGAATGACAGAAGATGGCAGAAGATGACAGAAGATCACAGAAGATGACAGAAGATGACAGAATGACAGAAGAGGACAGAATGACAGAAGATGACAGAATGACAGAAGAGGACAGAATGACAGAAGATGACACAAGATGACAGAATGACAGAAGAGGACAGAATGACAGAAGATGACAGAATGACAGAAGATGACAGAGGATGACAGAAGATGACAGAAGATGTCAGAAGGACAGAAGATGACAGAATGACAGAAGATGACAGAAGATGACAGAAGATGACAGAAGATGACAGAATATGACAGAAGAGGACAGAAGATGACAGAATATGACAGAAGATGACAGAAGATGACAGAATGACAGAAGAGGACAGAATGACAGAAGAGGACAGAATATGACAGAAGATGACACAAGATGACAGAATGACAGAAAATGACAGAAGAGGACAGAATATGACATAAGAGGACAGAATGACAGAAGATGACAGAAGATGACAGAAGATGACAGAAGATGGCAGAAGATGACAGAAGATGACACAAGATGACAGAATGACAGAAGAGGACAGAATGACAGAAGATGACAGAATGACAGAAGATGACAGAAGATGACAGAATGACAGAAGATGACAGAAGATGACAGAAGATGACAGAAGATGACAGAATATGACAGAAGAGGACAGAAGATGACAGAAGATGACAGAATATGACAGAAGATGACAGAAGATGACAGAATGACAGAAGAGGACAGAATGACAGAAGAGGACAGAATATGACAGAAGATGACACAAGATGACAGAATGACAGAAGATGACAGAAGATGACAGAAGATGACAGAAGATGGCAGAAGATGACAGAAGATGACAGAAGATGACAGAAGATGACAGAGTATGACAGAAGATGACAGAAGATGACAGAAGATGACAGAAGATGACAGAATGACAGAAGAGGACAGAATGACAGAAGATGACAGAATGACAGAAGAGGACAGAAGATGACAGAAGATGACAGAAGATGACAGAATGAAAGAAGAGGACAGAAGATGACAGAAGATGACAGAATGACAGAAGATGACAGAAGATGACAGAAGATGACAGAAGATGACAGAAGATGACAGAATGACAGAAGAGGACCGAATGACAGAAGAGGACAGAATATGACAAAAGATGACAGAAGATGACAGAATGACAGAAGATGACAGAAGATGACAGAAAATGACAGAAGATGACAGAAGATGACAGAAGATGACAGAATGACAGAAGAGGAAAGAATGACAGAAGATGACAGAATGACAGAAGATGACAGAATGACAGATGAGGACAGAAGATGACAGAAGTTGACAGAAGATGACAGAAGATGACAGAAGATGACAGAATGACAGAAGAGGACAGAAGATGACAGAATGACAGAAGAGGACAGAAGAGGACAGAAGATGACAGAAGATGACAGAAGATGACAGAAGATGACAGAATGACAGAAGAGGTCAGAAGATGACAGAAGATGACAGAAGATGACAGAAGATAACAGAAGATGACAGAATGACAGAAGAGGACAGAATGACAGAAGAGGACAGAATGACAGAAGATGACAGAAGATGACAGAAGATGACAGATGATGACAGAAGATGACAAGATGACAGAATATGACAGAAGATGACAGAAGATGACAGAATATGACAGAAGATGACAGAATGACAGAAGAGGACAGAATGGCAGAAGAGGACAGAATATGCCAGAAGATGACAGAAGGTGACAGAATGACAGAAGATGGCAGAAGATGACAGAAGATCACAGAAGATGACAGAAGATGACAGAATGACAGAAGAGGACAGAATGACAGAAGATGACAGAATGACAGAAGAGGACAGAATGACAGAAGATGACACAAGATGACAGAATGACAGAAGAGGACAGAATGACAGAAGATGACAGAATGACAGAAGATGACAGAGGATGACAGAAGATGACAGAAGATGTCAGAAGGACAGAAGATGACAGAATGACAGAAGATGACAGAAGATGACAGAAGATGACAGAATATGACAGAAGAGGACAGAAAATGACAGAAGATGACAGAATATGACAGAAGATGACAGAAGATGACAGAATGACAGAAGAGGACAGAATGACAGAAGAGGACAGAATATGACAGAAGATGACACAAGATGACAGAATGACAGAAAATGACAGAAGAGGACAGAATATGACAGAAGAGGACAGAATGACAGAAGATGACAGAAGATGACAGAAGATGGCAGAAGATGACAGAAGATGACAGAATATGACAGAAGATGACAGAAGATGACAGAGTATGACAGAAGATGACAGAAGATGACAGAAGATGACAGAATGACAGAAGATGACAGAATGACAGAAGAGGACAGAAGATGACAGAAGATGACAGAAAATGACAGAAGAGGACTGAAGATGACAGAAGATGACAGAATTACAGAAGAGGACAGACTGACAGAAGAGGACAGAAGATGACAGAATGACAGAAGAGGACAGAAGATGACAGAAGATGACAGAAGATGACAGAAGATGACAGAATGACAGAAGAGGACAGAATGACAGAAGAGGACAGAATGACAGAAGAGGACAGAATGACAGAAGATGACAGAATGACAGAAGATGACAGAAGATGAGAGTAGATGACAGAAGATGACATAAGATGACAGAAGATGACAGAAGATGACAGATTGACAGAAGAGGACAGAAGATGACAGAAGATGACAGAAGATGACAGAAGATGACAGAAGATGACAGAATGACAGAAGAGGGCAGAATGACAGAAGAGGACAGAAGATGTCAGAAGGACAGAAGATGACAGAATGACAGAAGATGACAGAAGATGACAGAAGATGACAGAAGATGACAGAATATGACAGAAGAGGACAGAAGATGACAGAAGATGACAGAATATGACAGAAGATGACAGAATGACAGAAGAGGACAGAATGACAGAAGAGGACAGAATATGACAGAAGAAGACACAAGATGACAGAATGACAGAAAATGACAGAAGAGGACAGAATATGAGAGAAGAGGACAGAATGACAGAAGATGGCAGAAGATGACAGAAGATGACAGAATATGACAGAAGATGACAGAAGATGACAGAGTATGACAGAAGATGACAGAAGATGACAGAAGATGACAGAATGACAGAAGAGGACAGAATGACAGAAGATGACAGAATGACAGAAGAGGACAGAAGATGACAGAAGATGACAGAAGATGACAGAATGACAGAAGAGGACAGAAGATGACAGAAGATGACAGAATGACAGAAGATGACAGAAGATGACAGAAGATGACAGAAGATGACAGAAGATGACAGAATGACAGAAGAGGACCGAATGACAGAAGAGGACAGAATATGACAAAAGATGACAGAAGATGACAGAATGACAGAAGATGACAGAAGATGACAGAAAATGACAGAAGATGACAGAAGATGACAGAAGATGACAGAATGACAGAAGAGGAAAGAATGACAGAAGATGACAGAATGACAGAAGATGACAGAATGACAGATGAGGACAGAAGATGACAGAAGTTGACAGAAGATGACAGAAGATGACAGAAGATGACAGAATGACAGAAGAGGACAGAAGATGACAGAATGACAGAAGAGGACAGAAGAGGACAGAAGATGACAGAAGATGACAGAAGATGACAGAATGACAGAAGAGGTCAGAAGATGACAGAAGATGACAGAAGATGACAGAAGATAACAGAAGAGGACAGAATGACAGAAGATGACAGAAGATGACAGAAGATGACAGATGATGACAGAAGATGACAAGATGACAGAATATGACAGAAGATGACAGAATATGACAGAAGATGACAGAATGACAGAAGAGGACAGAATGGCAGTAGAGGACAGAATATGCCAGAAGATGACAGAAGGTGACAGAATGACAGAAGATGACAGAAGATGACAGAAGATCACAGAAGATGACAGAAGATGACAGAATGACAGAAGAGGACAGAATGACAGAAGATGACAGAATGACAGAAGAGGACAGAATGACAGAAGATGACACAAGATGACAGAATGACAGAAGAGGACAGAATGACAGAAGATGACAGAATGACAGAAGATGACAGAGGATGACAGAAGATGACAGAAGATGTCAGAAGGACAGAAGATGACAGAATGACAGAAGATGACAGAAGATGACAGAAGATGACAGAAGATGACAGAATATGACAGAAGAGGACAGAAGATGACAGAAGATGACAGAATATGACAGAAGATGACAGAAGATGACAGAATGAGAGAAGAGGACAGAATGACAGAAGAGGACAGAATATGACAGAAGATGACACAAGATGACAGAATGACAGAAAATGAC
Organism: Somniosus microcephalus; assembly: GCF_052327205.1. Lineage (NCBI taxonomy): Eukaryota > Metazoa > Chordata > Chondrichthyes > Squaliformes > Somniosidae > Somniosus > Somniosus microcephalus. Next base: position 1,311,320 of record NW_028225190.1, on the reverse strand, counting down.
AGAAGAGGACAGAATATGACAGAAGAGGACAGAATGACAGAAGATGACAGAAGATGACAGAAGATGACAGAAGATGGCAGAAGATGACAGAAGATGACAGAATATGACAGAAGATGACAGAAGATGACAGAGTATGACAGAAGATGACAGAAGATGACAGAAGATGACAGAATGACAGAAGAGGACAGAATGACAGAAGATGACAGAATGACAAAAGAGGACAGAAGATGACAGAAGATGACAGAATGACAGAAGATGACAGAAGATGACAGAAGATGACAGAAGATGACAGAATGACCGAAGAGGACAGAATGACAGAAGAGGACAGAATGACAGAAGAGGACAGAATATGACAAAAGATGACAGAAGATGACAGAATGACAGAAGATGACAGAAAATGACAGAAGATGACAGAAGATGACAGAAGATGACAGAATGACAGAAGAGGAAAGAATGACCGAAGATGACAGAATGACAGAAGATGACAGAATGACAGATGAGGACAGAAGATGACAGAAGATGACAGAAGATGACAGAAGATGACAGAATGACAGAAGAGGACAGAAGATGACAGAATGACAGAAGAGGACAGAAGAGGACAGAAGATGACAGAAGATGACAGAATGACAGAAGAGGACAGAATGACAGAAGATGACAGAATGACAGAAGAGGACAGAAGATGACAGAAGATGACAGAATGACAGAAGATGACAGAAGATGACAGAATGACAGAAGAGGACAGAATGACAGAAGATGACAGAAGATGACAGAAAATGACAGAAGAGGAGAGAATGACAGAAGATGACAGAATGACAGAAGAGGACAGAATGACAGAAGATGACAAAAGATGACAGAAGATGACAGAACATGACAGAATGACAGAACATGACAGAAGATGACAGAATGACAGAAGATGACAGAATATGACAGAAGATGACAGAATGACAGAAGATGACAGAAGAGGACAGAATGACAGAAGATAACAGAAGATGACAGAAGATGACAGAATGACAGAAGAGGACAGAAGATGACAGAATGACAGAAGAGGACAGAATGACAGAAGATGACAGAAGATGACAGAAGAAGACAGAATGACAGAAGAGGACAGAATATGACAGAAGATGACAGAAGATGACAGAAGATGACAGAGTGACAGAAGAGGACAGAATGACAGAAGAGGACAGAAGATGACAGAATGACAGAAGAGGACAGAAGAGGACAGAATGACAGAAGATGACAGAATTACAGAAGAGGACAGAATGACAGAAGAGGACAGAAGATGACAGAATGACAGAAGAGGACAGAAGATGACAGAAGATGTCAGAAGATGACAGAATGACAGAAGAGGACAGAATGACAGAAGATGACAGAATGACAGAAGATGACAGAAGATGACAGAAGATGACAGAATGACAGAAGATGACAGAATATGACAGAATATGACAGAAGATGACAGAAGATGACAGAAGATGACAGAATGACAGAAGATGACAGAAGATGACAGTAGATGGCAGAAGATGACAGAAGATGAGAGAATGACAGAAGAGGACAGAAGATGACAGAAGATGACAGAAGATGACAGAAGATGACAGAAGATGACAGAATGACAGAAGAGGACAGAATGACAGAAGAGGACAGAATATGATAGAGGATGACAGAAGATGACAGAATGAAAGAAGATGACAGAAGATGTCAAAAGGGCAGAAGATGACAGAATGACAGAAGATGAAAGAACATGACAGAAGATGACAGAAGATGACAGAATATGACAGAAGATGACAGAATGACAGAAGAGGACAGAATGGCAGAAGAGGACAGAATATGCCAGAAGATGACAGAAGGTGACAGAATGACAGAAGATGGCAGAAGATGACAGAAGATCACAGAAGATGACAGAAGATGACAGAATGACAGAAGAGGACAGAATGACAGAAGATGACAGAATGACAGAAGAGGACAGAATGACAGAAGATGACACAAGATGACAGAATGACAGAAGAGGACAGAATGACAGAAGATGACAGAATGACAGAAGATGACAGAGGATGACAGAAGATGACAGAAGATGTCAGAAGGACAGAAGATGACAGAATGACAGAAGATGACAGAAGATGACAGAAGATGACAGAAGATGACAGAATATGACAGAAGAGGACAGAAGATGACAGAAGATGACAGAATATGACAGAAGATGACAGAAGATGACAGAATGACAGAAGAGGACAGAATGACAGAAGAGGACAGAATATGACACAAGATGACACAAGATGACAGAATGACAGAAAATGACAGAAGAGGACAGAATATGACAGAAGAGGACAGAATGACAGAAGATGACAGAAGATGACAGAAGATGACAGAAGATGGCAGAAGATGACAGAAGATGACAGAATATGACAGAAGATGACAGAAGATGACAGAGTATGACAGAAGAGGACAGAATGACAGAAGATGACAGAATGACAGAAGAGGACAGAATGACAGAAGAGGACAGAATGACAGAAGATGACAGAAGATGACAGAAGATGACAGAAGATGACAGAATGACAGAAGAGGACAGAATATGACAGAAGATGACAGAATGACAGAAGAGGACAGAAGATGACAGAAGATGACAGAAGATGACAGAATGACAGAAGAGGACAGAAGATGACAGAAGATGACAGAAGATGACAGAATTACAGAAGAGGACAGAATGACAGAAGAGGACAGAAGATGACAGAATGACAGAAGAGGACAGAAGATGACAGAAGATGACAGAAGATGACAGAAGATGACAGAATGACAGAAGAGGACAGAATGACAGAAGAGGACAGAATGACAGAAGAGGACAGAATGGCAGAAGATGACAGAATGACAGAAGATGACAGAAGATGAGAGTAGATGACAGAAGATGACGTAAGATGACAGAAGATGACAGAAGATGACAGAATGACAGAAGAGGACAGAAGATGACAGAAGATGACAGAAGATGACAGAAGATGACAGAAGATGACAGAATGACAGAAGAGGACAGAATGACAGAAGAGGACAGAATATGATAGAGGATGACAGAAGATGACAGAATGACAGAAGATGACAGAAGATGTCAGAAGGACAGAAGATGACAGAATGACAGAAGATGACAGAAGATGACAGAAGATGACAGAATATGACAGAAGAGGACAGAAGATGACAGAAGATGACAGAATATGACAGAAGATGACAGAAGATGACAGAATGACAGAAGAGGACAGAATGACAGAAGAGGACAGAATATGACACAAGATGACACAAGATGACAGAATGACAGAAAATGACAGAAGAGGACAGAATATGACAGAAGAGGACAGAATGACAGAAGATGACAGAAGATGACAGAAGATGACAGAAGATGGCAGAAGATGACAGAAGATGACAGAATATGACAGAAGATGACAGAAGATGACAGAGTATGACAGAAGATGACAGAAGATGACAGAATGACAGAAGAGGACAGAATGACAGAAGATGACAGAATGACAGAAGATGACAGAGGATGACAGAAGATGACAGAAGATGTCAGAAGGACAGAAGATGACAGAATGACAGAAGATGACAGAAGATGACAGAAGATGACAGAAGATGACAGAATATGACAGAAGAGGACAGAAGATGACAGAAGATGACAGAAGATGACAGAAGATGACAGAATGACAAAAGAGGACAGAATGACAGAAGAGGACAGAATATGACACAAGATGACACAAGATGACAGAATGACAGAAAATGACAGAAGAGGACAGAATATGACAGAAGAGGACAGAATGACAGAAGATGACAGAAGATGACAGAAGATGACAGAAGATGGCAGAAGATGACAGAAGATGACAGAATATGACAGAAGATGACAGAAGATGACAGAGTATGACAGAAGATGACAGAAGATGACAGAAGATGACAGAATGACAGAAGAGGACAGAATGACAGAAGATGACAGAATGACAGAAGAGGACAGAAGATGACAGAAGATGACAGAAGATGACAGAATGACAGAAGAGGACAGAAGATGAAAGAAGATGACAGAAGATGACAGAATTACAGAAGAGGACAGAATGACAGAAGAGGACAGAATGACAGAAGAGGACAGAAGATGACAGAAGATGACAGAAGATGACAGAAGATGACAGAATGACAGAAGAGGACAGAATGACAGAAGAGGACAGAATGACAGAAGAGGACAGAATGACAGAAGATGACAGAATGACAGAAGATGACAGAAGATGAGAGTAGATGACAGAAGATGACATAAGATGACAGAAGATGACAGAAGATGACAGAATGACAGAAGAGGACAGAAGATGACAGAAGATGACAGAAGATGACAGACGATGACAGAAGATGACAGAATGACAGAAGAGGACAGAATGACAGAAGAGGACAGAATATGATAGAGGATGACAGAAGATGACAGAATGACAGAAGATGACAGAAGATGTCAGAAGGACAGAAGATGACAGAATGACAGAAGATGACAGAAGATGACAGAAGATGACAGAAGATGACAGAATATGACAGAAGAGGACAGAAGATGACAGAAGATGACAGAATATGACAGAAGATGACAGAAGATGACAGAATGACAGAAGAGGACAGAATGACAGAAGAGGACAGAATATGACAGAAGAAGACACAAGATGACAGAATGACAGAAAATGACAGAAGAGGACAGAATATGACAGAAGAGGACAGAATGACAGAAGATGGCAGAAGATGACAGAAGATGACAGAATATGACAGAAGATGACAGAAGATGACAGAGTATGACAGAAGATGACAGAAGATGACAGAAGATGACAGAATGACAGAAGAGGACAGAATGACAGAAGATGACAGAATGACAGAAGAGGACAGAAGATGACAGAAGATGACAGAAGATGACAGAATGACAGAAGAGGACAGAAGATGACAGAAGATGACAGAATGACAGAAGATGACAGAAGATGACAGAAGATGACAGAAGATGACAGAAGATGACAGAATGACAGAAGAGGACCGAATGACAGAAGAGGACAGAATATGACAAAAGATGACAGAAGATGACAGAATGACAGAAGATGACAGAAGATGACAGAAAATGACAGAAGATGACAGAAGATGACAGAAGATGACAGAATGACAGAAGAGGAAAGAATGACAGAAGATGACAGAATGACAGAAGATGACAGAATGACAGATGAGGACAGAAGATGACAGAAGTTGACAGAAGATGACAGAAGATGACAGAAGATGACAGAATGACAGAAGAGGACAGAAGATGAAAGAATGACAGAAGAGGACAGAAGAGGACAGAAGATGACAGAAGATGACAGAAGATGACAGAATGACAGAAGAGGTCAGAAGATGACAGAAGATGACAGAAGATGACAGAAGATAACAGAAGATGACAGAATGACAGAAGAGGACAGAATGACAGAAGAGGACAGAATGACAGAAGATGACAGAAGATGACAGAAGATGACAGATGATGACAAGATGACAGAATATGACAGAAGATGACAGAAGATGACAGAATATGACAGAAGATGACAGAATGACAGAAGAGGACAGAATGGCAGTAGAGGACAGAAGATGACAGAAGTTGACAGAAGATGACAGAAGATGACAGAAGATGACAGAATGACAGAAGAGGACAGAAGATGACAGAATGACAGAAGAGGAAAGAATGACAGAAGATGACAGAATGACAGAAGATGACAGAATGACAGATGAGGACAGAAGATGACAGAAGTTGACAGAAGATGACAGAAGATGACAGAAGATGACAGAATGACAGAAGAGGACAGAAGATGACAGAATGACAGAAGAGGACAGAAGAGGACAGAAGATGACAGAAGATGACAGAAGATGACAGAATGACAGAAGAGGTCAGAAGATGACAGAAGATGACAGAAGATGACAGAAGATAACAGAAGATGACAGAATGACAGAAGAGGACAGAATGACAGAAGAGGACAGAATGACAGAAGATGACAGAAGATGACAGAAGATGAGAGTAGATGACAGAAGATGACATAAGATGACAGAAGATGACAGAAGATGACAGATTGACAGAACAGGACAGAAGATGACAGAA